>NW_026947569.1:0-1200000 GCF_034190915.1 Cavia porcellus
CATGCAGTGGCAATGTAGGATAGGTTTCTGAAAAACATCGCGGGGTGGTGCGCATTGTATGGGTGTGTCACATTACATTCACTAGTAGGAGTGAGAAAAACATCACGGGGATGTGTGAATCAAAGGGTCTGAATGAGGATAGGCAGTGAGTGGCAATGTAGGATGGAGAAAAGCACCACGGTGTGGTTAGCATGGGGAGGTCAGGAAACATGCAGTGGCAATGTAGGATAAGTTTCTGAAAAACATCGCGTGTTGGTGCGTGTTGTATGGGTGTGTAACATTACCTTCCCTAGTAGGAGTGAGAAAACCTCACGGGGTGGTGTGAATCATAGGGTCTGAATTAGGATAGGCAGTGAGTGGCAATGTAGGATGGAGAAAAGCAACATGGAGTGGTCAACATGGGGAGGTCAGGAAACTTGCAGTGGCAATGTAGGATAGGTTTCTGAAAAACATCGCGGGGTGGTGCGCATTGTATGGGTGTGTAACATTACATTCACTAGTAGGAGTGAGAAAAACATCACGGGGTGGAGTGAATCATAGGGTCTGAATTAGGATAGGCAGTGAGTGGCAATGTAGGATGGAGAAAAGCACCACGGGATGGTCAGCATGGGGAGGTCAGGAAACATGCTGGGGCAATGTAGGATAGGTTTCTGAAAAACATCGCGGGGTGGTGCGCATTGTATGCGTGTGTGAAATTACATTCACTAGTAGGAGTGAGAAAAACATCACGGGGTGGTGTGAATCATAGGGTCTGAATTAGGATAGGCAGTGAATGGCAATGTAGGATGGAGAAAAGCACCACGGGGTTGTCAGCATTGGGAGGTCAGGAAACATGCAGGGGCAATGTAGCATAGGTTTCTGAAAAACATCGCGGGGTGGTGCGCATTGTATGGGTGTGTAACATTACATTCACTAGTAGGAGTGAGAAAAACATCACGGGGTGGTGTGAATCATAGTGTATGAATTAGGATAGGCAGTGAGTGGCATTGTAGTTTGGAGAAAAGCACCACGGGGTGGTCAGCAAGTGTAGGTCAGGAATCATGCAGTGGCAATGTAGGATAGGTTTCTGAAAAACATCGCGGGGTTGTGCGCATTGTATGGGTATGTAACATTACATTCCCTAGTAGGAGTGAGAAAAACATCACGGGGTGGTTTGAATCATAGGGTCTGAATTAGGATAGGCAGTGAGTGGCAATATAAGATGGAGAAAAGCACCACGGGGTGGTCAACATGGGGAGGTCAGGAAACATGCAGTGCCAATGTAGCATAGGTTTCAGAAAAACATCGCGGGGTGGTGCGCATTGTATGGGTGTGTAACATTACTTTCACTAGTAGGAGTGAGAAAAACATCACGGGGTGGTGTGAATCATAGGGTCTGAATTAGGCTAGGCAGTGAGTAGCAATGTAGGATGGAGAAAAGCACCACGGGGTGAACAGCATGGGGATGTCAGAAACATGCTAAGCACCACGGGGTGTTAAGCATGGGGAGGTCAGAAACATGCAGTGGCAATGTAGGTTAGGTTTCTGAAAAACATCGCAGGGTGGTGCGCATTGTATGGGTGTGTAACATTACATTCACTAGTAGGAGTGAGAAAAACATCACGGGTTGGTGTGAATCATGGGTCTGAATTAGGATAGGCAGTGAGTGGCAATGTAGGATGGAGAAAAGCACCACGGGGTGGTCAGCATGGGGAGGTCAGGAAACACGCAGTGGCAAGGTAGGATAGGTTTCTGAAAAACATCGCGGGGTGGTGCGCATTGTATGGGTGTGTAACATTACATTCACTAGTAGGAGGGAGAAAAACATCACGGGGTGGTGTGAATCATAGGGTCTGAATTAGGATAGGCAGTGCGTGGCAATGTAGGATGGAGAAAAGCACCACGGGGTGGTCAGCATGGGGATGTCAGAAACATGCAGTGGCAATGAAGGATAGGTTTCTGAAAAACATCGCGGGGTGGATCGCATTGTATGCGTGTGTAACATTACATTCACTAGTAGGATTGAGAAAAACATCACGGGGTGGTGTGAATCATAGGGTCTGATTTAGGGTAGGCAGTGAGTGGCAATGTAGAATGGAGAAAAGCACCACAGGGTGGTCACCCTGGGGAGGTCAGGAAACATGCAGTGGAAATGTAGGATAAGTTTCTGAAAAACATCGCGGGGTGGTGCGCATTGTATGTGTGTGTAACATTACATTCACTAGTAGGAGGGAGATAAACATCACCGGGTGGTGTGAATCATAGGGTCTGAATTAGGATAGGCAGTGAGTGGCAATGTAGGATGGAGAAAAGCACCACGGGATGGTCAGCATGGGGAGATCAGGAAACATGCTGGGGCAATGTAGGATAGGTTTCTGAAAAACATCGCGGGGTGGTGCGCATTGTATGGGTGTGTAACATTACATTCACTAGTAGGAGTGAGAAAAACATCACGGGGTGGTGTGAATCATAGGGTCTGAATTAGGATAGGCAGTGAATGGCAATGTAGGATGGAGAAAAGCACCACGGGGTTGTCAGCATTGGGAGGTCAGGAAACATGCAGGGGCAATGTAGCATAGGTTTCTGAAAAACATCGCGGGGTGGTGCGCATTGTATGGGTGTGTAACATTACATTCACTAGTAGGAGTGAGAAAAACATCACGGGGTGGTGTGAATCATAGGGTCTGAATTAGGATAGGCAGTGAGTGGCAATGTACGATGGAGAAAAGTACCACGGGGTGGTCAACATGGGGAGGTCAGGAAACATGCAGTGGCAATGTAGCATAGGTTTCAGAAAAACATCGCGGGGTGGTGCGCATTGTATGGGTGTGTAACATTACATTCACTAGTAGGAGTGAGAAAAACATCACGGGGTGGTGTGAATCATAGGGTCTGAATTAGGATAGGCAGTGAGTAGCAATGTAGGATGGAGAAAAGCACCACGGGGTGGTCAGCATGGGGATGTCAGGAACATGCTAAGCACCACGGGGTGGTAAGCATGGGGAGGTCAGAAACATGCAGTGGCAATGTAGGTTAGGTTTCTGAAAAACATCGCAGGGTGGTGCGCATTGTATGGGTGTGTAACATTACATTCACTAGTAGGAGTGAGAAAAACATCACGGGTTGGTGTGAATCATAGGTCTGAATAAGGATAGGCAGTGAGTGGCAATGTAGGATGGAGAAAAGCACCACAGGGTGGTCACCCTGGGGAGGTCAGGAAACATGCAGTGGAAATATAGGATAAGTTTCTCAAAAACATCGCGGGGTGGTGCGCATTGTATGGGTGTGTAACATTACCTTCACTAGTAGGAGTGAGAAAAACATCACGGGGTGGTGTGAATTATAGGGTCTTAATTAGGATAGGCAGTGAGTGGCAATGTAGGATGGAGAAAAGCACCACGGGGTGGACAGCATGGGGAGGTCAGGAAACATGCAGTGGCAATGTAGGATAGGTTTCTGAAAAACATCGCGGGGTGGTGCGCATTGTATGGGTGTGTAACATTACATTCACTAGTACGAGTGAGAAAAACATCACGGTATGGTGTGAATCATAGGGTCTGAATTAGGATAGGCAGTGAGTGGCAATGTAGGATGGAGAAAAGCACCACGGGATGGTCAGCATGGGGGGGTCAGGAAACATGCAGTGGCAATGTATGATAGGTTTCTGAAAAACATCGCGGGGTGGTGCGCATTGTATGGGTGTGTCACATTACATTCACTAGTAGGAGTGAGAAAAACATCACGGGGTTGTGTGAATCAAAGGGTCTGAATGAGGATAGGCAGTGAGTGGCAATGTAGGATGGAGAAAAGCACCACGGTGTGGTTAGCATGGGGAGGTCAGGAAACATGCAGTGGCAATGTAGGATAAGTTTCTGAAAAACATCGCGTGTTGGTGCGTGTTGTATGGGTGTGTAACATTACCTTCACTAGTAGGAGTGAGAAAACCTCACGGGGTGGTGTGAATCATAGGGTCTGAATTAGTTTAGGCAGTGAGTGGCAATGTAGGATGGAGAAAAGCAACATGGAGTGGTCAACATGGGGAGGTCAGGAAACTTGCAGTGGCAATGTAGGATAGGTTTCTGAAAAACATCGCGGGGTGGTGCGCATTGTATGGGTGTGTAACATTACATTCACTAGTAGGAGTGAGAAAAACATCACGGGGTGGAGTGAATCATAGGGTCTGAATTAGGATAGGCAGTGAGTGGCAATGTAGGATGGAGAAAAGCACCACGGGATGGTCAGCATGGGGAGGTCAGGAAACATGCAGTGGCAAGGTAGGATAGGTTTCTGAAAAACATCGCGGGGTGGTGCGCATTGTAGGGGTGTGTAACATTACATTCACTAGTAGGAGTGAGAAAAACATCCCGGGGTGATGTGAATCATAGGGTCTGAATTAGGATAGGCAGTGAGTGGCAATGTAGGATGGAGAAAAGCACCACGGGCTGGTCAGCATGGGGAGGTCAGGAAACATGCTGGGGCAATGTAGGATAGGTTTCTGAAAAACATCGCGGGGTGGTGCGCATTGTATGGGTGTGTGAAATTACATTCACTAGTAGGAGTGAGAAAACCATCACGGGGTGGTGTGAATCATAGGGTCTGAATTAGGATAGGCAGTGAATGGCAATGTAGGATGGAGAAAAGCACCACGGGGTTGTCAGCATTGGGAGGTCAGGAAACATGCAGGGGCAATGTAGCATAGGTTTCTGAAAAACATCGCGGGGTGGTGCGCATTGTATGGGTGTGTAACATTACATTCACTAGTAGGAGTGAGAAAAACATCACGGGGTGGTGTGAATCATAGGGTCTGAATTAGGATAGGCAGTGAGTGGCAATGTAGGATGGAGAAAAGCACCACGGGGTGGTCAACATGGGGAAGTCAGGAAACATGCAGTGGCAATGTAGCATAGGTTTCAGAAAAACATCGCGGGGTGGTGCGCATTGTATGGGTGTGTAACATTACATTCACTAGTAGGAGTGAGAAAAACATCACGGGGTGGTGTGAATCATAGGGTCTGAATTAGGATAGGCAGTGAGTAGCAATGTAGGATGGAGAAAAGCACCACGGGGTGGTCAGCATGGGGATGTCAGAACCATGCTAAGCACCACGGGGTGGTAAGCATGGGGAGGTCAGAAACATGCAGTGGCAATGTAGGTTAGGTTTCTGAAAAACATCGCAGGGTGGTGCGCATTGTATGGGTGTGTAACATTACATTCACTAGTAGGAGTGAGAAAAACATCACGGGTTGGTGTGAATCATAGGTCTGAATTAGGATAGGCAGTGAGTGGAAATGTCGGATGGAGAAAAGCACCACGGGGTGGTCAGCATGGGGAGGTCTGGAAACATGCTGGGGCAATGTACGAAAGATTTCTGAAAAACATCGCGGGGTGGTGCGCATTGTATGGGTGTGTGAAATTACATTCACTAGTAGGAGTGAGAAAAACATCACGGGGTTGTGTGAATCATAGGGTCTGAATTAGGATAGGCCGTGAATGGCAATGTAGGATGGAGAAAAGCACCACGGGGTTGTCAGCATTGGGAGGTCAGGAAACATGCAGGGGCAATGTAGCATAGGTTTCTGAAAAACATCGCGGGGTGGTGCGCATTGTATGGGTGTGTAACATTACATTCACTAGTAGGAGTGAGAAAAACATCACGGGGTGGTGTGAATCATAGTGTATGAATTAGGATAGGCAGTGAGTGGCATTGTAGTTTGGAGAAAAGCACCACGGGGTGGTCAGCAAGTGTAGGTCAGGAAACATGCAGTGGCAATGTAGGATAGGTTTCTGAAAAACATCGCGGGGTTGTGCGCATTGTATGGGTATGTAACATTACATTCCCTAGTAGGAGTGAGAAAAACATCACGGGGTGGTGTGAATCATAGGGTCTGAATTAGGATAGGCAGTGAGTGGCAATATAGGATGGAGAAAAGCACCACGGGGTGGTCAACATGGGGAGGTCAGGAAACATGCAGTGGCAATGTAGCATAGGTTTCAGAAAAACATCGCGGGGTGGTGCGCATTGTATGGGTGTGTAACATTACTTTCACTAGTAGGAGAGAGAAAAACATCACGGGGTGGTGTGAATCATAGGGTCTGAATTAGGATAGGCAGTGAGTAGCAATGTAGGATGGAGAAAAGCACCACGGGGTGGTCAGCATGGGGATGTCAGAAACATGCTAAGCACCACGGGGTGTTAAGCATGGGGAGGTCAGAAACATGCAGTGGCAATGTAGGTTAGGTTTCTGAAAAACATCGCAGGGTGGTGCGCATTGTATGGGTGTGTAACATTACATTCACTAGTAGGAGTGAGAAAAACATCACGGGTTGGTGTGAATCATGGGTCTGAATTAGGATAGGCAGTGAGTGGCAATGTAGGATGGAGAAAAGCACCACGGGGTGGTCAGCATGGGGAGGTCAGGAAACATGCAGTGGCAATGTAGTATAGGTTTCTGAAAAACATCGTGGGTGGTGCGCGTTGTATGGGTGTGTAACATTACCTTCACTAGTAGGAGTGAGAAAAACATCACGGGGTGGTGCAAATAATAGGGTCTGAATTAGGATAGGCAGTGAGTGGCAATGTAGGATGGAGAAAAGCACCACGGGGTGGTCAGCATGGGGATGTCAGAAACATGCTAAGCACCACGGGGTGGTAAGCATGGGGAGGTCAGAAACATGCAGTGGCAATGTAGGTTAGGTTTCTGAAAAACATCGCAGGGTGGTGCGCATTGTATGGGTGTGTAACGTTACATTCACTAGTAGGAGTGAGAAAAACATCACGGGTTGGTGTGAATCATAGGTCTGAATTACGATAGGCAGTGAGTGGCAATGTAGGATGGAGAAAAGCACCACGGGGTGGTCAGCATGGGGAGGTCAGGAAACATGCAGTGGCAAGGTAGGATAGGTTTCTGAAAAACATCGCGGGGTGGTGCGCATTGTATGGGTGTGTAACATTACATTCACTAGTAGGAGGGAGAAAAACATCACGGGGTGGTGTGAATCATAGGGTCTGAATTAGGATAGGCAGTGAGTGGCAATGTAGGATGGAGAAAAGCACCACGGGGTGGTCAGCATGGGGATGTCAGAAACATGCAGTGGCAATGTAGGAGAGGTTTCTGCAAAACATCGTGGGGTGGGGCGCATTGTATGGGTGTGTAACATTACATTCACTAGTAGGAGTGAGAAAAACATCACGGGGTGGTGTGAATCATAGGGTCTGATTTAGGGTAGGCAGTGAGTGGCAATGTAGAATGGAGAAAAGCACCACAGGGTGGTCACCCTGGGGAGGTCAGGAAATATGCAGTGGAAATGTAGGATAAGTTTCTGAAAAACATCGCGGGGTGGTGCGCATTGTATGGGTGTGTAACATTACCTTCACTAGTAGGAGTGAGAAAAACATCACGGGGTGGTGTGAATTATAGGGTCTTAATTAGGATAGGCAGTGAGTGGCAATGTAGGATGTGGAAAAGCACCACGGTGTGGTCAGCATGGGGAGGTCAGGAAACATGCAGGGGCAATGTAGGATAGGTTTCTATAAAACATCGCGGGGTGGTGTGCATTGTATGGGTGTGTAACATTACCTTCACTAGTAGGAGTGAGAAAAACATCCCGGGGTGGTGTGAATCATAGGGTCTGAATTAGGATAGGCAGTGAGTGGCAATGTAGGATGGAGAAAAGCACCACGGGATGGTCAGCATGGGGAGGTCAGGAAACATGCAGTGGCAAGGTAGGATAGGTTTCTGAAAAACATCGCGGGGTGGTGCGCATTGTATGGGTGTGTAACATTACCTACACTGGTAGGAGTAAGAAAAACATCACGGGGTGGTGTGAATCATAGGGACTGAATTAGGATAGGCAGTGAGTGGCAATGTAGGATGGAGAAAAGCACCACGGGGTGGTCAGCATGGGGAGGTCAGGAAACATGCTGGGGCAATGTAGGATAGGTTTCTGAAAAACATCGCGGGGTGGTGCGCATTGTATGAGTGTGTGAAATTACATTCACTAGTAGGAGTGAGAAAAACATCACGGGGTGGTGTGAATCATAGGGTCTGAATTAGGATAGGCAGTGAATGGCAATGTAGGATGGAGAAAAGCACCACGGGGTTGTCAGCATTGGGAGGTCAGGAAACATGCAGGGGCAATGTAGCATAGGTTTCTGAAAAACATCGCGGGATGGTGCGCATTGTATGGGTGTGTAACATTACATTCACTAGTAGGAGGGAGAAAAACATCACGGGGTGGTGTGAATCATAGGGTCTGAATTAGGATAGGCAGTGAGTGGCATTGTAGTTTGGAGAAAAGCACCACGGGGTGGTCAGCAAGTGTAGGTCAGGAAACATGCAGTGGCAATGTAGGATAGGTTTCTGAAAACATCGCGGGGTGGTGCGCATTGTATGGGTATGTAAAATTACCTTCACTAGTAGGAGTGAGAAAAACATCACGGGGTGGTGTGAATCATAGGGTCTGAATTAGGATAGGCAGTGAGTGGCAATGTAGGATGGAGAAAAGCACCACGGGGTGGTCAACATGGGGAGGTCATGAAACATGCAGTGGCAAAGTAGGATAGGTTTCTGAAAAACATCGCGGGGTGGTGCGCATTGTATGGGTGTGTAACATTACATTCACTAGTAGGAGGGAGAAAAACATCACGGGGTGGTGTGAATCATAGGGTCTGAATTAGGATAGGCAGTGCGTGGCAATGTAGGATGGAGAAAAGCACCACGGGGTGGTCAGCATGGGGATGTCAGAAACATGCAGTGGCAATGTAGGATAGGTTTCTGAAAAACATCGCGGGGTGGATCGCATTGTATGCGTGTGTAACATTACAATCACTAGTAGGATTGAGAAAAACATCACGGGGTGGTGTGAATCATAGGGTCTGATTTAGGGTAGGCAGTGAGTGGCAATGTAGAATGGAGAAAAGCACCACAGGGTGGTAACCCTGGGGAGGTTAGGAAACATGCAGTAGAAATGTAGGATAAGTTTCTGAAAAACATCGCGGGGTGGTGCGCATTGTATGGGTGTGTAACATTACATTCACTAGTAGGAGGGAGAAAAACATCACCGGGTGGTGTGAATCATAGGGTCTGAATTAGGATAGGCAGTGAGTGGCAATGTAGGATGGAGAAAAGCACCACGGGATGGTCAGCATGGGGAGGTCAGGAAACATGCTGGGGCAATGTAGGATAGGTTTCTGAAAAACATCGCGGGGTGGTGCGCATTGTATGGGTGTGTAACATTACATTCACTAGTAGGAGTGAGAAAAACATCACGGGGTGGTGTGAATCATAGGGTCTGAATTAGGATAGGCACTGAATGGCAATGTAGGATGGAGAAAAGCACCACGGGGTTGTCAGCATTGGGAGGTCAGGAAACATGCAGGGGCAATGTAGCATAGGTTTCTGAAAAACATCGCGGGGTGGTGCGCATTGTATGGGTGTGTAACATTACATTCACTAGTAGGAGTGAGAAAAACATCACGGGGTGGTGTGAATCATAGGGTCTGAATTAGGATAGGCAGTGAGTGGCAATGTAGGATGGAGCAAAGCACCACGGGGTGGTCAACATGGGGAGGTCAGGAAACATGCAGTGGCAATGTAGCATAGGTTTCAGAAAAACATCGCGGGGTGGTGCGCATTGTATGGGTGTGTAACATTACATTCACTAGTAGGAGTGAGAAAAACATCACGGGGTGGTGTGAATCATAGGGTCTGAATTAGGATAGGCAGTGAGTAGCAATGTAGGATGGAGAAAAGCACCACGGGGTGGTCAGCATGGGGATGTCAGAAATATGCTAAGCACCACGGGGTGGTAAGCATGGGGAGGTCAGAAACATGCAGTGGCAATGTAGGTTAGGTTTCTGAAAAACATCGCAGGGTGGTGCGCATTGTATGGGTGTGTAACATTACATTCACTAGTAGGAGTGAGAAAAACATCACGGGTTGGTGTGAATCATAGGTCTGAATTAGGATAGGCAGTGAGTGGCAATGTAGGATGGAGAAAAGCACCACAGGGTGGTCACCCTGGGGAGGTCAGGAAACATGCAGTGGAAATGTAGGATAAGTTTCTCAAAAACATCGCGGGGTGGTGCGCATTGTATGGGTGTGTAACATTTCCTTCACTAGTAGGAGTGAGAAAAACATCACGGGGTGGTGTGAATTATAGGGTCTTAATTAGGATAGGCAGTCAGTGGCAATGTAGGATGGAGAAAAGCACCACGGGGTGGACAGCATGGGGAGGTCAGGAAACATGCAGTGGCAATGTAGGATAGGTTTCTGAAAAACATCGCGGGGTGGTGCGCATTGTATGGGTGTGTAACATTACATTCACTAGTACGAGTGAGAAAAACATCACGGGGTGGTGTGAATCGGAGGGTCTGAATTAGGATAGGCAGTGAGTGGCAATGTAGGATGGAGAAAAGCACCGCGGGCTGGTCAGCATGGGGAGGTCAGGGAACATGCAGTGACAATGTAGGATAGGTTTCTGAAAAACATCGCGGGGTGGTGCGCATTGTATGGGTGTGTGTTACATTACATTCACTTGTAGGAGTGAGAAAAACATCACGGGGTGGTGTGAATCGGAGGGTCTGAATTAGGATAGGCAGTGAGTGGCAATGTAGGATGGAGAAAAGTACCGCGAGGTGGTCAGCATGGGGAGGTCAGGGAACATGCAGTGGCAATGTAGGATAGGTTTCTGAAAAACATCGCCGGGTGGTGCGCATTGTATGGGTGTGTGTTACATTACATTCACTACTAGGAGTGAGAAAAACATCACGGGGTGGTGAGCATTGTATGGGTGTGTGTTACATTACATTCACTATTAGGAGTGAGAAAAACATCATGGGGTGGTGCTCATTGTATGGGTGTGTGTTACATTACATTCACTAGTAGGAGTGAGAAAAACATCACGGTGTGGTGTGAATCGGCGGGTCTGAATTAGGATAGGCAGTGAGTGGCAATGTAGGATGGAGAAAAGCACCGCGTGGTGGTCAGCATGGGGAGGTCAGGGAACATGCAGTGGCAATGTAGGATAGGTTTCTAAAAAACATCGCGGTGTGGTGCCCATTGTATGGGTGTGTGTTACATTTCATTCACTAGCAGGAGTGAGAAAAACATCACGAAGTGGTGCGCGTTGTATGGATATGTGTTACATTACATTCACTAGTAGGAGTGAGAAAAACATCACGGGTTGATGCGCATTGTATGGGTGTGTGTTACATTTCATTCACTAGTAGGAGTGAGAAAAACATCACGGGGTGGGGTGAATCGGAGGGTCTGAATTAGGATAGGCAGTGAGTGGCAATGTAGGATGGAGAAAAGTACCGCGGGGTGGTCAACATGGGGAGGTCAGGGAACATGCAGTGGCAATGTAGGATAGGTTTCTGAAAAACATCGCGGGGTGGTGTGCATTGTACGGGTGTGTGTTACATTACATTAACTAGTAGGAGTGAGAAAAACATCGCGCGGTGGTGTGAATCGGAGGGTCTGAATTAGCATAGACAGTGAGTGGCAATGTAGGATGGAGAAAAGCACCGCGGTGTGGTCAGCATGGGGAGGTCAGGGAACATGCAGTATCAATGTAGGATAGGTTTCTGAAAAACATCGCGGAGTAGTGTGCATTGTATGGGTGTGTGTTACATTACATTCACTAGTAGGAGTGAGAAAAACATCACGGGGTGGTGTGAATCGGAGGGTCTGAATTAGGATAGGCAGTGAGTGGCAATGTTGGATGGAGAAAAGCACCGCGGGGTGGTCAGCATGGAGGTGGTCAGGGAACATGCAGTGGCAATGTAGGTTAGGTTTCTGAAAAACATCGCGGGGTGGTGCACATTGTATGGGTGTGTGTTACATTTCATTCACTAGTAGGAGTGAGAAAAACATCACGGGGTGGTGCGCATTGTATGGGTGTGTGTTACATTACATTCACTAGTAGGAGTGAGAAAACCATCACGGGGTGCTGTGAATCGGAGGGTCTGAATTAGGATAGTCAGTGAGTGGCAATGTAGGATGGAGAAAAGCACCGCGGGGTGGTCAGCATGGGGAGGTCAGGGAACATGCAGTGGCAATGCAGGATAGGTTTCTGAAAAACATCGCGGGGTGGTGCGCATTTTATGGGTGTGTGTTACATTACATTCACTAGAAGGAGTGAGAAAAACATCACGGGGTGGTTCGCATTGTATGGGTGTGTGTTACATTACATTCACTAGTAGGAGTGAGAAAAATATCACGGGGTGGTGTGCATTTTATGGGTGTGTGTTACATTACATTCACTAGTAGGAGTGAGAAAAACATCACGGGGTGGTGTGAATCATAGGGTCTGATTTAGGGTAGGCAGTGAGTGGCAATGTAGAATGGAGAAAAGCACCACAGGGTGGTCACCCTGGGGAGGTCAGGAAATATGCAGTGGAAATGTAGGATAAGTTTCTGAAAAACATCGCGGGGTGGTGCGCATTGTATGGGTGTGTAACATTACCTTCACTAGTAGGAGTGAGAAAAACATCACGGGGTGGTGTGAATTATAGGGTCTTAATAAGGATAGGCAGTGAGTGGCAATGTAGGATGTGGAAAAGCACCACGGTGTGGTCAGCATGGGGAGGTCAGGAAACATGCAGGGGCAATGTAGGATAGGTTTCTATAAAACATCGCGGGGTGGTGTGCATTGTATGGGTGTGTAACATTACCTTCACTAGTAGGAGTGAGAAAAACATCCCGGGGTGGTGTGAATCATAGGGTCTGAATTAGGATAGGCAGTGAGTGGCAATGTAGGATGGAGAAAAGCACCACGGGATGGTCAGCATGGGGAGGTCAGGAAACATGCAGTGGCAAGGTAGGATAGGTTTCTGAAAAACATCGCGGGGTGGTGCGCATTGTATGGGTGTGTAACATTACCTTCACTGGTAGGAGTAAGAAAAACATCACGGGGTGGTGTGAATCATAGGGACTGAATTAGGATAGGCAGTGAGTGGCAATGTAGGATGGAGAAAAGCACCACGGGGTGGTCAGCATGGGGAGGTCAGGAAACATGCTGGGGCAATGTAGGATAGGTTTCTGAAAAACATCGCGGGGTGGTGCGCATTGTATGAGTGTGTGAAATTACATTCACTAGTAGGAGTGAGAAAAACATCACGGGGTGGTGTGAATCATAGGGTCTGAATTAGGATAGGCAGTGAATGGCAATGTAGGATGGAGAAAAGCACCACGGGGTTGTCAGCATTGGGAGGTCAGGAAACATGCAGGGGCAATGTAGCATAGGTTTCTGAAAAACATCGCGGGATGGTGCGCATTGTATGGGTGTGTAACATTACATTCACTAGTAGGAGGGAGAAAAACATCACGGGGTGGTGTGAATCATAGGGTCTGAATTAGGATAGGCAGTGAGTGGCATTGTAGTTTGGAGAAAAGCACCACGGGGTGGTCAGCAAGTGTAGGTCAGGAAACATGCAGTGGCAATGTAGGATAGGTTTCTGAAAAACATCGCGGGGTGGTGCGCATTGTATGGGTATGTAACATTACCTTCACTAGTAGGAGTGAGAAAAACATCACGGGGTGGTGTGAATCATAGGGTCTGAATTAGGATAGGCAGTGAGTGGCAATGTAGGATGGAGAAAAGCACCACGGGGTGGTCAACATGGGGAGGTCATGAAACATGCAGTGGCAAAGTAGGATAGGTTTCTGAAAAACATCGCGGGGTGGTGCGCATTGTATGGGTGTGTAACATTACATTCACTAGTAGGAGGGAGAAAAACATCACGGGGTGGTGTGAATCATAGGGTCTGAATTAGGATAGGCAGTGCGTGGCAATGTAGGATGGAGAAAAGCACCACGGGGTGGTCAGCATGGGGATGTCAGAAACATGCAGTGGCAATGTAGGATAGGTTTCTGAAAAACATCGCGGGGTGGATCGCATTGTATGCGTGTGTAACATTACAATCACTAGTAGGATTGAGAAAAACATCACGGGGTGGTGTGAATCATAGGGTCTGATTTAGGGTAGGCAGTGAGTGGCAATGTAGAATGGAGAAAAGCACCACAGGGTGGTAACCCTGGGGAGGTTAGGAAACATGCAGTGGAAATGTAGGATAAGTTTCTGAAAAACATCGCGGGGTGGTGCGCATTGTATGGGTGTGTAACATTACATTCACTAGTAGGACGGAGAAAAACATCACCGGGTGGTGTGAATCATAGGGTCTGAATTAGGATAGGCAGTGAGTGGCAATGTAGGATGGAGAAAAGCACCACGGGATGGTCAGCATGGGGAGGTCAGGAAACATGCTGGGGCAATGTAGGATAGGTTTCTGAAAAACATCGCGGGGTGGTGCGCATTGTATGGGTGTGTAACATTACATTCACTAGTAGGAGTGAGAAAAACATCACGGGGTGGTGTGAATCATAGGGTCTGAATTAGGATAGGCAGTGAATGGCAATGTAGGATGGAGAAAAGCACCACGGGGTTGTCAGCATTGGGAGGTCAGGAAACATGCAGGGGCAATGTAGCATAGGTTTCTGAAAAACATCGCGGGGTGGTGCGCATTGTATGGGTGTGTAACCTTACATTCACTAGTAGGAGTGAGAAAAACATCACGGGGTGGTGTGAATCATAGGGTCTGAATTAGGATAGGCAGTGAGTGGCAATGTAGGATGGAGCAAAGCACCACGGGGTGGTCAACATGGGGAGGTCAGGAAACATGCAGTGGCAATGTAGCATAGGTTTCAGAAAAACATCGCGGGGTGGTGCGCATTGTATGGGTGTGTAACATTACATTCACTAGTAGGAGTGAGAAAAACATCACGGGGTGGTGTGAATCATAGGGTCTGAATTAGGATAGGCAGTGAGTAGCAATGTAGGATGGAGAAAAGCACCACGGGGTGGTCAGCATGGGGATGTCAGAAATATGCTAAGCACCACGGGGTGGTAAGCATGGGGAGGTCAGAAACATGCAGTGGCAATGTAGGTTAGGTTTCTGAAAAACATCGCGGGGTGGTGTGCATTGTACGGGTGTGTGTTACATTACATTAACTAGTAGGAGTGAGAAAAACATCGCGCGGTGGTGTGAATCGGAGGGTCTGAATTAGGATAGACAGTGAGTGGCAATGTAGGATGGAGAAAAGCACCGCGGTGTGGTCAGCATGGGGAGGTCAGGGAACATGCAGTATCAATGTAGGATAGGTTTCTGAAAAACATCGCGGAGTAGTGTGCATTGTATGGGTGTGTGTTACATTACATTCACTAGTAGGAGTGAGAAAAACATCACGGGGTGGTGTGAATCGGAGGGTCTGAATTAGGATAGGCAGTGAGTGGCAATGTTGGATGGAGAAAAGCACCGCGGGGTGGTCAGCATGGAGGTGGTCAGGGAACATGCAGTGGCAATGTAGGTTAGGTTTCTGAAAAACATCGCGGGGTGGTGCACATTGTATGGGTGTGTGTTACATTTCATTCACTAGTAGGAGTGAGAAAAACATCACGGGGTGGTGCGCATTGTATGGGTGTGTGTTACATTACATTCACTAGTAGGAGTGAGAAAACCATCACGGGGTGCTGTGAATCGGAGGGTCTGAATTAGGATAGTCAGTGAGTGGCAATGTAGGATGGAGAAAAGCACCGCGGGGTGGTCAGCATGGGGAGGTCAGGGAACATGCAGTGGCAATGCAGGATAGGTTTCTGAAAAACATCGCGGGGTGGTGCGCATTTTATGGGTGTGTGTTAAATTACATTCACTAGAAGGAGTGAGAAAAACATCACGGGGTGGTTCGCATTGTATGGGTGTGTGTTACATTACATTCACTAGTAGGAGTGAGAAAAATATCACGGGGTGGTGTGCATTTTATGGGTGTGTGTTACATTACATTCACTAGTAGGAGTGAGAAAAACATCACGGGGTGGTGCGCATTGTATGGGTGTGTGTTACATTACATTCACTAGTAGGAGTGAAAAATACATCACGGGGTGGTGTGAATCGGAGGGTCTGAATTAGGATAGGCAGTGAGTGGCAATGTAGGATGGAGAAAAGCACCGCGGGGTGGTCAGCATGGGGAGGTCAGGGAACATGCAGTGGCAATGTAGGATAGGTTTCTGAAAAACATCGCGGGGTGGTGCGCATTGTATGGGTGTGTGTTACATTACATTCACTAGTAGGAGTGAGAAAATCATCACAGGGTGGTACGCATTTTATGGGTGTGTGTTACAGTACATTCACTAGTAGAAGTGAGAAAAACATCACGGGTTGGTGTGAATTGGAGGGTCTTAATTAGGATAGGCAGTGAGTGGCAATGTATGATGGAGAAAAGCACCGCGGGGTGGTCCGAATGGGGAGGTCAGGGAACATGCAGTGGCCATGTAGGATAGGTTTCTGAAAAACATCGCGGGGTGGTGCGCATTGTATGGGTGTGTGTTACATTACATTCACTAGTAGGAGTGAGAAAAACATCACGGGGTGGTGCGCATTGTATGGGTGTGTGTTACATTACATTAACTAGTAGGAGTGAGAAAAACATCACGGGGTGGTGTGAATTGGCGGGTCTGAATTAGGATAGGCAGTGAGTGGCAATGTAGGATGGAGAAAAGCACCGCGGCGTGGTCAGCATGGGGAGGTCAGGGAACATGCAGTGGCAATGTAGGATAGGTTTCTGAAAAACATCGCTGGGTGGTGCCCATTGTATGGGTGTGTGTTACATTTCATTCACTAGTAGGAGTGAGAAAAACATCACGAGGTGGTGCGCATTGTATGGGTGTGTGTTACATTACATTCACTAGTAGGAGTGAGAAAAACATCACGGGGTGATGCGCATTGTATGGGTGTGTGTTACATTTCATTCACTAGTAGGAGTGAGAAAAACATCACGTGGTGGTGTGAATCGGAGGGTCTGAATTAGGATAGGCAGTGAGTGGCAATGTAGGATGGAGAAAAGCACCGCGGGGTGGTCAGCATGGGGAGGTCAGGGAACAAGCAGTGGCAATGTAGGATAGGTTTCTGAAAAACATTGCAGGGTGGTGCGCATTGTATGGGTGTGTGTTACACTACATTCACAAGTAGGAGTGAGAAAAACATCATGGGGTGGTGTGAATCGGAGGATCTGAATTAGGATAGGTAGTGAGTGGCAATGTAGGATGGAGAAAAGAACCGCGGGTGGTCAGCATGGGGTTGTCAAGGAACATGCAGTGGCAATGTAGGATAGGTTTCTGAAAAACATTGTGGGGTGGTGTGCATTGTCTGGGTGTGTGTTACATTACATTAACTAGTAGGAGTGAGAAAAACATCGCGCGGTGGTGTGAATCGGAGGGTCTGAATTTAGATAGGCAGTGAGTGGCAATGTAGGATGGAGAAAAGCACCGCGGGGTGGTCAGCATGGGGAGGTCAGGGAACATGCAGTGGCAATGTAGGATAGGTTTCTGAAAAACATCGCGGGGTGGTGCGCATTGTATGGGTGTGTGTTACATTACATTCACTAGTAGGAGTGAGAAAAACATCACGGGGTGGTTTGAATCGGAGGGTCTGAATTAGGATAGGCAGTGAGTTGCAATGTAGGATGGAGAAAAGCACCGCGGGTAGGTCAGCATGGAGGTGGTCCGGGAACATGCAGTGGCAATGTAGGTTAGGTTTCTGAAAAACATTGCGGGGTGGTGCACATTGTATGGGTGTGTGTTACATTACATTCACTAGTAGGAGTGAGAAAAACATCACGGGGTGGTGCGCATTGTATGGGTGTGTGTTACATTACATTCACTAGTAGGAGTGAGAAAAACATCACGGGGTGGTGTGAATCGGAGGGTCTGAATTAGGATAGTCAGTGAGTGGCAATGTAGGATGGAGAAAAGCACCGCGGTGTGGTCAGCATGGGGAGGTCAGGGAACATGCAGTGGCAATGCAGGATAGGTTTCTGAAAAACATCGCGGGGTGGTGCGCATTGTATGGGTGTGTGTTACATTACATTCACTAGAAGGAGTGAGAAAAACATCACGGGGTGGTGCGCATTGTATGGGTGTGTGTTACATTACATTCACTAGTAGGAGTGAGAAAAACATCACGGGGTGGTGTGAATCGGAGGGTCTGAATTAGGATAGGCAGTGAGTGGCAATGTAGGATGGAGAAAAGCCCCGCGGGGTGGTCAGCATGGGGAGGTCAGGGAACATGCAGTGGCAATGTAGGATAGGTTTTTGAAAAACATCGAGGGGTGGTGTGCATTGTATGGGTGTGTGTTACATTACATTCACTAGTAGGAGTGAGAAAAACATCACGGGGTGGTGCGCATTGTATTGGTGTGTGTTACATTACATTCACTAGTAGGAGTGAGAAAACATCACGGGGTGGTGTGAATCGGAGGGTCTGAATTAGGATAGGCAGTGAGTGGCAATGTAGGATGGAGAAAAGCACCGCGGGGTGGTTAGCATGGGGAGGTCAGGGAACAAGCAGTGGCAATGTAGGATAGGTTTCTGAAAAACATTGCAGGGTGGTGCGCATTGTATGGGTGTGTGTTACACTACATTCACAATTAGGAGTGAGAAAAACATCGCGCGGTGGTGTGAATCGGAGGGTCTGAATTAGGATAGACAGTGAGTGGCAATGTAGGATGGAGAAAAGCACCGCGGTGTGGTCAGCATGGGGAGGTCAGGGAACATGCAGTATCAATGTAGGATAGGTTTCTGAAAAACATCGCGGAGTAGTGTGCATTGTATGGGTGTGTGTTACATTACATTCACTAGTAGGAGTGAGAAAAACATCACGGGGTGGTGTGAATCGGAGGGTCTGAATTAGGATAGGCAGTGAGTGGCAATGTTGGATGGAGAAAAGCACCGCGGGGTGGTCAGCATGGAGGTGGTCAGGGAACATGCAGTGGCAATGTAGGTTAGGTTTCTGAAAAACATCGCGGGGTGGTGCACATTGTATGGGTGTGTGTTACATTTCATTCACTAGTAGGAGTGAGAAAAACATCACGGGGTGGTGCGCATTGTATGGGTGTGTGTTACATTACATTCACTAGTAGGAGTGAGAAAACCATCACGGGGTGCTGTGAATCGGAGGGTCTGAATTAGGATAGTCAGTGAGTGGCAATGTAGGATGGAGAAAAGCACCGCGGGGTGGTCAGCATGGGGAGGTCAGGGAACATGCAGTGGCAATGCAGGATAGGTTTCTGAAAAACATCGCGGGGTGGTGCGCATTTTATGGGTGTGTGTTACATTACATTCACTAGAAGGAGTGAGAAAAACATCACGGGGTGGTTCGCATTGTATGGGTGTGTGTTACATTACATTCACTAGTAGGAGTGAGAAAAATATCACGGGGTGGTGTGCATTTTATGGGTGTGTGTTACATTACATTCACTAGTAGGAGTGAGAAAAACATCACGGGGTGGTGCGCATTGTATGGGTGTGTGTTACATTACATTCACTAGTAGGAGTGAAAAATACATCACGGGGTGGTGTGAATCGGAGGGTCTGAATTAGGATAGGCAGTGAGTGGCAATGTAGGATGGAGAAAAGCACCGCGGGGTGGTCAGCATGGGGAGGTCAGGGAACATGCAGTGGCAATGTAGGATAGGTTTCTGAAAAACATCGCGGGGTGGTGCGCATTGTATGGGTGTGTGTTACATTACATTCACTAGTAGGAGTGAGAAAATCATCACAGGGTGGTACGCATTTTATGGGTGTGTGTTACAGTACATTCACTAGTAGAAGTGAGAAAAACATCACGGGTTGGTGTGAATTGGAGGGTCTGAATTAGGATAGGCAGTGAGTGGCAATGTATGATGGAGAAAAGCACCGCGGGGTGGTCCGAATGGGGAGGTCAGGGAACATGCAGTGGCCATGTAGGATAGGTTTCTGAAAAACATCGCGGGGTGGTGCGCATTGTATGGGTGTGTGTTACATTACATTCACTAGTAGGAGTGAGAAAAACATCACGGGGTGGTGCGTATTGTATGGGTGTGTGTTACATTACTTTAACTAGTAGGAGTGAGAAAAACATCACGGGGTGGTGTGAATTGGCGGGTCTGAATTAGGATAGGCAGTGAGTGGCAATGTAGGATGGAGAAAAGCACCGCGGCGTGGTCAGCATGGGGAGGTCAGGGAACATGCAGTGGCAATGTAGGATAGGTTTCTGAAAAACATCGCTGGGTGGTGCCCATTGTATGGGTGTGTGTTACATTTCATTCACTAGTAGGAGTGAGAAAAACATCACGAGGTGGTGCGCATTGTATGGGTGTGTGTTACATTACATTCACTAGTAGGAGTGAGAAAAACATCACGGGGTGATGCGCATTGTATGGGTGTGTGTTACATTTCATTCACTAGTAGGAGTGAGAAAAACATCACGTGGTGGTGTGAATCGGAGGGTCTGAATTAGGATAGGCAGTGAGTGGCAATGTAGGATGGAGAAAAGCACCGCGGGGTGGTCAGCATGGGGAGGTCAGGGAACAAGCAGTGGCAATGTAGGATAGGTTTCTGAAAAACATTGCAGGGTGGTGCGCATTGTATGGGTGTGTGTTACACTACATTCACAAGTAGGAGTGAGAAAAACATCATGGGGTGGTGTGAATCGGAGGATCTGAATTAGGATAGGTAGTGAGTGGCAATGTAGGATGGAGAAAAGAACCGCGGGTGGTCAGCATGGGGTTGTCAAGGAACATGCAGTGGCAATGTAGGATAGGTTTCTGAAAAACATTGTGGGGTGGTGTGCATTGTCTGGGTGTGTGTTACATTACATTAACTAGTAGGAGTGAGAAAAACATCGCGGGGTGGTGTGAATCGGAGGGTCTGAATTTAGATAGGCAGTGAGTGGCAATGTAGGATGGAGAAAAGCACCGCGGGGTGATCAGCATGGGGAGGTCAGGGAACATGCAGTGGCAATGTAGGATAGGTTTCTGAAAAACATCGCGGGGTGGTGCGCATTGTATGGGTGTGTGTTACATTACATTCACTAGTAGGAGTGAGAAAAACATCACGGGGTGGTTTGAATCGGAGGGTCTGAATTAGGATAGGCAGTGAGTTGCAATGTAGGATGGAGAAAAGCACCGCGGGTAGGTCAGCATGGAGGTGGTCCGGGAACATGCAGTGGCAATGTAGGTTAGGTTTCTGAAAAACATTGCGGGGTGGTGCACATTGTATGGGTGTGTGTTACATTACATTCACTAGTAGGAGTGAGAAAAACATCACGGGGTGGTGCGCATTGTATGGGTGTGTGTTACATTACATTCACTAGTAGGAGTGAGAAAAACATCACGGGGTGGTGTGAATCGGAGGGTCTGAATTAGGATAGTCAGTGAGTGGCAATGTAGGATGGAGAAAAGCACCGCGGTGTGGTCAGCATGGGGAGGTCAGGGAACATGCAGTGGCAATGCAGGATAGGTTTCTGAAAAACATCGCGGGGTGGTGCGCATTGTATGGGTGTGTGTTACATTACATTCACTAGAAGGAGTGAGAAAAACATCACGGGGTGGTGCGCATTGTATGGGTGTGTGTTACATTACATTCACTAGTAGGAGTGAGAAAAACTTCACGGGGTGGTGTGAATCGGAGGGTCTGAATTAGGATAGGCAGTGAGTGGCAATGTAGGATGGAGAAAAGCCCCGCGGGGTGGTCAGCATGGGGAGGTCAGGGAACATGCAGTGGCAATGTAGGATAGGTTTTTGAAAAACATCGAGGGGTGGTGTGCATTGTATGGGTGTGTGTTACATTACATTCACTAGTAGGAGTGAGAAAAACATCACGGGGTGGTGCGCATTGTATTGGTGTGTGTTACATTACATTCACTAGTAGGAGTGAGAAAACATCACGGGGTGGTGTGAATCGGAGGGTCTGAATTAGGATAGGCAGTGAGTGGCAATGTAGGATGGAGAAAAGCACCGCGGGGTGGTTAGCATGGGGAGGTCAGGGAACAAGCAGTGGCAATGTAGGATAGGTTTCTGAAAAACATTGCAGGGTGGTGCGCATTGTATGGGTGTGTGTTACACTACATTCACAATTAGGAGTGAGAAAAACATCATGGGGTGGTGTGAATCGGAGGGTCTGAATTAGGATAGGTAGTGAGTGGCAATGTAGGATGGAGAAAAGAACCGCGGGTGGTCAGCATGGTGTTGTCAAGGAACATGCAGTGGCAATGTAGGATAGGTTTCTGAAAAACATTGCGGGGTGGTGTGCATTGTCTGGGTGTGTGTTACATTACATTAACTAGTAGGAGTGAGAAAAACATCGCGGGGTGGTGTGAATCGGAGGGTCTGAATTTAGATAGGCAGTGAGTGGCAATGTAGGATGGAGAAAAGCACCGCGGGGTGGTCAGCATGGGCAGGTCAGGGAACATGCAGTGGCAAGGTAGGATAGGTTTCTGAAAAACATCGCGGGGTGGTGCGCATTGTATGGGTGTGTGTTACATTACATTCACTAGTAGGAGTGAGAAAAACATCACGGGGTGGTTTGAATCGGAGGGTCTGAATTAGGATAGGCAGTGAGTGGCAATGTAGGATGGAGAAAAGCACCGCGGGTAGGTCAGCATGGAGGTGGTCCGGGAACATGCAGTGGCAATGTAGGTTAGGTTTCTGAAAAACATTGCGGCGTGGTGCACATTGTATGGGTGTGTGTTACATTACATTCACTAGTAGGAGTGAGAAAAACATCACGGGGTGGTGCGCATTGTATGGGTGTGTGTTACATTACATTCACTAGTAGGAGTGAGAAAAACATCACGGGGTGGTGTGAATCGGAGGGTCTGAATTAGAATAGTCAGTGAGTGGCAATGTAGGATGGAGAAAAGCACCGCGGTGTGGTCAGCATGGGGAGGTCAGGGAACATGCAGTGGCAATGCAGGATAGGTTTCTGAAAAACATCGCGGGGTGGTGCGCATTGTATGGGTGTGTGTTACATTACATTCACTAGAAGGAGTGAGAAAAACATCACGGGGTGGTGCGCATTTTATGGGTGTGTGTTAAATTACATTCACTAGTAGGAGTGAGAAAAACTTCACGGGGTGGTGTGAATCGGAGGGTCTGAATTAGGATAGGCAGTGAGTGGCAATGTAGGATGGAGAAAAGCCCCGCGGGGTGGTCAGCATGGGGAGGTCAGGGAACATGCAGTGGCAATGTAGGATAGGTTTTTGAAAAACATCGAGGGGTGGTGTGCATTGTATGGGTGTGTGTTACATTACATTCACTAGTAGGAGTGAGAAAAACATCACGGGGTGGTGCGCATTGTATTGGTGTGTGTTACATTACATTCACTAGTAGGAGTGAGAAAACATCACGGGGTGGTGTGAATCAGAGGGTCTGAATTAGGATAGGCAGTGAGTGTCAATGTAGGATGGAGAAAACACCGCGGGCTGGTCAGCATGAGGAGGTCAGGGAACATGCAGTGGCAATGTAGGATAGGTTTCTAAAAAACATCGCGGGGTGGTGCGCATTGTATGGGTGTGTGTTACATTACATTCACTAGTAGGAGTGAGAAAAACATCGCGGGGTAGTGCGCATTGTATGGGTGTGTGTTACAGTACATTCACTAGTAGGAGTGAGAAAAACATCATCGGGTGGTGTGAATCGGAGGGTCTGAATTAGGATAGGCAGTGAGTGGCAATGTAGGATGGAGAAAAGCACCGCGGGGTTTTCAGCATGGGGATGTCAGGGATCATGCAGTGCCCATGTAGGATAGGTTTGTGAAAAATATCGTGGGGTGGTGCGCATTGTATGGGTGTGTGTTACATTACATTCACTAGTAGTAGTGAGAAAAACATCACGGGGTGGTGTGAATCGGAGGGTCTGAATTAGGATAGGCAGTGAGTGGCAATGTAGGATGGAGAAAAGCACCGCGTGGTGGTCAGCATGGGGAGGTCAGGGAGCATGCAGTGGCAATGTAGGATAGGTTTCTGAAAAACACCGGGGCGTGGTGCGTATTGTATGGGTGTGTGTTACATTACAGTCACTAGTAGGAGGAGAAAAACATCGCGGGGTGGTGCGCATTTTATGGGTGTGTGTTACATTACATTCACTTGTAGGAATGAGAAAAACATCACGGGGTGGTGAGCATTGTATGGGTGTGTGTTACATTACATTCACTAGTAGGAGTGAGAAAAACATCACGGAGTGGTGTGAATCGGAGGGTCTGAATTAGGATAGGCAGTGACTGGCAATGTAGGATGGAGAAAAGTACCGCGAGGTGGTCAGCATGGGGAGGTCAGGGACCATGCAGTGGCAATGTAGGATAGGTTTCTGAAAAACATCGCGGGGCGGTGCGCATTGTATGGGTGTGTGTTACATTACATTCACTACTAGGAGTGAGAAAAACATCACGGGGTGGTGTGAATCAGAGGGTCTGAATTAGGATAGGCAGTGAGTGGCAATGTATGATGGAGAAAAGCACCGCGGGGTGGTCAGCATGGTGAGGTCAGGGAACATACAGTGGCAATGTAGGATAGGTTTCTGAAAAACATCGCGGGGTGGTGCGAATTGTATGGGTGTCTGTTACATTACATTCACTAGTAGGAGTGAGAAAAACATCACGGGGTGGTGAGCATTGTATGGGTGTGTGTTACATTACATTCACTAGTAGGAGTGAGAAAAACATCACGGGGTGGTGTGAATCGGAAGGTCTGAATTAGGATAGGCAGTGAGTGGCAATGTAGGATTGAGAAAAGCACCGCGTGGTCGTCAGCATGGGGAGGTCAGGGAACATGCAGTGGCAATGTAGGATAGGTTTCTGAAAAACATCGGGGCGTGGTGCGTATTGTATGGGTGTGTGTTACATTACAGTCACTAGTAGGAGGAGAAAAACATCACGGGGTGGTGCGCATTGTATGGGTGTGTGTTACATTTCATTCACTAGTAGGAGTGAGAAAAACATCACGGGGTGGTGTGAATCAGAGGGTCTGAATAAGGATAGGCCGTGAGTCGAAATTTAGGATGGAGAGAAGCACCGCGGGGTGGTCAGCATGGGGAGGTCAGGGAACATACAGTGGCAATGTAGGATAGGTTTCTGAAAAACATCACGGGGTGGTGCGCATTGTATGGGTGTGTGTTACATTACATTCACTAGTAGGAGTGAGAAAATCATCACAGGGTGGTACGCATTTTATGGGTGTGTGTTACAGTACATTCACTAGTAGGAGTGAGAAAAATATCACGGGGTGGTGTGAATTGGAGGGTCTGAATTAGGATAGGCAGTGAGTGGCAATGTAGGATGGAGAAAAGCACCGCGGGGTGGTCAGCATGGGGAGGTCAGGGAACATGCAGTGGCCATGTAGGATAGGTTTCTGAAAAACATCGCGGGGTGGTGCGCATTGTATGGGTGTGTGTTACATTACATTCACTAGTAGGAGTGAGAAAAACATCACGGGGTGGTGCGCATTGTATGGGTGTGTGTTACATTACATTAACTAGTAGGAGTGAGAAAAACATCTCGGGGTGGTGTTAATCGGCGGGTCTGAATTAGGATAGGCAGTGAGTGGCAATGTAGGATGGAGAAAAGCACCGCGGGTTGTCAGCATGGGCAGGTCAAGGAACATGCAGTGGCAATGTAGGATAGGTATCTGAAAAACATCGCGGGGTGGTGCGCATTGTATGGGTGTGTGTTACATTACATTCACTACTAGGAGTGAGAAAAACATCACGGGGTGGTGCGCATTGTATGGGTGTGTGTTACATTACATTCACTAGTAGGAGTGAGAAAAACATCACGGGGTGGTGCGCATTGTATGGCTGTGTGTTACATTACATTCACTAGTAATAGTGAGAAAAACATCACGGGGTGGTGTGAATCGGAGGGTCTGAATTAGGATAGGCAGTGAGTGGCAATGTAGGATGGAGAAAAGCACCGCGGGTTGTCAGCATGGGCAGGTCAAGGAACATGCAGTGGCAATGTAGGATAGGTATCTGAAAAACATCGCGGGGTGGTGCGCATTGTATGGGTGTGTGTTACATTACATTCACTAGTAGGAGTGAGAAAAACATCGCGGGGTAGTGCGCACTGTATGGGTGTGTGTTACAGTACATTCACAAGTAGGAGTGAGAAAAACATCACGGGGTGGTGTGAATCGGAGGGTCTGAATTAGGATAGGCAGTGAGTGGCAATGTAGGATGGAGAAAAGCACCACGGGGTGGTCAGCATGGGGAGGTCAGGGAACATGCAGTGGCAATGCAGGATAGAGTTCTGAAAAACATCGCGGGGTGGTGCGCATTGCATGGGTGTGTGTTACATTACATTCACTAGTAGGAGTGTGAAAATCATCACAGGGTGGTGCGCATTGTATGGTTGTGTGTTACATTACATTCACTAGTAATATTGAGAAAAACATCACGGGGTGGTGTGAATCGGAGGATCTGAATTAAGATAGGCAGTGAGTGGCAATGTAGGATGGAGAAAAGCACCGCGGGGTGGTCAGCATGGGCAGGTCAAGGAACATGCAGTGGCAATGTAGGATAGGTTTCTGAAAAACATCGAGGGGTGGTGCGCATTGTATGGGTGTGTGTTACATTACATTCACTAGTAGGAGTGAG
The DNA here is from genome assembly GCF_034190915.1 of Cavia porcellus. Classification (NCBI taxonomy): domain Eukaryota; kingdom Metazoa; phylum Chordata; class Mammalia; order Rodentia; family Caviidae; genus Cavia; species Cavia porcellus. Next base: position 26,442 of record NW_026947569.1, read on the forward strand.
AAAATCATCACGGGGTGGTGCGCATTGTATGGGTGTGTGTTACATTACATTAACTAGTAGGAGTGAGAAAAACATCACGGGGTGGTGTGAATCGGCGGGTCTGAATTAGGATAGGCAGTGAGTGGCAATGTAGGATGGAGAAAAGCACCGCGGGGTGGTCAGCATGGGGAGGTCAGGGAACATGCAGTGGCAATGTAGGATAGGTTTCTGAAAAACATTGCGGGGTGGGGCGCATTGCATGGGTGTGTGTTACATTACATTCACTAGTAGGAGTGAGAAAAACATGACGAGGTGTTGCGCATTGTATGGGTGTGTGTTACATTACATTCACTAGTAGGAGTGAGAAAAGCATCACGGGGTGGTGCGCATTGTATGGGTGTGTGTTACATTTCATTCACTAGTAGCAGTGAGAAAAACATCACTGGGTGGTGTGAATCGGAGGGTCTGAATTAGGATAGGCAGTGAGTGGAAATTTAGGATGGAGAGAATCACCGCGGGGTGGTCAGCATGGGGAGGTCAGGGAACATGCAGTGGCAATGTAGGATAGGTTTCTGAAAAACATCACGGGGTGGTGCGCATTGTATGGGTGTGTGTTACATTACATTCACTAGTAGGAGTGAGAAAAACATCATGGGGTGGTGTGAATCGGAGGGTCTGAATTAGGAGAGGCAGTGATTGGCAATGTAGGATGGAGAAAAGCACCGCGGTGTGGTCAGCTTCGGGAGGTTAGGGAACATGCAGTGGCAAGTTAGGATAGGTTTCTGAAAAACATCGCGGGGTGGTGCGCATTGTATGGGTGTGTGTTACATTACATTCACTAGTAGGAGTGAGAAAAACATCACGGGGTGGTGCGCATTGTATGGGTGTGTGTTACATTACATTCAATAGTAGGAGTGAGAAAAACATCACGGGGTGGTGTGAATCGGAGGGTCTGAATTAGGATAGTCAGTGAGTGGCAATGTAGGTTGGAGAAAAGCACGATGGGGTGGTCAGCATGGGGAGGTCAGGGAACATGCAGTGGCAATGCAGGATAGGTTTCTGAAAAACATCGCGGGGTGGTGCGCATTGTATGGGTGTGTGTTACATTACATTCACTAGTAGGAGTGAAAAAAACATCACGGGGTGGTGCGCATTGTATGGGTGTGTGTGACATTACATTCACTAGTAGGAGTGAGAAAAACATCACGGGGTGGTGTGAATCGGAGAGTCTGAATTAGGATAGGCAGTGAGTGGCAATGTAGGATGGAGAAAAGCACCGCGGGGTGGTCAGCATGGGGAGGTCAGGGAACATGCAGTGGCAATGTAGGATAGGTTTCTGAAAAACATCGAGGGGTGGTGTGCATTGTATGGGTGTGTGTTACATTACATTCACTAGTAGGAGTGAGAAAAACATCACGGGGTGGTGCGCATTGTATGGGTGTGTGTTACATTACATTCACTAGTAGGAGTGAGAAAAGCATCACGGGGTGGTGTGAATCGGAGGGTCTGAATTAGGATAGGCAGTGAGTGGCAATGTAGGATGGAGAAAAGCACCGCGGGTTGGTCAGCATGGGGAGGTCAGGGAACATGCAGTGGCAATATAGGATAGGGTTCTGAAAAACATCGCGGGGTGGTGCGCATTTTATGGGTTTGTGTCACATTACACTCACTAGTAGGAGTGAGAAAAACATCACGGGGTGGTGTGCATTGTATGGGTGTGTGTTACATTACATTCACTAGTAGGAGTGAGAAAAACATCACGGGGTGGTGCGCATTGTATGGGTGTGTGTTACGTTTCATTCACTAGTAGGAGTGAGAAAAACATCACGGGGTGGTGTGAATCGGAGGGTCTGAATAAGGATAGGCAGTGAGTGGAAATTTAGGATGGAGAGAAGCACCGTGTGGTGGTCAGCATGGGGAGGTCAGGGAACATGCAGTGGCAATGTAGGATAGGTTTCTGAAAAACATCACGGGGTGGTGTGCATTGTATGGGTGTGTGTTACATTACATTCACTAGTAGGAGTGTGAAAAACATCACGGGGTGGTGTGAATCGGAGGGTCTGAATTAGGATAGGCAATGAGCGGCAATGTAGGATGGAGAAAAGCACCGCGGGTGGTCAGCATGGGGAGGTCAGGGAACATGCAGTGGCAATGTAGGATAGGTTTCTGAAAAACATCGCGTGGTGGTGCGCATTGTATGGGTGTGTGTTACAATACATTCACAAGTAGGAGGGAGAAAAACATCACGGGGTGGTGTGAATCGGAGGGTCTGAATTAGGATAGGCAGTGAGTGGCAATGTAGGATGGAGAAAAGCACCGTGGGGTGGTCAGCATGGGGAGGTCAGGGAATATGCAGTGGCAAATTAGGATAGGTTTCTGAAAAACATCGCAGGGTGGTGCGCATTGTATGGGTGTGTGTTACATTACATTCACTAGTAGGAGTGAGAAAAACATCACGGGGTGGTGCGTATTGTATGGGTGTGTGTTACATTACATTCACTAGTAGGAGTGAGAAAAACATCACGGGGTGGTGTGAATCGGAGGGTCTCAATTAGGATAGTCAGTGAGTGGCAATGTAGGATGGAGAAAAGCACCGTGGGGTTGTCAGCATGGAGAGGTGAGGGAACATGCAGCGGCAATGCAGGATAGGTTTCGGAAAAACATCGCGGGGTGGTGCGCATTGTATGGGTGTGTGTTACATTACATTCACTAGTAGGAGTGAGAAAAACATCACGGGGTGGTGTGATTCAGAGGGTCTGAATTAGGATAGTCAGTGAGTGGCAATGTAGGATGGAGAAAAGCACCATGGGGTGGTCAGCATGGGGAGGTCAGGGAACATGCAGTGGCAATGTAGGACAGGTTTCTGAAAAACATCGAGGGGTGTTGTGCATTGTATGGGTGTGTGTTACATTACATTCACTAGTAGGAGTGAGAAAAATATCACGGGGTGGTGCGCATTGTATGGGTGTGTGTTACATTACATTCACTAGTAGGAGTGAGAAAAACATCACGGGGTGGTGTGATTCAGAGGGTCTGAATTAGGATAGGCAGTGAGTGGCAATGTAGGTTGGAGAAAAGCACCGCGGGGTGGTCAGCATGGGGATGTCATGGAACATGCAGTGGCAATGTAGGAGAGGTTTCTGAAAACATCGCGGGGTGGTGCGCATTCTATGGGTGTGTGTTACGTTACATTCACTAGTAGGAGTGAGAAATCCTCACGGGGTGGTGTGAATCGGAGGGTCTGAATTAGAATAGGTAGTGAGTGGCAATGTAGGATGGAGAAAAGCACCGCGGGTTGGTCAGCATGGGGAGGTCAGGGAACATGCAGTTTCAATATAGGATAAGTTTCTGAAAAACATCGCGGCGTGGTGCGCATTGTATGGGTTTGTGTTACATTACACTCACTAGTAGGAGTGAGAAAAACATCACGGGGTGGTGCGCATTGTATGGGTGTGTGTTACATTACATTCACTAGTAGGAGTGAGAAAAACATCACGGGGTGGTGCGCATTTTATGGGTATGTGTTACATTACATTCACTAGTAGGAGTGAGAAAAACATCACGGGGTGGTGTGAATCAGAGGGTCTGAATTAGGATAGGCAGTGAGTCGCAATGTAGGATGGAGAAAAGCACCGCGGGGTGGTCAGCATGGGGAGGTCAGGGAACATGCAGTGGCAATGTAGGATAGGTTTCTGAAAAACATCACGGGGTGGTGCGCATTGTATGGGTGTGTGTTACATTACATTCACTACTAGGAGTGAGAAAAACATCACGGGGTGGTTTGAATCGGAGCGTCAGAATTAGGATAGGCAGTGAGTGGCAATGTATGATGGAGAAGAGCACCGCGGGGTGGTCAGCATGGGGAGGTCAGGGAACATGCAGTGGCAATGTAGGATAGGTTTCTGAAAAACATCGCGGGGTGGTGCGAATTGTATGGGTGTGTGTTACATTACATTCTCTAGTAGGAGTGAGAAAAACATCACGGGGTGGTGCGCATTGTATGGTTGTGTGTTACATTACATTCACTAGTAATAGTGAGAAAAACATCACGGGGTGGTGTGAATCGGAGGGTCTGAATTAAGATAGGCACTGAGTGGCAATGTAGGATGGAGAAAAGCACCGCTGAGTGGTCAGCATGGGCAGGTCAAGGAACATGCAGTGGCAATGTAGGATAGGTTTCTGAAAAACATCGCGGGGTGGTGCGCATTGTATGGGTGTGTGTTACATTACATTCACTAGTTGGAGTGAGAAAAACATCGCGGGGTAGTGCGCATTGTATGGGTGTGTGTTACAGTACATTCACTAGTAGGAGTGAGAAAAACATCACGGGGTGGTGTGAATCGGAGGGTCTGAATTAGGATAGGCAATGTGTGGCAATGTAGGATGGAGAAAAGCACCGCGGGGTGGTCAGCATGGGGAGGTCAGGGAACATGCAGTGGCAATGCAGGATAGGTTTCTGAAAAACATCGCGGGGTGGTGCGCATTGTATGGGTGTGTGTTACATTACATTCACTAGTAGGAGTGAGAAAATCATCATGGGGTGGTGCGCATTGTATGGGTGTGTGTTACATTACATTAACTAGTAGGAGTGAGAAAAACATCACGGGGTGGTGTGAATCGGCGGGTCTGAATTAGGATAGGCAGTGAGTGGCAATGTAGGATGGAGAAAAGCACCGCGGGGTGGTCAGCATGGGGAGGTCAGGGAACATGCAGTGGCAATGTAGGATAGGTTTCTGAAAAACATCGCGGGGTGGTGCGCATTGCATGGGTGTGTGTTACATTACATTCACTAGTAGGAGTGAGAAAAACATCACGAGGTGGTGCGCATTGTATAGGTGTGTGTTACATTACATTCACTAGTAGGAGTGAGAAAAACATCATCGGGTGGTGCGCATTGTATGGGTGTGTGTTACATTACATTCACTAGTAGGAGTGAGAAAAACATCATGGGGTGGTGTGAATCGGAGGGTCTGAATTAGGAGAGGCAGTGATTGGCAATGTAGGATGGAGAAAAGCACCGCGGTGTGGTCAGCTTCGGGAGGTTAGGGAACATGCAGTGGCAAGTTAGGATAGGTTTCTGAAAAACATCGCGGGGTGGTGCGCATTGTATGGGTGTGTGTTACATTACATACACTAGTAGGAGTGAGAAAAACATCACGGGGTGGTGCGCATTGTATGTGTGTGTGTTACATTACATTCAATAGTAGGAGTGAGAAAAACATCACGGGGTGGTGTGAATCGGAGTGTCTGAATTAGGATAGTCAGTGAGTGGCAATGTAGGATGGAGAAAACCACCATGGGGTGGTCAGCATGGGGAGGTCAGGGAACATGCAGTGGCAATGCAGGATAGGTTTCTGAAAAACATCGCGGGGTGGTGCGCATTCTATGGGTGTGTGTTACATTACATTCACTAGTAGGAGTGAAAAAAACATCACGGGGTGGTGCGCATTGTATGGGTGTGTGTTACATTACATTCACTAGTAGGAGTGAGAAAAACATCACGGGGTGGTGTGAATCGGAGAGTCTGAATTAGGATAGGCAGTGAGTGGCAATGTAGGACGGAGAAAAGCACCGCGGGGTGGTCAGCATGAGGAGGTCAGGGAACATGCAGTGGCAATGTAGGATAGGTTTCTGAAAAACATCGAGGGGTGGTGTGCATTGTATGGGTGTGTGTTACATTACATTCACTAGTAGGAGTGAGAAAAACATCACGGGGTGGTGCGCATTGTATGGGTGTGTGTTACATTACATTCACTAGTAGGAGTGAGAAAACCATCACGGGGTGGTGTGAATCGGAGGGTCTGAATTAGGATAGGCAGTGAGTGGCAATGCAGGATGGTGAAAAGCACCGCGGGTTGGTCAGCATGGGGAGGTCAGGGAACATGCAGTGGCAATATAGGATAGGTTTCTGAAAAACATCGCGGGGTGGTGCGCATTGTATGGGTTTGTGTTACATTACACTCACTAGTAGGAGTGAGAAAAACATCACGGGGTGGTGCGCATTGTATGGTTCTGTGTTATATTACATTCACTAGTAGGAGTGAGAAAAACATCACGGGGTGGTGCGCATTGTATGGGTATGTGTTACATTACATTCACTAGTAGGAGTGAGAAAAACATCACGGGGTGGTGTGAATCGGAGGGTCTGAATTAGGATAGGCAGTGAGTGGCAATGTAGGATGGCGAAAAGCACCGCAGGGCGGTCAGCATGGGGAGGTCAGGGAACATGCAGTGGCAATGTAGGATAGGTTTCTGAAAAACATCGCGGGGTGGTGCGCATTGTATGGGTGTGTGTTACATTACATTCACTACTAGGAGTTAGAAAAACATCACGGGGTGGTTTGAATCGGAGCGTCGGATTAGGATAGGCAGTGAGTGGCAATGTATGATGGAGAAGAGCACCGCGGGGTGGTCAGCATGGGGAGGTCAGGGAACATGCAGTGGCAATGTAGGATAGGTTTCTGAAAAACATTGCGGGGTGGTGCGCATTGTAAGGGTGTGTGTTACATTACATTCACTAGTAGGAGTGAGAAAAACATCGCGGGGTAGTGCGCATTGTATGGGTGTGTGTTACAGTACATTCACTAGTAGGAGTGAGAAAAACATCACGGGGTGGTGTGAATCGGAGGGTCTGAATTAGGATAGGCAATGTGTGGCAATGTAGGATGGAGAAAAGCACCGCGGGGTGGTCAGCATGGGGAGGTCAGGGAACATGCAGTGGCAATGCAGGATAGGTTTCTGAAAAACATCGCGGGGTGGTGCGCATTGTATGGGTGTGTGTTACATTACATTCACTAGTAGGAGTGAGAAAATCATCACGGGGTGGTGCGCATTGTATGGGTGTGTGTTACATTACATTAACTAGTAGGAGTGAGAAAAACATCACGGGGTGGTGTGAATCGGCGGGTCTGAATTAGGATAGGCAGTGAGTGGCAATGTAGGATGGAGAAAAGCACCGCGGGGTGATCAGCATGGGGAGGTCAGGGAACATGCAGTGGCAATGTAGGATAGGTTTCTGAAAAACATCGCGGGGTGGTGCGCATTGCATGGGTGTGTGTTACATTACATTCACTAGTAGGAGTGAGAAAAACATCACGAGGTGGTGCGCATTGTATGGGTGTGTGTTACATTACATTCACTAGTAGGAGTGAGAAAAACATCACGGGGTGGTGCGCATTGTATGGGTGTGTGTTACATTACATTCACTAGTAGGAGTGAGAAAAACATCAAGGGGTGGTGTGAATCGGAGGGTCTGAATTAGGAGAGGCAGTGATTGGCAATGTAGGATGGAGAAAAGCACCGCGGTGTGGTCAGCTTCGGGAGGTTAGGGAACATGCAGTGGCAAGTTAGGATAGGTTTCTGAAAAACATCGCGGGGTGGTGCGCATTGTATGGGTTTGTGTTACATTACATACACTAGTAGGAGTGAGAAAAACATCACGGGGTGGTGCGCATTGTATGGGTGTGTGTTACATTACATTCAATAGTAGGAGTGAGAAAAACATCACGGGGTGGTGTGAATCGGAGTGTCTGAATTAGGATAGTCAGTGAGTGGCAATGTAGGATGGAGAAAACCACCATGGGGTGGTCAGCATGGGGAGGTCAGGGAACATGCAGTGGCAATGCAGGATAGGTTTCTGAAAAACATCGCGGGGTGGTGCGCATTCTATGGGTGTGTGTTACATTACATTCACTAGTAGGAGTGAAAAAAACATCACGGGGTGGTGCGCATTGTATGGGTGTGTGTTACATTACATTCACTAGTAGGAGTGAGAAAAACATCACGGGGTGGTGTGAATCGGAGAGTCTGAATTAGGATAGGCAGTGAGTGGCAATGTAGGACGGAGAAAAGCACCGCGGGGTGGTCAGCATGAGGAGGTCAGGGAACATGCAGTGGCAATGTAGGATAGGTTTCTGAAAAACATCGAGGGGTGGTGTGCATTGTATGGGTGTGTGTTACATTACATTCACTAGTAGGAGTGAGAAAAACATCACGGGTGGTGCGCATTGTATGGGTGTGTGTTACATTACATTCACTAGTAGGAGTGAGAAAACCATCACGGGGTTGTGTGAATCGGAGGGTCTGAATTAGGATAGGCAGTGAGTGGCAATGCAGGATGGTGAAAAGCACCGCGGGTTGGTCAGCATGGGGAGGTCAGGGAACATGCAGTGGCAATATAGGATAGGTTTCTGAAAAACATCGCGGGGTGGTGCGCATTGTATGGGTTTGTGTTACATTACACTCACTAGTAGGAGTGAGAAAAACATCACGGGGTGGTGCGCATTGTATGGTTCTGTGTTATATTACATTCACTAGTAGGAGTGAGAAAAACATCACGGGGTGGTGCGCATTGTATGGGTATGTGTTACATTACATTCACTAGTAGGAGTGAGAAAAACATCACGGGGTGGTGTGAATCGGAGGGTCTGAATTAGGATAGGCAGTGAGTGGCAATGTAGGATGGCGAAAAGCACCGCGGGGCGGTCAGCATGGGGAGGTCAGGGAACATGCAGTGGCAATGTAGGATAGGTTTCTGAAAAACATCGCGGGGTGGTGCGCATTGTATGGGTGTGTGTTACATTACATTCACTACTAGGAGTGAGAAAAACATCACGGGGTGGTTTGAATCGGAGCGTCGGATTAGGATAGGCAGTGAGTGGCAATGTATGATGGAGAAGAGCACCGCGGGGTGGTCAGCATGGGGAGGTCAGGGAACATGCAGTGGCAATGTAGGATAGGTTTCTGAAAAACATTGCGGGGTGGTGCGCATTGTAAGGGTGTGTGTTACATTACATTCACTAGTAGGAGTGAGAAAAACAACACGGGGTAGTGCGCATTGTATGGGTGTGTGTTACAGTACATTCACTAGTAGGAGTGAGAAAAACATCACGGGGTGGTGTGAATCGGAGGGTCTGAATTAGGATAGTCAGTGAGTGGCAATGTAGGATGGAGAAAAGCACCGCGGTGTGGTCAGCATGGGGAGGTCAGGGAACATGCAGTGGCAATGTAGGATAGGTTTCTGAAAAACATCGCGGGGTGGTGCGCATTGTATGGGTGTGTGTTACATTACATTCACTAGTAGGAGTGAGAAAAACATCACGGGGTGGTGCGCATTGTATGGGTGTGTGTTACATTACATTCACTAGTAGGAGTGAGAAAAACATCATGGGGTGGTGTGAATCGGAGGGTCTGAATTAGGAGAGGCAGTGATTGGCAATGTAGGATGGAGAAAAGCACCGCGGTGTGGTCAGCTTCGGGAGGTTAGGGAACATGCAGTGGCAAGTTAGGATAGGTTTCTGAAAAACATCGCGGGGTGGTGCGCATTGTATGGGTGTGTGTTACATTACATACACTAGTAGGAGTGAGAAAAACATCACGGGGTGGTGCGCATTGTATGGGTGTGTGTTACATTACATTCAATAGTAGGAGTGAGAAAAACATCACGGGGTGGTGTGAATCGGAGTGTCTGAATTAGGATAGTCAGTGAGTGGCAATGTAGGATGGAGAAAACCACCATGGGGTGGTCAGCATGGGGAGGTCAGGGAACATGCAGTGGCAATGCAGGATAGGTTTCTGAAAAACATCGCGGGGTGGTGCGCATTCTATGGGTGTGTGTTACATTACATTCACTAGTAGGAGTGAAAAAAACATCACGGGGTGGTGCGCATTGTATGGGTGTGTGTTACATTACATTCACTAGTAGGAGTGATAAAAACATCACGGGGTGGTGTGAATCGGAGAGTCTTTATTAGGATAGGCAGTGAGTGGCAATGTAGGACGGAGAAAAGCACCGCGGGGTGGTCAGCATGAGGAGGTCAGGGAACATGCAGTGGCAATGTAGGATAGGTTTCTGAAAAACATCGAGGGGTGGTGTGCATTGTATGGGTGTGTGTTACATTACATTCACTAGTAGGAGTGAGAAAAACATCACGGGGTGGTGCGCATTGTATGGGTGTGTGTTACATTACATTCACTAGTAGGAGTGAGAAAAACATCACGGGGTGGTGTGAATCGGAGAGTCTGAATTAGGATAGGCAGTGAGTGGCAATGCAGGATGGTGAAAAGCACCGCGGGTTGGTCAGCATGGGGAGGTCAGGGAACATGCAGTGGCAATATAGGATAGGTTTCTGAAAAACATCGCGGGGTGGTGCGCATTGTATGGGTTTGTGTTACATTACACTCACTAGTAGGAGTGAGAAAAACATCACGGGGTGGTGCGCATTGTATGGTTCTGTGTTATATTACATTCACTAGTAGGAGTGAGAAAAACATCACGGGGTGGTGCGCATTGTATGGGTATGTGTTACATTACATTCACTAGTAGGAGTGAGAAAAACATCACGGGGTGGTGTGAATCGGAGGGTCTGAATTAGGATAGGCAGTGAGTGGCAATGTAGGATGGCGAAAAGCACCGCGGGGCGGTCAGCATGGGGAGGTCAGGGAACATGCAGTGGCAATGTAGGATAGGTTTCTGAAAAACATCGCGGGGTGGTGCGCATTGTATGGGTGTGTGTTACATTACATTCACTACTAGGAGTGAGAAAAACATCACGGGGTGGTTTGAATCGGAGCGTCGGATTAGGATAGGCTGTGAGTGGCAATGTATGATGGAGAAGAGCACCGCGGGGTGGTCAGCATGGGGAGGTCAGGGAACATGCAGTGGCAATGTAGGATAGGTTTCTGAAAAACATTGCGGGGTGGTGCGCATTGTAAGGGTGTGTGTTACATTACATTCACTAGTAGGAGTGAGAAAAACATCGCGGGGTAGTGCGCATTGTATGGGTGTGTGTTACAGTACATTCACTAGTAGGAGTGAGAAAAACATCACGGGGTGGTGTGAATCGGAGGGTCTGAATTAGGATAGTCAGTGAGTGGCAATGTAGGATGGAGAAAAGCACCGCGGTGTGGTCAGCATGGGGAGGTCAGGGAACATGCAGTGGCAATGTAGGATAAGTTTCTGAAAAACATCGCCGCGTGGTGCGCATTGCATGGGTGTGTGTTACATTACATTCACTAGTAGGAGTGAGAAAAACATCACGAGGTGGTTCGCATTGTATGGGTGTGTGTTACATTACATTCACTAATAGGAGTGAGAAAAACATCACGGGGTGGTGCGCATTGTATGGGTGTGTGTTACATTTCATTCACTAGTAGCAGTGAGAAAAACATCACGGTGTGGTGTGAATCGGAGGGTCTGAATTAGGATAGGCAGTGAGTGGAAATTTAGGATGGAGAGAAGCACCGCGGGGTGGTCATAATGGGGAGGTCAGGGAACATGCAGTGGCAATGTAGGATAGGTTTCTGAAAAACATCACGGGGTGGTGCGCATTGTATGGGTGTGTGTTACATTACATTCACTAGTAGGAGTGAGAAAAACATCACGGGGTGGTGTGAATCGGAGGGTCTGAATTAGGAGAGGCAGTGATTGGCAATGTAGGATGGAGAAAAGCACCGCGGTGTGGTCAGCTTCGGGAGGTTAGGGAACATGCAGTGGCAAGTTAGGATAGGTTTCTGAAAAACATCGCGGCGTGGTGCGCATTGTATGGGTGTGTGTTACATTACATTCACTAGTAGGAGTGAGAAAAACATCACGGGGTGGTGCGCATTGTATGGGTGTGTGTTACATTACATTCACTAGTAGGAGTGAGAAAAACATCAAGGGGTGGTGTGAATCGGAGGGTCTGAATTAGGATAGTCAGTGAGTGGCACTGTAGGATGGAGAAAAGTACCATGGGGTGGTCAGCATGGGGAGGTCAGGGAACATGCAGGGGCAATGCAGGATAGGTTTCTGAAAAACATCGCGGGGTGGTGCGCATTGTATGGGTGTGTGTTACATTACCTTCACTAGTAGGAGTGAAAAAAACATCACGGGGTCGTGCGCATTGTATGGGTGTGTGTTACATTACATTCACTAGTAGGAGTGAGAAAAACATCACGGGGTGGTGTGATTCAGAGGGTCTGAATTAGGATAGGCAGTGAGTGGCAATGCAGGTTGGAGAAAAGCACCGCGGGGTGGTCAGCATGGGGACGTCATGTAACATGCAGTGGCAATGTAGGAGAGGTTTCTGAAAACATCGCGGGGTGGTGCGCATTCTATGGGTGTGTGTTACGTTACATTCACTAGTAGGAGTGAGAAAACCTCACGGGGTGGTGTGAATCGGAGGCTCTGAATTAGAATAGGTAGTGAGTGGCAATGTAGGATGGAGAAAAGCACCGCGTTTTGGTCAGCATGGGGAGGTCAGGGAACATGCAGTGGCAATATAGGATAGGTTTCTGAAAAACATCGCGGGGTGGTGCGCATTGTATGGGTTTGTGTTACATTACACTCACTAGTAGGAGTGAGAAAAACATCACGGGGTGGTGCGCATTGTATGGGTGTGTGTTACATTACATTCACTAGTAGGAGTGAGAAAAACATCACGGGGTGGTGCGCATTGTATGGGTATGTGTTACATTACATTCACTAGTAGGAGTGAGAAAAACATCACGGGGTGGTGTGAATCAGAGGTTCTGAATTAGGATAGGCAGTGAGTGGCAATGTAGGATGGAGAAAAGCACGCGGGGTGGTCAGCATAGGGAGGTCAGGGAACATGCAGTGGCAATGTAGGATAGGTTTCTGAAAAACATCGCGGGGTGGTGCGCATTGTATGGGTGTGTGTTACATTACATTCACTACTAGGAGTGAGATAAACATCACGGGGTGGTTTGAATCGGAGCGTCGGAATTAGGATAGGCAGTGAGTGGCAATGTATGATGGAGAAGAGCACCGCGGGGTGGTCAGCATGGGGAGGTCAGGGAACATGCAGTGGCAATGTAGGATAGGTTTCTGAAAAACATCGCGGGGTGGTGCGAATTGTATGGGTGTGTGTTACATTACATTCACTAGTAGGAGTGAGAAAAACATCATGGGGTGGTGCGCATTGTATGGTTGTGTGTTACATTACCTTCACTAGTAATAGTGAGAAAAACATCACGGGGTGGTGTGAATCGGAGGGTCTGAATTAAGATAGGCAGTGAGTGGCAATGTAGGATGGAGAAAAGCACCGCGGGGTGGTCAGCATGGGCAGGTTAAGGAACATGCAGTGGCAATGTAGGATAGGTTTCTGAAAAACATCGCGGGGTGGTGCGCATTGTATGGGTGTGTGTTACATTACATTCACTAGTTGGAGTGAGAAAAACATCGCGGGGTAGTGCGCATTGTATGGGTGTGTGTTACAGTACATTCACTAGTAGGAGTGAGAAAAACATCACGGGGTGGTGTGAATCGGAGGGTCTGAATTAGGATAGGCAGTGAGTAGCAATGTAGGATGGAGAAAAGCACCGCGGGGTGGTCAGCATGGGGAGGTCAGGGAACATGCAGTGGCAATGCAGGATAGGTTTCTGAAAAACATCGCGGGGTGGTGCGTATTGTATGGGTGTGTGTTACATTACATTCACTAGTAGGAGTGAGAAAATCATCACGGGGTGGTGCGCATTGTATGGGTGTGTGTTACATTACATTAACTAGTAGGAGTGAGAAAAACATCACGGGGTGGTGTGAATCGGCGGGTCTGAATTAGGATAGGCAGTGAGTGGCAATGTAGGATGGAGAAAAGCACCGCGGGGTGGTCAGCATGGGGAGGTCAGGGAACATGCAGTGGCAATGTAGGATAGGTTTCTGAAAAACATCGCGGGGTGTTGCGCATTGCATGGGTGTGTGTTACATTACATTCATTAGTAGGAGTGAGAAAAACATCACGGGGTGGTGCGCATTGTATGGGTGTGTGTTACATTACATTCACTAGTAGGAGTGAGAAAAACATCACGGGGTGGTGCGCATTGTATGGGTGTGTGTTACATTTCATTTACTAGTAGCAGTGAGAAAAACATCACGGGGTGGTGCGCATTGTATGGTTGTGTGTTACATTACATTCACTAGTAATAGTGAGAAAAACATCACGGGGTGGTGTGAATCGGAGGGTCTGAATTAGGATAGTCAGTGAGTGGCAATGTAGGATGGAGAAAAGCACCATGGGGTGGTCAGCATGGGGAGGTCAGGGAACATGCAGTGGCAATGCAGGATAGGTTTCTGAAAAACATCGCGGGGTGGTGCGCATTGTATGGGTGTGTGTTACATTACATTCACTAGTAGGAGTGAAAAAAACATCACGGGGTGGTGCGCATTGTATGGGTGTGTGTTACATTACATTCACTAGTAGGAGTGAGAAAAACATCACGGGGTGGTGTGAATCGGAGAGTCTGAATTAGGATAGGCAGTGAGTGGCAATGTAGGATGGAGAAAAGCACCGCGGGGTGGTCAGCATGGGGAGGTCAGGGAACATGCAGTGGCAATGTAGGATAGGTTTCTGAAAAACATCGAGGGGTGGTGTGCATTGTATGGGTGTGTGTTACATTACATTCACTAGTAGGAGTGAGAAAAACATCACGGGGAGGTGCGCATTGTATGGGTGTGTGTTACATTACATTCACTAGTAGGAGTGAGAAAAGCATCACGGGGTGGTGTGAATCGGAGGGTCTGAAATAGGATAGGCAGTGAGTGGCAATGTAGGATGGAGAAAAGCACCGCGGGTTGGTCAGCATGGGGAGGTCAGGGAACATGCAGTGGCAATATAGGATAGGTTTCTGAAAAACATCGCGGGGTGGTGCGCATTGTATGGGTTTGTGTTACATTACACTCACTAGTAGGAGTGAGAAAAACATCACGGGGTGGTGCGCATTGTTTGGGTCTGTGTTACATTACATTCACTAGTAGGTGTGAGAAAAACATCACGGGGTGGTGCGCATTGTACGGGTATGTGTTACATTACATTCACTAGTAGGAGTGAGAAAAACATCACGGGGTGGTGTGAATCGGAGGGTCTGAATTAGGATAGGCAGTGAGTGGCAATGTAGGATGGAGAAAAGCACCGCGGGGTGGTCAGCATGGGGAGGTCAGGGAACATGCAGTGGCAATGTAGGATAGGTTTCTGAAAAACATCGCGGGGTGGTGCGCATTGTATGGGTGTGTGTTACATTACATTCACTACTAGGAGTGAGAAAAACATCACGGGGTGGTTTGAATCGGAGCGTCGGAATTAGGATAGGCAGTGAGTGGCAATGTATGATGGAGAAGAGCACCGCGGGGTGGTCAGCATTGAGAGGTCAGGGAACATGCAGTGGCAATGTAGGATAGGTTTCTGAAAAACATCGCGGGGTGGTGCGAATTGTATGGGTGTGTGTTACATTACATTCGCTAGTAGGAGTGAGAAAAACATCACGGGGTGGTGCGCATTGCATGGTTGTGTGTTACATTACATTCACTAGTAATAGTGAGAAAAACATCACGGGGTGGTGTGAATCGGAGGGTCTGTATTAAGATAGGCAGTGACTGGCAATGTAGGATGGAGAAAAGCACCGCGGGGTGGTCAGCATGGGCAGGTCAAGGAACATGCAGTGGCAATGTAGGATAGGTTTCTGAAAAACATCGCGGGGTGGTGCGCATTGTAAGGGTGTGTGTTACATTACATTCACTAGTAGGAGTGAGAAAAACATCGCAGGGTAGTGCGCATTGTATGGGTGTGTGTTACAGTACATTCACTAGTAGGAGTGAGAAAAACATCACAGAGTGGTGTGAATCGGAGGGTCTGAATTAGGATAGTCAGTGAGTAGCAATGTAGGATGGAGAAAAGCACCGCGGGGTGGTCAGCATGGGGAGGTCAGGGAACATGCAGTGGCAATGCAGGATAGGTTTCTGAAAAACATCGCGGGGTGGTGCGCATTGTATGGGTGTGTGTTACATTACATTCACTAGTAGGAGTGAAAAAAACATCACGGGGTGGTGCGCATTGTATGGGTGTGTGTTACATTACATTCACTAGTAGGAGTGAGAAAAACATCACGGGGTGGTTTGAATTCGAGGGTCTGAATTAGGATAGGCAGTGCGTGGCAATGTAGGATGGAGAAAAGCACCGCGGGGTGGTCAGCATGGGGAGGTCAGGGAACATGCAGTGGCAATGTAGGATAGGTTTCTGAAAAACATCGAGGGGTGGTGTGCATTGTATGGGTGTGTGTTACATTACATTCACTAGTAGGAGTGAGAAAAACATCACGGGGTGGTGCGCATTGTATGGGTGTGTGTTACATTACATTCACTAGTAGGAGTGAGAAAAGCATCACGGGGTGGTGTGAATCGGAGGGTCTGAAATAGGATAGGCAGTGAGTGGCAATGTAGGATGGAGAAAAGCACCGCGGGTTGGTCAGCATGGGGAGGTCAGGGAACATGCAGTGGCAATATAGGATAGGTTTCTGAAAAACATCGCGGGGTGGTGCGCATTGTATGGGTTTGTGTTACATTACACTCACTAGTAGGAGTGAGAAAAACATCACGGGGTGGTGCGCATTGTTTGGGTCTGTGTTACATTACATTCACTAGTAGGTGTGAGAAAAACATCACGGGGTGGTGCGCATTGTACGGGTATGTGTTACATTACATTCACTAGTAGGAGTGAGAAAAACATCACGGGGTGGTGTGAATCGGAGGGTCTGAATTAGGATAGGCAGTGAGTGGCAATGTAGGATGGAGAAAAGCACCGCGGGGTGGTCAGCATGGGGAGGTCAGGGAACATGCAGTGGCAATGTAGGATAGGTTTCTGAAAAACATCGCGGGGTGGTGCGCATTGTATGGGTGTGTGTTACATTACATTCACTACTAGGAGTGAGAAAAACATCACGGGGTGGTTTGAATCGGAGCGTCGGAATTAGGATAGGCAGTGAGTGGCAATGTATGATGGAGAAGAGCACCGCGGGGTGGTCAGCATGGAGAGGTCAGGGAACATGCAGTGGCAATGTAGGATAGGTTTCTGAAAAACATCGCGGGGTGGTGCGAATTGTATGGGTGTGTGTTACATTACATTCACTAGTAGGAGTGAGAAAAACATCACGGGGTGGTGCGCATTGCATGGTTGTGTGTTACATTACATTCACTAGTAATAGTGAGAAAAACATCACGGTGTGGTGTGAATCGGAGGGTCTGTATTAAGATAGGCAGTGACTGGCAATGTAGGATGGAGAAAAGCACCGCGGGGTGGTCAGCATGGGCAGGTCAAGGAACATGCAGTGGCAATGTAGGATAGGTTTCTGAAAAACATCGCGGGGTGGTGAGCATTGTAAGGGTGTGTGTTACATTACATTCACTAGTAGGAGTGAGAAAAACATCGCGGGGTAGTGCGCATTGTATGGGTGTGTGTTACAGTACATTCACTAGTAGGAGTGAGAAAAACATCACGGAGTGGTGTGAATCGGAGGGTCTGAATTAGGATAGTCAGTGAGTAGCAATGTAGGATGGAGAAAAGCACCGCGGGGTGGTCAGCATGGGGAGGTCAGGGAACATGCAGTGGCAATGCAGGATAGGTTTCTGAAAAACATCGCGGGGTGGTGCGCATTGTATGGGTGTGTGTTACATTACATTCACTAGTAGGAGTGAAAAAAACATCACGGGGTGGTGCGCATTGTATGGGTGTGTGTTACATTACATTCACTAGTAGGAGTGAGAAAAACATCACGGGGTGGTGTGAATCGGAGGGTCTGAATTAGGATAGGCAGTGCGTGGCAATGTAGGATGGAGAAAAGCACCGCGTGGTGTTCAGCATGGGGAGGTCAGGGAACATGCAGTGGCAATGTAGGATAGGTTACTGAAAAACATCGAGGGGTGGTGCGCATTGTATGGGTGTGTGTTACATTACATTCACTAGTAGGAGTGAGAAAAACATCACGGGGTGGTGCGCATTGTATGGGTGTGTGTTACATTACATTCACTAGTAGGAGTGAGAAAAACATCACGGGGTGGTGCGCATTGTATGGGTGTGTGTTACATTTCATTCACTAGTAGCAGTGAGAAAAACATCACGGGGTTGGGTGAATCGGAGGGTCTGAATTAGGATAGGCAGTGAGTGGAAATTTAGGATGGAGAGAAGCACCGCGGGGTGGTCATAATGGGGAGGTCAGGGAACATGCAGTGGCAATGTAGGATAGGTTTCTGAAAAACATCACGGGGTGGTGCGCATTGTATGGGTGTGTGTTACATTACATTCACTAGTAGGAGTGAGAAAAACATCACGGGGTGGTGTGAATCGGTGGGTCTGAATTAGGAGAGGCAGTGATTGGCAATGTAGGATGGAGAAAAGCACCGCGGTGTGGTCAGCTTCGGGAGGTTAGGGAACATGCAGTGGCAAGTTAGGATAGGTTTCTGAAAAACATCGCGGCATGGTGCGCATTGTATGGGTGTGTGTTTACATTACATTCACTAGTAGGAGTGAGAAAAACATCACGGGGTGGTGGGCATTGTATGGGTGTGTGTTACATTACATTCACTAGTAGGAGTGAGAAAAACATCACGGGGTGGTGTGAATCGGAGAGTCTGAATTAGGATAGGCAGTGAGTAGCAATGTAGGATGGAGAAAAGCACCGCGGGGTGGTCAGCATGGGGAGGTCAGGGAACATGCAGTGGCAATGTAGGATAGGTTTCTGAAAAACATCGAGGGTTGGTGTGCATTGTATGGGTGTGTGTTACATTACATTCACTAGTAGGAGTGAGAAAAACATCACGGGGTGGTGCGCATTGTATGGGTGTGTGTTACATTACATTCACTAGTAGGAGTGAGAAAAACATCACGGGGTGGTGTGAATCGGAGGGTCTGAATTAGGATAGGCAGTGAGTGGCAATGTAGGATGGAGAAAAGCACCACGGGGTAGTCAGCATGGGGAGGTCAGGGAACATGCAGTGGCAATGTAGGATAGTTTTCCGAAAAACATCACGGGGTGGTGCGCATTGTATGGGTGTGTGTTACATTACATTCACTAGTAGGAGTGAGAAAAACATCACGGGGTGGTGTGATTCAGAGGGTCTGAATTAGAATAGGCAGTGAGTGGCAATGTAGGTTGGAGAAAAGCACCGCGGGGTGGTCAGCATGGGGAGGTCATGGAACATGCAGTGGCAATGTAGGAGATGTTTCTGAAAACATCGCGGGGCGGTGCGCATTCTATGGGTGTGTGTTACGTTACATTCACTAGTAGGAGTGAGAAAACCTCACGGGGTGGTGTGAATCGGAGGGTCTGAATTAGAATAGGCAGTGAGTCGAAATGTAGGATGGACAAAAGCACCGCGGGTTGGTCAGCATGTGGAGGTCAGGGAACATGCAGTGGCAATGTAGGATAGGTTTCTGAAAAACATCGCGGGGTGGTGCGCATTGTATGGGTGTGTGTTACATTACATTCAATAGTAGGAGTGAGAAAAACATCACGGGGTGGTGCGCATTGTATGGGTGTGTGTTACATTACATTCACTAGTAGGAGTGAGAAAAACATTACGGTGTTGTGTGAATCGGAGGGTCTGAATTAGGAGAGGCACAGATTGGCAATGTAGGATGGACAAAAGCAACGCGGTGTGGTCAGCTTCGGGAGGTTAGGGAACATGCAGTGGCAAGTTAGTATAGGTTTCTGAAAAACATCGCGGGGTGGTGCGCATTGTATGGGTGTGTGTTACATTACATTCACTAGTAGGAGTGAGAAAAACATCACGAGGTGGTGCGCATTGTATGGGTGTGTGTTACATTACATTCACTAGTAGGAGTGAGAAAAACATCACGGGGTGGTGCGCATTGTATGGGTGTGTGTTACATTTCATTCACTAGTAGGAGTGAGAAAAACATCACGGGGTGGTGTGAATCGGAGGGTCTGAATTAGGATAGGCAGTGAGTGGAAATTTAGGATGGAGAGAAGCACCGCGGGGTGGTCAGCATGGGGAGGTCAGGGAACATGCAGTGGCAATGTAGGATAGGTTTCTGAAAAACATCACGGGGTGGTTCGCATTGTATAGGTGTGTGTTACATTACATTCACTAGTAGGAGTGAGAAAAACATCACGGGGTGGTGTGAATCGGAGGGTCTGAATTAGGAAAGGCAATGAGTGGCAATGTAGGATCGAGAAAAGCACCGAGGGTGGTCAGCATGGGGAGGTCAGGGAACATGCAGTGGCAATGTAGGATAGGTTTCTGAAAAACATCGCGTGGTGGTGCGCATTGTATGGGTGTGTGTTACAATACATTCACCAATAGGAGGGAGAAAAACATCACGGGGTGGTGTGAATCGGAGGGTCTGAATTAGGATAGGCAGTGAGTGGCAATGTAGGATGGAGAAAAGCACCGTGGGGTGGTCAGCATGGGGAGGTCAGGGAACATGCAGTGGCAATGTAGGATAGGTTTCTGAAAAACATCGCGGGGTGGTGCGCATTGTATGGGTGTGTGTTATATTACATTCAATAGTAGGAGTGAGAAAATCATCACGGGGTGGTGCGCATTGTATGGGTGTGTGTTACATTACATTCACTAGTAGGAGTGAGAAAAACATTACGGTGTTGTGTGAATCGGAGGGTCTGAATTAGGAGAGGCACAGATTGGCAATGTAGGATGGACAAAAGCAACGCGGTGTGGTCAGCTTCGGGAGGTTAGGGAACATGCAGTGGCAAGTTAGGATAGGTTTCTGAAAAACATCGCGGGGTGGTGCGCATTGTATGGGTGTGTGTTACATTACATTCACTAGTAGGAGTGAGAAAAACATCACGGGGTGGTGCGCATTGTATGGGTGTGTGTTACATTACATTCACTAGTAGGAGTGAGAAAAACATCACGGGGTGGTGTGAATCGGAGGGTCTGAATTAGGATAGTCAGTGAGTGGCAATGTAGGATGGAGATAAGCACCGTGGGGTGGTCAGCATGGGGAGGTCAGGGAACATGCAGTGGCAATGCAGGATAAGTTTCTGAAAAACATCACCGGGTGGTGCGCATTGTATGGGTGTGTGTTACATTACATTCACTAGTAGGAGTGAAAAAAACATCACGGGGTGGTGCGCATTGTATGGGTGTGTGTTACATTACATTCACTAGTAGGAGTGAGAAAAACATCACGGGGTGGTGTGAATCGGAGAGTCTGAATTAGGATAGGCAGTGAGTGGCAATGTAGGATGGAGAAAAGCACCGCGGGGTGGTCAGCATGGGGAGGTCAGGGAACATGCAGTGGCAATGTAGGATAGGTTTCTGAAAAACATCGAGGGGTGGTGTGCATTGTATGGGTGTGTGTTACATTACATTCACTAGTAGGAGTGAGAAAAACATCACGGGGTGGTGCGCATTGTATGGGTGTGTGTTACATTACATTCACTAGTAGGAGTGAGAAAAACATCACGGGGTGGTGTGAATCGGAGGGTCTGAATTAGGATAGGCAGTGAGTGGCAATGTAGGATGGAGAAAAGCACCACGGGGTAGTCAGCATGGGGAGGTAAGGGAACATGCAGTGGCAATGTAGGATAGTTTTCTGAAAAACATCACGGGGTGGTGCGCATCGTATGGGTGTGTGTTACATTACATTCACTAGTAGGAGTGAGAAAAACATCGCGGGGTGGTGTGATTCAGAGGGTCTGAATTAGGATAGGCAGTGAGTGGCAATGTAGGTTGGAGAAAAGCACCGCGGGGTGGTCAGCATGGGGAGGTCATGGAACATGCAGTGGCAATGTAGGAGATGTTTCTGAAAACATCGCGGGGTGGTGCGCATTCTATGGGTGTGTGTTACGTTACATTCACTAGTAGGAGTGAGAAAACCTCACGGGGTGGTGTGAATCGGAGGGTCTGAATTAGAATAGGCAGTGAGTGGCAATGTAGGATGGACAAAAGCACCGCGGGTTGGTCATCATGGGGAGGTCAGGGAACATGCAGTGGCAATATAGGATAGGTTTCTGAAAAACATCGCGGGGTGGTGCGCATTGTATGGGTTTGTGTTACATTACATTCACTAGTAGGAGTGAGAAAAACATCACGGGGTGGTGCGCATTGTATGGGTATGTGTTACATTACATTCACTAGTAGGAGTGAGAAAAACATCACGGTGTGGTGTGAATCGGAGGGTCTGAATAAGGATAGGCAGTGAGTGGCAATGTAGGATGGAGAAAAGTACCGCGGGGTGGTCAGCATGGGGAGGTCAGGGAACATGCAGTGGCAATGTAGGATAGGTTTCTGAAAAATATCGCGGGGTGGTGCGCATTGTATGGGTGGGTGTTACATTACATTCACTACTAGGAGTGAGAAAAACATCACGGGGTGGTGTGAATTGGAGCGTCGGAATTAGGATAGGCATTGAGTCGCAATGTATGATGGAGAAAAGCACCTCGGGGTTGTCAGCATGGGGAGGTCAGGGAACATGCAGTGGCAATGTAGGATAGGTTTCTGAAAAACATTGCGGGGTGGTGCGAATTGTATGGGTGTCTATTACATTACATTCACTAGTAGGAGTGAGAAAAACATCGCGGGGTGGTGCGCATTCTATGGGTGTGTGTTACGTTACATTCACTAGTAGGAGTGAGAAAACCTCACGGGGTGGTGTGAATCGGAGGGTCTGAATTAGAATAGGCAGTGAGTGGCAATGTAGGATGGACAAAAGCACCGCGGGTTGGTCATCATGGGGAGGTCAGGGAACATGCTGTGGCAATGCAGGATAGGTTTCTGAAAAACATCGCGGGGTGGTGCGCATTGTATGGGTGTGTGTTAAATTACATTCACTAGTAGGAGTGAGAAAAACATCACGGGGTGGTGCGCATTGTATGGGTGTGTGTTACATTACATTAAATAGTAGGAGTGAGAAAAACATCACGGGGTGGTGTGAATCGGCTGGTCTAAATTAGGATAGGCAGTGAGTGGCAATGTAGGATGGAGAAAAGCACCGCGGGGTGGTCAGCATGGGGAGGTCAGGGAACATGCAGTGGCAATGCAGGATAGGTTTCTGAAAAACATCGCGGGGTGGTGCGCATTGCATGGGTGTGTGTTACATTACATTCACTAGTAGGAGTGAGAAAAACATCCCGAGGTGGTGCGCATTGTATGGGTGTGTGTTACATTACATTCACAAGTAGGAGTGAGAAAAACATCACGGGGTGGTGCGCATTGTATGGGTGTGTGTTACATTTCATTCACTAGTAGGAGTGAGAAAAACATCACGGGGTGGTGTGAATCGGAGGGTCTGAATTAGGATAGGCAGTGAGTGGAAATTTAGGATGGAGAAAAGCACCGCGGGGTGGTCAGCATGGGGAGGTCAGGGAACATGCAGTGGGAATGTAGGATAGGTTTCTGAAAAACATCGCGGGGTGGTGCGCATTGTATGGGTGTGTGTTACATTACATTCACTAGTAGGAGTGAGAAAAACATCACGGGGTGGTGCGCATTGTATGGGTGTGTGTTACATTACATTCACTAGTAGGAGTGAGGAAAACATTACGGTGTGGTGTGAATCGGAGGGTCTGAATTAGGAGAGGCAGTGAGTTTCAATGTAGGAGGGAGAAAAGCACCGCGGGGTGGTCAGCTTCGGGAGGTTAGGGAACATGCAGTGGCAAGTTAGGATAGGTTTCTGAAAAACATCGCGGGGTGGTGCGCATTGTATGGGTGTGTGTTACATTACATTCACTAGTAGGGGTGAGAAAAACATCACAGGGTGGTGCGCATTGTATGGGTGTGTGTTACATTACATTCACTAGTAGGAGTGAGAAAAGCATCACGGGTGGTGTGAATCGGAGGGTCTGAATTAGGATAGTCAGTGAGTGGCAATGTACGTTGGAGAAAAGCACCGTGGGGTGGTCAGCATTGGGAGGCCAGGGAACATGCAGTGGCAATGCAGGATATGTTTCAGAAAAACATCGCGGGGTGGTGCGCATTGTATGGGTGTGTGTTACATTACATTTACTAGTAGGAGTGAGAAAAACATCACGGGGTGGTGTGAATCGGAGGGTCTGAATTAGGATAGGCAGTGAGTGGCAATGTAGGATGGAGAAAAGCACCGCGGGGTAGTCAGCATGGGGAGGTCAGGAAACATGCAGTGGCAATGTGGGATAGTTTTCTGAAAAACATCGCGGGGTGGTGCGCATTGTATGGGTGTGTGTTACATTACATTCACTAGTAGGAGTGAGAAAAACATCACGGGGTGGTGCGATGCAGAGGGTCTGAATTAGGATAGGCAGTGAGTGGCAATGTAGGCTGGAGAAAAGCACCGCGGGCTGGTCAGCTTCGGGAGTTTAGGGAACATGCAGTGGCAAGTTAGGATAGGTTTCTGAAAAACATCGCGGGGTGGTGTGATGCAGAGGGTCTGAATCAGGATAGGCAGTGAGTGGCAATGTAGGTTGGAGAAAAGCACCGCGGGGTGGTCAGCTTCGGGAGGTCAGGGAACATGCAGTGGCAATGCAGGATAGGTTTCTGAAAAACATCGCGCGGTGGTGCGCATTGTATGGGTGTGTGTTACATTACATTCAATAGTAGGAGTGAGAAAAACATCACGGGGTGGTGCGCATTGTATGGGTGTGTGTTACATTACATTCACTAGTAGGAGTGAGAAAAACATTACGGTGTTGTGTGAATCGGAGGGTCTGAATTAGGAGAGGCACAGATTGGCAATGTAGGATGGAGAAAAGCACCGCGGTGTGGTCAGCTTCGGGAGGTTAGGGAACACGCAGTGGCAAGTTAGGATAGGTTTCTGAAAAACATCGCGGGGTGGTGCGCATTGTATGGGTGTGTGTTACATTACATTCACTAGTAGGAGTGAGAAAAACATCACGGGGTGGTGCGCATTGTATGGGTGTGTGTTACATTACATTCACTAGTAGGAGTGAGAAAAACATCACGGGGTGGTGTGAATCGGAGAGTCTGAATTAGGATAGGCAGTGAGTGGCAATGTAGGATGGAGAAAAGCACCGCGGGGTGGTCAGCATGGGGAGGTCAGGGAACATGCAGTGGCAATGTAGGATAGGTTTCTGAAAAATATCGAGGGGTGGTGTGCATTGTATGGGTGTGTGTTACATTACACTCACTAGCAGGAGTGAGAAAAACATTACGGGGTGGTGCGCAATGTATGGGTGTGTGTTACATTACATTCACTAGTAGGAGTGAGAAAAACATCACGGGGTGGTGTGAATCGGAGGGTCTGAATTAGGATAAGCAGTGAGTAGCAATGTAGGATGGAGAAAAGCACCACGGGGTAGTCAGCATGGGGAGGTCAGGGAACATGCAGTGGCAATGTAGGATAGTTTTCTGAAAAACATCACGGGGTGGTGCGCATTGTATGGGTGTGTGTTACATTACATTCACTAGTAGGAGTGAGAAAAACATCACGGGGTGGTGTGATTCAGAGGGTCTGAATTAGGATAGGCAGTGAGTGGCAATGTAGGTTGGAGAAAAGCACCGCGGGGTGGTCAGCATGGGGAGGTCATGGAACATGCAGTGGCAATGTAGGAGATGTTTCTGAAAACATCGCGGGGTGGTGCGCATTCTATGGGTGTGTGTTACGTTACATTCACTAGTAGGAGTGAGAAAACCTCACGGGGTGGTGTGAATCGGAGGGTCTGAATTAGAATAGGCAGTGAGTGGCAATGTAGGATGGACAAAAGCACCGCGGGTTGGTCAGCATGGGGAGGTCAGGGAACATGCAGTGGCAATATAGGATAGGTTTCTGAAAAACATCGCGGGGTGGTGCGCATTGTATGGGTTTGTGTTACATTACAATCACTAGTAGGAGTGAGAAAAACATCACGGGGTGGTGCGCATTGTATGGGTGTGTGTTACATTACATTCACTAGTAGGAGTGAGAAAAACATCACGGGATGGTGCGCATTGTATGGGTATGTGTTACATTACATTCACTAGTAGGAGTGAGAAAAACATCACGGGGTGGTGTGAATCGGAGGGTCTGAATTAGGATAGGCAGTGACTGGCAATGTAGGATGGAGAAAAGCACCGCGTGGTGTTCAGCATGGGGAGGTCAGGGAACATGCAGTGGCAATGTAGGATAGGTTTCTGAAAAACATCGGGGGGGTGGTGCGCATTGTATGGGTGTGTGTTACATTACAGTCACGAGTAGGAGGAGAAAAACATCACGGGGTGGTGCGCATTGTATGGGTGTGTGTTACATTACATTCACTAGTAGGAGTGAGAAAAACATCACCGGGTGGTGCGCATTGTATGCTTGTGTATTACATTACAATCACTAGTAATAGTGAGAAAAACATCACGGGGTGGTGTGAATCGGAGTGTCTGAATTAGGATAGGCAGTGATTGGCAATGTAGGATGGAGAAAAGCACCGCGGCGTGGTCAGCATGGGCAGGTCAAGGAACATGCAGTGGCAATGTAGGATAGGTTTCTGAAAAACATCGCTGGGTGGTGCGCATTGTATGGGTGTGTGTTACATTCCATTCACTAGTAGGAGTGAGAAAAACATCGCGGGGTAGTGCGCATTGTATGGGTGTGTGTTACATTACATTAAATAGTAGGAGTGAGAAAAACATCACGGGGTGGTGTGAATCGGAGGGTCTGAATTAGGATAGGCAGTGAGTGGCAATGTAGGTTGGAGAAAAGCACCGCGGGGTGGTCAGCATGAGGAGGTCAGGGAACATGCAGTGGCAATGCAGGATAGGTTTCTGAAAAACATCGCGGGGTGGTGCGCATTGTATGGGTGTCTGTTACATTACATTCACTAATAGGAGTGAGAAAAACATCACGGGGTGGTGCGCATTGTATGGGTGTGTGTTACATTACATTCACTAGTAGGAGTGAGAAAAACATCACGGGGTGGTGTGAATCGGAGGGTCTGAATTAGGATAGGCAGTGAGTGGCAATGTAGGATGGAGAAAAGCACCACGGGGTAGTCAGCATGGGGAGGTCAGGGAACATGCAGTGGCAATGTAGGATAGTTTTCCGAAAAACATCACGGGGTGGTGCGCATTGTATGGGTGTGTGTTACATTACATTCACTAGTAGGAGTGAGAAAAACATCACGGGGTGGTGTGATTCAGAGGGTCTGAATTAGAATAGGCAGTGAGTGGCAATGTAGGTTGGAGAAAAGCACCGCGGGGTGGTCAGCATGGGGAGGTCATGGAACATGCAGTGGCAATGTAGGAGATGTTTCTGAAAACATCGCGGGGCGGTGCGCATTCTATGGGTGTGTGTTACGTTACATTCACTAGTAGGAGTGAGAAAACCTCACGGGGTGGTGTGAATCGGAGGGTCTGAATTAGAATAGGCAGTGAGTCGAAATGTAGGATGGACAAAAGCACCGCGGGTTGGTCAGCATGTGGAGGTCAGGGAACATGCAGTGGCAATGTAGGATAGGTTCCTGAAAAACATCGCGGGGTGGTGTGCATTGTATGGGTGTGTGTTACATTACATTCAATAGTAGGAGTGAGAAAAACATCACGGGGTGGTGCGCATTGTATGGGTGTGTGTTACATTACATTCACTAGTAGGAGTGAGAAAAACATTACGGTGTTGTGTGAATCGGAGGGTCTGAATTAGGAGAGGCACAGATTGGCAATGTAGGATGGACAAAAGCAACGCTGTGTGGTCAGCTTCGGGAGGTTAGGGAACATGCAGTGGCAAGTTAGTATAGGTTTCTGAAAAACATCGCGGGGTGGTGCGCATTGTATGGGTGTGTGTTACATTACATTCACTAGTAGGAGTGAGAAAAACATCACGAGGTGGTGCACATTGTATGGGTGTGTGTTACATTACATTCACTAGTAGGAGTGAGAAAAACATCACGGGGTGGTGCGCATTGTATGGGTGTGTGTTACATTTCATTCACTAGTAGGAGTGAGAAAAACATCACGGGGTGGTGTGAATCGGAGGGTCTGAATTAGGATAGGCAGTGAGTGGAAATTTAGGATGGAGAAAAGCACCGCGGGGTGGTCAGCATGGGGAGGTCAGGGAACATGCAGTGGCAATGTAGGATAGGTTTCTGAAAAACATCGCGTGGTGGTGCGCATTGTATGGGTGTGTGTTACAATACATTCACCAATAGGAGGGAGAAAAACATCACGGGGTGGTGTGAATCGGAGGGTCTGAATTAGGATAGGCAGTGAGTGGCAATGTAGGATGGAGAAAAGCACCGTGGGGTGGTCAGCATGGGGAGGTCAGGGAACATGCAGTGGCAATGTAGGATAGGTTTCTGAAAAACATCGCGGGGTGGTGCGCATTGTATGGGTGTGTGTTATATTACATTCAATAGTAGGAGTGAGAAAATCATCACGGGGTGGTGCGCATTGTATGGGTGTGTGTTACATTACATTCACTAGTAGGAGTGAGAAAAACATTACGGTGTTGTGTGAATCGGAGGGTCTGAATTAGGAGAGGCACAGATTGGCAATGTAGGATGGACAAAAGCAACGCGGTGTGGTCAGCTTCGGGAGGTTAGGGAACATGCAGTGGCAAGTTAGGATAGGTTTCTGAAAAACATCGCGGGGTGGTGCGCATTGTATGGGTGTGTGTTACATTACATTCACTAGTAGGAGTGAGAAAAACATCACGGGGTGGTGCGCATTGTATGGGTGTGTGTTACATTACATTCACTAGTAGGAGTGAGAAAAACATCACGGGGTGGTGTGAATCGGAGGGTCTGAATTAGGATAGTCAGTGAGTGGCAATGTAGGATGGAGATAAGCACCGTGGGGTGGTCAGCATGGGGAGGTCAGGGAACATGCAGTGGCAATGCAGGATAAGTTTCTGAAAAACATCACCGGGTGGTGCGCATTGTATGGGTGTGTGTTACATTACATTCACTAGTAGGAGTGAAAAAAACATCACGGGGTGGTGCGCATTGTATGGGTGTGTGTTACATTACATTCACTAGTAGGAGTGAGAAAAACATCACGGGGTGGTGCGCATTGTATGGGTGTGTGTTACATTACATTCACTAGTAGCAGTGAGAAAAACATCACGGGGTGGTGTGAATCGGAGGGTCTGAATTAGGATAGGCAGTGAGTGGCAATGTAGGATGGAGAAAAGCACCACGGGGTAGTCAGCATGGGAAGGTAAGGGAACATGCAGTGGCAATGTAGGATAGTTTTCTGAAAAACATCACGGGGTGGTGCGCATTGTATGGGTGTGTGTTACATTACATTCACTAGTAGGAGTGAGAAAAACATCACGGGGTGGTGTGATTCAGAGGGTCTGAATTAGGATAGGCAGTGAGTGGCAATGTAGGTTGGAGAAAAGCACCGCGGGGTGGTCAGCATGGGGAGGTCATGGAACATGCAGTGGCAATGTAGGAGATGTTTCTGAAAACATCGCGGGGTGGTGCGCATTCTATGGGTGTGTGTTACGTTACATTCACTAGTAGGAGTGAGAAAACCTCACGGGGTGGTGTGAATCGGAGGGTCTGAATTAGAATAGGCAGTGAGTGGCAATGTAGGATGGACAAAAGCACCGCGGGTTGGTCATCATGGGGAGGTCAGGGAACATGCAGTGGCAATATAGGATAGGTTTCTGAAAAACATCGCGGGGTGGTGCGCATTGTATGGGTTTGTGTTACATTACAATCACTAGTAGGAGTGAGAAAAACATCACGGGGTGGTGCGCATTGTATGAGTGTGTGTTACATTA
This sequence comes from Cavia porcellus, assembly GCF_034190915.1. Taxonomy (NCBI): domain Eukaryota; kingdom Metazoa; phylum Chordata; class Mammalia; order Rodentia; family Caviidae; genus Cavia; species Cavia porcellus. The sequence continues at coordinate 55,856 of NW_026947569.1, forward strand.
CATTCACTAGTAGGAGTGAGAAAAACATCACGGGGTGGTGCGCATTGTATGGGTATGTGTTACATTACATTCACTAGTAGGAGTGAGAAAAACATCACGGTGTGGTGTGAATCGGAGGGTCTGAATAAGGATAGGCAGTGAGTGGCAATGTAGGATGGAGAAAAGTACCGCGGGGTGGTCAGCATGGGGAGGTCAGGGAACATGCAGTGGCAATGTAGGATAGGTTTCTGAAATACATCGCGGGGTGGTGCGCATTGTATGGGTGTGTGTTACATTACATTCACTACTAGGAGTGAGAAAAACATCACGGGGTGGTGTGAATTGGAGCGTCGGAATTAGGATAGGCATTGAGTGGCAATGTATGATGGAGAAAAGCACCTCGGGGTTGTCAGCATGGGGAGGTCAGGGAACATGCAGTGGCAATGTAGGATAGGTTTCTGAAAAACATTGCGGGGTGGTGCGAATTGTATGGGTGTCTATTACATTACATTCACTAGTAGGAGTGAGAAAAACATCGCGGGGTGGTGCGCATTCTATGGGTGTGTGTTACGTTACATTCACTAGTAGGAGTGAGAAAACCTCACGGGGTGGTGTGAATCGGAGGGTCTGAATTAGAATAGGCAGTGAGTGGCAATGTAGGATGGACAAAAGCACCGCGGGTTGGTCATCATGGGGAGGTCAGGGAACATGCAGTGGCAATATAGGATAGGTTTCTGAAAAACATCGCGGGGTGGTGCGCATTGTATGGGTTTGTGTTACATTACAATCACTAGTAGGAGTGAGAAAAACATCACGGGGTGGTGCGCATTGTATGGGTGTGTGTTACATTACATTCACTAGTAGGAGTGAGAAAAACATCACGGGGTGGTGCGCATTGTATGGGTATGTGTTACATTACATTCACTAGTAGGAGTGAGAAAAACATCACGGTGTGGTGTGAATCGGAGGGTCTGAATAAGGATAGGCAGTGAGTGGCAATGTAGGATGGAGAAAAGTACCGCGGGGTGGTCAGCATGGGGAGGTCAGGGAACATGCAGTGGCAATGTAGGATAGGTTTCTGAAAAACATCGCGGGGTGGTGCGCATTGTATGGGTGTGTGTTACATTACATTCACTACTAGGAGTGAGAAAAACATCACGGGGTGGTGTGAATTGGAGCGTCGGAATTAGGATAGGCATTGAGTGGCAATGTATGATGGAGAAAAGCACCTCGGGGTTGTCAGCATGGGGAGGTCAGGGAACATGCAGTGGCAATGTAGGATAGGTTTCTGAAAAACATTGCGGGGTGGTGCGAATTGTATGGGTGTCTATTACATTACATTCACTAGTAGGAGTGAGAAAAACATCGCGGGGTGGTGCGCATTCTATGGGTGTGTGTTACGTTACATTCACTAGTAGGAGTGAGAAAACCTCACGGGGTGGTGTGAATCGGAGGGTCTGAATTAGAATAGGCAGTGAGTGGCAATGTAGGATGGACAAAAGCACCGCGGGTTGGTCATCATGGGGAGGTCAGGGAACATGCTGTGGCAATGCAGGATAGGTTTCTGAAAAACATCGCGGGGTGGTGCGCATTGTATGGGTGTGTGTTACATTACATTCACTAGTAGGAGTGAGAAAAACATCACGGGGTGGTGCGCATTGTATGGGTGTGTGTTACATTACATTAAATAGTAGGAGTGAGAAAAACATCACGGGGTGGTGTGAATCGGAGGGTCTGAATTAGGATAGGCAGTGAGTGGCAATGTAGGATGGAGAAAAGCACCGCGGGGTAGTCAGCATGGGGAGGTCAGGAAACATGCAGTGGCAATGTGGGATAGTTTTCTGAAAAACATCGCGGGGTGGTGCGCATTGTATGGGTGTGTGTTACATTACATTCACTAGTAGGAGTGAGAAAAACATCACGGGGTGGTGTGATGCAGAGGGTCTGAATTAGGATAGGCAGTGAGTGGCAATGTAGGTTGGAGAAAAGCACCGCGGGCTGGTCAGCTTCGGGAGTTTAGGGAACATGCAGTGGCAAGTTAGGATAGGTTTCTGAAAAACATCGCGGGGTGGTGTGATGCAGAGGGTCTGAATCAGGATAGGCAGTGAGTGGCAATGTAGGTTGGAGAAAAGCACCGCGGGGTGGTCAGCTTCGGGAGGTCAGGGAACATGCAGTGGCAATGCAGGATAGGTTTCTGAAAAACATCGCGCGGTGGTGCGCATTGTATGGGTGTGTGTTACATTACATTCACTAGTAGGAGTGAGAAAAACATTACGGTGTTGTGTGAATCGGAGGGTCTGAATTAGGAGAGGCACAGATTGGCAATGTAGGATGGAGAAAAGCACCGCGGTGTGGTCAGCTTCGGGAGGTTAGGGAACATGCAGTGGCAAGTTAGGATAGGTTTCTGAAAAACATCGCGGGGTGGTGCGCATTGTATGGGTGTGTGTTACATTACATTCACTAGTAGGAGTGAGAAAAACATCACGGGGTGGTGCGCATTGTATGGGTGTGTGTTACATTACATTCACTAGTAGGAGTGAGAAAAACATCACGGGGTGGTGTGAATCGGAGAGTCTGAATTAGGATAGGCAGTGAGTGGCAATGTAGGATGGAGAAAAGCACCGCGGGGTGGTCAGCATGGGGAGGTCAGGGAACATGCAGTGGCAATGTAGGATAGGTTTCTGAAAAATATCGAGGGGTGGTGTGCATTGTATGGGTGTGTGTTACATTACACTCACTAGCAGGAGTGAGAAAAACATTACGGGGTGGTGCGCAATGTATGGGTGTGTGTTACATTACATTCACTAGTAGGAGTGAGAAAAACATCACGGGGTGGTGTGAATCGGAGGGTCTGAATTAGGATAGGTAGTGAGTAGCAATGTAGGATGGAGAAAAGCACCACGGGGTAGTTAGCATGGGGAGGTCAGGGAACATGCAGTGGCAATGTAGGATAGTTTTCTGAAAAACATCACGGGGTGGTGCGCATTGTATGGGTGTGTGTTACATTACATTCACTAGTAGGAGTGAGAAAAACATCACGGGGTGGTGTGATTCAGAGGGTCTGAATTAGGATAGGCAGTGAGTGGCAATGTAGGTTGGAGAAAAGCACCGCGGGGTGGTCAGCATGGGGAGGTCATGGAACATGCAGTGGCAATGTAGGAGATGTTTCTGAAAACATCGCGGGGTGGTGCGCATTCTATGGGTGTGTGTTACGTTACATTCACTAGTAGGAGTGAGAAAACCTCACGGGGTGGTGCGCATTGTATGGGTGTGTGTTACATTACATTCACTAGTAGGAGTGAGAAAAACATCGCGGGGTAGTGCGCATTGTATGGGTGTGTGTTACATTACATTAAATAGTAGGAGTGAGAAAAACATCACGGGGTGGTGTGAATCGGAGGGTCTGAATTAGGATAGGCAGTGAGTGGCAATGTAGGTTGGAGAAAAGCACCGCGGGGTGGTCAGCATGAGGAGGTCAGGGAACATGCAGTGGCAATGCAGGATAGGTTTCTGAAAAACATCGCGGGGTGGTGCGCATTGTATGGGTGTGTGTTACATTACATTCACTAATAGGAGTGAGAAAAACATCACGGGGTGGTGCGCATTGTATGGGTGTGTGTTACATTACATTCACTAGTAGGAGTGAGAAAAACATCACGGGGTGGTGTGAATCGGAGGGTCTGAATTAGGATAGGCAGTGAGTAGCAATGTAGGATGGAGAAAAGCACCACGGGGTAGTCAGCATGGGGAGGTCAGGGAACATGCAGTGGCAATGTAGGATAGTTTTCTGAAAAACATCACGGGGTGGTGCGCATTGTATGGGTGTGTGTTACATTACATTCACTAGTAGGAGTGAGAAAAACATCACGGGGTGGTGTGATTCAGAGGGTCTGAATTAGGATAGGCAGTGAGTGGCAATGTAGGTTGGAGAAAAGCACCGCGGGGTGGTCAGCATGGGGAGGTCATGGAACATGCAGTGGCAATGTAGGAGATGTTTCTGAAAACATCGCGGGGTGGTGCGCATTCTATGGGTGTGTGTTACGTTACATTCACTAGTAGGAGTGAGAAAACCTCACGGGGTGGTGCGCATTGTATGGGTGTGTGTTACATTACATTCACTAGTAGGAGTGAGAAAAACATCGCGGGGTAGTGCGCATTGTATGGGTGTGTGTTACATTACATTAAATAGTAGGAGTGAGAAAAACATCACGGGGTGGTGTGAATCGGAGGGTCTGAATTAGGATAGGCAGTGAGTGGCAATGTAGGTTGGAGAAAAGCACCGCGGGGTGGTCAGCATGAGGAGGTCAGGGAACATGCAGTGGCAATGCAGGATAGGTTTCTGAAAAACATCGCGGGGTGGTGCGCATTGTATGGGTGTGTGTTACATTACATTCACTAATAGGAGTGAGAAAAACATCACGGGGTGGTGCGCATTGTATGGGTGTGTGTTACATTACATTCACTAGTAGGAGTGAGAAAAACATCACGGGGTGGTGCGCATTGTATGGGTGTGTGTTACCTTACATTCACTAGTAGGAGTGAGAAAAACATCACGGGGTGGTGTGAATCGGAGGGTCTGAATTAGGATAGTCAGTGAGTGGCAATGTAGGATGGAGAAAAGCACCGTGGGGTGGTCAGCATGGGGAGGTCAGGGAACATGCAGTGGCAATGCAGGATAGGTTTCTGAAAAACATCGCCGGGTGGTGCGCATTGTATGGGTGTGTGTTACATTACATTCACTAGTAGGAGTAAAAAAACATCATGGGGTGGTGCGCATTGTATGGGTGTGTGTTACATTACATTCACTAGTAGGAGTGAGAAAAACATCACGGGGTGGTGTGAATCGGAGAGTCTGAATTAGGATAGGCAGTGAGTGGCAATGTAGGATGGAGAAAAGCACCGCGGGTTGGTCAGCATGGGGAGGTCAGGGAACATGCAGTGGCAATGTAGGATAGGTTTCTGAAAAATATCGAGGGGTGGTGTGCATTGTATGGGTGTGTGTTACATTACACTCACTAGTAGGAGTGAGAAAAACATTACGGGGTGGTGCGCAATGTATGGGTGTGTGTTACATTACATTCACTAGTAGGAGTGAGAAAAACATCACGGGGTGGTGTGAATCGGAGGGTCTGAATTAGGATAGGCAGTGAGTGGCAATGTAGGATGGAGAAAAGCACCACGGGGTAGTCAGCATGGGGAGGTCAGGGAACATGCAGTGGCAATGTAGGATAGTTTTCTGAAAAACATCACGGGGTGGTGCGCATTGTATGGGTGTGTGTTACATTACATTCACTAGTAGGAGTGAGAAAAACATCACGGGGTGGTGTGATTCAGAGGGTCTGAATTAGGATAGGCAGTGAGTGGCAATGTAGGTTGGAGAAAAGCACCGCGGGGTGGTCAGCATGGGGAGGTCATGGAACATGCAGTGGCAATGTAGGAGATGTTTCTGAAAACATCGCGGGGTGGTGCGCATTCTATGGGTGTGTGTTACGTTACATTCACTAGTAGGAGTGAGAAAACCTCACGGGGTGGTGTGAATCGGAGGGTCTGAATTAGAATAGGCAGTGAGTGGCAATGTAGGATGGACAAAAGCACCGCGGGTTGGTCAGCATGGGGAGGTCAGGGAACATGCAGTGGCAATATAGGATAGGTTTCTGAAAAACATCGCGGGGTGGTGCGCATTGTATGGGTTTGTGTTACATTACAATCACTAGTAGGAGTGAGAAAAACATCACGGGGTGGAGTGAATCGGAGGGTCTGAATTAGGATAGGCAGTGACTGGCAATGTAGGATGGAGAAAAGCACCGCGTGGTGTTCAGCATGGGGAGGTCAGGGAACATGCAGTGGCAATGTAGGATAGGTTTCTGAAAAACATCGGGGGGGTGGTGCGCATTGTATGGGTGTGTGTTACATTACAGTCACTAGTAGGAGGAGAAAAACATCACGGGGTGGTGCGCATTGTATGGGTGTGTGTTACATTACATTCACTAGTAGGAGTGAGAAAAACATCACCGGGTGGTGCGCATTGTATGCTTGTGTATTACATTACAATCACTAGTAATAGTGAGAAAAACATCACGGGGTGGTGCGCATTGTATGGGTGTGTGTTACATTACATTAAATAGTAGGAGTGAGAAAAACATCACGGGGTGGTGTGAATCGGAGGGTCTGAATTAGGATAGGCAGTGAGTGGCAATGTAGGTTGGAGAAAAGCACCGCGGGGTGGTCAGCATGAGGAGGTCAGGGAACATGCAGTGGCAATGCAGGATAGGTTTCTGAAAAACATCGCGGGGTGGTGCGCATTGTATGGGTGTGTGTTACATTACATTCACTAATAGGAGTGAGAAAAACATCACGGGGTGGTGCGCATTGTATGGGTGTGTGTTACATTACATTCACTAGTAGGAGTGAGAAAAACATCACGGGGTGGTGCGCATTGTATGGGTGTGTGTTACCTTACATTCACTAGTAGGAGTGAGAAAAACATCACGGGGTGGTGTGAATCGGAGTGTCTGAATTAGGATAGTCAGTGAGTGGCAATGTAGGATGGAGAAAAGCACCGTGGGGTGGTCAGCATGGGGAGGTCAGGGAACATGCAGTGGCAATGCAGGATAGGTTTCTGAAAAACATCGCCGGGTGGTGCGCATTGTATGGGTGTGTGTTACATTACATTCACTAGTAGGAGTAAAAAAACATCATGGGGTGGTGCGCATTGTATGGGTGTGTGTTACATTACATTCACTAGTAGGAGTGAGAAAAACATCACGGGGTGGTGTGAATCGGAGAGTCTGAATTAGGATAGGCAGTGAGTGGCAATGTAGGATGGAGAAAAGCACCGCGGGTTGGTCAGCATGGGGAGGTCAGGGAACATGCAGTGGCAATGTAGGATAGGTTTCTGAAAAATATCGAGGGGTGGTGTGCATTGTATGGGTGTGTGTTACATTACACTCACTAGTAGGAGTGAGAAAAACATTACGGGGTGGTGCGCAATGTATGGGTGTGTGTTACATTACATTCACTAGTAGGAGTGAGAAAAACATCACGGGGTGGTGTGAATCGGAGGGTCTGAATTAGGATAGGCAGTGAGTGGCAATGTAGGATGGAGAAAAGCACCACGGGGTAGTCAGCATGGGGAGGTCAGGGAACATGCAGTGGCAATGTAGGATAGTTTTCTGAAAAACATCACGGGGTGGTGCGCATTGTATGGGTGTGTGTTACATTACATTCACTAGTAGGAGTGAGAAAAACATCACGGGATGGTGCGCATTGTATGGGTATGTGTTACATTACATTCACTAGTAGGAGTGAGAAAAACATCACGGGGTGGAGTGAATCGGAGGGTCTGAATTAGGATAGGCAGTGACTGGCAATGTAGGATGGAGAAAAGCACCGCGTGGTGTTCAGCATGGGGAGGTCAGGGAACATGCAGTGGCAATGTAGGATAGGTTTCTGAAAAACATCGGGGGGGTGGTGCGCATTGTATGGGTGTGTGTTACATTACAGTCACTAGTAGGAGGAGAAAAACATCACGGGGTGGTGCGCATTGTATGGGTGTGTGTTACATTACATTCACTAGTAGGAGTGAGAAAAACATCACCGGGTGGTGCGCATTGTATGCTTGTGTATTACATTACAATCACTAGTAATAGTGAGAAAAACATCACGGGGTGGTGTGAATCGGAGTGTCTGAATTAGGATAGGCAGTGAGTGGCAATGTAGGATGGACAAAAGCACCGCGGGGTGGTCAGCATGGGCAGGTCAAGGAACATGCAGTGGCAATGTAGGATAGGTTTCTGAAAAACATCGCTGGGTGGTGCGCATTGTATGGGTGTGTGTTACATTACATTCACTATTAGGAGTGAGAAAAACATCGCGGGGTAGTGCGCATTGTATGGGTGTGTGTTACATTACATTAAATAGTAGGAGTGAGAAAAACATCACGGGGTGGTGTGAATCGGAGGGTCTGAATTAGGATAGGCAGTGAGTGGCAATGTAGGATGGAGAAAAGCACCGCGGGGTGGTCAGCATGAGGAGGTCAGGGAACATGCAGTGGCAATGCAGGATAGGTTTCTGAAAAACATCGCGGGGTGGTGCGCATTGTATGGGTGTGTGTTACATTACATTCACTAATAGGAGTGAGAAAAACATCACGGGGTGGTGCGCATTGTATGGGTGTGTGTTACATTACATTAAATAGTAGGAGTGAGAAAAACATCACGGGGTGGTGTGAATCGGCGGGTCTGAATTAGGATAGGCAGTGAGTGGCAATGTAGGATGGAGAAAAGCACCGCGGGGTGGTCAGCATGGGGAGGTCACGGAACATGCAGTGGCAATATAGGATAGGTTTCTGAAAAACATCGCGGGGTGGTGCGCATTGCATGGGTGTGTGTTACATTACATTCACTAGTAGGAGTGAGAAAAACATCACGAGGTGGTGCGCATTGTATGGGTGTGTGTTACATTACATTCACTAGTAGGAGTGAGAAAAACATCACGGGGTGGTGCGCATTGTATGGGTGTGTGTTACATTTCATTCACTAGTAGGAGTGAGAAAAACATCACGGGGTGGTGTGAATCGGAGCGTCTGAATTAGGATAGGCAGTGAGTGGAAATTTAGGATGGAGAAAAGCACCGCGGGTGGTCAGCATGGGGAGGTCAGGGAACATGCAGTGGCAATGTAGGATAGGTTTCTGAAAAACATCGGGGGGGTGGTGCGCATTGTATGGGTGTCTGTTACATTACATTCACTCGTAGGAGTGAGAAAAACATCACGGGGTGGTGTGAATCGGAGGGTCTGAATTAGGATAGGCAATGAGTGGCAATGTAGGATGGAGCAAAGCACCGCGGGTGGTCAGCATTGGGAGTTCAGGGAACATGCAGTGGCAATGTAGGATAGGTTTCTGAAAAACATCGCGTGGTGTGCGCATTTTATGGGTGTGTGTTACAATACATTCACTAGTAGGAGGGAGAAAAACATCACGGGGTGGTGTGAATCGGAGGGTCTGAATTAGAATAGGCAGTGAGTGGCAATGTAGGATGGAGAAAAGCACCGTGGGGTGGTCAGCATGGGGAGGTCAGGGAACATGCAGTGGCAATGTAGGATAGGTTTCTGAAAAACATCGCGGGGTGGTGCGCATTGTATGGGTGTGTGTTACATTACATTCACTAGTAGGAGTGAGAAAAACATCACGGGGTGGTGCGCATTGTATGGGTGTGTCTTACATTTCATTCACTAGTAGGAGTGAGGAAAACATTACCGTGTGGTGTGAATCGGAGGGTCTGATTTAGGAGAGGCAGTGAGTTTCAATGTAGGATGGAGAAAAGCACAACGGGGTGGTCAGCTTCGGGAGGTTAGGGAACATGCAGTGGCAAGTTAGGCTAGGTTTCTGAAAAACATCGCGGTGTGGTGCGCATTGTATGGGTGTGTGTTACATTACATTCACTAGTAGGGGTGAGAAAAGCATCACGGAGTGGTGCGCATTGTATGGGTGTGTGTTACATTACATTCACTAGTAGGAGTGAGAAAAGCATCACGGGGTGGTGTGAATCGGAGGGTCTGAATTAGGATAGTCAGTGAGTGGCAATGTACGTTGGAGAAAAGCACCGTGGGGTGGTCAGCATGGGGAGGTCAGGGAACATGCAGTGGCAATGCAGGATAGGTTTCTGAAAAACATCGCGGGGTGATGCGCATTGTATGGGTGTGTGTTACATTACATTCACTAGTAGGAGTGAGAAAAACATCACGGGGTGGGGTGAATCGGAGGGTCTGAATTAAGATAGGCAGTGAGTGGCAATGTATGATGGAGAAAAGCACCGAGGGGTGGTCAGAATGGGGAGGTCAGAGAACATGCAGTGGAAATGTAGGATAGGTTTCTGAAAAACATCGAGGTGTGGTGTGCATTGTATGGGTGTGTGTTACATTACATTCACTAGTAGGAGTGAGAAAAACATCACGGGGTGGTGCACATTGTATGGGTGTGTGTTACATTACATTCACTAGTAGCAGTGAGAAAAACATCACGGGGTGGTGTGAATCGGAGGGTCTGAATTAGGATAGGCAGTGAGTGGCAATGTAGGATGGAGAAAATCACCGTGGGGTAGTCAGCATGGGGAGGTCAGGGAACATGCAGTGGCAATGTAGGATAGTTTTCTGAAAAACATCACGGGGTGGTGCGCATAGTATGGGTGTGTGTTACATTACATTCACTAGTAGGAGTGAGGAAAACATCAAGGGGTGGTGTGAATCGGAGGGTCTGAATTAGGATAGGCAGTGAGTGGCAATGTAGGATGGAGAAAAGCACCGCGGGGTGGTTAGCATGGGGAGGTCAGGGAACATGCAGTGGCAATGCAGGATAGGTTTCTGAAAAACATCGCGGGGTGGTGCGCATTGTATGGGTGTGTGTTACATTACATTCACTAATAGGAGTGAGAAAAACATCACGGGGTGGTGCGCATTGTATGGGTGTGTGTTACATTACATTAAATAGTAGGAGTGAGAAAAACATCACGGGGTGGTGTGAATTGGAGGGTCTGAATTAGGATAGGCAGTGAGTGGCAATGTAGGATGGAGAAAAGCACCGCGTGGTGTTCAGCATGGGGAGGTCAGGGAACATGCTGTGGCAATGTAGGATAGGTTTCTGAAAAACATCGCGGGGTGGTGCGCATTTTATGGGTGTGTGTTACATTACATTCACTACTAGGAGTGAGCAAAACATCACGGGGTGGTTTGAATCGGAGCGTCGGAATTAGGATAGGCAGTGAGTGGCAATGTATGATGGAGAAAAGCACCGCGGGGTGGTCAGCATGGGGAGGTCATGGAACATGCAGTGGCAATGTAGGATAGGTTTCTGAAAAACATCGCGGGGTGGTGCGAATTGTATGGGTGTCTGTTACATTACATTCACTAGTAGGAGTGAGAAAAACATCACGGGGTGCTGAGCATTGTATGCTTGTGTGTTACATTACAATCACTAGTAATAGTGAGAAAAACATCACGGGGTGGTGTGAATCGGAGTGTCTGAATTAGGATAGGCAGTGAGTGGCAATGTATGATGGAGAAAAGCACCGCGGGGTGGTCTGCATGGGAAGGTCAAGGAACATGCAGTGGCAATGTAGGATAGGTTTCTGAAAAACATCGCGGGGTGGTGCGCATTGTATGGGTGTGTGTTACATTACATTCACTAGTAGGAGTGAGAAAAACATCGCGGGGTAGTGCGCATTGTATGGGTGTTTGTTACAGTACATTCACTAGTAGGAGTGAGAAAAACATCACGGGGTGGTGTGAATCGGAGGGTCTGAATTAGGATAGGCAGTGAGTGGCAATGTAGGATGGAGAAAAGCACCGCGGTGTGGTCATCATGAGGAGGTCAGCGAACATGCAGTGGCAATGCAGGATAGGTTTCTGAAAAACATCGCGGGGTGGTGCGCATTGTATGGGTGTGTGTTTCATTACATTAAATAGTAGGACTGAGAAAAACATCACGGGGTGGTGTGAATCGGCGGGTCTGAATTAGGATAGGCAGTGAGTGGCAATGTAGGATGGAGAAAAGCACCGCGGGGTGGTCAGCATGGGGAGGTCACGGAACATGCAGTGGCAATGTAGGATAGGTTTCTGAAAAATATCGCGGGGTGGTGCGCATTGCATGGGTGTGTGTTACATTACATTCACTAGTAGGAGTGAGAAAAACATCACGAGGTGGTGCGCATTGTATGGGTGTGTGTTACATTACATTCACTAGTAGGAGTGAGAAAAACATCACGGGGTGGTGCGCATTGTATGGGTGTGTGTTACATTTCATTCACTAGTAGGAGTGAGAAAAACATCACGGGGTGGTGTGAATCGGAGGGTCTGTATTAGGATAGGCAGTGAGTGGAAATTTAGGATGGAGAAAAGCACCGCGGGGTGGTCAGCATGGGGAGGTCCGGGAACATGCAGTGGCAATGTAGGATAGGTTTCTGAAAAACATCACGGGGTGGTGCGCATTGTATGGGTGTGTGTTACATTACATTCACTAGTAAGAGTGAGAAAAACATCACAGGGTGGTGTGAATCGGAGGGTCTGAATTAAGATAGGCAGTGAGTGGCAATGTAGGTTGGAGAAAAGCACCGCGGGTGGTCAGCATGGGGAGGTCAGGGAACATGCAGTGGCAATGTAGGATAGGTTTCTGAAAAACATCACGTGGTGGTGCGCATTGTATGGGTGTGTGTTACAATACATTCACTAGTAGGAGGGAGAAAAACATCACGGGGTGGTGTAAATCGGAGGGTCTGAATTAGGATAGGCAGTGAGTGGCAATGTAGGATGGAGAAAAGCACCGTGGGGTGGTCAGCTTCGGGAGGTCAGGGAACATGCAGTGGCAATGTAGGATAGGTTTCTGAAAAACATCGCGGGGTGGTGCGCATTGTATGGGTGTGTGTTACATTACATTCACTAGTAGGAGTGAGAAAAACATCACGGGGTGGTGCGCATTGTATGGGTGTGTGTTACATTACATTCACTAGTAGGAGTGAGGAAAACATTACAGTGTGGTGTGAATCGGAGGGTCTGAATTAGGAGAGGCAGTGAGTGGCAATGTAGGATGGAGAAAAGCACCGCGGGGTGGTCAGCTTCGGGAGGTTAGGGAACATGCAGTGGCAAGTTAGGATAGGTTTCTGAAAAATATCGCGGGGTGGTGCGCATTGTATGGGTGTGTGTTACATTACATTCACTAGTAGGAGTGATAAAAACATCACGGGGTGGTGCGCATTGTATGGGTGTGTGTTACATTACATTCACTAGTAGGAGTGAGAAAAACATCACGGGGTTGTGTGAATCGGAGGGTCTGAATTAGGATAGGCAGTGAGTGGAAATTTAGGATGGAGAAAAGCACCGCGGGGTGGTCAGCATGGGGAGGTCATGGAAAACGCAGTGGCAATGTAGGAGATGTTTCTGAAATCATCGCGGGGTGGTGCGCATTCTATGGGTGTGTGTTACGTTACATTCACTAGTAGGAATGAGAAAACCTCACGGGGTGGTGGGAATCGGAGGGTCTGAATAGAATAGGCAGTGAGTGGCAATGTAGGATGGACAAAAGCACCGCGGGTTGGTCAGCATGGGGATGTCAGGGAACATGCAGTGGCAATATAGGATAGGTTTCTGAAAAACATCGCGGGGTGGTGCGCATTGTATGGGTGTGTGTTACATTACAATCACTAGTAGGAGTGAGAAAAACATCACGGGTTGGTGCGCATTGTATGGGTGTGTGTTACATTACATTCACTAGTAGGAGTGAGAAAAACATCACGGGGTGGTGCGCATTGTATGGGAATGTGTTACATTACATTCACTAGTAGGAGTGAGAAAAACATCACGGGGTGGTGTGAATTGGAGGGTCTGAATTAGGATAGGCAGTGAGTGGCAATGTAGGATGGAGAAAAGTACCGCGGGGTGGTCAGCATGGGGAGGTCAGGGAACATGCAGTGGCAATGTAGGATAGGTTTCTGAAAAACATCGCGGGGTGGTGCGCATTGTATGGGTGTGTGTTACATTACATTAAATAGTAGGACTGAGAAAAACATCACGGGGTGGTGTGAATCGGCGGGTCTGAATTAGGATAGGCAGTGACTGGCAATGTAGGATAGAGAAAAGCACCGCGGGGTGGTCAGCATGGGGAGGTCACGGAACATGCAGTGGCAATGTAGGATAGGTTTCTGAAAAACATCGCGGGGTGGTGCACATTGCATGGGTGTGTGTTACATTACATTCACTAGTAGTAGTGAGAAAAACATCACGGGGTGGTGCGCATTGTATGGGTGTGTGTTACATTACATTCACTAGTAGGAGTGAGAAAAACATCACGGGGTGGTGCGCATTGTATGGGTGTGTGTTACATTTCATTCAATAGTAGGAGTGAGAAAAACATCACGGGGTGGTGTGAATCGGAGGGTCTGTATTAGGATAGGCAGTGAGTGGCAATGTAGGTTGGAGAAAAGCACCGCGGGTGGTCAGCATGGGGAGGTCAGGGAACATGCAGTGGCAATGTAGGATAGGTTTCTGAAAAACATCACGTGGTGGTGCGCATTGTATGGGTGTGTGTTACAATACATTCACTAGTAGGAGGGAGAAAAACATCACGGGGTGGTGTGAATCGGAGGGTCTGAATTAGGATAGGCAGTGAGTGGCAATGTAGGATGGAAAAAAGCACCGTGGGGTGGTCAGCATTGGGAGGTAAGGGAACATGCAGTGGCAATGTAGGATAGGTTTCTGAAAAACATCGCGGGGTGGTGCGCATTGTATGGGTGTGTGTTACATTACATTCACTAGTAGGAGTGAGAAAAACATCACGGGGTGGTGCGCATTGTATGGGTGTGTGTTACATTACATTCACTAGTAGGAGAGAGGAAAACATTACAGTGTGGTGTGAATCGGAGGGTCTGAATTAGGAGAGGCAGTGAGTGGCAATGTAGGATGGAGAAAAGCACAGCGGGGTGGTCAGCTTCGGGAGGTTAGGGAACATGCAGTGGCAAGTTAGGATAGGTTTCTGAAAAACATCGCGGGGTGGTGCGCATTGTATGGGTGTGTGTTACATTACATTCACTAGTAGGAGTGAGAAAAACATCACGGGGTGGTGCGCATTGTATGGGTGTGTGTTACATTACATTCACTAGTAGGAGTGAGAAAAACATCACGGGGTGGTGTGAATCGGAGGGTCTGAATTAGGATAGGCAGTGAGTGGCAATGTATGATGGAGAAAAGCACCGCGGGGTGGTCAGCATGGGGAGGTCAGGGAACATGCAGTGGCAATGTAGGATAGGTTTCTGAAAAACATCGAGGGGTGGTGTGCATTGTATGGGTGTGTGTTACATTACATTCACTAGTAGGAGTGAGAAAAACATCACGGGGTGGTGCGCATTGTATGGGTGTGTGTTACATTACATTCACTAGTAGGAGTGAGAAAAACATCACGGGGTGGTGTGAATCGGAGGGTCTGAATTAGGATAGGCAGAGAGTGGCAATGTAGGATGGAGAAAAGCACCGCGGGGTAGGCAGCATGGGGAGGTCAGGGAACATGCAGTGGCAATGTAGGATAGTTTTCTGAAAAACATCACTGGGTGGTGCGCATTGTATGGGTGTGTGTTACATTACATTCACTAGTAGGAGTGAGGAAAACATTACGGTGTGGTGTGAATCGGAGGGTCTGAATTAGGAGAGGCAGTGAGTGGCAATGTAGGATGGAGAAAAGCACAGCGGGGTGGTCAGCTTCGGGAGGTTAGGGAACATGCAGTGGCAAGTTAGGATAGGTTTCTGAAAAACATCGCGGGGTGGTGCGCATTGTATGGGTGTGTGTTACATTACATTCACTAGTAGGAGTGAGAAAAACATCACGGGGTGGTGCGCATTGTATGGGTGTGTGTTACATTACATTCACTAGTAGGAGTGAGAAAAACATCACGGGGTGGTGTGAATCGGAGGGTCTGAATTAGGATATTCAGTGAGTGGCAATGTAGGATGGAGAAAAGCACCGTGGGGTGGTCAGCATGGGGAGGTCAGGGAACATGCAGTGGCAATGCAGGATAGGTTTCTGAAAAACATCGCGGGGTGGTGCGCATTGTATGGGTGTGTGTTACATTACATTCACTAGTAGGAGTGAGAAAACCTCATGGGGTGGTGTGAATCGGAGGGTCTGAATTAGAATAGGCAGTGAGTGGCAATGTAGGATGGAGAAAAGCACCGCGGGTTGGTCAGCATGGGGAGGTCAGGGAACATGCAGTGGCAATATAGGATAGGTTTCTGAAAAACATCGCGGGGTGGTGCGCATTGCATGGGTGTGTGTTACATTACATTCACTATTAGGAGTGAGAAAAACATCACGGGGTGATTCGCATTGTTTGGGTGTGTGTTACATTACATTCAGTAGTAGGAGTGAGAAAAACATCACGGGGTGGTGCGCATTGTATGGGTGTGTGTTACATTACATTCACTAGTATGAGTGAGAAAAACATCACGGGGTGGTGTGAATCGGAGGGTCTGAATTAGGATAGGCAGTGAGTGGCAATGTAGGATGGAGAAAAGCAGCGCGGGGTGGTCAGCATGGGGAGGTCAGGGAACATGCATTGGCAATGTAGGATAGGTTTCTGAAAAACATCGCGGGGTGGTGCGAATTGTATGGGTGTCTGTTACATTACATTGACTAGTAGGAGTGAGAAAAACATCACGTGTTGGTGAGCATTGTATGGGTGTGTGTTACATTACATTCACTAGTAGGAGTGAGAAAAACATCAAGGGGTGGTGCGCATTGTATGGGTGTGTGTTACATTACATTCACTAGTAGGAGTGAGAAAAACATCACGGGGTGGTGTCAATCGGAGGTTCTGAATTAGGATAGGCAGTGAGTGGCAATGTAGGATGGAGAAAAGCACCGCGGGTAGGCAGCATGGGGAGGTTAGGGAACATGCAGTGGCAATGTAGGATAGTTTTCTGAAAAACATCACGGGGTGGTGCGCATTGTATGGGTGAGTGTTACATTACATTCACTAGTAGGAGTGAGGAAAACATTACGGTGTGGTGTGAATCGGAGGGTCTGAATTAGGAGAGGCAGTGAGTGGCAATGTAGGATGGAGAAAAGCACCGCGGGGTGGTCAGCTTCGGGAGGTTAGTGAACATGCAGTGGCAAGTTAGGATAGGTTTCCGAAAAACATCGCGGGGTGGTGCGCATTGCATAGGTGTGTGTTACATTACATTCACTATTAGGAGTGAGAAAAACATCACGAGGTGGTGCGCATTGTATGGGTGTGTGTTACATTACATTCACTAGTAGGAGTGAGAAAAACATCACGGGGTGGTGCGCATTGTATGGGTGTGTGTTACATTTCATTCACTAGTAGGAGTGAGAAAAACATCACGGGGTGGTGTGAATCGGAGGGTCTGTATTAGGATAGGCAGTGAGTGGAAATTTAGGATGGAGAAAAGCACCGCGGGGTGGTCAGCATGGGGAGGTCAGGGAACATGCAGTGGCAATGTAGGATAGGTTTCTGAAAAACATCACGGGGTGGTGCGCATTGTATGGGTGTGTGTTACATTACATTCACTAGTAGGAGTGAGAAAAACATCACAGGGTGGTGTGAATCGGAGGGTCTGAATTAGGATAGGCAGTGAGTGGCAATGTAGGTTGGAGAAAAGCACCGCGGGTGGTCAGCATGGGGAGGTCAGGGAACATGCAGTGGCAATGTAGGATAGGTTTTTGAAAAACATCACGTGGTGGTGCGCATTGTATGGGTGTGTGTTACGTTACATTCACTAGTAGGAGTGAGAAAACCTCACGGGGTGGTGGGAATCGGAGGGTCTGAATAGAATAGGCAGTGAGTGGCAATGTAGGATGGACAAAAGCACCTCGGGTTGGTCAGCATGGGGATGTCAGGGAACATGCAGTGGCAATATAGGATAGGTTTCTGAAAAACATCGCGGGGTGGTGCGCATTTTATGGGTTTGTGTTACATTACATTCACTAGTAGGAGTGAGAAAAACATCACGGGGTGGTGCGCATTGTATGGGAATGTGTTACATTACATTCACTAGTAGGAGTGAGAAAAACCTCACGGGGTGGTGTGAGTCGGAGTGTCGGAATTAGGATAGGCAGTGAGTGGCAATGTATGATGGAGAAAAGCACCGAGGGGTGGTCAGCATGGGGAGGTCAGGGAACATGCAGTGGCAATGTAGGATACGTTTCTGAAAAACATCGCGGGGTGGTGCGAATTGTATGGGTGTCTGTTACATTACATTCACTAGTAGGAGTGAGAAAAACATCACGGGGTGGTGAGCATTGTATGGGTGTGTGTTACATTACATTCACTAGTAGGAGTGAGAAAAACATCACGGGGTGGTGTGAATCGGAGGGTCTGAATTAGGATAGGCAGTGAGTGGCGATGTAGGATGGAGAAAAGCACCGCCTGGTGTTCAGCATGGGGAGGTCAGGGAACATGCAGTGGCAATGTAGGATAGGTTTCTGAAAAACATCGGGGGGTGGTGCGCATTGTATGGGTGTGTGTTACATTACAGTCACTAGTAGGAGTGAGAAAAACATCACGGTGTGGTGCGCATTGTATGGGTGTGTGTTACATTACATTCACTAGTAGGAGTGAGAAAAACATCACGGGGTAGTGCGCATTGTATGCTTGTGTGTTACATTACAATCACTAGTAATAGTGAGAAAAACGTCACGGGGTGGTGTGAATCGGAGTGTCTGAATTAGGATAGGCAGTGAGTGGCAATGTAGGATGGAGAAAAGCACCGCGGGGTGGTCTGCATGGGCAGGTCAAGGAACATGCAGTGGCAATGAAGGATAGGTTTCTGAAAAACATCGCGGGGTGGTGCGCATTGTATGGGTGTGTGTTACATTACATTCACTAGTAGGAGTGAGAAAAACATCGCGGGGTAGTGCGCATTGTATGGGTGTTTGTTACAGTACATTCACTAGTAGGAGTGAGAAAAACATCACGGGGTGGTGTGAATCGGAGTGTCTGAATTAGGATAGGCAGTGAGTGGCAATGTAGGATGGAGAAAAGCACCGCGGGGTGGTCAGCATGAGGAGGTCAGGGAACATGCAGTGGCAATGCAGGATAGGTTTCTGAAAAACATCGCGGGGTGGTGCGCATTGTATGGGTGTGTGTTACATTACATTCACTAGTAGGAGTGAGAAAAACATCGCGGGGTGGTGCGCATTGTATGGGTGTGTGTTACATTACATTAAATAGTAGGACTGAGAAAAACATCACGGGGTGGTGTGAATCGGCGGGTCTGAATTAGGATAGGCAGTGAGTGGCAATGTAGGATGGAGAAAAGCACCGCGGGGTGGTCAGCATGGGGAGGTCACGGAACATGCAGTGGCAATGTAGGATAGGTTTTTGAAAAACATCGCGGGGTGGTGCGCATTGCATGGGTGTGTGTTACATTACATTCACTAGTAGGAGTGAGAAAAACATCACGAGGTGGTGCCCATTGTATGGGTTTGTGTTACATTACATTCACTATTAGGAGTGAGAAAAACATCACGGGGTGGTGTGAATCGGAGGGTCTGAATTAGGATAGGCAGTGAGTGGAAATTTAGGATGGAGAAAAGCACCGCGGGGTGGTCAGCATGGGGAGGTCAGGGAACATGCAGTGGCAATGTAGGATAGGTTTCTGAAAAACATCACGGGGTGGTGCGCATTGTATGGGTGTGTGTTACAATGCATTCACTAGTAGGAGGGAGAAAAACATCACGGGGTGGTGTGAATCGGAGGGTCTGAATTAGGATAGGCAGTGAGTGGCAATGTAGGATGGAGAAAAGCACCGTGGGGTGATCAGCATGTGGAGGTCAGGGAACATGCAGTGGCAATGTAGGATAGGTTTCTGAAAAACATCGCGGGGTGGTGCGCATTGTATGGGTGTGTGTTACATTACATTCATTAGTAGGAGTGAGAAAAATATCACGGGGTGGTGCGCATTGTATGGGTGTGTGTTATATTACATTCACTAGTAGGAATGAGGAAAACATTACGGTGTGGTGTGAATCGGAGGGTCTGAATTAGGAGAGGCAGTGAGTGGCAATGTAGGATGGAGAAAAGCACCGCGGGGTGGTCAGCTTCGGGAGGTTAGGGAACATGCAGTGGCAAGTTAGGATAGGTTTCTGAAAAACATCACTGGGTGGTGCGCATTGTATGGGTGTGTGTTACATTACATTCACTAGTAGGAGTGAGGAAAACATTACGGTGTGGTGTGAATCAGAGGGTCTAAATTAGGAGAGGCAGTGAGTGGCAATGTAGGATGGAGAAAAGCACCGCGGGGTGGTCAGCTTCGGGAGGTTAGGGAACATGCAGTGGCTAGTTAGGATAGGTTTCGGAAAAACATCGCGGGGTGGTGCGCATTGTATGAGTTTGTGTTACATTACATTCACTAGTAGGAGTGAGAAAAACATCACGGGGTGGTGCGCATTGTATGGGTGTGTGTTACATTACATTCACTAGTAGGAGTGAGAAAAACATCACGGGGTGGTGTGAATCGGAGGGTCTGAATTAGGATATTCAGTGAGTGGCAATGTAGGATGGAGAAAAGCACCGTGGGGTGGTCAGCATGGGGAGGTCAGGGAACATGCAGTGGCAATGCAGGATAGGTTTCTGAAAAACATCGCGGGTGGTGCGCATTGTATGGGTGTGTGTTACATTACAATCACTAGTAGGAGTGAGAAAAACATCACGGGGTGATGCGCATTGTTTGGGTGTGTGTTACATTACATTCACTAGTAGGAGTGAGAAAAACATCACGGGGTGGTGCGCATTGTATGTGTGTGTGTTACATTACATGCACTAGTGTGAGTGAGAAAAACATCACGGGGGGGTGTGAATCGGAGGGTCTGAATTAGGATAGGCAGTGAGTGGCAATGTAGGATGGAGAAAAGCAGCGCGGGGTGGTCAGCATGGGGAGGTCAGGGAACATGCATTGGCAATGTAGGATAGGTTTCTGAAAAACATCGCGGGGTGGTGCGAATTGTATGGGTGTCTGTTACATTACATTCACTAGTAGGAGTGAGAAAAACATCACGTGTTGGTGAGCATTGTATGGGTGTGTGTTACATTACATTCACTAGTAGGAGTGAGAAAAATATCACGGGGTGGTGCGCATTGTATGGGTGTGTGTTACATTACATTCACTAGTAGGAGTGAGAAAAACATCACGGGGAGGTGTGAATCGGAGGTTCTGAATTAGGATAGGCAGTGAGTGGCAATGTAGGATGGAGAAAAGCACCGCGGGTAGGCAGCATGGGGAGGTCAGGGAACATGCAGTGGCAATGTAGGATAGTTTTCTGAAAAACATCACGGGGTGGTGCGCATTGTTTGGGTGTGTGTTACATTACATTCACTAGTAGGAGTGAGAAAAACATCACGGGGTGGTGCGCATTGTATGGGTGTGTGTTACATTACATTCACTAGTACGAGTGAGAAAAACATCACGGGGAGGTGTGAATCGGAGGGTCTGAATTAGCATAGGCAGTGAGTGGCAATGTAGGTTGGAGAAAAGCACCGTGGGGTGGTCAGCATGGGGAGGACAGGGAACATGCAGTGGCATTGCAGGATAGGTTTCTGAAAAACATCGCGGGGTGGTGCGCATTGTATTGGTGTGTGCTACATTACATTCACTAGTAGGAGTGAAAAAAACATCACGGGGTGGTGCGCATTGTATGGGTGTGTGTTACATTACATTCACTAGTAGGAGTGAGAAAAACATTACGGGGTGGTGTGAATCGGAGCGTCGGTATTAGGATAGGCAGTGAGTGTCAATGTATGATGGAGAAAAGCACCGCGGGGTGGTCAGCATGGGGAGGTCAGGGAACATGCAGTGGCACTGTAGGATAGGTTTCTGAAAAACATCGCGGGGTGGTGCAAATTGTATGGGTGTCTGTTACATTACATTCACTAGTAGGAGTGAGAAAAACATCACGGGGTGGTGAGCATTGTATGGGTGTGTGTTACATTACATTCACTAGTAGGAGTGAGAAAAACATCACGGGGTGGTGTGAATCGGAGGGTCTGAATTAGGATAGGCAGTGAGTGGCAATGTAGGATGGAGAAAAGGACCGCGTGGTGTTCAGCATGGGGAGGTCAGGGAACATGCAGTGGCAATGTAGGATAGGTTTCTGAAAAACATCGGGGGGTGGTGCGTATTGTATGGGTGTGTGTTACATTACAGTCACTAGTAGGAGGAGAAAAACATCACGGGGTGGTGCGCATTGTATGGGTGTGTGTTACATTACATTCACTAGTAGGAGTGAGAAAAATATCACGGGGTGGTGTGAATCGCCGTGTCTGAATTAGGATAGGCAGTGAGTGGCAATGTAGGATGGAGAAAAGCACCGCGGGGTGGTCAGCATGGGGAGGTCACGGAACATGCAGTGGCAATGTAGGATAGGTTTCTGAAAAACATCGCGGGGTGGTGAGCATTGCATGGGTGTGTGTTACATTACATTCACTAGTATGAGTGAGAAAAACATCACGAGGTGGAGCGCATTGTATGGGTGTGTGTTACATTACATTCACTAGTAGGAGTGAGAAAAACAGCACGGGGTGGTGCGCATTGAATGGGTGTGTGTTACATTTCATTCACTAGTAGGAGTGAGAAAAACATCACGGGGTGGTGTGAATCGGAGTGTCTGAATTAGGATAGGCATTGAGTGGCAATGTAGGATGGAGAAAAGCAGCGCGGGGTGGTCAGCATGGGGAGGTCAGGGAACATGCATTGGCAATGTAGGATAGGTTTCTGAAAAACATCGCGGGGTCGTGCGAATTGTATGGGTGTCTGTTACATTACATTCACTAGTAGGAGTGAGAAAAACATCACGTGTTGGTGAGCATTGTATGGGTGTGTGTTACATTACATTCACTAGTAGGAGTGAGAAAAACATCACGGGGTGGTGCGCATTGTATGGGTGTGTGTTACATTACATTCACTAGTAGGAGTGAGAAAAACATCACGGGGTTGTGTCAATCGGAGGGTCTGAATTAGGATAGGCAGTGAGTGGCAATGTAGGATGGAGAAAAGCACCGCGGGGTAGGCAGCATGGTGAGGTCAGGGAACATGCAGTGGCAATGTAGGATAGTTTTCTGAAAAACATCACGGGGTGGTGCGCATTGTATGGGTGTGTGTTACATTACATTCACTAGTAGGAGTGAGGAAAACATTACGGTGTGGTGTGAATCGGAGGGTCTGAATTAGGAGAGGCAGTGAGTCTCAATGTAGGTTGGAGAAAAGCACCGTGGGGTGGTCAGCATGGGGATGCCAGGGAACATGCAGTGGCAATGCAGGATAGGTTTCTGAAAAACATCGCGGGGTGGTGCGCATTGTATGGGTGTGTGTTACATTACATTCACTAGTAGGAGTGAAAAAAACATCACGGTGTGGTGCGCATTGTATGGGTGTGTGTTACATTATATTCACTAGTAGGAGTGAGAAAAACATCACGGGGTGGTGTGAATCGGAGCGTCGGAATTAGGATAGGCAGTGAGTGGCAATGTATGATGGAGAAAAGCACCGCGGGGTGGTCAGCATGGGGAGGTCAGGGAACATGCAGTGGCAATGTAGGATAGGTTTCTGAAAAACATCGCAGGGTGGTGCAAATTGTATGGGTGTCTGTTACATTACATTCACTAGTAGGAGTGAGAAAAACATCACGGGGTCGTGAGCATTGTATGGGTGTGTGTTACATTACATTCACTAGTTGGAGTGAGAAAAACATCACGGGGTGGTGTGAATCGGAGGGTCTGAATTAGCATAGGCAGTGAGTGGCAATGGAGGATGGAGAAAAGCACCGCGTGGTGTTCAGCATGGGGAGGTCAGGGAACATGCAGTGGCAATGTAGGATAGGTTTCTGAAAAACATCGGGGGGTGGTGCGCATTGTATGGGTGTGTGTTACATTACAGTCACTAGTAGGAGGAGAAAAACATCACGGGGTGGTGCGCATTGTATGGGTGTGTGTTACATTACATTCACTAGTAGGAGTGAGAAAAACTTCACGGGTTGGTGTGAATCGGCGGGTCTGAATTAGGGTATGCAGTGAGTGGCAATGTAGGATGGAGAAAAGCACCGCAGGGTTGTCAGCATGGGGAGGTCACGGAACATGCAGTGGCAATGTAGGATAGGTTTCTGAAAAACATCGCGGGGTGGTGCGCATTGCATGGGTGTGTGTTACATTACATTCACTAGTAGGAGTGAGAAAAACATCACGAGGTGGTGCGCATTGTATGGGTGTGTGTTACATTACATTCACTAGTAGGAGTGAGAAAAACATCACGGGGTGGTGCGCATTGTATGGGTGTGTGTTACATTTCATTCACTAGTAGGAGTGAGAAAAACATCACGGGGTGGTGTGAATCGGAGGGTCTGAATTAGGATAGGCAGTGAGTGGAAATTTAGGATGGAGAAAAGCACCGCGGGGTGGTCAGCATGGGGAGGTCAGGGAACATGCCGTGGCAATGTAGGATAGGTTTCTGAAAAACATCGCGTGGTGGTGCGCATTTTATTGGTGTGTGTTACAATACATTCACTAGTAGGAGGGAGAAAAACATCACGGGGTGGTGTGAATCGGAGGGTCTGAATTAGGATAGGCAGTGAGTGGCAATGTAGGATGGAGAAAAGCACCGTGCGGTGGTCAGCATGGGGAGGTCAGGTAACATGCAGTGGCAATGTAGGATAGGTTTCTGAAAAACATTGCGGGGTGGTGCGCATTGTATGGGTGTGTGTTACATTACATTCACTAGTAGGAGTGAGAAAAACATCACGGGGTGGTGCGCATTGTATGGGTGTGTGTTACATTACATTCACTAGTAGGAGTGAGGAAAACATTACGGTGTGGTGTGAATCGGAGTGTCTGAATTAGGAGAGGCAGTGAGTGGCAATGTAGGATGGAGAAAAGCACCGCGGGGTGGTCAGCTTCGGGAGGTTAGGGAACATGCAGTGGCAAGTTAGGATAGGTTTCTCAAAAACATCGCGGGGTGGTGCGCATTTTATGGGTGTGTGTTACATTACATTCACTAGTAGGAGTGAAAAAAACATCACGGGGTGGTGCGCATTGTATGGGTGTGTGTTACATTACATTCAATAGTAGGAATGAGAAAAACATCACGGGGTGGTGTGAATCGGAGGATCTGAATTAGGAAAGGCAGTGAGTGGCAATGTATGATGGAGAAAAGCACCGCGGGGTGGTCAGCATGGGGAGGTCAGGGAACATGCAGTGGCAATGTAGGATAGGTTTCTGAAAAACATTGAGGGGTGGTGTGCATTGTATGGGTGTGTGTTACATTACATTCACTAGTAGGAGTGAGAAAAACATCACGGGGTGGTGCGCATTGTATGGGTGTGTGTTACAGTACATTCACTAGTAGGAGTGAGAAAAACATCACGGGGTGGTGTGAATCGGCGGGTCTGAATTAGGATAGTCAGTGAGTGGCAATGTAGGTTGGAGAAAAGCACCGTGGGGTGGTCAGCATGGGGAGGTCAGGGAACATGCAGTGGCAATGCAGGATAGGTTTCTGAAAAACATCGCGGGGTGGTGCGCATTCTATGGGTGTGTGTTACGTTACATTCACTAGTAGGAGTGAGAAAACCTCACGGGGTGGTGTGAATCGGAGGGTCTGAATTAGAATAGGCAGTGAGTGGCAATGTAGGATGGAGAAAAGCACCGCGGGTTGGTCAGCATGGGGAGGTCAGGGAACATGCAGTGGCAATATAGGATATGTTTCTGAAAAACATCGCGGGGTGGTGCGCATTGTATGGGTTTGTGTTACATTACAATCACTAGTAGGAGTGAGAAAAACATCACGGGGTGATGCGCATTGTATGGGTGTGTGTTACATTACATTCACTAGTAGGAGTGAGAAAAACATCACCGGGTGGTGCGCATTGTATGGGTGTGTGTTACATTACAATCATGAGTAGGAGTGAGAAAAACATCACGGGGTGGTGTGAATCGGAGTGTCTGAATTAGGATAGGCAGTGAGTGGCAATGTATGATGGAGAAAAGCACCGCGGGGTGGTCAGCATGGGGAGGTCAGGGAACATGCATTGGCAATGTAGGATAGGTTTCTGAAAAACATCGCGGGGTGTTGCGAATTGTATGGGTGTCTGTTACATTACATTCACTAGTAGGAGTGAGAAAAATATCACGGGTTGGTGAGCATTGTATGGGTCTGTGTTACATTACATTCACTAGTAGGAGTGAGAAAAACATCACGGGGTGGTGTGAATAGGCGGGTCTGAATTAGGATAGGCAGTGAGTGGCAATGTAGGTTGGGGAAAAGTACCGCGGGGTGGTCAGCATGTGGAGGTCATGGAACATGCAGTGGCAATGTAGGATAGGTTTCTGAAAACATCGGGGGGTGGTGCGCATTCTATGGGTGTGTGTTACGTTACATTCACTAGTAGGATTGAGAAAACCTCACGGGGTGGTGTGAATCGGAGGGTCTGAATTAGGATAGGCAGTTAGTGGCAATGTAGGATGGAGAAAAGCACCGCGGGTTGGTCAGCATGGGGAAGTCAGGGAACATGCAGTGGCAATGTAGGATAATTTTCTGAAAAACATCGCGGGGTGGTGCGCATTGTATGGGGGTGTGTTACATTACATTCACTAGTAGGAGTGAGAAAAACATCACGGGGTGTTACGCATTGTATGGGTGTGTGTTACAGTACATTCACTAGTAGGAGTGAGAAAAACATCACGGGGTGGTGTGAATCGGAGGGTCTGAATTAGGATAGGCAGTGAGTGGCAATGTAGGATGGAGAAAAGCACCGCGGGGTGTTCAGCATGGGGAGGTCAGGGAACATGCAGTGGCCATGTAGGATAGGTTTCTGAAAAACATCGCGGGGTGGTGCGCATTGTATGGGTGTGTGTTACATTACATTCACTAGTAGGAGTGAGAAAAACATCACGGGGTGGTGCGCATTGTATGGGTGTGTGTTACATTACATTCACTAGTAGGAGTGAGAAAAACATCACGAGGTGGTGTGAATCGGAGGGTCTGAATTAGAATAGTCAGTGAGTGGCAATGTAGGATGGAGAAAAGCACCGTGGGGTGGTCAGCATGGGGAGGTCAGGGAACATGCAGTGGCAAGGCAGGATAGGTTACTGAAAAACATCGGGGGGTGGTGCGCATTGTATGGGTGAGTGTTACATTACTGTCACTAGCAGGAGGAGAAAAACATCACGTGGTGGTGCGCATTGTATGAGTGTGTGTTACATTACATTCACTAGTAGGAGTGAGAAAAACATCACGGGGTGGTGCCCATTGTATGGTTGTGTGTTACATTAAATTCACTAGTAATAGTGAGAAAAACATCACGGGGTGGTGCGCATTGTATGGGTGTGTGTTACATTACATTAACTAGTAGGAGTGAGAAAAACATCACGGGGTGGTGTGAATCGGCGGGTCTGAATTAGGATAGGCAGTGAGTGGCAATGTAGGATGGAGAAAAGCACCGCGGGGTGGTCAGCATGGGGAGGTCAGAACATGCAGTGGCAATGTAGGATAGGTTTCTGAAAAACATCGCGGGGTGGTGCGCATTGCATGGGTGTGTGTTACATTACATTCACTAGTAGGAGTGAGAAAAACATCACGAGGTGGTGCGCATTGTATGGGTGTGTGTTACATTACATTCACTAGTAGGAGTGAGAAAAACATCACGGGGTGGTGCGCATTGTATGGGTGTGTGTTACATTTCATTCACTAGTAGGAGTGAGAAAAACATCACGGGGTGGTGTGAATCGGAGTGTCTGAATTAGGATAGGCAGTGAGTGGAAATTTAGGATGGAGAAAAGCACCACGGGGAGGTCAGCATGGGGAGGTCAGGGAACATGCAGTGGCAATGTAGGATAGGTTTCTGAAAAACATCACGGGGTGGTGCGCATTGTATGGGTGTGTGTTACATTACATTCACTAGTAGGAGTGAGAAAAACATCACGGGGTGGTGTGAATCGGAGGGTCTGAATTAGGATAGGCAATGAGTGGCAATGTAGGATGGAGAAAAGCACCGCGGGTGGTCAGCATGGGGAGGTCAGAGAACATGCAGTAGCAATGTAGGATAGGTTTCTGAAAAACATCGCATGGTGGTGCGCATTGTATGGGTGTGTGTAACAATACATTCACTAGTAGGAGGGAGAAAAACATCACGGGGTGGTGTGAATCGGAGTGTCTGAATTAGGATAGGCAGTGAGTGGCAATGTAGGATGGAGAAAAGCACCGTGGGGTGGTCAGCATGGGGAGGTCAGGGAACATACAGTGGCAAAGTAGGATAGGTTTCTGAAAAACATCGCGGGGTGGTGCGCATTGTATGGGTGTGTGTTACATTACATTCACTAGTAGGAGTGAGAAAAACATTACGGTGTGGTGTGAATCGGAGGGTCTGAATTAGGAGAGGCAGTGAGTAGCAATGTAGGATGGAGAAAAGCACCGCGGGGTGGTCAGCTTCGGGAGGTTAGGGAACATGCAGTGGCAAGTTAGGATAGGTTTCTGAAAAACATCGCGGGGTGGTGCGCATTGTATGGGTGTTTGTTACATTACATTCCCTAGTAGGAGTGAGAAAAATATCACGGGGTGGTGCGCATTGTATGGGTGTGGGTTATATTTCATTCACTAGTAGGAGTGAGAAAAACATCACGGGATGGTGTGAATCGGAGGGTCTGAATTAGGATAGTCAGTGAGTGGCAATGTAGGTTGGAGAAAAGCACCGTGGGGTGCTCAGCATGGGGAGGTCAGGGAACATGCAGTGGCAATGCAGGATAGGTTTCTGAAAAACATCGCGGGGTGGTGCGCATTGTATGGGTGTGTGTTACATTAGATTCACTAGTAGGAGTGAAAAAAACATCACGGGGTGGTGCACATTGTATGGGTGTGTGTTACATTATATTCACTAGTAGGAGTGAGAAAAACATCACGGGGTGGTGTGAATCGGAGGGTCTGAATTAGGATAGGCAGTGAGTGGCAATGTATGATGGAGAAAAGCACCGCGGGGTGGTCAGCATGGGGAGGTCAGGGAACATGCAGTGGCAATGTAGGATAGGTTTCTGAAAAACATCGAGGGGTGGTGTGCATTGTATGGCTGTGTGTTACATTACATTCATTAGTAGGAGTGAGAAAAACATCACGGGCTGGTGCGCATTGTATGGGTGTGCGTTAAATTACATTCACTAGTAGGAGTGAGAAAAACATCACAGGGTGGTGTGAATCGGAGGGTCTGAATTAGGATAGGCAGTGAGTGGCAATGTAGGATGGAGAAAAGCACCGCGGTGTAAGCAGCATGGGGAGGTCAGGGAACATGCAGTGGCAATGTAGGATAGTTTTCTGAAAAACATCACGGGGTGGTTCGCATTGTATGGGTGTGTGTTACATTATATTCACTAGTAATAGTGAGAAAAACATCACGGGGTGGTGTGAATCGGAGAGTCTGAATTAGGATAGGCATTGAGTGGCAATGAAGGGTGTAGAAAAGCACCGCGGGGTAGTCAGCATGGGGAGGTCAGGGAACATGCAGTGGCAATGTAGGATAATTTTCTGAAAAACATCACGGGGTGGTGCGCATTGTATGGGTGTGTTTTACATTACATTCACTAGTAGGAGTGAGAAAAACATCACGGGGTGGTGTGATTCAGAGGGTCTGAAATAGGATAGGCAGTGAGTGGCAATGTAGGTTGGAGAAAAGCACCGCGGGGTGGTCAGCATGGGGAGGTCATGGAACATGCAGTGGCAATGTAGGAGATGTTTCTGAAAACATCGCGGGGTGGTGCGCATTCTATGGGTGTGTGTTACGTTACATTCACTAGTAGGAGTGAGAAAACCTCACGGGGTGGTGTGAATCGGAGGGTCTGAATTAGAATAGGCAGTGAGTGGCAATGTAGGATGGACAAAAGCTCCGCGGGTTGGTCAGCAATGGGAGGTCAGGGAACATGCAGTGGCAATATAGGATAGGTTTCTGAAAAACATCGCGGGGTGGTGCGCATTGTATGGGTTTGTGTTACATTACAATCACTAGTAGGAGTGAGAAAAATATCACGGGGTGGTGCGCATTGTATGGGTGTGTGTTACATTACATTCACTAGTAGGAGTGAGAAAAACATCACGTGGTGGTGCGCATTGTATGGGTATGTGTTACATTACATTCACTAGTAGGAGTGAGAAAAACATCACGGGGTGGTGTGAATCGGAGGTTCTGAATTAGGATAGGCAGTGAGTGGCAATGTAGGATGGAGAAAAGTACCGCGGGGTGGTCAGCATGGGGAGGTGAGGGAACATGTAGTGGCAATGTAGGATCGGTTTCTGAAAATCATCGCGGGGTGGTGCGCATTGTATGGGTGTGTGTTACATTACATTCACTAGTAGGAGTGAGAAAAACATCACGGGGTGGTGAGCATTGTATGGGTGTCTGTTACATTACATTCACTAGTAGGAGTGAGAAAAACATCACGGGGTGGTGTGAATCGGAGGGTCTGAATTAGGATAGGCAGTGAGTGGCAAAGTAGGATGGAGAAAAGCACCGCGGGGTGGTCAGCATGGGGAGGTCAGGGAACATGCAGTGGCAATGTAGGATAGGTTTCTGAAAAACATCGGGGGGTGGTGCGCATTGTATGGGTGAGTGTTACATTACAGTCACTAGCAGGAGGAGAAAAACATCACGTGGTGGTGCGCATTGTATGGGTGTGTGTTACATTACATTCACTAGTAGGAGTGAGAAAAACATCACGGGGTGGTGTGAATAGACGGGTCTGAATTAGGATAGGCAGTGAGTGGCAATGTAGGTTGGGGAAAAGTACCGCGGGGTGGTCAGCATGTGGAGGTCATGGAACATGCAGTGGCAATGTAGGATAGGTTTCTGAAAACATTGCGGGGTGGTGCGCATTCTATGGGTGTGTTTTATGTTACATTCACTAGTAGGATTGAGAAAACCTCACGGGGTGGTGTGAATCGGAGGGTCTGAATTAGGATAGGCAGTGAGTGGCAATGTAGGATGGAGAAAAGCACCGCGGGTTGGTCAGCATGGGGAGGTCAGGGAACATGCAGTGGCAATGTAGGATAGGTTTCTGAAAAACATCGCGGAGTGGTGCGCATTGTATGGGTGTGTGTTACATTACATTCACTAGTAGGAGTGAGAAAAACATCACGGGGTGTTACACATTGTATGGGTGTGTGTTACAGTACATTCACTAGTAGGAGTGAGAAAAACATCACGGGTGGTGTGAATCGGAGGGTCTGAATTAGGATAGGCAGTGAGTGGCAATGTAGGATGGAGAAAAGCATCGCGGGGTGTTCAGCATGGGGAGGTCAGGGAACATGCAGTGGCCATGTAGGATAGGTTTCTGAAAAACATCGCGGGGTGGTGCGCATTGTATGGGTGTGTGTTACATTACATTCACTAGTAGGAGTGAGAAAAACATCACGGGGTGGTGCGCATTGTATGGGTGTGTGTTACATTACATTCACTAGTAGGAGTGAGAAAAACATCACGGGGTGGTGTGAATCGGAGGGTCTGAATTAGGATAGGCAGTGAGTGGCAATGTAGGATGGAGAAAAGCACCGTGGGGTGGTCAGCATGGGGAGGTCAGGGAACATGCAGTGGCAAGGCAGGATAGGTTTCTGAAAAACATCGGGGGGTGGTGCGCATTGTATGGGTGAGTGTTACATTACTGTCACTAGCAGGAGGAGAAAAACATCACGTGGTGGTGCGCATTGTATGAGTGTGTGTTACATTACATTCACTAGTAGGAGTGAGAAAAACATCACGGGGTGGTGTGAATCGGCGGATCTGAATTAGGATAGGCAGTGAGTGGCAATGTAAGATGGAGAAAAGCACCGCGGGGTGGTCAGCATGGGGAGGTCACGGAACATGCAGTGGCAATGTAGGATAGGTTTCTGAAAAACATCGCGGGGTGGTGCGCATTGCATGGGTGTGTGTTACATTACATTCACTAGTAGGAGTGAGAAAAACATCACGAGGTGGTGCGCATTGTATGGGTGTGTGTTACATTACATTCACTAGTAGGAGTGAGAAAAACATCACGGGGTGGTGTGCATTGTATGGGTGTGTGTTACATTTCATTCTCTAGTAGGAGTGAGAAAAACATCACGGGGTGGTGTGAATCGGAGGGTCTGAATTAGGATAGGCAGTGAGTGGAAATTTAGGATGGAGAAAAGCACCACGGGGAGGTCAGCATGGGGAGGTCAGGGAACATGCAGTGGCAATGTAGGATAGGTTTCTGAAAAACATCACGGGGTGGTGCGCATTGTATGGGTGTGTGTTACATTACATTCACTAGTAGGAGTGAGAAAAACATCACGGGGTGGTGTGAATCGGAGGGTCTGAATTAGGATAGGCAATGAGTGGCAATGTAGGATGGAGAAAAGCACCGCGGGTGGTCAGCATGGGGAGGTCAGAGAACATGCAGTAGCAATGTAGGATAGGTTTCTGAAAAACATCGCGTGGTGGTGCGCATTGTATGGGTGTGTGTTACAATACATTCACTAGTAGGAGGGAGAAAAACATCACGGGGTGGTGTGAATCGGAGGGTCTGAATTAGGATAGGCAGTGAGTGGCAATGTAGGATGGAGAAAAGCACCGTGAGGTGGTCAGCATGGGGAGGTCAGAGAACATGCAGTGGCAAAGTAGGATAGGTTTCTGAAAAACATCGCGGGGTGGTGCGCATTGTATGGGTGTGTGTTACATTACATTCACTAGTAGGAGTGAGAAAAACATTACGGTGTGGTGTGAATCGGAGGGTCTGAATTAGGAGAGGCAGTGAGTGGCAATGTAGGATGGAGAAAAGCACCGCGGGGTCGTCAGCTTCGGGAGGTTAGGGAACATGCAGTGGCAAGTTAGGATAGGTTTCTGAAAAACATCGCGCGGTGGTGCGCATTGTATGGGTGTGTGTTACATTACATTCACTAGTAGGAGTGAGAAAAATATCACGGGGTGGTGCGCATTGTATGGGTGTGTGTTAAATTACATTCACTAGTAGGAGTGAGAAAAACATCACGGGATGGTGTGAATCGGAGGGTCTGAATTAGGATAGTCAGTGAGTGGCAATGTAGGTTGGAGAAAAGCACCGTGGGGTGCTCAGCATGGGGAGGTCAGGGAACATGCAGTGGCAATGCAGGATAGGTTTCTGAAAAACATCGCGGGGTGGTGCGCATTGTATGGGTGTGTGTTACATTAGATTCACTAGTAGGAGTGAAAAAAACATCACGGGGTGGTGCACATTGTATGGGTGTGTGTTACATTATATTCACTAGTAGGAGTGAGAAAAACATCACGGGGTGGTGTGAATCGGAGGGTCTGAATTAGGATAGGCAGTGAGTGGCAATGTATGATGGAGAAAAGCACCGCGGGGTGGTCAACATGAGGAGGTCAGGGAACATGCAGTGGCAATGTAGGATAGGTTTCTGAAAAACATCGAGGGGTGGTGTGCATTGTATGGGTGTGTGTTACATTACATTCACTAGTAGGAGTGAGAAAAACATCACGGGGTGGTGCGCATTGTATGGGTGTGTGTTACATTACATTCACTAGTAGGAGTGAGAAAAACATCACAGGGTGGTGTGAATCGGAGGGTCTGAATTAGGATAGGCAGTGAGTGGCAATGTAGGATGGAGAAAAGCACCGCGGTGTAAGCAGCATGGGGAGGTCAGGGAACATGCAGTGGCAATGTAGGATAGTTTTCTGAAAAACATCACGGGGTGGTGCGCATTGTATGGGTGTGTGTTACATTACATTCACTAGTAATAGTGAGAAAAACATCACGGGGTGGTGTGAATCGGAGGGTCTGAATTAGGATAGGCATTGAGTGGCAATGTAGGGTGTAGAAAAGCACCGCGGGGTAGTCAGCATGGGGAGGTCAGGGAACATGCAGTGGCAATGTAGGATAATTTTCTGAAAAACATCACGGGGTGGTGCGCATTGTATGGGTGTGTTTTACATTACATTCACTAGTAGGAGTGAGAAAAACATCACGGGGTGGTGTGATTCAGAGGGTCTGAAATAGGATAGGCAGTGAGTGGCAATGTAGGTTGGAGAAAAGCACCGCGGGGTGGTCAGCATGGGGAGGTCATGGAACATGCAGTGGCAATGTAGGAGATGTTTCTGAAAACATCGCCGGGTGGTGCGCATTCTATGGGTGTGTGTTATGTTACATTCACTAGTAGGAGTGAGAAAACCTCACGGGGTGGTGTGAATCGGAGGGTCTGAATTAGAATAGGCAGTGAGTGGCAATGTAGGATGGACAAAAGCTCCGCGGGTTGGTCAGCAATGGGAGGTCAGGGAACATGCAGTGGCAATATAGGATAGGTTTCTGAAAAACATCGCGGGGTGGTGCGCATTGTATGGGTTTGTGTTACATTACAATCACTAGTAGGAGTGAGAAAAATATCACGGGGTGGTGCGCATTGTATGGGTGTGTGTTACATTACATTCACTATTAGGAGTGAGAAAAACATCACGTGGTGGTGCGCATTGTATGGGTATGTGTTACATTACATTCACTAGTAGGAGTGAGAAAAACATCACGGGGTGGTGTGAATCGGAGGGTCTGAATTAGGATAGGCAGTGAGTGGCAATGTAGGATGGAGAAAAGTACCGCGGGGTGGTCAGCATGGGGAGGTGAGGGAACATGTAGTGGCAATGTAGGATCGGTTTCTGAAAATCATCGCGGGGTGGTGCGCATTGTATGGGTGTGTGTTACATTACATTCACTAGTAGGAGTGAGAAAAACATCACGGGGTGGTGAGCATTGTATGGGTGTCTGTTACATTACATTCACTAGTAGGAGTGAGAAAAACATCACGGGGTGGTGTGAATCGGAGGGTCTGAATTAGGATAGGCAGTGAGTGGCAATGTAGGATGGAGAAAAGCACCGCGGGGTGGTCAGCATGGGGAGGTCAGGGAACATGCAGTGGCAATGTAGGATAGGTTTCTGAAAAACATCGGGGGGTGGTGCGCATTGTATGGGTGAGTGTTACATTACAGTCACTAGCAGGAGGAGAAAAACATCACATGGTGGTGCGCATTGTATGGGTGTGTGTTACATTACATTCACTAGTAGGAGTGAGAAAAACATCACGGGGTGGTACGCATTGTATGGTTGTGTGTTACATTACATTCACTAGTAATAGTGAGAAAAACATCACGGGGTGGTGTGAATCGGAGGGTCTGAATTAGGATAGGCAGTGAGTGGCAATGTAGGATGGAGAAAAGCACCGCGGGGTGGTCAGCATGGGCAGGTCAAGGAACATGCAGTGGCAATGTAGGATAGGTTTCTGAAAAACATCGCGGGGTGGTGCGCATTGTATGGGTGTGTGTTACATTACATTCACTAGTAGGAGTGAGAAAAACATCGCGGGGTAGTGCGCATTGTATGGGTGTGTGTTACAGTACATTCACTAGTAGGAGTGAGAAAACATCACGGGGTGGTGTGAATCGGAGGGTCTGAATTAGGATAGGCAATGAGTAGCAATGTAGGATGGAGAAAAGCACCGCGGGGTGGTCAGCATGGGGAGGTCAGGGAACATGCAGTGGCAATGCAGGATAGGTTTCTGAAAAACATCGCGGGGTGGTGCGCATTGTATGGGTGTGTGTTACATTACATTCACTAGTAGGAGTGAGAAAAACATCACGGGGTGGTGCGCATTGTATGGGTGTGTGTTACATTACATTAACTAGTAGGAGTGAGAAAAACATCACGGGGTGGTGTGAATCGGCGGGTCTGAATTAGGATAGGCAGTGAGTGGCAATGTAGGATGGAGAAAAGCACCGCGGTGTGGTCAGCATGGGGAGGTCACGGAACATGCAGTGGCAATGTAGGATAGGTTTCTGAAAAACATCGCGGGGTGGTGCGCATTGCATGGGTGTGTGTTACATTACATTCACTAGTAGGAGTGAGAAAAACATCACGAGGTGGTGCGCATTGTATGGGTGTGTGTTACATTACATTCACTAGTAGGAGTGAGAAATCCATCACGGGGTGGTGCGCATTGTATGGGTGTGTGTTACATTTCATTCACAAGTAGGAGTGAGAAAAATATCACGGGGTCGTGTGAATCAGAGGGTCTGAATTAGGATAGGCAGTGAGTGGAAATTTAGGATGGAGAAAAGCACCACGGGGTGGTCAGCATGGGAAGGTCAGGGAACATGCAGTGGCAATGTAGGATAGGTTTCTGAAAAACATCACGGGGTGGTGCGCATTGTATGGGTGTGTGTTACATTACATTCACTAGTAGGAGTGAGAAAAACATCACGGGGTGGTGTGAATCGGAGGGTCTGAATTTGGATAGGCAATGAGTGGCAATGTAGGAAGGAGAAAAGCACCGCGGGTGGTCAGCATGGGGAGGTCAGAGAACATGCAGTGGCAATGTAGGATAGGTTTCTGAAAAACATCGCGTGGTGGTGCGCATTGTATGGGTGTGTGTTACAATACATTCACTAGTAGGAGTGAGAAAAACATCACGGGGTGGTGTGAATCGGAGGGTCTGAATTAGGATAGGCAGTGAGTGGCAATGTAGGATGGAGAAAAGCACCGCGGGTTGGTCAGCTTCGGGAGGTTAGGGAACATGCAGTGGCAAGTTAGGATAGGTTTCTGAAAAACATCGCGGGGTGGTGCGCATTTTATGGGTGTGTTACATTACATTCACTAGTAGGAGTGAGAAAACATCACGGGGTGGTGCGCATTGTATGGGTGTGTGTTACATTACATTCACTAGTAGGAGTGAGAAAAACATCACGGGGTGGTGTGAATTGGAGGGTCTGAATTAGGATAGTCAGTGAGTGGCAATGTAGGTTGGAGAAAAGCACCGTGGGGTGGTCAGCATGGGGAGGTCAGGGAACATGCAGTGGCAATGCAGGATAGGTTTCTGAAAAACATCGCGGGGTGGTGCGCATTGTATGGGTGTGTGTTACATTACATTCACTAGTAGGAGTGAAAAAAACATCACGGTGTGGTGCGCATTGTATGGGTGTGTGTTACATTACATTCACTAGTAGGAGTGAGAAAAACATCACGGGGTGGTGTGAATCAGAGGGTCAGAATTAGGATAGGCAGTGAGTGGCAATGTAGGTTGGAGAAAAGTACCGCGGGGTGGTCAGCATGTGGAGGTCATGGAACATGCAGTGGCAATGTAGGATAGGTTTCTGAAAACATTGCGGGGTGGTGCGCATTCTATGGGTGTGTGTTACGTTAAATTCACTAGTAGGACTGAGAAAACCTCACGGGGTGGTGTGAATCGGAGGGTCTGAATTAGGATAGGCAGTGAGTGGCAAAGTAGGATGGAGAAAAGCACCGCGGGGTGGTCAGCATGGGGAGGTCATGGAACATGCAGTGGCAATATAGGATAGGTTTCTGAAAACATTGCGTGGTGGTGTGCATTCTATGGGTGTGTGTTACGTTACATTCACTAGTAGGAGTGAGAAAACCTCACGGGGTGATGTGAATCGGAGGGTCTGAATTAGGATAGGCAGTGAGTGGCAATGTAGGATGGAGAAAAGCACCGCGGGTTGGTCAGCATGGGGAGGTCAGGGAACATGCAGTGGCAATGTAGGATAGGTTTCTGAAAAACATCGCGGGGTGGTGCGCATTGTATGGGTGTGTGTTACATTACATTCACTAGTAGGAGTGAGAAAAATATCACGGGGTGTTACGCATTGTATGGGTGTGTGTTACAGTACATTCACTAGTAGGAGTGAGAAAAACATCACGGAGTGGTGTGAATCGGAGGGTCTGAATTAGGATAGGCAGTGAGTGGCAATGTAGGATGGAGAAAAGCACCGCGGGGTGTTCAGCATGGGG
The DNA here is from genome assembly GCF_034190915.1 of Cavia porcellus. Taxonomy (NCBI): domain Eukaryota; kingdom Metazoa; phylum Chordata; class Mammalia; order Rodentia; family Caviidae; genus Cavia; species Cavia porcellus. The sequence goes on from NW_026947569.1 coordinate 93,155, forward strand.
AGATCATGGATCATGCAGTGGCCACGTAGGATAGGTTTCTGAAAAACATCGCGGGGTGGTGCGCATTGTATGGGTGTGTGTTACATTACATTCACTAGTAGGAGTGAGAAAAACATCACGGGGTGGTGCGCATTGTATGGGTGTGTGTTACATTGCATTCACTAGTAGGAGTGAGAAAAACATCACGGGGTGGTGCGCATTGTATGGGTGTGTGTTACATTTCATTCACTAGTAGGAGTGAGAAAAACATTACGGTGTGGTGTGAATCGGAGGGTCTGAATTAGGAGAGGCAGTGAGTGGCAATGTAGGATAGAGAAAAGCACCGCGGGGTGGTCAGCTTCGGGAGGTTAGGGAACATGCAGTGGCAAGTTAGGATAGCTTTCTGAAAAACATCGCGGGGTAGTGCGCATTGTATGGGTGTGTGTTACATTACATTCACTAGTAGGAGTGAGAAAAACATCACGGGGTGGTGCGCATTGTATGGGTGTGTGTTACATTACATTCATTAGTAGGAGTGAGAAAAACATCACGGGGTGGTGTGAATCGGAGGGTCTGAATTAGGATAGTCAGTGAGTGGCAATGTAGGTTGGAGAAAAGCACCGTGGGGTGGTCAGCATGGGGAGGTCAGGGAACATGCAGTGGCACTGCAGGATAGGTTTCTGAAAAACATCGCGGGGTGGTGCGCATTGTATGGGTGTGTGTTACATTACATTCACTAGTAGGAGTGAAAAAAACATCACGGTGTGGTGCGCATTGTATGGGTGTGTGTTACATTACATTCACTAGTAGGAGTGAGAAAAACATCACGGGTTGGTGTGAATCAGAGGGTCAGAATTAGGATAGGCAGTGAGTGCCAATATAGGTTGGAGAAAAGTACCGCGGGGTGGTCAGCATGTGGAGGTCATGGAACATGCAGTGGCAATGTGGGATAGGTTTCTGAAAACATTGCGGGGTGGTGCGCATTCTATGGGTGTGTGTTACGTTACATTCACTAGTAGGACTGAGAAAACCTCACGGGGTGGTGTGAATCGGAGGGTCTGAATTAGGATAGGCAGTGAGTGGCAAAGTAGGATGGCGAAAAGCACCGCGGGGTGGTCAGCATGGGGAGGTCATGGAACATGCAGTGGCAATATAGGGTAGGTTTCTGAAAACATTGCGTGGTGGTGCGCATTCTATGGGTGTTTGTTACGTTACATTCACTAGTAGGAGTGAGAAAACCTCACGGGGTGATGTGAATCGGAGGGTCTGAATTAGGATAGGCAGTGAGTGGCAATATAGGATGGAGAAAAGCACTGCGGGTTGGTCAGCATGGGGAGGTCAGGGAACATGCAGTGGCAATGTAGGATAGGTTTCTGAAAAACATCGCGGGGTGGTGCGCATTGTATGGGTGTGTGTTACATTACATTCACTAGTAGGAGTGAGAAAAATATCACGGGGTGTTACGCATTGTATGGGTGTGTGTTACAGTACATTCACTAGTAGGAGTGAGAAAAACATCACGGAGTGGTGTGAATCGGAGGGTCTGAATTAGGATAGGCAGTGAGTGGCAATGTAGGATGGAGAAAAGCACCGCGGGGTGTTCAGCATGGGGAGGTCAGGGAACATGCAGTGGCCATGTAGGATAGGTTTCTGAAAAACATCGCGGGGTGGTGCGCATTGTATGGGTGTGTGTTACATTACATTCACTAGTAGGAGTGAGAAAAACATCACGGGGTGGTGCGCATTGTATGGGTGTGTGTTACATTGCATTCACTAGTAGGAGTGAGAAAAACATCACGGGGTGGTGGGCATTGTATGGGTGTGTGTTACATTTCATTCACTAGTAGGAGTGAGAAAAACATTACGGTGTGGTGTGAATCGGAGGGTCTGAATTAGGAGAGGCAGTGAGTGGCAATGTAGGATGGAGAAAAGCACCGCGGGGTGGTCAGCTTCGGGAGGTGAGGGAACATGCAGTGGCAAGTTAGGAAAGGTTTCTGAAAAACATCGCGGGGTAGTGCGCATTGTATGGGTGTGTGTTACATTACATTCACTAGTAGGAGTGAGAAAAACATCACGTGGTGGTGCGCATTGTATGGGTGTGTGTTACATTACATTCATTAGTAGGAGTGAGAAAAACATCACGGGGTGGTGTGAATCGGAGGGTCTGAATTAGGATAGTCAGTGAGTGGCAATGTAGGTTGGAGAAAAGCACCGTGGGGTGGTCAGCATGGGGAGGTCAGGGAACATGCAGTGGCACTGCAGGATAGGTTTCTGAAAAACATCGCGGGGTGGTGCGCATTGTATGGGTGTGTGTTACATTACATTCACTAGTAGGAGTGAAAAAAACCTCACGTGGTGGTGCGCATTGTATGGGTGTGTGTTACATTACATTCACAAGTAGGAGTGAGAAAAACATCACGGGGTGGTGTGAATCAGAGGGTCTGAATTAGGATAGGCAGTGAGTGTCAATGTAGGTTGGAGAAAAGTACCGCGGGGTGGTCAGCATGTGGAGGTCATGGAACATGCAGTGGCAATGTAGGATAGGTTTCTGAAAACATTGCGGGGTGGTGCGCATTCTATGGGTGTGTGTTACGTTACATTCACTAGTAGGACTGAGAAAACCTCACGGGGTGGTGTGAATCGGAGGGTCTGAATTAGGATAGGCAGTGAGTGGCAATGTAGGATGGAGAAAAGCACCGCGGGTTGGTCAGCATGGGGAGGTCAGGGAACATGCAGTGGCAATGTAGGATAGGTTTCTGAAAAACATCGCGGGGTGGTGCGCATTGTATGGGTGTGTGTTACATTACATTCACTAGTAGTAGTGAGAAAAATATCACGGGGTGTTACGCATTGTATGGGTGTGTGTTACAGTACATTCACTAGTAGGAGTGAGAAAAACATCACGGGGTGGTGTGAATCGGAGGGTCTGAATTAGGATAGGCAGTGAGTGGCAATGTAGGATGGAGAAAAGCACCGCGGGGTGTTCAGCATGGGGAGGTCAGGGAATATGCAGTGGCCATGTAGGATAGGTTTCTGCAAAACATCGCGGGGTGGTGCGCATTGTATGGGTGTGTGTTACATTACATTCACTAGTAGGAGTGAGAAAAACATCACGGGGTGGTGCGCATTGTATGGGTGTGTGTTACATTACATTCACTAGTAGGAGTGAGAAAAACATTACGGTGTGGTGTAAATAGGAGGGTCTGAATTAGGAGAGGCAGTGAGTGGCAATGTAGGATGGAGAAAAGCACCGCGGGGTGTTCAGCATGGGGAGGTCAGGGAACATGCAGTGGCCATGTAGGATAGGTTTCTGAAAAACATCGCGGGGTGGTGCGCATTGTATGGGTGTGTGTTACATTACATTCACTAGTAGGAGTGAGAAAAACATCACGGGGTGGTGCGCATTGTATGGGTGTGTGTTACATTACATTCACTAGTAGGAGTGAGAAAAATATCACGGGGTGGTGCGCATTGTATGGGTGTGTGTTACATTTCATTCACTAGTAGGAGTGAGAAAAACATCACGGGGTGGTGTGAATCGGAGGGTCTGAATTAGGATAGGCAGTGAGTGGCAATGTAGGATGGAGATAAGCACCTAGGGGTAGTCAGCATGGGGAGGTCAGGGAACATGCAGTGGCAAAATAGGATAGGTTTCTGAAAAACATCGCGGGGTGGTGCGCATTGTATGGGTGTGTGTTACATTACATTCACTAGTAGGAGTGAGAAAAACATAACGGGGTGGTGCGCATTGTATGGGTGTGTGTTACATTACATTCACTAGTAGGAGTGAGAAAAACATTACGGTGTGGTGTGAATCGGAGGGTCTGAATTAGGAGAGGCAGTGAGTGGCAATGTAGGATGGAGAAAAGCACCGCGGGGTGGTCAGCTTCGGGAGGTTAGGGAACATGCAGTGGCAAGTTAGGATAGGTTTCTGAAAAACATCGCGGGGTAGTGCGCATTGCATGGGTGTGTGTTACATTACATTCACTAGTAGGAGTGAGAAAAACATCACGGGGTGGTGCGCATTGTATGGGTGTGTGTTACATTACATTCATTAGTAGGAGTGAGAAAAACATCACGGGGTGGTGTGAATCGGAGGGTCTGAATTAGGATAGTCAGTGAGTGGCAATGTAGGTTGGAGAAAAGCACCGTGGGGTGGTCAGCATGGGGAGGTCAGGGAACATGCAGTGGCAATGCAGGATAGGTTTCTGAAAAACATCGCGGGGTGGTGCGAATTGTATGGGTGTGTGTTACATTACATTCACTATTAGGAGTAAGAAAAATATCACGGGGTGGTGCGCATTGTATGGGTGTGTGTTACATTTCATTCACTAGTAGGAGTGAGAAAAACATCACGGGGTGGTGTGATTCAGAGGGTCTGAATTAGGTTAGGCAGTGAGTGGAAATTTAGGATGGAGAAAAGCACCGCGGGGTGGTCAGCTTGGGGAGGTCAGGGAACATGCAGTGGCAATGTAGGATAGGTTTCTGAAAAACATCACGGGGTGGTGCGCATTGTATGGTTGTGTGTTACATTACATTCACTAGTAATAGTGAGAAAAACATCACGGGGTGGTGTGAATCGGAGGGTCTGAATTAGGATAGGCAGTGAATGGCAATGTAGGATGGAGAAAAGCACCGCGGGTAGTCAGCATGAGGAGGTCAGGGAACATGCAGTGGCAATGTAGGATAATTTTCTGAAAAACATCACGGGGTGGTGCGCATTGTATGGGTGTGTGTTACATTACATTCACTAGTAGGAGTGAGAAAAACATCACGGGGTGGTGTGATTCAGAGGGTCTGAATTAGGATAGGCAGTGAGTGGCAATGTAGGTTGGAGAAAAGCACCGCGGGGTGGTCAGCATGGGGAGGTCATGGAACATGCAGTGGCAATGTAGGAGATGTTTCTGAAAACAGCGCGGTGTGGTGCGCATTCTATGGGTGTGTGTTACGTTACATTCACTAGTAGGAGTGAGAAAACCTCACGGGGTGGTGTGAATCGGAGGCTCTGAATTAGAATAGGCAGTGAGTGGCAATGTTGGATGGACAAAAGCTCCGCGGGTTGGTCAGCATTGGGAGGTCAGGGAACATGCAGTGGCAATATAGGATTGGTTTCTGAAAAACATCGCGGGGTGGTGCGCATTGTATGGGTTTGGGTTACATTACAATCACTAGTAGGAGTGAGAAAAACATCACGGGGTGGTGCGCATTGTATGGGTGTGTGTTACAATACATTCACTAGTAGGAGTGAGAAAAACATCACGGGGTGGTGCGCATTGTATGGGTATGTGTTACATTACATTCACTAGTAGGAGTGAGAAAAACATCACGGGGTGGTGTGAATCGGAGGGTCTGAATTAGGATAGGCAGTGAGTGGCAATGTAGGATGGAGAAAAGTACCGCGGGGTGGTCAGCATGGGGAGGTCAGGGAACATGCAGTGGCAATGTAGGATAGGTTTCTGAAAAACATCGCGGGGTGATGCGCATTGTATGGGTGTGTGTTACATTACATTCACTACTAGGAGTGAGAAAAACATCACGGGGTGGTGTGAATCAGAGCGTCGGAATTAGGATAGGCAGTGAGTGGCAATGTATGATGGAGAAAAGCACCGCGGGGTGGTCAGCATGGGGAGGTCAGGGAACATGCAGTGGCAATGTAGGATAGGTTTCTGAAAAACATCGCGGGGTGGTGCGAATTGTATGGGTGACTGTTACATTACATTCACTAGTAGGAGTGAGAAAACATCACGGGGTGGTGAGCATTGTATGGGTGTGTGTTACATTACATTCACTAGTAGGAGTGAGAAAAACATCACGGGGTGGTGTGAATCCGAGGGTCTGAATTAGGATAGGCAGTGAGTGGCAATGTAGGATGGAGAAAAGCACCGCGTGGCGGTCAGCATGGGGAGGTCAGGGAACATGCAGTGGCAATGTACGATAGGTTTCTGAAAAACATCGCGGGGTGGTGCGCATTGTATGGGTGTGTGTTACATTACATTCACTAGTAGGAGTGAGAAAAATATCACGGGGTGTTACGCATTGTATGGGTGTGTGTTACAGTACATTCACTAGTAGGAGTGAGAAAAACATCACGGGGTGGTGTGAATCGGAGCGTCGGAATTAGGATAGGCAGTGAGTGGCAATGTATGATGGAGAAAAGCACCGCGGGGTGGTCAGCATGCGGAGGTCAGGGAACATGCAGTGGCAATGTAGGATAGGTTTCTGAAAAACATCGCGGGGTGGTGCGAATTGTATGGGTGTCTGTTACATTACATTCACTAGTAGGAGTGAGAAAAACATCACGGGGTGGTGAGCATTGTATGGGTGTGTGTTACATTACATTCACTAGTAGGAGTGAGAAAAACATCACGGGGTGGTGTGAATCCGAGGGTCTGAATTAGGATAGGCAGTGAGTGGCAATGTAGGATGGAGAAAAGCACCGCGTGGTGGTCAGCATCGGGAGGTCAGGGAACATGCAGTGGCAATGTAGGATAGGTTTCTGAAAAACATCGCGGGGTGGTGCGCATTGTATGGGTGTGTGTTACATTACATTCACTAGTAGGAGTGAGAAAAATATTACGGGGTGTTACGCATTGTATGGGTGTGTGTTACAGTACATTCACTAGTAGGAGAGAGAAAAACATCACGGGGTGGTGTGAATCGGAGGGTCTGAATTAGGATAGGCAGTGAGTGGCAATGTAGGATGGAGAAAAGCACCGCGGGGTGTTCAGCATGGGGAGGTCAGGGAACATGCAGTGGCCATGTAGGATAGGTTTCTGAAAAACATCGCGGTGTGGTGCGCATTGTATGGGTGTGTGTTACATTACATTCACTAGTAGGAGTGAGAAAAACATCACGGGGTGGTGCGCATTGTATGGGTGTGTGTTACATTACATTCACTAGTAGGAGTGAGAAAAACATCACGGGGTGGTGCGCATTGTATGGGTGTGTGTTACATTTCATTCACTAGTAGGAGTGAGAAAAACATCACGGGGTGGTGTGAATCGGAGGGTCTGAATTAGGATAGGCAGTGAGTGGCAATGTAGGATGGAGTAAAGCACCGCGGGTTAGTCAGCATGGGGAGGTCAGGGAACATGCAGTGGCAATGTAGGATAATTTTCTGAAAAACATCACGGGGTGGTGCGCATTGTATGGGTGTGTGTTACATTACATTCACTAGTAGGAGTGAGAAAAACATCACAGGGTGGTGTGATTCAGAGGGTCTGAATTAGGATAGGCAGTGAGTGGCAATGCAGGTTGGAGAAAAGCACCGCGGGGTGGTCAGCATGGGGAGGTCATGGAACATGCAGTGGCAATGTAGGAGATGTTTCTGAAAACAGCGCGGGGTGGTGCGCATTCTATGGGTGTGTGTTACGTTACATTCACTAGTAGGAGTGAGAAAACCTCACGGGGTGGTGTGAATCAGAGGGTCTGAATTAGAATAGGCAGTGAGTGGCAATGTAGGATGGACAAAAGCTCCGCGGGTTGGTCAGCATTGGGAGGTCAGGGAACATTCAGTGGCAATATAGGATTGGTTTCTGAAAAACATCGCATGGTGGTGCGCATTGTATGGGTTTGTGTTACATTACAATCACTAGTAGGAGTGAGAAAAACATCACGGGGTGGTGCGCATTGTATGGGTGTGTGTTACATTACATTCACTAGGAGGAGTGAGAAAAACATCACGGGGTGGTGCGCATTGTATGGGTATGTGTTACATTACATTCACTAGTAGGAGTGACAAAAACATCACGGGGTGGTGTGAATCGGAGGGTCTGAATTAGGATAGGCTGTGAGTGGCAATGTAGGATGGAGAAAAGCACCGCGGGGTGGTCAGCATGGGGAGGTCAGGGAACATGCAGTGGCAATGTAGGATAGGTTTCTGAAAAACATCGCGGGGTTGTGTGCATTGTATGGGTGTGTGTTACATTACATTCACTAGTAGGAGTGAGAAAAATATCACGGGGTGTTACGCATTGTATGGGTGTGTGTTACAGTACATTCACTAGTAGGAGTGAGAAAAACATCACGGGGTGGTGTGAATCGGAGGGTCTGAATTAGGATAGGCAGTGAGTGGCAATGTAGGATGGAGAAAAGCACCGCGGGGTGTTCAGCATGGGGAGGTCAGGGAACATGCAGTGGCCATGTAGGATAGGTTTCTGAAAAACATCGCGGGGTGGTGCGCATTGTATGGGTGTGTGTTACATTACATTCACTAGTAGGAGTGAGAAAAACATCACGGGGTGGTGCGCATTGTATGGGTGTGTGTTACATTACATTCACTAGTAGGAGTGAGAAAAATATCACGGGGTGGTGCGCATTGTATGGGTGTGTGTTACATTTCATTCACTAGTAGGAGTGAGAAAAACATCACGGGGTGGTGTGAATCGGAGGGTCTGAATTAGGATAGGCAGTGAGTGGCAATGTAGGATGGAGATAAGCACCTAGGGGTAGTCAGCATGGGGAGGTCAGGGAACATGCAGTGGCAAAGTAGGATAGGTTTCTGAAAAACATTGCGGGGTGGTGCGCATTGTATGGGTGTGTGTTACATTACATTCACTAGTAGGAGTGAGAAAAACATAACGGGGTGGTGCGCATTGTATGGGTGTGTGTTACATTACATTCACTAGTAGGAGTGAGAAAAACATTACGGTGTGGTGTGAATCGGAGGGTCTGAATTAGGAGAGGCAGTGAGTGGCAATGTAGGATGGAGAAAAGCACCGCGGGGTGGTCAGCTTCGGGAGGTTAGGGAACATGCAGTGGCAAGTTAGGATAGGTTTCTGAAAAACATCGCGGGGTAGTGCGCATTGCATGGGTGTGTGTTACATTACATTCACTAGTAGGAGTGAGAAAAACATCACGGGGTGGTGCGCATTGTATGGGTGTGTGTTACATTACATTCATTAGTAGGAGTGAGAAAAACATCACGGGGTGGTGTGAATCGGAGGGTCTGAATTAGGATAGTCAGTGAGTGGCAATGTAGGTTGGAGAAAAGCACCGTGGGGTGGTCAGCATGGGGAGGTCAGGGAACATGCAGTGGCAATGCAGGATAGGTTTCTGAAAAACATCGCGGGGTGGTGCGAATTGTATGGGTGTGTGTTACATTACATTCACTATTAGGAGTAAGAAAAATATCACGGGGTGGTGCGCATTGTATGGGTGTGTGTTACATTTCATTCACTAGTAGGAGTGAGAAAAACATCACGGGGTGGTGTGATTCAGAGGGTCTGAATTAGGTTAGGCAGTGAGTGGAAATTTAGGATGGAGAAAAGCACCGCGGGGTGGTCAGCATGGGGAGGTCAGGGAACATGCAGTGGCAATGTAGGATAGGTTTCTGAAAAACATCACGGGGTGGTGCGCATTGTATGGTTGTGTGTTACATTACATTCACTAGTAATAGTGAGAAAAACATCACGGGGTGGTGTGAATCGGAGGGTCTGAATTAGGATAGGCAGTGAATGGCAATGTAGGATGGAGAAAAGCACCGCGGGTAGTCAGCATGAGGAGGTCAGGGAACATGCAGTGGCAATGTAGGATAATTTTCTGAAAAACATCACGGGGTGGTGCGCATTGTATGGGTGTGTGTTACATTACATTCACTAGTAGGAGTGAGAAAAACATCACGGGGTGGTGTGATTCAGAGGGTCTGAATTAGGATAGGCAGTGAGTGGCAATGTAGGTTGGAGAAAAGCACCGCGGGGTGGTCAGCATGGGGAGGTCATGGAACATGCAGTGGCAATGTAGGAGATGTTTCTGAAAACAGCGCGGGGTGGTGCGCATTCTATGGGTGTGTGTTACGTTACATTCACTAGTAGGAGTGAGAAAACCTCACGGGGTGGTGTGAATCGGAGGCTCTGAATTAGAATAGGCAGTGAGTGGCAATGTTGGATGGACAAAAGCTCCGCGGGTTGGTCAGCATTGGGAGGTCAGGGAACATGCAGTGGCAATATAGGATTGGTTTCTGAAAAACATCGCGGGGTGGTGCGCATTGTATGGGTTTGGGTTACATTACAATCACTAGTAGGAGTGAGAAAAACATCACGGGGTGGTGCGCATTGTATGGGTGTGTGTTACAATACATTCACTAGTAGGAGTGAGAAAAACATCACGGGGTGGTGCGCATTGTATGGGTATGTGTTACATTACATTCACTAGTAGGAGTGAGAAAAACATCACGGGGTGGTGTGAATCGGAGGGTCTGAATTAGGATACGCAGTGAGTGGCAATGTAGGATGGAGAAAAGTACCGCGGGGTGGTCAGCATGGGGAGGTCAGGGAACATGCAGTGGCAATGTAGGATAGGTTTCTGAAAAACATCGCGGGGTGATGCGCATTGTATGGGTGTGTGTTACATTACATTCACTACTAGGAGTGAGAAAAACATCACGGGGTGGTGTGAATCAGAGCGTCGGAATTAGGATAGGCAGTGAGTGGCAATGTATGATGGAGAAAAGCACCGCGGGGTGGTCAGCATGGGGAGGTCAGGGAACATGCAGTGGCAATGTAGGATAGGTTTCTGAAAAACATCGCGGGGTGGTGCGAATTGTATGGGTGACTGTTACATTACATTCACTAGTAGGAGTGAGAAAACATCACGGGGTGGTGAGCATTGTATGGGTGTGTGTTACATTACATTCACTAGTAGGAGTGAGAAAAACATCACGGGGTGGTGTGAATCCGAGGGTCTGAATTAGGATAGGCAGTGAGTGGCAATGTAGGATGGAGAAAAGCACCGCGTGGCGGTCAGCATGGGGAGGTCAGGGAACATGCAGTGGCAATGTACGATAGGTTTCTGAAAAACATCGCGGGGTGGTGCGCATTGTATGGGTGTGTGTTACATTACATTCACTAGTAGGAGTGAGAAAAATATCACGGGGTGTTACGCATTGTATGGGTGTGTGTTACAGTACATTCACTAGTAGGAGTGAGAAAAACATCACGGGGTGGTGTGAATCGGAGCGTCGGAATTAGGATAGGCAGTGAGTGGCAATGTATGATGGAGAAAAGCACCGCGGGGTGGTCAGCATGGGGAGGTCAGGGAACATGCAGTGGCAATGTAGGATAGGTTTCTGAAAAACATCGCGGGGTGGTGCGAATTGTATGGGTGTCTGTTACATTACATTCACTAGTAGGAGTGAGAAAAACATCACGGGGTGGTGAGCATTGTATGGGTGTGTGTTACATTACATTCACTAGTAGGAGTGAGAAAAACATCACGGGGTGGTGTGAATCCGAGGGTCTGAATTAGGATAGGCAGTGAGTGGCAATATAGGATGGAGAAAAGCACCGCGTGGTGGTCAGCATGGGGAGGTCAGGGAACATGCAGTGGCAATGTAGGATAGGTTTCTGAAAAACATCGCGGGGTGGTGCGCATTGTATGGGTGTGTGTTACATTACATTCACTAGTAGGAGTGAGAAAAATATCACGGGGTGTTACGCATTGTATGGGTGTGTGTTACAGTACATTCACTAGTAGGAGAGAGAAAAACATCACGGGGTGGTGTGAATCGGAGGGTCTGAATTAGGATAGGCAGTGAGTGGCAATGTAGGATGGAGAAAAGCACCGCGGGGTGTTCAGCATGGGGAGGTCAGGGAACATGCAGTGGCCATGTAGGATAGGTTTCTGAAAAACATCGCGGGGTGGTGCGCATTGTATGGGTGTGTGTTACATTACATTCACTAGTAGGAGTGAGAAAAACATCACGGGGTGGTGCGCATTGTATGGGTGTGTGTTACATTACATTCACTAGTAGGAGTGAGAAAAACATCACGGGGTGGTGCGCATTGTATGGGTGTGTGTTACATTTCATTCACTAGTAGGAGTGAGAAAAACATCACAGGGTGGTGTGATTCAGAGGGTCTGAATTAGGATAGGCAGTGAGTGGCAATGCAGGTTGGAGAAAAGCACCGTGGGGTGGTCAGCATGGGGAGGTCATGGAACATGCAGTGGCAATGTAGGAGATGTTTCTGAAAACAGCGCGGGGTGGTGCGCATTCTATGGGTGTGTGTTACGTTACATTCACTAGTAGGAGTGAGAAAACCTCACGGGGTAGTGTGAATCAGAGGGTCTGAATTAGAATAGGCAGTGAGTGGCAATGTAGGATGGACAAAAGCTCCGCGGGTTTGTCAGCATTGGGAGGTCAGGGAACATTCAGTGGCAATATAGGATTGGTTTCTGAAAAACATCGCATGGTGGTGCGCATTGTATGGGTTTGTGTTACATTACAATCACTAGTAGGAGTGAGAAAAACATCACGGGGTGGTGCGCATTGTATGGGTGTGTGTTACATTACATTCACTAGGAGGAGTGAGAAAAACATCACGGGGTGGTGCGCATTGTATGGGTATGTGTTACATTACATTCACTAGTAGGAGTGACAAAAACATCACGGGGTGGTGTGAATCGGAGGGTCTGAATTAGGATAGGCTGTGAGTGGCAATGTAGGATGGAGAAAAGCACCGCGTGGTGGTCAGCATGGGGAGGTCAGGGAACATGCAGTGGCAATGTAGGAGAGGTTTCTGAAAACATCGCGGGGTGGTGCGCATTCTATGGGGGTGTGTTACGTTACATTCACTAGTAGGAGTGAGAAAAACATCACGGTGTGGTGCGCATTGTATGGGTGTGTGTTACATTACATTCACTAGTAGGAGTGAGAAAAACATCGCGGGGTGGTGCGCTTTGTATGGGTGTGTGTTACATTACGTTCACTAGTAGGAGTGAGAAAAACATCACGGGATGGTGTGAATCGGAGGTTCTGAATTAGGATAGGCAGTGAGTGGCAATGTATGATGGAGAAAAGCACCGCGGGGTGGTCAGCATGGGGAGGTCAGGGAACATGCATTGGCAATGTAGGACAGGTTTCTGGAAAACATCGCGGGGTGGTGCGAATTGTAGGGGTGTCTGTTACATTACATTCACTAGTAGGAGTGAGAAAAACATCACGGGTTGGTGAGCATTGTATGGGTGTGTGTTACATTACATTCACTAGTAGGAGTGAGAAAAACATCACGGGGTGTTGTGAATCGGAGGGTCTGAATTAGGATAGGCAGTGAGTGGCAATGTAGGTTGGAGAAAAGTACCGCGGGGTGGTCAGCATGTGGAGGTCATGGAACATGCAGTGGCAATGTAGGATAGGTTTCTGAAAACATTGCGGTGTGGTGCGCATTCTATCGGTGTGTGTTACGTTACATTCACTAGTAGGAGTGAGAAAACCTCACGGGGTGGTGTTAATCGGTGGTTCTGAATTAGGATAGTCAGTGAGTGGCAATGTAGGATGGAGAAAAGCACCGTGGGGTGGTCAGCATGGGGAGGTCAGGGAACATGCAGTGGCAATGCAGGATAGGTTTCTGAAAAACATCGCGGGCTGGTGCGCATTGTATGGGTGTGTGTTACATTACATTCACTAGTAGGAGTGAGAAAAACATCACGGGGTGGTGCGCATTGTATGGGTGTGTGTTACATTACATTCACTAGTAGGAGAAAAACATCACGGGGTGGTGCGCATTGTATGGGTGTGTGGTACATTACATTCACTAGTAGGAGTGAGAAAAACATCACGGGGTGGTGTGAATCGGAGGGACTGAATTAGGATAGGCAATGAGTGGCAATGTAGGATGGAGAAAAGCACCACGGGTGGTCAGCATGGGGAGGTCAGGGAACATGCAGTGGCAATGTAAGATAGGTTTCTGAAAAACATCGCGTGGTGGTGCGCATTGTATGGGTGTGTGTTACAATACATTCACTAGTAGGAGGGAGAAAAACATCACGGGGTGGTGTGAATCGGAGGGTCTGCATTAGGATAGGCAGTGAGTGGCAATGTAGGATGGAGAAAAGCACCGTGGGGTGGTCAGCATGGGGAGGTCAGGGAACATGCAGTGGCAAAGTAGGATAGGTTTCTGAAAAACATCGCGGGGTGGTGCGCATTGTATGGGTGTGTGTTACATTACATTCACTAGTAGGAGTGAGAAAAACATCACGGGGTGGTGCGCATTGTATGGGTGTGTGTTACATTACATTCACTAGTAGGAGTGAGAAAAACATCACGGGGTGGTGTGAATCGGAGGGTCTGAATTAGGATAGTCAGTGAGTGGCAATGTAGGTTGGGGAAAAGCACCGTGGGGTGGTCAGCATGGGGAGGTCAGGGAACATGCAGTGGCAATGCAGGATAGGTTTCTGAAAAACATCGCGGGGTGCTGCGCATTGTATGGGTGTGTGTTACATTACATTCACTAGTAGGAGTGAGAAAAACATCACGGGGTGGTGTGAATCGGAGGGTCTGAATTAGGATAGGCAGTGAGTGGCAATGTATGATGGAGAAAAGCACCGCGGGGTGGTCAGCATGGGGACGTCAGGGAACATGCAGTTTCAATGTAGGATAGGTTTCTGAAAAACATCGAGGGGTGGTGTGCATTGTATGGGTGTGTGTTACATTACATTCACTAGTAGGAGTGAGAAAAACATCACGGGGTGGTGCGCATTGGATGGGTGTGTGTTACATTACATTCACTAGTAGGAGTGAGAAAAACATCACGGGGTGGTGTGAATCGGAGGGTCTGAATTAGGATAGGCCGTGAGTGGCAATGTAGGATGGAGAAAAGCACCGCGGGGTAGTCAGCATGGGGAGGTCAGGGAACATGCAGTGGCAATGTAGGATAGTTTTCTGAAAAACATCACGGGGTGGTGCGCATTGTATGGGTGTGTGTTACATTACATTCACTAGTAGGAGTGAGAAAAACATCACGGAGTTGTGTGATTCAGAGGTTCTGAATTAGGATAGGCAGTGAGTGGCAATGTAGGTTGGAGAAAAGCACCGCGTGGTGGTCAGCATGGGGAGGTCATGGAACATGCAGTGGCAATGTAGGAGAGGTTTCTGAAAACATCGCGGGGTGGTGCGCATTCTATGGGGGTGTATTACGTTACATTCACTAGTAGGAGTGAGAAAAACATCACGGTGTGGTGCGCATTGTATGGGTGTGTGTTACATTACATTCACTAGTAGGAGTGAGAAAAACATCGCGGGGTGGTGCGCTTTGTATGGGTGTGTGTTACATTACATTCACTAGTAGGAGTGAGAAAAACATCACGGGATGGTGTGAATCGGAGGTTCTGAATTAGGATAGGCAGTGAGTGGCAATGTATGATGGAGAAAAGCACCGCGGGGTGGTCAGCATGGGGAGGTCAGGGAACATGCATTGGCAATGTAGGACAGGTTTCTGGAAAACATCGCGGGGTGGTGCGAATTGTAGGGGTGTCTGTTACATTACATTCACTAGTAGGAGTGAGAAAAACATCACGGGTTGGTGAGCATTGTATGGGTGTGTGTTACATTACATTCACTAGTAGGAGTGAGAAAAACATCACGGGGTGTTGTGAATCGGAGGGTCTGAATTAGGATAGGCAGTGAGTGGCAATGTAGGTTGGAGAAAAGTACCGCGGGGTGGTCAGCATGTGGAGGTCATGGAACATGCAGTGGCAATGTAGGATAGGTTTCTGAAAACATTGCGGGGTGGTGCGCATTCTATCGGTGTGTGTTACGTTACATTCACTAGTAGGAGTGAGAAAACCTCACGGGGTGGTGTGAATCGGTGGTTCTGAATTAGGATAGTCAGTGAGTGGCAATGTAGGATGGAGAAAAGCACCGTGGGGTGGTCAGCATGGGGAGGTCAGGGAACATGCAGTGGCAATGCAGGATAGGTTTCTGAAAAACATCGCGGGGTGGTGCGCATTGTATGGGTGTGTGTTACATTACATTCACTAGTAGGAGTGAGAAAAACATCACGGGGTGGTGCGCATTGTATGGGTGTGTGTTACATTACATTCACTAGTAGGAGAAAAACATCACGGGGTGGTGCGCATTGTATGGGTGTGTGTTACATTTCATTCACTAGTAGGAGTGAGAAAAACATCACGGGGTGGTGTGAATCGGAGGGTCTGAATTAGGATAGGCAGTGAGTGGAAATTTAGGATGGAGAAAAGCACCGCGGCGTGGTCAGCATGGGGAGGTCAGGGAACATGCAGTGGCAATGTAGGATAGGTTTCTGAAATCATCACGGGGTGGTGCGCATTGTATGGGTGTGTGTTACATTGCATTCACTAGTAGGAGTGAGAAAAACATCACGGAGTGGTGTGAATCGGAGGGTCTGAATTAGGATAGGCAATGAGTGGCAATGTAGGATGGAGAAAAGCACCGCGGTTGGTCAGCATGGGGAGGTCAGGGAACATGCAGTGGCAATGTAGGATAGGTTTCTGAAAAACAACGCGTGGTGGTGCGCATTGTATGGGTGTGTGTTACAATACATTCACTAGTAGGAGGGAAAAAAACATCACGAGGTGGTTTGAATCGGAGGGTCTGAATTAGGATAGGCAGTGAGTGGCAATGTAGGATGGAGAAAAGCACCGTGGGGTGGTCAGCATGGGGAGGTCAGGGAACATGCAGTGGCAAAGTAGGATAGGTTTCTGAAAAACATCGCGGGGTGGTGCGCATTGTATGGGTGTGTGTTACATTACATTCACTAGTAGGAGTGAGAAAAACATCACGGGGTGTTGCGCATTGTATGGGTGTGTGTTACATTACATTCACTAGTAGGAGTGAGAAAAACATTACGGTGTGGTGTGAATCGGAGGGTCTGAATTAGGAGAGGCAGTGAGTGGCAATGTAGGATGGAGAAAAGCACCGCGGGGTGGTCAGCTTCGGGAGGTTAGGGAAGATGAAGTGGCAAGTTAGGATAGGTTTCTGAAAAACATCGCTGGGTGGTGCGCATTGTATGAGTGTGTGTTACATTACATTCACTAGTAGGAGTGAGAAAAACATCATGGGGTGGTGTGAATCGGAGGGTCTGAATTAGGATAGGCAGTGAGTGGCAATGTAGGATGGAGAAACGCACCGCGGTGTAGTCAGCATGGGGAGATCAGGGAACATGCAGTGGCAATGTAGGATAGTTTTCTGAAAAACATCACGGGGTGGTGCGCATTGTATGGGTGTGTGTTACATTACATTCACTAGTAGGAGTGAGAAAAACATCACGGGGTGGTGTGATTCAGAGGGTCTGAATTAGGATAGGCAGTGAGTGGCAATGTAGGTTGGAGAAAAGCACCGCGGGGTGGTCAGCATGGGAAGGTCATGGAACATGCAGTGGCAATGTAGGAGAGGTTTCTGAAAACATCGTGGAGTGGTGCGCATTCTATGGGTGTGTGTTACGTTACATTCACTAGTAGGAGTGAGAAAACCTCACGGGGTGGTGTGAATCGGAGGGTCTGAATTAGAATAGGCAGTGAGTGGCAATGTAGGATGGAGAAAAGCATCGCGGGTTGGTCAGCATGGGGAGGTCAGGGAACATGCAGTGGCAATATAGGATAGGTTTCTGAAAAACATCGTGGGGTGGTGCGCATTGTATGGGTTTGTGTTACATTACAATCACTAGTAGGAGTGAGAAAAACATCACAGTGTGGTGCGCATTGTATGGGTGTGTGTTACATTACATTCACTAGTAGGAGTGAGAAAAACATCACGGGGTGGTGCGCATTGTATGGGTGTGTGTTACATTACATTCACTAGTAGGAGTGAGAAAAACATCACGGGGTGGTGTGAATCGGAGGGTCTGAATTAGGATAGGCAGGGAGTGGCAATGTATGATGGAGAAAAGCACCGCGGGGTGGTCAGCATGGGGAGGTCAGGGAACATGCATTGGCAATGTAGGACAGGTTTCTGAAAAACATCGCGGGGTGGTGCGAATTGTAGGGGTGTCTGTTACATTACATTCACTAGTCGGAGTGAGAAAAACATCACGGGGTGGTGCGCATTGTATGGGTGTGTGTTACATTACATTCATTAGTAGGAGTGAGAAAAACATCACGGGGTGGTGTGAATCGGAGGGTCTGAATTAGGATAGTCAGTGAGTGGCAATGTAGGATGGTGAAAAGCACCGTGGGGTGGTCAGCATGGGGAGGTCAGGGAACATGCAGTGGCAATGCAGGATAGGTTTCTGAAAAACATCGCGGGGTGGTGCGCATTGTATGGGTGTGTGTTACATTACATTCACTAGTAGGAGTGAGAAAAACATCACGGGGTGGTGCGCATTGTATGGGTGTGTGTTACATTACATTCACTAGTAGCAGTGAGAAAAACATCACGGGGTGGTGCGCATTGTATGGGTGTGTGTTACATTTCATTCACTAGTAGGAGTGAGAAAAACATCACGGGGTGGTGTGAATCGGAGGGTCTGAATTAGGATAGGCAGTGAGTGGAAATTTAGGATGGAGAAAAGCACCGCGGGGTGGTCAGCATGGGGAGGTCAGGGAACATGCAGTGGCAATGTAGGATAGGTTTCTGAAAAACATCACGGGGTGGTGCGCATTGTATGGGTGTGTGTTACATTGCATTCACTAGTAGGAGTGAGAAAAACATCACGGAGTGGTGTGAAACGGAGGGTCTGAATTAGGATAGGCAATGAGTGGCAATGTAGGATGGAGAAAAGCACCGCGGGTGGTCAGCATGGGGAGGTCAGGGAACATGCAGTGGCAATGTAGGATAGGTTTCTGAAAAACAACGCGTGGTGGTGCGCATTGTATGGGTGTGTGTTACATTGCATTCACTAGTAGGAGTGAGAAAAACATCACGGAGTGGTGTGAAACGGAGGGTCTGAATTAGGATAGGCAGTGAGTGGCAATGTAGGATGGAGAAAAGCACCGTGGGGTGGTCAGCATGGGGAGGTCAGGGAACATGCAGTGGCAAAGTAGGATAGGTTTCTGAAAAACATCGCGGGGTGGTTCGCATTGTATGGGTGTGTGTTACATTACATTCACTAGTAGGAGTGAGAAAAACATCACGGGGTGGTGCGCATTGTATGGGTGTGTGTTACATTACATTCACTAGTAGGAGTGAGAAAAACATTACGGTGTGGTGTGAATCGGAGGGTCTGAATTAGGAGAGGCAGTGAGTGGCAATGTAGGATGGAGAAAAGCACCGCGGGGTGGTCAGCTTCGGGAGGTTAGGGAAGATGCAGTGGCAAGTTAGGATAGGTTTCTGAAAAACATCGCGGGGTGGTGCGCATTGTATGGGTGTGTGTTACATTACATTCACTAGTAGGAGTGAGAAAAACATCATGGGGTGGTGTGAATCGGAGGGTCTGAATTAGGATAGGCAGTGAGTGGCAATGTAGGATGGAGAAAAGCACCGCGGTGTAGTCAGCATGGGGAGGTCAGGGAACATGCAGTGGCAAAGTAGGATAGTTTTCTGAAAAACATCACGGGGTGGTGCGCATTGTATGGGTGTGTGTTACATTACATTCACTAGTAGGAGTGAGAAAAACATCACGGGGTGGTGTAATTCAGAGGGTCTGAATTAGGATAGGCAGTGAGTGGCAATGTAGGTTGGAGAAAAGCACCGCGGGGTGGTCAGCATGGGGAGGTCATGGAACATGCAGTGGCAATGTAGGAGAGGTTTCTGAAAACATCGTGGGGTGGTGCGCATTCTATGGGTGTGTGTTACGTTACATTCACTAGTAGGAGTGAGAAAACCTCACGGGGTGGTGTGAATCGGAGGGTCTGAATTAGAATAGGCAGTGAGTGGCAATGTAGGATGGAGAAAAGCACCGCGGGTTGGTCAGCATGGGGATGTCAGGGAACATGCAGTGGCAATATAGGATAGGTTTCTGAAAAACATCTTGGGGTGGTGCGCATTGTATGGGTTTGTGTTACATTACAATCACTAGTAGGAGTGAGAAAAACATCACGGTGTGGTGCGCATTGTATGGGTGTGTGTTACATTACATTCACTAGTAGGAGTGAGAAAAACATCACGGGGTGGTGCGCATTGTATGGGTGTGTGTTACATTACATTCACTAGTAGGAGTGAGAAAAACATCACGGGGTGGTGTGAATCGGAGGGTCTGAATTAGGATAGGCAGGGAGTGGCAATGTATGATGGAGAAAAGCACCGCGGGGTGGTCAGCATGGGGAGGTCAGGGAACATGCATTGGCAATGTAGGACAGGTTTCTGAAAAACATCGCGGGGTGGTGCGAATTGTAGGGGTGTCTGTTACATTACATTCACTAGTCGGAGTGAGAAAAACATCACGGGGTGGTGCGCATTGTATGGGTGTGTGTTACATTACATTCATTAGTAGGAGTGAGAAAAACATCACGGGGTGGTGTGAATCGGAGGGTCTGAATTAGGATAGTCAGTGAGTGGCAATGTAGGATGGTGAAAAGCACCGTGGGGTGGTCAGCATGGGGAGGTCAGGGAATATGCAGTGGCAATGCAGGATAGGTTTCTGAAAAACATCGCGGGGTGGTGCGCATTGTATGGGTGTGTGTTACATTACATTCACTAGTAGGAGTGAGAAAAACATCACGGGGTGGTGCGCATTGTATGGGTGTGTGTTACATTACATTCACTAGTAGCAGTGAGAAAAACATCACGGGGTGGTGCGCATTGTATGGGTGTGTGTTACATTTCATTCACTAGTAGGAGTGAGAAAAACATCACGGGGTGGTGTGAATCGGAGGGTCTGAATTAGGATAGGCAGTAAGTGGAAATTTAGGATGGAGAAAGGCACCGCGGGGTGGTCAGCATGGGGAGGTCAGGGAACATGCAGTGGCAATGTAGGATAGGTTTCTGAAAAACATCACGGGGTGGTGCGCATTGTATGGGTGTGTGTTACATTGCATTCACTAGTAGGAGTGAGAAAAACATCACGGAGTGGTGTGAAACGGAGGGTCTGAATTAGGATAGGCAATGAGTGGCAATGTAGGATGGAGAAAAGCACCGCGGGTGGTCAGCATGGGGAGGTCAGGGAACATGCAGTGGCAATGTAGGATAGGTTTCTGAAAAACAACGCGTGGTGGTGCGCATTGTATGGGTGTGTGTTACATTGCATTCACTAGTAGGAGTGAGAAAAACATCACGGAGTGGTGTGAAACGGAGGGTCTGAATTAGGATAGGCAGTGAGTGGCAATGTAGGATGGAGAAAAGCACCGTGGGGTGGTCAGCATGGGGAGGTCAGGGAACATGCAGTGGCAAAGTAGGATAGGTTTCTGAAAAACATCGCGGGGTGGTTCGCATTGTATGGGTGTGTGTTACATTACATTCACTAGTAGGAGTGAGAAAAACATCACGGGGTGGTGCGCATTGTATGGGTGTGTGTTACATTACATTCACTAGTAGGAGTGAGAAAAACATTACGGTGTGGTGTGAATCGGAGGGTCTGAATTAGGAGAGGCAGTGAGTGGCAATGTAGGATGGAGAAAAGCACCGCGGGGTGGTCAGCTTCGGGAGGTTAGGGAAGATGCAGTGGCAAGTTAGGATAGGTTTCTGAAAAACATCGCGGGGTGGTGCGCATTGTATGGGTGTGTGTTACATTACATTCACTAGTAGGAGTGAGAAAAACATCATGGGGTGGTGTGAATCGGAGGGTCTGAATTAGGATAGGCAGTGAGTGGCAATGTAGGATGGAGAAAAGCACCGCGGTGTAGTCAGCATGGGGAGGTCAGGGAACATGCAGTGGCAAAGTAGGATAGTTTTCTGAAAAACATCACGGGGTGGTGCGCATTGTATGGGTGTGTGTTACATTACATTCACTAGTAGGAGTGAGAAAAACATCACGGGGTGGTGTAATTCAGAGGGTCTGAATTAGGATAGGCAGTGAGTGGCAATGTAGGTTGGAGAAAAGCACCGCGGGGTGGTCAGCATGGGGAGGTCATGGAACATGCAGTGGCAATGTAGGAGAGGTTTCTGAAAACATCGTGGGGTGGTGCGAATTCTATGGGTGTGTGTTACGTTACATTCACTAGTAGGAGTGAGAAAACCTCACGGGGTGGTGTGAATCGGAGGGTCTGAATTAGAATAGGCAGTGAGTGGCAATGTAGGATGGAGAAAAGCACCGCGGGTTGGTCAGCATGGGGATGTCAGGGAACATGCAGTGGCAATATAGGATAGGTTTCTGAAAAACATCTTGGGGTGGTGCGCATTGTATGGGTTTGTGTTACATTACAATCACTAGTAGGAGTGAGAAAAACATCACGGTGTGGTGCGCATTGTATGGGTGTGTGTTACATTACATTCACTAGTAGGAGTGAGAAAAACATCACGGGGTGGTGCGCATTGTATGGGTGTGTGTTACATTACATTCACTAGTAGGAGTGAGAAAAACATCACGGGGTGGTGTCAATCGGAGGGTCTGAATTAGGATAGGCAGTGAGTGGCAATGTATGATGGAGAAAAGCACCGCAGGGTGGTCAGCATGGGGAGGTCAGGGAACATGCATTGGCAATGTAGGACAGGTTTCTGAAAAACATCGCGGTGTGGTGCGAATTGTAGGGGTGTCTGTTACATTACATTCACTAGTAGGAGTGAGAAAAACATCACGGGTTTGTGAGCATTGTATCGGTGTGTGTTACATTACATTCACTAGTAGGAGTGAGAAAAACATCACGGGGTGGTGTGAATAGGAGGGTCTGAATTAGGATAGGCAGTGAGTGGCAATGTAGGTTGGAGAAAAGTACCGCGGGGTGGTCAGCATGTGGAGGTCATGGAACATGCAGTGGCAATGTAGGATAGGTTTCTGTAAACATTGCGGGGTGGTGCGCATTCTATGGGTGTGTGTTACATTACATTCACTAGTAGGAGTGAGAAAACCACACGGGGTGGTGTGAATCGGAGGGTCAGAATTAGGATAGGCAGTGAGTGGCAAAGTAGGATGGAGAAAAGTACCGCGGGTTGGTCAGCATGGGGAGGTCATGGAACATGCAGTGGCAATGTAGGATAGGTTTCTGAAAACATTGCGTGGTTGTGCGCATTGTATGGGTTTGTGTTACATTACATTCACTAGTAGGAGTGAGAAAAACATCACGGGGTGGTACGCATTGTATCGGTGTGTGTTACAGTACATTCACTAGTAGGAGTGAGAAAAACATCACGGGGTGGTGTGAATCGGAAGGTCTGAATTAGGATAGGCAGTGAGTGACAATGTAGGATCAAGAAGAGCACCGCGGGGTGGTCAGCATGGGGAGGTCAGGGAACATGCAGTGGCCATGTAGGATAGGTTTCTGAAAAACATCGCCGGGTTGTGCGCATTGTATGGGTGTGTGTTACATTACATTCACTAGTAGGAGTGAGAAAAACATCACGGGGTCGTGCGCATTGTATGGGTGTGTGTTACATTACATTCACTAGTAGGAGTGAGAAAAACATCATGGGGTGGTGTGAATCGGAGGGTCTGAATTACGATATTCAGTGAGTGGCAATGTAGGATGGAGAAAAGCACCGTGGGGTGGTCAGCATGGGGAGGTCAGGGAACATGCAGTGGCAATGCAGGATAGGTTTCTGAAAAACATCGCGGGGTGGTGCGCATTGTATGGGTGTGTGTTACATTACATTCACTAGTAGGAGTGAGAAAAACATCACGGGGTGGTGTGCATTGTATGGGTGTGTGTTACATTACATTCACTAGTAGGAGTGAGAAAAACATCACGGGGTGGTGCGCATTGTATGGGTGTGTGTTACATTTCATTCCCTAGTAGGAGTGAGAAAAACATCACGGGGTGGTGTGAATCGGAGGGTCTGAATTAGGATAGGCAGTGAGTGGAAATTTAGGATGGAGAAAAGCACCGCCTGGTGGTCAGCATGGGGAGGTCAGGGAACATGCAGTGGCAATGTAGGATAGGTTTCTGAAAAACATCACGGGGTGGTGCGCATTGTATGGGTGTGTGTTACATTACATTCACTAGTAGGAGTGAGAAAAACATCACGGGGTGGTGTGAATCGGAGGGTCTGAATTAGGATAGGCAATGAGTGGCAATGTAGGATGGAGAAAAGCACCGCTGGTGGTCAGCATGGGGAGGTCCGTGAACATGCAGTGGCAATGTAGGATAGGTTTCTGAAAAACAACGTGTGGTGGTGCGCATTGTATGGGTGTGTGTTACAATACATTCACTAGTAGGAGGGAAAAAAACATCACGGGGTGGTGTGAATCGGAGGGTCTGAATTAGGAGAGGCAGTGAGTGGCAATGTAGGATGGAGAAAAGCACCGCGGGGTGGTCAGCTTCGGGAGGTTAGGGAAGATGCAGTGGCAAGTTAGGATAGGTTTCTGAAAAATATTGCGGAGTGGTGCGCATTGTATGGGTGTGTGTTACATTACATTCACTAGTAGGAGTGAGAAAAACATCAGGGGGTTGTGTGAATCGGAGGGTCTGAATTAGGATAGGCAGTGAGTGGCAATGTAGGATGGAGAAAAGCACCGCGGTGTAGTCAGCATGGGGAGGTCAGGGAACATGCAGTGGCAATGTAGGATAGTTTTCTAAAAAACATCACGGGGTGGTGCGCATTGTATGGGTGTGTGTTACATTACATTCACTAGTAGGCGTGAGAAAAACATCACGGGGTGGTGTGATTCAGAGGGTCTGAATTAGGATAGGCAGTGAGTGGCAATGTAGGTTGGAGAAAAGCACCGCGGGGTGGTCAGCATGGGGAGGTCATGGAACATGCAGTGGCAATGTAGGAGAGGTTTCTGAAAACATCGTGGGGTGGTGCGCATTCTATGGGTGTGTGTTACGTTACATTCACTAGTAGGAGTGAGAAAACCTCACGGGGTGGTGTGAATCGGAGGGTCTGAATTAGAATAGGCAGTGAGTGGCAATGTAGGATGGAGAAAAGCACCGCGGGTTGGTCAGCATGGGGAGGTCAGGGAACATGCAGTGGCAATATAGGATAGGTTTCTGAAAAATATTGTGGGGTGGTGGGCATTGTATGGGTTTGTGTTACATTACAATCACTAGTAGGATTGAGAAAAACATCACGGTGTGGTTCGCATTGTAGGGGTGTGTGTTACATTACATTCACTATTAGGAGTGAAAAAAAAAACATCACAGGGGGGTGCGCATTGTATGGGTGTGTGTTACATTACATTCACTAGTAGGAGTGAGAAAAACATCACGGGGTGGTGTGAATCGGAGGGTCTGTATTAGGATAGGCAGTGAGTGGCAATGTATGATGGAGAAAAGCACCGCGGGGTGGTCAGCATGGGGAGGTCAGGGAACATGCATTGGCAATGTAGGACAGGTTTCGAAAAACATCGCGGGGTGGTGCGAATTGTAGGGGTGTCTGTTACATTACATTCACTAGTAGGAGTGAGAAAAACATCACGGGTTGGTGAGCATTGTATGGGTGTGTGTTACATTACATTCACTAGTAGGAGTGAGAAAAAATTCACGGGGTGGTGTGAATAGGAGGGTCTGAATTAGGATAGGCAGTGAGTGGCAATGTATGTTGGAGAAAAGTACCGCGGGGTGGTCAGCATGTGGAGGTCATGGAACATGCAGTGGCAATGTAGGATAGGTTTCTGAAAACATTGCGGGGTGGTGCGCATTCTATGGGTGTGTGTTACGTTACATTCACTAGTAGGAGTGAGAAAACCTCACGGTGTGGTGTGAATCGGAGGGTCAGAATTAGGATAGGCAGTGAGTGGCAAAGTAGGATGGAGAAAAGTACCGCGGGGTGGTCAGCATGGGGAGGTCATGGAACATGCAGTGGCAATGTAGGATAGGTTTCTGAAAACATTGCTTGGTGGTGCGCATTGTATGGGTGTGTGTTACATTACATTCACTAGTAGGAGTGAGAAAAACATCACGGGGTGGTACGCATTGTATGGGTGTGTGTTACAGTACATTAACTAGTAGGAGTGAGAAAAACATCACGGGGTGGTGTGAATCGGAAGGTCTGAATTAGGATAGGCAGTGAGTGACAATGTAGGATCGAGAAGAGCACCGCGGGGTGGTCAGCATGTGGAGGTCAGGGAACATGCAGTGGCCATGTAGGATAGGTTTCTGAAAAACATCACCGGGTTGTGCGCATTGTATGGGTGTGTGTTACATTACATTCACTAGTAGGAGTGAGAAAAACATCACGGGGTGGTGCGCATTGTATGGGTGTGTGTTACATTACATTCACTAGTAGGAGTGAGAAAAACATCACGGGGTGGTGTGAATCGGAGGGTCTGAATTAGGATAGGCAATGAGTGGCAATGTAGGATGGAGAAAAGCACCGCGGGTGGTCAGCATGGGGAGGTCAGGGAACATGCAGTGGCAATGTAGGATAGGTTTCTGAAAAACAACGCGTGGTGGTGCGCATTGTATGGGTGTGTGTTACAATACATTCACTAGTAGGAGGGAAAAAAACATCACGGGGTGGTGTGAATCGGAGTGTCTGAATTAGGATAGGCAGTGATTGGCAATGTAGGATGGAGAAAAGCACCGTGGGGTGGTCAGCATGCGAAGGTCAGGGAACATGCAGTGGCAAAGTAGGATAGGTTTCTGAAAAATATCGCGGGGTGGTGCGCATTGTATGTGTGTGTGTTACATTGCATTCACTAGTAGGAGTGAGAAAAACATCACGGGGTGGTGGGCATTGTATGGGTGTGTGTTACATTACATTCACTAGTCGGAGTGAGAAAAACATTACGGTGTGGTGTGAATCGGAGGGTCTGAATTAGGAGAGGCAGTGAGTGGCAATGTAGGATGGAGAAAAGCACCGCGGGGTGGTCAGCTTCGGGAGGTTAGGGAAGATGCAGTGGAAAGTTAGGATAGGTTTCTGAAAAACATCGCGGGGTGGTGCGCATTGTATGGGTGTGTGTTACATTACATTCACTAGTAGGAGTGAGAAAAACATCACAGGGTGGTGTGAATCGGAGGGTCTGAATTAGGATAGGCAGTGAGTGGCAATGTAGGATGGAGAAAAGCACCGCGGTGCAGTCAGCATGGGGAGGTCAAGGAACATGCAGTGGCAATATAGGATACTTTTCTGAAAAACATCACGGGGTGGTGCGCATTGTATGGGTGTGTGTTACATTACATTCACTAGTAGGAGTGAGAAAAACATCACGGGGTGGTGTGATTCAGAGGGTCTGAATTAGGATAGGCAGTGAGTGGCAATGTAGGTTGGAGAAAAGCACCGCGGGGTGGTCAGCATGGGGAGGTCATGGAACATGCAGTGGCAATGTAGGAGAGGTTTCTGAAAACATCGTGGGGTGGTGCGCATTCTATGGGTGTGTGTTACGTTACATTCACTAGTAGGAGTGAGAAAACCTCACGGGGTGGTGTGAATCGGAGGGTCTGAATTAGAATAGGCAGTGAGTGGCAATGTAGGATGGAGAAAAGCACCGCGGGTTGGTCAGCATGGGGAGGTCAGGGAACATGCAGTGGCAATATAGGATAGGTTTCTGAAAAACATCGTGGGGTGGTGCGCATTGTATGGGTTTGTGTTACATTACAATCACTAGTAGGAGTGAGAAAAACATCACGGTGTGATGCGCATTGTATGGGTGTGTGTTACATTACATTCACTAGTAGGAGTGAGAAAAACATCACGGGGTGGTGTGAATCGGAGGGTCTGAATTAGGATAGGCAGTGAGTGGCAATGTATGATGGAGAAAAGCACCGCGGGGTGGTCAGCATGGGGAGGTCAGGGAACATGCATTGGCAATGTAGGACAGGTTTCTGAAAAACATCGCGGGGTGGTGCGAATTGTAGGGGTGTCTGTTACATTACATTCACTAGTAGGAGTGAGAAAAACATCACGGGTTGGTGAGCATTGTATGGGTGTGTGTTACGTTACATTCACTAGTAGGAGTGAGAAAAACATCACGGGGTGGTGTGAATAGGAGGGTCTGAATTAGGATAGGCAGTGAGTGGCAATGTAGGTTGGAGAAAAGTACCGCTGGGTGGTCAGCATGTGGAGGTCATGGAACATGCAGTGGCAATGTAGGATAGGTTTCTGAAAACATTGCGTGGTGGTGCGCATTGTATGGGTGTGTGTTACATTACATTCACTAGTAGGAGTGAGAAAAACATCACGGGGTGGTGCGCATTGTATGGGTGTGTGTTACATTACATTCACTAGTAGGAGTGAGAAAAACATCACGGGGTGGTTGAATCGGAGGGTCTGAATTAGGATATTCAGTGAGTGGCAATGTAGGATGGAGAAAAGCACCGCGGGGTGGTCAGCATGGGGAGGTCAGGGAACATGCAGTGGCAATGCAGGATAGGTTTCTGAAAAACATCGCGGGGTGGTGCGCATTGTATGGGTGTGTGTTACATTACATTCACTAGTAGGAGTGAGAAAAACATCACGGGGTGGTGCGCATTGTATGGGTGTGTGTTACATTACATTCACTAGTAGGAGTGAGAAAAACATCACGGGTTTGTGAGCATTGTATCGGTGTGTGTTACATTACATTCACTAGTAGGAGTGAGAAAAACATCACGGGGTGGTGTGAATAGGAGGGTCTGAATTAGGATAGGCAGTGAGTGGCAATGTAGGTTGGAGAAAAGTACCGCGGGGTGGTCAGCATGTGGAGGTCATGGAACATGCAGTGGCAATGTAGGATAGGTTTCTGTAAACATTGCGGGGTGGTGCGCATTCTATGGGTGTGTGTTACATTACATTCACTAGTAGGAGTGAGAAAACCACACGGGGTGGTGTGAATCGGAGGGTCAGAATTAGGATAGGCAGTGAGTGGCAAAGTAGGATGGAGAAAAGTACCGCGGGTTGGTCAGCATGGGGAGGTCATGGAACATGCAGTGGCAATGTAGGATAGGTTTCTGAAAACATTGCGTGGTTGTGCGCATTGTATGGGTTTGTGTTACATTACATTCACTAGTAGGAGTGAGAAAAACATCACGGGGTGGTACGCATTGTATGGGTGTGTGTTACAGTACATTCACTAGTAGGAGTGAGAAAAACATCACGGGGTGGTGTGAATCGGAAGGTCTGAATTAGGATAGGCAGTGAGTGAAAATGTAGGATCGAGAAGAGCACCGCGGGTTGGTCAGCATGGGGAGGTCAGGGAACATGCCGTGGCCATGTAGGATAGGTTTCTGAAAAACATCGCCGGGTTGTGCGCATTGTATGGGTGTGTGTTACATTACATTCACTAGTAGGAGTGAGAAAAACATCACGGGGTCGTGCGCATTGTATGGGTGTGTGTTACATTACATTCACTAGTAGGAGTGAGAAAAACATCATGGGGTGGTGTGAATCGGAGGGTCTGAATTACGATATTCAGTGAGTGGCAATGTAGGATGGAGAAAAGCACCGTGGGGTGGTCAGCATGGGGAGGTCAGGGAACATGCAGTGGCAATGCAGGATAGGTTTCTGAAAAACATCGCGGGGTGGTGCGCATTGTATGGGTGTGTGTTACATTACATTCACTAGTAGGAGTGAGAAAAACATCACGGGGTGGTGCGCATTGTATGG
This sequence comes from Cavia porcellus, assembly GCF_034190915.1. Classification (NCBI taxonomy): domain Eukaryota; kingdom Metazoa; phylum Chordata; class Mammalia; order Rodentia; family Caviidae; genus Cavia; species Cavia porcellus. The sequence continues at coordinate 122,376 of NW_026947569.1, forward strand.
GTGTGTGTTACATTACATTCACTAGTAGGAGTGAGAAAAACATCACGGGGTGGTGCGCATTGTATGGGTGTGTGTTACATTTAATTCCCTAGTAGGAGTGAGAAAAACATCACGGGGTGGTGTGAATCGGAGGGTCTGAATTAGGATAGGCAGTGAGTGGAAATTTAGGATGGAGAAAAGCACCGCCTGGTGGTCAGCATGGGGAGGTCAGGGAACATGCAGTGGCAATGTAGGATAGGTTTCTGAAAAACATCACGGGGTGGTGCGCATTGTATGGGTGTGTGTTACATTACATTCACTAGTAGGAGTGAGAAAAACATCACGGGGTGGTGTGAATCGGAGGGTCTGAATTAGGATAGGCAATGAGTGGCAATGTAGGATGGAGAAAAGCACCGCGGGTGGTCAGCATGGGGAGGTCCGTGAACATGCAGTGGCAATGTAGGATAGGTTTCTGAAAAACAACGTGTGGTGGTGCGCATTGTATGGGTGTGTGTTACAATACATTCACTAGTAGGAGGGAAAAAAACATCACGGGGTGGTGTGAATCGGAGGGTCTGAATTAGGAGAGGCAGTGAGTGGCAATGTAGGATGGAGAAAAGCACCGCGGGGTGGTCAGCTTTGGGAGGTTAGGGAAGATGCAGTGGCAAGTTAGGATAGGTTTCTGAAAAATATTGCGGGGTGGTGCGCATTGTATGGGTGTGTGTTACATTACATTCACTAGTAGGAGTGAGAAAAACATCAGGGGGTGGTGTGAATCGGAGGGTCTGAATTAGGATAGGCAGTGAGTGGCAATGTAGGATGGAGAAAAGCACCGCGGTGTAGTCAGCATGGGGAGGTCAGGGAACATGCAGTGGCAATGTAGGATAGTTTTCTAAAAAACATCACGGGGTGGTGCGCATTGTATGGGTGTGTGTTACATTACATTCACTAGTAGGAGTGAGAAAAACATCACGGGGTGGTGTGATTCAGAGGGTCTGAATTAGGATAGGCAGTGAGTGGCAATGTAGGTTGGAGAAAAGCACCGCGGGGTGGTCAGCATGGGGAGGTCATGGAACATGCAGTGGCAATGTAGGAGAGGTTTCTGAAAACATCGTGGGGTGGTGCGCATTCTATGGGTGTGTGTTACGTTACATTCACTAGTAGGAGTGAGAAAACCTCACGGGGTGGTGTGAATCGGAGGGTGTGAATTAGAATAGGCAGTGAGTGGCAATGTAGGATGGAGAAAAGCACCGCGGGTTGGTCAGCATGGGGAGGTCAGGGAACATGCAGTGGCAATATAGGATAGGTTTCTGAAAAATATTGTGGGGTGGTGGGCATTGTATGGGTTTGTGTTACATTACAATCACTAGTAGGATTGAGAAAAACATCACGGTGTGGTTCGCATTGTAGGGGTGTGTGTTACATTACATTCACTATTAGGAGTGAAAAAAAAAACATCACAGGGGGGTGCGCATTGTATGGGTGTGTGTTACATTACATTCACTAGTAGGAGTGAGAAAAACATCACGGGGTGGTGTGAATCGGAGGGTCTGTATTAGGATAGGCAGTGAGTGGCAATGTATGATGGAGAAAAGCACCGCGGGGTGGTCAGCATGGGGAGGTCAGGGAACATGCATTGGCAATGTAGGACAGGTTTCGAAAAACATCGCGGGGTGGTGCGAATTGTAGGGGTGTCTGTTACATTACATTCACTAGTAGGAGTGAGAAAAACATCACGGGTTGGTGAGCATTGTATGGGTGTGTGTTACATTACATTCACTAGTAGGAGTGAGAAAAACATCACGGGGTGGTGTGAATAGGAGGGTCTGAATTAGGATAGGCAGTGAGTGGCAATGTATGTTGGAGAAAAGTACCGCGGGGTGGTCAGCATGTGGAGGTCATGGAACATGCAGTGGCAATGTAGGATAGGTTTCTGAAAACATTGCGGGGTGGTGCGCATTCTATGGGTGTGTGTTACGTTACATTCACTAGTAGGAGTGAGAAAACCTCACGGTGTGGTGTGAATCGGAGGGTCAGAATTAGGATAGTCAGTGAGTGGCAAAGTAGGATGGAGAAAAGTACCGCGGGGTGGTCAGCATGGGGAGGTCATGGAACATGCAGTGGCAATGTAGGATAGGTTTCTGAAAACATTGCTTGGTGGTGCGCATTGTATGGGTGTGTGTTACATTACATTCACTAGTAGGAGTGAGAAAAACATCACGGGGTGGTACGCATTGTATGGGTGTGTGTTACAGTACATTAACTAGTAGGAGTGAGAAAAACATCACGGGGTGGTGTGAATCGGAAGGTCTGAATTAGGATAGGCAGTGAGTGACAATGTAGGATCGAGAAGAGCACCGCGGGGTGGTCAGCATGTGGAGGTCAGGGAACATGCAGTGGCCATGTAGGATAGGTTTCTGAAAAACATCGCCAGGTTGTGCGCATTGTATGGGTGTGTGTTACATTACATTCACTAGTAGGAGTGAGAAAAACATCACGGGGTGGTGCGCATTGTATGGGTGTGTGTTACATTACATTCACTAGTAGGAGTGAGAAAAACATCACGGGGTGGTGTGAATCGGAGGGTCTGAATTAGGATAGGCAATGAGTGGCAATGTAGGATGGAGAAAAGCACCGCGGGTGGTCAGCATGGGGAGGTCAGGGAACATGCAGTGGCAATGTAGGATAGGTTTCTGAAAAACAACGCGTGGTGGTGCGCATTGTATGGGTGTGTGTTACAATACATTCACTAGTAGGAGGGAAAAAAACATCACGGGGTGGTGTGAATCGGAGTGTCTGAATTAGGATAGGCAGTGATTGGCAATGTAGGATGGAGAAAAGCACCGTGGGGTGGTCAGCATGCGAAGGTCAGGGAACATGCAGTGGCAAAGTAGGATAGGTTTCTGAAAAATATCGCGGGGTGGTGCGCATTGTATGTGTGTGTGTTACATTGCATTCACTAGTAGGAGTGAGAAAAACATCACGGGGTGGTGGGCATTGTATGGGTGTGTGTTACATTACATTCACTAGTCGGAGTGAGAAAAACATTACGGTGTGGTGTGAATCGGAGGGTCTGAATTAGGAGAGGCAGTGAGTGGCAATGTAGGATGGAAAAAAGCACCGCGGGGTGGTCAGCTTCGGGAGGTTAGGGAAGATGCAGTGGAAAGTTAGGATAGGTTTCTGAAAAACATCGCGGGGTAGTGCGCATTGTATGGGTGTGTGTTACATTACATTCACTAGTAGGAGTGAGAAAAACATCACGGGGTGGTGTGAATCGGAGGGTCTGAATTAGGATAGGCAGTGAGTGGCAATGTAGGATGGAGAAAAGCACCGCGGTGTAGTCAGCATGGGGAGGTCAAGGAACATGCCGTGGCAATATAGGATACTTTTCTGAAAAACATCACGGGGTGGTGCGCATTGTATGGGTGTGTGTTACATTACATTCACTAGTAGGAGTGAGAAAAACATCACGGGGTGGTGTGATTCAGAGGGTCTGAATTAGGATAGGCAGTGAGTGGCAATGTAGGTTGGAGAAAAGCACCGCGGGGTGGTCAGCATGGGGAGGTCATGGAACATGCAGTGGCAATGTAGGAGAGGTTTCTGAAAACATCGTGGGGTGGTGCGCATTCTATGGGTGTGTGTTACGTTACATTCACTAGTAGGAGTGAGAAAACCTCACGGGGTGGTGTGAATCGGAGGGTCTGAATTAGAATAGGCAGTGAGTGGCAATGTAGGATGGAGAAAAGCACCGCGGGTTGGTCAGCATGGGGAGGTCAGGGAACATGCAGTGGCAATATAAGATAGGTTTCTGAAAAACATCGTGGGGTGGTGCGCATTGTATGGGTTTGTGTTACATTACAATCACTAGTAGGAGTGAGAAAAACATCACGGTGTGATGCGCATTGTATGGGTGTGTGTTACATTACATTCACTAGTAGGAGTGAGAAAAACATCACGGGGTGGTGTGAATCGGAGGGTCTGAATTAGGATAGGCAGTGAGTGGCAATGTATGATGGAGAAAAGCACCGCGGGGTGGTCAGCATGGGGAGGTCAGGGAACATGCATTGGCAATGTAGGACAGGTTTCTGAAAAACATCGCGGGGTGGTGCGAATTGTAGGGGTGTCTGTTACATTACATTCACTAGTAGGAGTGAGAAAAACATCACGGGTTGGTGAGCATTGTATGGGTGTGTGTTACGTTACATTCACTAGTAGGAGTGAGAAAAACATCACGGGGTGGTGTGAATAGGAGGGTCTGAATTAGGATAGGCAGTGAGTGGCAATGTAGGTTGGAGAAAAGTACCGCTGGGTGGTCAGCATGTGGAGGTCATGGAACATGCAGTGGCAATGTAGGATAGGTTTCTGAAAACATTGCGTGGTGGTGCGCATTGTATGGGTGTGTGTTACATTACATTCACTAGTAGGAGTGAGAAAAACATCACGGGGTGGTGCGCATTGTATGGGTGTGTGTTACATTACATTCACTAGTAGGAGTGAGAAAAACATCACGGGGTGGTTGAATCGGAGGGTCTGAATTAGGATATTCAGTGAGTGGCAATGTAGGATGGAGAAAAGCACCGCGGGGTGGTCAGCATGGGGAGGTCAGGGAACATGCAGTGGCAATGCAGGATAGGTTTCTGAAAAACATCGCGGGGTGGTGCGCATTGTATGGGTGTGTGTTACATTACATTCACTAGTAGGAGTGAGAAAAACATCACGGGGTGGTGCGCATTGTATGGGTGTGTGTTACATTACATTCACTAGTAGGAGTGAGAAAAACATCACGGGGTGGTGCGCATTGTATGGGTGTGTGTTACATTTCATTCCCTAGTAGGAGTGAGAAAAACATCACGGGGTGGTGTGAATCGGAGGGTCTGAATTAGGATAGGCAGTGAGTGGAAATTTAGGATGGAGAAAAGCACCGCCCGGTGGTCAGCATGGGGAGGTCAGGGAACATGCAGTGGCAATGTAGGATAGGTTTCTGAAAAACATCACGGGGTGGTGCGCATTGTATGGGTGTGTGTTACATTACATTCACTAGTAGGAGTGAGAAAAACATCACGGGGTGGTGCGCATTGTATGGGTGTGTGTTACATTACATTCACTAGTAGGAGTGAGAAAAACATCACGGGGTGGTGTGATTCAGAGGCTCTGAATTAGGATAGGCAGTGAGTGGCAATGTAGGTTGGAGAAAAGCACCGCGGGGTGGTCAGCATGGGGAGGTCATGGAACATGCAGTGGCAATGTAGGAGAGGTTTCTGAAAACATCGTGGGGTGGTGCGCATTCTATGGGTGTGTGTTACGTTACATTCACTAGTAGGAGTGAGAAAACCTCACGGGGTGGTGTGAATCGGAGGGTCTGAATTAGAATAGGCAGTGAGTGGCAATGTAGGAAGGAGAAAAGCACCGCGGGTTGGTCAGCATGGGGAGGTCAGGGAACATGCAGTGGCAATATAGGATAGGTTTCTGAAAAACATCGTGGGGTGGTGCGCATTGTATGGGTGTGTGTTACATTATATTCACTAGTAGGAGTGAGAAAAACATCACGGGGTGGTGTGAATCGGAGGGTCTGAATTAGGATAATCAGTGAGTGGCAATGTAGGTTGGAGAAAAGCACCATGGGGTGGTCAGCATGGGGAGGTCAGGGAACATGCAGTGGCAATGCAGGATAGGTTTCTGAAAAACATCGCGGGGTGGTGCGCATTGTATGGGTGTGTGTTACATTACATTCCCTAGTAGGAGTGAAAAAAACATCACGGGGTGGTGCGCATTGTATGGGTGTGTGTTACATTACATTCACTAGTAGGAGTGAGAAAAACATCACTGGCTGGTGTGAATCGGAGGGTCTGAATTAGGATAGGCAGTGAGTGGCAATGTATGATGGAGAAAAGCACCGCGGGGTGGTCAGCATGGGCACGTCAGGGAACATGCAGTGGCAATGTAGGATAGGTTTCTGAAAAACATCGAGGGGTGGTGTGCATTGTATGGGTGTGTGTTACATTACATTCACTAGTAGGAGTGAGAAAAACATCACGGGGTGGTGTGAATCGGAGGGTCTGAATTAGGATAGGCAGTGAGTGGCAATGTAGGATGGAGAAAAGCACCGCGGAGTAGTCAGCATGGGGAGGTCAGGGAACATGCAGTGGCAATGTAGGATAGTTTTCTGAAAAACATCACGGGGTGGTGCGCATTGTATGGGTGTGTGTTACATTACATTCACTAGTAGAAGTGAGAAAAACATCACGGGGTGGTGTGATTCAGAGGGTCTGAATTAGGATAGGCAGTGAGTGGCAATGTAGGTTGGAGAAAAGCACCGCGGGGTGGTCAGCATGGGGAGGTCATGGAACATGCAGTGGCAATGTAGGAGAGGTTTCTGAAAACATCGCGGGGTGGTGCGCATTCTATGGGTGTGTGTTACGTTACATTCACTAGTAGGAGTGAGAAAACCTCACGGGGTGGTGTGAATCGGAGGGTCTGAATTAGAATAGGCAGTGAGTGGCAATGTAGGATGGAGAAAAGCACCGCGGGTTGGTCAGCATGGGAAGGTCAGGGAACATGCAGTGGCAATATAGGATAGGTTTCTGAAAAACATCGCTGGGTGGTGCGCATTGTATGGGTTTGTGTTACATTACAAACACTAGTAGGAGTGAGAAAAACATCACGGGGTGGTGCGCATTGTATGGGTGTGTGTTACATTACATTCACTAGTAGGAGTGAGAAAAACATCACGGGGTGTTGCGCATTGTATGGGTGTGAGTTACATTACATTCACTAGTAGGAGTGAGAAAAACTTCACGGGGTGGTGTGAATCGGAGCGTCTGAATTAGGATAGGCAGTGAGTTGCAATGTATGATGGAGAAAAGCACCGCGGGGTGGTCAGCATGGGGAGGTCAGGGAACATGCATTGGCAATGTAGGACAGGTTTCTGAAAAACATCGCGGGGTGGTGGAATTGTAGGGGTGTCTGTTACATTACATTCACTAGTAGGAGTGAGAAAAACATCACGGGTTGGTGAGCATTGTATGGGTGTGTGTTATATTACATTCACTAGTAGGAGTGAGAAAAACATCACGGGGTGGTGTGAATCGGAGGGTCTGAATTAGGATAGGCAGTGAGTGGCAATGTATGATGGAGAAAAGCACCGCGGGGTGGTCAGCATGGGGAGGTCATGGAACATGCAGTGGCAATGTAGGATAGGTTTCTGAAAACATTGCGGGGTGTTGCGCATTCTATGGGTGTGTGTTAGGTTACATTCACTAGTAGGAGTGAGAAAACCTCACGGGGTGGGGTGAATCGGAGGGTCTGAATTAGGATAGGCAGTGAGTGGCAAAGTAGGATGGAGAAAAGTACCGCAGGGTAGTCAGCATGGGGAGGTCATGGAACATGCAGTGGCAATGTAGGATAGGTTTCTGAAAACATTGCGTGGTGGTGCGCATTGTATGGGTGTGTGTTACATTACATTCACTAGTAGGAGTGAGAAAAACATCACGGGGTGGTATGCATTGTATGGGTGTGTGTTACAGTACATTCACTAGTAGGAGTGAGAAAAACATCACGGGGTGGTGTGAATCGGAGGGTCTGAATTAGGATAGGCAATGAGTGGCAATGTAGGATGGAGAAAAGCACCGCGGGTGGTCAGCATGGGGAGGTCATGGAACATGCAGTGGCAATGTAGGATAGGTTTCTGAAAAACAACGCGTGGTGGTGCGCATTGTATGGGTGTGTGTTACAATACATTCTCTAGTAGGAGGGAAAAAAACATTACGGGGTGGTGTGAATCGGAGGGTCTGAATTAGGATAGGCAGCGAGTGGCAATGTAGGATGGAGAAAAGCACCGTGGGGTGGTCAGCATGGGGAGGTCAGGGAACATGCAGTGGCAATGTAGGAAAGGTTTCTGAAAAACATCGCGGGGTGGTGCGCATTGTATGGGTGTGTGTTACATTACATTCACTAGTAGGAGTGAGAAAAACATCACGGGGTGGTACGCATTGTATGGCTGTGTGTTACATTACATTCACTAGTAGGCGTGAGAAAAACATCACGGGGTGGTCCGCATTGTATGGGTGTGTGTTACATTACATTCACTAGTAGGAGTGAGAAAAACATCACGGGGTGGTGCGCATTGTATGGGTGTGTGTTACATTACATTCACTAGAAGGAGTGAGAAAAACATCACGGGGTGGTGTGATTCAGAGGGTCTGAATTAGGATAGGCAGTGAGTGGCAATGTAGGTTGGAGAAAAGCACCGCGGGGTGGTCAGCATGGGGAGGTCATGGAACATGCAGTGGCAATGTAGGAGAGGTTTCTGAAAACATCGCGGGGTGGTGCGCATTGTATGGGTTTGTGTTACATTACAATCACTAGTAGGAGTGAGAAAAACATCACGGGGTGGTGCACATTGTATGGGTGTGTGTTACATTACATTCACTAGTAGGAGTGAGAAAAACATCACGGGGTGGTGCGCATTGTATGGGTGTGAGTTACATTACATTCACTAGTAGGAGTGAGAAAAACATCGCGGGGTGGTTTGAATCGGAGTGTCTGAATTAGGATAGGCAGTGAGTGGCAATGTAGGTTGGAGAAAAGTACCGCGGCGTGGTCAGCATGTGGAGGTCATGGAACATGCAGTGGCAATGTAGGATAGGTTTCTGAAAACATTGCGGGGTGGTGCACATTCTATGGGTGTGTGTTACGTTACATTCACTAGTAGGAGTGAGAAAACCTCACGGGGTGGTGTGAATCGGAGGGTCTGAATTAGGATAGGCAGTGAGTTGCAGAGTAGGATGGAGAAAAGTACCGCGTGGTGGTCAGCATGGGGAGGTCATGGAACATGCAGTGGCAATGTAGGATAGGTTTCTGAAAACATTGCGTGGTGGTGCGCATTCTATGGGTGTGTGTTACGTTACATTCACTAGTAGGAGTGAGAAATCCTCACGGGGTGGTGTGAATCGGAGGGTCTGAATTAGGATAGGCAGTGAGTGGCAATGTAGGATGGAGAAAAACACCGCGGGTTGGTCAGCATGGGGAGGTCAGGGAACATGCAGTGGCAATGTAGGATAGGTTTCTGAAAAACATCGCGGGGTGGTGCGCATTGTATGGGTGGGTGTTACATTACATTCACTAGTAGGAGTGAGAAAAACATCACGGGGTAGTACGCATTGTATGGGTGTGTGTTACAGTACATTCACTAGTAGGAGTGAGAAAAACATCATGGGGTGGTGTGAATCAGCGGGTCTGAATTAGGATAGGCAGTGAGTGGCAATGTAGGATAGAGAAAAGCACCGCGGGTGGTCAGCATGGGGAGGTCATGGAACATGCAGTGGCCATGTAGAATAGGTTTCTGAAAAACATCGCGGTGTGGTGCGCATTGTATGGGTGTGTGTTACATTACATTCACTAGTAGGAGTGAGAAAAACATTACGGGGTGGTGCGCATTGTATGGGTGTGTGTTACATTACATTCACTAGTAGGAGTAAGAAAAACATCACGGGGTGGTGTGAATCGGAGGGTCTGAATTAGGATAGGCACTGAGTGGCAATGTAGGATGGAGAAAAGCACCGCGTGGTGGTCAGCATGGAGAGGTCAGGGAACATGCAGTGGCAATGTAGGATAGGTTTCTGAAAAACATCGAGGGGCAGTGTGCATTGTATGGGTGTGTGTTACATTACATTCACTAGTAGGAGTGAGAAAAACATCACGGGGTGGTGCGCATTGTATGGGTGTGTGTTACATTACATTCACTAGTAGGAGTGAGAATAACATCACCGGGTGGTGTGAATCGGAGGGTCTGAATTAGAATAGGCAGTGAGTGACAATGTAGGTTGGAGAAAAGCACCGCGTGGTGGTCAGCATGGGGAGGTCAGGGAACATGCAGTGACAATGTAGGATATGTTTCTGAAAAACATCGGGGGGTGGTGAGCATTGTATGTGTGTGTGTTACATTGCAGTCACTAGTAGGAGGAGAAAAACATCACGGGGTGGTGCGCATTGTATGGGTGTGTGTTACATTACATTCACTAGTAGGAGTGAGTAAAACATCACGGGGTGGTGCGCATTGTATGGGTGTGTGTTACATTACATTCACTAGTAGGAGTGAGAAAAACTTCACGGGGTGTCGCGCATTGTATGGGTGTGTGTTACATTACATTAACTAGTAGGAGTGAGAAAAACCACAGGGTGGTGTGAATCGGCGGGTCTGAATTAGGATAGTCAGTGAGTGGCAATGTAGGATGGAGAAAAGCACCGCGGGGTGGTCAGCATGGGGAGGTCAGGGAACATGCAGTGGCAATGTAGGATAGGTTTCAGAAAAACATCGCGGGGTGGTGCGCATTGCATGGGTGTGTGTTACATTACATTCACTAGTAGGAGTGAGAAAAACATCACGGGGTGGTGTGAATCGGAGGGTCTGAATTAGGATGGGCAGTGAGTGGCAATGTAGGATGGAGAAAAGTACCGCGGGGTGGTCAGCATGGGGAGGTCATGGAACATGCAGTGGCAATGTAGGATAGGTTTCTGAAAACATTGCGTGGTGGTGCGCATTCTATGGGTGTGTGTTACGTTACATTCACTAGTAGGAGTGAGAAAACCTCACGGGGTGGTGTGAATTGGATGGTCTGAATTAGCATAGGCAGTGAGTGGCAATGTAGGATGGAGAAAAGCACCGCGGGGTGGTCAGCATGGGGAGGTCAGGGAACATGCAGTGGCAATGTAGGATAGGTTTCTGAAAAACATCGCGGGGTGGTGCGCATTGCATGGGTGTGTGTTACATTACATTCACTAGTAGGAGTGAGAAAAACATCACGGGGTGGTGCGCATTGTATGGGTGTGTGTTACATTTCATTCACTAGTAGGAGTGAGAAAAACATCACGGGGTGGTGTGAATCGGAGGGTCTGAACTAGGATAGGTAGTGAGTGTAAATTTAGGATGGAGAAAAGCATCGCGGGGTGGTCAGCATGGGGAGGTCAGGGAACATGCAGTGGCAATGTAGGATAGATTTCTGAAAAACATTGCAGGGTGGTGCGCGTTGTATGCGTGTGTGTTACATTACATTCACTAGTAGGAGTGAGAAAAACATAACGGCGTGGTGTGAATCGGCGGGTCTGAATTAGGATAGGCAGTGAGTGGCAATGTAGGATGGAGAAAAGCACCGCGGGGTGGTCAGCATGGGGAGGCCAGGGAACATGCAGTGGCAATGTAGGATAGGTTTCAGAAAAACATCGCGGGGTGGTGCGCATTGCATGGGTGTGTGTTACATTACATTCACTAGTAGGAGTGAGAAAAACATCACGAGGTGGTGCGCATTGTATGGGTGTGTGTTACATTACATTCACTAGTAGGAGTGAGAAAAACATCATGGGGTGGTGTGCATTGTATGGGTTTGTGTTACATTTCATTCACTAGTAGGAGTGAGAAAAACATCACGGGGTGGTGTGAATCGGAGGGTCTGAATTAGGATAGGCAGTGAGTGGAAATTTAGGATGGAGAAAAGCACCGCGTGGTGGTCAGCATGGGGAGGTCAGGGAACATGCAGTGGCAATGTAGGATAGATTTCTGAAAAACATTGCAGGGTGGTGCGCATTGTATGGGTGTGTTACATTACATTCACTAGTAGGAGTGAGAAAAACATCACGGGGTGGTGTGAATCGGAGGGTCTGAATTAGGATGGGCAGTGAGTGGCAATGTAGGATGGAGAAAAGTACCGCGGGGTGGTCAGCATGGGGAGGTCATGGAACATGCAGTGGCAATGTAGGATAGGTTTCTGAAAACATTGCGTGGTGGTGCGCATTCTATGGGTGTGTGTTACGTTACATTCACTAGTAGGAGTGAGAAAACCTCACGGGGTGGTGTGAATTGGAGGGTCTGAATTAGGATAGGCAGTGAGTGGCAATGTAGGATGGAGAAAAGCACCGCGGGGTGGTCAGCATGGGGAGGTCAGGGAACATGCAGTGGCAATGTAGGATAGGTTTCTGAAAAACATCGCGGGGTGGTGCGCATTGCATGGGTGTGTGTTACATTACATTCACTAGTAGGAGTGAGAAAAACATCACAGGGTGGTGCGCATTGTATGGGTGTGTGTTACATTTCATTCACTAGTAGGAGTGAGAAAAACATCACGGTGTGGTGTGAATCGGAGGGTCTGAACTAGGATAGGTAGTGAGTGTAAATTTAGGATGGAGAAAAGCACCGCGGGGTGGTCAGCATGGGGAGGTCAGGGAACATGCAGTGGCAATGTAGGATAGATTTCTGAAAAACATTGCAGGGTGGTGCGCATTGTATGGTTGTGTGTTACATTACATTCACTAGTAGGAGTGAGAAAAACATCACGGGGTGGTGCGCATTGTATGGGTGTGTTTTACATTACATTCACTAGTAGGAGTGAGAAAAACATCACGGGGTGGTGTGTATCGGAGGGTCTGAATTAGGATAGGCAGTGAGTGGCAATGTAGGATGGAGAAAAGCGCCGCGGGGTGGTCAGCATGGGGAGGTCAGGGAACATGCAGTGGCAATGTAGGATAGGTATCTGAAAAACATCGAGGGGTGGTGTGCAGTGTATGGGTGTGTGTTACATTACATTCACTAGTAGGAGTGAGAAAAACATCACGGGTTGGTGTGATTCGGAGGGTCTGAACTAGGATAGGCAGTGAGTGGCAATGTAGGTTGGAGAAAAGCACCGCGGGGTGGTCAGCATGGGGAGGTCATGGAACATGCAGTGGCAATGTAGGAGAGGTTTCTGAAAACATCGCGGGGTGGTGCGCATTCTATGGGTGTTTGTTACGTTACATTCACTAGTAGGAGTGAGAAAACGTCACGGGGTGGTGTGAATCGGAGGGACTGAATTAGGATAGGCAGTGAGTGGCAATGTAGGATGGAGAAAAGCACCGCGGGTGGTCAGCATGGGGAGGTCAGGGAACATGCATTGGCAATGTAGGATAGGATTCTGAAAAACATCGAGGGGTGGTGCGCATTGTATGGGTGTGTGTTACATTACATTCACTAGTAGGAGTGAGAAAAACATCACAGGGTGGTGCGCATTGTATGGGTGTGTGTTACATTACATTCACTAGTAGGAGTGACAAAAACATCACGGGGTGGTGAGCATTGTATGGGTGTTTGTTACATTACATCCACTAGTAGGAGTGAGAAAAACATCACGGGGTGGTGTGAATCGGAGGGTCTGAATTAGGATAGGCAGTGAGTGGCAATGTATGATGGAGAAAAGCACCGCGGGGTGGTCAGCATGGGGAGGTCAGGGAACATGCATTGGCAATGTAGGATAGGTTTCTGAAAAACATCGCGGGGTGGTGCGAATTGTACGGGTGTCTGTTACATTACATTCACCAGTAGGAGTGAGAAAAACATCTCGGGGTGTTGAGCATTGTATGGGTGTGTGTTACATTTCATTCACTAGTAGGAGTGAGAAAAACATCACGGGGTGGTGTGAATCGGAGGGTCTGAATTAGGATAGGCAGTGAGTGGCAATGTAGGATGGAGAAAAGCACCGAGGGTGGTCAGCATGGGGAGGTCAGGGAACATGCAGTGGCAATGTAGGATAGGTTTCTGAAAAACATCACGGGGTGGTGCGCATTGTATGGCTGTGTGTTACATTACATTAACTAGTAGGAGTGAGAAAAAACATCACGGGGCGGTGAGCATTTTATGGGTCTGTGTTACATTACATTCACTAGTAGGAGTGAGAAAAACATCACGGGGTGGTGTGAATCGGAGGGTCTGAATTAGGATAGGCAGTGAGTGGCAATGTAGGATGGAGAAAAGCACCGAGGGTGGTCAGCATGGGGAGGTCAGGGAACATGCAGTGGCAATGTAGGATAGGTTTCTGAAAAAGATCACGGGGTGGTGCGCATTGTATGGGTGTCTGTTACATTACATACACTAGTAGGAGTGAGAAAAACAACACGGGGTGGTGTGAATCGGAGGGTCTGAATTAGGATAGGCAGTGAGTGGCAAAGTAGGGTGGAGAAAAGTACCACGGGGTGGTCAGCATGTGGAGGTCATGGAACATGCAGTGGCAATGTAGGATAGGTTTCCGAACACATTGCGGGGTGGTGCGCATTCTATGGGTGTGTGTTACGTTACATTCACTAGTAGGAGTGAGAAAACCTCACGGGTTGGTGTGAATCGGAGGGTCTGAATTACGATAGGCAGTGAGTGGCAATGTAGGATGGAGAAAAGTACCGCGGGGTGTTCAGCATGGGGAGGTCATGGAACATGCAGTGGCAATGTAGGATAGGTTTCTGAAAACATTGCGGGGTGGTGCGCATTCTATGGGTGTGTGTTACGTTACATTCACTAGTAGGAGTGAGAACACCTCACGGGGTGGTGTGAATCGGAGGGTCTGAATTAGGATAGGCAGTGAGTGGCAATGTATGATGGAGAAAAGCACCGAGGGGTGGTCAGCATGGGAAGGTCAGGGAACATGCAGTGGCCATGTAGGATAGGTTCGTGAAAAACATCGCGGGGTGGTGCGCATTGTATGGGTGTGTGTTACATTACATTCACTAGTAGGAGTGAGAAAAACTTTACGGTGTGGTGTGAATTGGAGGGGCTGAATTAGGAGAGGCAGTGAGTGGCAATGTAGGATGGAGAAAAGCACCGCGGGGTGGTCAGAATGGGGAGGTCAGGGAACATGCAGTGGCAATATAGGATAGGTTTCTAAAAAACATCGCGGGGTGGTGCGCATTGTATGGGTTTGTGTTACATTACATTCACTAGTAGGAGTGAGAAAGACATCACTGGGTGGTGCGCATTGTAAGGGTGTGTGTTACGTTACATTCACTAGTAGGAGTGAGAAAAACATCACGGGGTGGGGTGAATCGAAGGGTCTGAATTAGGATAGGCAGTGAGTGGCAATGTTGGATGGAGAAAAGCACCGCGGGGTGGTCAGCATGGAGGTGGTCAGGGAACATGCAGTGGCAATGTAGGTTAGGTTTCTGAAAAACATCGCGGGATGGTGCACATTGTATGGGTGTGTGTTACATTTCATTCACTAGTAGGAGTGAGAAAAACATCACGGGGTGGTGCGCATTGTATGCGTGTGTGTTACATTACATTCACTAGTAGGAGTGAGAAAACCATCACGGGGTGGTGTGAATCGGAGCGTCTTAATTAGGATAGTCAGTGAGTGGCAATGTAGGATGGAGAAAAGCACCGCGGGGTGGTCAGCATGGGGAGGTCAGGGAACATGCAGTGGCAATGCAGGATAGGTTTCTGAAAAACATCGCGGGGTGGTGCGCATTGTATGGGTGTGTGTTACATTACATTCACTAGAAGGAGTGAGAAAAACATCACGTGGTGGTGCGCATTGTATGGGTGTGTGTTACATTACATTCACTAGTAGGAGTGAGAAAATCATCACGGGGTGCTGTGAATCGGAGGGTCTGAATTAGGATACGCAGTGAGGGCAATGTAGGTTGGAGAAAAGCACCGCGGGGTGGTCAGCATGGGGAGGTCATGGAACATGCAGTGGCAATGTAGGAGAGGTTTCTGAAAACATCGCGGGGTGGTGCGCATGCTATGGGTGTTTGTTACGTTACATTCACTAGTAGGAGTGAGAAAACGTCACGGGGTGGTGTGAATCGGAGGGTCTGAATTAGGATAGGCAGTGAGTGGCAATGTAGGATGGAGAAAAGCACCGCGGGTGGTCAGCATGGGGAGGTCAGGGAACATGCATTGGCAATGTAGGATAGGATTCTGAAAAACATCGCGGGGTGGTGCGCATTGTATGGGTGTGTGTTACATTACATTCACTAGTAGGAGTGAGAAAAACATCACAGGGTGGTGCGCATTGTATGGGTGTGTGTTACATTACATTCACTAGTAGGAGTGAGAAAAATATCACGGGGTGGTGAGCATTGTATGGGTGTTTGTTACATTACATTCACTAGTAGGAGTGAGAAAAACATCACGGGGTGGTGTGAATCGGAGGGTCTGAATTAGGATAGGCAGTGAGTGGCAATGTATGATGGAGAAAAGCACCGCGGGGTGGTCAGCATGGGAGGTCAGGGAACATGCATTGGCAATGTAGCATAGGTTTCTGAAAAACATCACGGGGTGGTGCGAATTGTACGGGTGTCTGTTACATTACATTCACTAGTAGGAGTGAGAAAAACATCTCGGGGTGTTGAGCATTGTATGGGTGTGTGTTACATATCATTCACTAGTAGGAGTGAGAAAAACATCACGGGGTGGTGTGAATCGGAGGGTCTGAATTAGGATAGGCAGTGAGTGGCAATGTAGGATGGAGAAAAGCACCGAGGGTGTTCAGCATGGAGAGGTCAGGGAACATGCAGTGGCAATGTAGGATAGGTTTCTGAAAAACATCACGGGGTGGTGCGCATTGTATGGGTGTGTGTTACATTACATTAACTAGTAGGAGTGAGAAAAACATCACGGGGTGGTGTGAATTGGAGGGTCTGAATTAGGATAGGCAGTGAGTGGCAATGTAGGATGGAGAAAAGCACCGCGGGGTGGTCAGCATGGGGAGGTCAGGGAACATGCAGTGGCAATGTAGGATAGGTTTCTGAAAAACATCGCGGGGTGGTGCGCATTGTATGGGTGTGTGTTACATTACATTCACTACTAGGAGTGAGAAAAACATCACGGTGTGGTGTGAATCGGAGGGTCTGAATTAGGATAGGCAGTGAGTGGCAATGTAGGATGGAGAAAAGCACCGCGGGGTCGTCAGCATGGTGAAGTCAGGGAACATGCATTGGCAATGTAGGATAGGTTTCTGAAAAACATCGCGGGGTGGTGCAAATTGTATGGTTGTCTGTTACATTACATTCACTAGTAGGAGTGAGAAAAACATCACGGGGTGGTGAGCATTTTATGGGTCTGTGTTACATTACATTCACTAGTAGGAGTGAGAAAAACATCACGGGGTGGTGTGAATCGGAGGGTCTGAATTAGGATAGGCAGTGAGTGGCAATGTAGGTTGGAGAAAAGTACCGCGCGGTGGTCTGCATGTGGAGGTCATGGAACATGCAGTGGCAATGTAGGATAGGTTTCCGAAAACATTGCGGGGTGGTGCGCATTCTATGGGTGTGTGTTACGTTACATTCACTAGTAGGAGTGAGAAAACCTCACGGGGTGGTGTGAATCGGAGGGTCTGAATTAGGATAGGCAGTGAGTGGCAATGTAGGATGGAGAAAAGTACCGCGGGGTGGTGAGCATGGGGAGGTCATGGAACATGCAGTGGCAATGTAGGATAGGTTTCTGAAAACATTGCGGGGTGGTGCGCATTCTATGGGTGTGTGTTACGTTACATTCACTAGTAGGAGTGAGAAAACCTCACGGGGTGGTGTGAAGCGGAGGGTCTGAATTAGGATAGGCAGTGAGTGGCAATGTAGGATGGAGAAAAGCACCGCGGGGTGGTCAGCATGGGGAGGTCAAGTAACATGCAGTGGCAATGTAGGATAGGTTTCTGAAAAACATCGCGGGGTGGTGTGCATTGTATGGGTGTGTGTTACATTACATTCACTAGTAGGAGTGAGAAAAACATCACGGGGTGGTGCGCATTGTATGGGTGTGTGTTACATTACATTCACTAGTAGGAGTGAGAAAAACGTCACGTGGTGGTGTGAATCGGAGGGTCTGAATTAGGATAGGCAGTGAGTGGCAATGTAGGATGGAGAAAAGCACCGCGGGTGGTCAGCATGGGGAGGTCAGGGAACATGCATTGGCAATGTAGGATAGGTTTCTGAAAAACATCGCGGGGTGGTGCGAATTGTATGGGTGTCTGTTACATTACATTCACTAGTAGGAGTGAGAAAAACATCACGGGGTGTTGAGCATTGTATGGGTGTGTGTTATATTACATTCACTAGTAGGAGTGAGAAAAACATCACAGGGTGGTGCGCATTGTATGGGTGTGTGTTACATTACATTCAATAGTAGGAGTGAGAAAAACATCACGGGGTGGTGCGCATTGTATGGGTGTGTGTTACATTACATTCACTAGTAGGAGTGAGAAAAACATCACAGGGTGGTGTGAATCGGAGGGTCTGAATTAGGATAGGCAGTGAGTGGCATTGTATGATGGAGAAAAGCACCGTGGGGTGGTCAGCATGGGGAGTTCAGGGAACATGCATTGGCAATGTAGGATAGGTTTCTGAAAAACATCGCGGGGTGGTGCGAATTGTATGGGTGTGTGTTACATTACATTCACTAATAGGAGTGAGAAAACATCACGGGGTGGTGCGCATTGTATGGGTGTGTGTTACATTACATTCACTAGTAGGAGTGAGAAAAACATTACGGTGTGGTGTGAATCGGAGGGTCTGAATTAGGAGAGGCAGTGAGTGGCAATGTAGGATGGAGAAAAGCACTGCGGGGTGGTCAGCCTCGGGAGGTCAGGGAACATGCAGTTTCAAGTTAGGATAGGTTTCTGAAAAACATCGATGGGTGGGGGGCATTGTATGGGTGTGTGTTACATTACATTCACTAGTAGGAGTGAGAACAACATCACGAGGTGGTGCGCATTGTATGGGTTTGTGTTACATTACATTCACTAGTAGGAGTGAGAAAAACATCACGGGGTGGTGCGCATTGTATGGGTGTGTGTTACATTTCATTCACTAGTAGGAGTGAGAAAAACATCACGGGGTGGTGTGATTCGGAGGGTCTGAATTAGGATAGGAAGTGAGTGGAAATTTAGGATGGAGAAAAGCACCGCGGGGTTTTCAGCATGTGGAGGTCAGGGAACATGCAGTGGCAATGTAGGGTAGGTTTCTGAAAAACATTTCAGAGTGGTGCGCATTGTATGGGTGTGTGTTACATTACATTCACTAGTAGGAGTGAGAAAAACATCACGGGGTGGTGTGAATCGGAGGGTTTGAATTAGGATAGGCAGTGAGTGGCAATGTAGGATGGAGAAAAGCACCGGGGTGGTCAGCATGGGGAGGTCAGGGAACATGCAGTGGCAATGTAGGATAGGTTTCTGAAAAATATCACGGGGTGTTGCGCATTGTATGGGTGTGTGTTACATTACATTAACTAGTAGGAGTGAGAAAAACATCGCGGGGTGGTGTGATTTGGAGTGTCTGAATTAGGATAGGCAGTGAGTGGCAATGTAGGATGGAGAAAAGCACCGCGGGGTGGTCAGCATGGGGAGGTCAGGGAAAATGCAGTGGCAATGTAGGATAGGTTTCTGAAAAACATCGCGGGGTGGTGCGCATTGTATGGGTGTGTGTTACAATACATTCACTAGTAGGAGGGAGAAAAACATCACTGGGTGGTGTGATTCGGAGTGTCTGAATTAGGATAGGAAGTGAGTGGAAATTTAGGATGGAGAAAAGCACCACGGGGTTTTCAGCATGTGGAGGTCAGGGAACATGCAGTGGCAATGTAGGGTAGGTTTCTGAAAAACATTGCAGGGTGGTGCGCATTGTATGGGTGTGTGTTACATTAAATTCACTAGTAGGAGTGAGAAAAACATCACGGGGTGGTGTGAATCGGAGTGTCTGAATTAGGATAGGCAATGAGTGGCAATGTAGGATGGAGAAAAGCACCGCGGGGTGGTCAGCATGGGGAAGTCAGGGAACATGCATTGGCAATGTAGGATAGGTTTCTGAAAAACATCGCGGGGTGGTGCAAATTGTATGGTTGTCTGTTACATTACATTCACTAGTAGGAGTGAGAAAAACATCACGGGGTGGTGAGCATTTTATGGGTCTGTGTTACATTACATTCACTAGTAGGAGTGAGAAAAACATCACGGGGTGGTGTGTATCGGAGGGTCTGAATTAGGATAGGCAGTGAGTGGCAATGTAGGATGGAGAAAAGTACCGCGGGGTTGTCAGCATGGGGAGGTCATGGAATATGCAGTGGCAATGTAGGATAGGTTTCTGAAAACATTGCGGGGTGGTGCGCATTCTATGGGTGTGTGTTACGTTACATTCACTAGTAGGAGTGAGAAAACCTCACGGGGTGGTGTGAATCGGAGGGTCTGAATTAGGATAGGCAGTGAGTGGCAATGTAGGATGGAGGAAAGCACCGCGGGGTGGTCAGCATGGGGAGGTCAGGTAACATGCAGTGTCAATGTAGGATAGGTTTCTGAAAAACATCGCGGGGTGGTGCGCATTGTATGGGTGTGTGTTACATTACATTCACTAGTAGGAGTGAGAAAAACATCACGGGGTGGTGCGCATTGTATGGGTGTGTGTTACATTACATTCACTACTAGGAGTGAGAAAAACATCACGGGGTGGTGTGTATCGGAGGGTCTTAATTAGGATAGGCAGTGAGTGGCAATGTAGGATGGAGAAAAGCGCCGCGGGGTGGTCAGCATGGGGAGGTCAGGGAACATGCAGTGACAATGTAGGATAGGTATCTGAAAAACATCGAGGGGTGGTGTGCAGTGTATGGGTGTGTGTTACATTACATTCACTAGTAGGAGTGAGAAAAACATCACGGGGTGGTGCGCATTGTATGGGTGTGTGTTACATTACATTCACTAGTAGGAATGAGAAGAACATCACGGGGTGGTGTGATTCGGAGGGTCTGAATTAGGATAGGCAGTGATTGGCAATGTAGGTTGGAGAAAAGCACCACGAGGTGGTCAGCATGGGGAGGTCATGGAACATGCAGTGGCAATGTAGGAGAGGTTTCTGAAAACTTCGCGGGGTGGTGCGCATTCTATGGGTGTTTGTAACGTTACATTCACTAGTAGGAGTGAGAAAACGTCACGGGGTGGTGTGAATCGGAGGGTCTGAATTAGGATAGGCAGTGAGTTGCAATGTAGGATGGAGAAAAGCACCGCGGGTGGTCAACATGGGGAGGTCAGGGAACATGCATTGGCAATGTAGGATAGGTTTCTGAAAAACATCGCGGGGTGGTGCGCATTGTATGGGTGTGTGTTACATTACATTCACTAGTAGGAGTGAGAAAAACATCAAAGGGTGGTGCGCATTGTATGGGTGTGTGTTACATTACATTCAATAGTAGGAGTGAGAAAAACATCACGGGGTGGTGCGCATTGTATGGGTGTGTGTTACATTACATTCACTAGTAGGAGTGAGAAAAACATCACAGGGTGGTGTGAATCGGAGGGTCTGAATTAGGATAGGCAGTGAGTGGCAATATATGATGGAGAAAAGCACCGTGGGATGGTCAGCATGGGGAGTTCAGGGAACATGCATTGGCAATGTTGGATAGGTTTCTGAAAAACATCGCAGGATGGTGCGAATTGTATGGGTGTCTGTTACATTACATTCACTAGTAGGAGTGAGAAAAACATCACGGGGTGTTGAGCATTGTATGGGTGTGTGTTACATTACATTCACTAGTAGGAGTGAGAAATACATCACGGGGTGGTGTGAATCGGAGGGTCTGAATTAGGATAGGCAGTGAGTGGCAATGTAGGATGGAGAAAAGCACCGCGGGGTGGTCAGCTTGGGGAGGTCAGGGAACATGCAGTGGCAATGTAGGATAGGTTTCTGAAAAACATCGCGGGGTGGTGCGCATTGTATGGGTTTGTGTTACAATACATTCACTAGTAGGAGGGAGAAAAACATCACGGGGTGGTGTGAATCGGAGGGTCTCAATTAGGAGAGGCAGTGTGTGGCAATGTAGGATGGAGAAAAGCACTGCGGGGTGGTCAGCATGGGGAGGTCAGGGAACATGCAGTGGCAATGTACGATAGGTTTCTGAAAAACATCGTGGGGTGGTGCGTATTGTATGCGTGTGTGTTACATTACATTCACTAATAGGAGTGAGAAAACATCACGGGGTGGTGCGCATTGTATGGGTGTGTGTCACATTACATTCACTAGTAGGAGTGAGAAATACATCACGGGGTGGTGTGAATCGGAGGGTCTGAATTAGGATAGGCAGTGAGTGGCAATGTAGGATGGAGAAAAGCACCGCGGGTGGTCAGCATGGGGAGGTCAGGGAACATGCATTGGCAATGTAGGATAGGTTTCTGAAAAACATCGTGGGGTGGTGCGCATTGTATGCGTGTGTGTTAGATTACATTCACTAATAGGAGTGAGAAAACATCACGGGGTGGTGCGCATTGTATGGGTGTGTGTTACATTACATTCACTAGTAGGAGTGAGAAAAACATTACGGTGTGGTGTGAATCGGAGGGTCTGAATTAGGAGAGGCAGTGAGTGGCAATGTAGGATGGAGAAAAGCACTGCGGGGTGGTCAGCCTCGGGAGGTCAGGGAACATGCAGTTTCAAGTTAGGATAGGTTTCTGAAAAACATCGCTGGGTGGTGCGCCTTGTATGGGTGTGTGTTACATTACATTAACTAGTAGGAGTGAGAACAACATCACGAGGTGGTGCGCATTGTATGGGTGTGTGTTACATTACATTCACTAGTAGGAGTGAGAAAAACATCACGGGGTGGTGCGCATTGTATGGGTGTGTGTTACATTTCATTCACTAGTAGGAGTGAGAAAAACATCACTGGGTGGTGTGATTCGGAGGGTCTGAATTAGGATAGGAAGTGAGTGGAAATTTAGGATGGAGAAAAGCACCGCGGGGTTTTCAGCATGTGGAGGTCAGGGAACATGCAGTGGCAATGTAGGGTAGGTTTCTGAAAAACATTGCAGGGTGGTGCGCATTGTATGGGTGTGTGTTACATTACATTCACTAGTAGGAGTGAGAAAAACATCACGGGGTGGTGTGAATCGGAGTGTCTGAATTAGGATAGGCAATGAGTGGCAATGTAGGATGGAGAAAAGCACTGCGGGTGGTCAGCATGGGGAGGTCAGGGAACATGCAGTGGCAATGGAGGATAGGTTTCTGAAAAACATCGCGGGGTGGTGCGCATTGTATGGGTGTGTGATACATTACATTAACTAGTAGCAGTGAGAAAACATCACGGGGTGGTGCGCATTGTATGGGTGTGTGTTACATTACATTCACTAGTAGGAGTGAGAAAAACATCACGGGGTGGTGTGAATCGGAGGGTCTGAATTAGGATAGGCAGTGAGTGGCAATGTAGGATGGAGAAAAGCACCGGGGTGGTCAGCATGGGGAGGTCAGGGAACATGCAGTGGCAATGTAGGATAGGTTTCTGAAAAACATCACGGGGTGGTGCGCATTGTATGGGTGTGTGTTACATTACATTAACTAGTAGGAGTGAGAAAAACATCGCGGGGTGGTGTGAATTGGAGTGTCTGAATTAGGATAGGCAGTGAGTGGCAATGTAGGATGGAGAAAAGCACCGCGGGGTGGTCAGCATGGGGAGGTCAGGGAACATGCAGTGGCAATGTAGGGTAGGTTTCTGAAAAACATTGCAGGGTGGTGCGCATTGTATGGGTGTGTGTTACATTACATTCACTAGTAGGAGTGAGAAAAACATCACGGGGTGGTGTGAATCGGAGTGTCTGAATTAGGATAGGCAATGAGTGGCAATGTAGGATGGAGAAAAGCACCGCGGGGTGGTCAGCATGGGGAAGTCAGGGAACATGCATTGACAATGTAGGATAGGTTTCTGAAAAACATCGCGGGGTGGTGCAAATTGTATGGTTGTCTGTTACATTACATTCACTAGTACGAGTGAGAAAAACATCACGG
Source organism: Cavia porcellus (assembly GCF_034190915.1). NCBI lineage: Eukaryota > Metazoa > Chordata > Mammalia > Rodentia > Caviidae > Cavia > Cavia porcellus. Next base: position 145,899 of record NW_026947569.1, read on the forward strand.
GGTGGTGAGCATTTTATGGGTCTGTGTTACATTACATTCACTAGTAGGAGTGAGAAAAACATCACGGGGTGGTGCGCATTGTATGGGTGTGTGTTACATTACATTCACTAGTAGGAGTGAGAAAAACATCACGGGGTGGTGCGCATTCTATGGGTGTGTGTTACGTTACATTCACTAGTAGGAGTGAGAAAACCTCACGGGGTGGTGTGAATCGGAGGGTCTGAATTAGGATAGGCAGTGAGTGGCAATGTAGGATGGAGGAAAGCACCGCGGGGTGGTCAGCATGGGGAGGTCAGGTAACATGCAGTGTCAATGTAGGATAGGTTTCTGAAAAACATCGCGGGGTGGTGCGCATTGTATGGGTGTGTGTTACATTACATTCACTAGTAGGAGTGAGAAAAACATCACGGGGTGGTGCGCATTGTATGGGTGTGTGTTACATTACATTCACTACTAGGAGTGAGAAAAACATCACGGGGTGGTGTGTATCGGAGGGTCTTAATTAGGATAGGCAGTGAGTGGCAATGTAGGATGGAGAAAAGCGCCGCGGGGTGGTCAGCATGGGGAGGTCAGGGAACATGCAGTGGCAATGTAGGATAGGTATCTGAAAAACATCGAGGGGTGGTGTGCAGTGTATGGGTGTGTGTTACATTACATTCACTAGTAGGAGTGAGAAAAACATCACGGGGTGGTGCGCATTGTATGGGTGTGTGTTATATTACATTCACTAGTAGGAATGAGAAGAACATCACGGGGTGGTGTGATTCGGAGGGTCTGAATTAGGATAGGCAGTGATTGGCAATGTAGGTTGGAGAAAAGCACCGCGAGGTGGTCAGCATGGGGAGGTCATGGAACATGCAGTGGCAATGTAGGAGAGGTTTCTGAAAACTTCGCGGGGTGGTGCGCATTCTATGGGTGTTTGTAACGTTACATTCACTAGTAGGAGTGAGAAAACGTCACGGGGTGGTGTGAATCGGAGGGTCTGAATTAGGATAGGCAGTGAGTGGCAATGTAGGATGGAGAAAAGCACCGCGGGTGGTCAGCATGGGGAGGTCAGGGAACATGCATTGGCAATGTAGGATAGGTTTCTGAAAAACATCGCGGGGTGGTGCGCATTGTATGGGTGTGTGTTACATTACATTCACTAGTAGGAGTGAGAAAAACATCACAGGGTGGTGCGCATTGTATGGGTGTGTGTTACATTACATTCAATAGTAGGAGTGAGAAAAACATCACGGGGTGGTGCGCATTGTATGGGTGTGTGTTACATTACATTCACTAGTAGGAGTGAGAAAAACATCACAGGGTGGTGTGAATCGGAGGGTCTGAATTAGGATAGGCAGTGAGTGGCAATATATGATGGAGAAAAGCACCGTGGGATGGTCAGCATGGGGAGTTCAGGGAACATGCATTGGCAATGTTGGATAGGTTTCTGAAAAACATCGCAGGATGGTGCGAATTGTATGGGTGTCTGTTACATTACATTCACTAGTAGGAGTGAGAAAAACATCACGGGGTGTTTAGCATTGTATGGGTGTGTGTTACATTACATTCACTAGTAGGAGTGAGATATACATCACGGGGTGGTGTGAATCGGAGGGTCTCAATTAGGAGAGGCAGTGTGTGGCAATGTAGGATGGAGAAAAGCACTGCGGGGTGGTCAGCATGGGGAGGTCAGGGAACATGCAGTGGCAATGTACGATAGGTTTCTGAAAAACATCGTGGGGTGGTGCGTATTGTATGTGTGTGTGTTACATTACATTCACTAATAGGAGTGAGAAAACATCACGGGGTGGTGCGCATTGTATGGGTGTGTGTCACATTACATTCACTAGTAGGAGTGAGAAATACATCACGGGGTGGTGTGAATCGGAGGGTCTGAATTAGGATAGGCAGTGAGTGGCAATGTAGGATGGAGAAAAGCACCGCGGGTGGTCAGCATGGGGAGGTCAGGGAACATGCATTGGCAATGTAGGATAGGTTTCTGAAAAACATCGCGGGGTGGTGCGCATTGTATAGGTGTGTGTTACATTACATTCACTAGTAGGAGTGAGAAAAACATCACGGGGTGGTGCACATTGTATGGGTGTGTGTTACATTACATTCACTAGTAGGAGTGAGAAAAACATCACGGGGTGGTGTGTATCGGAGGGTCTTAATTAGGATAGGCAGTGAGTGGCAATGTAGGATGGAGAAAAGCGCCGCGGGGTGGTCCGCATGGGGAGGTCAGGGAACATGCAGTGGCAATGTAGGATAGGTATCTGAAAAACATCGAGGGGTGGTGTGCAGTGTACGGGTGTGTGTTACATTACATTCACTAGTAGGAGTGAGAAAAACATCACGGGGTGGTGCGCATTGTATGGGTGTGTGTTATATTACATTCACTAGTAGGAATGAGAAGAACATCACGGGGTGGTGTGATTCGGAGGGTCTGAATTAGGATAGGCAGTGATTGGCAATGTAGGTTGGAGAAAAGCACCGCGAGGTGGTCAGCAAGGGGAGGTCATGGAACATGCAGTGGCAATGTAGGAGAGGTTTCTGAAAACTTCGCGGGGTGGTGCGCATTCTATGGGTGTTTGTAACGGTACATTCACTAGTAGGAGTGAGAAAACGTCACGGGGTGGTGTGAATCGGAGGGTCTGAATTAGGATAGGCAGTGAGTGGCAATGTAGGATGGAGAAAAGCACCGCGGGTGGTCAGCATGGGGAGGTCAGGGAACATGCATTGGCAATGTAGGATAGGTTTCTGAAAAACATCGCGGGGTGGTGCGCATTGTATGGGTGTGTGTTACATTACATTCACTAGTAGGAGTGAGAAAAACATCACAGGGTGGTGCGCATTGTATGGGTGTGTGTTACATTACATTCAATAGTAGGAGTGAGAAAAACATCACGGGGTGGTGCGCATTTTATGGGTGTGTGTTACATTACATTCACTAGTAGGAGTGAGAAAAACATCACAGGGTGGTGTGAATCGGAGGGTCTGAATTAGGATAGGCAGTGAGTGGCAATATATGATGGAGAAAAGCACCGTGGGATGGTCAGCATGGGGAGTTCAGGGAACATGCATTGGCAATGTTGGATAGGTTTCTGAAAAACATCGCAGGATGGTGCGAATTGTATGGGTGTCTGTTACATTACATTCACTAGTAGGAGTGAGAAAAACATCACGGGATGTTGAGCATTGTATGGGTGTGTGTTACATTACATTCACTAGTAGGAGTGAGAAATACATCACGGGGTGGTGTGAATCGGAGGGTCTCAATTAGGAGAGGCAGTGTGTGGCAATGTAGGATGGAGAAAAGCACTGCGGGGTGGTCAGCATGGGGAGGTCAGGGAACATGCAGTGGCAATGTACGATAGGTTTCTGAAAAACATCGTGGGGTGGTGCGTATTGTATGCGTGTGTGTTACATTACATTCACTAATAGGAGTGAGAAAACATCACGGGGTGGTGCGCATTGTATGGGTGTGTGTCACATTACATTCACTAGTAGGAGTGAGAAATACATCACGGGGTGGTGTGAATCGGAGGGTCTGAATTAGGATAGGCAGTGAGTGGCAATGTAGGATGGAGAAAAGCACCGCGGGTGGTCAGCATGGGGAGGTCAGGGAACATGCATTGGCAATGTAGGATAGGTTTCTGAAAAACTTCGTGGGGTGGTGCGCATTGTATGCGTGTGTGTTACATTACATTCACTAATAGGAGTGAGAAAACATCACGGGGTGGTGCGCATTGTATGGGTGTGTGTTACATTACATTCACTAGTAGGAGTGAGAAAAACATTACGGTGTGGTGTGAATCGGAGGGTCTGAATTAGGAGAGGCAGTGAGTGGCAATGTAGGATGGAGAAAAGCACTGCGGGGTGGTCAGCCTCGGGAGGTCAGGGAACATGCAGTTTCAAGTTAGGATAGGTTTCTGAAAAACATCGCTGGGTGGTGCGCCTTGTATGGGTGTGTGTTACATTACATTAACTAGTAGGAGTGAGAACAACATCACGAGGTGGTGCGCATTGTATGGGTGTGTGTTACATTACATTCACTAGTAGGAGTGAGAAAAACATCACGGGGTGGTGCGCATTGTATGGGTGTGTGTTACATTTCATTCACTAGTAGGAGTGAGAAAAACATCACTGGGTGGTGTGATTCGGAGGGTCTGAATTAGGATAGGAAGTGAGTGGAAATTTAGGATGGAGAAAAGCACCGCGGGGTTTTCAGCATGTGGAGGTCAGGGAACATGCAGTGGCAATGTAGGGTAGGTTTCTGAAAAACATTGCAGGGTGGTGCGCATTGTATGGGTGTGTGTTACATTACATTCACTAGTAGGAGTGAGAAAAACATCACGGGGTGGTGTGAATCGGAGTGTCTGAATTAGGATAGGCAATGAGTGGCAATGTAGGATGGAGAAAAGCACTGCGGGTGGTCAGCATGGGGAGGTCAGGGAACATGCAGTGGCAATGGAGGATAGGTTTTTGAAAAACATCGCGGGGTGGTGCGCATTGTATGGGTGTGTGATACATTACATTAACTAGTAGCAGTGAGAAAACATCACGGGGGGGTGCGCATTGTATGGGTGTGTGTTACATTACATTCACTAGTAGGAGTGAGAAAAACATCACGGGGTGGTGTGAATCGTAGGGTCTGAATTAGGATAGGCAGTGAGTGGCAATGTAGGATGGAGAAAAGCACCGGGGTGGTCAGCATGGGGAGGTCAGGGAACATGCAGTGGCAATGTAGGATAGGTTTCTGAAAAACATCACGGGGTGGTGCGCATTGTATGGGTGTGTGTTACATTACATTAACTAGTAGGAGTGAGAAAAACATCGCGGGGTGGTGTGAATTGGAGTGTCTGAATTAGGATAGGCAGTGAGTGGCAATGTAGGATGGAGAAAAGCACCGCGGGGTGGTCAGCATGGGGAGGTCAGGGAACATGCAGTGGCAATGTAGGATAGGTCTCTGAAAAACATCGCGGGGTGGTGCGCATTGTATGGGTGTGTGTTACATTACATTCACTAGTAGGAGTGAGAAAAACATCACGGGGTGGTGCGCATTGTATGGGTGTGTGTTACATTTCATTCACTAGTAGGAGTGAGAAAAACATCACGGGGTGGTTTGATTCGGAGGGTCTGAATTAGGATAGGAAGTGAGTGGAAATTTAGGATGGAGAAAAGCACCGCGGGGTTTTCAGCATGTGGAGGTCAGGGAACATGCTGTGGCAATGTAGGGTAGGTTTCTGAAAAACATTGCAGGGTGGTGCGCATTGTATGGGTGTGTGTTACATTACATTCACTAGTAGGAGTGAGAAAAACATCACGGGGTGGTGTGAATCGGAGTGTCTGAATTAGGATAGGCAATGAGTGGCAATGTAGGATGGAGAAAAGCACTGCGGGTGGTCAGCATGGGGAGGTCAGGGAACATGCAGTGGCAATGTAGGATAGGTTTCTGAAAAACATCGCGGGGTGGTGCGCATTGTATGGGTGTGTGATACATTACATTAACTAGTAGGAGTGAGAAAAACATCACGGGGTGGTGCGCATTGTATGGGTGTGTGTTACATTACATTCACTAGTAGGAGTGAGAAAAACATCACGGGGTGGTGTGAATCGGAGGGTTGAATTAGGATAGGCAGTGAGTGGCAATGTAGGATGGAGAAAAGCACCGGCTTGGTCAGCATGGGGAGGTCAGGGAACATGCAGTGGCAATGTAGGATAGGTTTCTGAAAAACATCACGGGGTGGTGCGCATTGTATGGGTGTGTGTTACATTACATTAACTAGTAGGAGTGAGAAAAACATCGAGGGGTGGTGTAAATTGGAGTGTCTGAATTAGGATAGGCAGTGAGTGGCAATGTAGGATGGAGAAAAGCACCGCGGGGTGGTCAGCATGGGGAGGTCAGGGAACATGCAGTGGCAATGTAGGATAGGTTTCTGAAAAATATCGTGGGGTGGTGTGCATTGTATGCGTGTGTGTTACATTACATTCACTAATAGGAGTGAGAAAACATCACGGGGTGGTGCGCATTGTATGGGTGTGTGTTACATTACATTCACTAGTAGGAGTGAGAAAAACATCACGGGGTGGTGCGCATTGTATGGGTGTGTGTTACATTTCATTCACTAGTAGGAGTGAGAAAAACATCACTGGGTGGTGTGATTCGGAGGGTCTGAATTAGGATAGGAAGTGAGTGGAAATTTAGGATGGAGAAAAGCACCGCGGGGTTTTCAGCATGTGGAGGTCAGGGAACATGCAGTGGCAATGTAGGGTAGGTTTCTGAAAAACATTGCAGGGTGGTGCGCATTGTATGGGTGTGTGTTACATTACATTCACTAGTAGGAGTGAGAAAAACATCACGGGGTGGTGTGAATCGGAGTGTCTGAATTAGGATAGGCAATGAGTGACAATGTAGGATGGAGAAAAGCACCGCGGTGTGGTCAGCATGGGGAAGTCAGGGAACATGCATTGGCAATGTAGGATAGGTTTCTGAAAAACATCGCGGGGTGGTGCAATTTGTATGGTTGTCTGTTACATTACATTCACTAGTAGGAGTGAGAAAAACATCACGGGGTGGTGAGCATTTTATGGGTCTGTGTTACATTACATTCACTAGTAGGAGTGAGAAAAACATCACGTGGTGGTGTGAATCGGAGGGTCTGAATTAGGATAGGCAGTGAGTGGCAATGTAGGTTGGAGAAAAGTACCGTGGGGTGGTCAGCATGTGGAGGTCATGGAACATGCAGTGGCAATGTAGGATAGGTTTCCGAAAACATCTCGGGGTGGTGCGCATTCTATGGGTGTGTGTTACGTTACATTCACTAGTAGGAGTGAGAAAACCTCACGGGGTGGTGTGAATCGGAGGGTCTGAATTAGGATAGGCAGTGAGTGGCAATGTAGGATGGAGAAAAGTACCGCGGGGTGGTCAGCATGGGGAGGTCATGGAACATGCAGTGGCAATGTAGGATAGGTTTCTGAAAACATTGCGGGGTGGTGCGCATTCTATGGGTGTGTGTTACGTTACATTCACTAGTAGGAGTGAGAAAACCTCACGGGGTGGTGTGAATCGGAGGGTCTGAATTAGGATAGGCAGTGAGTCGCAATGTAGGATGGAGAAAAGCACCGCGGGGAGGTCAGCATGGGGAGGTCAGGTAACATGCAGTGGCAATGTAGGATAGGTTTCTGAAAAACATCGCGGGGTGGTGCGCATTGTATGGGTGTGTGTTACATTACATTCACTAGTAGGAGTGAGAAAAACATCACGGGGTGGTGCGCATTGTATGGGTGTGTGTTACATTACATTCACTACTAGGAGTGAGAAAAACATCACGGGGTGGTGTGTATCGGAGGGTCTTAATTAGGATAGGCAGTGAGTGGCAAGGTAGGATGGAGAAAAGCGCCGCGGGGTGGTCAGCATGGGGAGGTCAGGGAACATGCAGTGGCAATATAGGATAGGTATCTGAAAAACATCGAGGGGTGGTGTGCAGTGTATGGGTGTGTGTTACATTACATTCACTAGTAGGAGTGAGAAAAACATCACGGGGTGGTGCGCATTGAATGGGTGTGTGTTACATTACATTCACTAGTAGGAATGAGAAGAACATCACGGGGTGGTGTGATTCGGAGGGTCTGAATTAGGATAGGCAGTGATTGGCAATGTAGGTTCGAGAAAAGCACCGCGAGGTGGTCAGCATGAGGAGGAAATGGAACATGCAGTGGCAATGTAGGAGAGGTTTCTGAAAACATCGCTGGGTGGTGCGCATTCTATGGGTGTTTGTAACGTTACATTCACTAGTAGGAGTTAGAAAACGTCACGGGGTGGTGTGAATCGGAGGGTCTGAATAAGGATAGGCAGTGAGTGGCAATGTATGATGGAGAAAAGCACCGTGGGGTGGTCAGCATGGGGAGTTCAGGGAACATGCATTGGCAATGTAGGATAGGTTTCTGAAAAACATCGCGGGGTGGTGCGAATTGTATGGGTGTCTGTTACATTACATTCACTAGTAGGAGTGAGAAATACATCACGGAGTGGTGTGAATCGGAGGGTCTGAATTAGGATAGGCAGTGAGTGGCAATGTAGGATGGAGAAAAGCACCGCGGGTGGTCAGCATGGGGAGGTCAGGGAACATGCAGTGGCAATGTAGGATAGGTTTCTGAAAAACATCACGGGGTGGTGCCCATAGTATGGGTGTGTGTTACATTACATTAACTAGTAGGAGTGAGAAAAACATCGCGAGGTGGTGTGAATTGGAGGGTCTGAATTAGGATAGGCAGTGAGTGGCAATGTAGGATGGAGAAAAGCACCGCGGGGTGGTCAGCATGGGGAGGTCAGGGAACATGCAGTGGCAATGTAGGATAGGTTTCTGAAAAACATCGCGGGGTGGTGCGCATTGTATGGGTGTGTGTTACAATACATTCACTAGTGGGAGGGAGAAAAACATCATGGGGTGGTGTGAATCGGAGGGTCTGAATTAGGATAGGCAGTGAGTGGCAATGTAGGATGGAGAAAAGCACTGCGGGGTGGTCAGCCTCCGGAGGTCAGGGAACATGCAGTTTCAAGTTAGGATAGGTTTCTGAAAAACATCGCTGGGTGGTGCGCATTGTATGGGTGTGTGTTACATTACATTCACTAGTAGGAGTGAGAACAACATCACGAGGTGGTGCGCATTGTATGGGTGTGTGTTACATTACATTCACTAGTAGGAGTGAGAAAAACATCACGGGGTGGTGCGCATTGTATGGGTGTGTGTTACATTTCATTCACTAGTAGGAGTGAGAAAAACATCACGGGGTGGTGTGATTCGGAGGGTCTGAATTAGGATAGGAAGTGAGTGGAAATTTAGGATGGAGAAAAGCACCGCGGGATTTTCAGCATGTGGAGGTCAAGAAACATGCAGTGGCAATGTAGGGTAGGTTTCTGAAAAACATTGCAGGGTGGTGCGCATTGTATGGGTGTGTGTTACATTACATTCACTAGTAGGAGTCAGAAAAACATCACGGGGTGGTGTGAATCGGAGTGTCTGAATTAGGATAGGCAATGAGTGGCAATGTAGGATGGATAAAAGCACTGCGGGTGGTCAGCATGGGGAGGTCAGGGAACATGCAGTGGCAATGTAGGATAGGTTTCTGAAAAACATCGCGGGGTGGTGCGCATTGTATGGGTGTGTGATACATTACATTAACTAGTAGGAGTGAGAAAAACATCACGGGGTGGTGCGCATTGTATGGGTGTGTGTTACATTACATTCACTAGTAGGTGTGAGGAAAACATCACGGGGTGGTGTGAATCGGAGGGTCTGAATTAGGATAGGCAGTGAGTGGCAATGTAGGATGGAGAAAAGCACCGGCTTGGTCAGCATGGGGAGGTCAGGGAACATGCAGTGGCAATGTAGGATAGGTTTCTGAAAAACATCACGGGGTGGTGCGCATTGTATGGGTGTGTGTTACATTACATTAACTAGTAGGAGTGAGAAAAACATCGCGGGGTGGTGTGAATTGGAGTGTCTGAATTAGGATAGGCAGTGAGTGGCAATGTAGGATGGAGAAAAGCACCGCGGGGTGGTCAGCATGGGGAGGTCAGGGAACATGCAGTGGCAATGTAGGATAGGTTTCTGAAAAACATCGCGGGGTGGTGCGCATTGTATGGGTGTGTGTTACAATACATTCACTAGTAGGAGGGAGAAAAACATCACGGGGTGGTGTGAATCGGAGGGTCTCAATTAGGAGAGGCAGTGAGTGGCAATGTAGGATGCAGAAAAGCACCGCGGGGTGGTCAGCATGGGGATGTCAGGGAACATGCAGTGGCAATGTAGGATAGGTTTCTGAAAAACGTCGTGGGGTGATGCGCATTGTATGCGTGTGTGTTACATTACATTCACTAATAGGAGTGAGAAAACATCAAGGGGTAGTGCGCATTGTATGGGTGTGTGTTACATTACATTCACTAGTAGGAGTGAGAAAAACATTACGGTGTGGTGTGAATCGGAGGGTCTGAATTAGGAGAGGCAGTGAGTGGCAATGTAGGATGGAGAAAAGCACTGCGGGGTGGTCAGCCTCGGGAGGTCAGGGAACATGCAGTTTCAAGTTAGGATAGGTTTCTGAAAAACATCGCTGGGTGGTGCGCCTTGTATGGGTGTGTGTTACATTACATTCACTAGTAGGAGTGAGAACAACATCACGAGGTGGTGCGCATTGTATGGGTGTGTGTTACATTACATTCACTAGTAGGAGTGAGAAAAACATTACGGTGTGGTGTGAATCGGAGTGTCTGAATTAGGATAGGCAATGAGTGGCAATGTAGGATGGAGAAAAGCACTGCGGGGTGGTCAGCCTCGGGAGGTCAGGGAACATGCAGTTTCAAGTTAGGATAGGTTTCTGAAAAACATCGCTGGGTGGTGCGCATTGTATGGGTGTGTGTTACATTACATTCACTAGTAGGAGTGAGAACAACATCACGAGGTGGTGCGCATTGTATGGGTCTGTGTTACATTACATTCACTAGTAGGAGTGAGAAAAACATCACGTGGTGGTGCGCATAGTATGGGTGTGTGTTACATTTCATTCACTAGTAGGAGTGAGAAAAACATCACGGGGTGGTGTGATTCGGAGGGTCTGAATTAGGATAGGAAGTGAGTGGAAATTTAGGATGGAGAAAAGCACCGCGGGGTTTTCAGCATGTGGAGGTCAGGGAACATGCAGTGGCAATGTAGAGTAGGTTTCTGAAAAACATTGCAGGGTGGTGCGCATTGTATTGGTGTGTGTTACATTACATTCACTAGTAGGAGTGAGAAAAACATCACGGGGTGGTGTGAATCGGAGTGTCTGAATTAGGATAGGCAATGAGTGGCAATGTAGGATGGAGAAAAGCACTGCGGGTGGTCAGCATGGGGAGGTCAGGGAACATGCAGTGGCAATGCAGGATAGGTTTCTGAAAAACATCGCGGGGTGGTGCGCATTGTATGGGTGTGTGTTACATTACATTCACTATTAGGAGTGAGAAAAACTTCACTGGGTGGTGCGCATTGTATGGGTGTGTGTTACATTACATTCACTAGTAGGAGTGAGAAAAACATCACGGGGTGGTGTGAATCGGAGGGTCTGAATTAGGATAGGCAGTGAGTGGCAATGTAGGATGGAGAAAAGCACCGCGGGGTGGTCAGCATGGGGAGGTCAGGGAACATGCAGTGGCAATGTAGGATAGTTTTCTGAAAAACATCACGGGGTGGTGTGCATTGTATGGGTGTGTGTTACATTACATTCACTAGTAGGAGTGAGAAAAACATCACGGGGTGGTGTGAATCGGAGGGTCTGAATTAGGATAGGCAGTGAGTGGCAATGTAGGATGGAGAAAAGCACCGGCTTGGTCAGCATGGGGAGGTCAGGGAACATGCAGTGGCAATGTAGGATAGGTTTCTGAAAAACATCGCGGGGTGGTGCGCATTGTATGGGTGTGTGATACATTACATTAACTAGTAGGAGTGAGAAAAACATCACGGGGTGGTGCGCATTGTATGGGTGTGTGTTACATTACATTCACTAGTAGGTGTGAGGAAAACATCACGGGGTGGTGTGAATCGGAGGGTCTGAATTAGGATAGGCAGTGAGTGGCAATGTAGGATGGAGAAAGTGCTAGCACCGGCTTGGTCAGCATGGGGAGGTCAGGGAACATGCAGTGGCAATGTAGGATAGGTTTCTGAAAAACATCACGGGGTGGTGCGCATTGTATGGGTGTGTGTTACATTACATTAACTAGTAGGAGTGAGAAAAACATCGCGGGGTGGTGTGAATTGGAGTGTCTGAATTAGGATAGGCAGTGAGTGGCAATGTAGGATGGAGAAAAGAACCGCGGGGTGGTCAGCATGGGGAGGTCAGGGAACATGCAGTGGCAATGTAGGATAGGTTTCTGAAAAACATCGCGGGGTGGTGCGCATTGTATGGGTGTGTGTTACAATACATTCACTAGTAGGAGGGAGAAAAACATCACGGGGTGGTGTGAATTGGAGGGTCTCAATTAGGAGAGGCAGTGAGTGGCAATGTAGGATGCAGAAAAGCACCGCGGGGTGGTCAGCATGGGGATGTCAGGGAACATGCAGTGGCAATGTAGGATAGGTTTCTGAAAAACATCGTGGGGTGATGCGCATTGTATGCGTGTGTGTTACATTACATTCACTAATAGGAGTGAGAAAACATCAAGGGGTAGTGCGCATTGTATGGGTGTGTGTTACATTACATTCACTAGTAGGAGTGAGAAAAACATTACGGTGTGGTGTGAATCGGAGGGTCTGAATTAGGAGAGGCAGTGAGTGGCAATGTAGGATGGAGAAAATCACTGCGGGGTGGTCAGCCTCGGGAGGTCAGGGAACATGCAGTTTCAAGTTAGGATAGGTTTCTGAAAAACATCGCTGGGTGGTGCGCCTTGTATGGGTGTGTGTTACATTACATTCACTAGTAGGAGTGAGAACAACATCACGAGGTGGTGCGCATTGTATGGGTGTGTGTTACATTACATTCACTAGTAGGAGTGAGAAAAACATTACGGTGTGGTGTGAATCGGAGTGTCTGAATTAGGATAGGCAATGAGTGGCAATGTAGGATGGAGAAAAGCACTGCGGGGTGGTCAGCCTCGGGAGGTCAGGGAACATGCAGTTTCAAGTTAGGATAGGTTTCTGAAAAACATCGCTGGGTGGTGCGCATTGTATGGGTGTGTGTTACATTACATTCACTAGTAGGAGTGAGAACAACATCACGAGGTGGTGCGCATTGTATGGGTGTGTGTTACATTACATTCACTAGTAGGAGTGAGAAAAACATCACGTGGTGGTGCGCATAGTATGGGTGTGTGTTACATTTCATTCACTAGTAGGAGTGAGAAAAACATCACGGGGTGGTGTGATTCGGAGGGTCTGAATTAGGATAGGAAGTGAGTGGAAATTTAGGATGGAGAAAAGCACCGCGGGGTTTTCAGCATGTGGAGGTCAGGGAACATGCAGTGGCAATGTAGAGTAGGTTTCTGAAAAACATTGCAGGGTGGTGCGCATTGTATTGGTGTGTGTTACATTACATTCACTAGTAGGAGTGAGAAAAACATCACGGGGTGGTGTGAATCGGAGTGTCTGAATTAGGATAGGCAATGAGTGGCAATGTAGGATGGAGAAAAGCACTGCGGGTGGTCAGCATGGGGAGGTCAGGGAACATGCAGTGGCAATGCAGGATAGGTTTCTGAAAAACATCGCGGGGTGGTGCGCATTGTATGGGTGTGTGTTACATTACATTCAATAGTAGGAGTGAGAAAAACTTCACGGGGTGGTGCGCATTGTATGGGTGTGTGTTACATTACATTCACTAGTAGGAGTGAGAAAAACATCACGGGGTGGTGTGAATCGGAGGGTCTGAATTAGGATAGGCATTGAGTGTCAATGTAGGATGGAGAAAAGCACCGCGGGGTGGTCAGCATGGGGAGGTCAGGGAACATGCAGTGGCAATGTAGGATAGTTTTCTGAAAAACATCACGGGGTGGTGTGCATTGTATGGGTGTGTGTTACATTACATTCACTAGTAGGAGTGAGAAAAACATCACGGGGTGGTGTGAATCGGAGGGTCTGAATTAGGATAGGCAGTGAGTGGCAATGTAGGATGGAGAAAAGCACCGGCTTGGTCAGCATGGGGAGGTCAGGGAACATGCAGTGGCAATGTAGGATAGGTTTCTGAAAAACATCACGGGGTGGTGCGCATTGTATGGGTGTGTGTTACATTACATTAACTAGTAGGAGTGAGAAAAACATCGCGGGGTGGTGTGAATTGGAGTGTCTAAATTAGGATAGGCAGTGAGTGGCAATGTAGGATGGAGAAAAGCACCGCGGGGTGGTCAGCATGGGGAGGTCAGGGAACATGCAGTGGCAATGTAGGATAGGTTTCTGAAAAACATCGCGGGGTGGTGCGCATTGTATGGGTGTGTGTTACAATACATTCTCTAGTAGGAGGGAGAAAAACATCACGGGGTGGTGTGAATCGGAGGGTCTCAATTAGGAGAGGCAGTGAGTGGCAATGTAGGATGGAGAAAAGCACCGCGGGGTGGTCAGCATGGGGAGGTCAGGGAACATGCAGTGGCAATGTAGGATAGGTTTCTGAAAAACATCGTGGGGTGGTGCGCGTTGTATGCGTGTGTGTTACATTACATTCACTAATAGGAGTGAGAAAACATCACGGGGTGGTGCGCATTGTATGGGTGTGTGTTACATTACATTCACTAGTAGGAGTGAGAAAAACATTACGGTGTGGTGTGAATCGGAGGGTCTGAATTAGGAGAGGCAGTGAGTGGCAATGTAGGATGGAGAAAAGCACTGCGGGGTGGTCAGCCTCGGGAGGTCAGGGAACATGCAGTTTCAAGTTAGGATAGGTTTCTGAAAAACATCGCTGGGTGGTGCGCCTTGTATGGGTGTGTGTTACATTACATTCACTAGTAGGAGTGAGAACAACATCACGAGGTGGTGTGCATTGTATGGGTGTGTGTTACATTACATTCACTAGTAGGAGTGAGAAAAACATCACGGGCGGTGCGCATTGTATGGGTGTGTGTTACATTTCATTCACTAGTAGGAGTGAGAAAAACATCACTGGGTGGTGTGATTCGGAGGGTCTGAATTAGGATAGGAAGTGAGTGGAAATTTAGGATGGAGAAAAGCACCGCGGGGTTTTCAGCATGTGGAGGTCAGGGAACATGCAGTGGCAATGTAGGGTAGGTTTCTGAAAAACATTGCAGGGTGGTGCGCATTGTATGGGTGTGTGTTACATTACATTCACTAGTAGGAGTGAGAAAAACATCACGGGGTGGTGTGAATCGGAGTGTCTGAATTAGGATAGGCAATGAGTGGCAATGTAGGATGGAGAAAAGCACTGCGGGTGGTCAGCATGGGGAGGTCAGGGAACATGCAGTGGCAATGGAGGATAGGTTTCCTAAAAACATCGCGGGGTGGTGCGCATTGTATGGGTTTGTGATACATTACATTAACTAGTAGGAGTGAGAAAAACATCACGGGGTGGTGTGCATTGTATGGGTGTGTGTTACAATACATTCACTAGTAGGAGCGAGAAAAACATCACGGGGTGGTGTGAATCGGAGGGTCTGAATTAGGATAGGCAGTGAGTGGCAATGTAGGATGGAGAAAAGCACCGGGGTGGTCAGCATGGGGAGGTCAGGGAACATGCAGTGGCAATGTAGGATAGGTTTCTGAAAAACATCACGGGGTGGTGCGCATTGTATGGGTGTGTGTTACATTACATTAACTAGTAGGAGTGAGAAAAACATCGCGGGGTGTTGTGAATTGGAGTGTCTGAATTAGGATAGGCAGTGAGTGGCAATGTAGGATGGAGAAAAGCACCACGGGGTGGTCAGCATGGGGAGGTCAGGGAACATGCAGTGGCAATGTAGGATAGGTCTCTGAAAAACATCGCGGGGTGGTGCGCATTGTATGGGTGTGTGTTACATTACATTCACTAGTAGGAGTGAGAAAAACATTACGGGGTGGTGCGCATTGTATGGGTGTGTGTTACATTACATTCACTACTAGGAATGAGAAAAACATCACGGTGTGGTGTGAATCGGAGGGTCTGAATTAGGATAGGCAGTGAGTGTCAATGTAGGATGGAGAAAGGCACCGTGGGGTGGTCAGCATGGGGAAGTCAGGGAACATGCATTGGCAATGTAGGATAGGTTTCTGAAAAACATCGCGAGGTGGTGCAAATTGTATGGGTGTCTGTTACATTACATTCACTAGTAGGAGTGAGAAAAACATCACGGGGTGGTGAGCATTTTATGGGTCTGTGTTACATTACATTCACTAGTAGGAGTGAGAAAAACATCACGGGGTGGTGTGAATCGGAGGGTCTGAATTAGGATAGGCAGTGAGTGGCAATGTAGGTTGGAGAAAAGTACCGAGGGGTGGTCAGCATGTGGAGGTTATGGAACATGCAGTGGCAATGTAGGATAGGTTTCTGAAAACATTGCGGGGTGGTGCGCATTCAATGGGTGTGTGTTACGTTACATTCACTAGTAGGAGTGAGAAAACCTCACGGGTTGTGTGAATCAGAGGGTCTGAATTATGATAGGCAGTGAGTGGCAATGTAGGATGGAGAAAAGTACCGCGGGGTGGTCAGCATGGGGAGGTCATGGAACATGCAGTGGCAAAGTAGGATAGGTTTCTGAAATCATTGCGGGGTGGTGCGCATTCTATGGGTGTGTGTTACGTTACATTCACTAGTAGGAATGAGAAAACCTCACGGGGTGGTGTGAATCGGAGGGTGTGAATAAGGATAGGCAGTGAGTGGCAATGTAGGATGGAGAAAAGCACCGCGGGGTGGTCAGCATGGGGAGGTCAGGGAACATGCAGTGGCAATGTAGGATAGGTTTCTGAAAAACATCGCGGGGTGGTGCGCATTGTATGGGTGTGTGTTACATTACATTCACTAGTAGGAGTGAGAAAAACATCACGGGGTGGTGCGCATTGTATGGGTGTGTGTTACATTACATTCAATAGTAGGAGTGAAAAAAACATCACGGGGTGGTGTGTATCGGAGGGTCTGAATTAGGATGGGCAGTGAGTGACAATGTGGGATGGAGAAAAGCGCCGCGGGGTGGTCAGCATGGGGAGGTCAGGGAACATGCAGTGGCAATGTAGGATAGGTATCTGAAAAACATCGAGGGGTGGTGTGCAGTGTATGGGTGTGTGTTACATTACATTCACTAGTAGGAGTGAGAAAAACATCACGGGGTGGTGCGCATTGTATGGGTGTGTGTTACATTACATTCACTAGTAGGAGTGAGAAAAACATCACGGGGTGGTGTGAATCGGAGGGTCTGAATTAGGATAGGCAGTGAGTGACAATGTAGGATGGAGAAAAGCACCGCGGGGTGGTCAGCATGGGGAGGTCAGGGAACATGCAGTGGCAATGTAGGAGAGGTTTCTGAAAACATCGCGGGGTGGTGCGCATTCTATGGGTGTTTGTAACGTTACATTCACTAGTAGGAGTGAGAAAACGTCACGGGGTGGTGTGAATCTGAGGGTCTGAATTAGGATAGGCAGTGAGTGGCAATGTAGGATGGAGAAAAGCACCGCGGGTGGTCAGCATGGGGAGGTCAGGGAACATGCATTGGCAATGTAGGATAGGTTTCTGAAAAACATCGCGGGGTGGTGCGCATTGTATGGGTGTGTGTTACATTACATTCACTAGTAGGAGTGAGAAAAACATCACAGGGTGGTGCGCATTGTATGGGTGTGTGTTACATTACATTCAATAGTAGGAGTGAGAAAAACATCACGGTGTGGTGTGAATCGGAATGTCTGAATTAGCATAGGCAGTGAGTGGCAATGTATGATGGAGAAAAGCACCGCGGGGTGGTCAGCATGGGGAGGTCAGGGAACATGCATTGGCAATGTAGGATAGGTTTCTGAAAAACATCTCGGGGTGGTGCGAATTGTACGGGTGTCTGTTACATTTCATTCACTAGTAGGAGTGAGAAAAACATCACGGGGTGTTGAGCATTTTATGGGTGTGTGTTACATTACATTCACTAGTAGGAGTGAGAAAAACATCACGGGGTGGTGTGAATCGGAGGGTCTGAATTAGGATAGGCAATGAGTGGCAATGTAGGATGGAGAAAAGCACCGCGGGTGGTCAGCATGGGGAGGTCAGTGAACATGCAGTGGCAATGTAGGATAGGTTTCTGAAAAACATCACGGGGTGGTGCGCATTGTATGGGTGTGTGTTACATTACATTAACTAGTAGGAGTGAGAAAAACATCGCGAGGTGGTGTGAATTGGAGGGTCTGAATTAGGATAGGCAGTGAGTGGCAATGTAGGATGGAGAAAAGCACCACGGGGTGGTCAGCATGGGGAGGTCAGGGAACATGCAGTGGCAATGTAGGATAGGTTTCTGAAAAACATCGTGGGGTGGTGCGCATTGTATGCGTGTGTGTTATATTACATTCACTAATAGGAGTGAGAAAAACATCACGGGGTGGTGCGCATTGTATGGGTGTGTTTTACATTACATTCACTAGTAGGAGTGAGAAAAACATTACGGTGTGGTGTGAATCGGAGGGTCTGAATTAGGAGAGGCAGTGAGTGGCAATGTATTATGGAGAAAAGCACTGCGGGGTGGTCAGCCTCGGGAGGTCAGGGAACATGCAGTTTCAAAGTAGGATAGGTTTCTGAAAAACATCGCTGGGTGGTGCGCATTGTATGGGTGTGTGTTACATTACATTCACTAGTAGGAGTGAGAACGGCATCACGAGGTGGTGCGCATTGTATGGGGGTGTGTTACATTACATTCACTAGTAGGAGTGAGAAAAACATCACGGGGTGGTGCGCATTGTATGGGGGTGTGTTACATTTCATTCACTAGTAGGAGTGAGAAAAACATCATGGGGTGGTGTGATTCGGAGGGTCTGAATTAGGATAGGCAGTGAGTGGAAATTTAGGATGAAGAAAAGCACCGCGGGGTTTTCAGCATGGGGATTTCAGGGAACAT
The DNA here is from genome assembly GCF_034190915.1 of Cavia porcellus. NCBI lineage: Eukaryota > Metazoa > Chordata > Mammalia > Rodentia > Caviidae > Cavia > Cavia porcellus. Next base: position 164,413 of record NW_026947569.1, read on the forward strand.
GCAGTGGCAATGTAGGGTAGGTTTCTGAAAAACATTGCAGGGTGGTGCGCATTGTATGGGTGTGTGATACATTACAATAACTAGTAGGTGTGAGAAAAACATCGCGGGGTGGTGTGAATCAGAGGGGCTGAATTAGGATAGGCAGTGAGTGGCAATGTAGGATGAAGAAAAGCACCGCGGGGTGGTCAGCATGGGGAGGTCAGGGAACATGCAGTGGCAATGTAGGATAGGTTTCTGAAAAACATCGCGGGGTGGTGCGCATTGTATGGGTGTGTGTTACAATACATTCACTAGTAGGAGGGAGAAAAACATCACGGGGTGGTGTGAATCGGAGGATCTGAATTAGGATAGCCAGTGAGTGGCAATGTAGAATGGAGAAAAGCACCGCGGGGTGGTCAGCATGGGGAGTTCAGGGAACATGCAGTGGCAATGTAGGATAGGTTTCTGAAAAATATCGCGGGGTGGTGCGCATTGTATGGGTGTGTGTTACATTACATTCACTAGTAGGAGTGAGGAAAACATCACTGGGTGGTGTGAATCGGAGGGTCTGAATTAGGATAGGCAGTGAGTGGCAATGTAGGTTGGAGAAAAGCACCGTGGGGTTGTCAGCATGGGGAGGTCAGGGAACATGCAGTGGCAATGCAGGATAGGTTTCTGAAAAACATCGCGGGGTGGTGCGCATTGTATGGGTATGGTGTTACATTACATTCACTAGTAGAAGTGAGAAAAACATCACGGGGTAGTGCGCATTGTATGGGTGTGTGTTACATTACATTCCCTAGTAGGAGTGAGAAAAACATCACGGGGTGGTGTGAATCGGAGGGTCTGAATTAGGATAGGCACTGAGTGGCAATGTAGGATGGAGAAAAGCACCGCGGAGTGGTCAGCATGGGGAGGTCAGGGAACATGCAGTGGCAATGTAGGATAGGTTTCTGAAAAACATCGAGGGTTGGTGCGCATTGCATGGGTATGTGTTATATTACATTCACTAGTAGGAGTGAGAAAAACTTCACGGGGTGGTGCGCATTGTATGGGTGTGTGTTACATTACATTCACTAGTAGGAGTGAGAAAAAAATCACGGGGTGGTGTGAATCTGAGGGTCTTAATTAGGATAGGCAGTGAGTGGCAATGTAGGATGGAGAAAAGCGCCGCGGGGTGGTCAGCATGGGGAGGTCAGGGAACATGCAGTGGCAATGTAGGATAGGTATCTGAAAAACATCGAGGGGTGGTGTGCAGTGTATGGGTGTGTGTTACATTACATTCACTAGTAGGAGTGAGAAAAACATCACGGGGTGGTGCGCATTGTATGGGTGTGTGTTACATTACATTCACTAGTAGGAATGAGAAGAACATCACGGGGTGGTGTGATTCGGAGGGTCTGAATTAGGATAGGCAGTGATTGGCAATGTAGGTTGGAGAAAAGCACCGCGAGGTGGTCAGCATGGGGAGGTCATGGAACATGCAGTGGCAATGTAGGAGAGGTTTCTGAAAACTTCGCGGGGTGGTGCGCATTCTATGGGTGTTTGTAACGTTACATTCACTAGTAGGAGTGAGAAAACGTCACGGGGTGGTGTGAATCGGAGGGTCTGAATTAGGATAGGCAGTGAGTGGCAATGTAGGATGGAGAAAAGCACCGCGGGTGGTCAGCATGGGGAGGTCAGGGAACATGCATTGGCAATGTAGGATAGGTTTCTGAAAAACATCGCGGGGTGGTGCGCATTGTATGGGTGTGTGTTACATTACATTCACTAGTAGGAGTGAGAAAAACATCACAGGGTGGTGCGCATTGTATGGGTGTGTGTTACATTACATTCAATAGTAGGAGTGAGAAAAACATCACGGGGTGGTGCGCATTGTATGGGTGTGTGTTACATTACATTCACTAGTAGGAGTGAGAAAAACATCACAGGGTGGTGTGAATCGGAGGGTCTGAATTAGGATAGGCAGTGAGTGGCAATATATGATGGAGAAAAGCACCGTGGGGTGGTCAGCATGGGGAGTTCAGGGAACATGCATTGGCAATGTTGGATAGGTTTCTGAAAAACATCGCAGGGTGGTGCGAATTGTATGGGTGTCTGTTACATTACATTCACTAGTAGGAGGGAGAAAAACATCACGGGGTGGTGTGAATCGGAGGGTCTCAATTAGGAGAGGCAGTGTGTGGCAATGTAGGATGGAGAAAAGCACTGCGGGGTGGTCAGCATGGGGAGGTCAGGGAACATGCAGTGGCAATGTAGGATAGGTTTCTGAAAAACATCGTGGGGTGGTGCGTATTGTATGCGTGTGTGTTACATTACATTCACTAATAGGAGTGAGAAAACATCACGGGGTGGTGCGCATTGTATGGGTGTGTGTCACATTACATTCACTAGTAGGAGTGAGAAATACATCACGGGGTGGTGTGAATCGGAGGGTCTGAATTAGGATAGGCAGTGAGTGGCAATGTAGGATGGAGAAAAGCACCGCGGGAGGTCAGCATGGGGAGGTCAGGGAACATGCATTGGCAATGTAGGATAGGTTTCTGAAAAACATCGTGGGGTGGTGCGCATTGTATGCGTGTGTGTTACATTACATTCACTAATAGGAGTGAGAAAACATCACGGGGTGGTGCGCATTGTATGGGTGTGTGTTACATTACATTCACTAGTAGGAGTGAGAAAAACATTACGGTGTGGTGTGAATCGGAGGGTCTGAATTAGGAGAGGCAGTGAGTGGCAATGTAGGATGGAGAAAAGCACTGCGGGGTGGTCAGCCTCGGGAGGTCAGGGAACATGCAGTTTCAAGTTAGGATAGGTTTCTGAAAAACATCGCTGGGTGGTGCGCCTTGTATGGGTGTGTGTTACATTACATTCACTAGTAGGAGTGAGAACAACATCACGAGGTGGTGCGCATTGTATGGGTGTGTGTTACATTACATTCACTAGTAGGAGTGAGAAAAACATCACGGGGTGGTGCGCATTGTATGGGTGTGTGTTACATTTCATTCACTAGTAGGAGTGAGAAAAACATCACTGGGTGGTGTGATTCGGAGGGTCTGAATTAGGATAGGAAGTGAGTGGAAATTTAGGATGGAGAAAAGCACCGCGGGGTTTTCAGCATGTGGAGGTCAGGGAACATGCAGTGGCAATGTAGGGTAGGTTTCTGAAAAACATTGCAGGGTGGTGCGCATTGTATGGGTGTGTGTTACATTACATTCACTAGTAGGAGTGAGAAAAACATCACGGGGTGGTGTGAATCGGAGTGTCTGAATTAGGATAGGCAATGAGTGGCAATGTAGGATGGAGAAAAGCACTGCGGGTGGTCAGCATGGGGAGGTCAGGGAACATGCAGTGGCAATGTAGGATAGGTTTCTGAAAAACATCGCGGGGTGGTGCGCATTGTATGGGTGTGTGATACATTACATTAACTAGTAGCAGTGAGAAAACATCACGGGGTGGTGCGCATTGTATGTGTGTGTGTTACATTACATTCACTAGTAGGAGTGAGAAAAACATCACGGGGTGGTGTGAATCGGAGGGTCTGAATTAGGATAGGAAGTGAGTGGAAATTTAGGATGGAGAAAAGCACCGCGGGGTTTTCAGCATGTGGAGGTCAGGGAACATGCTGTGGCAATGTAGGGTAGGTTTCTGAAAAACATTGCAGGGTGGTGCGCATTGTATGGGTGTGTGTTACATTACATTCACTAGTAGGAGTGAGAAAAACATCACGGGGTGGTGTGAATCGGAGTGTCTGAATTAGGATAGGCAATGAGTGGCAATGTAGGATGGAGAAAAGCACTGCGGGTGGTCAGCATGGGGAGGTCAGGGAACATGCAGTGGCAATGTAGGATAGGTTTCTGAAAAACATCGCGGGGTGGTGCGCATTGTATGGGTGTGTGATACATTACATTAACTAGTAGGAGTGAGAAAAACATCACGGGGTGGTGCGCATTGTATGGGTGTGTGTTACATTACATTCACTAGTAGGAGTGAGAAAAACATCACGGGGTGGTGTGAATCGGAGGGTCTGAATTAGGATAGGCAGTGAGTGGCAATGTAGGATGGAGAAAAGCACCGGCTTGGTCAGCATGGGGAGGTCAGGGAACATGCAGTGGCAATGTAGGATAGGTTTCTGAAAAACATCACGGGGTGGTGCGCATTGTATGGGTGTGTGTTACATTACATTAACTAGTAGGAGTGAGAAAAACATCGAGGGGTGGTGTAAATTGGAGTGTCTGAATTAGGATAGGCAGTGAGTGGCAATGTAGGATGGAGAAAAGCACCGCGGGGTGGTCAGCATGGGGAGGTCAGGGAACATGCAGTGGCAATGTAGGATAGGTTTCTGAAAAACATCGTGGGGTGGTGCGCATTGTATGCGTGTGTGTTACATTACATTCACTAATAGGAGTGAGAAAACATCACGGGGTGGTGCGCATTGTATGGGTGTGTGTTACATTACATTCACTAGTAGGAGTGAGAACAACATCACGAGGTGGTGCGCATTGTATGGGTGTGTGTTACATTACATTCACTAGTAGGAGTGAGAAAAACATCACGGGGTGGTGCGCATTGTATGCGTGTGTGTTACATTTCATTCACTAGTAGGAGTGAGAAAAACATCACTGGGTGGTGTGATTCGGAGGGTCTGAATTAGGATAGGAAGTGAGTGGAAATTTAGGATGGAGAAAAGCACCGCGGGGTTTTCAGCATGTGGAGGTCAGGGAACATGCAGTGGCAATGTAGGGTAGGTTTCTGAAAAACATTGCAGGGTGGTGCGCATTGTATGGGTGTGTGTTACATTACATTCACTAGTAGGAGTGAGAAAAACATCACGGGGAGGTGTGAATCGGAGTGTCTGAATTAGGATAGGCAATGAGTGGCAATGTAGGATGGAGAAAAGCACCGCGGTGTGGTCAGCATGGGGAAGTCAGGGAACATGCATTGGCAATGTAGGATAGGTTTCTGAAAAACATCGCGGGGTGGTGCAATTTGTATGGTTGTCTGTTACATTACATTCACTAGTAGGAGTGAGAAAAACATCTCGGGGTGGTGAGCATTTTATGGGTCTGTGTTACATTACATTCACTAGTAGGAGTGAGAAAAACATCACGGGGTGGTGTGAATCGGAGGGTCTGAATTAGGATAGGCAGTGAGTGGCAATGTAGGTTGGAGAAAAGTACCGCGGGGTGGTCAGCATGTGGAGGTCATGGAACATGCAGTGGCAATGTAGGATAGGTTTCCGAAAACATCTCGGGGTGGTGCGCATTCTATGGGTGTGTGTTACGTTACGTTCACTAGTAGGAGTGAGAAAACCTCACGGGGTGGTGTGAATCGGAGGGTCTGAATTAGGATAGGCAGTGAGTGGCAATGTAGGATGGAGAAAAGTACCGCGGGGTGGTCAGCATGGGGAGGTCATGGAACATGCAGTGGCAATGTAGGATAGGTTTCTGAAAACATTGCGGGGTGGTGCGCATTCTATGTGTGTGTGTTACGTTACATTCACTAGTAGGAGTGAGAAAACCTCACGGGGTGGTGTGAATCGGAGGGTCTGAATTAGGATAGGCAGTGAGTCGCAATGTAGGATGGAGAAAAGCACCGCGGGTAGGTCAGCATGGGGAGGTCAGGTAACATGCAGTGGCAATGTAGGATAGGTTTCTGAAAAACATCGCGGGGTGGTGCGCATTGTATGGGTGTGTGTTACATTACATTCACTAGTAGGAGTGAGAAAAACATCACGGGGTGGTGCGCATTGTATGGGTGTGTGTTACATTACATTCACTACTAGGAGTGAGAAAAACATCACGGGGTGGTGTGTATCGGAGGGTCTTAATTAGGATAGGCAGTGAGTGGCAAGGTAGGATGGAGAAAAGCGCCGCGGGGTGGTCAGCATGGGGAGGTCAGGGAACATGCAGTGGCAATATAGGATAGGTATCTGAAAAACATCGAGGGGTGGTGTGCAGTGTATGGGTGTGTGTTACATTACATTCACTAGTAGGAGTGAGAAAAACATCACGGGGTGGTGCGCATTGTATGGGTGTGTGTTACATTACATTCACTAGTAGGAATGAGAAGAACATCACGGGGTGGTGTGATTCGGAGGGTCTGAATTAGGATAGGCAGTGATTGGCAATGTAGGTTGGAGAAAAGCACCGCGAGGTGGTCAGCATGAGGAGGTCATGGAACATGCAGTGGCAATGTAGGAGAGGTTTCTGAAAACATCGCGGGGTGGTGCGCATTCTATGGGTGTTTGTAACGTTACATTCACTAGTAGGAGTTAGAAAACGTCACGGGGTGGTGTGAATCGGAGGGTCTGAATAAGGATAGGCAATGAGTGGCAATGTAGGATGGAGAAAAGCACCGCGGGTGGTCAGCATGGGGAGGTCAGGGAACATGCATTGGCAATGTAGGATAGGTTTCTGAAAAACATCGCGGGGTGGTGCGCATTGTATGGGTGTGTGTTACATTACATTCACTAGTAGGAGTGAGAAAAACATCACAGGGTGGTGCGCATTGTATGGGTGTGTGTTACATTACATTCAATAGTAGGAGTCAGAAAAACATCACAGGGTGGTGCGCATTGTATGGGTGTGTGTTACATTACATTCACTAGTAGGAGTGAGAAAAACATCACAGGGGGGTGTGAATCGGAGGGTCTGAATTAGGATAGGCAGTGAGTGGCAATGTATGATGGAGAAAAGCACCGTGGGGTGGTCAGCATGGGGAGTTCAGGGAACATGCATTGGCAATGTAGGATAGGTTTCTGAAAAACATCGCGGGGTGGTGCGAATTGTATGGGTGTCTGTTACATTACATTCACTAGTAGGAGTGAGAAAAACATCACGGGGTGTTGAGCATTGTATGGGTGTGTGTTACATTACATTCACTAGTAGGAGTGAGAAATACATCACGGAGTGGTGTGAATCGGAGGGTCTGAATTAGGATAGGCAGTGAGTGGCAATGTAGGATGGAGAAAAGCACCGCGGGTGGTCAGCATGGGGAGGTCAGGGAACATGCAGTGGCAATGTAGGATAGGTTTCTGAAAAACATCACGGGGTGGTGCCCATAGTATGGGTGTGTGTTACATTACATTAACTAGTAGGAGTGAGAAAAACATCGCGAGGTGGTGTGAATTGGAGGGTCTGAATTAGGATAGGCAGTGAGCGGCAATGTAGGATGGAGAAAAGCACCGCGGGGTGGTCAGCATGGGGAGGTCAGGGAACATGCAGTGGCAATGTAGGATAGGTTTCTGAAAAACATCGCGGGGTGGTGAGCATTGTATGGGTGTGTGTTACAATACATTCACTAGTGGGAGGGAGAAAAACATCATGGGGTGGTGTGAATCGGAGGGTCTGAATTAGGATAGGCAGTGAGTGGCAATGTAGGATGGAGAAAAGCACCGCGGTGTAGTCAGCATGGGGAGGTCAGGGAACATGCAGTGGCAATGTAGGATAGTTTTCTGAAAAACATCACGGGGTGGTGCGCATTGTATGGGTGTGTGTTACATTACATTCACTAGTAGCAGTGAGAAAAACATCACGGGGTGGTGCGCATTGTATTGGTGTGTGTTACATTACATTCACCAATAGGAGTGAGAAAACATCACGGGGTGGTGCGCATTGTATGGGTGTGTGTTACATTACATTCACTAGTAGGAGTGAGGAAAACATCACGGGGTGGTGTGAATCGGAGGGTCTGAATTAGGATAGGCAGTGAGTGGCAATGTAGGATGGAGAAAAGCACCGGCTTGGTCAGCATGGGGAGGTCAGGGAACATGCAGTGGCAATGTAGGATAGGTTTCTGAAAAACATCACGGGGTGGTGCGCATTGTATGGGTGTGTGTTACATTACATTCACTAATAGGAGTGAGAAAACATCACGGGGTGGTGCGCATTGTATGGGTGTGTGTTACATTACATTCACTAGTAGGAGTGAGAAAAACATTACGGTGTGGTGTGAATCGGAGGGTCTGAATTAGGAGAGGCAGTGAGTGGCAATGTAGGATGGAGAAAAGCACTGCGGGGTGGTCAGCCTCGGGAGGTCAGGGAACATGCAGTTTCAAGTTAGGATAGGTTTCTGAAAAACATCGCTGGGTGGTGCGCCTTGTATGGGTGTGTGTTACATTACATTCACTAGTAGGAGTGAGAACAACATCACGAGGTGGTGTGCATTGTATGGGTGTGTGTTACATTACATTCACTAGTAGGAGTGAGAAAAACATCACGGGGTGGTGCGCATTGTATGGGTGTGTGTTACATTTCATTCACTAGTAGGAGTGAGAAAAACAACACTGGGTGGTGTGATTCGGAGGGTCTGAATTAGGATAGGAAGTGAGTGGAAATTTAGGATGGAGAAAAGCACCGCGGGGTTTTCAGCATGTGGAGGTCAGGGAACATGCAGTGGCAATGTAGGGTAGGTTTCTGAAAAACATTGCAGGGTGGTGCGCATTGTATGGGTGTGTGTTACATTACATTCACTAGTAGGATTGAGAAAAACATCACGGGGTGGTGTGAATCGGAGTGTCTGAATTAGGATAGGCAATGAGTGGCAATGTAGGATGGAGAAAAGCACTGCGGGTGGTCAGCATGGGGAGGTCAGGGAACATGCAGTGGCAATGGAGGATAGGTTTCTGAAAAACATTGCGGGGTGGTGCGCATTGTATGGGTTTGTGATACATTACATTAACTAGTAGGAGTGAGAAAAACATCACGGGGTGGTGCGCATTGTATGGGTGTGTGTTACATTACATTCACTAGTAGGAGTGAGAAAAACATCACGGGGTGGTGTGAATCGGAGGGTCTGAATTAGGATAGGCAGTGAGTGGCAATGTAGGATGGAGAAAAGCACCGGGGTGGTCAGCATGGGGAGGTCAGGGAACATGCAGTGGCAATGTAGGATAGGTTTCTGAAAAACATCACGGGGTGGTGCGCATTGTATGGGTGTGTGTTACATTACATTAACTAGTAGGAGTGAGAAAAACATCGCGGGGTGGTGTGAATTGGAGTGTCTGAATTAGGATAGGCAGTGAGTGGCAATGTAGGATGGAGAAAAGCACCGCGGGGTGGTCAGCATGGGGAAGTCAGGGAACATGCAGTGGCAATGTAGGATAGGTCTCTGAAAAACATCGCGGGGTGGTGCGCATTGTATGGGTGTGTGTTACATTACATTCACTAGTAGGAGTGAGAAAAACATCACGGGGTGGTGCGCATTGTATGGGTGTGTGTTACATTACATTCACTACTAGGAGTGAGAAAAACATCACGGTGTGGTGTGAATCGCAGGGTCTGAATTAGGATAGGCAGTGAGTGTCAATGTAGGATGGAGAAAGGCACCGTGGGGTGGTCAGCATGGGGAAGTCAGGGAACATGCATTGGCAATGTAGGATAGGTTTCTGAAAAACATCGCGAGGTGGTGCAAATTGTATGGGTGTCTGTTACATTACATTCACTAGTAGGAGTGAGAAAAACATCACGGGGTGGTGAGCATTTTATGGGTCTGTGTTACATTACATTCACTAGTAGGAGTGAGAAAAACATCACGGGGTGGTGTGAATCGGAGGGTCTGAATTAGGATAGGCAGTGAGTGGCAATGTAGGTTGGAGAAAAGTACCGCGGGGTGGTCAGCATGTGGAGGTTATGGAACATGCAGTGGCAATGTAGGATAGGTTTCTGAAAACATTGCGGGGTGGTGCGCATTCTATGGGTGTGTGTTACGTTACATTCACTAGTAGGAGTGAGAAAACCTCACGGGTTGTGTGAATCAGAGGGTCTGAATTATGATAGGCAGTGAGTGGCAATGTAGGATGGAGAAAAGTACCGCGGGGTGGTCAGCATGTGGAGGTCATGGAACATGCAGTGGCAATGTAGGATAGGTTTCTGAAATCATTGCGGGGTGGTGCGCATTCTATGGGTGTGTGTTACGTTACATTCACTAGTAGGAGTGAGAAAACCTCACGGGGTGGTGTGAATCGGAGGGTGTGAATTAGGATAGGCAGTGAGTGGCAATGTAGGATGGAGAAAAGCACCGCGGGGTGGTCAGCATGGGGAGGTCAGGGAACATGCAGTGGCAATGTAGGATAGGTTTCTGAAAAACATCGCGGGGTGGTGCGCATTGTATGGGTGTGTGTTACATTACATTCACTAGTAGGAGTGAGAAAAACATCACGGGGTGGTGCGCATTGTATGGGTGTGTGTTACATTACATTCAATAGTAGGAGTGAAAAAAACATCACGGGGTGGTGTGTATCGGAGGGTCTGAATTAGGATGGGCAGTGAGTGACAATGTGGGATGGAGAAAAGCGCCGCGGGGTGGTCAGCATGGGGAGGTCAGGGAACATGCAGTGGCATTGTAGGATAGGTATCTGAAAAACATCGAGGGGTGGTGTGCAGTGTATGGGTGTGTGTTACATTACATTCACTAGTAGGAGTGAGAAAAACATCACGGGGTGGTGCGCATTGTATGGGTGTGTGTTACATTACATTCACTAGTAGGAGTGAGAAAAACATCACGGGGTGGTGTGATTCGGAGGGTCTGAATTAGGATAGGCAGTGAGTGGCAATGTAGGTTGGAGAAAAGCACCGCGGGGTGGTCAGCATGGGGAGGTCAGGGAACATGCAGTGGCAATGTAGGAGAGGTGTCTGAAAACATCGCGGGGTGGTGCGCATTCTATGGGTGTTTGTAACGTTACATTCACTAGTAGGAGTGAGAAAACGTCACGGGGTGGTGTGAATCTGAGGGTCTGAATTAGGATAGGCAGTGAGTGGCAATGTAGGATGGAGAAAAGCACCGCGGGTGGTCAGCATGGGGAGGTCAGGGAACATGCATTGGCAATGTAGGATAGGTTTCTGAAAAACATCGCAGGGTGGTGCGCATTGTATGGGTGTGTGTTACATTACATTCACTAGTAGGAGTGAGAAAAACATCACAGGGTGGTGCGCATTGTATGGGTGTGTGTTACATTACATTCAATAGTAGGAGTGAGAAAAACATCACGGGGTGGTGTGAATTGGAGGGTCTGAATTAGGATAGGCAATGAGTGGCAATGTAGGATGGAGAAAAGCACCGCGGGTGGTCAGCATGGGGAGGTCAGTGAACATGCAGTGGCAATGTAGGATAGGTTTCTGAAAAACATCACGGGGTGGTGCGCATTGTATGGGTGTGTGTTACATTACATTAACTAGTAGGAGTGAGAAAAACATCGCGAGGTGGTGTGAATTGGAGGGTCTGAATTAGGATAGGCAGTGAGTGGCAACGTAGGATGGAGAAAAGCACCACGGGGTGGTCAGCATGGGGAGGTCAGGGAACATGCAGTGGCAATGTAGGATAGGTTTCTGAAAAACATCGTGGGGTGGTGCGCATTGTATGCGTGTGTGTTATATTACATTCACTAATAGGAGTGAGAAAAACATCACGGGGTGGTGCGCATTGTATGGGTGTGTGTTACATTACATTCACTAGTAGGAGTGAGAAAAACATTACGGTGTGGTGTGAATCGGAGGGTCTGAATTAGTAGAGGCAGTGAGTGGCAATGTATTATGGAGAAAAGCACTGCGGGGTGGTCAGCCTCGGGAGGTCAGGGAACATGCAGTTTCAAAGTAGGATAGGTTTCTGAAAAACATCGCTGGGTGGTGCGCATTGTATGGGTGTGTGTTACATTACATTCACTAGTAGGAGTGAGAACAGCATCACGAGGTGGTGCGCATTGTATGGGGGTGTGTTACATTACATTCACTAGTAGGAGTGAGAAAAACATCACGGGGTGGTGCGCATTGTATGGGGGTGTGTTACATTTCATTCAGTAGTATGAGTGAGAAAAACATCACGGGGTGGTGTGATTCGGAGGGTCTGAATTAGGATAGGCAGTGAGTGGAAATTTAGGATGAAGAAAAGCACCGCGGGGTTTTCAGCATGGGGATTTCAGGGAACATGCAGTGGCAATGTAGGGTAGGTTTCTGAAAAACATTGCAGGGTGGTGTGCATTGTATGGGTGTGTGTTACATTACATTCACTAGTAGGAGTGAGAAAAACATCACGGGGTGGTGTGAATCGGAGTGTCTGAATTAGGATAGGCAATGAGTGGCAATGTAGGATGGAGAAAAGCACTGCGGGTGGTCAGCATGGGGAGGTCAGGGAACATGCAGTGGCAATGTAAGATAGGTTTCTGAAAAACATTGCGGGGTGTTGCGCATTGTATGGGTGTGTGATACATTACATTAACTAGTAGGTGTGAGAAAAACATCGCGGGGTGGTGTGAATCAGAGGGTCTGAATTAGGATAGGCAGTGAGTGGCAATGTAGGATGAAGAAAAGCACCGCGGGGTAGTCAGAATGGGGAGGTCAGGGAACATGCAGTGGCAATGTAGGATAGGTTTCTGAAAAACATCGCGGGGTGGTGCGCATTGTATGGGTGTGTGTTACAATACATTCACTAGTAGGAGGGAGAAAAACATCACGGGGTGGTGTGAATCGGAGGGTCTGAATTAGGATAGCCAGTGAGTGGCAATGTAGAATGGAGAAAAGCACCGCGGGGTGGTCAGCATGGGGAGTTCAGGGAACATGCAGTGGCAATGTAGGATAGGTTTCTGAAAAATATCGCGGGGTGGTGCGCATTGTATGGGTGTGTGTTACATTACATTCACTAGTAGGAGTGAGAAAAACATCACGGGTTGGTACGCATTGTATGGGTGTGTGTTACATTACATTCACTAGTAGGAGTGAGAAAAACATCACGGGGTGGTGTGAATCGGAGTGTCTGAATTAGGATAGGCAATGAGTGGCAATGTAGGATGGAGAAAAGCACTGCGGGTGGTCAGCATGGGGAGGTCAGGGAACATGCAGTGGCAATGTAGGATAGGTTTCTGAAAAACATCGCGGGGTGGTGCGCATTGTATGGGTGTGTGATACATTACATTAACTAGTAGGAGTGAGAAAAACATCACGGGGTGGTGCACATTGTATGGGTGTGTGTTACATTACATTCACTAGTAGGAATGAGGAAAACATCACGGGGTGGTGTGAATCGGAGGGTCTGAATTAGGATAGGCAGTGAGTGACAATGTAGGATGGAGAAAAGCACCGCGGGGTGGTCAGCATGGTGAGGTCAGGGAACATGCAGTCGCCATGCAGGATAGGTTTCTGAAAAACATCGCGGGGTGGTGCGCATTGTATTTGTGTGTGTTACATTACATTCACTAGTAGGAGTGAGAAAAACATCACGGGGTGGTGCGCATTGTATGGGTGTGTGTTACATTACATTCACTAGTAGGAGTGAGAAAAACATCACGGGGTGGTGTGAATCGGAGGGTCTGAATTAGGATAGGCAGTGAGTGGCAATGTAGGATGGAGAAAAACACTGCGGGGTGGTCACCATGGGGAGGTCAGGCAACATGCAGTGGCAATGTTGGATACGTTTCTGAAAAGCATCGAGGGGTGGTGCGCATTGCATGGGTGTGTGTTACATTACATTCAGTAGGAGGAGTGAGAAAAACATCACGGGTTGGTGCGCATTGTATGGGTGTGTGTTACATTACATTCACTATTAGGAGTGAGAAAAACATCATGGGGTGGTGTGAATCGGAGGATCTGAATTAGGATAGGCAGTGAGTGGCAATGTAGGATGGAGAAAAGCTCTGCGGGGTGGTCAGCATGGGGAGGTCAGGGAACATGCAGTGGCAATGTAGGATAGTTTTATGAAAAACATCACGGGGTGGTGTGCATTGTATGGGAGTGTGTTACATTACATTCACTAGTAGGAGTGAGAAAAACATCACAGGGTGGTGTGAATCGGAGGTTCTGAATTAGGATAGGCAGTGAGTGGCAATGTAGATTGGAGAAAAGAACCGCGGGGTGGTCAGCATGGGGAGGTCAAGGAACATGCAATGGAAATGTAGGATAGGTTTCTGAAAAACATCGCGGGGTTGTGCGCATTCTATGGGTGTGTGTTACGTTACATTCACTAGTAGGAGTGAGAAAACATCACGGGGTCGTGTGAATCGGAGGGTCTGAATTAGGATAGGCAGTGAGTGGCAAAGTAGGATGGAGAAAAGCAACACGGGGTGGTCAGCATGGGGAGGTCAGGGAACATGCAGTAGCAATGTAGGATAGGTTTCTGAAAAACATCCCAGGGTGGTGCGCGTTGTATGGGTGTGTGTTACATTATATTCACTAGTAGGAGTGAGAAAAACATCACGGGGTGGGGCGCATTGTATGGGTGTGTGTTACATTACATTCACTAGTAGGAGTGAGAAAAACATCACGGGGTGGTGCGCATTGTATGGGTGTGTGTTACATTACATTCACTAGTAGGAGTGAGAAAAACATCACGGGGTGGTGCGCATTGTATGGGTGTGTGTTACATTACATTCACTAGTAGGAGTGAGAAAAACATCACGGGGTGGTGTGAATCGGAGGGTCTGAATTAGAATAGGCAGTGAGTGGCAATGTAGGATGGAGAAAAGCACCGCGAGGTGGTCAGCATGGGGAGGTCAGGGAACATGCAGTGGCAATGTAGGATAGGTTTCTGAAAAACATCGCGGGGTGGTGCGCAGTGTATGGGTGTGTGTTACATTATATTCACTAGTAGGAGTGAGAAAAACATTACGGTGTGGTGTGAATCGGAGGGTCTGAATTAGGAGAGGCAGTGATTGGCAATCTAGGATGGAGAAAAGCACCGCGGGGTGGTCAGCTTCGGGAGGTCAGGGAACATGCAGTGGCAATGTAGGATAGGTTTGTGAAAAACATCACGGGGTGGTGCGCATTGTATGGGTGTGTGTTACATTACATTCACTAGTAGGAGTGAGAAAAACATCACGGGGTGGTACGCATTGTATGGGTGTGTGTTACATTACATTCAATAGTAGGAGTGAGAAAAACATCACGGGGTGGTGTGAATTGGAGGGTCTGAATTAGGATAGGCAATGAGTGGCAATGTAGGATGGAGAAAAGCACCGCGGGTGGTCAGCATGGGGAGGTCAGTGAACATGCAGTGGCAATGTAGGATAGGTTTCTGAAAAACATCACGGGGTGGTGCGCATTGTATGGGTGTGTGTTACATTACATTAACTAGTAGGAGTGAGAAAAACATCGCGAGGTGGTGTGAATTGGAGGGCCTGAATTAGGATAGGCAGTGAGTGGCAATGTAGGATGGAGAAAAGCACCACGGGGTGGTCAGCATGGGGAGGTCAGGGAACATGCAGTGGCAATGTAGGATAGGTTTCTGAAAAACATCGTGGGGTGGTGCGCATTGTATGCGTGTGTGTTATATTACATTCACTAATAGGAGTGAGAAAAACATCACGGGGTGGTGCGCATTGTATGGGTGTGTGTTACATTACATTCACTAGTAGGAGTGAGAAAAACATTACGGTGTGGTGTGAATCGGAGGGTCTGAATTAGTAGAGGCAGTGAGTGGCAATGTATTATGGAGAAAAGCACTGCGGGGTGGTCAGCCTCGGGAGGTCAGGGAACATGCAGTTTCAAAGTAGGATAGGTTTCTGAAAAACATCGCTGGGTGGTGCGCATTGTTTGGGTGTGTGTTACATTACATTCACTAGTAGGAGTGAGAACAGCATCACGAGGTGGTGCGCATTGTATGGGGGTGTGTTACATTACATTCACTAGTAGGAGTGAGAAAAACATCACGGGGTGGTGCGCATTGTATGGGGGTGTGTTACATTTCATTCAGTAGTAGGAGTGAGAAAAACATCACGGGGTGGTGTGATTCGGAGGGTCTGAATTAGGATAGGCAGTGAGTGGAAATTTAGGATGAAGAAAAGCACCGCGGGGTTTTCAGCATGGGGATTTCAGGGAACATGCAGTGGCAATGTAGGGTAGGTTTCTGAAAAACATTGCAGGGTGGTGCGCATTGTATGGGTGTGTGTTACATTACATTCACTAGTAGGAGTGAGAAAAACATCACGGGGTGGTGTGAATCGGAGTGTCTGAATTAGGATAGGCAATGAGTGGCAATGTAGGATGGAGAAAAGCACTGCGGGTGGTCAGCATGGGGAGGTCAGGGAACATGCAGTGGCAATGTAAGATAGGTTTCTGAAAAACATTGCGGGGTGTTGCGCATTGTATGGGTGTGTGATACATTACATTAACTAGTAGGTGTGAGAAAAACATCGCGGGGTGGTGTGAATCAGAGGGTCTGAATTAGGATAGGCAGTGAGTGGCAATGTAGGATGAAGAAAAGCACCGCGGGGTAGTCAGAATGGGGAGGTCAGGGAACATGCAGTGGCAATGTAGGATAGGTTTCTGAAAAACATCGCGGGGTGGTGCGCATTGTATGGGTGTGTGTTACAATACATTCACTAGTAGGAGGGAGAAAAACATCACGGGGTGGTGTGAATCGGAGGGTCTGAATTAGGATAGCCAGTGAGTGGCAATGTAGAATGGAGAAAAGCACCGCGGGGTGGTCAGCATGGGGAGTTCAGGGAACATGCAGTGGCAATGTAGGATAGGTTTCTGAAAAATATCGCGGGGTGGTGCGCATTGTATGGGTGTGTGTTACATTACATTCACTAGTAGGAGTGAGAAAAACATCACGGGTTGGTACGCATTGTATGGGTGTGTGTTACATTACATTCACTAGTAGGAGTGAGAAAAACATCACGGGGTGGTGTGAATCGGAGTGTCTGAATTAGGATAGGCAATGAGTGGCAATGTAGGATGGAGAAAAGCACTGCGGGTGGTCAGCATGGGGAGGTCAGGGAACATGCAGTGGCAATGTAGGATAGGTTTCTGAAAAACATCGCGGTGTGGTGCGCATTGTATGGGTGTGTGATACATTACATTAACTAGTAGGAGTGAGAAAAACATCACGGGGTGGTGCACATTGTATGGGTGTGTGTTACATTACATTCACTAGTAGGAATGAGGAAAACATCACGGGGTGGTGTGAATCGGAGGGTCTGAATTAGGATAGGCAGTGAGTGACAATGTAGGATGGAGAAAAGCACCGCGGGGTGGTCAGCATGGTGAGGTCAGGGAACATGCAGTCGCCATGCAGGATAGGTTTCTGAAAAACATCGCGGGGTGGTGCGCATTGTATTTGTGTGTGTTACATTACATTCACTAGTAGGAGTGAGAAAAACATCACGGGGTGGTGCGCATTGTATGGGTGTGTTTTACATTACATTCACTAGTAGGAGTGAGAAAAACATCACGGGGTGGTGTGAATCGGAGGGTCTGAATTAGGATAGGCAGTGAGTGGCAATGTAGGATGGAGAAAAACACTGCGGGGTGGTCACCATGGGGAGGTCAGGCAACATGCAGTGGCAATGTTGGATACGTTTCTGAAAAGCATCGAGGGGTGGTGCGCATTGCATGGGTGTGTGTTACATTACATTCAGTAGGAGGAGTGAGAAAAACATCACGGGTTGGTGCGCATTGTATGGGTGTGTGTTACATTACATTCACTATTAGGAGTGAGAAAAACATCATGGGGTGGTGTGAATCGGAGAATCTGAATTAGGATAGGCAGTGAGTGGCAATGTAGGATGGAGAAAAGCTCTGCGGGGTGGTCAGCATGGGGAGGTCAGGGAACATGCAGTGGCAATGTAGGATAGTTTTATGAAAAACATCACGGGGTGGTGTGCATTGTATGGGAGTGTGTTACATTACATTCACTAGTAGGAGTGAGAAAAACATCACGGGGTGGTGTGAATCGGAGGGTCTGAATTAGGATAGGCAGTGAGTGGCAATGTAGATTGGAGAAAAGAACCGCGGGGTGGTCAGCATGGGGAGGTCAAGGAACATGCAATGGAAATGTAGGATAGGTTTCTGAAAAACATCGCGGGGTTGTGCGCATTCTATGGGTGTGTGTTACGTTACATTCACTAGTAGGAGTGAGAAAACATCACGGGGTCGTGTGAATCGGAGGGTCTGAATTAGGATAGGCAGTGAGTGGCAAAGTAGGATGGAGAAAAGCAACGCGGGTTGGTCAGCATGGGGAGGTCAGGGAACATGCAGTAGCAATGTAGGATAGGTTTCTGAAAAACATCCCAGGGTGGTGCACGTTGAATGGGTGTGTGTTACATTATATTCACTAGTAGGAGTGAGAAAAACATCACGGGGTGGGGCGCATTGTATGGGTGTGTGTTACATTACATTCACTAGTAGGAGTGAGAAAAACATCACGGGGTGGTGCGCATTGTATGGGTGTGTGTTACATTACATTCACTAGTAGGAGTGAGAAAAACATCACGGGGTGGTGCGCATTGTATGGGTGTGTGTTACATTACATTCACTAGTAGGAGTGAGAAAAACATCACGGGGTGGTGTGAATCGGAGGGTCTGAATTAGAATAGGCAGTGAGTGGCAATGTAGGATGGAGAAAAGCACCGCGAGGTGGTCAGCATGGGGAGGTCAGGGAACATGCAGTGGCAATGTAGGATAGGTTTCTGAAAAACATCGCGGGGTGGTGCGCAGTGTATGGGTGTGTGTTACATTATATTCACTAGTAGGAGTGAGAAAAACATTACGGTGTGGTGTGAATCGGAGGGTCTGAATTAGGAGAGGCAGTGATTGGCAATCTAGGATGGAGAAAAGCACCGCGGGGTGGTCAGCTTCGGGAGGTCAGGGAACATGCAGTGGCAATGTAGGATAGGTTTGTGAAAAACATCACGGGGTGGTGCGCATTGTATGGGTGTGTGTTACATTACATTCACTAGTAGGAGTGAGAAAAACATCACGGGGTGGTGCGCATTGTATGGGTGTGTGTTACATTACATTCACTAGTAGGAGTGAGGAAAACATCACTGGGTGGTGTGAATCGGAGGGTCTGAATTAGGATAGGCAGTGAGTGGCAATGTAGGTTGGAGAAAAGCACCGTGGGGTTGTCAGCATGGGGAGGTCAGGGAACATGCAGTGGCAATGCAGGATAGGTTTGTGAAAAACATCGCGGGGTGGTGCGCATTGTATGGGTATGGTGTTACATTACATTCACTAGTAGAAGGGAGAAAAACATCACGGGGTAGTGCGCATTGTATGGGTGTGTGTTACATTACATTCCCTAGTAGGAGTGAGAAAAACATCACGGGGTGGTGTGAATCGGAGGGTCTGAATTAGGATAGGCACTGAGTGGCAATGTAGGATGGAGAAAAGCACCGCGGAGTGGTCAGCATGGGGAGGTCAGGGAACATGCAGTGGCAATGTAGGATAGGTTTCTGAAAAACATCGCGGGGTGGTGTGCATTGTATGGGTGTGTGTTACATTACATTCACTAGTAGGAGTGAGAAAAACATTACGGTGTGGTGTGAATCGAAGGGTCTGAATTAGGAGAGGCAGTGAGTGGCAATCTAGGATGGAGAAAAGCACCGCGGGGTGGTCAGCTTCGGGAGGTCAGGGAACATGCAGTGGCAATGTACGATAGGTTTGTGAAAAACATCACGGGGTGGTGCGCATTGTATGGGTGTGTGTTACATTACATTCACTAGTAGGAGTGAGAAAAACATCACGGGGTGGTGCGCATTGTATGGGTGTATGTTACATTACATTCACTAGTAGGAGTGAGGAAAACATCACGGGGTGGTGTGAATCGGAGGGTCTGAATTAGGATAGGCAGTGAGTGGCAATGTAGGTTGGAGAAAAGCACCGCGGGGTGGTCAGCATGGGGAGGTCAGGGAACATGCAGTGGCAATGCAGTATAGGTTTCTGAAAAACATCGCGGGGTGGTGCGCATTGTATGGGTGTGTGTTACATTACATTCACTAGTAGGAGTGAGAAAAACTTCACGGGGTGGTGCGCATTGTATGGGTGTGTGTTACATTACATTCACTAGTAGGAGTGAGAAAAACATCACGGGGTGGTGTGAATCGGAGGGTCTGAATTAGGAGAGGCAGTGAGTGGCAATCTAGGATGGAGAAAAGCACCGCGGGGTGGTCAGCTTCGGGAGGTCAGGGAACATGCAGTGGCAATGTAGGATAGGTTTGTGAAAAACATCACGGGGTGGTACGCATTGTATGGGTGTGTGTTACGTTACATTCACTAGGAGGAGTTTGAAAAACATCATGGGGTGGTGCGCATTGTATGGGTGTGTGTTACATTACATTCACTAGTAGGAGTGAGGAAAACATCACGGGGTGGTGTGAATCGGATGGTCTGAATTAGGATAGGCAGTGAGTGGCAATGTAGGTTGGAGAAAAGCACCGCGGGGTGGTCAGCATGGGGAGGTTAGGGAACATGCAGTGGCAATGCAGGATAGGTTTCTGAAAAACATCGCGGGGTGGTGCGCATTGTATGGGTGTGTGTTACATTACATTCACTAGCAGGAGTGAGAAAAACATCACGGGGCAGTGCGCATTGTATGGGTGTGTGTTACATTACATTCACTAGTAGGAGTGAGAAAAACATCACGGGGTGGTGTGAATCGGAGGATCTGAATTAGGATAGGCACTGAGTGGCAATGTAGGATGGAGAAAAGCACCGCGGAGTGGTCAGCATGGGGAGGTCAGGGAACATGCAGTGGCAATGTAGGATAGGTTTCTGAAAAACATCGAGGGTTGGTGCGCATTGCATGGGTATGTGTTACATTACATTCACTAGTAGGAGTGAGAAAAACTTCACGGGGTGGTGCGCATTGTATGGGTGTGTGTTACATTACATTCACTAGTAGGAGTGAGAAAAACATCACGGGGTGGTGTGAATCGGAGGGTCTGAATTAGGATAGGCAGTGAGTGACAATGTAGGATGGAGAAAAGCACCGCGGGGTGGTCAGCATGGGGAGGTCAGGGAACATGCAGTGGCAATGTAGGATAGGTTTCTGAAAAACATCGCGGGGTGGTGTGCATTGTATGGGTGTGTGTTACATTACATTCACTAGTAGGAGTGAGAAAAACATTACGGTGTGGTGTGAATCGGAGGGTCTGAATTAGGAGAGGCAGTGAGTGGCAATCTAGGATGGAGAAAAGCACCGCGGGGTGGTCAGCTTCGGGAGGTCAGGGAACATGCAGTGGCAATGTAGGATAGGTTTGTGAAAAACATC
Source organism: Cavia porcellus (assembly GCF_034190915.1). Lineage (NCBI taxonomy): Eukaryota > Metazoa > Chordata > Mammalia > Rodentia > Caviidae > Cavia > Cavia porcellus. The sequence goes on from NW_026947569.1 coordinate 185,371, forward strand.
ACGGGGTTGTGCGCATTGTATGGGTGTGTGTTACATTACATTCACTAGTAGGAGTGAGAAAAACATCACGGGGTGGTGCGCATTGTATGGGTGTGTGTTACATTACATTCACTAGTAGGAGTGAGGAAAACATCACGGGGTGGTGTGAATCGGAGGGTCTGAATTAGGATAGGCAGTGAGTGGCAATGTAGGATGGAGAAAAGCACCGCGGGGGGGTCAGCATTGGGAGGTCAGGGAACATGCAGTGGCAATGTAGGATAGTTTTCTGAAAAACATCACGGGGTGGTGTGCATTGTATGGGTGTGTGTTACATTACATTCACTAGTAGGAGTGAGAAAAACATCACGGGGTGGTGTGAATCGGAGGGTCTGAATTAGGATAGGCAGTGAGTGGCAATGTAGGTTGGATAAAAGAACCGCAGGGTGGTCAGTATGGGGAGGTCATGGAACATGCAGTGGCAATGTAGGATAGGTTTCTGAAAAACATCGCCGGATGGTGCGCATTCTATGGGTGTGTGTTACGTTACATTCACTAGTAGGAGTGAGAAAAACATCACGGGGTCGTGTGAATCGGAGGGTCTGAATTAGGATAGGCAGTGAGTGGCAATGTAGGATGGAGAAAAGCAACGTGGGGTGGTCAGCATGGGGAGGTCAGGGAACATGCAGTGGCAATGTAGGATAGGTTTCTGAAAAACATCGGAGGGTGGTGCGCATTGTATGGGTGTGTGTTACATTACATTCACTAGTAGGAGTGAGAAAAACATCACGGGGTGGTGCGCATTGTATTGGTGTGTGTTACATTACATTCACTTGTAGGAGTGAGAAAAACATCACGGGGTGGTGCACATTGTATGGGTGTGTGTTACATTACATTCACTAGTAGGAGTGAGAAAAACATCACGGGGTGGTGCGCATTGTATGGGTGTGGGTTACATTACATTCACTAGTAGGAGTGAGAAAAACATCACGGGGTGGTGCGCATTGTATGGGTGTGTGTTACATTACATTCACTAGTAGGAGTGAGGAAAACATCACGGGGTGGTGTGAATCGGAGGGTCTGAATTAGGATAGGCAATGAGTGGCAATGTAGGATGGAGAAAAGCACCGCGGGGTGGTCAGCATGGGGAGGTCAGGGAACATGCAGTCGCCATGCAGGATAGGTTTCTGAAAAACATCGCGGGGTGGTGCGCATTGTATGTATGTGTGTTACATTACATTCACTAGTAGGAGTGAGAAAAACATCACGGGGTGGCGCGCATTGTATGGGTGTGTGTTACATTACATTCACTAGTAGGAGTGAGAAAAACATCACGGGGTGGTGTGAATCGGAGGGTCTGAATTATGATAGGCAGTGAGTGTCAATGTAGATTGGAGAAAAGAACTGCGGGGTGGTCAGCATGGGGAGGTCATGGAACATGCAATGACAATGTAGGATAGGTTTCTGAAAAACATCGCGGGATGGTGCGCATTCTATGGGTGTGTGTTACGTTACATTCACTAGTAGGAGTGAGAAAACATCACGGGGTCGTGTGAATCGGAGGGTCTGAATTAGGATAGGCAGTGAGTGGCAAAGTAGGATGGAGAAAAGCAACGCGGGGTGGTCAGCATGGGGAGGTCAGGGAACATGCAGTAGCAATGTAGGATAGGTTTCTGAAAAACATCGCAGGGTGGTGCGCGTTGTATGGGTGTGTGTTACATTATATTCACTAGTAGGAGTGAGAAAAACATCACGGGGTGGTGCGCATTGTATGGGTGTGTGTTACATTACATTCACTAGTAGGAGTGAGAAAAACATCACGGGGTGGTGCGCATTGTATGGGTGTGTGTTACATTACATTCACTAGTAGGAGTGAGAAAAACATCACGGGGTGGTGCGCATTGTATGGGTGTGTGTTACATTACATTCACTAGTAGGAGTGAGAAAAACATCACGGGGTGGTGTGAATCGGAATGTCTGAATTAGAATATTCAGTGACTGGCAATGTAGGATGGAGAAAAGCACCGCGAGGTGGTCAGCATGGGGAGGTCAGGGAACATGCAGTGGCAATGTAGGATAGGTTTCTGAAAAACATCGCGGGGTGGTGCGCATTGTATGGGTGTGTGTTACATTATATTCACTAGTAGGAGTGAGAAAAACATTACGGTGTGGTGTGAATCGGAAGGTCTGAATTAGGAGAGGCAGTGAGTGGCAATCTAGGATGGAGAAAAGCACCGCGGGGTGGTCAGCTTCGGGAGGTCAGGGAACATGCAGTGGCAATGTAGCATAGGTTTGTGAAAAACATCACGGGGTGGTGCGCCTTGTATGGGTGTGTGTTACATTACATTCACTAGTAGGAGTGAGAAAAACATCACGGGGTGGTGCGCATTGTATGGGTGTGTGTTACATTACATTCACTAGTAGGAGTGAGAAAAACATCACGGGGTGGTGTGAATCTGAGAGTCTGAATTAGGATAGGCACTGAGTGGCAATGTAGGATGGAGAAAAGCAAGGCGGAGTGGTCAGCATGGGGAGGTCAGGGAACATGCAGTGGCAATGTAGGATAGGTTTCTCAAAAACATCGAGGCTTGGTGCGCATTGCATGGGTATGTGTTACATTACATTCACTAGTAGGAGTGAGAAAAACTTCACGGGGTGGTGCGCATTGTATGGGTGTGTGTTACATTACATTCACTAGTAGGAGTGAGGAAAACATCACGGGGTGGTGTGAATCGGAGGGTCTGAATTAGGATAGGCAGTGAGTGGCAATGTAGGATGGAGAAAAGCACCGCGGGGGGGTCAGCATTGGGAGGTCAGGGAACATGCAGTGGCAATGTAGGATAGTTTTCTGAAAAACATCACGGGGTGGTGTGCATTGTATGGGTGTGTGTTACATTACATTCACTAGTAGGAGTGAGAAAAACATCACGGGGTGGTGTGAATCGGAGGGTCTGAATTAGGATAGGCAGTGAGTGGCAATGTAGGTTGGATAAAAGAACCGCAGGGTGGTCAGTATGGGGAGGTCATGGAACATGCAGTGGCAATGTAGGACAGGTTTCTGAAAAACATCGCCGGATGGTGCGCATTCTATGGGTGTGTGTTACGTTACATTCACTAGTAGGAGTGAGAAAAACATCACGGGGTCGTGTGAATCGGAGGGTCTGAATTAGGATAGGCAGTGAGTGGCAATGTAGGATGGAGAAAAGCAACGTGGGGTGGTCAGCATGGGGAGGTCAGGGAACATGCAGTGGCAATGTAGGATAGGTTTCTGAAAAACATCGGAGGGTGGTGCGCATTGTATGGGTGTGTGTTACATTACATTCACTAGTAGGAGTGAGAAAAACATCACGGGGTGGTGCGCATTGTATTGGTGTGTGTTACATTACATTCACTTGTAGGAGTGAGAAAAACATCACGGGGTGGTGCACATTGTATGGGTGTGTGTTACATTACATTCACTAGTAGGAGTGAGAAAAACATCACGGGGTGGTGCGCATTGTATGGGTGTGGGTTACATTACATTCACTAGTAGGAGTGAGAAAAACATCACGGGGTGGTGCGCATTGTATGGGTGTGTGTTACATTACATTCACTAGTAGGAGTGAGGAAAACATCACGGGGTGGTGTGAATCGGAGGGTCTGAATTAGGATAGGCAGTGAGTGGCAATGTAGGATGGAGAAAAGCACCGCGGGGTGGTCAGCATGGGGAGGTCAGGGAACATGCAGTCGCCATGCAGGATAGGTTTCTGAAAAACATCGCGGGGTGGTGCGCATTGTATGTATGTGTGTTACATTACATTCACTAGTAGGAGTGAGAAAAACATCACGGGGTGGCGCGCATTGTATGGGTGTGTGTTACATTACATTCACTAGTAGGAGTGAGAAAAACATCACGGGGTGGTGTGAATCGGAGGGTCTGAATTATGATAGGCAGTGAGTGTCAATGTAGATTGGAGAAAAGAACTGCGGGGTGGTCAGCATGGGGAGGTCATGGAACATGCAATGACAATGTAGGATAGGTTTCTGAAAAACATCGCGGGATGGTGCGCATTCTATGGGTGTGTGTTACGTTACATTCACTAGTAGGAGTGAGAAAACATCACGGGGTCGTGTGAATCGGAGGGTCTGAATTAGGATAGGCAGTGAGTGGCAAAGTACGATGGAGAAAAGCAACGCGGGGTGGTCAGCATGGGGAGGTCAGGGAACATGCAGTAGCAATGTAGGATAGGTTTCTGAAAAACATCGCAGGGTGGTGCGCGTTGTATGGGTGTGTGTTACATTATATTCACTAGTAGGAGTGAGAAAAACATCACGGGGTGGTGCGCATTGTATGGGTGTGTGTTACATTACATTCACTAGTAGGAGTGAGAAAAACATCACGGGGTGGTGCGCATTGTATGGGTGTGTGTTACATTACATTCACTAGTAGGAGTGAGAAAAACATCACGGGGTGGTGCGCATTGTATGGGTGTGTGTTACATTACATTCACTAGTAGGAGTGAGAAAAACATCACGGGGTGGTGTGAATCGGAATGTCTGAATTAGAATATTCAGTGACTGGCAATGTAGGATGGAGAAAAGCACCGCGAGGTGGTCAGCATGGGGAGGTCAGGGAACATGCAGTGGCAATGTAGGATAGGTTTCTGAAAAACATCGCGGGGTGGTGCGCATTGTATGGGTGTGTGTTACATTATATTCACTAGTAGGAGTGAGAAAAACATTACGGTGTGGTGTGAATCGGAAGGTCTGAATTAGGAGAGGCAGTGAGTGGCAATCTAGGATGGAGAAAAGCACCGCGGGGTGGTCAGCTTCGGGAGGTCAGGGAACATGCAGTGGCAATGTAGCATAGGTTTGTGAAAAACATCACGGGGTGGTGCGCCTTGTATGGGTGTGTGTTACATTACATTCACTAGTAGGAGTGAGAAAAACATCACGGGGTGGTGCGCATTGTATGGGTGTGTGTTACATTACATTCACTAGTAGGAGTGAGGGAAACATCACGGGGTTTTGTGAATCGGAGGGTCTGAATTAGGATAGGCAGTGAGTGGCAATGTAGGTTGGAGAAAAGCACCGCGGGGTGGTCAGCATGGGGAGGTCAGGGAACATGCAGTGGCAATGCAGGATAGGTTTCTGAAAAACATCGCGGGGTGGTGCGCATTGTATGGGTATGGTGTTACATTACATTCACTAGTAGAAGTGAGAAAAACATCACGGGGTAGTGCGCATTGTATGGGTGTGTGTTACATTACATTCACTAGTAGGAGTGAGAAAAACATCACGGGGTGGTGTGAATCGGAGGGTCTGAATTAGGATAGGCACTGAGTCGCAATGTAGGATGGAGAAAAGCACCGCGGAGTGGTCAGCATGGGGAGGTCAGGGAACATGCAGTGGCAATGTAGGATAGGTTTCTGAAAAACATCGAGGGTTAGTGCGCATTGCATGGGTATGTGTTACATTACATTCACTACTAGGAGTGAGAAAAACTTCACGGGGTGGTGCGCATTGTATGGGTGTGTGTTACATTACATTCACTAGTAGGAGTGAGAAAAACATCACGGGGTGGTGTGAATCGGAGGGTCTGAATTAGGATAGGCAGTGAGTGGCAATGTAGGATGGAGAAAAGCACCGCGGGGTGGTCAGCATGGGGAGGTCAGGGAACATGCAGTGGCAATGTAGGATAGGTTTCTGAAAAACATCGCGGGGTGGTGCGCATTGTATGGGTTTGTGTTACATTACATTCACTAGTAGGAGTGAGAAAAACATTTCGGTGTGGTGTTAATCGGAGGGTCTGAATTAGGAGAGGCAGTGAGTGGCAATCTAGGATGGAGAAAAGCACCGCGGGGTGGTCAGCTTCGGGAGGTCAGGGAACATGCAGTGGCAATGTAGGATAGGTTTCTGAAAAACATCACGGGGTGGTGCGCATTGTATGGGTGTGTGTTACATTACATTCACGAGTAGGAGTGAGAAAAACATCACGAGGTGGTGCGCATTGTATGGGTGTGTGTTACATTACATTCACTAGTAGGAGTGAGGAAAACATCACGGGGTGGTGTGAATCGGAGGGTCTGAATTAGGATAGGCAGTGAGTGGCAATGTAGGTTGGAGAAAAGCACCGCGGGGTGGTCAGCATGGGGAGGTCAGGGAACATGCAGTGGCAATGCAGGATAGGTTTCTGAAAAACATCGCGGGGTGGTGCGCATTGTATGGGTGTGTGTTACATTACATTCACTAGTAGGAGTGAGAAAAACATCACGGGGTAGTGCACATTGTATGGGTGTGTGTTACATTACATTCACTAGTAGGAGTGAGAAAAACATCACGGGGTGGTGTGAATCGGAGGGTCTGAATTAGGATAGGCACTGAGTGGCAATGTAGGATGGAGAAAAGCACCGCGGAGTGGTCAGCATGGGGAGGTCAGGGAACATGCAGTGGCAATGTAGGATAGGTTTCTGAAAAACATCGAGGGTTGGTGCACATTGCATGGGTATGTGTTACATTACATTCACTAGTAGGAGTGAGAAAAACTTCACGGGGTGGTGCGCATTGTATGGGTGTGTGTTACATTACATTCACTAGTAGGAGTGAGAAAAACATCACGGGGTGGTGTGAATCGGAGGGTCTGAATTAGGATAGGCAGTGAGTGACAATGTAGGATGGAGAAAAGCACCGCGGGGTGGTCAGCATGGGGAGGTCAGGGAACATGCAGTGGCAATGTAGGATAGGTTTCTGAAAAACATCGCGGGGTGGTGCGCATTGTATGGTTTTGTGTTACATTACATTCACTAGTAGGAGTGAGAAAAACATAACGGTGTGGTGTGAATCGGAGGGTCTGAATTAGGAGAGGCAGTGAGTGGCAATCTAGGATGGAGAAAAGCACCGCGGGGTGGTCAGCTTCGGGACGTCAGGGAACATGCAGTGGCAATGTAGGATAGGTTTGTGAAAAACATCACGGGGTGGTGCGCATTGTATGGGTGTGTGTTACATTACATTCACTAGTAGGAGTGAGAAAAACATCACGGGGTGGTGCGCATTGTATGGGTGTGTGTTACATTACATTCACTAGTAGGAGTGAGGAAAACATCACGGGGTGGTGTGAATCGGAGGGTCTGAATTAGCATAGGCAGTGAGTGGCAATGTAGGTTGGAGAAAAGCACCGCGGGGTGGTCAGCATGGGGAGGTCAGGGAACATGCAGTGGCAATGCAGGATAGGTTTCTGAAAAACATCGCGGGGTGGTGCGCATTCTATGGGTGTGTGTTACATTACATTCACTAGTAGGAGTGAGAAAAACATCACGGGGTAGTGCGCATTGTATGGGTGTGTGTTACATTACATTCACTAGTAGGAGTGAGAAAAACATCACGGGATGGTGTGAATCGGAGGGTCTGAATTAGGATAGGCAGTGAGTGGAAATTTAGGATGGAGAAAAGCACCGCGGGGTGGTCAGCATGGGGAGGTCAGGTAATATGCAGTGGCAATGTAGGGTAGGTTTCTGAAAAACATTGCAGGGTGGTGCGCATTGTATGGGTGTGTGTTACATTACATTCACTAGTAGGAGTGAGAAAAACATCACGGGCTGGTGTGAATCGGAGGGTCTGAATAAGGATAGGCAATGAGTGGCAATGTAGGCTGGAGAAAAGCACCGCGGGTGGTCAGCATGGGGAAGTCAGGGAAAATGCAGTGGCAATGTAGGATAGGTTTCTGAAAAACATCGCGGGGTGGTGCGCATTGTATGGGTGTGTGTTACATTACATTCACAAGTAGGAGTGAGAAAAACTTCACGGGGTGGTGCGCATTGTATGTGTGTGTGTTACATTACATTCACTAGTAGGAGTGAGAAAAACATTTCGGTGTGGTGTGAATCGGAGGGTCTGAATTAGGAGAGGCAGTGAGTGGCAATCTAGGATGGAGAAAAGCACCGCGGGGTGGTCAGCATGGGGAGTTCAGGGAACATGCAGTGGCAATGTAGGATAGGTTTCTGAAAAACATCGCGGGGTGGTGCGCATTGTATGGGTGTGTGTTACATTACATTCACTAGTAGGAGGGAGAAAAACATCACGGGGTGGTGCGCATTGTATGGGTGAGTGTTACATTACATTCACTAGTAGGAGTGAGAAAAACATTACGGTGTAGTGTGAATCGGAGGGTCTGAATTAGGAGAGGCAGTGAGTGGCAATCTAGGATGGAGAAAAGCACCGCGGGGTGGTCAGCTTCGGGAGGTCAGGGAACATGCAGTGGCAATGTAGGATAGGTTTGTGAAAAACATCGCGGGGTGGTGCGCATTGTATGGGTGTGTGTTACATTACATTCACTAATAGGAGTGAGAAAAACATCACGGGGTGGTGCGCATTGTATGGGTGTGTGTTACATTACATTCACTATTAGGAGTGAGGAAAACATCACGGGGTGGTGTGAATCGGAGGGTCTGAATTAGGATAGGCAGTGAGTGGCAATGTAGGTTGGAGAAAAGCACCGCGGGTTGGTCAGCATGGGGAGGTCAGGGAACATGCAGTGGCAATGCAGGATAGGTTTCTGAAAAACATCGCGGGGTGGTGCGCATTGTATGGGTGTGTGTTACATTACATTCACTAGTAGGAGTGAGAAAAACATCACGGGGTAGTGCGCATTGTATGGGTGTGTGTTACATTACATTCACTAGTAGGAGTGAGAAAAACATCACGGGGTGGTGTGAATCGGAGGGTCTGAATTAGGATAGGCACTGAGTGGCAATTTAGGATGGAGAAAAGCACCGCGGAGTGGTCAGCACGGGGAGGTCAGGGAACATGCAGTGGCAATGAAGGATAGGTTTCTGAAAAACATCGAGTGTTGGTGCGCATTGCATGGGTATGTGTTAAATTACATTCACTAGTAGGAGTGAGAAAAACTTCACGGGGTGGTGCGCATTGTATGGGTGTGTGTTACATTACATTCACTAGTAGGAGTGAGAAAAACATCACGGGGTGGTGTGTCGGAGGGTCTGAATTAGGATAGGCAGTGAGTGACAATGTAGGATGGAGAAAAGCACCGCGGGGTGGTCAGCATGGGGAGGTCAGGGAACATGCAGTGGCAATGTAGGATAGGTTTCTGAAAAACATCGCGGGGTGGTGCGCATTGTATGGGTGTGTGTTACATTACATTCACTAGTAGGAGTGAGAAAAACATTACGGTTTGGTGTGAATCGGAGGGTCTGAATTAGGAGAGGCAGTGAGTGGCAATCTAGGATGGAGAAAAGCACCGCGGGGTGGTCAGCTTCGGGAGGTCAGGGAACATGCAGTGGCAATGTAGGATAGGTTTGTGAAAAACATCACAGGGTGGTGCGCATTGTATGGGTGTGTGTTACATTACATTCACTAGTAGGAGTGAAAAAACATCACGGGGTGGTGCGCATTGTATGGGTGTGTGTTACATTACATTCACTAGTAGGAGTGAGGAAAACATCACGGGGTGGTGTGAATCGGAGGGTCTGAATTAGGATAGGCAGTGAGTGGCAATGTAGGTTGGAGAAAAGCACCGCGGGGTGGTCAGCATGGGGAGGTCAGGGAACATGCAGTGGCAATGCAGGATAGGTTTCTGAAAAACATCGCAGGGTGGTGCGCATTGTATGGGTGTGTGTTACATTACATTCACTAGTAGGAGTGAGAAAAACATCACGGGGTAGTGCGCATTGTATGGGTGTGTGTTACATTACATTCACTAGTAGGAGTGAGAAAAACATCACGGGGTGGTGTGAATCGGAGGGTCTGAATTAGGATAGGCAGTGAGTGGCAATGTAGGATGAATAAAAACACCGCGGGGTGGTCAGCATGGGGAGGTCAGGGAACATGCAGTGGCAATGTAGGATAGGATTCTGAAAAGCATCGAGGGGTGGTGCGCATTGCATGGGTGTGTGTTACATTACATTCAGTAGTAGGAGTGAGAAAAACATCGCGGGGTGGTGTGAATCGGAGGGTCTGAATTAGGATAGGCAGTGAGTGGCAATGTAGGATGGAGAAAAGCACCGCGGCGTGGTCAGCATGGGGAGGTCAAGGAACATTCAGTGGCAATGTAGGATAGGTTTCTGAAAAACATCGCGGGGTGGTGCGCATTGTATGGGTGTGTCTTACAATACATTCACTAGTAGGAGGGAGAAAAACACCACGGGGTGGTGTGAATCGGAGGGTCTCAATTAGGATAGGCAGTGAGTGGCAATGTAGAATGGAGAAAAGCACCGCCGGGTGGTCAGCATGGGGAGGTCAGGGAACATGCAGTGGCAATGTAGGATAGGTTTCTGAAAAACATCGTGGGGTGGTGCGCATTGTATGCGTGTGTGTTACATTACATTCACTAATAGGAGTAAGAAAAATATCACGGGGTGGTGCGTATTGTATGGGTGTGTGTTACATAACATTCACTAGTAGGAGTGAGAAAAACATTACGGTGTGGTGTGAATCGGACGGTCTGAATTAGGAGAGGCAGTGAGTGGCAATGTAGGATGGAGAAAAGCACTGCGGGGTGGTCAGCTTAGGGAGGTCAGGGAACATGCAGTTTCAAGTTAGGATAGGTTTCTGAAAAACATCGCTGGGTGGTGCGCATTGTATGGGTGTGTGTTACATTACATTCACTAGTAGGAGTGAGAACAACATCACGAGGTGGTGCACATTGTATGGGTGTGTGTTACATTACATTCACTAGTAGGAGTGAGAAAAACATCACGGGGTGGTGCGCATTGTATGGGTGTGTGTTACATTTCATTCACTAGTAGGAGTGAGAAAAACATCACGGGGTGGTGTGAATCGGAAGGTCTGAATTAGGATAGGCAGTGAGTGGAAATTTAGGATGGAGAAAAGCACCGCGGGGTGGTCAGCATGGGGAGGTCAGGGAACATGCAGTGGCAATGTAGGATAGGTTTCTGAAAAACATCGCGGGGTGGTGCGCATTGTATGGGTGTGTGTTACATTACATTAACTAGTAGGAGTGAGAAAAACAGCGGGGTGGTGTGAATCAGAGGGTCTGAATTAGGATAGGCAGTGAGTGGCAATGTAGGATGAAGAAAAACACCCCGGGGTGGTCAGCATGGTGAGGTCAGGGAACATGCAGTGGCAATGTAGGATAGGTTTCTGAAAAACATCGCGGGGTGGTGCCCCTTGTATGGGTGTGTGTTACAATACATTCACTAGTAGGAGTGAGAAAAACATCACGGGGTGCTGTGAATCGGAGGGTCTGAATTAGGATAGGCAGTGAGTGGCAATGTAGGATGAAGAAAAACACCGCGGGGTGGTCAGCATGGGGAGGTCAGGGAACATGCAGTGGCAATGCAGGATAGGTTTCTGAAAAACACGCGGGGTGGTGCGCATTGTATGGGTGTGTGTTACAATACATTCACTAGTAGGAGGGAGAAAAACATCACGGGGTGGTGTGAATCGGAGGGTCTGAATTAGGATAGGCAGTGAGTGGCAATGTAGAATGGAGAAAAGCACCGCGGAGTGGTCAGCATGGGGAGTTCAGGGAACATGCAGTGGCAATGTAGGATAGGTTTCTGAAAAACATCGCAGGGTGGTGCGCATTGTATGGGTGTGTGTTACATTACATTCACTAGTAGGAGGGAGAAAAACATCACGGGGTGGTGCGCATTGTATGGGTGAGTGTTACATTACATTCACTAGTAGGAGTGAGAAAAACATTACGGTGTAGTGTGAATCGGAGGGTCTGAATTAGGAGAGGCAGTGAGTGGCAATCTAGGATGGAGAAAAGCACCGCGGGGTGGTCAGCTTCGGGAGGTCAGGGAACATGCAGTGGCAATGTAGGATAGGTTTGTGAAAAACATCGCGGGGTGGTGCGCATTGTATGGGTGTGTGTTACATTACATTCACTAATAGGAGTGAGAAAAACATCACGGGGTGGTGCGCATTGTATGGGTGTGTGTTACATTACATTCACTAGTAGGAGTGAGGAAAACATCACGGGGTGGTGTGAATCGGAGGGTCTGAATTAGGATAGGCAGTGAGTGGCAATGTAGGATGGAGAAAAGCACCGCGGGGTGGTCAGCATGGGGAGGTCAGGGAACATGCAGTGGCAATGCAGGATAGGTTTCTGAAAAACATCGCGGGGTGGTGCGCATTGTATGGGTGTGTGTTACATTACATTCACTAGTAGGAGTGAGAAAAACATCACGGGGTAGTGCGAATTGTATGGGTGTGTGTTACATTACATTCACTAGTAGGAGTGAGAAAAACATCACGGGGTGGTGTGAATCGGAGGGTCTGAATTAGGATAGGCACTGAGTGGCAATGTAGGATGGAGAAAAGCACCGCGGAGTGGTCAGCATGGGGAGGTCAGGGAACATGCAGTGGCAATGTAGGATAGGTTTCTGAAAAACATCGAGGGTTGGTGCGCATTGCATGGGTATGTGTTACATTACATTCACTAGTAGGAGTGAGAAAAACTTCACGGGGTGGTGCGCATTGTATGGGTGTGTGTTACATTACATTCACTAGTAGGAGTGAGAAAAACATCACGGGGTGGTGTGAATCGGAGGGTCTGAATTAGGATAGGCAGTGAGTGACAATGTAGGATGGAGAAAAGCACCGCGGGGTGGTCAGCATGGGGAGGTCAGGGAACATGCAGTGGCAATGTAGGATAGGTTTCTGAAAAACATCGCGGGGTGGTGCGCATTGTATGGTTTTGTGTTACATTACATTCACTAGTAGGAGTGAGAAAAACATAACGGTGTGGTGTGAATCGGAGGGTCTGAATTAGGAGAGGCAGTGAGTGGCAATCTAGGATGGAGAAAAGCACCGCGGGGTGGTCAGCTTCGGGACGTCAGGGAACATGCAGTGGCAATGTAGGATAGGTTTGTGAAAAACATCACGGGGTGGTGCGCATTGTATGGCTGTGTGTTACATTACATTCACTAGTAGGAGTGAGAAAAACATCACGGGGTGGTGCGCATTGTATGGGTGTGTGTTACATTACATTCACTAGTAGGAGTGAGGAAAACATCACGGGGTGGTGTGAATCGGAGGGTCTGAATTAGCATAGGCAGTGAGTGGCAATGTAGGTTGGAGAAAAGCACCGCGGGGTGGTCAGCATGGGGAGGTCAGGGAACATGCAGTGGCAATGCAGGATAGGTTTCTGAAAAACATCGCGGGGTGGTGCGCATTCTATGGGTGTGTGTTACATTACATTCACTAGTAGGAGTGAGAAAAACATCACGGGGTGGTGTGAATCGGAGGGTCTGAATTAGGATAGGCAGTGAGTGGAAATTTAGGATGGAGAAAAGCACCGCGGGGTGGTCAGCATGGGGAGGTCAGGTAATATGCAGTGGCAATGTAGGGTAGGTTTCTGAAAAACATTGCAGGGTGGTGCGCATTGTATGGGTGTGTGTTACATTACATTCACTAGTAGGAGTGAGAAAAACATCACGGGGTGGTGTGAATCGGAGGGTCTGAATAAGGATAGGCAATGAGTGGCAATGTAGGCTGGAGAAAAGCACCGCGGGTGGTCAGCATGGGGAAGTCAGGGAAAATGCAGTGGCAATGTAGGATAGGTTTCTGAAAAACATCGCGGGGTGGTGCGCATTGTATGGGTGTGTGTTACATTCCATTAACTAGTAGGAGTGAGAAAAACATCGCGGGGTGGTTTTGAATCGGAGGGTCTATATTAAGATAGGCAGTGAGTGGCAATGTAGGATGAAGAAAAGCACCGCGGGGAGTTCAGCATGGGGAGGTCAGGGAACATGCAGTGGCAATGTAGGATAGGTTTCTGAAAAACATCGCGGGGTGGTGCGCATTGTATGGGTGTGTGTTACATTACATTCACTAGTAGGAGTGAGAAAAACATCACGGGGTGGTGCGCATTGTATGGGTGTGTGTTACATTACATTCACTAGTAGGAGTATGAAAAACATCACGGGGTGGTGTGAATCGGAGGGTCTGAATTAGAATAGGCAGTGAGTGGCAATGTAGGATGGAGAAAAGCACCGCGAGGTGGTCAGCATGGGGAGGTCAGGGAACATGCAGTGGCAATGTAGGATAGGTTTCTGAAAAACATCGCGGGGTGGTGCGCATTGTATGAGTGTGTGTTACATTATATTCACTAGTAGGAGTGAGAAAAACATTACGGTGTGGTGTGAATCGGAGAGTCTGAATTAGGAGAGGCAGTGAGTGGCAATCTAGGATGGAGAAAAGCACCGCGGGGTGGTCAGCTTCGGGAGGTCAGGGAACATGCAGTGGCAATGTAGGATAGGTTTGTGAAAAACATCACGGGGTGGTGCGCATTGTATGGGTGTGTGTTACATTACATTCACTAGTAGGAGTGAGAAAAACATCACGGGGTGGTGCGCATTGTATGGGGGTGTGTTACATTACATTCACTAGTAGGAGTGAGGAAAACATCACGGGGTGGTGTGAATCGGAGGGTCTGAATTAGGATAGGCAGTGAGTGGCAATGTAGGTTGGAGAAAAGCACCGCGGGGTGGTCAGCATGGGGAGGTCAGGGAACATGCAGTGGCAATGCAGGATAGGTTTCTGAAAAACATCGCGGGGTCGTGTGCATTGTATGGGTGTGTGTTACATTACATTCACTAGTAGGTGTGAGAAAAACATCACGGGTTAGTGCGCATTGTATGGGTGTGTGTTACATTACATTCACTAGTAGGAGTGAGAAAAACATCACAGGGTGGTGTGAATCGGAGGGTCTGAATTAGGATAGGCAGTGAGTGGAAATTTAGGATGGAGAAAAGCACCGCAGGGTGGTCAGCATGGGGAGGTCAGGTAATATGCAGTGGCAATGTAGGGTAGGTTTCTGAAAAACATTGCAGGGTGGTGCGCATTGTATGGGTGTGTGTTACATTACATTCACTAGTAGGAGTGAGAAAAACATCACGGGGTGGTGTGAATCGGAGGGTCTGAATAAGGATAGGCAATGAGTGGCAATGTAGGCTGGAGAAAAGCACCGCGGGTGGTCAGCATGGGGAAGTCAGGGAAAATGCAGTGGCAATGTAGGATAGGTTTCTGAAAAACATCGCGGGGTGGTGCGCATTGTATGGGTGTGTGTTACATTACATTCACAAGTAGGAGTGAGAAAAACTTCACGGGGTGGTGCGCATTGTATGTGTGTGTGTTACATTACATTCACTAGTAGGAGTGAGAAAAACATTTCGGTGTGGTGAGAATCGGAGGGTCTGAATTAGGAGAGGCAGTGAGTGGCAATCTAGGATGGAGAAAAGCACCGCGGGGTGGTCAGCATGGGGAGTTCAGGGAACATGCAGTGGCAATGAAGGATAGGTTTCTGAAAAACATCGCGGGGTGGTGCGCATTGTATGGGTGTGTGTTACATTACATTCACTAGTAGGAGGGAGAAAAACATCACGGGGTGGTGCGCATTGTATGGGTGAGTGTTACATTACATTCACTAGTAGGAGTGAAAAAACATCACGGGGTGGTGCGCATTGTATGGGTGTGTGTTACATTACATTCACTAGTAGGAGTGAGGAAAACATCACGGGGTGGTGTGAATCGGAGGGTCTGAATTAGGATAGGCAGTGAGTGGCAATGTAGGTTGGAGAAAAGCACCGCGGGGTGGTCAGCATGGGGAGGTCAGGGAACATGCAGTGGCAATGCAGGATAGGTTTCTGAAAAACATCGCAGGGTGGTGCGCATTGTATGGGTGTGTGTTACATTACATTCACTAGTAGGAGTGAGAAAAACATCACGGGGTAGTGCGCATTGTATGGGTGTGTGTTACATTACATTCACTAGTAGGAGTGAGAAAAACATCACGGGGTGGTGTGAATCGGAGGGTCTGAATTAGGATAGGCAGTGAGTGGCAATGTAGGATGAATAAAAACACCGCGGGGTGGTCAGCATGGGGAGGTCAGGGAACATGCAGTGGCAATGTAGGATAGGATTCTGAAAAGCATCGAGGGGTGGTGCGCATTGCATGGGTGTGTGTTACATTACATTCAGTAGTAGGAGTGAGAAAAACATCGCGGGGTGGTGTGAATCGGAGGGTCTGAATTAGGATAGGCAGTGAGTGGCAATGTAGGATGGAGAAAAGCACCGCGGCGTGGTCAGCATGGGGAGGTCAAGGAACATTCAGTGGCAATGTAGGATAGGTTTCTGAAAAACATCGCGGGGTGGTGCGCATTGTATGGGTGTGTCTTACAATACATTCACTAGTAGGAGGGAGAAAAACACCACGGGGTGGTGTGAATCGGAGGGTCTCAATTAGGATAGGCAGTGAGTGGCAATGTAGAATGGAGAAAAGCACCGCCGGGTGGTCAGCATGGGGAGGTCAGGGAACATGCAGTGGCAATGTAGGATAGGTTTCTGAAAAACATCGTGGGGTGGTGCGCATTGTATGCGTGTGTGTTACATTACATTCACTAATAGGAGTGAGAAAAATATCACGGGGTGGTGCGTATTGTATGGGTGTGTGTTACATAACATTCACTAGTAGGAGTGAGAAAAACATTACGGTGTGGTGTGAATCGGACGGTCTGAATTAGGAGAGGCAGTGAGTGGCAATGTAGGATGGAGAAAAGCACTGCGGGCTGGTCAGCTTAGGGAGGTCAGGGAACATGCAGTTTCAAGTTAGGATAGGTTTCTGAAAAACATCGCTGGGTGGTGCGCATTGTATGGGTGTGTGTTACATTACATTCACTAGTAGGAGTGAGAACAACATCACGAGGTGGTGCACATTGTATGGGTGTGTGTTACATTACATTCACTAGTAGGAGTGAGAAAAACATCACGGGGTGGTGCGCATTGTATGGGTGTGTGTTACATTTCATTCACTAGTAGGAGTGAGAAAAACATCACGGGGTGGTGTGAATCGGAAGGTCTGAATTAGGATAGGCAGTGAGTGGAAATTTAGGATGGAGAAAAGCACCGCGGGGTGGTCAGCATGGGGAGGTCAGGGAACATGCAGTGGCAATGTAGGATAGGTTTCTGAAAAACATCGCGGGGTGGTTCGCATTGTATGGGTGTGTGTTACATTACATTAACTAGTAGGAGTGAGAAAAACAGCGGGGTGGTGTGAATCAGAGGGTCTGAATTAGGATAGGCAGTGAGTGGCAATGTAGGATGAAGAAAAACACCCCGGGGTGGTCAGCATGGTGAGGTCAGGGAACATGCAGTGGCAATGTAGGATAGGTTTCTGAAAAACATCGCGGGGTGGTGCCCCTTGTATGGGTGTGTGTTACAATACATTCACTAGTAGGAGTGAGAAAAACATCACGGGGTGCTGTGAATCGGAGGGTCTGAATTAGGATAGGCAGTGAGTGGCAATGTAGGATGAAGAAAAACACCGCGGGGTGGTCAGCATGGGGAGGTCAGGGAACATGCAGTGGCAATGCAGGATAGGTTTCTGAAAAACACGCGGGGTGGTGCGCATTGTATGGGTGTGTGTTACAATACATTCACTAGTAGGAGGGAGAAAAACATCACGGGGTGGTGTGAATCGGAGGGTCTGAATTAGGATAGGCAGTGAGTGGCAATGTAGAATGGAGAAAAGCACCGCGGAGTGGTCAGCATGGGGAGTTCAGGGAACATGCAGTGGCAATGTAGGATAGGTTTCTGAAAAACATCGCAGGGTGGTGCGCATTGTATGGGTGTGTGTTACATTACATTCACTAGTAGGAGGGAGAAAAACATCACGGGGTGGTGCGCATTGTATGGGTGTGTGTTACATTACATTCACTAGTAGGAGTGAGGAAAACATCACGGGGTGGTGTGAATCGGAGGGTCTGAATTAGGATAGGCAGTGAGTGGCAATGTAGGATGGAGAAAAGCACCGCGGGATGGTCAGCATGGGGAGGTCAGGGAACATGCAGTGGCAATGCAGGATAGGTTTCTGAAAAACATCGCGGGGTGGTGCGCATTGTATGGGTGTGTGTTACATTACATTCACTAGTAGGAGTGAGAAAAACATCACGGGGTAGTGCGCATTGTATGGGTGTGTGTTACATTACATTCACTAGTAGGAGTGAGAAAAACATCACGGGGTGGTGTGAATCGGAGGGTCTGAATTAGGATAGGCACTGAGTGGCAATGTAGGATGGAGAAAAGCACCGCGGAGTGGTCAGCATGGGGAGGTCAGGGAACATGCAGTGGCAATGTAGGATAGGTTTCTGAAAAACATCGAGGGTTGGTGCGCATTGCATGGGTATGTGTTACATTACATTCACTAGTAGGAGTGAGAAAAACTTCACGGGGTGGTGCGCATTGTATGGGTGTGTGTTACATTACATTCACTAGTAGGAGTGAGAAAAACATCACGGGGTGGTGTGAATCGGAGGGTCTGAATTAGGATAGGCAGTGAGTGACAATGTAGGATGGAGAAAAGCACCGCGGGGTGGTCAGCATGGGGAGGTCAGGGAACATGCAGTGGCAATGTAGGATAGGTTTCTGAAAAACATCGCGGGGTGGTGCGCATTGTATGGTTTTGTGTTACATTACATTCACTAGTAGGAGTGAGAAAAACATAACGGTGTGGTGTGAATCGGAGGGTCTGAATTAGGAGAGGCAGTGAGTGGCAATCTAGGATGGAGAAAAGCACCGCGGGGTGGTCAGCTTCGGGACGTCAGGGAACATGCAGTGGCAATGTAGGATAGGTTTGTGAAAAACATCACGGGGTGGTGCGCATTGTATGGCTGTGTGTTACATTACATTCACTAGTAGGAGTGAGAAAAACATCACGGGGTGGTGCGCATTGTATGGGTGTGTGTTACATTACATTCACTAGTAGGAGTGAGGAAAACATCACGGGGTGGTGTGAATCGGAGGGTCTGAATTAGCATAGGCAGTGAGTGGCAATGTAGGTTGGAGAAAAGCACCGCGGGGTGGTCAGCATGGGGAGGTCAGGGAACATGCAGTGGCAATGCATGATAGGTTTCTGAAAAACATCGCGGGGTGGTGCGCATTCTATGGGTGTGTGTTACATTACATTCACTAGTAGGAGTGAGAAAAACATCACGGGGTGGTGTGAATCGGAGGGTCTGAATTAGGATAGGCAGTGAGTGGAAATTTAGGATGGAGAAAAGCACCGCGGGGTGGTCAGCATGGGGAGGTCAGGTAATATGCAGTGGCAATGTAGGGTAGGTTTCTGAAAAACATTGCAGGGTGGTGCGCATTGTATGGGTGTGTGTTACATTACATTCACTAGTAGGAGTGAGAAAAACATCACGGGGTGGTGTGAATCGGAGGGTCTGAATAAGGATAGGCAATGAGTGGCAATGTAGGCTGGAGAAAAGCACCGCGGGTGGTCAGCATGGGGAAGTCAGGGAAAATGCAGTGGCAATGTAGGATAGGTTTCTGAAAAACATCGCGGGGTGGTGCGCATTGTATGGGTGTGTGTTACATTCCATTAACTAGTAGGAGTGAGAAAAACATCGCGGGGTGGTTTTGAATCGGAGGGTCTGAATTAAGATAGGCAGTGAGTGGCAATGTAGGATGAAGAAAAGCACCGCGGGGAGTTCAGCATGGGGAGGTCAGGGAACATGCAGTGGCAATGTAGGATAGGTTTCTGAAAAACATCGCGGGGTGGTGCGCATTGTATGGGTGTGTGTTACATTACATTCACTAGTAGGAGTGAGAAAAACATCACGGGGTGGTGCGCATTGTATGGGTGTGTGTTACATTACATTCACTAGTAGGAGTATGAAAAACATCACGGGGTGGTGTGAATCGGAGGGTCTGAATTAGAATAGGCAGTGAGTGGCAATGTAGGATGGAGAAAAGCACCGCGAGGTGGTCAGCATGGGGAGGTCAGGGAACATGCAGTGGCAATGTAGGATAGGTTTCTGAAAAACATCGCGGGGTGGTGCGCATTGTATGAGTGTGTGTTACATTATATTCACTAGTAGGAGTGAGAAAAACATTACGGTGTGGTGTGAATCGGAGGGTCTGAATTAGGAGAGGCAGTGAGTGGCAATCTAGGATGGAGAAAAGCACCGCGGGGTGGTCAGCTTCGGGAGGTCAGGGAACATGCAGTGGCAATGTAGGATAGGTTTGTGAAAAACATCACGGGGTGGTGCGCATTGTATGGGTGTGTGTTACATTACATTCACTAGTAGGAGTGAGAAAAACATCACGGGGTGGTGCGCATTGTATGGGGGTGTGTTACATTACATTCACTAGTAGGAGTGAGGAAAACATCACGGGGTGGTGTGAATCGGAGGGTCTGAATTAGGATAGGCAGTGAGTGGCAATGTAGGTTGGAGAAAAGCACCGCGGGGTGGTCAGCATGGGGAGGTCAGGGAACATGCAGTGGCAATGCAGGATAGGTTTCTGAAAAACATCGCGGGGTCGTGCGCATTGTATGGGTGTGTGTTACATTACATTCACTAGTAGGTGTGAGAAAAACATCACGGGTTAGTGCGCATTGTATGGGTGTGTGTTACATTACATTCACTAGTAGGAGTGAGAAAAACATCACAGGGTGGTGTGAATCGGAGGGTCTGAATTAGGATAGGCAGTGAGTGGAAATTTAGGATGGAGAAAAGCACCGCGGGGTGGTCAGCATGGGGAGGTCAGGTAATATGCAGTGGCAATGTAGGGTAGGTTTCTGAAAAACATTGCAGGGTGGTGCGCATTGTATGGGTGTGTGTTACATTACATTCACTAGTAGGAGTGAGAAAAACATCACGGGGTGGTGTGAATCGGAGGGTCTGAATAAGGATAGGCAATGAGTGGCAATGTAGGCTGGAGAAAAGCACCGCGGGTGGTCAGCATGGGGAAGTCAGGGAAAATGCAGTGGCAATGTAGGATAGGTTTCTGAAAAACATCGCGGGGTGGTGCGCATTGTATGGGTGTGTGTTACATTACATTCACAAGTAGGAGTGAGAAAAACTTCACGGGGTGGTGCGCATTGTATGTGTGTGTGTTACATTACATTCACTAGTAGGAGTGAGAAAAACATTTCGGTGTGGTGTGAATCGGAGGGTCTGAATTAGGAGAGGCAGTGAGTGGCAATCTAGGATGGAGAAAAGCACCGCGGGGTGGTCAGCATGGGGAGTTCAGGGAACATGCAGTGGCAATGTAGGATAGGTTTCTGAAAAACATCGCGGGGTGGTGCGCATTGTATGGGTGTGTGTTACATTACATTCACTAGTAGGAGGGAGAAAAACATCACGGGGTGGTGCGCATTGTATGGGTGAGTGTTACATTACATTCACTAGTAGGAGTGAGAAAAACATTACGGTGTAGTGTGAATCGGAGGGTCTGAATTAGGAGAGGCAGTGAGTGGCAATCTAGGATGGAGAAAAGCACCGCGGGGTGGTCAGCTTTGGGAGGTCAGGGAACATGCAGTGGCAATGTAGGATAGGTTTGTGAAAAACATCGCGGGGTGGTGCGCATTGTATGGGTGTGTGTTACATTACATTCACTAATAGGAGTGAGAAAAACATCACGGGGTGGTGCGCATTGTATGGGTGTGTGTTACATTACATTCACTAGTAGGAGTGAGGAAAACATCACGGGGTGGTGTGAATCGGAGGGTCTGAATTAGGATAGGCAGTGAGTGGCAATGTAGGTTGGAGAAAAGCACCGCGGGTTGGTCAGCATGGGGAGGTCAGGGAACATGCAGTGGCATTGCAGGATAGGTTTCTGAAAAACATCGCGGGGTGGTGCGCATTGTATGGGTGTGTGTTACATTACATTCACTAGTAGGAGTGAGAAAAACATCACGGGGTAGTGCGCATCTTATGGGTGTGTGTTACATTACATTCACTAGTAGGAGTGAGAAAAACATCACGGGGTGGTGTGAATCGGAGTGTCTGAATTAGGATAGGCACTGAGTGGCAATGTAGGATGGAGAAAAGCACCGCGGAGTGGTCAGCACGGGGAGGTCAGGGAACATGCAGTGGCAATGAAGGATAGGTTTCTGAAAAACATCGAGTGTTGGTGCGCATTGCATGGGTATGTGTTAAATTACATTCACTAGTAGGAGTGAGAAAAACTTCACGGGGTGGTGCGCATTGTATGGGTGTGTGTTACATTCCATTCACTAGTAGGAGTGAGAAAAACATCACGGGGTGGTGTGTCGGAGGGTCTGAATTAGGATAGGCAGTGAGTGACAATGTAGGATGGAGAAAAGCACCGCGGGGTGGTCAGCATGGGGAGGTCAGGGATCATGCAGTGGCAATGTAGGATAGGTTTCTGAAAAACATCGCGGGGTGGTGCGCATTGTATGGGTGTGTGTTACATTACATTCACTAGTAGGAGTGAGAAAAACATTACGGTTTGGTGTGAATCGGAGGGTCTGAATTAGGAGAGGCAGTGAGTGGCAATCTAGGATGGAGAAAAGCACCGCGGGGTGGTCAGCTTCGGGAGGTCAGGGAACATGCAGTGGCAATGTAGGATAGGTTTGTGAAAAACATCACGGGGTGGTGCGCATTGTATGGGTGTGTGTTACATTACATTCACTAGTAGGAGTGAAAAAACATCACGGGGTGGTGCGCATTGTATGGGTGTGTGTTACATTACATTCACTAGTAGGAGTGAGGAAAACATCACGGGGTGGTGTGAATCGGAGGGTCTGAATTAGGATAGGCAGTGAGTGGAAATTTAGGATGGAGAAAAGCACCGCGGGGTGGTCAGCATGGGGAGGTCAGGGAACATGCAGTGGCAATGCAGGATAGGTTTCTGAAAAACATCGCGGGGTGGTGCGCATTGTATGGGTGTGTGTTACATTACATTCACTAGTAGGAGTGAGAAAAACATCACGGGGTGGTGTGAATCGGAGGGTCTGAATTAGGATAGGCAGTGAGTGGAAATTTAGGATGGAGAAAAGCACCGCGGGATGGTCAGCATGGGGAGGTCAGGTAATATGCAGTGGCAATGTAGGGTAGGTTTCTGAAAAACATTGCAGGGTGGTGCGCATTGTATGGGTGTGTGTTACATTACATTCACTAGTAGGAGTGAGAAAAACATCACGGGGTGGTGTGAATCGGAGGGTCTGAATAAGGATAGGCAATGAGTGGCAATGTAGGATGAAGAAAAGCACCGCGGGGTGTTCAGCTTCGGGAGGTCAGGGAACATGCAGTGGCAATGTAGGATAGGTTTGTGAAAAAAATCGCGGGGTGGTGCGCATTGTATGGGTGTGTGTTACATTACATTCACTAATAGGAGTGAGAAAAACATCACGGGGTGGTTCGCATTGTATGGGTGTGTGTTACATTACATTCACTAGTAGGAGTGAGGAAAACATCACGGGGTGGTGTGAATCGGAGGGTCTGAATTAGGATAGGCAGTGAGTGGCAATGTAGGATGGAGAAAAGCACCGCGGGGTGGTCAGCATGGGGAGGTCAGGGAACATGCAGTGGCAATGCAGGATAGGTTTCTGAAAAACATCGCGGGGTGGTGCGCATTGTATGGGTGTGTGTTACATTACATTCACAAGTAGGAGTGAGAAAAACATCACGGGGTGGTGCGCATTGTATGGGTGTGTGTTACATTACATTCACTAGTAGGAGTGAGAAAAACATCACGGGGTGGTGTGAATCGGAGGGTCTGAATTAGGATAGGCAGTGAGTGGCAATGTAGGATGAATAAAAACACCGCGGGGTGGTCAGCATGGGGAGGTCAGGGAACATGCAGTGGCAATGTAGGATAGGATTCTGAAAAGCATCGAGGGGTGGTGCGCATTGCATGGGTGTGTGTTACATTACATTCAGTAGTAGGAGTGAGAAAAACATCGCGGGGTGGTGTGAATCGGAGGGTCTGAATTAGGATAGGCAGTGAGTGGCAATGTAGGATGGAGAAAAGCACCGCGGCGTGGTCAGCATGGGGAGGTCAAGGAACATGCAGTGGCAATGTAGGATAGGTTTCTGAAAAACATCGCGGGGTGGTGCGCATTGTATGGGTGTGTCTTACAATACATTCACTAGTAGGAGGGAGAAAAACACCACGGGGTGGTGTGAATCGGAGGGTCTCAATTAGGATAGGCAGTGAGTGGCAATGTAGGATGGAGAAAAGCACCGCCGGGTGGTCAGCATGGGGAGGTCAGGGAACATGCAGTGGCAATGTAGGATAGGTTTCTGAAAAACATCGTGGGGTGGTGCGCATTGTATGCGTGTGTGTTACATTACATTCACTAATAGGAGTGAGAAAAATATCACGGGGTGGTGCGTATTGTATGGGTGTGTGTTACATAACATTCACTAGTAGGAGTGAGAAAAACATTACGGTGTGGTGTGAATCGGACGGTCTGAATTAGGAGAGGCAGTGAGTGGCAATGTAGGATGGAGAAAAGCACTGCGGGGTGGTCAGCTTAGGGAGGTCAGGGAACATGCAGTTTCAAGTTAGGATAGGTTTCTGAAAAACATCGCTGGGTGGTGCGCATTGTATGGGTGTGTGTTACATTACATTCACTAGTAGGAGTGAGAACAACATCACGAGGTGGTGCACATTGTATGGGTGTGTGTTACATTACATTCACTAGTAGGAGTGAGAAAAACATCACGGGGTGGTGCGCATTGTATGGGTGTGTGTTACATTTCATTCACTAGTAGGAGTGAGAAAAACATCACGGGGTGGTGCGCATTGTATGGGTGTGTGTTACATTTCATTCACTAGTAGGAGTGAGAAAAACATCACGGGGTGGTGTGAATCGGAGGGTCTGAATTAGGATAGGCAGTGAGTGGAAATTTAGGATGGAGAAAAGCACCGCGGGGTGGTCAGCATGGGGAGGTCAGGGAACATGCAGTGGCAATGCAGGATAGGTTTCTGAAAAACATCGCGGGGTGGTGCGCATTGTATGGGTGTGTGTTACATTACATTCACTAGTAGGAGTGAGAAAAACATCACGGGGTAGTGCGCATTGTATGGGTGTGTGTTACATTACATTAACTAGTAGGAGTGAGAAAAACAGCGGGGTGGTGTGAATCAGAGGGTCTGAATTAGGATAGGCAGTGAGTGGCAATGTAGGATGAAGAAAAACACCGCGGGGTGGTCAGCATGGGGAGGTCAGGGAACATGCAGTGGCAATGCAGGATAGGTTTCTGAAAAACACGCGGGGTGGTGCGCATTGTATGGGTGTGTGTTACAATACATTCACTAGTAGGAGGGAGAAAAACATCACGGGGTGGTGTGAATCGGAGGGTCTGAATTAGGATAGGCAGTGAGTGGCAATGTAGAATGGAGAAAAGCACCGCGGAGTGGTCAGCATGGGGAGTTCAGGGAACATGCAGTGGCAATGTAGGATAGGTTTCTGAAAAACATCGCAGGGTGGTGCGCATTGTATGGGTGTGTGTTACATTACATTCACTAGTAGGAGGGAGAAAAACATCACGGGGTGGTGCGCATTGTATGGGTGAGTGTTACATTACATTCACTAGTAGGAGTGAGAAAAACATTACGGTGTAGTGTGAATCGGAGGGTCTGAATTAGGAGAGGCAGTGAGTGGCAATCTAGGATGGAGAAAAGCACCGCGGGGTGGTCAGCTTCGGGAGGTCAGGGAACATGCAGTGGCAATGTAGGATAGGTTTGTGAAAAACATCGCGGGGTGGTGCGCATTGTATGGGTGTGTGTTACATTACATTCACTAATAGGCGTGAGAAAAACATCACGGGGTGGTGCGCATTGTATGGGTGTGTGTTACATTACATTCACTAGTAGGAGTGAGGAAAACATCACGGGGTGGTGTGAATCGGAGGGTCTGAATTAGGATAGGCAGTGAGTGGCAATGTAGGATGGAGAAAAGCACCGCGGGGTGGTCAGCATGGGGAGGTCAGGGAACATGCAGTGGCAATGTAGGATAGGTTTGTGAAAAACGTCGCGGGGTGGTGCGCATTGTATGGGTGTGTGTTACATTACATTCACTAATAGGAGTGAGAAAAACATCACGGGGTGGTGCGCATTGTATGGGTGTGTGTTACATAACATTCACTAGTAGGAGTGAGGAAAACATCACGGGGTGGTGTGAATCGGAGGGTCTGAATTAGGATAGGCAGTGAGTGGCAATGTAGGATGGAGAAAAGCACCGCGGGATGGTCAGCATGGGGAGGTCAGGGAACATGCAGTGGCAATGCAGGATAGGTTTCTGAAAAACATCGCGGGGTGGTGCGCATTGTATGGGTGTGTGTTACATTACATTCACAAGTAGGAGTGAGAAAAACTTCAAGGGGTGGTGCGCATTGTATGGGTGTGTGTTACATTACATTCACTAGTAGGAGTGAGAAAAACATTTCGGTGTGGTGTGAATCGGAGGGTCTGAATTAGGAGAGGCAGTGAGTGGCAATCTAGGATGGAGAAAAGCACCGCGGGGTGGTCAGCTTCGGGAGGTCAGGGAACATGCAGTCGCAATGTAGGATAGGTTTGTGAAAAACATCACGGGGTGGTGCGCATTGTATGGGTGTGTGTTACATTACATTCACTAGTAGGAGTGAGAAAAACATCACGGGGTGGTGCGCATTGTATGGGTGTGTGTTACATTACATTCACTAGTAGGAGTGAGAAAAACATCACGGGGTGGTGTGAATCGGAGGGTCTGAATTAGGATAGGCACTGAGTGGCAATGTAGGATGGAGAAAAGCACCGCGGAGTGGTCAGCATGGGGAGGTCAGGGAACATGCAGTGGCAATGTAGGATAGGTTTCTGAAAAACATCGAGTGGTGGTGCGCATTGCATGGGTATGTGTTAAATTACATTCACTAGTAGGAGTGAGAAAAACTTCACGGGGTGGTGCGCATTGTATGGGTGTGTGTTACATTACATTCACTAGTAGGAGTGAGAAAAACATCACGGGGTGGTGTGAATCGGAGGGTCTGAATTAGGATAGGCAGTGAGTGACAATGTAGGATGGAGAAAAGCACCGCGGGGTGGTCAGCATGGGGAGGTCAGGGAACATGCAGTGGCAATGTAGGATAGGTTTCTGAAAAACATCGCGGGGTGGTGCGCATTGTATGGGTGTGTGTTACATTACATTCACTAGTAGGAGTGAGAAAAACATTACGGTTTGGTGTGAATCGGAGGGTCTGAATTAGGAGAGGCAGTGAGTGGCAATCTAGGATGGAGAAAAGCACCGCGGGGTCGTCAGCTTCGGGAGGTCAGGGAACATGCAGTGGCAATGTAGGATAGGTTTGTGAAAAACATCACGGGGTGGTGCGCATTGTATGGGTGTGTGTTACATTACATTCACTAGTAGGAGTGAAAAAACATCACGGGGTGGTGCGCATTGTATGGGTGTGTGTTACATTACATTCACTAGTAGGAGTGAGGAAAACATCACGGGGTGGTGTGAATCGGAGGGTCTGAATTAGGATAGGCAGTGAGTTGCAATGTAGGTTGGAGAAAAGCACCGCGGGGTGGTCAGCATGGGGAGGTCAGGGAACATGCAGTGGCAATGCAGGATAGGTTTCTGAAAAACATCGCGGGGTGGTGCGCATTGTATGGGTGTGTGTTACATTACATTCACTAGTAGGAATGAGAAAAACATCACGGGGTGGTGTGAATCGGAGGGTCTGAATTAGGATAGGCAGTGAGTGGAAATTTAGGATGGAGAAAAGCACCGCGGGTTCGTCAGCATCGGGAGGTCAGGTAATATGCAGTGGCAATGTAGGGTAGGTTTCTGAAAAACATTGCAGGGTGGTGCGCATTGTATGGGTGTGTGTTACATTACATTCACTAGTAGGAATGAGAAAAACATCACGGGGTGGTGTGAATCGGAGGGTCTGAATAAGGATAGGCAATGAGTGGCAATGTAGGATGAAGAAAAGCACTGCGGGGTGTTCAGCATGGGGAGGTCAGGGAACATGCAGTGGCAATGTAGGATAGGTTTCTGAAAAACACGCGGGGTGGTGCGCATTGTATGGGTGTGTGTTACAATACATTCACTAGTAGGAGGGAGAAAAACATCTCCGGGTGGTGTGAATCGGAGGGTCTGAATTAGGATAGGCAGTGAGTGGCAATGTAGAATGGAGAAAAGCACCGCGGGGTGGTCAGCATGGGGAGTTCAGGGAACATGCAGTGGCAATGTAGGATAGGTTTCTGAAAAACATCGTGGGGTGGTGCGCATTGTATGGGTGTGTGTTACATTACATTCACTAGTAGGAGGGAGAAAAACATCACGGGTTGGTCGCATTGTATGGGTGAGTGTTACATTACATTCACTAGTAGGAGTGAGAAAAACATTACGGTGTGGTGTGAATCGGAGGGTCTGAATTAGGAGAGGCAGTGAGTGGCAATCTAGGATGGAGAAAAGCACCGCGGGGTGGTCAGCTTCGGGAGGTCAGGGAACATGCAGTGGCAATGTAGGATAGGTTTGTGAAAAACATCGCGGGGTGGTGCGCATTGTATGGGTGTGTGTTACATTACATTCACTAATAGGAGTGAGAAAAACATCACGGGGTGGTGCGCATTGTATGGGTGTGTGTTACATTACATTCACTAGTAGGAGTGAGGAAAATATCACGGGGTGGTGTGAATCGGAGGGTCTGAATTAGGATAGGCAGTGAGTGGCAATGTAGGATGGAGAAAAGCACAGCGGGGTGGTCAGCATGGGGAGGTCAGGGAACATGCAGTGGCAATGCAGGATAGGTTTCTGAAAAACATCGCGGGGTGGTGCGCATTGTATGGGTGTTTGTTACATTACATTCACAAGTAGGAGTGAGAAAAACATCACGGGGTGGTGCGCATTGTATGGGTGTGTGTTACATTACATTCACTAGTAGTAGTGAGAAAAACATCACGGGGTGATGTGAATCGGAGGGTCTGAATTTGGATAGGCAGTGAGTGGCAATGTAGGATGAATAAAAACACCGCGGGGTGGTCAGCATGGGGAGGTCAGGGAACATGAAGTGGCAATGTAGGATAGGATTCTGAAAAGCATCGAGGGGTGGTGCGCATTGCATGGGTGTGTGTTACATTACATTCAGTAGTAGGAGTGAGAAAAACATCGCGGGGTGGTGTGAATCGGAGGGTCTGAATTAGGATAGGCAGTGAGTGGCAATGTAGGATGGAGAAAAGCACCGCGGCCTGGTCAGCATGGGGAGGTCAAGGAACATGCAGTGGCAATGTAGGATAGGTTTCTGAAAAACATCGCGGGGTGGTGCGCATTGTATGGGTGTGTGTTACATTACATTCACTAGTAGGAGTGAGAACAACATCACGAGGTGGTGCACATTGTATGGGTGTGTGTTACATTACATTCACTAGTAGGAGTGAGAAAAACTTTACGGTGTGGTGTGAATCGGACGGTCTGAATTAGGAGAGGCAGTGAGTGGCAATGTAGGATGGAGAAAAGCACTGCGGGGTGGTCAGCTGAGGGAGATCAGGGAACATGCAGTTTCAAGTTAGGATAGGTTTCTGAAAAACATCGCTGGGTGGTGCGCATTGTATGGGTGTGTGTTACATTACATTCACTAGTAGGAGTGAGAACAACATCACGAGGTGGTGCACATTGTATGTGTGTGTTACATTACATTCACTAGTAGGAGTGAGAAAAACATCACGGGGTGGTGCGCATTGTATGGGTGTGTGTTACATTTCATTCACTAGTAGGAGTGAGAAAAACATCACGGGGTGGTGTTAATCGGAGGGTCTGAATTAGGATAGGCAGTGAGTGGAAATTTAGGATGGAGAAAAGCACCGCGGGGTGGTCAGCATGGGGAGGTCAGGGAACATGCAGTGGCAATGTAGGATAGGTTTCTGAAAAACATCGCGGGGTGGTGCGCATTATATGGGTGTGTGTTACATTACATTTTCTAGTAGGAGTGAGAAAAACAGCGGGGTGGTGTGAATCAGAGGGTCTGAATTAGGATAGGCAGTGAGTGGCAATGTAGGATGAAGAAAAACCCCGCGGGGTGGTCAGCATGGGGAGGTCAGGGAACATGCAGTGGCAATGTAGGATAGGTTTCTGAAAAACATCGCGGGGTGGTGCCCCTTGTATGGGTGTGTGTTACAATACATTCACTAGTAGGAGTGAGAAAAACATCACGGGGTGGTGTGAATCGGAGGGTCTGAATTAGGATAGGCAGTGAGTGGCAATGTAGGATGAAGAAAAACACCACGGGGTGGTCAGCATGGGGAGGTCAGGGAACATGCAGTGGCAATGCAGGATAGGTTTCTGAAAAACATCGCGGGGTGGTGCGCATTGTATGGGTGTGTGTTACATTACATTCACTAGTAGGAGTGAGAAAAACATCACGGGGTAGTGCGCATTGTATGGGTGTGTGTTACATTACATTCACTAGTAGGAGTGAGAAAAACATCACGGGGTGGTGTGAATCGGAGTGTCTGAATTAGGATAGGCACTGAGTGGCAATGTAGGATGGAGAAAAGCACCGCGGAGTGGTCAGCATGGGGAGGTCAGGGAACATGCAGTGGCAATGTAGGATAGGTTTCTGAAAAACATCGAGGGTTGGTGCGCATTGCATGGGTATGTGTTACATTACATTCACTAGTAGGAGTGAGAAAAACTTCACGGGGTGGTGCGCATTGTATGGGTGTGTGTTACATTACATTCACTAGTAGGAGTGAGAAAATCATCATGGGGTGGTGTGAATCGGAGGGTCTGAATTAGGATAGGCAGTGAGTGGCAATGTAGGATGGAGAAAAGCAGCGCGGGGTGGTCAGCATGGGGAGGTCAGTGAACATGCAGTGGCAATGTAGGATAGTTTTCTGAAAAACATAACGGGGTGGTGTGCATTGTATGGGTGTGTGTTACATTACATTCACTAGTAGGAGTGAGAAAAACATCACGGGGTGGTGTGAATCGGAGGGTCTGAATTAGGATAGGCAGTGAGTGGCAATGTAGGTTGGATAAAAGAACCGCAGGGTGGTCAGTATGGGGAGGTCATGGAACATGCAGTGGCAATGTAGGATAAGTTTCTGAAAAACATCGCCGGATGGTGCGCATTCTATGGGTGTGTGTTACGTTACATTCACTAGTAGGAGTGAGAAAAACATCACGGGGTCATGTGAATCGGAGGGTCTGAATTAGGATAGGCAGTGAATGGCAATGTAGGATGGAGAAAAGCAACGCGGGGTGGTCAGCATGGGGAGGTCAGGGAATATGCAGTGGCAATGTAGGATAGGTTTCTGAAAAACATCGGAGGGTGGTGCGCATTGTATGGGTGTGTGTTACATTACATTCACTAGTAGGAGTGACAAAAACATCACGGGGTGGTGCACATTGTATTGGTGTGTGTTATATTACATTCACTAGTAGGAGTGAGAAAAACATCACGGGGTGGTGCGCATTGTATGGGTGTGTGTTACATTACATTCACTAGTAGGAGTGAGAAAAACATCACGGGGTGGTGTGAATCGTGGGGTCTGAATTAGGATAGGCAGTGAGTGGCAATGTAGGATGGAGAAAAGCACCGTGGGGTGGTCAGCATGGGGAGGTAGGGAACATGCAGTGGCAATGTAGGATAGGTTTCTGAAAAAAATCGCGGGGTGGTGCGCATTGTATGGGTGTGTGTAACATTACATTCACTTGTAGTAGTGAGAAAAACATCATGGGGTGCTGCGCATTGTATGGGTGTGTGTTACATTACATTCACTAGTAGGAGTGAGAAAAACATCACGGGGTGGTGTGAATCGGAGGGTCAGAATTAGGATAGGCAGTGAGTGGCAATGTAGGATGGAGAAAAGTACCGCGGGGTGGTCAGCATGGGGAGGTCAGGGAACATGCAGTGGCAATGCTGGATAGGCTTCTGAAAAACATTGCAGGGTGGTGCGCATTGTATGGGTGTGTGTTACATTACATTCACTAGTAGGAGTGAGAAAAACATCACGGGGTGGTGTGAATCGTAGGGTCTGAATTAGGATAGGCAGTGAGTGGAAATTTAGGATGGAGAAATGCACCGCGGGGTGGTCAGCATGGGGAGGTCAGGGAATATGCAGTGACAATGTAGGGTAGGTTTCTGAAAAACATTGCAGGGTGGTGCGCATTGTATGGGTGTGTGTTACATTACATTCACTAGTAGGAGTGAGAAAAACATCACGGGGTGGTGTGAATCAGAGGGTCTGAATTAGGATAGGCAATGAGTGGCAATGTAGGCTGGAGAAAAGCACCGCGGGTGGTCAGCATGGGGAAGTCAGGGAAAATGCAGTGGCAATGTAGGATAGGTTTCTGAAAAACATCGCGGGGTGGTGCGCATTGTATGGGTGTGTGTTACATTACATTAACTAGTAGGAGTGAGAAAATCATCGCGGGGTGGTGTGAATCGGAGGGTCTGAATTAAGATAGGCAGTGAGTGGCAATGTAGGATGAAGAAAAGCACCGCGGGGTGTTCAGCATGGGGAGGTCAGGGAACATGCAGTGGCAATGTAGGATAGGTTTCTGAAAAACATCGCGGGGTGGTGCGCATTGTATGGGTGTGTGTTACATTACATTCACTAGTAGGAGTGAGAAAAACATCACGGGGTGGTGTGAATCGGAGGGTCTGAATTAGGATAGGCACTGAGTGGCAATGTAGGATGGAGAAAAGCACCGCGGAGTGGTCAGCATGGGGAGGTCAGGGAACATGCAGTGGCAATGTAGGATAGGTTTCTGAAAAACATCGAGGGTTGGTGCGCATTGCATGGGTATGTGTTACATTACATTCAGTAGTAGGAGTGAGAAAAACTTCACGGGGTGGTGCGCATTGTATGGGTGTGTGTTACATTACATTCACTAGTAGGAGTGAGAAAAACATCACGGGGTGGTGTGAATCGGAGGGTCTGAATTAGGATAGGCAGTGAGTGGCAATGTAGGATGGAGAAAAGCACTGCCGGGTGGTCAGCAAGTGGAGGTCAGTGAACATGCAGTGGCAATGTAGGATAGTTTTCTGAAAAACATCACGGGGTGGTGTGAATTGTATGGGTGTGTGTTACATTACATTCACTAGTAGGAGTGAGAAAAACATCACGGGGTGGTGTGAATCGGAGGGTCTGAATTAGGATAGGCAGTGAGTGGCAATGTAGGTTGGATAAAAGAACCGCAGGGTGGTCAGTATGGGGAGGTCATGGAACATGCAGTGGCAATGTAGGATAGGTTTCTGAAAAACATCGGAGGGTGGTGCGCATTGTATGGGTGTGTGTTACATTACATTCACTAGTAGGAGTGAGAAAAACATCACGGGGTCGTGTGAATCGGAGGGTCTGAATTAGGATAGGCAGTGAGTGGCAATGTAGGATGGAGAAAAGCAACGCGGGGTGGTCAGCATGGGGAGGTCAGGGAACATGCAGTGGCAATGTAGGATAGGTTTCTGAAAAACATCGGAGGGTGGTGCGCATTGTATGGGTGTGTGTTACATTACATTCACTAGTAGGAGTGAGAAAAACATCACGGGGTGGTGTGAATAGGAGGGTCTGAATTAGGATAGGCAGTGAGTGGCAATGTAGGATGGAGAAAAGTACCGCGGGGTGGTCAGCATGGGGAGGTCAGGGAACATGCAGTGGCAATGCAGGATAGGTTTCTGAAAAACATCGCGGGGTGGTGCGCATTGAGTGGATGTGTGTTACATTACATTCACTAGTAGGAGTGATAACAACATCACTAGGTGGTGCGCATTGTATGGGTGTGTGTTACATTACATTCACTAGTAGGAGTGAAAAAAACATCACGGGGTGGTGCGCATTGTATGGGGGTGTGTTACATTTCATTCACTAGTAGGAGTGAAAAAAACATCACGGGGTGGTGTGAATCGGAGGGTCTGAATTAGGATAGGCAGTGAGTGGAAATTTAGGATGGAGAAAAGCACCGCGGGGTGGTCAGCATGGGGAGGTCAGGGAATATGCAGTGGCAATGTAGGGTAGGTTTCTGAAAAACATCGCGGGGTGGTGCGCATTGTATGGGTGTGTGTTACATTACATTAACTAGTAGGAGTGAGAAAATCATCGCGGGGTGGTGTGAATCGGATTGTCTGAATTAAGATAGGCAGTGAGTGGCAATGTAGGATGAAGAAAAGCACCGCGTGGTGTTCAGCATGGGGAGGTCAGGGAACATGCAGTGGCAATGTATGATAGGTTTCTGAAAAACATCGCGGGGTGGTGCGCATTGTATGGGTGTGTGTTACATTACATTCACTAGTAGGAGTGAGAAAAACATCGCGGGGTGGTGTGAATCAGAGGGTCTGAATTAAGATAGGCAGTGAGTGGCAATGTAGGATGAAGAAAAGCACCGCGGGGTGTTCAGCATGGGGAGGTCAGGGAACATGCAGTGGCAATGTAGGATAGGTTTCTGAAAAACATCGCGGGGTGGTGCGCATTGTATGAGTGTGTGTTACATTACATTCACTAATAGGAGTGAGAAAAACATTACGGTGTGGTGTGAATCGGACGGTCTGAATTAGGAGAGGCAGTGAGTGGCAATGTAGGATGGAGAGAAGCACTGCGGGGTGGTCAGCTTAGGGAGGTCAGGGAACATGCAGTTTCAAGTTAGGATAGGTTTCTGTAAAACATCGCTGGGTGGTGCGCATTGTATGGGTGTGTGTTACATTACATTCACTAGTAGGAGTGAGAACAACATCACGAGGTGGTGCACATTGTATGGGTGTGTGTTACATTACATTCACTAGTAGGAGTGAGAAAAACATCACGGGGTGGTGCGCATTGTATGGGTGTGTGTTACATTTCATTCACTAGTAGGAGTGAGAAAAACATCACGGGGTGGTGTGAATCGGAGAGTCTGAATTAGGATAGGCAGTGAGTGGAAATTTAGGATGGAGAAAAGCACCGCGGGGTGGTCAGCATGGGGAGGTCAGGGAACATGCAGTGGCAATGTAGGATAGGTTTCTGAAAAACATCGCGGGGTGGTGCGCATGTATGGGTGTGTGTTACATTCCATTCACTAGTAGGAGTGAGAAAAACATCACGGGGTGGTGTGAATCGGAGGGTTTGAATTAGGATAGGCAATGAGTGGCAATGTAGGATGCAGAAAAGCACCGCGGGGTGTTCAGCATGGGGAGGTCAGGGAACATGCAGTGGCAATGTAGGATAGGTTTCTGAAAAACATCGCGGGGTGGTGCGCATTGTATGGGTGTGTGTTACATTACATTAACTAGTAGGAGTGAGAAAAACATCGCGGGGTGGTGTGAATCGGAGGGTCTGAATTAAGATAGGCAGTGAGTGGCAATGTAGGATGAAGAAAAGCACCGCGGGGTGTTCAGCATGGGGAGGTCAGGGAACATGCAGTGGCAATGTAGGATAGGTTTCTGAAA
Source organism: Cavia porcellus (assembly GCF_034190915.1). Lineage (NCBI taxonomy): Eukaryota > Metazoa > Chordata > Mammalia > Rodentia > Caviidae > Cavia > Cavia porcellus. Next base: position 220,470 of record NW_026947569.1, read on the forward strand.
AGCATCGAGGGGTGGTGCGCATTGCATGGGTGTGTGTTACATTACCTTCAGTAGTAGGAGTGAGAAAAACATCACGGGGTGGTGTGAATAGGAGGGTCTCAATTAGGATAGGCAGTGAGTGGCAATGTAGGATGGAGAAAAGCACCGCGGGGTGGTCAGCATGGGGAGGTCAGGGAACATGCAGTGGCAATGTAGGATAGGTTTCTGAAAAACATCGCGGGGTGGTGCGCATTGTATGGGTGTGTGTTACATTACATTCACTAGTAGGAGTGAGAAAAACATCACGGGGTGGTGCGCATTGTATGGGTGTGTACATTACATTCACTAGTAGGAGTGAGAAAAACATTACGGTGTGGTGTGAATCGGAGGGTCTGAATTAGGAGAGGCAGTGAGTGGCAATCTAGGATGGAGAAAAGCACCGCGGGGTGGTCAGCTTCGGGAGGTCAGGGAACATGCAGTGGCAATGTAGAATAGGTTTGTGAAAAACATCGCGGGGTGTTGCGCATTGTATGGTTGTGTGTTACATTACATTCACTAGCAGGAGTGAGAAAAACATCACCGGTTGGTGCGCATTGTATGGGTGTGTGTTACATTACATTCACTAGTAGGAGTGAGGAAAACATCACGTGGTGGTGTGAATCGGAGGGTCTGAATTAGGATAGGCAGTGAGTGGCAATGTAGGATGGAGAAAAGCACCGCGGGGTGGTCAGCATGGGGAGGTCAGGGAACATGCAGTGGCAATGCAGGATAGGTTTCTGAAAAACATCGCGCGGTGGTGCGCATTGTATGGGTGTGTGTGACATTACATTCACTAGTAGGAGTGAGTAAAACATCACGGGGTGGTGCGCATTGTATGGGTGTGTGTTACATTACATTCACTAGTAGGAGTGAGAAAAACATCACGGGGTGGTGTGAATGGAGCGTCTGAATTAGGATAGGCAGTGAGTGGAAATTTAGGATGGAGAAAAGCACCGCGGGGTGGTCAGCATGGGGAGGTCAGGGAACATGCAGTGGCAATGTAGGATAGGTTTCTGAAAAACATCGCGGGGTGGTGCGCATGTATGGGTGTGTGTTACATTATATTCACTAGTAGGAGTGAGAAAAACATCACGGGGTGGTGTGAATCGGAGGGTTTGAATTAGGATAGGCAATGAGTGGCAATGTAGGATGCAGAAAAGCACCGCGGGGTGTTCAGCATGGGGAGGTCAGGGAACATGCAGTGGCAATGTAGGATAGGTTTCTGAAAAACATCGCGGGGTGGTGCGCATTGTATGGGTGTGTGTTACATTACATTAACTAGTAGGAGTGAGAAAAACATCGCGGGGTGGTGTGAATCGGAGGGTCTGAATTAAGATAGGCAGTGAGTGGCAATGTAGGATGAAGAAAAGCACCGCGGGGTGTTCAGCATGGGGAGGTCAGGGAACATGCAGTGGCAATGTAGGATAGGTTTCTGAAAAACATCGCGGGGTGGTGCGCATTGTATGGGTGTGTGTTACATTACATTCACTAATAGGAGTGAGAAAAACATCACGGGGTGGTGCGCATTGTATGGGTGTGTGTTACATTACATTCACTAGTAGGAGTGAGGAAAACATCACGGGGTGGTGTGAATCGGAGGGTCTGAATTAGGATAGGCAGTGAGTGGCAATTTAGGATGGAGAAAAGCACCGCGGTGTGGTCAGCATGGGGAGGTCAGGGAACATGCAGTGGCAATGCAGGATAGGTTTCTGAAAAACATCGCGGGGTGGTGCGCATTGTATGGGTGTGTGTTACATTACATTCACAAGTAGGAGTGAGAAAAACATCACGGGGTGGTGCGCATTGTATGGGTGTGTGTTACATTACATTCACTAGTAGGAGTGAGAAAAACATCACGGGGTGGTGTGAATCGTAGGGTCTGAATTAGGATAGGCAGTGAGTGGCAATGTCGGATGAAGAAAAAGACCTCGGGGTGGTCAGCATGGGGAGGTCAGGGAACATGCAGTGGCAATGTAGGATAGGATTCTGAAAAGCATCGAGGGGTGGTGCGCATTGCATGGGTGTGTGTTACATTACATTCAGTAGTAGGAGTGAGAAAAACATCGCGGGGTGGTGTGAATCGGAGGGTCTGAATTAGGATAGGCAGTGAGTGGCAATGTAGGATGGAGAAAAGCACCGCGGCGTGGTCAGCATGGGGAGGTCAAGGAACATGCAGTGGCAATGTAGGATAGGTTTCTGAAAAACATCGCGGGGTGGTGCGCATTGTATGGGTGTGTGTTACAATACATTCACTAGTAGGAGGGAGAAAAACATCACGAGGTGGTGTGAATAGGAGGGTCTCAATTAGGATAGGCAGTGAGTGGCAATGTAGGATGGAGAAAAGCACCGCGGGGTGGTCAGCATGGGGAGGTCAGGGAACATGCAGTGGCAATGTAGGATAGGTTTCTGAAAAACATCGTGGGGTGGTGCGCATTTTATGCGTGTGTGTTACATTACATTCAAAATAGGAGTGAGAAAAATATCACGGGGTGGTGCGCATTGTATGGGTGTGTGTTACATTACATTCACTAGTAGGAGTGAGAAAAACATTACGGTGTGGTGTGAATCGGACGGTCTGAATTAGGAGAGGCAGTGAGCGGCAATGTAGGATGGAGAAAAGCACTGGGAGTTGGTCAGCTTAGGGAGGTCAGGGAACATGCAGTTTCAAGTTAGGATAGTTTTCTGAAAAACATCGCTGGGTGGTGCGCATTGGATGGGTGTGTGTTACATTACATTCACTAGTAGGAGTGAGAAAAACATCACGAGGTGGTGCACATTGTATGGGTGTGTGTTACATTACATTCACTAGTAGGAGTGAGAAAAACATCACGGGGTGGTGCGCATTGTATGGGTGTGTGTTACATTTCATTCACTAGTAGGAGTGAGAAAAACATCACGGGGTGGTGTGAATCGGAGGGTCTGAATTAGGAGAGGCAGTGAGTGGAAATTTAGGATGGAGAAAAGCACCGCGGGGTGGTCAGCATGGGGAGGTCAGGGAACATGCAGTGGCAATGTAGGATAGGTTTCTGAAAAACATCGCGGGGTGGTGCGCATTGTATGGGTGTGTGTTACATTACATTAACTAGTAGGAGTGAGAAAAACATCGTGGGGTGGTGTGAATCAGAGGGTCTGAATTAGGATAGGCAGTGAGTGGCAATGTAGGATGAAGAAAAGCACCGCGGTGTGGTCAGCATGGGGAGGTCAGGGAACATGCAGTGGCAATGTAGGATTGGTTTCTGAAAAACATCGCGGGGTGGTGCGCATCGTATGGGTTTGTGTTACAATACATTCACTAGTAGGAGGGAGAAAAACATCACGGGGTAGTGTGAATCGGAGGGTCTAAATTAGGATAGGCAGTGAGTGGCAATGTAGGATGGAGAAAAGCACCGCGGGGTGGTCAGCATGGGGAGGTCTGGGAACATGCAGTGGCAATGTAGGATAGGTTTCTGAAAAACATCGCGGGGTGGTGCGCATTGTATGGGTGTGTGTTACATTACATTCACTAGTAGGAGTGAGAAAAACATCACGGGGTGGTGCGCATTGTATGGGTGTGTACATTACATTCACTAGTAGGAGTGAGAAAAACATTACGGTGTGGTGTGAATCGGAGGGTCTGAATTAGGAGAGGCAGTGAGTGGCAATCTAGGATGGAGAAAAGCACCGCGGGGTGGTCAGCTTCGGGAGGTCAGGGAACATGCAGTGGCAATGTAGGATAGGTTTGTGAAAAACATCGCGGGGTGTTGCGCATTGTATGGTTGTGTGTTACATTACATTCACTAGCAGGAGTGAGAAAAACATCACCGGTTGGTGCGCATTGTATGGGTGTGTGTTACATTACATTCACTAGTAGGAGTGAGGAAAACATCACGTGGTGGTGTGAATAGGAGTGTCTGAATTAGGATAGGCAGTGAGTGGCAATGTAGGATGGAGAAAAGCACCGCGGGGTGGTCAGCATGGGGAGGTCAGGGAACATGCAGTGGCAATGCAGGATAGGTTTCTGAAAAACATCGCGGGGTGGTGCGCATTGTATGGGTGTGTGTGACATTACATTCACTAGTAGGAGTGAGAAAAACATCACGGGGTGGTGCGCATTGTATGGGTGTGTGTTACATTACATTCACTAGTAGGAGTGAGAAAAACATCACGGGGTGGTGTGAATCGGAGGGTCTGAATTAGGATAGGCAGTGAGTGGCAATGTAGGATGGAGAAAAACACCGCGTGGTGGTCAGCATGGGGAGGTCAGGGAACATGCAGTGGCAATGTAGGATAGGTTTCTGAAAAGCATCGAGGGGTGGTGCGCATTGCATGGGTGTGTGTTACATTACATTCAGTAGTAGGAGTGAGAAATACATCACGGGTTGGTGCGCATTGTAAGGGTGTGTGTTACATTACATTCACTATTAGGAGTGAGAAAAACATCATGGGGTGGTGAGAATCGGAGGGTCTGAATTAGGATAGGCAGTGAGTGGCAATGTAGAATGGAGAAAAGCACCGCGGGGTGGTCAGCATGGGGAGGTCAGGGAACATGCAGTGGCAATGTAGGATAGGTTTCTGAAAAACATCTCAGGGTGGTGCGCGTTGTATGGGTGTGTGTTACATTATATTCACTAGTAGGAGTGAGAAAAACATCACGGGGTGGTGCGCATTGTATGGGTGTGTGTTACATTACATTCACTAGTAGGAGTGAGAAAAACATCACGGGGTGGTGCGCATTGTATGGGTGTGTGTTACATTACATTCACTAGTAGGAGTGAGAAAAACATCACGGGGTGGTGTGAATCGGAGGGTCTGAATTAGAATAGGCAGTGAGTGGCAATGTAGGATGGAGAAAAGCACCGCGGGGTGGTCAGCATGGGGAGGTCAGGGAACATGCAGTGGCAATGTAGGATAGGTTTCTGAAAAACATCGCGGGGTGGTGCGCATTGTATGGGTGTATGTTACATTACATTCACTAGTAGGAGTGAGAAAAACATTACGGTGTGGTGTGAATCGGAGGCTCTGAATTAGGAGAGGCAGTGAGTGGCAATCTAGGATGGAGAAAAGCACCGCGGGGTGGTCAGCTTCGGGAGGTCAGGGAACATGCAGTGGCAATGTAGGATAGGTTTGTGAAAAACATCACGGGGTGGTGCGCATTGTATGGGTGTGTGTTACATTACATTCACTAGTAGGAGTGAGAAAAACATCACGGGGTGGTGCGCATTGTATGGGTGTGTGTTACATTACATTCACTAGTAGGAGTGAGAAATACATCACGGGGTGGTGTGAATTGGAGGGTCTGAATTAGGATAGGCAGTGAGTGGCAATGTAGAATGGAGAAAAGCACCGCGGGGTGGTCAGCATGGGGAGGTCAGGGAACATGCAGTGGCAATGTAGGATAGGTTTCTGAAAAACATCGCAGGGTGGTGCGCGTTGTATGGGTGTGTGTTACATTATATTCACTAGTAGGAGTGAGAAAAACATCACGGGGTGGTGCGCATTGTATGGGTGTGTGTTACATTACATTCACTAGTAGGAGTGAGAAAAACATCACGGGGTGGTGCGCATTGTATGGGTGTGTGTTACATTACATTCACTAGTAGGAGTGAGAAAAACATCACGGGGTGGTGTGAATCGGAGGGTCTGAATTAGAATAGGCAGTGAGTGGCAATGTAGGATGGAGAAAAGCACCGCGGGGTGGTCAGCATGGGGAGGTCAGGGAACATGCAGTGGCAATGTAGGATAGGTTTCTGAAAAACATCGCGGGGTGGTGCGCATTGTATGGGGGTGTGTTACATTACATTCACTAGTAGGAGTGAGAAAAACATCACGGGGTGGTGCGCATTGTATGGGTGTGTGTTACATTACATTCACAAGTAGGAGTGAGAAAAACATCACGGGGTGGTGCGCATTGTATGGGTGTGTGTTACATTACATTCACTAGTAGGAGTGAGAAAAACATCACGGGGTGGTGTGAATCGGAGGGTCTGAATTAGGATAGGCAGTGAGTGGCAATGTAGAATGGAGAAAAGCACCGCGGGGTGGTCAGCATGGGGAGGTCAGGGAACATGCAGTGGCAATGTAGGATAGGTTTCTGAAAAACATCTCAGGGTGGTGCGCGTTGTATGGGTGTGTGTTACATTATATTCACTAGTAGGAGTGAGAAAAACATCACGGGGTGGTGCGCATTGTATGGGTGTGTGTTACATTACATTCACTAGTAGGAGTGAGAAAAACATCACGGGGTGGTGCGCATTGTATGGGTGTGTGTTACATTACATTCACTAGTAGGAGTGAGAAAAACATCACGGGGTGGTGTGAATCGGAGGGTCTGAATTAGAATAGGCAGTGAGTGGCAATGTAGGATGGAGAAAAGCACCGCGGGGTGGTCAGCATGGGGAGGTCAGGGAACATGCAGTGGCAATGTAGGATAGGTTTCTGAAAAACATCGCGGGGTGGTGCGCATTGTATGGGTGTATGTTACATTACATTCACTAGTAGGAGTGAGAAAAACATTACGGTGTGGTGTGAATCGGAGCGTCTGAATCAGGAGAGGCAGTGAGTGGCAATCTAGGATGGAGAAAAGCACCGCGGGGTGGTCAGCTTCGGGAGGTCAGGGAACATGCAGTGGCAATGTAGGATAGGTTTGTGAAAAACATCACGGGGTGGTGCGCATTGTATGGGTGTGTGTTACATTACATTCACTAGTAGGAGTGAGAAAAACATCACGGGGTGGTGCGCATTGTATGGGTGTGTGTTACATTACATTCACTAGTAGGAGTGAGAAATACATCACGGGGTGGTGTGAATTGGAGGGTCTGAATTAGGATAGGCAGTGAGTGGCAATGTAGAATGGAGAAAAGCACCACGGGGTGGTCAGCATGGGGAGGTCAGGGAACATGCAGTGGCAATGTAGGATAGGTTTCTGAAAAACATCGCAGGGTGGTGCGCGTTGTATGGGTGTGTGTTACATTATATTCACTAGTACGAGTGAGAAAAACATCACGGGGTGGTGCGCATTGTATGGGTGTGTGTTACATTACATTCACTAGTAGGAGTGAGAAAAACATCACGGGGTGGTGCGCATTGTATGGGTGTGTGTTACATTACATTCACTAGTAGGAGTGAGAAAAACATCACGGGGTGGTGTGAATCGGAGGGTCTGAATTAGAATAGGCAGTGAGTGGCAATGTAGGATGGAGAAAAGCACCGCGGGGTGGTCAGCATGGGGAGGTCAGGGAACATGCAGTGGCAATGTAGGATAGGTTTCTGAAAAACATCGCGGGGTGGTGCGCATTGTATGGGGGTGTGTTACATTACATTCACTAGTAGGAGTGAGAAAAACATTACGGTGTGGTGTGAATCGGAGGGTCTGAATTAGGAGAGGCAGTGAGTGGCAATCTAGGATGGAGAAAAGCACCGCGGGGTGGTCAGCTTCGGGAGGTCAGGGAACATGCAGTGGCAATGTAGGATAGGTTTGTGAAAAACATCACGGGGTGGTGCGCATTGTATGGGTGTGTGTTACATTACATTCACTAGTAGGAGTGAGAAAAACATCACGGGGTGGTGCGCATTGTATGGGTGTGTGTTACATTACATTCACTAGTAGGAGTGAGAAAAACATCACGGGGTGGTGCGCATTGTATGGGTGTGTGTTACATTACATTCACTAGTAGGAGTGAGAAAAACATCACGGGGTGGTGTGAATCGGAGGGTCTGAATTAGAATAGGCAGTGAGTGGCAATGTAGGATGGAGAAAAGCACCGCGGGGTGGTCAGCATGGGGAGGTCAGGGAACATGCAGTGGCAATGTAGGATAGGTTTCTGAAAAACATCTCAGGGTGGTGCGCGTTGTATGGGTGTGTGTTACATTATATTCACTAGTAGGAGTGAGAAAAACATCACGGGGTGGTGCGCATTGTATGGGTGTGTGTTACATTACATTCACTAGTAGGAGTGAGAAAAACATCACGGGGTGGTGCGCATTGTATGGGTGTGTGTTACATTACATTCACTAGTAGGAGTGAGAAAAACATCACGGGGTGGTGTGAATCGGAGGGTCTGAATTAGAATAGGCAGTGAGTGGCAATGTAGGATGGAGAAAAGCACCGCGGGGTGGTCAGCATGGGGAGGTCAGGGAACATGCAGTGGCAATGTAGGATAGGTTTCTGAAAAACATCGCGGGGTGGTGCGCATTGTATGGGTGTATGTTACATTACATTCACTAGTAGGAGTGAGAAAAACATTACGGTGTGGTGTGAATCGGAGGGTCTGAATCAGGAGAGGCAGTGAGTGGCAATCTAGGATGGAGAAAAGCACCGCGGGGTGGTCAGCTTCGGGAGGTCAGGGAACATGCAGTGGCAATGTAGGATAGGTTTGTGAAAAACATCACGGGGTGGTGCGCATTGTATGGGTGTGTGTTACATTACATTCACTAGTAGGAGTGAGAAAAACATCACGGGGTGGTGCGCATTGTATGGGTGTGTGTTACATTACATTCACTAGTAGGAGTGAGAAATACATCACGGGGTGGTGTGAATTGGAGGGTCTGAATTAGGATAGGCAGTGAGTGGCAATGTAGAATGGAGAAAAGCACCACGGGGTGGTCAGCATGGGGAGGTCAGGGAACATGCAGTGGCAATGTAGGATAGGTTTCTGAAAAACATCGCAGGGTGGTGCGCGTTGTATGGGTGTGTGTTACATTATATTCACTAGTACGAGTGAGAAAAACATCACGGGGTGGTGCGCATTGTATAGGTGTGTGTTACATTACATTCACTAGTAGGAGTGAGAAAAACATCACGGGGTGGTGCGCATTGTATGGGTGTGTGTTACATTACATTCACTAGTAGGAGTGAGAAAAACATCACGGGGTGGTGTGAATCGGAGGGTCTGAATTAGAATAGGCAGTGAGTGGCAATGTAGGATGGAGAAAAGCACCGCGGGGTGGTCAGCATGGGGAGGTCAGGGAACATGCAGTGGCAATGTAGGATAGGTTTCTGAAAAACATCGCGGGGTGGTGCGCATTGTATGGGGGTGTGTTACATTACATTCACTAGTAGGAGTGAGAAAAACATTACGGTGTGGTGTGAATCGGAGGGTCTGAATTAGGAGAGGCAGTGAGTGGCAATCTAGGATGGAGAAAAGCACCGCGGGGTGGTCAGCTTCGGGAGGTCAGGGAACATGCAGTGGCAATGTAGGATAGGTTTGTGAAAAACATCACGGGGTGGTGCGCATTGTATGGGTGTGTGTTACATTACATTCACTAGTAGGAGTGAGAAAAACATCACGGGGTGGTGCGCATTGTATGGGTGTGTGTTACATTACATTCACTAGTAGGAGTGAGAAAAACATCACGGGGTGGTGCGCATTGTATGGGTGTGTGTTACATTACATTCACTAGTAGGAGTGAGAAAAACATCACGGGGTGGTGTGAATCGGAGGGTCTGAATTAGAATAGGCAGTGAGTGGCAATGTAGGATGGAGAAAAGCACCGCGGGGTGGTCAGCATGGGGAGGTCAGGGAACATGCAGTGGCAATGTAGGATAGGTTTCTGAAAAACATCGCGGGGTGGTGCGCATTGTATGGGTGTATGTTACATTACATTCACTAGTAGGAGTGAGAAAAACATTACGGTGTGGTGTGAATCGGAGGGTCTGAATTAGGAGAGGCAGTGAGTGGCAATCTAGGATGGAGAAAAGCACCGCGGGGTGGTCAGCTTCGGGAGGTCAGGGAACATGCAGTGGCAATGTAGGATAGGTTTGTGAAAAACATCACGGGGTGGTGCGCATTGTATGGGTGTGTGTTACATTACATTCACTAGTAGGAGTGAGAAAAACATCACGGGGTGGTGCGCATTGTATGGGTGTGTGTTACATTACATTCACTAGTAGGAGTGAGAAATACATCACGGGGTGGTGTGAATTGGAGGGTCTGAATTAGGATAGGCAGTGAGTGGCAATGTAGAATGGAGAAAAGCACCGCGGGGTGGTCAGCATGGGGAGGTCAGGAAACATGCAGTGGCAATGTAGGATAGGTTTCTGAAAAACATCGCAGGGTGGTGCGCGTTGTATGGGTGTGTGTTACATTATATTCACTAGTAGGAGTGAGAAAAACATCACGGGGTGGTGCGCATTGTATGGGTGTGTGTTACATTACATTCACTAGTAGGAGTGATAAAAACATCACGGGGTGGTGCGCATTGTATGGGTGTGTGTTACATTACATTCACTAGTAGGAGTGAGAAAAACATCACGGGGTGGTGTGAATCGGAGGGTCTGAATTAGAATAGGCAGTGAGTGGCAATGTAGGATGGAGAAAAGCACCGCGGGGTGGTCAGCATGGGGAGGTCAGGGAACATGCAGTGGCAATGTAGGATAGGTTTCTGAAAAACATCGCGGGGTGGTGCGCATTGTATGGGGGTGTTTTACATTACATTCACTAGTAGGAGTGAGAAAAACATCACGGGGTGGTGCGCATTGTATGGGTGTGTGTTACATTACATTCACAAGTAGGAGTGAGAAAAACATCACGGGGTGGTGCGCATTGTATGGGTGTGTGTTACATTACATTCACTAGTAGGAGTGAGAAAAACATCACGGGGTGGTGTGAATCGGAGGGTCTGAATTAGGATAGGCAGTGAGTGGCAATGTCGGATGAAGAAAAACACCTCGGGGTGGTCAGCATGGTGAGGTCAGGGAACATGCAGTGGCAATGTAGGATAGGATTCTGAAAAGCATCGAGGGGTGGTGCGCATTGCATGGGTGTGTGTTACATTACATTCAGTAGTAGGAGTGAGAAAAACATCGCGGCGTGGTGTGAATCGGAGGGTCTGAATTAGGATAGGCAGTGAGTGGCAATGTAGGATGGAGAAAAGCACCGCGGCGTGGTCAGCATGGGGAGGTCAAGGAACATGCAGTGGCAATGTAGGATAGGTTTCTGAAAAACATCGCGGGGTGGTGCGCATTGTATGGGTGTGTGTTACAATACATTCACTAGTAGGAGGGAGAAAAACATCACGGGGTGGTGTGAATAGGAGGGTCTCAATTAGGATAGGCAGTGAGTGGCAATGTAGGATGGAGAAAAGCACCGCGGGGTGGTCAGCATGGGGAGGTCAGGGAACATGCAGTGGCAATGTAGGATAGGTTTCTGAAAAACATCGCGGGGTGGTGCGCATTGTATGGGTGTGTGTTACATTACATTCACTAATAGGAGTGAGAAAAACATTACGGTGTGGTGTGAATCGGACGGTCTGAATTAGGAGAGGCAGTGAGTGGCAATGTAGGATGGAGAAAAGCACTGCGGGGTGGTCAGCTTAGGGAAGTCAGGGAACATGCAGTTTCAAGTTAGGATAGGTTTCTGTAAAACATCGCTGGGTGGTGCGCATTGTATGGGTGTGTGTTACATTACATTCACTAGTAGGAGAGAGAACAACATCACGAGGTGGTGCACATTGTATGGGTGTGTGTTACATTACATTCACTAGTAGGAGTGAGAAAAACATCACGGGGTGGTGCGCATTGTATGGGTGTGTGTTACATTTCATTCACTAGTAGGAGTGAGAAAAACATCACGGGGTGGTGTGAATCGGAGGGTCTGAATTAGGATAGGCAGTGAGTGGAAATTTAGGATGGAGAAAAGCACCGCGGGGTGGTCAGCATGGGGAGGTCAGGGAACATGCAGTGGCAATGTAGGATAGGTTTCTGAAAAACATCGCGGGGTGCTGCGCATGTATGGGTGTGTGTTACATTACATTAACTAGTAGGAGTGAGAAAAACATCGCGGGGTGGTGTGAATCGGAGGGTCTGAATTAAGATAGGCAGTGAGTGGCAATGTAGGATGAAGAAAAGCACCGCGGGGTGTTCAGCATGGGGAGGTCAGGGAACATGCAGTGGCAATGTAGGATAGGTTTCTGAAAAACATCGCGGGGTGGTGCGCATTGTATGGGTGTGTGTTACATTACATTCACTAATAGGAGTGAGAAAAACATCACGGGGTGGTGCGCATTGTATGGGTGTGTGTTACATTACATTCACTAGTAGGAGTGAGGAAAACATCACGGGGTGGTGTGAATCGGAGGGTCTGAATTAGGATAGGCAGTGAGTGGCAATTTAGGATGGAGAAAAGCACCGCGGGGTGGTCAGCATGGGGAGGTCAGGGAACATGCAGTGGCAATGCAGGATAGGTTTCTGAAAAACATCGCGGGGTGGTGCGCATTGTATGGGTGTGTGTTACATTACATTCACAAGTAGGAGTGAGAAAAACATCACGGGGTGGTGCGCATTGTATGGGTGTGTGTTACATTACATTCACTAGTAGGAGTGAGAAAAACATCACGGGGTGGTGTGAATCGGAGGGTCTGAATTAGGATAGACAGTGAGTGGCAATGTCGGATGAAGAAAAACACCTCGGGGTGGTCAGCATGGGGAGGTCAGGGAACATGCAGTGGCAATGTAGGATAGGATTCTGAAAAGCATCGAGGGGTGGTGCGCATTGCAAGGGTGTGTGTTACATTACATTCAGTAGTAGGAGTGAGAAAAACATCGCGGGGTGGTGTGAATCGGAGGGTCTGAATTAGGATAGGTAGTGAGTGGCAATGTAGGATGGAGAAAAGCACCGCGGCGTGGTCAGCATGGGGAGGTCAAGGAACATGCAGTGGCAATGTAGGATAGGTTTCTGAAAAACATCGCGGTGTGGTGCGCATTGTATGGGTGTGTGTTACAATACATTCACTAGTAGGAGGGAGAAAAACATCACGGGGTGGTGTGAATAGGAGGGTCTCAATTAGGATAGGCAGTGAGTGGCAATGTAGGATGGAGAAAAGCACCGCGGGGTGGTCAGCATGGGGAGGTCAGGGAACATGCAGTGGCAATGTAGGATAGGTTTCTGAGAAACATCGTGGGGTGGTGCGCATTTTATGCGTGTGTGTTACATTACATTCACTAATAGGAGTGAGAAAAATATCACGGGGTGGTGCGCATTGTATGGGTGTGTGTTACATTACATTCACTAGTAGGAGTGAGAAAAACATTACGGTGTGGTGTGAATCGGACGGTCTGAATTAGGAGAGGCAGTGAGTGGCAATGTAGGATGGAGAAAAGCACTGGGTGTTGGTCAGCTTAGGGAGGTCAGGGAACATGCAGTTTCAAGTTAGGATAGTTTTCTGAAAAACATCGCTGGGTGGTGCGCATTGGATGGGTGTTTGTTACATTACATTCACTAGTAGGAGTGAGAAAAACATCACGAGGTGGTGCACATTGTATGGGTGTGTGTTACATTACATTCACTAGTAGGAGTGAGAAAAACATCACGGGGTGGTGCGCATTGTATGGGTGTGTGTTACATTTCATTCACTAGTAGGAGTGAGAAAAACATCACGGGGTGGTGTGAATCAGAGGGTCTGAATTAGGAGAGGCAGTGAGTGGAAATTTAGGATGGAGAAAAGCACCGCGGGGTGGTCAGCATGGGGAGGTCAGTGAACATGCAGTGGCAATGTAGGATAGGTTTCTGAAAAACATCGCGGGGTGGTGCGCATTGTATGGGTGTGTGTTACATTACATTAACTAGTAGGAGTGAGAAAAACATCGCGGGGTGGTGTGAATCAGAGGGTCTGAATTAGGATAGGCAGTGAGTGGCCTTGTAGGATGAAGAAAAGCACCGCGGGGTGGTCAGCATGGGGAGGTCAGGGAACATGCAGTGGCAATGTAGGATTGGTTTCTGAAAAACATCGCGGGGTGGTGCGCATCATATGGGTTTGTGTTACAATACATTCACTAGTAGGAGGGAGAAAAACATCACGGGGTGGTGTGAATCGGAGGGTCTGAATTAGGATAGGCAGTGAGTGGCAATGTAGGATGGAGAAAAGCACCGCGGGGTGGTCAGCATGGGGAGGTCTGGGAACATGCAGTGGCAATGTAGGATAGGTTTCTGAAAAACATCGCGGGGTGGTGCGCATTGTATGGGTGTGTGTTACATTACATTCACTAGTAGGAGTGAGAAAAACATCACGGGGTGGTGCGCATTGTATGGGTGTGTACATTACATTCACTAGTAGGAGTGAGAAAAACATTACGGTGTGGTGTGAATCGGAGGGTCTGAATTAGGAGAGGCAGTGAGTGGCAATCTAGGATGGAGAAAAGCACCGCGGGGTGGTCAGCTTCGGGAGGTCAGGGAACATGCAGTGGCAATGTAGGATAGGTTTGTGAAAAACATCGCGGGGTGTTGCGCATTGTATGGTTGTGTGTTACATTACATTCACTAGCAGGAGTGAGAAAAACATCACCGGTTGGTGCGCATTGTATGGGTGTGTGTTACATTACATTCACTAGTAGGAGTGAGGAAAACATCACGTGGTGGTGTGAATCGGAGGGTCTGAATTAGGATAGGCAGTGAGTGGCAATGTAGGATGGAGAAAAGCACCGCGGGGTGGTCAGCATGGGGAGGTCAGGTAACATGCAGTGGCAATGCAGGATAGGTTTCTGAAAAACATCGCGGGGTGGTGCGCATTGTATGGGTGTGTGTGACATTACATTCACTAGTAGGAGTGAGAAAAACATCACGGGGTGGTGCGCATTGTATGGGTGTGTGTTACATTACATTCACTAGTAGGAGTGAGAAAAACATCACGGGGTGGTGTGAATCGGAGCGTCTGAATTAGGATAGGCAGTGAGTGGAAATTTAGGATGGAGAAAAGCACCGCGGGGTGGTCAGCATGGGGAGGTCAGGGAACATGCAGTGGCAATGTAGGATAGGTTTCTGAAAAACATCGCGGGGTGGTGCGCATGTATGGGTGTGTGTTACATTATATTCACTAGTAGGAATGAGAAAAACATCACGCGGTGGTGTGAATCGGAGGGTTTGAATTAGGATAGGCAATGAGTGGCAATGTAGGATGCAGAAAAGCACCGCGGGGTGTTCAGCATGGGGAGGTCAGGGAACATGCAGTGGCAATGTAGGATAGGTTTCTGAAAAACATCGCGGGGTGGTGCGCATTGTATGGGTGTGTGTTACATTACATTCACTAGTAGGAGTGAGGAAAACATCACGGGGTGGTGTGAATCGGAGGGTCTGAATTAGGATAGGCAGTGAGTGGCAATTTAGGATGGAGAAAAGCACTGCGGGGTGGTCAGCATGGGGAGGTCAGGGAACATGCAGTGGCAATGCAGGATAGGTTTCTGAAAAACATCGCGGGGTGGTGCGCATTGTATGGGTGTGTGTTACATTACATTCACAAGTAGGAGTGAGAAAAACATCACGGGGTGGTGCGCATTGTATGGGTGTGTGTTACATTACATTCACTAGTAGGAGTGAAAAAAACATCACGGGGTGGTGTGAATCGGAGGGTCTGAATTAGGATAGGCAGTGAGTGGCAATGTCGGATGAAGAAAAACACCTCGGGGTGGTCAGCATGGGGAGGTCAGGGAACATGCAGTGGCAATGTAGGATAGGATTCTGAAAAGCATCGAGGGGTGGTGCGCATTGCATGGGTGTGTGTTACATTACATTCAGTAGTAGGAGTGAGAAAAACATCGCGGGGTGGTGTGAATCGGAGGGTCTGAATTAGGATAGGCAGTGAGTGGCAATGTAGGATGGAGAAAAGCACCGCGGCGTGGTCAGCATGGGGAGGTCAAGGAACATGCAGTGGCAATGTAGGATAGGTTTCTGAAAAACATCGCGGGGTGGTGCGCATTGTATGGGTGTGTGTTACAATACATTCACTAGTACGAGGGAGAAAAACATCACGGGGTGGTGTGAATAGGAGGGTCTCAATTAGGATAGGCAGTGAGTGGCAATGTAGGATGGAGAAAAGCACCGCGGGGTGGTCAGCATGGGGAGGTCAGGGAACATGCAGTGGCAATGTAGGATAGGTTTCTGAAAAACATCGTGGGGTGGTGCGCATTTTATGCGTGTGTGTTACATTACATTCACTAATAGGAGTGAGAAAAATATCACGGGGTGGTGCGCATTGTATGGGTGTGTGTTACATTACATTCACTAGTAGGAGTGAGAAAAACATTACGGTGTGGTGTGAATTGGACGGTCTGAATTAGGAGAGGCAGTGAGTGGCAATGTAGGATGGAGAAAAGCACTGGGAGTTGGTCAGCTTAGGGAGGTCAGGGAACATGCAGTTTCAAGTTAGGATAGTTTTCTGAAAAACATCGCTGGGTGGTGCGCATTGGATGGGTGTGTGTTACATTACATTCACTAGTAGGAGTGAGAAAAACATCACGAGGTGGTGCACATTGTATGGGTGTGTGTTACATTACATTCACTAGTAGGAGTGAGAAAAACATCACGGGGTGGTGCGCATTGTATGGGTGTGTGTTACATTTCATTCACTAGTAGGAGTGAGAAAAACATCACGGGGTGGTGTGAATCGGAGGGTCTGAATTAGGAGAGGCAGTGAGTGGAAATTTAGGATGGAGAAAAGCACCGCGGGGTGGTCAGCATGGGGAGGTCAGGGAACATGCAGTGGCAATGTAGGATAGGTTTCTGAAAAACATCGCGGGGTGGTGCGCATTGTAAGGGTGTGTGTTACATTACATTAACTAGTAGGAGTGAGAAAAACATCGCGGGGTGGTGTGAATCAGAGGGTCTGAATTAGGATAGGCAGTGAGTGGCAATGTAGGATGAAGAAAAGCACCGCGGGGTGGTCAGCATGGGGAGGTCAGGGAACATGCAGTGGCAATGTAGGATTGGTTTCTGAAAAACATCGCGGGGTGGTGCGCATCGTATGGGTTTGTGTTACAATACATTCACTAGTAGGAGGGAGAAAAACATCACGGGGTAGTGTGAATCGGAGGGTCTGAATTAGGATAGGCAGTGAGTGGCAATGTAGGATGGAGAAAAGCACCGCGGGGTGGTCAGCATGGGGAGGTCTGGGAACATGCAGTGGCAATGTAGGATAGGTTTCTGAAAAACATCGCGGGGTGGTGCGCATTGTATGGGTGTGTGTTACATTACATTCACTAGTAGGAGTGAGAAAAACTTCACGGGGTGGTGCGCATTGTATGGGTGTGTGTTACATTACATTCACTAGTAGGAGTGAGAAAAACATTACGGTGTGGTGTGAATCGGAGGGTCTGAATTAGGAGAGGCAGTGAGTGGCAATCTAGGATGGAGAAAAGCACCGCGGGGTGGTCAGCTTCGGGAGGTCAGGGAACATGCAGTGGCAATGTAGGATAGGTTTGTGAAAAACATCGCGGGGTGTTGCGCATTGTATGGTTGTGTGTTACATTACATTCACTAGCAGGAGTGAGAAAAACATCACCGGTTGGTGCGCATTGTATGGGTGTGTGTTACATTACATTCACTAGTAGGAGTGAGGAAAACATCACGTGGTGGTGTGAATCGGAGGGTCTGAATTAGGATAGGCAGTGAGTGGCAATGTAGGATGGAGAAAAGCACCGCGGGGTGGTCAGCATGGGGAGGTCAGGGAACATGCAGTGGCAATGCAGGATAGGTTTCTGAAAAACATCGCGGGGTGGTGCGCATTGTATGGGTGTGTGTGACATTACATTCACTAGTAGGAGTGAGAAAAACATCACGGGGTGGTGCGCATTGTATGGGTGTGTGTTACATTACATTCACTAGTAGGAGTGAGAAAAACATCACGGGGTGGTGTGAATCGGAGGGTCTGAATTAGGATAGGCAGTGAGTGGCAATGTAGGATGGAGAAAAACACCGCGTGGTGGTCAGCATGGGGAGGTCAGGGAACATGCAGTGGCAATGTAGGATAGGTTTCTGAAAAGCATCGAGGGGTGGTGCGCATTGCATGGGTGTGTGTTACATTACATTCAGTAGTAGGAGTGAGAAATACATCACGGGTTGGTGCGCATTGTATGGGTGTGTGTTACATTACATTCACTATTAGGAGTGAGAAAAACATCATGGGGTGGTGAGAATCGGAGGGTCTGAATTAGGATAGGCAGTGAGTGGCAATGTAGAATGGAGAAAAGCACCGCGGGGTGGTCAGCATGGGGAGGTCAGGGAACATGCAGTGGCAATGTAGGATAGGTTTCTGAAAAACATCTCAGGGTGGTGCGCGTTGTATGGGTGTGTGTTACATTATATTCACTAGTAGGAGTGAGAAAAACATCACGGGGTGGTGCGCATTGTATGGGTGTGTGTTACATTACATTCACTAGTAGGAGTGAGAAAAACATCACGGGGTGGTGCGCATTGTATGGGTGTGTGTTACATTACATTCACTAGTAGGAGTGAGAAAAACATCACGGGGTGGTGTGAATCGGAGGGTCTGAATTAGAATAGGCAGTGAGTGGCAATGTAGGATGGAGAAAAGCACCGCGGGGTGGTCAGCATGGGGAGGTCAGGGAACATGCAGTGGCAATGTAGGATAGGTTTCTGAAAAACATCGCGGGGTGGTGCGCATTGTATGGGTGTATGTTACATTACATTCACTAGTAGGAGTGAGAAAAACATTACGGTGTGGTGTGAATCGGAGGGTCTGAATTAGGAGAGGCAGTGAGTGGCAATCTAGGATGGAGAAAAGCACCGCGGGGTGGTCAGCTTCGGGAGGTCAGGGAACATGCAGTGGCAATGTAGGATAGGTTTGTGAAAAACATCACGGGGTGGTGCGCATTGTATGGGTGTGTGTTACATTACATTCACTAGTAGGAGTGAGAAAAACATCACGGGGTGGTGCGCATTGCATGGGTGTGTGTTACATTACATTCACTAGTAGGAGTGAGAAATACATCACGGGGTGGTGTGAATTGGAGGGTCTGAATTAGGATAGGCAGTGAGTGGCAATGTAGAATGGAGAAAAGCACCGCGGGGTGGTCAGCATGGGGAGGTCAGGGAACATGCAGTGGCAATGTAGGATAGGTTTCTGAAAAACATCGCAGGGTGGTGCGCGTTGTATGGGTGTGTGTTACATTACATTCACTAGTAGGAGTGAGAAAAACATCACGGGGTGGTGCGCATTGTATGGGTGTGTGTTACATTACATTCACTAGTAGGAGTGAGAAAAACATCACGGGGTGGTGTGAATCGGAGGGTCTGAATTAGAATAGGCAGTGAGTGACAATGTAGGATGGAGAAAAGCACCGCGGGTTGGTCAGCATGGGGAGGTCAGGGAACATGCAGTGGCAATGTAGGATAGGTTTCTGAAAAACATCGCGGGGTGGTGCGCATTGTATGGGGGTGTGTTACATTACATTCACTAGTAGGAGTGAGAAAAACATCACGGGGTGGTGCGCATTGTATAGGTGTGTGTTACATTACATTCACAAGTAGGAGTGAGAAAAACATCACGGGGTGGTGCGCATTGTATGGGTGTGTGTTACATTACATTCACTAGTAGGAGTGAGAAAAACATCACGGGGTGGTGTGAATCGGAGGGTCTGAATTAGGATAGGCAGTGAGTGGCAATGTCGGATGAAGAAAAACACCTCGGGGTGGTCAGCATGGTGAGGTCAGGGAACATGCAGTGGCAATGTAGGATAGGATTCTGAAAAGCATCGAGGGGTGGTGCGCATTGCATGGGTGTGTGTTACATTACATTCAGTAGTAGGAGTGAGAAAAACATCGCGGGGTGGGGTGAATCGGAGGGTCTGAATTAGGATAGGCAGTGAGTGGCAATGTAGGATGGAGAAAAGCACCGCGGCGTGGTCAGCATGGGGAGGTCAAGGAACATGCAGTGGCAATGTAGGATAGGTTTCTGAAAAACATCGCGGGGTGGTGCGCATTGTATGGGTGTGTGTTACAATACATTCACTAGTAGGAGGGAGAAAAACATCACGGGGTGGTGTGAATAGGAGGGTCTCAATTAGGATAGGCAGTGAGTGGCAATGTAGGATGGAGAAAAGCACCGCGGGGTGGTCAGCATGGGGAGGTCAGGGAACATGCAGTGGCAATGTAGGATAGGTTTCTGAAAAACATCGTGGGGTGGTGCGCATTGTATGCGTGTGTGTTACATTACATTCACTAATAGGAGTGAGAAAAATATCACGGGGTGTTGCGCATTGTATGGGTGTGTGTTACATTACATTCACTAGTAGGAGTGAGAAAAACATTACGGTGTGGTGTGAATCGGACGGTCTGAATTAGGAGAGGCAGTGAGTGGCAATGTAGGATGGAGAAAAGCACTGGGAGTTGGTCAGCTTAGGGAGGTCAGGGAACATGCAGTTTCAAGTTAGGATAGTTTTCTGAAAAACATCGCTGGGTGGTGCGCATTGGATGGGTGTGTGTTACATTACATTCACTAGTAGGAGTGAGAAAAACATCACGAGGTGGTGCACATTGTATGGGTGTGTGTTACATTACATTCACTAGTAGGAGTGAGAAAAACATCACGGGGTGGTGCGCATTGTATGGGTGTGTGTTACATTTCATTCACTAGTAGGAGTGAGAAAAACATCACGGGGTGGTGTGAATCGGAGGGTCTGAATTAGGAGAGGCAGTGAGTGGAAATTTAGGATGGAGAAAAGCACCGCGGGGTGGTCAGCATGGGGAGGTCAGGGAACATGCAGTGGCAATGTAGGATAGGTTTCTGAAAAACATCGCGGGGTGGTGCGCATTGTATGGGTGTGTGTTACATTACATTAACTAGTAGGAGTGAGAAAAACATCGCGGGGTGGTGTGAATCAGAGGGTTTGAATTAGGATAGGCAGTGAGTGGCAATGTAGGATGAAGAAAAGCACCGCGGGGTGGTCAGCATGGGGAGGTCAGGGAACATGCAGTGGCAATGTAGGATTGGTTTCTGAAAAACATCGCGGGGTGGTGCGCATCGTATGGGTTTGTGTTACAATACATTCACTAGTAGGAGGGAGAAAAACATCACGGGGTGGTGTGAATCGGAGGGTCTGAATTAGGATAGGCAGTGAGTGGCAATGTAGGATGGAGAAAAGCACCGCGGGGTGGTCAGCATGGGGAGGTCTGGGAACATGCAGTGGCAATGTAGGATAGGTTTCTGAAAAACATCGCGGGGTGGTGCGCATTGTATGGGTGTGTGTTACATTACATTCACTAGTAGGAGTGAGAAAAACATCACGGGGTGGTGCGCATTGTATGGGTGTGTACATTACATTCACTAGTAGGAGTGAGAAAAACATTACGGTGTGGTGTGAATCGGAGGGTCTGAATTAGGAGAGGCAGTGAGTGGCAATCTAGGATGGAGAAAAGCACCGCGGGGTGGTCAGCTTCGGGAGGTCAGGGAACATGCAGTGGCAATGTAGGATAGGTTTGTGAAAAACATCGCGGGGTGTTGCGCATTGTATGGTTGTGTGTTACATTACATTCACTAGCAGGAGTGAGAAAAACATCACCGGTTGGTGCGCATTGTATGGGTGTGTGATACATTACATTCACTAGTAGGAGTGAGGAAAACATCACGTGGTGGTGTGAATCGGAGGGTCTGAATTAGGATAGGCAGTGAGTGGCAATGTAGGATGGAGAAAAGCACCGCGGGGTGGTCAGCATGGGGAGGTCAGGGAACATGCAGTGGCAAAGCAGGACAGGTTTCTGAAAAACATCGCGGGGTGGTGCGCATTGTATGGGTGTGTGTGACATTACATTCACTAGTAGGAGTGAGAAAAACATCACGGGGTGGTGCGCATTGTATGGGTGTGTGTTACATTACATTCACTAGTAGGAGTGAGAAAAACATCACGGGGTGGTGTGAATCGGAGGGTCTGAATTAGGATAGGCAGTGAGTGGCAATGTAGGATGGAGAAAAACACCGCGTGGTGGTCAGCATGGGGAGGTCAGGGAACATGCAGTGGCAATGTAGGATAGGTTTCTGAAAAGCATCGAGGGGTGGTGCACATTGCATGGGTGTGTGTTACATTACATTCAGTAGTAGGAGTGAGAAATACATCACGGGTTGGTGCGCATTGTATGGGTGTGTGTTACATTACATTCACTATTAGGAGTGAGAAAAACATCATGGGGTGGTGAGAATCGGAGGGTCTGAATTAGGATAGGCAGTGAGTGGCAATGTAGAATGGAGAAAAGCACCGCGGGGTGGTCAGCATGGGGAGGTCAGGGAACATGCAGTGGCAATGTAGAATAGGTTTCTGAAAAACATCGCAGGGTGGTGCGCGTTGTATGGGTGTGTGTTACATTATATTCACTAGTAGGAGTGAGAAAAACATCACGGGGTGGTGCGCATTGTATAGGTGTGTGTTACATTACATTCACTAGTAGGAGTGAGAAAAACATCACGGGGTGGTGCGCATTGTATGGGTGTGTGTTACATTACATTCACTAGTAGGAGTGAGAAAAAAATCACGGGGTGGTGTGAATCGGAGGGTCTGAATTAGAATAGGCAGTGAGTGGCAATGTAGGATGGAGAAAAGCACCGCGGGGTGGTCAGCATGGGGAGGTCAGGGAACATGCAGTGGCAATGTAGGATAGGTTTCTGAAAAACATCGCGGGGTGGTGCGCATTGTATGGGTGTGTGTTACATTACATTCACTAGTAGGAGTGAGAAAAACATCACGGGGTGGTGCGCATTGTATGGGTGTGTGTTACATTACATTCACTAGTAGGAGTGAGAAAAACATCACGGGGTGGTGTGAATCGGAGGGTCTGAATTAGAATAGGCAGTGAGTGGCAATGTAGGATGGAGAAAAGCACCGCGGGGTGGTCAGCATGGGGAGGTCAGGGAACATGCAGTGGCAATGTAGGATAGGTTTCTGAAAAACATCGCGGGGTGGTGCGCATTGTATGGGTGTGTGTTACATTACATTCACTAGTAGGAGTGAGAAAAACATTACAGTGTGGTGTGAATCGGAGGGTCTGAATTAGGAGAGGCAGTGAGTGGCAATCTAGGATGGAGAAAAGCACCGCGGGGTGGTCAGCTTCGGGAGGTCAGGGAACATGCAGTGGCAATGTAGGATAGGTTTGTGAAAAACATCACGGGGTGGTGCGCATTGTATGGGTGTGTGTTACATTACATTCACTACTAGGAGTGAGAAAAACATCACGGGGTGGTGCGCATTGTATGGGTGTGTGTTACATTACATTAACTAGTAGGAGTGAGAAAAACATCGAGGGGTGGTGTGAATTGGAGTGTCTGAATTAGGATAGGCAGTGAGTGGCAATGTAGAATGGAGAAAAGCACCGCGGGGTGGTCAGCATGGGGAGGTCAGGGAACATGCAGTGGCAATGTAGGATAGGTTTCTGAAAAACATCGCAGGGTGGTGCGCGTTGTATGGGTGTGTGTTACATTATATTCAGTAGTAGGAGTGAGAAAAACATCACGGGGTGGTGCGCATTGTATGGGTGTGTGTTACATTACATTCACTAGTAGGAGTGAGAAAAACATCACGGGGTGGTGCGCATTGTATGGGTGTGTGTTACATTACATTCACTAGTAGGAGTGAGAAAAACATCACGGGGTGGTGTGATTCGGAGGGTCTGAATTAGAATAGGCAGTGAGTGGCAATGTAGGATGGAGAAAAGCACCGCGGGGTGGTCAGCATGGGGAGGTCAGGGAACATGCAGTGGCAATGTAGGATAGGTTTCTGAAAAACATCGCGGGGTGGTGCGCATTGTATGGGTGTGTGTTACATTACATTCACTAGTAGGAGTGAGAAAAACATTACGGTGTGGTGTGAATCGGAGGGTCTGAATTAGGAGAGGCAGTGAGTGGCAATCTAGGATGGAGAAAAGCACCGCGGGGTGGTCAGCTTCGGGAGGTCAGGGAACATGCAGTGGCAATGTAGGATAGGTTTGTGAAAAACATCACGGGGTGGTGCGCATTGTATGGGTGTGTGTTACGTTACATTCACTAGTAGGAGTGAGAAAAACATCACGGGGTGGTGCGCATTGTATGGGTGTGTGTTACATTACATTCACTAGTAGGAGTGAGAAAAACATCACGGGGTGGTGTGAATCGGAGGGTCTGAATTAGGATAGGCAGTGAGTGGCAATGTAGGATGGAGAAAAACACCGCGTGGTGGTCAGCATGGGGAGGTCAGGGAACATGCAGTGGCAATGTAGGATAGGTTTCTGAAAAGCATCGAGGGGTGGTGCGCATTGCATGGGTGTGTGTTACATTACATTCAGTAGTAGGAGTGAGAAATACATCACGGGTTGGTGCGCATTGTATGGGTGTGTGTTACATTACATTCACTATTAGGAGTGAGAAAAACATCATGGGGTGGTGAGAATCGGAGGGTCTGAATTAGGATAGGCAGTGAGTGGCAATGTAGGATGGAGAAAAGCCCCGCGGGGTGGTCAGCATGGGGAGGTCAGGGAACATGCAGTGGCAATGTAGGATAGTTTTCTGAAAAACATCACGGGGTGGTGTGCATTGTATGGGTGTGTGTTACATTACATTCACTAGTAGGAGTGAGAAAAACATCACGGGGTGTTGAGCATTGTATGGGTGTGTGTTACATTACATTCACTAGTAGGAGTGAGAAAAGCATCACGGGGTGGTGTGAATCGGAGGGTCTCAATTAGGATAGGCAATGAGTGGCAATGTAGGATGGAGAAAAGCACCGCGGGTGGTCAGCATGGGGAGGTCAGGGAACATGCATTGGCAATGTAGGATAGGTTTCTGAAAAACATCACGGGGTGGTGCGCATTGTATCGGTGTGTGTTACATTACATTAACTAGTAGGAGTGAGAAAAACATCGCGGGGTGGTGTGAATCGGAGGGTCTGAATTAGGATAGGCAGTGAGTGGCAATGTAGGATGAAGAAAAACACCATGGGTGGTCAGCATGGGGAGGTCAGGGAACATGCAGTGGCAATGTAGGATAGGTTTCTGAAAAACATCATGGGGTGGTGCGCATTGTATGGGTGTGTGTTACATTACATTAACTAATAGGAGTGAGAAAAACATCGAGGGGTGGTGTGAATTGGAGGGTCTGAATTAGGATAGGCAGTGAGTGGCAATGTAGAATGAAGAAAAGCACCGCGGGGTGGTCAGCATGGGGAGGTCAGGGAACATGCAGTGGCAATGTAGGATAGGTTTCTGAAAAACATCGCAGGGTGGTGCGCGTTGTATGGGTGTGTGTTACATTATATTCACTAGTAGGAGTGAGAAAAACATCACGGGGTGGTGCGAATTGTATGGGTGTGTGTGACATTACATTCACTAGTAGGAGTGAGAAAAACATCACGGGGTGGTGCGCATTGTATGGGTGTGTGTTACATTACATTCACTAGTAGGAGTGAGAAAAACATCACGGGGTGGTGTGAATCGGAGGGTCTGAATTAGAATAGGCAGTGAGTGGCAATGTAGGATGGAGAAAAGCACCGCGGGGTGGTCAGCATGGGGAGGTCAGGGAACATGCAGTGGCAATGTAGGACAGGTTTCTGAAAAACATCGCGGGGTGGTGCGCATTGTATGGGTGTGTGTTACATTACATTCACTAGTAGGAGTGAGAAAAACATTACGGTGTGGTGTGAATCGGAGGGTCTGAATTAGGAGAGGCAGTGAGTGGCAATCTAGGATGGAGAAAAGCACCGCGGGGTGGTCAGCTTCGGGAGATCAGGGAACATGCAGTGGCAATGTAGGATAGGTTTGTGAAAAACATCACGGGGTGGTGCGCATTGTATGGGTGTGTGTTACATTACATTCACAAGTAGGAGTGAGAAAAACATCACGGGGTGGTGCGCATTGTATGGGTGTGTGTTACATTACATTAACTAGTAGGAGTGAGAAAAACATCGAGGGGTGGTGTGAATTGGAGCGTCTGAATTAGGATAGGTAGTGAGTGGCAATGTAGAATGGAGAAAAGCACCGCGGGGTGGTCAGCATGGGGAGGTCAGGGAACATGCAGTGGCAATGTAGGATAGGTTTCTGAAAAACATCGCAGGGTGGTGCGCGTTGTATGGGTGTGTGTTGCATTACATTCACTAGTAGGAGTGAGAAAAACATCACGGGGTGGTGCGCATTGTATGGGTGTGTGTTACATTACATTCACTAGTAGGAGTGAGAAAAACATCACGGGGTGGTGTGAATGGGAGGGTCTGAATTAGAATAGGCAGTGAGTGGCAATGTAGGATGGAGAAAAGCACCGCGGGGTGGTCAGCATGGGGAGGTCAGGGAACATGCAGTGGCAATGTAGGATAGGTTTCTGAAAAACATCGCGGGGTGGTGCGCATTGTATGGGTGTGTGTTACATTACATTCACTAGTAGGAGTGAGAAAAACATCACGGGGTGGTGCGCATTGTATGGGTGTGTGTTACATTACATTCAGTAGTAGGAGTGAGAAAAACATCACGGGGTGGTGTGAATCGGAGGGTCTGAATTAGAATAGGCAGTGAGTGGCAATGTAGGATGGAGAAAAGCACCGCGGGGTGGTCAGCATGGGGAGGTCAGGGAACATGCAGTGGCAATGTAGGATAGGTTTCTGAAAAACATCGCGGGGTGGTGCGCATTGTATGGGTGTGTGTTACATTACATTCACTAGTAGAAGTGAGAAAAACATCACGGGGTGGTGCGCATTGTATGGGTGTGTGTTACATTACATTCACTAGTAGGAGTGAGAAAAACATCACGGGGTGGTGTGAATCGGAGGGTCTGAATTAGAATAGGCAGTGAGTTGCAATGTAGGATGGAGAAAAGCAAGGCGGGGTGGTCAGCATGGGGAGGTCAGGGAACATGCAGTGGCAATGTAGGATAGGTTTCTGAAAAACATCGCGGGGTGGTGCGCATTGTATGGGTGTGTGTTACATTACATTCACTAGTAGGAGTGAGAAAAACATTACGGTGTGGTGTGAATTGGAGGGTCTGAATTAGGAGAGGCAGTGAGTGGCAATCTAGGATGGAGAAAAGCACCGCGGAGTGGTCAGCTTCGGGAGGTCAGGGAACATGCAGTGGCAATGTAGGATAGGTTTGTGAAAAACATCACGGGGTGGTGCGCATTGTATGGGTGTGTGTTACATTGCATTCACTAGTAGGAGTGAGAAAAACATCACGGGGTGGTGCGCATTGTATGGGTGTGTGTTACATTACATTCACTAGTAGGAGTGAGGAAAACATCACGGGGTGGTGTGAATCGGAGGGTCTGAATTAGGATAGGCAGTGAGTGGCAATGTAGGTTGGAGAAAAACACCGCGGGGTGGTCAGCATGGGGAGGTCAGGGAACATGCAGTGGCAATGCAGGATAGGTTTCTGAAAAACATCGCAGGGTGGTGCGCATTGTATGGGTGTGTGTTACATTACATTCACTAGTAGGAGTGAGAAAAACATTACGGTGCGGTGTGAATCGGAGGGTCTGAATTAGGAGAGGCAGTGAGTGGCAATCTAGGATGGAGAAAAGCACCGCGGGGTGGTCAGCTTCGGGAGGTCAGGGAACATGCAGTGGCAATGTAGGATAGGTTTGTGAAAAACATTACGGGGTGGTGCGCATTGTATGGGTGTGTGTTACATTACATTCACTAGTAGGAGTGAGAAAAACATCACGGGGTGGTGCGCATTGTATGGGTGTGTGTTACATTACATTAACTAGTAGGAGTGAGAAAAACATCGAGGGGTGGTGTGAATTGGAGGGTCTGAATTAGCATTGGCAGTGAGTGGCAATGTAGAATGGAGAAAAGCACCGCGGGGTGGTCAGCATGGGGAGGTCAGGGAACATGCAGTGGCAATGTAGGATAGGTTTCTGAAAAACATCGCAGGGTGGTGCGCGTTGTATGGGTGTGTGTTACATTATATTCACTAGTAGGAGTGAGACAAACATCACGGGGTGGTGCGCATTCTATGGGTGTATGTTACATTACATTCACTAGTAGGAGTGAGAAAAACATCACGGGGTGGTGCGCATTGTATGGGTGTGTGTTACATTACATTCACTAGTAGGAGTGAGAAAAACATCACGGGGTGGTGTGAATCGGAGGGTCTGAATTAGAATAGGCAGTGAGTTGCAATGTAGGATGGAGAAAAGCAAGGCGGGGTGGTCAGCATGGGGAGGTCAGGGAACATGCAGTGGCAATGTAGGATAGGTTTCTGAAAAACATCGCGGGGTGGTGCGCATTGTATGGGTGTGTGTTACATTACATTCACTAGTAGGAGTGAGAAAAACATTACGGTGTGGTGTGAATCGGAGGGTCTGAATTAGGAGAGGCAGTGAGTGGCAATCTAGGATGGAGAAAAGCACCGCAGAGTGGTCAGCTTCGGGAGGTCAGGGAACATGCAGTGGCAATGTAGGATAGGTTTGTGAAAAACATCACGGGGTGGTGCGCATTGTATGGGTGTGTGTTACATTACATTCACTAGTAGGAGTGAGAAAAACATCACGGGGTAGTGCGCATTGCATGGTTGTGTGTTACATTACATTCACTAGTAGGAGTGAGAAAAACATCACGGGGTGGTGTGAATTGGAGGGTCTGAATTAGGATAGGCACTGAGTGGCAATGTAGGATGGAGAAAAGCACCGCGGAGTGGTCAGCATGGGGAGGTCAGGGAACATGCAGTGGCAATGTAGGATAGGTTTCTGAAAAACATCGAGGGTTGGTGCGCATTGCAAGGGTATGTGTTACATTACATGCACTAGTAGGAGTGAGAAAAACTTCACGGGGTGGTGCGCATTGTATGGGTGTGTGTTACATTACATTCACTAGTAGGAGTGAGAAAAACATCACGGGGTGGTGTGAATCGGAGGGTCTGAATTAGGATAGGCAGTGAGTGGCAATGTAGGTTGGATAAAAGAACCGCAGTGTGGTAAGTATGGGGAGGTCATGGAACGTGCAGTGGCAATGTAGGATAGGTTTCTGAAAAACATCGCGGGATGGTGCGCATTCTATGGGTGTGTGTTACGTTACATTCACTAGTAGGAGTGAGAAAAACATCACGGGGTCGTGTGAATCGGAGGGTCTGAATTAGGATTGGCAGTGAGTGGCAATGTAGGATGGAGAAAAGCAACGCGGGTGGTCAGCATGGGTAGGTCAGGGAACATGTAGTGGCAATGTAGGATAGGTTTCTGAAAAACATCGGAGGGTGGTGCGCATTGTATGGGTGTGTGTTACATTACATTCACTAGTAGGAGTGAGAAAAACATCATGGGGTGGTGCGCATTGCATTGGTGTGTGTTACATTACATTCACTAGTAGGAGTGAGAAAAATATCATGGGGTGGTGCGCATTGTATGGGTGTGTGTTACATTACTTTCACTAGTAGGAGTGAGAAAAACTTCACGGGGTGGTGTGAATCGTGGGGTCTGAATTAGGATAGGCAGTGAGTGGCAATGTAGGATGGAGAAAAGCACCGTGGGGTGGTCAGCATGGGGAGGTAGGGAAAATGCCGTGGCAATGTAGGATAGGTTTCTGAAAAAAATCGCGGGGTGGTGCGCATTGTATGGGTGTGTGTAACATTACATTCACTTGTAGTAGTGAGAAAAACATCATGGGGTGCTGCGCATTGTATGGGTGTGTGTTACATTACATTCACTAGTAGGAGTGAGAAAAACATCACGGGGTGGTGTGAATCGGAGGGTCTGAATTAGGATAGGCAGTGAGTGGCAATGTAGGATGGAGAAAAGTACCGCGGGGTGGTCAGCATGGGGAGGTCAGGGAACATGCAGTGGGAATGCAGGATAGGTTTCTGAAAAACATCGCGGGGTGGTGCGCATTGAGTGTGTGTATGTTACATTACATTCACTAGTAGGAGTGAGAACAACATCACGAGGTGGTGCGCATTGTATGGGTGTGTGTTACATTACATTTACAAGTAGGAGTGAGAAAAACATCACGGGGTGGTGCGCATTTTATGGGTGTGTGTTACATTACATTCACTAGTAGGAGTGAGAAAAACATCACGGGGTGGTGTGAATCGGAGGGTCTGAATAAGGATAGGCAATGAGTGGCAATGTAGGCTGGAGAAAAGCACCGCGGGTGGTCAGCATGGGGAGGACAGGGAAAATGCAGTGGCAATGTAGGATAGGTTTCTGAAAAACATCGCGGGGTGGTGCGCATTGTATGGGTGTGTGTTACATTACATTAACTAGTAGGAGTGAGAAAAACATCGCGGGGTGGTGTGAATTGGAGGGTCTGAATTAGGATAGGCAGTGAGTGGCAATGTAGAATGGAGAAAAGCACCGCGTCGTGGTCAGCATGGGGAGGTCAAGGAACATGCAGTGGCAATGTAGGATAGGTTTCTGAAAAACATCGCGGGTTGGTGCGCATTGTATGGTTTTGTGTTAAAATACATTCACTAGTAGGAGGGAGAAAAACATCACGGGGTGGTGCGCATTGTATGGGTGTGTGTTACATTACATTCACTAGTAGGAGTGAGAAAAACATCACGGGGTGGTGCGCATTGTATGGGTGTGTACATTACATTCACTAGTAGGAGTGAGAAAAACATTACGGTGTGGTGTGAATCGGAGGGTCTGAATTAGGAGAGGCAGTGAGTGGCAATCTAGGATGGAGAAAAGCACCGCGGGGTGGTCAGCATGGGGAGGTCAGGGAACATGCAGTGGCAATGCAGGATAGGTTTCTCAAAAACATCGCGGGGTGGTGCGCATTGTATGGTTGTGTGTTACGTTACATTCACTAGCAGGAGTGAGAAAAACATCACGGGTTGGTGCGCATTGTATGGGTGTGTGTTACATTACATTCACTAGTAGGAGTGAGGAAAACATCACGGGGTGGTGTGAATCGGAGGGTCTGAATTAGGATAGGCAGTGAGTGGCAATGTAGGATGGAGAAAAGCACCGCGGGGTGGTCAGCATGGGGAGGTCAGGGAACATGCAGTGGCAATGCAGGATAGGTTTCTGAAAAACATCGCGGGGTGGTTCGCATTGTATGGGTGTGTGTGACATTACATTCACTAGTAGGAGTGAGAAAAACATCACGGGGTGGTGCGCATTGTATGGGTGTGTGTTACATTACATTCACTAGTAGGAGTGAGAAAAACATCACGGGGTGGTGTGAATCGGAGGGTCTGAATTAGGATAGGCAGTGAGTGGCAATGTAGGATGGAGAAAAACACCGCGTGGTGGTCAGCATGGGGAGGTCAGGGAACATGCAGTGGCAATGTAGGATAGGTTTCTGAAAATCATCGAGGGGTGGTGCGCATTGCTTGGGTGTGTGTTACATTACATTCAGTAGTAGGAGTGAGAAATACATCACGGGTTGGTGCGCATTGTATGGGTGTGTGTTACATTACATTCACTATTAGGAGTGAGAAAAACATCATGGGGTGGTGAGAATCAGAGGGTCTGAATTAGGATAGGCAGTGAGTGGCAATGTAGGATGGAGAAAAGCACCGCGGGATGGTCAGCATGGGGAGGTCAGGGAACATGCAGTGGCAATGTAGGATAGTTTTCTGAAAAACATCACGGGGTGGTGTGCATTGTATGGGTGTGTGTTACATTACATTCACTAGTAGGAATGAGAAAAACATCACGGGGTGTTGAGCATTGTATGGGTGTGTGTTACATTACATTCACTAGTAGGAGTGAGAAAAACATCACGGAGTGGTGTGAATCGGAGGGTCTGAATTAGGATAGGCAGTGAGTGGCAATGTAGGATGGAGAAAAGCACCGCGGGTGGTCAGCATGGGGAGGTCAGGGAACATGCATTGGCAATGTAGGATAGGTTTCTGAAAAACATCACGGGGTGGTGCGCATTGTATCGGTGTGTGTTACATTACATTAACTAGTAGGAGTGAGAAAAACATCGCGGGGTGGTGTGAATCGGAGGGTCTGAATTAGGATAGGCAGTGAGTGGCAATGTAGGATGAAGAAAAACACCACGGGTGGTCAGCATGGGGAGGTCAGGGAACATGCAGTGGCAATGTAGGATAGGTTTCTGAAAAACATCATGGGGTGGTGCGCATTGTATGGGTGTGTGTTACATTAC
The DNA here is from genome assembly GCF_034190915.1 of Cavia porcellus. NCBI lineage: Eukaryota > Metazoa > Chordata > Mammalia > Rodentia > Caviidae > Cavia > Cavia porcellus. Next base: position 252,245 of record NW_026947569.1, read on the forward strand.
ATTAACTAGTAGGAGTGAGAAAAACATCGAGGGGTGGTGTGAATTGGAGGGTCTGAATTAGGATAGGCAGTGAGTGGCAATGTAGGATGGAGAAAAGCACCGCGGGGTGGTCAGCATGGGGAGGTCAGGGAACAAGCAGTGGCAATGTAGGATAGGTTTCTGAAAAACATCGCAGGGTGGTGCGCGTTGTATGGGTGTGTGTTACATTATATTCACGAGTAGGAGTGAGAAAAACATCACGGGGTGGTGCGCATTGTATGGGTGTGTGTTACATTACATTCACTAGTAGGAGTGAGAAAAACATCACGGGGTGGTGCGCATTGTATGGGTGTGTGTTACATTACATTCACTAGTAGGTGTGAGAAAAACATCACGGGGTGGTGCGCATTGTATGGGTGTGTGTTACATCACATTAACTAGTAGGAGTGAGAAAAACATCACGGGGTGGTGCGCATTGTATGGGTGTGTGTTACATTACATTCACTAGTAGGAGTGAGGAAAACATCACGGGGTGGTGTGAATCGGAGGGTCTGAATTAGGATAGGCAGTGAGTGGCAATGTAGGTTGGAGAAAAACACCGCGGGGTGGTCAGCATGGGGAGGTCAGGGAACATGCAGTGGCAATGTAGGATAGGTTTCTGAAAAACATCGCGGGGTGGTGCGCATTGTATGGGTGTGTGTTACATTACATTCAATAGTAGGAGTGAGAAAAACTTCACGGGGTGGTGCGCATTGTATGGGTGTGTGTTACATTACATTCACTAGTAGGAGTGAGAAAAACATCACGGTGTGGTGTGAATCGGAGGGTCTGAATTAGGATAGGCAGTGAGTGGCAATGTAGGTTGGATAAAAGAACCGCAGGGTGGTCAGTATGGGGAGGTCATGCAACATGAAGTGGCAATGTAGGATAGGTTTCTGAAAAACATCGCGGGATGGTGCGCATTCTATGGGTGTGTGTTACGTTACATTCACTAGTAGGAGTGAGAAAAACATCACGGGGTCGTGTGAATCGGAGGGTCTGAATTAGGATAGGCAGTGAGTGGCAATGTAAAATGGAGAAAAGCAACGCGGGTGGTCAGCATGGCTAGGTCAGGGAACATGTAGTGGCAATGTAGGATAGGTTTCTGAAAAACATCGGAGGGTGGTGCGCATTGTATGGGTGTGTGTTACATTACATTCACTAGTAGGAGTGAGAAAAACATCACGGGGTGGTGCGCATTGCATTGGTGTGTGTTACATTACATTCACTAGTAGGAGTGAGAAAAACATCACGGGGTGGTGCGCATTGTATGGGTGTGTGTTACATTACATTCACTAGTAGGAGTGAGAAAAACTTCACGGGGTGGTGTGAATCGTGGGGTCTGAATTAGGATAGGCAGTGAGTGGCAATGTAGGATGGAGAAAAGCACCGTGGGGTGGTCAGCATGGGGAGGTGGGGAACATGCAGTATCAATGTAGGATAGGTTTCTGAAAAAAATCGCGGGGTGGTGCACATTGTATGGGTGTGTGTAACATTACATTCACTTGTAGTAGTGAGAAAAACATCATGGGGTGCTGCGCATTGTATGGGTGTGTGTTACATTACATTCACTAGTAGGAGTGAGAAAAACATCACGGGGTGGTGTGAATCGGAGGGTCTGAATTAGGATAGGCAGTGAGTGGCAATGTAGGATGGAGAAAAGTACCGCGGGGTGGTCAGCATGGGGAGGTCAGGGAACATGCAGTGGCAATGCAGGATAGGTTTCTGAAAAACATCACGGGGTGGTGCGCATTGAGTGTGTGTGTGTTACATTACATTCACTAGTAGGAGTGAGAACAACATCACGAGGTGGTGCGCATTGTATGGGTGTGTGTTACATTACATTCACAAGTAGGAATGAGAAAAACATCACGGGGTGGTGCGCATTTTATGGGTGTGTGTTGCATTACATTCACTAGTAGGAGTGAGAAAAACATCACGGGGTGGTGTGAATCGGAGGGTCTGAATAAGGATAGGCAATGAATGGCAATGTAGGCTGGAGAAAAGCACCGCGGGTGGTCAGCATGGGGAAGTCAGGGAAAATGCAGTGGCAATGTAGGATAGGTTTCTGAAAAACATCGCGGGGTGGTGCGCATTGTATGGGTGTGTGTTACATTACATTAACTAGTAGGAGTAAGAAAAACATCGCGGGGTGGTGTGAATTGGAGGGTCTGAATTAGGATAGGCAGTGAGTGGCAATGTAGGATGGAGTAAAGCACCGCGGCGTGGTCAGCATGGGGAGGTCAAGGAACATGCAGTGGCAATGTAGGATAGGTTTCTGAAAAACATCGCGGGGTGGTGCGCATTGTATGGGTTTGTGTTACAATACATTCACTAGTAGGAGGGAGAAAAAAATCGCGGGGTGGTGCACATTGTATGGGTGTGTGTAACATTACATTCACTCGTAGTAGTGAGAAAAACATCATGGGGTGCTGCGCATTGTATGGGTGTGTGTTACATTACATTCACTAGTAGGAGTGAGAAAAACATCACGGGGTGGTGTGAATCGGAGGGTCTGAATTAGGATAGGCAGTGAGTGGCAATGTAGGATGGAGAAAAGTACCGCGGGGTGGTCAGCATGGGGAGGTCAGGGAACATGCAGTGGCAATGCAGGATAGGTTTCTGAAAAACATCACGGGGTGGTGCGCATTGAGTGTGTGTGTGTTACATTACATTCACTAGTAGGAGTGAGAACAACATCACGAGGTGGTGCGCATTGTATGGGTGTGTGTTACATTACATTCACAAGTAGGAATGAGAAAAACATCACGGGGTGGTGCGCATTTTATGGGTGTGTGTTACATTACATTCACTAGTAGGAGTGAGAAAAACATCACGGGGTGGTGTGAATCGGAGGGTCTGAATAAGGATAGGCAATGAATGGCAATGTAGCCTGGAGAAAAGCACCGCGGGTGGTCAGCATGGGGAAGTCAGGGAAAATGCAGTGGCAATGTAGGATAGGTTTCTGAAAAACATCGCGGGGTGGTGCGCATTGTATGGGTGTGTGTTACATTACATTAACTAGTAGGAGTGAGAAAAACATCGCGGGGTGGTGTGAATTGGAGGGTCTGAATTAGGATAGGCAGTGAGTGGCAATGTAGGATGGAGTAAAGCACCGCGGCGTGGTCAGCATGGGGAGGTCAAGGAACATGCAGTGGCAATGTAGGATAGGTTTCTGAAAAACATCGCGGGGTGGTGCGCATTGTATGGGTTTGTGTTACAATACATTCACTAGTAGGAGGGAGAAAAACATCACGGGGTGGTGCGCATTGTATGGGTGTGTGTTACATTACATTCACTAGTAGGAGTGATAAAAACATCACGGGGTGGTGCGCATTGTATTGGTGTGTACATTACATTCACTAGTAGGAGTGAGAAAAACATTACGGTGTGGTGTGAATCGGAGGGTCTGAATTAGGAGAGGCAGTGAGTCGCAATCTAGGATGGAGAAAAGCACGTAGGGTGGTCAGCATGGGGAGGTCAGGGAACATGCAGTGGCAATGCAGGATAGGTTTCTCAAAAACATCGCGGGGTTGTGCGCATTGTATTGGTGTGTGTTACATTACATTCACCAATAGGAGTGAGAAAAACATCACGGGGTGGTGTGCATTGTATGGGTGTGTGTTACATTACATTAACTAGTAGGAGTGAGAAAAACATCACGGGGTGTTGTCAATCGTGGGGTCTGCATTAGGATAGGCAGTGAGTGGCAATGTAGGATGGAGAAAAGCACCGCGGGGTGGTCAGCATGGGGAGGTAGGGAACATGCAGTGGCAATGTAGGATAGGTTTCTGAAAAACATCATGGGGTGGTGCGTATTGCATGGGTGTGTGTTACATTACATTCTGTAGTAGGAGTGAGAAAAACATCGCGGGGTGGTGTGAATCGGAGGGTCTGAATTAGGATAGGCAGTGAGTGGCAATGTAGGAAGGAGAAAAGCACCGCGGGGTGGTCAGCATGGGGAGGTCAAGGAACATGCAGTGGCAATGTAGGATAGGTTTCTGAAAAGCATCGAGGGGTGGTGCGCATTGCATGGGTGTGTGTTACATTACATTCAGTAGTAGGAGTGAGAAAAACATCACGGGGTGGTGCGCATTGTATGGGTGTGTGTTACATTACATTCACTAGTAGGAGTGAGAAAAACATCACGGGGTGGTTTGAATCGGAGGGTCTGAATTAGGATAGGCAGTGAGTGGCAATGTAGGATGGAGAAAAACACCGCGGGGTGGTCAGCATGGGGAGGTCAGGGAACATGCAGTGGCAATGTAGGATAGGTTTCTGAAAAGCATCGAGGGGTGGTGCGCATTGCATGGGTGTGTGTTACATTACATTCAGTAGTAGGAGTGAGAAAAACATCACGGGTTGGTGCGCATTGTATGGGTGTGTGTTACATTACATTCACTATTAGGAGTGAGAAAAACATCATGGGGTGGTGTGAAACGGAGGGTCTGAATTAGGATAGGCAGTGAGTGGCAATGTAGGATGGAGAAAAGCACCGCGGGGTGGTCAGCATGGGGAGGTCAGGGAACATGCAGTGGCAATGTAGGATAGTTTTCTGAAAAACATCACGGGGTGGTGTGCATTGTATGGGTGTGTGTTACATTACATTCACTAGTAGGAGTGAGAAAAACATCACGGGGTGGTGTGAATCGGAGGGTCTGAATTAGGATAGGCAGTGAGTGGCAATGTAGATTGGAGAAAAGAACCGCGGGGTGGTCAGCATGGGGAGGTCATGGAACATGCAATGGCAATGTAGGATAGGTTTCTGAAAAACATCGCGGGGTAGTGCGCATTCTATGGGTGTGTGTTACGTTACATTCACTAGTAGGAGTGAGAAAACATCACGGGGTCGTGTGAATCGGAGGGTCTGAATTAGGATAGGCAGTGACTGGCAAAGTAGGATGGAGAAAAGCACCGCGGGGTGGTCAGCATGGGGAGTTCAGGGAACATTCAGTGGCAATGTAGGATAGGTTTCTGAAAAACATCGCGGGGTGGTGCGCATTGTATGGGTGTGTGTTACATTACATTCACTAGTAGGAGTGAGAAAAACATCACGGGGTGGTGCGCATTGTATGGGTGTGTGTTACATTACATTCACTGGTAGGAGTGAGAAAAACATCACGGGGTGGTGCGCATTGTATGGGTGTGTGTTACATTACATTCACTAGTAGGAGTGAGAAAAACATCACGGGGTGGTGTGAATCGGAGGGTCTGAATTAGGATAGGCAGTGAGTGGCAATGTAGGATGGAGAAAAGCACCGCGGGTGGTCAGCATGGGGAGGTCAGGGAACATGCATTGGCAATGTAGGATAGGTTTCTGAAAAACATCACGGGGTGGTGCGCATTGTATCGGTGTGTGTTACATTACATTAACTACTAGGAGTGAGAAAAACATCGTGGGGTGGTGTGAATCGGAGGGTCTGAATTAGGATAGGCAGTGAGTGGCAATGTAGGATGAAGAAAAGCACCACGGGTGGTCAGCATGGGAAGGTCAGGGAACATGCAGTGGCAATGTAGGATAGGTTTCTGAAAAACATCATGGGGTGGTGCGCATTGTATGGGTGTGTGTTACATTACATTAACTAGTAGGAGTGAGAAAAACATCGCGGGGTGGTGTGAATTGGAGGGTCTGAATTAGGATAGGCAGTGAGTGGCAATGTAGGATGGAGAAAAGCACCGCGGGGTGGTCAGCATGGGGAGGTCAGGGAACATGCAGTGGCAATGTAGGATAGGTTTCTGAAAAACATCGTGGGGTGGTGCGCATTGTATGCGTGTGTGTTACATTACATTCACTAGTAGGAGTGAGAAAAACATCACGGGGTGGTGCGCATTGTATGGGTGTGTGTTACATTACATTCACTAGTAGGAGTGAGAAAAACATTACAGTGTGGTGTGAATCGGAGGGTCTGAATTAGGAGAGGCAGTGAGTGGCAATGTCGGATGGAGGAAAGCTCTGCGGGGTGGTCAGCTTCGGGAGGTCAGGGAACATGCAGTTTCAAGTTAGGATAGTTTTCTGAAAAACATCGCTGGGTGGTGCGCATTGTATGGGTGTGTGTTACATTACATTCACTAGTAGGAGTGAGAACAACATCACGAGGTGGTGCGCATTGTATGGGTGTGTGTTACATTACATTCACTAGTAGGAGTGAGAAAAACATCACGGGGTGGTACGCATTGTATGGGGGTGTGTTACATTTCATTCACTAGTAGGAGTGAGAAAAACATCACGGGGTGGTGTGAATCGGAGGGTCTGAATTAGGATAGGCAGTGAGTGGCAAAGTAGGATGGAGAAAAGCACGGCGGGGTGGTCAGCATGGGGAGTTCAGGGAACATTCAGTGGCAATGTAGGATAGGTTTCTGAAAAACATCGCGGGGTGGTGCGCATTGTATGGGTGTGTGTTACATTACATTCACTAGTAGGAGTGAGAAAAACATCACGGTGTGGTGCGCATTGTATGGGTGTGTGTTACATTACATTCACTAGTAGGAGTGAGAAAAACATCACGGGGTGGTGCGCATTGTATGGGTGTTTGTTACATTACATTCACTAGTAGGAGTGAGAAAAACATCACGGGGTGTTGAGCATTGTATGGGTGTGTGATACATAACATTCACTAGTAGGAGTGAGAAAAACATCGCGGGGTGGTGTGAATCGGAGGGTCTGAATTAGGATAGGCAGTGAGTGGCAATGTAGGATGGAGAAAAGCACCGCGGGTGGTCAGCATTGGGAGGTCAGAGAACATGCATTGGCAATGTAGGATAGGTTTCTGAAAAACATCACGGGGTGGTGCGCATTGTATCGGTGTGTGTTACATTACATTAACTAGTAGGAGTGAGATAAACATCGCGGGGTGGTGTGAATCGGAGGGTCTGAATTAGGATAGGCAGTGAGTGGCAATGTAGGATGAAGAAAAGCACCACGGGTGGTCAGCATGGGTAGGTCAGGGAACATGCAGTGGCAATGTAGGATAGGTTTCTGAAAAACATCACGGGGTGGTGCGCATTGTATCGGTGTGTGTTACATTACATTAACTAGTAGGAGTGAGAAAAACATCGCGGGGTGGTGTGAATCGGAGGGTCTGAATTAGGATAGGCAGTGAGTGGCAATGTAGGATGGAGAAAAGCACTGCGGGGTGGTCAGCTTCGGGAGGTCAGGGAACATACAGTTTCAAGTTAGGATAGGTTTCTGAAAAACATCGCTGGGTGGTGCGCATTGTATGGGTGTGTGTTACATTACATTCACTAGTAGGAATGAGAACAACATCACGAGGTCGTGCGCATTGTATGGGTGTGTGTTACATTACATTCACTAGTAGGAGTGAGAAAAACATCACGGGGTGGTGCGCATTGTATGGGGGTGTGTTACATTACATTAACTAGTAGGAGTGAGAAAAACATCATGGGGTGGTGTGAATCGGAGGGTCTGAATTAGGATAGGCAGTGAGTGGAAATTTAGGATGGAGAAAAGCACCACGGGGTGGTCATCATGGGGAGGTCAGGGAACATGCAGTGGCAACGTAGGGTAGGTTTCTGAAAAACATTGCAGGGTGGTGCGCATTGTATGGGTGTGTGTTACATTACATTCACTAGTAGGAGTGAGAAAAACATCACGTGGTGGTGTGAATCGGAGGGTTTGAATTAGGATAGGCAATGAGTGGCAATGTAGGATGCAGAAAAGCACTGCGGGTGGTCAGCATGGGGAGGTCAGGGAACATGCAGTGGCAATGTAGGATAGGCTTCTGAAAAATATCGCGGGGTGGTGCGCATTGTATGGGTATGTGTTACATTACATTAACTAGTAGGAGTGAGAAAACATTACGGGGTCGTGTGAATCGGAGGGTCTGAATTAGGATAGGCAGTGAGTGGCAAAGTAGGATGGAGAAAAGAAACGCGGGGTGGTCAGCATGGGGAGGTCAGGGAACATGCAGTGGCAATGTAGGATAGGTTTCTGAAAAACATCGCAGGGTGGTGCGCATTGTATGGGTGAGTGTTACATTACATTCACTAGTAGCAGTGACAAAAACATCACGGGGTGGTGCGCATTGTATTGGTGTGTGTTACATTACATTCACCAATAGGAGTGAGAAAAACATCACGGGGTGGTGCGCATTGTATGGGTGTGTGTTACATTACATTAACTAGTAGGAGTGAGAAAAACATCACGGGGTGTTGTGAATCGTGGGGTCTGCATTAGGATAGGCAGTGAGTGGCAATGTAGGATGGAGAAAAGCACCGCGGGGTGGTCAGCATGGGGAGGTAGGGAACATGCAGTGGCAATGTAGGATAGGTTTCTGAAAAACATCATGGGGTGGTGCGTATTGCATGGGTGTGTGTTACATTACATTCTGTAGTAGGAGTGAGAAAAACATCGCGGGGTGGTGTGAATCGGAGGGTCTGAATTAGGATAGGCAGTGAGTGGCAATGTAGGAAGGAGAAAAGCACCGCGGAGTGGTCAGCATGGGGAGGTCAAGGAACATGCAGTGGCAATGTAGGATAGGTTTCTGAAAAACATCGCGGGGTGGTGCGCATTGTATGGGTGTGTGTTACAATACATTCACTAGTAGGAGGGAGAAAAACATCACGGGGTGGTGTGAATCGGAGGGTCTGAATTAGGATAGGCAGTGAGTGGAAATTTAGGATGGAGAAAAGCACCGCGGGGTGCTCAGCATGGGGAGGTCACGGAACATGCAGTGGCAAGTAGGATAGGTTTCTGAAAAGCATCGAGGGGTGGTGCGCATTGCATGGGTGTGTGTAATATTACATTCACGTGTAGTAGTGAGAAAAACATCACGGGGTGTTGCGCATTGTATGGGTGTGTGTTACATTACATTCACTAGTAGGAGTGAGAAAAACATCACGGGGTGGTGTGAATCGGAGGGTCTGAATTAGGATAGGCCTTGAGTGGCAATGTAGAATGGAGAAAAGCACCGCGGGGTGGTCAGCATGGGGAGTTCAAGGAACATGCAGTGGCAATGTAGGATAGGTTTCTGAAAATCATCGCGGGGTGGTGCGCATTGTATGGGTGTGTGTTACATTACATTCACTAGTAGGAGTGAGAAAAACATCACGGGGTGGTGCGCATTGTATGGGTGTGTGTTACATTACATTCACTAGTAAGAGTGAGAAAAACATCACGGGGTTGTGTGAATCGGAGGGTCTGAATTAGGATAGGCATTGAGTGGCAATGTATGATGGAGAAAGGCACCGCGGGGTGATCAGCATGGGGAGGTCAGGGAACATGCATTGGCAATGCAGGATAGGTTTCTGAAAAACATCACGGGGTGGTGCGAATTGTATGGGTGTGTGTTACATTACATTCACTAGTAGGAGTGAGAAAAACATCACGGTGTGTTGCGCATTGTATGGGTGTGTTTTACATTACATTCACTAGTAGGAGTGAGAAATACATCACGGTGTGGTGTGAATCGGAGGGTCTGAATTAGGATAGGCAGTGAGTGGCAATGTAGGATGGAGAAAAACACCGCGGGGTGGTCAGCATGGGGAGGTCAGGGAACATGCAGTGGCAATGTAGGATAGGTTACTGAAAAGCATCGAGGGTTGGTGCGCATTGCATGGGTGTGTGTTACATTACATTCAGTAGTAGGAGTGAGAAAAACATCGCGGGGTGGTATGAATCTGAGGGTCTGAATTAGGATAGGCAGTGAGTGGCAATGTAGGATGGAGAAAAGCACCGCGGGGTGGTCAGCATGGGGAGGTCAAGGAACATGATGTGGCAATGTAGGATAGGTTTCTGAAAAACATCGCGGGGTGGTGCGCATTGTATGGGTGTGTGTTACAATACATTCATTAGTAGGAGGGAGAAAAACATCACGGAGTGGTGCGTATTGTATGGGTTTCTGTTACATTACATTCACTAGTAGGAGTGAGAAAAACATTACGGTGTGGTGTGAATCGGAGGGTCTGAATTAGGATAGGCAGTGAGTGGCAATGTAGAATGGAGAAAAGCACCGCAGGGTGGTCAGCATGGGGAGTTCAGGGAACATGCAGTGGCAATGTAGGATAGGTTTCTGAAAAACATCGCGGGGTGGTGCGCATTGTATGGGTGTGTGTTACATTACATTCACTAGTAGGAGTGAGAAAAACATCACGGGGTGGTGCGCATTCTATGGGTGTGTGTTACATTACATTCACTAGTAGGAGTGAGAAAAACATTACGGTGTGGTGTGAATCGGAGGGTCTGAATTAGGAGAGGCAGTGAGTGGCAATCTAGGATGGAGAAAAGCACCGCGGGGTGGTCAGCTTCGGCAGGTCAGGGAACATGAAGTGGCAATGTAGGATAGGTTTGTGAAAAACATCGCGGGGTGGTGCGCATTGTATGGGTGTGTGTTACATTATATTCAATAGTAGGAGTGAGAAAAACATCACGGGGTGGTGCGCGTTGTATGGGTGTGTGTTACATTACATTCACTAGGGGGAGTGAGGAAAACAACACGGGGTGGTGTGAATCGGAGGGTCTGAATTAGGATAGGCAGTGAGTGGCAATATAGGATGGAGAAAAGCACCGCGGGGTGGTCAGCATGGGCAGGTCAGGGAACATGCCGTCGCAATGCAGGATAGGTTTCTGAAAAACATCGCGGGGTGGTGCGCATTGTATGGGTGTGTGTTACATTACATTCACTAGTAGGAGTGAGAAAAACATCACGGGGTGGTGCGCATTGTATGGGTGTGTTTTACATTACATTCACTATTAGGAGTGAGAAAAACATCATGGGGTGGTGTGAATCGGAGGGTCTGAATTAGGATAGGCAGTGAGTGGCAATGTAGGATGGAGAAAAGCACCGCGTGTGGTCAGCATGGGGAGGTCAGGGAACATGCAGTGGCAACGTAGGATAGGTTTCTGAAAAACATCACGGGGTGGTGCGCATTTTATGGGTGTGTGTTACATTACATTAACTAGTAGGAGTGAGAAAAACATCGCGGGGTGGTGTGAATCGGAGGGTCTGAATTTGGATAGGCAGTGAGTGGCAATGTAGGATGAAGAAAAGCACCGCGGGTGGTCAGCATGGGGAGGTCAGGGAACATGCAGTGGCAATGTAGGATAGGTTTCTGAAAAACATCATGGGGTGGTGCGCATTGTATGGGTGTGTGTTACATTACATTCACTAGTAGGAGTGAGAAAAACATCACGGGGTGGTGTGCATTGTATGGGTGTGTGTTACATTACATTCACTAGTAGGAGTGAGAAAAACATTACGGTGTGGTGTGAATCGGAGGGTCTGAATTAGGAGAGGCAGTGAGTGGCAATCTAGGATGGAGAAAAGCACCGCGGGGTGGTCAGCTTCGGGTGGTCAGGGAACATGCAGTGGCAATGTAGGATAGGTTTGTGAAAAACATCGCGGGGTGGTGCGCATTGCATGGGTGTGTGTTACATTACATTCACTAGTAGGAGTGAGAAAAACATCACGGGGTATTGCGCATTGTATGGGTGTGTGTTACATTACATTCACTAGTAGGAGTGAGGAAAACATCACGGGGTGGTGTGAATCGTAGGGTCTGAATTAGGATAGGCAGTGAGTGGCAATGTAGGATGGAGAAAAGCACCGCGGGATGGTCAGCATGGGGAGGTCAGGGAACATGCAGTGGCAATGCAGGATAGGTTTCTGAAAAACATCGCGGGGTGGTGCGCATTGTATGGGTGTGTGTTACATTACATTCACTAGTAGGAGTGAGAAAAACATCACGGGGTGGTACGCATTGTATGGGTGTGTGTTACATTACATTCACTAGTAGGAGTGAGAAAAACATCACGGGGTGGTGTGAATCAGAGGGACTGAATTAGGATAGGCAGTGAGTGGCAATGTAGGATGGAGAAAAACACCGCGGGGTGGTCAGCATGGGGAGGTCAGGGAACATGCAGTGGCAATGTAGGATAGGTTTCTGAAAAGCATCGAGGGGTGGTGCGCATTGCATGGGTGTGTGTTACATTACATTCAGTAGTAGGAGTGAGAAAAACATCACGGGTTGGTGCGCATTGTGTGGGTGTGTGTTACATTACATTCACTATTAGGAGTGAGAAAAACATCATGGGGTGGTGTGAATCGGTGTGTCTGAATTAGGATAGGCAGTGAGTGGCAATGTAGGATGGAGAAAAGTACCGCGGGGTGGTCAGCATGGGGAGGTCAGGGAACATGCAGTGGCAATGTAGGATAGTTTTCTGAAAAACATCACGGGGTCGTGTGCATTGTATGGGTGTGTGTTACATTACATTCACTAGTAGGAGTGAGAAAAACATCACGGGGTGGTGTGAATCGGAGGGTCTGAATTAGGATAGGCAGTGAATGGCAATGTAGATTGGAGAAAAGAACCGCGGGGTGGTCAGCATGGGTAGGTCATGGAACATGCAATGGCAATGTACGATAGGTTTCTGAAAAACATCGCGGGGTGGTGCGCATTCTATGGGTGTGTGTTACGTTACATTCACTAGTAGGAGTGAGAAAACATCACGGGGTCGTGTGAATCGGAGGGTCTGAATTAGGATAGGCAGTGAGTGCCAAATTAGGATGGAGAAAAGCAACGCGGGGTGGTCAGCATGGGCAGGTCAGGAAACATGCAGTGGCAATGTAGGATAGGTTTCTGAAAAACATCGAGGGGTGGTGCGCATTGCATGGGTGTGTGTTACATTACATTCACTAGTAGGAGGGAGAAAATCATCACGGGGTGGTGTGAATCGGAGGGTCTGAATTAGGATAGGCAGTGAGTGGCAATGTAGAATGGAGAAAAGCACCGCGGGGTGGTCAGCATGGGGAGTTCAGGGTACATGCAGTGGCAATGTAGGATAGGTTTCTGAAAAACATCGCGGTGTGGTGCGCATTGTATGGGTGTGTGTTACATTACATTCACTAGTAGGAGTGAGAAAAACATTACGGTGTGGTGTGAATCGGAGGGTCTGAATTAGGAGAGGCAGTGAGTGGCAATCTAGGATGGAGAAAAGCACCGCGGGGTGGTCAGCTTCGGGAGGTCAGGGAACATGCAGTGGCAATGTAGGATAGGTTTCTGAAAAACATCGCAGGGTGGTGCGCATTGTATGGGTGTGTGTTACATTACATTCACTAGTAGCAGTGAGAAAAATATCACGAGGTGGTGCGCATTGTATTGGTGTGTGTTACATTACATTCACCAATAGGAGTGAGAAAAACATCACGGGGTGGTGCGCATTGTATGGGTGTGTGTTACATTACATTCACTAGTAGGAGTGAGAAAAACATCACGGGGTGGTGTGAATCGTGGGGTCTGAATTAGGATAGGCAGTGAGTGGCAATGTAGGATGGAGAAAAGCACCGTGGGGTGGTCAGCATGGGGAGGTAGGGAACATGCAGTGGCAATGTAGGATAGGTTTCTAAAAAAAATCGCGGGGTGGTGCGCATTGTATGGGTGTGTGTAACATTACATTCACTTGTAGTAGTGAGAAAAACATCACGTGGTGCTGCGCATTGTATGGGTGTGTATTACATTACATTCACTAGTAGGAGTGAGAAAAACATCACGGGGTGGTGTGAATCGGAGGGTCTGAATTAGGATAGGCAGTGAGTGGCAATGTAGGATGGAGAAAAGTACCGCGGGGTGGTCAGCATGGGGAGGTCAGGGAACATGCAGTGGCAATGCAGGATAGGTTTCTGAAAAACAGCGCGGGGTGGTGCGCATTGTATGGGTGTGTGTTACATTACATTCACTAGTAGGAGTGAGAAAAACATCACGGGGTGGTGCGCATTGTATGGGTGTGTGTTACATTACATTCACTAGTAGGAGTGAGAAAAACATCACGGGGTGGTGTGAATCGGAGTGTCTGAATTAGGATAGGCAGTGAGTGGCAATGTAGGATGGAGAAAAACACCGCGGGGTGATCAGCATGGGGAGGTCAGGGAACATGCATTGGCAATGCAGGATAGGTTTCTGAAAAACATCACGGGGTGGTGCGAATTGTATGGGTGTGTGTTACATTACATTCACTAGTAGGAGTGAGAAAAACATCACGGTGTGTTGCGCATTGTATGGGTGTGTTTTACATTACATTCACTAGTAGGAGTGAGAAATACATCACGGTGTGGTGTGAATCGGAGGGTCTGAATTAGGATAGGCAGTGAGTGGCAATGTAGGATGGAGAAAAACACCGCGGGGTGGTCAGCATGGGGAGGTCAGGGAACATGCAGTGGCAATGTAGGATAGGTTACTGAAAAGCATCGAGGGTTGGTGCGCATTGCATGGGTGTGTGTTACATTACATTCAGTAGTAGGAGTGAGAAAAACATCGCGGGGTGGTATGAATCTGAGGGTCTGAATTAGGATAGGCAGTGAGTGGCAATGTAGGATGGAGAAAAGCACCGCGGGGTGGTCAGCATGGGGAGGTCAAGGAACATGATGTGGCAATGTAGGATAGGTTTCTGAAAAACATCGCGGGGTGGTGCGCATTGTATGGGTGTGTGTTACAATACATTCATTAGTAGGAGGGAGAAAAACATCACGGAGTGGTGCGTATTGTATGGGTTTCTGTTACATTACATTCACTAGTAGGAGTGAGAAAAACATTACGGTGTGGTGTGAATCGGAGGGTCTGAATTAGGATAGGCAGTGAGTGGCAATGTAGAATGGAGAAAAGCACCGCAGGGTGGTCAGCATGGGGAGTTCAGGGAACATGCAGTGGCAATGTAGGATAGGTTTCTGAAAAACATCGCGGGGTGGTGCGCATTGTATGGGTGTGTGTTACATTACATTCACTAGTAGGAGTGAGAAAAACATCACGGGGTGGTGCGCATTCTATGGGTGTGTGTTACATTACATTCACTAGTAGGAGTGAGAAAAACATTACGGTGTGGTGTGAATCGGAGGGTCTGAATTAGGAGAGGCAGTGAGTGGCAATCTAGGATGGAGAAAAGCACCGCGGGGTGGTCAGCTTCGGCAGGTCAGGGAACATGAAGTGGCAATGTAGGATAGGTTTGTGAAAAACATCGCGGGGTGGTGCGCATTGTATGGGTGTGTGTTACATTATATTCAATAGTAGGAGTGAGAAAAACATCACGGGGTGGTGCGCGTTGTATGGGTGTGTGTTACATTACATTCACTAGGGGGAGTGAGGAAAACAACACGGGGTGGTGTGAATCGGAGGGTCTGAATTAGGATAGGCAGTGAGTGGCAATATAGGATGGAGAAAAGCACCGCGGGGTGGTCAGCATGGGCAGGTCAGGGAACATGCCGTCGCAATGCAGGATAGGTTTCTGAAAAACATCGCGGGGTGGTGCGCATTGTATGGGTGTGTGTTACATTACATTCACTAGTAGGAGTGAGAAAAACATCACGGGGTGGTGCGCATTGTATGGGTGTGTTTTACATTACATTCACTATTAGGAGTGAGAAAAACATCATGGGGTGGTGTGAATCGGAGGGTCTGAATTAGGATAGGCAGTGAGTGGCAATGTAGGATGGAGAAAAGCACCGCGTGTGGTCAGCATGGGGAGGTCAGGGAACATGCAGTGGCAACGTAGGATAGGTTTCTGAAAAACATCACGGGGTGGTGCGCATTTTATGGGTGTGTGTTACATTACATTAACTAGTAGGAGTGAGAAAAACATCGCGGGGTGGTGTGAATCGGAGGGTCTGAATTTGGATAGGCAGTGAGTGGCAATGTAGGATGAAGAAAAGCACCGCGGGTGGTCAGCATGGGGAGGTCAGGGAACATGCAGTGGCAATGTAGGATAGGTTTCTGAAAAACATCATGGGGTGGTGCGCATTGTATGGGTGTGTGTTACATTACATTCACTAGTAGGAGTGAGAAAAACATCACGGGGTGGTGTGCATTGTATGGGTGTGTGTTACATTACATTCACTAGTAGGAGTGAGAAAAACATTACGGTGTGGTGTGAATCGGAGGGTCTGAATTAGGAGAGGCAGTGAGTGGCAATCTAGGATGGAGAAAAGCACCGCGGGGTGGTCAGCTTCGGGTGGTCAGGGAACATGCAGTGGCAATGTAGGATAGGTTTGTGAAAAACATCGCGGGGTGGTGCGCATTGCATGGGTGTGTGTTACATTACATTCACTAGTAGGAGTGAGAAAAACATCACGGGGTATTGCGCATTGTATGGGTGTGTGTTACATTACATTCACTAGTAGGAGTGAGGAAATCATCACGGGGTGGTGTGAATCGTAGGGTCTGAATTAGGATAGGCAGTGAGTGGCAATGTAGGATGGAGAAAAGCACCGCGGGATGGTCAGCATGGGGAGGTCAGGGAACATGCAGTGGCAATGCAGGATAGGTTTCTGAAAAACATCGCGGGGTGGTGCGCATTGTATGGGTGTGTGTTACATTACATTCACTAGTAGGAGTGAGAAAAACATCACGGGGTGGTACGCATTGTATGGGTGTGTGTTACATTACATTCACTAGTAGGAGTGAGAAAAACATCACGGGGTGGTGTGAATCAGAGGGACTGAATTAGGATAGGCAGTGAGTGGCAATGTAGGATGGAGAAAAACACCGCGGGGTGGTCAGCATGGGGAGGTCAGGGAACATGCAGTGGCAATGTAGGATAGGTTTCTGAAAAGCATCGAGGGGTGGTGCGCATTGCATGGGTGTGTGTTACATTACATTCAGTAGTAGGAGTGAGAAAAACATCACGGGTTGGTGCGCATTGTGTGGGTGTGTGTTACATTACATTCACTATTAGGAGTGAGAAAAACATCATGGGGTGGTGTGAATCGGTGTGTCTGAATTAGGATAGGCAGTGAGTGGCAATGTAGGATGGAGAAAAGTACCGCGGGGTGGTCAGCATGGGGAGGTCAGGGAACATGCAGTGGCAATGTAGGATAGTTTTCTGAAAAACATCACGGGGTCGTGTGCATTGTATGGGTGTGTGTTACATTACATTCACTAGTAGGAGTGAGAAAAACATCACGGGGTGGTGTGAATCGGAGGGTCTGAATTAGGATAGGCAGTGAATGGCAATGTAGATTGGAGAAAAGAACCGCGGGGTGGTCAGCATGGGTAGGTCATGGAACATGCAATGGCAATGTACGATAGGTTTCTGAAAAACATCGCGGGGTGGTGCGCATTCTATGGGTGTGTGTTACGTTACATTCACTAGTAGGAGTGAGAAAACATCACGGGGTCGTGTGAATCGGAGGGTCTGAATTAGGATAGGCAGTGAGTGCCAAATTAGGATGGAGAAAAGCAACGCGGGGTGGTCAGCATGGGCAGGTCAGGAAACATGCAGTGGCAATGTAGGATAGGTTTCTGAAAAACATCGAGGGGTGGTGCGCATTGCATGGGTGTGTGTTACATTACATTCACTAGTAGGAGGGAGAAAATCATCACGGGGTGGTGTGAATCGGAGGGTCTGAATTAGGATAGGCAGTGAGTGGCAATGTAGAATGGAGAAAAGCACCGCGGGGTGGTCAGCATGGGGAGTTCAGGGTACATGCAGTGGCAATGTAGGATAGGTTTCTGAAAAACATCGCGGTGTGGTGCGCATTGTATGGGTGTGTGTTACATTACATTCACTAGTAGGAGTGAGAAAAACATTACGGTGTGGTGTGAATCGGAGGGTCTGAATTAGGAGAGGCAGTGAGTGGCAATCTAGGATGGAGAAAAGCACCGCGGGGTGGTCAGCTTCGGGAGGTCAGGGAACATGCAGTGGCAATGTAGGATAGGTTTCTGAAAAACATCGCAGGGTGGTGCGCATTGTATGGGTGTGTGTTACATTACATTCACTAGTAGCAGTGAGAAAAATATCACGAGGTGGTGCGCATTGTATTGGTGTGTGTTACATTACATTCACCAATAGGAGTGAGAAAAACATCACGGGGTGGTGCGCATTGTATGGGTGTGTGTTACATTACATTCACTAGTAGGAGTGAGAAAAACATCACGGGGTGGTGTGAATCGTGGGGTCTGAATTAGGATAGGCAGTGAGTGGCAATGTAGGATGGAGAAAAGCACCGTGGGGTGGTCAGCATGGGGAGGTAGGGAACATGCAGTGGCAATGTAGGATAGGTTTCTAAAAAAAATCGCGGGGTGGTGCGCATTGTATGGGTGTGTGTAACATTACATTCACTTGTAGTAGTGAGAAAAACATCACGTGGTGCTGCGCATTGTATGGGTGTGTATTACATTACATTCACTAGTAGGAGTGAGAAAAACATCACGGGGTGGTGTGAATCGGAGGGTCTGAATTAGGATAGGCAGTGAGTGGCAATGTAGGATGGAGAAAAGTACCGCGGGGTGGTCAGCATGGGGAGGTCAGGGAACATGCAGTGGCAATGCAGGATAGGTTTCTGAAAAACAGCGCGGGGTGGTGCGCATTGTATGGGTGTGTGTTACATTACATTCACTAGTAGGAGTGAGAAATACATCACGGGGTGGTGCGCATTGTATGGGTGTGTGTTACATTACATTCACTAGTAGGAGTGAGAAAAACATCACGGGGTGGTGTGAATCGGAGTGTCTGAATTAGGATAGGCAGTGAGTGGCAATGTAGGATGGAGAAAAACACCGCGGGGTGGTCAGCATGGGGAGGTCAGGGAACATGCAGTGGCAATGTAGGATAGGTTTCTGAAAAGCATCGAGGGGTGGTGCGCATTTTATGGGTGTGTGTTACATTACATTCAGTAGTAGGAGTGAGAAAAACATCGCGGGGTGGTGTGAATCGGAGGGTCTGAATTAGGATAGGCAGTGAGTGGCAATGTAGGATGGAGAAAAGCACCGCGGGGTGGTCAGCATGGGGAGGTCAAGGAACATGCAGTGGCAATGTAGGATAGGTTTCTGAAAAACATCGCCGGGTGGTGCGCATTGTATGGGTGTGTGTTACAATACATTCACTAGTAGGAGGGAGAAAAACATCACGGGGTGGTGTGAATCGGAGGGTTTCAATTAGGATAGGCAATGAGTGGCAATGTAGGATGGAGAAAAGCACCGCGGGGTGGTCAGCATGCGGAGGTCAGGGAACATGCAGTGGCAATGTAGGATAGGTTTCTGAAAAACATCGTGGGGTGGTGCTCATTGTATGCATGTGTGTTACATTACATTCACTAATAGGAGTGAGAAAAACATCACGGTGTGGTGCGTATTGTATGGGTGTGTGTTACATTACATTCACTAGTAGGAGTGAGAAAAACATTACAGTGTGGTGTGAATCGGAGGGTCTGAATTAGGAGAGGCAGTGAGTGGCAATGTAGGATGGAGAAAAGCACTGCGGTGTGGTCAGCTTCGGGAGGTCAGGGAACATGCAGTTTCAAGTTAGGATAGGTTTCTGAAAAACATCGCTGGGTGGTGCGCATTGTATGGGTGTGTGTTACATTACATTCACTAGTAGGAGTGAGAACAACATCACGAGGTGGTGCGCATTGTATGGGTGTGTGTTACATTACATTCACTAGTAGGAGTGAGAAAAACATCACGGGGTGGTGCGCATTGTATGGGTGTGTGTTACATTACATTCACAAGTAGGAGTGAGAAAAACATCACGGGGTGGTGCGCATTGTATGGGTGTGTGTTACATTACATTCACTAGTAGGAGTGAGAAAAACATTTCGGTGTGGTGTGAATCGGAGGGTCTGAATTAGGAGAGGCAGTGAGTGGCAATCTCGGATGGAGAAAAGCACCGCGGGGTGGTCAGCATGCGGAGGTCAGGGAACATGCAGTGGCAATGTAGGATAGGTTTGTGAAAAACATCGCGGGGTGGTGCGCACTGTATGGGTGTGTGTTACATTACATTCACGAGTAGGAGTGAGAAAAACATCACGGGGTGGTGCGCATTGTATGGGTGTGTGTTACGTTACATTCACTAGTAGGAGGGAGAAAATCATCACGGGGTGGTGCGCATTGTATGGGTGTGTGTTACATTACATTCACTAGTAGGAGTGAGAAAAACATCACGGTGTGGTGTGAATCGTAGGGTCTGAATTAGGATAGGCCGTGAGTGGCAATGTAGAATGGAGAAAAGCACCGCGGGGTGGTCAGCATGGGGAGTTCAGGGAACATGCAGTGGCAATGTAGGATACTTTTCTGAAAAACATCGCGCGGTGGTGCGCATTGTATGGGTGTGTGTTACATTACATTCACTAGTAGGAGTGAGAAAAACATCACGGGGTGGTGTGAATATTAGGGTCTGAATTAGGATAGGCCGTGAGTTGCAATGTAGAATGGAGAAAAGCACCGCGGGGTGCTAAGCATGGGGAGTTCAGGGAACATGCAGTGGCAATGTAGGATAGGTTTCTGAAAAACATCGCGGGGTGGTGCGCATGGTATGGGTGTGTGTTACATTACATTCACTAGTAGGAGTGAGAAAAACATCACGGGGTGGTGCGCATTGTATGGGTGTGTGTTACATTACATTCACTAGTAGGAGTGAGAAAAACATCACGGGGTGGTGTGAATCGGAGGGTCTGAATTAGGATAGGCAGTGAGTGGCAATGTAGGATGGAGAAAAGCACCGCGGGGTGGTCAGCATGGGGAGGTCAAGGAACATGCAGTGGCAATGTAGGATAGGTTTCTGAAAAACATCGCCGGGTGGTGCGCATTGTATGGGTGTGTGTTACAATACATTCACTAGTAGGAGGGAGAAAAACATCACGGGGTGGTGTGAATCGGAGGGTTTCAATTAGGATAGGCAATGAGTGGCAATGTAGGATGGAGAAAAGCACCGCGGGGTGGTCAGCATGCGGAGGTCAGGGAACATGCAGTGGCAATGTAGGATAGGTTTCTGAAAAACATCGTGGGGTGGTGCTCATTGTATGCATGTGTGTTACATTACATTCACTAATAGGAGTGAGAAAAACATCACGGTGTGGTGCGTATTGTATGGGTGTGTGTTACATTACATTCACTAGTAGGAGTGAGAAAAACATTACAGTGTGGTGTGAATCGGAGGGTCTGAATTAGGAGAGGCAGTGAGTGGCAATGTAGGATGGAGAAAAGCACTGCGGTGTGGTCAGCTTCGGGAGGTCAGGGAACATGCAGTTTCAAGTTAGGATAGGTTTCTGAAAAACATCGCTGGGTGGTGCGCATTGTATGGGTGTGTGTTACATTACATTCACTAGTAGGAGTGAGAACAACATCACGAGGTGGTGCGCATTGTATGGGTGTGTGTTACATTACATTCACTAGTAGGAGTGAGAAAAACATCACGGGGTGGTGCGCATTGTATGGGTGTGTGTTACATTACATTCACAAGTAGGAGTGAGAAAAACATCACGGGGTGGTGCGCATTGTATGGGTGTGTGTTACATTATATTCACTAGTAGGAGTGAGAAAAACATTTCGGTGTGGTGTGAATCGGAGGGTCTGAATTAGGAGAGGCAGTGAGTGGCAATCTAGGATGGAGAAAAGCACCGCGGGGTGGTCAGCATGCGGAGGTCAGGGAACATGCAGTGGCAATGTAGGATAGGTTTGTGAAAAACATCGCGGGGTGGTGCGCACTGTATGGGTGTGTGTTACATTACATTCACGAGTAGGAGTGAGAAAAACATCACGGGGTGGTGCGCATTGTATGGGTGTGTGTTACGTTACATTCACTAGTAGGAGGGAGAAAAACATCACGGGGTGGTGCGCATTGTATGGGTGTGTGTTACATTACATTCACTAGTAGGAGTGAGAAAAACATCACGGTGTGGTGTGAATCGTAGGGTCTGAATTAGGATAGGCCGTGAGTGGCAATGTAGAATGGAGAAAAGCACCGCGGGGTGGTCAGCATGGGGAGTTCAGGGAACATGCAGTGGCAATGTAGGATACTTTTCTGAAAAACATCGCGCGGTGGTACGCATTGTATGGGTGTGTGTTACATTACATTCACTAGTAGGAGTGAGAAAAACATCACGGGGTGGTGTGAATCGTAGGGTCTGAATTAGGATAGGCCGTGAGTTGCAATGTAGAATGGAGAAAAGCACCGCGGGGTGCTAAGCATGGGGAGTTCAGGGAACATGCAGTGGCAATGTAGGATAGGTTTCTGAAAAACATCGCGGGGTGGTGCGCATTGTATGGGTGTGTGTTACATTACATTCACTAGTAGGAGTGAGAAAAACATCACGGGGTGGTGCGCATTGTATGGGTGTGTGTTACATTACATTCACTAGTAGGAGTGAGAAAAACATCACGGGGTGGTGTGAATCGGAGGGTCTGAATTAGGATAGGCAGTGAGTGGCAATGTAGGACGGAGAAAAGCACCGCGGGGTGGTCAGCTTCGGGAGGTCAGGGAACATGCAGTGGCAATGTAGGATAGGTTTGTGAAAAACATCGCGGGGTGGTGCGCATTGTATTGGTGTGTGTTACATTACATTCACTAGTAGGAGTGAGAAAAACATCAGGGGTGGTGCGCATTGTATGGGTGTGTGTTACATTTCATTCACTAGTAGGAGTGAGGAAAACATCACAGGGTGGTGTGAATCTGAGGGTCTGAATTAGGATAGGCAGTGAGTGGCAATGTAGGATGGAGAAAAGCACCGCGGGGTGGTCAGCATGGGGAGGTCAGGGAACATGCAGTGGCAATGCAGGATAGGTTTCTGAAAAACATCGCGGGGTGGTGCGCATTGTATGGGTGTGTGTTACATTACATTCACAAGTAGGAGTGAGAAAAACATCACGGGGTGGTGCGCATTGTATGGGTGTGTGTTACATTACATTCACTAGTAGGAGTGAGAAAACATCACGGGGTCATGTGAATCGGAGGGTCTGAATTAGGATAGGCAGTGAGTGGCAAAGTAGGGTGGAGAAAAGCAACGCGGGGTGGTCAGCATGGGGAGGTCAGGGAACATGCAGTGTCAATGTAGGATAGGTTTCTGAAAAACATCGCAGGGTGGTGCGCATTGTATGGGTGTGTGTTACACTACATTCACTAGTAGCAGTGAGAAAAACATCACGGGGTGGTGCGCATTGTATTGGTGTGTGTTACATTACATTCACCAATAGGAGTGAGAAAAACATCACGGGGTGGTGCGCATTGTATGGGTGTGTGTTACATTACATTCACTAGTAGGAGTGAGAAAAACATCTCGGGGTGGTGTGAATCGTGGGGTCTGAATTAGGATAGGCAGTGAGTGGCAATGTAGGATGGAGAAAAGCACCGTGGGGTGGTCAGTATGGGGAGGAAGGGAACATGCAGTGGCAATGCAGGATAGGTTTCTGAAAAACATCGCGGGGTGGTGCGCATTGTATGGGTGTGTGTAACATTACATTCACTTGTAGTAGTGAGAAAAACATCACGTGGTGCTGCGCATTGTATGGGTGTGTATTACATTACATTCACTAGTACGAGTGAGAAAAACATCACGGGGTGGTGTGAATCGGAGGGTCTGAATTAGGATAGGCAGTGAGTGGCAATGTAGGATGGAGAAAAGTACCGCGGGGTGGTCAGCATGGGGAGGTCAGGGAACATGCAGTGGCAATGCAGGATAGGTTTCTGAAAAACATCGCGGGGTGGTGCGCATTGTATGCGTGTGTGTTACATTACATTCACTAGTAGGAGTGAGAAAAACATCACGGGGTGGTGCGCATTGTATGGGTGTGTGTTACATTTCATTCACTAGTAGGAGTGAGAAAAACATCACGGGGTTGTGTGAATCGGAGGGTCTGAATTAGGACAGGCAGTGAGTGGAAATTTAGGATGGAGAAAAGCACCGCGGGGTGGTCAGCATGGGGAGGTCAGGGAACATGCAGTGGCAATGTAGGATAGGTTTCTGAAAAACATTGCAGGGTGGTGCGCATTGTATGGGTGTGTGTTACATTACATTCACTAGTAGGAGTGAGAAAAACATCACGGGGTGGTGTGAATCGGAGGGTCTGAATTAGGATAGGCAATGAGTGGCAATGTAGGATGGAGAAAAGCACCGCAGGTGTTCAGCATGGGGAGGTCAGGGAACATGCAGTCGCAATGTAGGATAGGTTTCTGAAAAACATCACCGGGTGGTGTGCATTGTATGGGTGTGTGTTACATTACATTCACTAGTAGGAGTGAGAAAAACATCACGGGGTGGTGTGAATCGGAGGGTTTCAATTAGGATAGGCAGTGAGTGGCAATGTAGGATGGAGAAAAGCACCGCGGGGTGGTCAGCATGCGGAGGTCAGGGAACATGCAGTGGCAATGTAGGATAGGTTTCTGAAAAACATCGTGGGGTGGTGCGCATTGTATGCGTGTGTGTTACATTACATTCACTAATAGGAGTGAGAAAAACATCACGGGGTGGTGCGTATTGTATGGGTGTGTGTTACATTACATTCACTAGTAGGAGTGAGAAAAACATTACGGTGTGGTGTGAATCGGAGGGTCTGAATTAGGAGAGGCAGTGAGTGGCAATGTATGATGGAGAAAAGCACCGCGGGGTGGTCAGCTTCGGGAGGTCAGTGAACATGCAGTTTCAAGTTAGGATAGGTTTCTGAAAAACATCGCTGGGTGGTGCGCATTGTATGGGTGTGTGTTACATTACATTCACTAGTAGGAGTGAGAACAACATCACGAGGTGGTGCACATTGTATGGGTGTGTGTTACATTACATTCACTAGTAGGAGTGAGAAAAACATCACAGGGTGGTGCGCATTGTATGGGTGTGTGTTACATTAAATTCACTAGTAGGAGTGACAAAAACATCACGGGGTGGTGCGCATTCTATGGGTGTGTGTTACATTACATTCACTAGTAGGAGTGAGAAAAACATTACGGTGTGGTGTGAATCGGAGGGTCTGAATTAGGAGAGGCAGTGAGTGGCAATCTAGGATGGAGAAAAGCACCGCGGGTGGCCAGCTTCGGGAGGTCAGGAAACATGCAGTGGCAATGTAGGATAGGTTTGTGAAAAACATCGCGGGGTGGTGCGCACTGTATGGGTGTGTGTTACATTACATTCACTAGTAGGAGTGAGAAAAACATCACGGGGTGGTGCGCATTGTATGGGTGTGTGTTACGTTACATTCACTAGTAGGAGTGAGAAAAACATCACGGGGTGGTGTGCATTGTATGGGTGTGTGTTACATTACATTCACTAGTAGGAGTGAGAAAAACATCACGGTGTGGTGTGAATCGTAGGGTCAGAATTAGGATAGGCCGTGAGTGGCAATGTAGAATGGAGAAAAGCACCGCGGGGTGGTCAGCATGGGGATTTCAGGGAACATGCAGTGGCAATGTAGGATAGGTTTCTGAAAAACATCGCGGGGTGGTGCGCATTGTATGGGTGTGTGTTACATTACATTCACTAGTAGGAGTGAGAAAAACATCACGGGGTGGTGCGCATTGTATGGGTGTGTGTTACATTACATTCACTAGTAGGAGTGAGAAAAACATCACGGGGTGGTGTGAATCGCAGGGTCTGAATTAGGATAGGCAGTGAGTGGCAATGTAGGATGGAGAAAAGCACCGCGGGGTGGTCAGCATGGGGAGGTCAGGGAACATGCAGTGGCAATGCAGGATAGGTTTCTGAAAAACATCGCGGGGTGGTGCGCATTGTATGGGTGTGTGTTACATTACATTCACAAGTAGGAGTGAGAAAAACATCACGGGGTGGTGCGCATTGTATGGGTGTGTGTTACATTACATTCACTAGTAGGAGTGAGAAAACATCACGGGGTCATGTGAATCGGAGGGTCTGAATTAGGATAGGCAGTGAGTGGCAAAGTAGGGTGGAGAAAAGCACCGCGGGGTGGTCAGCATGGGGAGGTCAGGGAACATGCAGTGGCAATGCAGGATAGGTTTCTGAAAAACATCGCGGGGTGGTGCGCATTGTATGGGTGTGTGTTACATTACATTCACTAGTAGGAGTGAGAAAAACATCACGGGGTGGTGCGCATTGTATGGGTGTGTGTTACATTACATTCACTAGTAGGAGTGAGAAAAACATCACGGGGTGGTGTGAATCTGAGGGTCTGAATTAGGATAGGCAGTGAGTGGCAATGTAGGATGGAGAAAAGCACCGCGGGGTGGTCAGCATGGGGAGGTCAGGGAACATGCAGTGGCAATGCAGGATAGGTTTCTGAAAAACATCGCGGGGTGGTGCGCATTGTATGGGTGTGTGTTACATTACATTCACAAGTAGGAGTGAGAAAAACATCACGGGGTGGTGCGCATTGTATGGGTGTGTGTTACATTACATTCACTAGTAGGAGTGAGAAAACATCACGGGGTCATGTGAATCGGAGGGTCTGAATTAGGATAGGCAGTGAGTGGCAAAGTAGGGTGGAGAAAAGCAACGCGGGGTGGTCAGCATGGGGAGGTCAGGGAACATGCAGTGTCAATGTAGGATAGGTTTCTGAAAAACATCGCAGGGTGGTGCGCATTGTATGGGTGTGTGTTACACTACATTCACTAGTAGCAGTGAGAAAAACATCACGGGGTGGTGCGCATTGTATTGGTGTGTGTTACATTACATTCACCAATAGGAGTGAGAAAAACATCACGGGGTGGTGCGCATTGTATGGGTGTGTGTTACATTACATTCACTAGTAGGAGTGAGAAAAACATCTCGGGGTGGTGTGAATCGTGGGGTCTGAATTAGGATAGGCAGTGAGTGGCAATGTAGGATGGAGAAAAGCACCGTGGGGTGGTCAGTATGGGGAGGAAGGGAACATGCAGTGGCAATGCAGGATAGGTTTCTGAAAAAAATCGCGGGGTGGTGCGCATTGTATGGGTGTGTGTAACATTACATTCACTTGTAGTAGTGAGAAAAACATCACGTGGTGCTGCGCATTGTATGGGTGTGTATTACATTACATTCACTAGTACGAGTGAGAAAAACATCACGGGGTGGTGTGAATCGGAGGGTCTGAATTAGGATAGGCAGTGAGTGGCAATGTAGGATGGAGAAAAGTACCGCGGGGTGGTCAGCATGGGGAGGTCAGGGAACATGCAGTGGCAATGCAGGATAGGTTTCTGAAAAACATCGCGGGGTGGTGCGCATTGTATGCGTGTGTGTTACATTACATTCACTAGTAGGAGTGAGAAAAACATCACGGGGTGGTGCGCATTGTATGGGTGTGTGTTACATTTCATTCACTAGTAGGAGTGAGAAAAACATCACGGGGTTGTGTGAATCGGAGGGTCTGAATTAGGACAGGCAGTGAGTGGAAATTTAGGATGGAGAAAAGCACCGCGGGGTGGTCAGCATGGGGAGGTCAGGGAACATGCAGTGGCAATGTAGGATAGGTTTCTGAAAAACATTGCAGGGTGGTGCGCATTGTATGGGTGTGTGTTACATTACATTCACTAGTAGGAGTGAGAAAAACATCACGGGGTGGTGTGAATCGGAGGGTCTGAATTAGGATAGGCAATGAGTGGCAATGTAGGATGGAGAAAAGCACCGCAGGTGTTCAGCATGGGGAGGTCAGGGAACATGCAGTCGCAATGTAGGATAGGTTTCTGAAAAACATCGTGGGGTGGTGCGCATTGTATGCGTGTGTGTTACATTACATTCACTAATAGGAGTGAGAAAAACATCACGGGGTGGTGCGTATTGTATGGGTGTGTGTTACATTACATTCACTAGTAGGAGTGAGAAAAACATTACGGTGTGGTGTGAATCGGAGGGTCTGAATTAGGAGAGGCAGTGAGTGGCAATGTATGATGGAGAAAAGCACCGCGGGGTGGTCAGCTTCGGGAGGTCAGTGAACATGCAGTTTCAAGTTAGGATAGGTTTCTGAAAAACATCGCTGGGTGGTGCGCATTGTATGGGTGTGTGTTACATTACATTCACTAGTAGGAGTGAGAACAACATCACGAGGTGGTGCACATTGTATGGGTGTGTGTTACATTACATTCACTAGTAGGAGTGAGAAAAACATCACAGGGTGGTGCGCATTGTATGGGTGTGTGTTACATTAAATTCACTAGTAGGAGTGACAAAAACATCACGGGGTGGTGCGCATTCTATGGGTGTGTGTTACATTACATTCACTAGTAGGAGTGAGAAAAACATTACGGTGTGGTGTGAATCGGAGGGTCTGAATTAGGAGAGGCAGTGAGTGGCAATCTAGGATGGAGAAAAGCACCGCGGGTGGCCAGCTTCGGGAGGTCAGGAAACATGCAGTGGCAATGTAGGATAGGTTTGTGAAAAACATCGCGGGGTGGTGCGCACTGTATGGGTGTGTGTTACATTACATTCACTAGTAGGAGTGAGAAAAACATCACGGGGTGGTGCGCATTGTATGGGTGTGTGTTACGTTACATTCACTACTAGGAGTGAGAAAAACATCACGGGGTGGTGTGCATTGTATGGGTGTGTGTTACATTACATTCACTAGTAGGAGTGAGAAAAACATCACGGTGTGGTGTGAATCGTAGGGTCAGAATTAGGATAGGCCGTGAGTGGCAATGTAGAATGGAGAAAAGCACCGCGGGGTGGTCAGCATGGGGATTTCAGGGAACATGCAGTGGCAATGTAGGATAGGTTTCTGAAAAACATCGCGGGGTGGTGCGCATTGTATGGGTGTGTGTTACATTACATTCACTAGTAGGAGTGAGAAAAACATCACGGGGTGGTGCGCATTGTATGGGTGTGTGTTACATTACATTCACTAGTAGGAGTGAGAAAAACATCACGGGGTGGTGTGAATCGGAGGGTCTGAATTAGGATAGGCAGTGAGTGGCAATGTAGGATGGAGAAAAGCACCGCGGGGTGGTCAGCATGGGGAGGTCAGGGAACATGCAGTGGCAATGCAGGATAGGTTTCTGAAAAACATCGCGGGGTGGTGCGCATTGTATGGGTGTGTGTTACATTACATTCACAAGTAGGAGTGAGAAAAACATCACGGGGTGGTGCGCATTGTATGGGTGTGTGTTACATTACATTCACTAGTAGGAGTGAGAAAACATCACGGGGTCATGTGAATCGGAGGGTCTGAATTAGGATAGGCAGTGAGTGGCAAAGTAGGGTGGAGAAAAGCACCGCGGGGTGGTCAGCATGGGGAGGTCAGGGAACATGCAGTGGCAATGCAGGATAGGTTTCTGAAAAACATCGCGGGGTGGTGCGCATTGTATGGGTGTGTGTTACATTACATTCACTAGTAGGAGTGAGAAAAACATCACGGGGTGGTGCGCATTGTATGGGTGTGTGTTACATTACATTCACTAGTAGGAGTGAGAAAAACATCACGGGGTGGTGTGAATCGGAGGGTCTGAATTAGGATAGGCAGTGAGTGGCAATGTAGGACGGAGAAAAGCACCGCGGGGTGGTCAGCTTCGGGAGGTCAGGGAACATGCAGTGGCAATGTAGGATAGGTTTGTGAAAAACATCGCGGGGTGGTGCGCATTGTATTGGTGTGTGTTACATTACATTCACTAGTAGGAGTGAGAAAAACATCAGGGGTGGTGCGCATTGTATGGGTGTGTGTTACATTTCATTCACTAGTAGGAGTGAGGAAAACATCACAGGGTGGTGTGAATCGGAGGGTCTGAATTAGGATAGGCAGTGAGTGGCAA
Source organism: Cavia porcellus (assembly GCF_034190915.1). Lineage (NCBI taxonomy): Eukaryota > Metazoa > Chordata > Mammalia > Rodentia > Caviidae > Cavia > Cavia porcellus. Next base: position 281,658 of record NW_026947569.1, read on the forward strand.
TGTAGGATGGAGAAAAGCACCGCGGGGTGGTCAGCATGGGGAGGTCAGGGAACATGCAGTGGCAATGCAGGATAGGTTTCTGAAAAACATCGCGGGGTGGTGCGCATTGTATGGGTGTGTGTTACATTACATTCACAAGTAGGAGTGAGAAAAACATCACGGGGTGGTGCGCATTGTATGGGTGTGTGTTACATTACATTCACTAGTAGGAGTGAGAAAACATCACGGGGTCATGTGAATCGGAGGGTCTGAATTAGGATAGGCAGTGAGTGGCAAAGTAGGGTGGAGAAAAGCAACGCGGGGTGGTCAGCATGGGGAGGTCAGGGAACATGCAGTGTCAATGTAGGATAGGTTTCTGAAAAACATCGCAGGGTGGTGCGCATTGTATGGGTGTGTGTTACATTACATTCACTAGTAGCAGTGAGAAAAACATCACGGGGTGGTGCGCATTGTATTGGTGTGTGTTACATTACATTCACCAATAGGAGTGAGAAAAACATCACGGGGTGGTGCCCATTGTATGGGTGTGTGTTACATTACATTCACTAGTAGGAGTGAGAAAACATCACGGGGTGGTGTGAATCGGAGGGTCTGAATTAGGATAGGCAGTGAGTGGCAATGTAGGATGGAGAAAAACACCGCGGGGTGGTCAGCATGGGGAGGTCAGGGAACATGCAGTGGCAATGTAGGATAGGTTTCTGAAAAGCATCGTGGGGTGGTGCGCATTGCATGGGTGTGTGTTACATTACATTCAGTAGTAGGAGTGAGAAAAACATCGCGGGGAGGTGTGAATCGGAGGGTCTGAATTAGGATAGGCAGTGAGTGGCAATGTAGGATGGAGAAAAGAACCGCGGGGTGATCAGCATGCGGAGGTCAGGGAACATGCAGTGGCAATGTAGGATAGGTTTCTGAAAAACATCGTGGGGTGGTGCGCATTGTATGCATGTGTGTTACATTACATTCACTAATAGGATTGAGAAAAACATCACGGGGTGGTGCGTATTGTATGGGTGTGTGTTACATTACATTCACTAGTAGGAGTGAGAAAAACATTACGGTGTGGTGTGAATCGGAGGGTCTGAATTAGGAGAGGCAGTGAGTGGCAATGTAGGATGGAGAAAAGCACTGCGGGGTGGTCAGCTTCGGGAGGTCAGGGAACATGCAGTTTCAAGTTAGGATAGGTTTCTGAAAAACATCGCTGGGTGGTGCTCATTGTATGGGTGTGTGTTACATTACATTCACTAGTAGGAGTGAGAACAACATCACGAGGTGGTGCGCATTGTATGGGTGTGTGTTACATTACATTCACTAGTAGGAGTGAGAAAAACATCACGGGGTGGTGCGCATTGTATGGGTGTTTGTTACATTTCCTTCACTAGTAGGAGTGAGAAAAACATCACGGGGTGGTGTGAATCGGAGGGTCTGCATTAGGATAGGCAGTGAGTGGAAATTTAGGATGGAGAAAAGCACCGCGGGGTGGTCAGCATGGGGAGGTCAGGGAACATGCAGTGGCAATGTAGGATAGGTTTCTGAAAAACATCGCAGGGTGGTGCGCATTGTATGGGTGTGTGTTACATTACATTCACTAGTAGGAGTGAGAAAAACATCACGGGGTGGTGTGAATCGGAGTGTCTGAATTAGGATAGGCAATGAGTTTCAATGTAGGATGGAGAAAAGCACCGCGGGTGTTCAGCATGGGGAGGTCAGGGAACATGCAGTCGCAATGTAGGATAGGTTTCTGAAAAACATCGCGGGGTGGTGCGCATTGTATGGGTGTGTGTTACATTACATTGACTAGTAGGAGTGAGAAAAACATCGCGGGGTGGTGTGAATCGGAGGGTCTGAATTAGGATAGGCAGTGAGTGGCAATGTTGGATGAAGAAAAGTACCGCTGGGTGGTCAGCATGGGGAGTTCAGGGAACATGCAGTGGCAATGTAGGATAGGTTTGTGAAAAACACGGCGGGGTGGTGCGCATTTTATGGGTGTGTGTTACATTACATTCACTAGTAGGAGTGAGAAAAACATCACGGGGTGGTGCGTATTGTATGGGTGTGTGTTACATTACATTCACTAGTAGGAGTGAGAAAAACATCACGGGCTGGTGCGCATTGTATGGGTGTGTGTTACATTACATTCACTAGTAGGAGTGAGAAAAACATCACGGGGTGGTGTGAATCGTAGGGTCTGAATTAGGATAGGCAGTGAGTGGCAATGTAGGATGGAGAAAAGCACCGTGGGGTGGTCAGCATGGGGAGGTCAGGGAACATGCAGTGGCAATGTAGGATAGGTTTCTGAAAAAAATCGCGGGGTGGTGCCCATTGTATGGCTGTGTGTAACATTACATTCACTTGTAGTAGTGACAAAAACATCACGGGGTGTTGCGCATTGTATGGGTGTGTGTTACATTACATTCACTAGTAGGAGTGAGAAAAACATCACGGGGTGGTGTGAATCGGAGGGTCTGAATTATGATAGGCCGTGAGTGGCAATGTAGAATGGAGAAAAGCACCGCGGGGTGGTCAGCATGGGGAGTTCAGGGAACATTCAGTGGCAATGTAGGATAGGTTTCTGAAAAACATCGCGGGGTGGTGCGCATTGTATGGGTGTGTGTTACCTTACATTCACTAGTAGGAGTGAGAAAAACATCACGGGGTGGTGCGCATTGTATGGGTGTGTGTTACATTACATTGACTATTAGGAGTGAGAAAACATCACGGGGTCATGTGAATCGGAGGGTCTGAATTAGGATAGGCAGTGAGTGGCAAAGTAGGGTGGAGAAAAGCAACGCGGGGTGGTCAGCATGGGGAGGTGAGGGAACATGCAGTGGCAATGTAGGATAGGTTTCTGAAAAACATCGCAGGGTGGTGCGCATTGTATGGGTGTGTGTTACATTACATTCACTAGTAGCAGTGAGAAAAACATCACGGTGTGGTGCGCATTGTATTGGTGTGTGTTACATTACATTCACCAATAGGAGTGAGAAAAACATCACGGGGTGGTGCGCATTGTATGGGTGTGTGTTACATTACATTCACTAGTAGGAGTGAGAAAAACATCTCGGGGTGGTGTGAATCGTGGGGTCTGAATTAGGATAGGCAGTGAGTGGCAATGTAGGATGGAGAAAAGCACCGTGGGGTGGTCAGTATGGGGAGGAAGGGAACATGCAGTGGCAATGCAGGATAGGTTTCTGACAAAAATCGCGGGGTGGTGCGCATTGTATGGGTGTGTGTAACATTACATTCGCTTGTAGTAGTGAGAAAAACATCACGTGGTGCTGCGCATTGTATGGGTGTGTATTACATTACATTCACCAGTACGAGTGAGAAAAACATCACGGGGTGGTGTGAATCGGAGTGTCTGAATTAGGATAGGCAGTGAGTGGCAATGTAGGATGGAGAAAAGTACCGCGGGGTGGTCAGCATGGGGAGGTCAGGGAACATGCAGTGGCAATGCAGGATAGGTTTCTGAAAAACATCGCGGGGTGGTGCGCATTGTATGGGTGTGTTTTACATTACATTCACTAGTAGGAGTGAGAAAAACATCACGGGGTGGTGCGCATTGTATGGGTGTGTGTTACATTTCATTCACTAGTAGGAGTGAGAAAAACATCACGGGGTTGTGTGAATCGGAGGGTCTGAATTAGGATAGGCAGTGAGTGGAAATTTAGAATGGAGGAAAGCACCGCGGGGTGGTCAGCATGGGGAGGTCAGGGAACATGCAGTGGCAAGGTAGGATAGGTTTCTGAAAAGCATTGCAGGGTGGTGCGCATTGTATGGGTGTGTGTTACATTACATTGACTAGTAGGAGTGAGAAAAACATCACAGGGTGGTGTGAATCGGAGTGTCTGAATTAGGATAGGCAATGAGTGGCAATGTAGGATGGAGAAAAGACCGCGGGTGTTCAGCATGGGGAGGTCAGGGAACATGCAGTGGCAATGTAGGATAGGTTTCTGAAAAACATCGCGGGGTGGTGCGCATTGTATGGGTGTGTGTTACATTACATTAACTAGTAGGAGTGAGAAAAACATCGCGGGGTGGTGAGAATCGGAGGGTCTGAATTAGGATAGGCAGTGAGTGGCAATGTAGGATGAAGAAAAGTACCGCGGGGTGGTCAGCATGGGGAGGTCAGGGAACATGCAGTGGCAATGTAGGATAGGTTTCTGAAAAACATCGCGGGGTGGTGCGCATTGTATGGGTGTGTGTTACAATACATTCACTAGTAGGAGGAAGAAAAACATCACGGGGTGGTGTGAATCGGAGGGTCTGAATTAGGATAGGCAGTGAGTGGCAATGTAGAATGGAGAAAAGCACCGCGGGGTGGTCAGCACGGGGAGTTCAGGGAACATGCAGTGGCAATGTAGGATAGGTTTCTGAAAAACATCACGGGGTGGTGCGCATTTTATGGGTGTGTGTTACATTACATTCACTAGTAGGAGTGAGAAAAGCATCACGGTGTGGTGCGCATTGTATGGGTGTGTGTTACATTACATTCACTAGTAGGAGTGAGAAAAACATTACGGTGTGGTGTGAATCGGAGGGTCTGAATTAGGAGAGGCAGTGAGTGGCAATCTAGGATGGAGAAAAGCACCGCGGGGTGGTCAGCTTCGGGAGGTCAGGGAATATGCAGTGGCAATGTAGGATAGGTTTGTGAAAAACACGGCGGGGTGGTGCGCACTGTATGGGTGTGTGTTACATTACATTCACTAGTAGGAGTGAGAAAAACATCACGGGGTGGTGCGCATTGTATGGGTGTGTGTTACATTACATTCACTAGTAGGAGTGAGAAAAACATCACGGGCTGGTGCGCATTGTATGGGTGTGTGTTACATTACATTCACTAGTAGGAGTGAGAAAAACATCACGGGGTGGTGTGAATCGTAGGGTCTGAATTAGGATAGGCAGTGAGTGGCAATGTAGGATGGAGAAAAGCACCGTGGGGTGGTCAGCATGGGGAGGTCAGGGAACATGCAGTGGCAATGTAGGATAGGTTTCTGAAAAAAATCGCTGGGTGGTGCCCATTGTATGGGTGTGTGTAACATTACATTCACTTGTAGTAGTGACAAAAACATCACGGGGTGTTGCGCATTGTATGGGTGTGTGTTACATTACATTCACTAGTAGGAGTGAGAAAAACATCACGGGGTGGTGTGAATCGGAGGGTCTGAATTATGATAGGCCGTGAGTGGCAATGTAGAATGGAGAAAAGCACCGCGGGGTGGTCAGCATGGGGAGTTCAGGGAACATGCAGTGGCAATGTAGGATAGGTTTCTGAAAAACATCGCGGGGTGGTGCGCATTGTATGGGTGTGTGTTACATTACATTCACTAGTAGGAGTGAGAAAAACATCACGGCGTGGTGCGCATTGTATGGGTGTGTGTTACATTACATTCACTAGTAGGAGTGAGAAAACATCACGGGGTCATGTGAATCGGAGGGTCTGAATTAGGATAGGCAGTGAGTGGCAAAGTAGGGTGGAGAAAAGCAACGCGGGGTGGTCAGCATGGGGAGGTCAGGGAACATGCAGTGGCAATGTAGGATAGGTTTCTGAAAAACATCCGAGGGTGGTGCGCATTGTATGGGTGTGTGTTACATTACATTCACTAGTAGCAGTGAGAAAAACATCACGGTGTGGTGCGCATTGTATTGGTGTGTGTTACATTACATTCACCAATAGGAGTGAGAAAAACATCACGGGGTGGTGCGCATTGTATGGGTGTGTGTTACATTACATTCACTAGTAGGAGTGAGAAAAACATCTCGGGGTGGTGTGAATCGTGGGGTCTGAATTAGGATAGGCAGTGAGTGGCAATGTAGGATGGAGAAAAGCACCGTGGGGTGGTCAGCATGCGGAGGAAGGGAACATGCAGTCGCAATGCAGGATAGGTTTCTGAAAAAAATCGCGGGGTGGTGCGCATTGTATGGGTGTGTGTAACATTACATTCACTTGTAGTAGTGAGAAAAACATCACGTGGTGCTGCGCATTGTATGGGTGTGTATTACATTACATTCACTAGTACGAGTGAGAAAAACATCACGGGGTGGTGTGAATCGGAGGGTCTGAATTAGGATAGGCAGTGAGTGGCAATGTAGGATGGAGAAAAGTACCGCGGGGTGGTCAGCATGGGGAGGTCAGGGAACATGCAGTGGCAATGCAGGATAGGTTTCTGAAAAACATCGCGGGGTGGTGCGCATTGTATGGGTGTGTGTTACATTACATTCACTAGTAGGAGTGAGAAAAACATCACGGGGTGGTGCGCATTGTATGGGTGTGTGTTACATTTCATTCACTAGTAGGAGTGAGAAAAACATCACAGGGTTGTGTGAATCGGAGGGTCTGAATTAGGATAGGCAGTGAGTGGAAATTTAGGAAGCAGAAAAGCACCGCGGGGTGGTCAGCATGGGGAGGTCAGGGAACATGCAGTGGCAATGTAGGATAGGTTTCTGAAAAACATTGCAGGGTGGTGCGCATTGTATGGGTGTGTGTTACATTACATTCACTAGTAGGAGTGAGAAAAACATCACGGGGTGGTGTGAATCGGAGGGTCTGAATTAGGATAGGCAGTGAGTGGCAATGTAGGATGGAGAAAAGCACCGCGGGTGTTCAGCATGGGGAGGTCAGGGAACATGCAGTGGCAATGTAGGATAGGCTTCTGAAAAACATCGCGGGGTGGTGCGCATTGTATGGGTGTGTGTTACATTACATTAACCAGTAGGTGTGAGAAAAACATCGCGGGGTGGTGTGAATCGGAGGGTCTGAATTAGGATAGGCAGTGAGTGGCAATGTAGAATGGAGAAAAGCACCGCGGGGTGGTCAGCATGGGGAGTTCAGTGAACATGCAGTGGCAATGTAGGATAGGTTTCTGAAAAACATCACGGGGTGGTGCGCATTTTATGGGTGTGTGTTACATTACATTCACTAGTAGGAGTGAGAAAAACATCACGGTGTGGTGCGCATTGTATGGGTGTGTGTTACATTACATTCACTAGTAGGAGTGAGAAAAACATTACGGGCTGGTGCGCATTGTATGGATGTGTGTTACATTACATTCACTAGTAGGAGTGAGAAAAACATCACGGGGTGGTGTGAATCGTAGGGTCTGAATTAGGATAGGCAGTGAGTGGCAATGTAGGATGGAGAAAAGCACCGTGGGGTGGTCAGCATGGGGAGGTCAGGGAACATGCAGTGGCAATGTAGGATAGGTTTCTGAAAAAAATCGCGGGGTGGTGTCCATTGTATGGATGTGTGTAACATTACATTCACTTGTAGTAGTGACAAAAACATCACGGGGTGTTGCGCATTGTATGGGTGTGTGTTACATTACATTCACTAGTAGGAGTGAGAAAAACATCACGGGGTGGTGCGTCTTGTATGGGTGTGTGTTACATTACATTCACTAGTAGGAGTGAGAAAAACATTACGGTGTGGTGTGAATCGGAGGGTCTGAATTAGGAGAGGCAGTGAGTGGCAATGTAGGATGGAGAAAAGCACTGCGGGGTGGTCAGCTTCGGGAGGTCAGGGAACATGCAGTTTCAAGTTAGGATAGGTTTCTGAAAAACATCGCTGGGTGGTGCGCATTGTATGGGTGTGTGTTACATTACATTCACTAGTAGGAGTGATAACAACATCACGAGGTGGTGCGCATTGTATGGGTGTGTGTTACATTACATTCACTAAAAGGAGTGAGAAAAACATCACGGGGTGGTTGGCATTGTATGGGTGTGTGTTACATTTCATTCACTAGTAGGAGTGAGAAAAACATCACGGGGTGGTGTGAATCGGAGGGTCTGAATTAGGATAGGCAGTGAGTGAAAATTTAGGATGGAGAAAAGCACCGCAGAGTGGTCAGCATGGGGAGGTCAGGGAACATGCAGTGGCAATGTAGGATAGGTTTCTGAAAAGCATTGCAGGGTGGTGCGCATTGTATGGGTGTGTGTTACATTACATTCACTAGTAGGAGTGAGAAAAACATCACGGGTTGGTGTGAATCGGAGGGTCTGAATTAGGATAGTCAATGAGTGGCAATGTAGGATGGAGAAAAGCACCGCGGGTGGTCAGCATGGGGAGGTCAGGGAACATGCAGTGGCAATGTAGGATAGGTTTCTGAAAAACATCGCGGGGTGGTGCACATTGTATGGGTGTGTGTTACATTACATTAACTAGTAGGAGTGAGAAAAACATCGCGGGGTGGTGTGAATCGGAGGGTCTGAATTAGGATAGGCAGTGAGTGGCAATGTAGGATGAAGAAAAGCACCGCGGGGTGGTCAGCATGGGGAGGTCAGGGAACATGCAGTGGCAATGTAGGATAGGTTTCTGAAAAACATCACGGGGTGGTGCGCATTTTATGGGTGTGTGTTACATTACATTCACTAGTAGGAGTGAGAAAAACATTACGGTGTGGTGTGAATCGGAGGGTCTGAATTAGGAGAGGCAGTGAGTGGCAATCTAGGATGGAGAAAAGCACCGCGGGGTGGTCAGCTTCGGGAGGTCAGGGAACATGCAGTGGCAATGTAGGATAGGTTTGTGAAAAACATCGCGGGGTGGTGCGCACTGTATGGGTGTGTGTTACATTACATTCACTAGTAGGAGTGAGAAAAACATCACGGGGTGGTGCGCATTGTATGGGTGTGTGTTACATTACATTCACTAGTAGGAGTGAGAAAAACATCATGGAGTGGTGCGCATTGTATGGGTGTGTGTTACATTACATTCACTAGTAGGAGTGAGAAAAACATCACGGGGTGGTGTGAATCGTAGGGTCTGAATTAGGATAGGCAGTGAGAGGCTATGAAGGATGGAGAAAAGCACCGTGGGGTGGTCAGCATGGGGAGGTCAGGGAACATGCAGTGGCAATGTAGGATAGGTTTCTGAAAAAAATCGCGGGGTGGTGCCCATTGTATGGGTGTGTGTAACATTACATTCACTTGTAGTAGTGAGAAAAACATCACGGGGTGTTGCGCATTGTATGGGTGTGTGTTACATTACATTCACTAGTAGGAGTGAGAAAAACATCACGGGGTGGTGTGAATCAGAGGGTCTGAATTAGGATATGCCGTGAGTGGCAATGTAGAATGGAGAAAAGCACCGCGGGGTTGTCAGCATGGGGAGTTTAGGGAACATGCAGTGGCAATGTTGGATAGGTTTCTGAAAAACATCCCGGGGTGGTGCGCATTGTATGGGTGTGTGTTACATTACATTCAGTAGTAGGAGTGAGAAAAACATCACGGGGTGGTGCGCATTGTATGGGTGTGTGTTACATTACATTCACTAGTAGGAGTGAGAAAAACATCACGGGGTGGTGTGAATCGGAGGGTCTGAATTAGGATAGGCAGTGAGTGGCAATGTATGATGGAGAAAAGCACCGCGGGGTGGTCAGCATGGGGAGGTCAGGGAACATGCATTGGCAATGCAGGATAGGTTTCTGAAAAACATGGCCAGGTGGTGCGAATTGTATGGGTGTCTGTTACATTACATTCACTAGTAGGAGTGAGAAAAATATCACCGTGTGTTGAGCATTGTATGGGTGTGTGTTACATTACATTCACTAGTAGGAGTGAGAAATACATCACCGGGTGGTGTGAATCGGAGGGTCTGAATTAGGATCGGCAGTGAGTGGCAATGTAGGATGGAGAAAAACACCGCGGGGTGGTCAGCATGGGGAGGTCAGGGAACATGCAGTGGCAATGTAGGATAGGTTACTGAAAAGCATCAAGGGGTGGTGCGCATTGCATGGGTGTGTGTTACATTACATTCAGTAGTAGGAGTGAGAAAAACATCGCGGGGTGGTGTGAATCTGAGGGTCTGAATTACGATAGGCAGTGAGTGGCAATGTAGGATGGAGAAAAGCACCGCGGGGTGGTCAGCATGGGAGGTCAAGGAACATGCAGTGGCAATGTAGGATAGGTTTCTGAAAAACATCGCGGGGTGGTGCGCATTGTATGGGTGTGTGTTACAATACATTCATTAGTAGGAGGGAGAAAAACATCACGGGGTGGTGTGAATCGGAGGGTCTCAATTAGGATAGGCAGTGAGTGGCAATGTAGGATGGAGAAAAGCACCGCGGGGTGGTCAGCATGGGGAGGTCAGGGAACATGAAGTGGCAATGTAGGATAGGTTTCTGAAAAACATCGTGGGGTGGTGCGCATTGTATGTGTGTGTGTTACATTACATTCACTAATAGGAGTGAGAAAGACATCACGGGGTGATGCGTATTGTATGGGTGTGTGTTACATTACATTCACTAGTAGGAGTGAGAAAAGCATTACGGTGTGGTGTGAATCGGAGGGTCTGAATTAGGAGAGGCAGTGAGTGGCAATGTAGGATGGAGAAAAGCACTGCGGGGTGGTTAGGTTCGGGAGGTCAGGGAACATGGAGTTTCAAGTTAGGATAGGTTTCTGAAAAACATCGCTGGGTGGTGCGCATTGTATGGGTGTGTGTTACATTACATTCACTAGTAGGAGTGAGAACAACATCACGAGGTGGTGCGCATTGTATTGGTGTGTGTTACATTACATTCACTAGTAGGAGTGAGAACAACATCAGGAGGTGGTGCGCATTGTAGGGTGTCTGTTACATTACATTCACTAGTAGGAGTGAGAAAAACATCACGGGGTGTTTAGCATTGTATGGGCTGTGTTACATTACTTTCACTAGTAGGAGTGAGAAAAACATCACGGGGTGGTGTGAATCGGAGGGTCTGAATTAGGATAGGCAATGAGTGGCAATGTAGGATGGAGAAAAGCACCGCGTGTGGTCAGCATGGGGAGGTCAGGGAACATGCAGTGGCAATGTAGGATAGGTTTCTGAAAAACATCGCGGGGTCGTGCGCATTGTATCGGTGTGTATTACATTACATTAACTAGTAGGAGTGAGAAAAACATCGCGGGGTTGTGTGAATCGGAGGGTCTGAATTAGGATAGGCAGTGAGTGGCAATGTAGGATGAAGAAAAGCACCGCGGGGTGGTCAGCATGGGGTGGTCAGGGAACATGCAGTGGCAATGTAGGATAGGTTTCTGAAAAACATCGCGGGGTGGTGCGCATTGTATGGGTGTGTGTTACATTACATTCACTAGTAGGAGTGAGAAAAACATCACGGGGTGGTGCGCATTCTATGGGTGTGTGTTACATTACATTCACTAGTAGGAGTGAGAAAAACATTACGGTGTGGTGTGAATCGGAGGGTCTGAATTAGGAGAGGGAGTGAGTGGCAATCTAGGATGGAGAAACGCACCGCGGGGTGGTCAGCTTCGGGAGGTCAGGGAACATGCAGTGGCAATGTAGGATAGGTTTGTGAAAAACATCGCGGGGTGGTGCGCATTGTATGGGTGTGTGTTACATTACATTCACTAGTAGGAGTGAGAAAAACATCACGGGGTGGTGCGCATTGTATGGGTGTGTGTTACATTACATTCACTAGTAGGAGTGAGGAAAACATCACGGGGTGGTGTGAATCGGAGGGTCTGAATTAGGATAGGCAGTGAGTGGCAATATAGGATGGAGAAAAGCACCGCGGGGTGGTCAGCATGGGCAGGTCAGGGAACATGCAGTCGCAATGCAGGATAGGTTTCTGAAAAACATCGCGGGGTGGTGCGCATTGTATGGGTGTGTGTTACATTACATTCACTAGTAGGAGTGAGAAAAACATCACGGTGTGGTGCGCATTTTATGGGTGTGTGTTACATTACATTCACTAGTAGGAGTGAGAAAAACATCACGGGGAGGTGTGAATCGGAGGGTCTGAATTAGGATAGGCAGTGAGTGGCAATGTAGGATGGAGAAAAGCACCGTGGGTTGGTCAGCATGGGGAGGTCAGGGAACGTGCAGTGGCAATGTAGGATAGGTTTCTGAAAAAAATCGCGGGGTGGTGCCCATTGTATGGGTGTGTGTAACATTACATTCACTTGTAGTAGTGAGAAAAACATCACGGGGTGCTGCCGATTGTATGGGTGTGTGTTACATTACATTCACTAGTAGGAGTGAGAAAAACATTACGGTGTGGTGTGAATCGGAGGGTCTGAATTAGGAGAGGCCGTGAGTGGCAATGTAGAATGGAGAAAAGCACCGCGGGGTGGTCAGCATGGGGAGTTCAGGGAACATGCAGTTGCAATGTAGGATAGGTTTCTGAAAAACATCGCGGGGTGGTGCGCACTGTATGGGTGTGTGTTGCATTACATTCACTAGTAGGAGTGAGAAAAACATCACGGGGTGGTGCGCATTGTATGGGTGTGTGTTACATTACATTCACTAGTAGGAGTGAGAAAAACATCATGGGGTGGTGCGCATTGTATGGGTGTGTGTTACATTACATTCACTAGAAGGAGTGAGAAAAACATCACGGGGTGGTGTGAATCGGAGTGTCTGAATTAGGATAGGCAGTGAGTGGCAATGTATGATGGAGAAAAGCACCGCGGGTTGGTCAGCATGGGGAGGTCAGGGAACATGCCTAGGCAATGTAGGATAGGTTTCTGAAAAACATCGCAGGGTGGTGCGAATTGTATAGGGTGTCTGTTACATTACATTCACTAGTAGGAGTGAGAAAAACATCACGGGGTGTTGAGCATTGTATGGGTTGTGTTACATTACATTCACTAGTAGGAGTGAGAAAAACATCACGGGGTGGTGTGAATCGGAGGGTCTGAATTAGGATAGGCAGTGAGTGGCAATGTAGGATGAAGAAAAGCACCGCGGGTGGTCAGCATGGGGAGGTCAGGGAACATGCAGTGGCAACGTAGGATAGGTTTCTGAAAAACATCACGGGGTGGTGCGCATTTTATGGGTGTGTGTTACATTACATTAACTAGTAGGAGTGAGAAAAACATCGCGGGGTGGTGTGAATCGGAGGGTCTGAATTAGGATAGGCAGTGAGTGGCAATGTAGGATGAAGAAAAGCACCGCGGGTGGTCAGCATGGGGAGGTCAGGGAACATGCAGTGGCAACGTAGGATAGGTTTCTGAAAAACATCACGGGGTGGTGCGCATTTTATGGGTGTGTGTTACATTACATTAACTAGTAGGAGTGAGAAAAACATCGCGGGGTGGTGTGAATCGGAGGGTCTGAATTAGGATAGGCAGTGAGTGGCAATGTAAGATGAAGAAAAGCACCGCGGGTGGTCAGCATGGGGAGGTCAGGGAACATGCAGTGGCAATGTAGGATAGGTTTCTGAAAAACATCATGGGGTGGTGCGCATTGTATGGGTGTGTGTTACATTACATTCACTAGTAGCAGTGAGAAAAACATTACGGTGTGGTGTGAATCGGAGGGTCTGAATTAGGAGAGGCAGTGAGTGGCAATCTAGGATGGAGAAAAGCACCGCGGGGTGGTCAGCTTCGGGAGGTCAGGAACATGCAGTGGTATTGTAGGATAGGTTTGTGAAAAACATCGCGGGGTGGTGCGCATTGTATGGGTGTGTGTTACATTACATTCACTAGAAGGAGTGAGAAAAACATCACGGGGTGGTGCGTATTGTATGGCTGTGTGTTTCATTACATTCACTAGTAGGAGTGAGGAAAACATCACGGGGTGGTGTGAATCGTAGGGTCTGAATTAGGATAGGCAGTGAGTGGCAATGTAGGATGGAGAAAAGCACCGGGGGATGGTCAGCATGGGGAGGTCAGGGAACATGCAGTGGCAATGCAGGATAGGTTTCTGAAAAACATCGCGGGGTGGTGCGCATTGTATGGGTGTGTGTTACATTACATTCACTAGTAGGAGTGAGAAAAACATCACGGGGTGGTGCGCATTGTATGGGTGTGTGTTACATTACATTCACTAGTAGGAGTGAGAAAAACATCACGAGGTGGTGTGAATCGGAGGGTCTGAATTAGGATAGGCAGTGAGTGGCAATGTAGGATGGAGAAAAACACCGCGGGTTGGTCAGCATGGGGAGGTCAGGGAACATGCAGTGGCAATGTAGGATAGGTTTCTGAAAAGCATCGAGGGGTGGTGCGCATTGCATGTGTGTGTGTTACATTACATTCAGTAGTAGGAGTGAGAAAAACATCACGGGTTGGTGCGCATTGTATGGGTGTGTGTTACATTACATTCACTATTAGGAGTGAGAAAAACATCATGGGGTGGTGTGAATCGGAGGGTCTGAATTAGGATAGGCAGTGAGTGGCAATGTACGATGGAGAAAAGCACCGCGGGGTGGTGAGCATGGGGAGGTCAGGGAACATGCAGTGGCAATGTAGGATAGTTTTCTGAAAAACATCAAGGGGTGGTGTGCATTGTATGGGTGTGTGTTACATTACATTCACTAGTAGGAGTGAGAAAAACATCACGGGGTGGTGTGAATCGGAGGGTCTGAATTAGGATAGGCAGTGAGTGGCAATGTAGATTGGAGAAAAGAACCGCGGGGTGGTCAAAATGGGGAGGTCATGGAACATGCAATGCAAAGTAGGATAGGTTTCTGAAAAACATCGCGGGGTGGTGCGCATTGTATGCGTGTGTGTTACATTACATTCACTAATAGGAGTGAGAAAGACATCACGGGGTGGTGCGTATTGTATGGGTGTGTGTTACATTACATTCACTAGTAAGAGTGAGAAAAACATTACGGTGTGGTGTGAATCGGAGGGTCTGAATTAGGAGAGGCAGTGAGTGGCAAAGTAGGATGGAGAAAAGCACTGCGGGGTGGTCAGCTTCGGGAGGTCAGGGAACATGGAGTTTCAAGTTAGGATAGGTTTCTGAAAAACATCGCTGGGTGGTTCGCATTGTATGGGTGTGTGTTACATTACATTCACTAGTAGGAGTGAGAACAACATCACGAGGTGGTGCGCATTGTATGGGTGTGTGTTACATTACATTCACTAGTAGGAGTGAGAACAACATCACGAGGTGGTGCGCATTGTATGGTGTCTGTTACATTACATTCACTAGTAGGAGTGAGAAAAACATCACGGGGTGTTGAGCATTGTATGGGTTGTGTTACATTACATTCACTAGTAGGAGTGAGAAAAACATCACGGGGTGGTGTGAATCGGAGGGTCTGAATTAGGATAGGCAATGAGTGACAAAGTAGGATGGAGAAAAGCACCACGGGTGGTCAGCATGGGGAGGTCAGGGAACATGCAGTGGCAATGTAGGATAGGTTTCTGAAAAAAATCGCGGGGTGGTGCCCATTGTATGGGTGTGTGTAACATTACATTCACTTGTAGTAGTGAGAAAAACATCACGGGGTGTTGCGCATTGTATGGGTGTGTGTTACATTACATTCACTAGTAGGAGTGAGAAAAACATCACGGGGTCTTGTGAATCAGAGGGTCTGAATTAGGATATGCCGTGAGTGGCAATGTAGAATGGAGAAAAGCACCGCGGGGTGGTCAGCATGGGGAGTTTAGGGAACATGCAGTGGCAATGTTGGATAGGTTTCTGAAAAACATCCCGGGGTGGTGCGCATTGTATGGGTGTGTGTTACATTACATTCACTAGTAGGAGTGAGAAAAACATCACGGGGTGGTGCGCATTGTATGGGTGTGTGTTACATTACATGCACTAGTAGGAGTGAGAAAAACATCACGGGGTGGTGTGAATCGGAGGGTCTGAATTAGGATAGGCAGTGAGTGGCAATGTATGATGGAGAAAAGCACCGCGGTGTGGTCAGCATGGGGAGGTCAGGGAACATGCATTGGCAATGCAGGATAGGTTTCTGAAAAACATCGCCGGGTGGTGCGAATTGTATGGGTGTCTGTTACATTACATTCACTAGTAGGAGTGAGAAAAACATCACGGTGTGTTGAGCATTGTATGGGTGTGTGTTACATTACATTCACTAGTAGGAGTGAGAAATACATCACGGGGTGGTGTGAATCGGAGGGTCTGAATTAGGATAGGCAGTGAGTGGCAATGTAGGATGGAGAAAAACACCGCGGGGTGGTCAGCATGGGGAGGTCAGGGAACATGCAGTGGCAATGTAGGATAGGTTACTGAAAAGCATCGAGGGGTGGTGCGCATTGCATGGGTGTGTGTTACATTACATTCAGTAGTAGGAGTGAGAAAAACATTGCGGGTTGGTGTGAATCTGAGGGTCTGAATTACGATAGGCAGTGAGTGGCAATGTAGGATGGAGAAAAGCACCGCGGGGTGGTCAGCATGGGGAGGTCAAGGAACATGCAGTGGCAATGTAGGATAGGTTTGTGAAAAACATCGCGGGGTGGTGCGCATTGTATGGGTGTGTGTTACAATACATTCATTAGTAGGAGGGAGAAAAACATCACGGGGTGGTGTGAATCGGAGGGTCTCAATTAGGATAGGCAGTGAGTGGCAATGTAGGATGGAGAAAAGCACCGCGGGGTGGTCAGCATGGGGAGGTCAGGGAACATGCAGTGGCAATGTAGGATAGGTTTCTGAAAAACATCGTGGGGTGGTGCGCATTGTATGCGTGTGTGTTACATTACATTCACTAATAGGAGTGAGAAAGACACCACGGGGTGGTGCGTATTGTATGGGTGTGTGTTACATTACATTCACTAGTAGGAGTGAGAAAAACATTACGGTGTGGTGTGAATCGGAGGGTCTGAATTAGGAGAGGCAGTGAGTGGCAATGTAGGATGGAGAAAAGCACTGCGGGGTGGTCAGCTTCGGGAGGTCAGGGAACATGGAGTTTCAAGTTAGGATAGGTTTCTGAAAAACATAGCTGGGTGGTGCGCATTGTATGGGTGTGTGTTACATTACATTCACTAGTAGGAGTGAGAACAACATCACGAGGTGGTGCGCATTGTATGGGTGTGTGTTACATTACATTCACTAGTAGGAGTGAGAACAACATCAGGAGGTGGTGCGCCTTGTATGGGTGTCTGTTACATTACATTCACTAGTAGGAGTGAGAAAAACATCACGGGGTGTTGAGCATTGTATGGGTTGTGTTACATTACTTTCACTAGTAGGAGTGAGAAAAACATCACGGGGTGGTGTGAATCGGAGGGTCTGAATTAGGATAGGCAATGAGTGGCAATGTAGGATGGAGAAAAGCACCGCGTGTGGTCAGCATGGGGAGGTCAGGGAACATGCAGTGGCAATGTAGGATAGGTTTCTAAAAAACATCGCGGGGTCGTGCGCATTGTATCGGTGTGTATTACATTACATTAACTAGTAGGAGTGAGAAAAACATCGCGGGGTGGTGTGAATCGGAGGGTCTGAATTAGGATAGGCAGTGAGTGGCAATGTAGGATGAAGAAAAGCACCGCGGGGTGGTCAGCATGGGGTGGTCAGGGAACATGCAGTGGCAATGTAGGATAGGTTTCTGAAAAACATCGCGGGGTGGTGCGCATTGTATGGGTGTGTGTTACATTACATTCACTAGTAGGAGTGAGAAAAACATCACGGGGTGGTGCGCATTCTATGGGTGTGTGTTACATTACATTCACTAATAGGAGTGAGAAAAACATTACGGTGTGGTGTGAATCGGAGGGTCTGAATTAGGATAGGCAGTGAGTGGCAATGTAGAATGGAGAAAAGCACCGCGGGGTGGTCAGCATGGGGAGTTCAGGGAACATGCAGTGGCAATGTAGGATAGGTTTCTGAAAAACATCGCGGGGTGGTGCGCACTGTATGTGTGTGTTTTACATTGCATTCACTAGTAGGAGTGAGAAAAACATCACGGGGTGGTGCGCATTGTATGGGTGTGTGTTACATTACATTCACTAGTAGGAGTGAGAAAAACATCATGGGGTGGTGTGAATCGGAGGGTCTGAATTAGGATAGGCAGTGAGTGGCAATGTAGGATGAAGAAAAGCACCGCGGGTGGTCAGCATGGGGAGGTCAGGGAACATGCAGTGGCAACGTAGGATAGGTTTCTGAAAAACATCACGGGGTGGTGCGCATTTTATGGGTGTGTGTTACATTACATTCACTAGTAGGAGTGAGAAAAACATCGCGGGGTGGTGTGAATCGGAGGGTCTGAATTAGGATAGGCAGTGAGTGGCAATGTAGGATGAAGAAAAGCACCGCGGGTGGTCAGCATGGGGAGGTCAGGGAACATGCAGTGGCAATGTAGGATAGGTTTCTGAAAAACATCATGGGGTGGTGCGCATTGTATGGGTGTGTGTTACATTACATTCACTAGTAGGAGTGAGAAAAACATTACGGTGTGGTGTGAATCGGAGCGTCTGAATTAGGAGAGGCAGTGAGTGGCAATCTAGGATGGAGAAAAGCACCGCGGGGTGGTCAGCTTCGGGAGGTCAGGGAACATGCAGTGGCAATGTAGGATAGGTTTGTGAAAAACATCGCGGGGTGGTGCGCATTGTATGGGTGTGTGTTACATTACATTCACTAGAAGGAGTGAGAAAAACATCACGGGGTGGTGCGCATTGTATGGGTGTGTGTTTCATTACATTCACTAGTAGGAGTGAGGAAAACATCACGGGGTGGTGTGAATCGTAGGGTCTGAATTAGGATAGGCAGTGAGTGGCAATGTAGGATGGAGAAAAGCACCGGGGGATGGTCAGCATGGGGAGGTCAGGGAACATGCAGTGGCAATGCAGGATAGGTTTCTGAAAAACATCGCGGGGTGGTGCGCATTGTATGGGTGTGTGCTACATTACATTCACTAGTAGGAGTGAGAAAAACATCACGGGGTGGTGCGCATTGTATGGGTGTGTGTTACATTACATTCACTAGTAGGAGTGAGAAAAACATCACGAGGTGGTGTGAAGCGGAGGGTCTGAATTAGGATAGGCAGTGAGTGGCAATGTAGGATGGAGAAAAACACCGCGGGGTGGTCAGCATGGGGAGGTCAGGGAACATGCAGTGGCAATGTAGGATAGGTTTCTGAAAAGCATCGAGGGGTGGTGCGCATTGCATGTGTGTGTGTTACATTACATTCAGTCGTAGGAGTGAGAAAAACATCACGGGTTGGTGCGCATTGTATGGGTGTGTATTACATTACATTCACTATTAGGAGTGAGAAAAACATCATGGGGTGGTGTGAATCGGAGGGTCTGAATTAGGATAGGCAGTGAGTGGCAATGTACGATGGAGAAAAGCACCGCGGGGTGGTGAGCATGGGGAGGTCAGGGAACATGCAGTGGCAATGTAGGATAGTTTTCTGAAAAACATCACGGGGTGGTGTGCATTGTATGGGTGTGTGTTACATTACATTCACTAGTAGGAGTGAGAAAAACATCACGGGGTGGTGTGAATCGGAGGGTCTGAATTAGGATAGGCAGTGAGTGGCAATGTAGATTGGAGAAAAGAACAGCGGGGTGGTCAAAATGGGGAGGTCATGGAACATGCAATGGCAAAGTAGGATAGGTTTCTGAAAAACATCGCGGGGTGGTGCGCATTGTATGCGTGTGTGTTACATTACATTCACTAATAGGAGTGAGAAAGACATCATGGGGTGGTGCGTATTGTATGGGTGTGTGTTACATTACATTCACTAGTAGGAGTGAGAAAAACATTACGGTGTGGTGTGAATCGGAGGGTCTGAATTAGGATAGGCAGTGAGTGGCAATGTAGGATGGAGAAAAGCACTGCGGGGTGGTCAGCTTCGGGAGCTCAGGGAACATGGAGTTTCAAGTTAGGATAGGTTTCTGAAAAACATCGCTGGGTGGTGCGCATTGTATGGGTGTGTGTTACATTACATTCACTAGTAGGAGTGAGAACAACATCACGAGGTGGTGCGCATTGTATGGGTGTGTGTTACATTACATTCACTAGTAGGAGTGAGAACAACATCACGAGGTGGTGCGCATTGTATGTGTGTCTGTTACATTACATTCACTAGTAGGAGTGAGAAAAACATCACGGGGTGTTGAGCATTGTATGGGTTGTGTTACATTACATTCACTAGTAGGAGTGAGAAAAACATCACGGGGTGGTGTGAATCGGAGGGTCTGAATTAGGATAGGCAATGAGTGGCAATGTAGGATGGAGAAAAGCACCACGGGTGGTCAGCATGGGGAGGTCAGGGAACATGCAGTGGCAATGTAGGATAGGATTCTGAAAAACATCGCGGGGTGGTGTGCATTGTATCGGTGTGTATTACATTACATTAACTAGTAGGAGTGAGAAAAACATCGCGGGGTGGTGTGAATCGGAGGGTCTGAATTAGGATAGGCAGTGAGTGGCAATGTAGGATGAAGAAAAGCACCGCGGGGTGGTCAGCATGGGGTGGTCAGGGAACATGCAGTGGCAATGTAGGATAGGTTTCTGAAAAACATCGCGGGGTGGTGCGCATTGTATGGGTGTGTGTTACATTACATTCACTATTAGGAGTGAGAAAAACATCACGGGGTGTTGAGCATTGTATGGGTTGTGTTACATTACATTCACTAGTAGGAGTGAGAAAAACATCGCGGTGTGGTGTGAATCGGAGGGTCTGAATTAGGATAGGCAGTGAGTGGCAATGTAGGATGAAGAAAAGCACCGCGGGTGGTCAGCATGGGGAGGTCAGGGAACATGCAGTGGCAATGTAGGATAGGTTTCTGAAAAACATCATGGGGTGGTGCGCATTGTATGGGTGTGTGTTACATTACATTCACTAGTAGGAGTGAGAAAAACATTACGGTGTGGTGTGAATCGGAGGGTCTGAATTAGGAGAGGCAGTGAGTGGCAATCTAGGATGGAGAAAAGCACCGCGGGTTGGTCAGCTTCGGGAGGTCAGGGAACATGCAGTGGCAATGTAGGATAGGTTTGTGAAAAACATCGCGGGGTGGTGCGCATTGTATGGGTGTGTGTTACATTACATTCACTAGAAGGAGTGAGAAAAACATCACGGCTGGTGCGCATTGTATGGGTGTGTGTTACATTACATTCACTAGTAGGAGTGAGGAAAACATCACGGGGTGGTGTGAATCGTAGTGTCTGAATTAGGATAGGCAGTGAGTGGCAATGTAGGATGGAGAAAAGCACCGTGGGATGGTCAGCATGGGGAGGTCAGGGAACATGCAGTGGCAATGCAGGATAGGTTTCTGAAAAACATCGCGGGGTTGTGCGCATTGTATGGGTGTGTGTTACATTACATTCACTAGTAGGAGTGAGAAAAACATCACGGGGTGGTGCGCATTGAATGGGTGTGTGTTACATTACATTCACTAGTAGGAGTGAGAAAAACATCACGGGGTGGTGTGAATCGGAGGGTCTGAATTAGGATAGGCAGTGAGTGGCAATGTAGGATGGAGAAAAACACCGCGGGGTGGTCAGCATGGGGAGGTCAGGGAACATGCAGTGGCAATGTAGGATAGGTTTCTGAAAAGCATCGAGGGGTGGTGCGCATTGCATGTGTGTGTGTTACATTACATTCAGTAGTAGGAGTGAGAAAAACATCACGGGTTGGTGCGCATTGTATGGGTGTGTGTTACATTACATTCACTATTAGGAGTGAGAAAAACATCATGGGGTTGTGTGAATCGGAGGGTCTGAATTAGGATAGGCAGTGAGTGGCAATGTACGATGGAGAAAAGCACCGCGGGGTGGTCAGCATGGGGAGGTCAGGGAACATGCAGTGGCAATGTAGGATAGTTTTCTGAAAAACATCACGGGGTGGTGTGCATTGTATGGGTGTGTGTTACATTACATTCACTAGTAGGAGTGAGAAAAACATCACGGGGTGGTGTGAATCGGAGGGTCTGAATTATGATAGGCAGTGAGTGGCAATGTAGATTGGAGAAAAGAACCGCGGGGTGGTCAGCATGGGGAGGTCATGGAACATGCAATGGCAATGTAGGATAGGTTTCTGAAAAACATCGCGGGGTGGTGCGCACTGTATGGGTGTGTGTTACATTACATTCACTAGTAGGAGTGAGAAAAACATCACGGAGTGGTGCGCATTGTATGGGTGTGTGTTACATTACATTCACTAGTAGGAGTGAGAAAAACATCATGGGGTGGTGCGCATTGTATGGGTGTGTGTTACATTACATTCACTAGAAGGAGTGAGAAAAACATCACGGGGTGGTGTGAATCGGAGTGTCTGAATTAGGATAGGCAGTGAGTGGCAATGTATGATGGAGAAAAGCACCGCGGGGTGGTCAGCATGGGGAGGTCAGGGAACATGCATTGGCAATGTAGCATAGGTTTCTGAAAAAGATCGCAGGGTGGTGCGAATTGTATAGGGTGTCTGTTACATTACATTCACTAGTAGGAGTGAGAAAAACATCACGGGGTGTTGAGCATTGTATGGGTTGTGTTACATTACATTCACTAGTAGGAGTGAGAAAAACATCGCGGGGTGGTGTGAATCGGAGGGTCTGAATTAGGATAGGCAGTGAGTGGCAATGTAGTATGAAGAAAAGCACCGCGGGTGGTCATCATGGGGAGGTCAGGGAACATGCAGTGGCAATGTAGGATAGGTTTCTGAAAAACATCATGGGGTGGTGCGCATTGTATGGGTGTGTGTTACATTACATTCACTAGTAGGAGTGAGAAAAACATTACGGTGTGGTATGAATAGGAGGGTCTGAATTAGGATATGCAGAGAGTGGCAATCTAGGATGGAGAAAAGCACCGCGGGGTGGTCAGCTTCGGGAGGTCAGGGAACATGCAGTGGCAATGTAGGATAGGTTTGTGAAAAACATCGCGGGGTGGTGCGCATTGTATGGGTGTGTGTTACATTACATTCACTAGAAGGAGTGAGGAAAACATCACGGGGTGGTGTGAATCGTAGGGTCTGAATTAGGATAGGCAGTGAGTGGCAATGTAGGATGGAGAAAAGCACCGGGGCATGGTCAGCATGGGGAGGTCAGGGAACATGCAGTGGCAATGCAGGATAGGTTTCTGAAAAACATCGCGGGGTGGTGCGCATTGTATGTGTGTGTGTTACATTACATTCACTAGTCGGAGTGAGAAAAACATCACGGGGTGGTGAGCATTGTATGGGTGTCTGTTACATTACATTCACTAGTAGGATTGAGAAAAACATCACGGGGTGGTGCGAATCGGAGGGTCTGAATTAGGATAGGCAGTGAGTGGCAATGTAGAATGGAGAAAAGCACCGCGGTGTGGTCAGCATGGGGAGTTCAGGGAACATGCAGTGGCAATGCAGGATAGGTTTCTGAAAAACATCGCGGGGTGGTGCGCATTGTATGTGTGTGTGTTACATTACATTCACTAGAAGGAGTGAGAAAAACATCACGGGGTGGTGCGCATTGTATGGGTGTGTGTTACATTACATTCACTAGTAGGATTGAGAAAAACATCACGGGGTGGTGTGAATCGTAGGGTCTGAATTAGGATAGGCAGTGAGTGGCAATGTAGGATGGAGAAAAGCACCGGGGCATGGTCAGCATGGGGAGGTCAGGGAACATGCAGTGGCAATGCAGGATAGGTTTCTGAAAAACATCGCGGGGTGGTGCGCATTGTATGTGTGTGTGTTACATTACATTCACTAGTCGGAGTGAGAAAAACATCACGGGGTGGTGAGCATTGTATGGGTGTGTGTTACATAACATTCACTAGTAGGAGTGAGAAAAACATTACGGTGTGGTGTGAATCGGAGGGTCTGAATTAGGATAGGCAGTGAGTGGCAATGTATGATGGAGAAAAGCACCGCGGGGTGGTCAGCATGGGGAGGTCAGGGAACATGCATTGGCAATGTAGGATAGGTTTCTGAAAAAGATCGCAGTGTGGTGCGAATTGTATAGGGTGTCTGTTACATTACATTCACTAGTAGGAGTGAGAAAAACATCACGGGGTGTTGAGCATTGTATGGGTTGTGTTATATTACATTCACTAGTAGGAGTGAGAAAAACATCACGGGGTGGTGTGAATCGGAGGGTCTGAATTAGGATAGGCAGTGAGTGGCAATGTAGGATGGAGAAAAGCACCGCGGGGTGGTCAGCATGGGGAGTTCAGGGAACATGCAGTGGCAATGTAGGATAGGTTTCTGAAAAACATCCCGGGGTGGTGCGCATTGTAAGGGTGTGTGTTACATTACATTCACTAGTAGGAGTGAGAAAAACATCACGGGGTGGTGCGCATTGTATGGGTGTGTGTTACATTACATTCACTAGAAGGAGTGAGAAAAACATCACGGGGTGGTGCGCATTGTATGGGTGTGTGTTACATTACATTCACTAGTAGGAGTGAGGAAAACATCACGGGGTGGTGTGAATCGTAGGGTCTGAATTAGGATAGGCAGTGAGTGGCAATGTAGGATGGAGAAAAACACCGCGGAGTGGTCAGCATGGGGAGGTCAGGGAACATGCAGTGGCAATGTAGGATAGGTTACTGTAAAGCATCGAGGGGTGGTGCGCATTGCATGGGTGTGTGTTAAATCACATTCAGTAGTAGGAGTGAGAAAAACATCGCGGGGTGGTGTGAATCTGAGGGTCTGAATTAGGATAGGCAGTGAGTGGCAATGTAGGATGGAGAAAAGCACCGCGGGGTGGTCAGCATGGGGAGGTCAAGGAACATGCAGTGGCAATGTAGGATAGGTTTCTGAAAAACATCGCGGGGTGGTGCGCATTGTATGGGTGTGTGTTACAATACATTCATTAGTAGGAGGGAGAAAAACATCACGGGGTGGTGTGAATCGGAGGGTCTCAATTAGGATAGGCACTGAGTGGCAATGTAGGATGGAGAAAAGCACCGCGGGGTGGTCAGCATGGGGAGGTCAAGGAACATGCAGTGGCAATGTAGGATAGGTTTCTGAAAAACATCGCGGGGTGTTGCGCATTGTATCGGTGTGTGTTACATTACATTCACTAGTAGGAGTGAGAAAAACATTTCGGTGTGGTGTGAATCGGAGGGTCTGAATTAGGAGAGGCAGTGAGTGGCAATGTAGCATGGAGAAAAGCACTGCGGGGTGGTCAGTTTCGGGAGGTCAGGGAACATGGAGTTTCAAGTTTGGATAGGTTTCTGAAAATCATCGCTGGGTGGTGCGCATTGTATGGGTGTGTGTTACATTACATTCACTAGTAGGAGTGAGAACAACATCACGAGGTGGTGTGCATTGTATTGGAGTGTGTTACATTACATTCACTAGTAGGAGTGAGAAAAACATCACGGGGTGGTGCGCATTGTATGGGTGTGTGTTACATTTCATTCACTAGTAGGAGTGAGAAAAACATCACGGGGTGGTGTGAATCGGAGCGTCTGAATTAGGATAGGCAGTGAGTGGAAATTTAGGATGGAGAAAAGCACCGTGGGGTGGTCAGCATGGGGAGGTCAGGGAACATGCAGTGGCAATGTAGGATAGGTTTCTGAAAAACATTGCAGGGTGGTGCGCATTGTATGGGTGTGTGTTACATTACATTCACTAGTAGGAGTGAGAAAAACATCACGGGGTGGTGCGCATTGTATGGGTGTGTGTTACATTACATTCACTAGTAGGAGTGAAAAAAACATCACGGGGAGGTGTGAATCGGAGGGTCTGAATTAGGATAGGCAGTGAGTGGCAATGTAGGATGGAGAAAAGCACCGTGGGGTGGTCAGCATGGGGAGGTCAGGGAACATGCAGTGGCAATGTAGGATA
Source organism: Cavia porcellus (assembly GCF_034190915.1). NCBI lineage: Eukaryota > Metazoa > Chordata > Mammalia > Rodentia > Caviidae > Cavia > Cavia porcellus. Next base: position 307,067 of record NW_026947569.1, read on the forward strand.
GGATTTGAAAAACATCACGGGGTGGTGCGCATTGTATGGGTGTGTGTTACATTACATTCACTAGTAGGAGTGAGAAAAACATCACGGGGTGGTGTGAATCGGAGGGTCTGAATTAGGATAGGCCGTGAGTTGCAATGTAGAATGGAGAAAAGCACCGCGGGGTGGTCAGCATGGGGAGTTCAGGGAACATGCAGTGGCAATGTAGGATAGGTTTCTGAAAAACATCACGGGGTGGTGCGCATTGTATGGGTGTGTGTTACATTACATTCACTAGTAGGAGTGAGAAAAACATCACGGGGTGGTGCGCATTGTATGGGTGTGTGTTACATTACATTCACTAGTAGGAGTGAGAAAAACATCACGGGGTGGTGCGCATTGTATGGGTGTGTGTTACATTACATTCACTAGAAGGAGTGAGAAAAACATCACGGGGTGGTGTGAATCGGAGTGTCTGAATTAGGATAGGCAGTGAGTGGCAATGTATGATGGAGAAAAGCACCGCGGGGTGGTCAGCATGGGGAGGTCAGGGAACATGCATTGGCAATGTAGGATAGGTTTCTGAAAAAGATCGCAGGGTGGTGCGAATTGTGTAGGGTGTCTGTTACATTACATTCACTAGTAGGAGTGAGAAAAACATCACGGGGTGTTGAGCATTGTATGGGTTGTGTTACATTACATTCACTAGTAGGAGTGAGAAAAACATCACGGGGTGGTGTGAATCGGAGGGTCTGAATTAGGATAGGCAGTGAGTGGCAATGTAGGATGAAGAAAAGCACCGCGGGTGGTCAGCATGGGGAGGTCAGGGAACATGCAGTGGCAACGTAGGATAGGTTTCTGAAAAACATCACGGGGTGGTGCGCATTTTATGGGTGTGTGTTACATTACATTAACTAGTAGGAGTGAGAAAAACATTGCGGGGTGGTGTGAATCGGAGGGTCTGAATTAGGATAGGCAGTGAGTGGCAATGTAGGATGAAGAAAAGCACCGCGGGTGGTCAGCATGGGGAGGTCAGGGAACATGCAGTGGCAATGTAGGATAGGTTTCTGAAAAACATCAAGGGGTGGTGCGCATTGTATGGGTGTGTGTTACATTACATTCACTAGTAGGAGTGAGAAAAACATCACGGGGTGGTGCGCATTGTATGGGTGTGTGTTACATTACATTCACTAGTAGGAGTGAGAAAAACATTACGGTGTGGTGTGAATCGGAGGGTCTGAATTAGGAGAGGCAGTGAGTGGCAATCTAGGATGGAGAAAAGCACCGCGCGGTGGTCAGCTTCGGGAGGTCAGGGAACATGCAGTGGCAATGTAGGATAGGTTTGTGAAAAACATCGCGGGGTGGTGCGCATTGCATGGGTGTGTGTTACATTACATTAACTAGTAGGAGTGAGAAAAACATCACGGGGTGGTGTGAATCGGAGGGTCTGAATTAGGATAGGCAGTGAGTGGCAATGTAGATTGGAGAAAAGAACCGCGGGGTGGTCAGCATGGGGAGGTCATGGAACATGCAATGGCAATGTAGGATAGGTTTCTGAAAAACATCGCGGTGTGGTGCGCACTGTATGGGTGTGTGTTACATTACATTCACTAGTAGGAGTGAGAAAAACATCACGGGGTGGTGCGCATTGTATGGGTGTGTGTTACATTATATTCACTAGTAGGAGTGAGAAAAACATCATGGGGTGGTGCGCATTGTATGGGTGTGTGTTACATTACATTCACTAGAAGGAGTGAGAAAAACATCGCGGGGTGGTGTGAATCGGAGGGTCTGAATTAGGATAGGCAGTGAGTGGCAATGTAGGATGAAGAAAAGCACCGCGGGTGGTCAGCATGGGGAGGTCAGGGAACATGCAGTGGCAACGTAGGATAGGTTTCTGAAAAACATCACGGGGTGGTGCGCATTTTATGGGTGTGTGTTACATTACATTCACTAGTAGGAGTGAGAAAAACATTACGGTGTGGTGTGAATCGGAGGGTCTGAATTAGGAGAGGCAGTGAGTGGCAATCTAGGATGGAGAAAAGCACCGCGGGGTGGTCAGCTTCGGGAGGTCAGGGAACATGCAGTGGCAATGTAGGATAGGTTTGTGGAAAACATCGCGGGGTGGTGCGCATTGTATGGGTGTGTGTTACATTACATTCACTAGAAGGAGTGAGAAAAACATCACGGGGTGGTGCGCATTGTATGGGTGTGTGTTACATTACATTCACTAATAGGAGTGAGGAAAACATCACGGGGTGGTGTGAATCGTAGGGTCTGAATTAGGATAGGCAGTGAGTGGCAATGTAGGATGGAGAAAAGCACCTGGGGATGGTCAGCATGGGGAGGTCAGGGAACATGCAGTGGCAATGCAGGATAGGTTTCTGAAAAACATCGCGGGGTGGTGCGCATTGTATGGGTGTGTGTTACATTACATTCACCAGTAGGAGTGAGAAAAACATCACGGGGTGGTGCGCATTGTATGGGTGTGTGTTGCATTACATTCACTAGTAGGAGTGAGAAAAACATCACGGGGTGGTGTGAATCGGAGGGTCTGAATTAGGATAGGCAGTGAGTGGCAATGTAGGATGGAGAAAAACACCGCGGGGTGGTCAGCATGGGGAGGTCAGGGAACATGCAGTGGCAATGTAGGATAGGTTTCTGAAAAGCATCGAGGGGTGGTGCGCATTGCATGTGTGTGTGTTACATTACATTCAGTAGTAGGAGTGAGAAAAACATCAAGGGTTGGTGCGCATTGTATGGGTGTGTGTTACATTACATTCACTATTAGGAGTGAGAAAAACATCATGGGGTGGTGTGAATCGGAGGGTCTGAATTAGGATAGGCAGTGAGTGGCAATGTACGATGGAGAAAAGCACCGCGGGGTGGTCAGCATGGGGAGGTCAGGGAACATGCAGTGGCAATGTAGGATAGTTTTCTGAAAAACATCACGGGGTGGTGTGCATTGTATGGGTGTGTGTTAGATTACATTCACTAGTAGGAGTGAGAAAACCTCACGGGGTCGTGTGAATCGGAGGGTCTGAATTAGGATAGGCAGTGAGTGCCAAATTAGGATGGAGAAAAGCAACGCGGGGTGGTCAGCATGGGTAAGTCAGGGAACATGCTGTGGCAATGTAGGATAGGTTTCTGAAAAACATCGAGGGGTGGTGCGCATTGCATGGGTGTGTGTTACATTACATTCACTAGTAGGAGTGTGAAAAACATCACGGGGTGGTGCGCATTGTATGGGTGTGTGTTACATTACATTCACTAGTAGGAGTGAGAAAAACATCACGGTGTGGTGTGAATCGGAGGGTCTGAATTAGGATAGGCAGTGAGTGGCAATGTAGGATGGAGAAAAGCAACGCGGGGTGGTCAGCATGGGGAGGTCAGGGAACATGGAGTGGCAATGTAGGATAGGTTTCTGAAAAACATCGCGGGGTGGTGCGCATTGTATGGGTGAGTGTTACATTACATTCACTAGTAGGAGTGAGAAAAACATCAAGGGGTGGTGTTAATCGGAGGGTCTGTATTAGGATAGGCAGTGAGTGGCAATGTAGGATGGAGAAAAGCACCGCGGGGTCGTCAGAATGGGGAGGTCAGGGAACATGCAGTGGCAATGTTGGAAAGTTTTCTGAACAACATCGCGGGGTGGTGCGCATTGTATGGGTGTTTCTTACATTACATTCACTAGTGGGAGTGAGAAAAACATAACAGGGTGGTGCGCATTGTATGGGTGTGTGTTACATTACATTCACTAGTAGGAGTGAGAAAAACATAACAGGGTGGTGCGCATGGTATGGGTGTGTGTTACATTACATTCACTAGTAGGATTGAGAAAAACATCACGGGGTGGTGCGCATTGTATGGGTGTGTGTTACATTACATTTACTAGTAGGAGTGAGAAAAACATCACGGGGTGGTGTGAATCGGAGGGTCTGAATTATAATAGGCAGTGAGTGGCAATGTAGGATGGAGAAAAGCACCGCGGGTTGGTCAGCATGGGGAGGTCAGGGAACATGCAGTGGCAATGTAGGATAGGATTTGAAAAACATCACGGGGTGGTGCGCATTGTATGGGTGTGTTTTACATTACATTCACTAGTAGGAGTGAGAAAAACATCACGGGGTGGTGTGAATCGGAGGGTCTGAATTAGGATAGGCCGTGAGTTGCAATGTAGAATGGAGAAAAGCACCGCGGGGTGGTCAGCATGGGGAGTTCAGGGAACATGCAGTGGCAATGTAGGATAGGTTTCTGAAAAACATCGCGGGGTGGTGCGCATTGTATGGGTGTGTGTTACATTACATTCACTAGTAGGAGTGAGAAAAACATCACGGGGTGGTGCGCATTGTATGGGTGTGTGTTACATTACATTCACTAGTAGGAGTGAGAAAAACATCACGGGGTGGTGCGCATTGTATGGGTGTGTGTTACATTACATTCACTAGAAGGAGTGAGAAAAACATCACGGGATGGTGTGAATCGGAGGGTCTGAATTAGGATAGGCAGTGAGTGGCAATGTAGGATGAAGAAAAGCACCGCGGGGTGGTCAGCATGGGGAGGTCAGGGAACATGCATTGGCAATGTAGGATAGGTTTCTGAAAAAGATCGCAGGGTGGTGCGAATTGTATAGGGTGTCTGTTACATTACATTCACTAGTAGGAGTGAGAAAAACATCACGGGGTGTTGAGCATTGTATGGGTTGTGTTACATTACATTCACTAGTAGGAGTGAGAAAAACATCACGGGGTGGTGTGAATCGGAGGGTCTGAATTAGGATAGGCAGTGAGTGGCAATGTAGGATGAAGAAAAGCACCGCGGGTGGTCAGCATGGGGAGGTCAGGGAACATGCAGTGGCAACGTAGGATAGGTTTCTGAAAAATATCACGGGGTGGTGCGCATTTTATGGGTGTGTGTTACATTACATTAACTAGTAGGAGTGAGAAAAACATCGCGGGGTGGTGTGAATCGGAGGGTCTGAATTAGGATAGGCAGTGAGTGGCAATGTAGGATGAAGAAAAGCACCGCGGGTGGTCAGCATGGGGAGGTCAGGGAACATGCAGTGGCAATGTAGGATAGGTTTCTGAAAAACATCATGGGGTGGTGCGCATTGTATGGGTGTGTGTTACATTACATTCACTAGTAGGAGTGAGAAAAACATCACGGGGTGGTGCGCATTGCATGGGTGTGTGTTACATTACATTCACTAGTAGGAGTGAGAAAAACATTACGGTGTGGTGTGAATCGGAGGGTCTGAATTAGGAGAGGCAGTGAGTGGCAATCTAGGATGGAGAAAAGCACCGCGGGGTGGTCAGCTTCGGGAGGTCAGGGAACATGCAGTGGCAATGTAGGATAGGTTTGTGAAAAACATCGCGGGGTGGTGCGCATTGCATGGGTGTGTGTTACATTACATTAACTAGTAGGAGTGAGAAAAATATCGCGGGGTTGTGTGAATCGGAGGGTCTGAATTAGGATAGGCAGTGAGTGGCAATGTAGGATGAAGAAAAGCACCGCGGGTGGTCAGCATGGGGGGGTCAGGGAACATGCAGTGGCAATGTAGGATAGGTTTCTGAAAAACATCATGGGGTGGTGCGCATTGTATGGGTGTGTGTTACATGACATTCACTAGTAGGAGTGAGAAAAACATTACGGTGTGGTGTGAATCGGAGGGTCTGAATTAGGATAGGCAGTGAGTGGCAATCTAGGATGGAGAAAAGCACCGCGGGGTGGTCAGCTTCGGGAGGTCAGGGAACATGCAGTGGCAATGTAGGATAGGTTTGTGAAAAACATCGCGGGGTGGTGCGCATTGTATGGGTGTGTGTTACATTACATTCACTAGAAGGAGTGAGAAAAACATCACGGGGTGGTGCGCATTGTATGGGTGTGTGTTACATTACATTCACTAGTAGGAGTGAGGAAAACATCACGGGGTGGTGTGAATCGTAGGGTCTGAATTAGGATAGGCAGTGAGTGGCAATGTAGGATGGAGAAAAGCACCGGGGGATGGTCAGCATGGGAAGTCAGGGAACATGCAGTGGCAATGCAGGATAGGTTTCAGAAAAACATCACGGGGTGGTGCGCATTGTATGGGTGTGTGTTACATTACATTCACTAGTAGGAGTGAGAAAAACATCACAGGGTGGTGCGCATTGTATGGGTGTGTGTTACATTACATTCACTAGTAGGAGTGAGAAAAACATCACGGGGTGGTGTGAATCGGATGGTCTGAATGAGGATAGGCAGTGAGTGGCAATGTAGGATGGAGAAAAACACCGCGGGGTGGTCAGCATGGGGAGGTCAGGGAACATGCAGTGGCAATGTAGGATAGGTTTCTGAAAAGCATCAAGGGGTGGTGCGCATTGCATGTGTGTGTGTTACATTACATTCAGTAGTAGGAGTGAGAAAAACATCACGGGTTGGTGCGCATTGTATGGGTGTGTGTTACATTACATTCACTATTAGGAGTGAGAAAAACATCATGGGGTGGTGTGAATCGGAGGGTCTGAATTAGGATAGGCAGTGAGTGGCAATGTACGATGGAGAAAAGCACCGCGGGGTGGTCAGCATGGGGAGGTCAGGGAACATGCAGTGGCAATGTAGGATAGTTTTCTGAAAAACATCACGGGGTGGTGTGCATTGTATGGGTGTGTGTTACATTACATTCACTAGTAGGAGTGAGAAAAACATCACGGGGTGGTGTGAATCGGAGGGTCTGAATTAGGATAGGCAGTGAGTGGCAATGTAGATTGGAGAAAAGAACCGCGGGGTGGTCAGCATGGGGAGGTCATGGAACATGCAATGGAAATGTAGGATAGGTTTCTGAAAAACATCGCGGTGTGGTGCGCACTGTATGGGTGTGTGTTACATTACATTCACTATTAGGAGTGAGAAAAACATCACGGGGTGGTGCGCATTGTATGGGTGTGTGTTACATTACATTCACTAGTAGGAGTGAGAAAAACAGCATGGGGTGGTGCGCATTGTATGGGTGTGTGTTACATTACATTCACTAGAAGGAGTGAGAAAAACATCGCGGGGTGGTGTGAATCGGAGGGTCTGAATTAGGATAGGCAGTGAGTGGCAATGTAGGATGAAGAAAAGCACCGCGGGTGGTCAGCATGGGGGGGTCAGGGAACATGCAGTGGCAATGTAGGATAGGTTTCTGAAAAACATCATGGGGTGGTGCGCATTGTATGGGTGTGTGTTACATTACATTCACTAGTAGGAGTGAGAAAAACATTACAGTGTGGTGTGAATCGGAGGGTCTGAATTAGGATAGGCAGTGAGTGGCAATCTAGGATGGAGAAAAGCACCGCGGGGTGGTCAGCTTCGGGAGGTCAGGGAACATGCAGTGGCAATGTAGGATAGGTTTGTGAAAAACATCGCGGGGTGGTGCGCATTGTATGGGTGTGTGTTACATTACATTCACTAGAAGGAGTGAGAAAAACATCACGGGGTGGTGCGCATTGTATGGGTGTGTGTTACATTACATTCACTAGTAGGAGTGAGGAAAACATCACGAGGTGGTGTGAATCGTAGGGTCTGAATTAGGATAGGCAGTGAGTGGCAATGTAGGATGGAGAAAAGCACCGGGGGATGGTCAGCATGGGGAGGTCAGGGAACATGCAGTGGCAATGCAGGATAGGTTTCAGAAAAACATCACGGGGTGGTGCGCATTGTATGGGTGTGTGTTACATTACATTCACTAGTAGGAGTGAGAAAAACATCACGGGGTGGTGCGCATTGTATGGGTGTGTGTTACATTACATTCACTAGTAGGAGTGAGAAAAACATCACGGGGTGGTGTGAATCGGATGGTCTGAATGAGGATAGGCAGTGAGTGGCAATGTAGGATGGAGAAAAACACCGCGGGGTGGTCAGCATGGGGAGGTCAGGGAACATGCAGTGGCAATGTAGGATAGGTTTCTTAAAAGCATCGAGGGGTGGTGCGCATTGCATGTGTGTGTGTTACATTACATTCAGTAGTAGGAGTGAGAAAAACATCACGGGTTGGTGCGCATTGTATGGGTGTGTGTTACATTACATTCACTATTAGGAGTGAGAAAAACATCATGGGGTGGTGTGAGTCGGAGGGTCTGAATTAGGATAGGCAGTGAGTGGCAATGTACGATGGAGAAAAGCACCGCGGGGTGGTCAGCATGGGGAGGTCAGGGAACATGCAGTGGCAATGTAGGATAGTTTTCTGAAAACATCACGGGGTGGTGTGCATTGTATGTGTGTGTGTTACATTACATTCACTAGTAGGAGTGAGAAAAACATCACGGGGTGGTGTGAATCGGAGGGTCTGAATTAGGATAGGCAGTGAGTGGCAATGTAGATTGGAGAAAAGAACCGCGGGGTGGTCAGCATGGGGAGGTCATGGAACATGCAATGGCAATGTAGGATAGGTTTCTGAAAAACATCGCGGTGTGGTGCGCACTGTATGGGTGTGTGTTACATTACATTCACTAGTAGGAGTGAGAAAAACATCACGGGGTGGTGCGCATTGTATGGGTGTGTGTTACATTACATTCACTAGTAGGAGTGAGAAAAACATCATGGGGTGGTGCGCATTGTATGGGTGTGTGTTACATTACATTCACTAGAAGGAGTGAGAAAAACATCGCGGGGTGGTGTGAATCGGAGGGTCTGAATTAGGATAGGCAGTGAGTGGCAATGTAGGATGAAGAAAAGCACCGCGGGTGGTCAGCATGGGGAGGTCAGGGAACATGCAGTGGCAACGTAGGATAGGTTTCTGAAAAACATCACGGGGTGGTGCGCATTTTATGGGTGTGTGTTACATTACATTCACTAGTAGGAGTGAGAAAAACATTACGGTGTGGTGTGAATCGGAGGGTCTGAATTAGGAGAGGCAGTGAGTGGCAATCTAGGATGGAGAAAAGCACCGCGGGGTGGTCAGCTTCGGGAGGTCAGGGAACATGCAGTGGCAATGTAGGATAGGTTTGTGGAAAACATCGCGGGGTGGTGCGCATTGTATGGGTGTGTGTTACATTACATTCACTAGAAGGAGTGAGAAAAACATCACGGGGTGGTGCGCATTGTATGGGTGTGTGTTACATTACATTCACTAGTAGGAGTGAGGAAAACATCACGGGGTGGTGTGAATCGTAGGGTCTGAATTAGGATAGGCAGTGAGTGGCAATGTAGGATGGAGAAAAGCACCTGGGGATGGTCAGCATGGGGAGGTCAGGGAACATGCAGTGGCAATGCAGGATAGGTTTCTGAAAAACATCGCGGGGTGGTGCGCATTGTATGGGTGTGTGTTACATTACATTCACCAGTAGGAGTGAGAAAAACATCACGGGGTGGTGCGCATTGTATGGGTGTGTGTTGCATTACATTCACTAGTAGGAGTGAGAAAAACATCACGGGGTGGTGTGAATCGGAGGGTCTGAATTAGGATAGGCAGTGAGTGGCAATGTAGGATGGAGAAAAACACCGCGGGGTGGTCAGCATGGGGAGGTCAGGGAACATGCAGTGGCAATGTAGGATAGGTTTCTGAAAAGCATCGAGGGGTGGTGCGCATTGCATGTGTGTGTGTTACATTACATTCAGTAGTAGGAGTGAGAAAAACATCAAGGGTTGGTGCGCATTGTATGGGTGTGTGTTACATTACATTCACTATTAGGAGTGAGAAAAACATCATGGGGTGGTGTGAATCGGAGGGACTGAATTAGGATAGGCAGTGAGTGGCAATGTACGATGGAGAAAAGCACCGCGGGGTGGTCAGCATGGGGAGGTCAGGGAACATGCAGTGGCAATGTAGGATAGTTTTCTGAAAAACATCACGGGGTGGTGTGCATTGTATGGGTGTGTGTTAGATTACATTCACTAGTAGGAGTGAGAAAACCTCACGGGGTCGTGTGAATCGGAGGGTCTGAATTAGGATAGGCAGTGAGTGCCAAATTAGGATGGAGAAAAGCAACGCGGGGTGGTCAGCATGGGTAAGTCAGGGAACATGCTGTGGCAATGTAGGATAGGTTTCTGAAAAACATCGAGGGGTGGTGCGCATTGCATGGGTGTGTGTTACATTACATTCACTAGTAGGAGTGTGAAAAACATCACGGGGTGGTGCGCATTGTATGGGTGTGTGTTACATTACATTCACTAGTAGGAGTGAGAAAAACATCACGGTGTGGTGTGAATCGGAGGGTCTGAATTAGGATAGGCAGTGAGTGGCAATGTAGGATGGAGAAAAGCACCGCGGGGTGGTCAGCATGGGGAGGTCAGGGAACATGGAGTGGCAATGTAGGATAGGTTTCTGAAAAACATCGCGGGGTGGTGCGCATTGTATGGGTGTGTGTTACATTACATTCACTAGTAGGAGTGAGAAAAACATCAAGGGGTGGTGTTAATCGGAGGGTCTGTATTAGGATAGGCAGTGAGTGGCAATGTAAGATGGAGAAAAGCACCGCGGGGTCGTCAGAATGGGGAGGTCAGGGAACATGCAGTGGCAATGTAGGATAGTTTTCTGAACAACATCGCGGGGTGGTGCGCATTGTATGGGTGTTTCTTACATTACATTCACTAGTGGGAGTGAGAAAAACATAACAGGGTGGTGCGCATTGTATGGGTGTGTGTTACATTACATTCACTAGTAGGAGTGAGAAAAACATCACGGGGTGGTGCGCATTGTATGAGTGTGTGTTACATTACATTCACTAATAGGAGTGAGAAAAACATCACGGGGTGGTGTGAATCGGAGGGTCTGAATTAGGATAGGCAGTGAGTGGCAATGTAGGATGGAGAAAAGCACCGCGGGGTGGTCAGCATGGGGAGGTCAGGGAACATGCAGTGGCAATGTAGGATAGGTTTCTGAAAAACATCGCGGGATGGTGCGCATTGTATGGGTGTGTGTTACATTACATTCACTAGTAGGATTGAGAAAAACATCACGGGGTGGTGCGCATTGTATGGGTGTGTGTTACATTACATTTACTAGTAGGAGTGAGAAAAACATCACGGGGTGGTGTGAATCGGAGGGTCTGAATTATAATAGGCAGTGAGTGGCAATGTAGGATGGAGAAAAGCACCGCGGGTTGGTCAGCATGGGGAGGTCAGGGAACATGCAGTGGCAATGTAGGATAGGTTTGTGAAAAACATCGCAGGGTGGTGCGGATTGTATGGGTGTGTGTTACATTACATTCACTAGTAGGAGTGAGAAAAACATCACGAGGTGGTGCGCATTGTATGGGTGTGTGTTACATTACATTCACTAGTAGGAGTGAGAAAAACATCACGGGGTGGTGCGCATTGTATGGGTGTGTGTTACATTACATTCACTAGTAGGAGTGAGAAAAAACATCACGGGGTGGTGTGAATCGGAGGGTCTGAATTATAATAGGCAGTGAGTGGCAATGTAGGATGGAGAAAAGCACCGCGGGTTGGTCAGCATGGGGAGGTCAGGGAACATGCAGTGGCAATGTAGGATAGGTTTGTGAAAAACATCGCAGGGTGGTGCGCATTGTATGGGTGTGTGTTACATTACATTCACTAGTAGGAGTGAGAAAAACATCACGGGGTGGTGCGCATTGTATGGGTGTGTGGTACATTACATTCACTAGTAGGAGTGAGAAAAACATCACGGGGTGGTGTGAATCGGAAGGTCTGAATTAGAATAGGCAGTGAGTGGCAATGTAGGATGGAGAAAAGCACCGCGGGGTGGTCAGCATGGGGAGGTCAGTGAACATGTAGTGGCAATGTAGGATAGCTTTCTGAAAAACATGGCGGGGTTGTGCGCATTGTATGGGTGTGTGTTACATTACGTTCACTAGTAGGAATGAGAAAAACATCACGGGGTCGTGTTAATCGGAGGGTCTGAATTAGGATAGGCAGTGATTGGCAATGTAGGACGGAGAAAAGCACCGCGGGGTCGTCAGCATGGGGAGGTCAGGGAATATGCAGTGGCAATGTAGTATAGGTTTCTGAACAAAATCGCCGGGTGGTGCGCATTGCATGGGTGTGTGTTACATTACATTCACTAGTAGGAGTGAGAAAAACATCACGGGGTGGTGTGAATCGGAGCGTCTGACTTAGGATAGGCAGTGAGTGGAAATTTAGGATGCAGAAAAGCACCGTGGGGTGGTCAGCATGGGGAGGTCAGGGAACATGCAGTGGCAATGTAGGATAGGTTTCTGAAAAACATCGCGGGGTGGTGCGCATTGTATGGGTGTGTGTTACATTACATTCACTAGTAGGATTGAGAAAAACATCGCGGGGTGGTGCCCATTGTATGGGTGTGTGTTACATTACATTCACTAGTAGCAGTGAGAAAAACATCACGGGGTGGTGTGAATCGGAGGGTTTGAATTAGGATAGGCAGGGAGTGGCAATGTAGGATGGAGAAAAGCACCGCGGGGTGGTCAGCATGGGGAGGTCAGGGAACATGCCGTGGCAATGTAGGATAGGTTTCTGAAAAACATCGTGGGGTGGGGCGCATTGTATGGGTGTGTGTTACATTACATTCAGTAGTAGGATTGAGAAAAACATCACGGGGTGGTGCGCATTGTATGGGTGTGTGTTACAATACATTCACTAGTAGGAGTGAGAAAAACATCATGGGGTGGTGTGAATCGGAGGGTCTGAATTAGGATAGGCAGGGAGTGGCAATGTAGGATGGAGAAAAGCACCGCGGGGTGGTCAGCATGGGGAGGTCAGGGAACATGCAGTGGCATTGTAGGATAGGTTTCTGAAAAACATCGCGGGGTGGTGCGCATTGTATGGGTGTGTGTTACATTACATTCACTAGTAGGAGTGAGAAAAACATCGCGGGGTGGTGCGCATTGTATGGGTGTGTGTTACATTACATTCACTAGTAGGAGTGAGAAAAACATCACGCAGTGGTGCGCATTGTATGGGTGTGTGTTACATTACATTCACTAGTAGGAGTGAGAAAAACATCACGGGGTGGTGCGCATTGTATGGGTGTGTGTTACATTACATTCACTAGAAGGAGTGAGAAAAACGTCACGGGGTGGTGTGAATCGGAGTGTCTGAATTAGGATAGGCAGTGAGTGGCAATGTATGATGGAGAAAAGCACCGCGGGGTGGTCAGCATGGGGAGGTCAGGGAACATGCATTGGCAATGTAGGATAGGTTTCTAAAAAAGATCGCAGGGTGGTGCGAATTGTATAGGGTGTCTGTTACATTACATTCACTAGTAGGAATGAGAAAAACATCACGGGGTGTTGAGCATTGTATGGTTGTGTTACATTACATTCACTAGTAGGAGTGAGAAAAACATCACGGCGTGGTGTGAATCGGAGGGTCTGAATTAGGATAGGCAGTGAGTGGCAATGTAGGATGAAGAAAAGCACCGCGGGTGGTCAGCATGGGGAGATGAGGGAACATGCAGTGGCAACGTAGGATAGGTTTCTGAAAAACATCACGGGGTGGTGCGCATTTTATGGGTGTGTGTTACATTACATTAACTAGTAGGAGTGAGAAAAACATCGCGGGGTGGTGTGAATCGGAGGGTCTGAATTAGGATAGGCAGTGAGTGGCAATGTAGGATGAAGAAAAGCACCGCGGGTGGTCAGCATGGGGAGGTCAGGGAACATGCAGTGGCAATGTAGGATAGGTTTCTGAAAAACATCATGGGGTGGTGCGCATTGTATGGGTGTGTGTTACATTACATTCACTAGTAGGAGTGAGAAAAACATCACGGGGTGGTGCGCATTGTATGGGTGTGTGTTACATTACATTCACTAGTAGGAGTGAGAAAAACATTACGGTGTGGTGTGAATCGGAGGGTCTGAATTAGGAGAGGCAGTGAGTGGCAATCTAGGATGGAGAAAAGCACCGCGGGGTGGTCAGCTTTGGGAGGTCAGGGAACATGCAGTGGCAATGTAGGATAGGTTTGTGAAAAACATCGCGGGGTGGTGCGCATTGCATGGGTGTGTGTTACATTACATTAACTAGTAGGAGTGAGAAAAATATCGCGGGGTGGTGTGAATCGGAGGGTCTGAATTAGGATAGGCAGTGAGTGGCAATGTAGGATGAAGAAAAGCACCGCGGGTGGTCAGCATGGGGGGGTCAGGGAACATGCAGTGGCAATGTAGGATAGGTTTCTGAAAAACATCATGGGGTGGTGCGCATTGTATGGGTGTGTGTTACATTACATTCACTAGTAGGAGTGAGAAAAACATTACGGTGTGGTGTGAATCGGAGGGTCTGAATTAGGATAGGCAGTGAGTGGCAATCTAGGATGGAGAAAAGCACCGCGGGGTGGTCAGCTTCGGGAGGTCAGGGAACATGCAGTGGCAATGTAGGATAGGTTTGTGAAAAACATCGCGGGGTGGTGCGCATTGTATGGGTGTGTGTTACATTACATTCACTAGAAGGAGTGAGAAAAACATCACGGGGTGGTGCGCATTGTATGGGTGTGTGTTACATTACATTCACTAGTAGGAGTGAGGAAAACATCACGGGGTGGTGTGAATCGTAGGGTCTGAATTAGGATAGGCAGTGAGTGGCAATGTAGGATGGAGAAAAGCACCGGGGGATGGTCAGCATGGGGAGGTCAGGGAACATGCAGTGGCAATGCAGGATAGGTTTCAGAAAAACATCACGGGGTGGTGCGCACTGTATGGGTGTGTGTTACATTACATTCACTAGTAGGAGTGAGAAAAACATCACGGGGTGGTGCGCATTGTATGGGTGTGTGTTACATTACATTCACTAGTAGGAGTGAGAAAAACATCACGGGGTGGTGTGAATCGGATGGTCTGAATGAGGATAGGCTGTGAGTGGCAATGTAGGATGGAGAAAAACACCGCGGGGTGGTCAGCATGGGGAGGTCAGGGAACATGCAGTGGCAATGTAGGATAGGTTTCTGAAAAGCATCGAGGGGTGGTGCGCATTGCATGTGTGTGTGTTACATTACATTCAGTAGTAGGAGTGAGAAAAACATCACGGGTTGGTGCGCATTGTATGGGTGTGTGTTACATTACATTCACTATTAGGAGTGAGAAAAACATCATGGGGTGGTGTGAATCGGAGGGTCTGAATTAGGATAGGCAGTGAGTGGCAATGTACGATGGAGAAAAGCACCGCGGGGTGGTCAGCATGGGGAGGTCAGGGAACATGCAGTGGCAATGTAGGATAGTTTTCTGAAAAACATCACGGGGTGGTGTGCATTGTATGGGTGTGTGTTACATTACATTCACTAGTAGGAGTGAGAAAAACATCACGGGGTGGTGTGAATCGGAGGGTCTGAATTAGGATAGGCAGTGAGTGGCAATGTAGATTGGAGAAAAGAACCGCGGGGTGGTCAGCATGGGGAGGTCATGGAACATGCAATGGCAATGTAGGATAGGTTTCTGAAAAACATCGCGGTGTGGTGCGCACTGTATGGGTGTGTGTTACATTACATTCACTAGTAGGAGTGAGAAAAACATCACGGGGTGGTGCGCATTGTATATGTGTGTGTTACATTACATTCACTAGTAGGAGTGAGAAAAACATCATGGGGTGGTGCGCATTGTATGGGTGTGTGTTACATTACATTCACTAGAAGGAGTGAGAAAAACATCGCGGGGTGGTGTGAATCGGAGGGTCTGAATTAGGATAGGCAGTGAGTGGCAATGTAGGATGAAGAAAAGCACCGCGGGTGGTCAGCATGGGGAGGTCAGGGAACATGCAGTGGCAACGTAGGATAGGTTTCTGAAAAACATCACGGGGTGGTGCGCATTTTATGGGTGTGTGTTTCATTACATTAACTAGTAGGAGTGAGAAAAACATCGCGGGGTGGTGTGAATCGGAGGGTCTGAATTAGGATAGGCAGTGAGTGGCAATGTAGGATGAAGAAAAGCACCGCGGGTGGTCAGCATGGGGAGGTCAGGGAACATGCAGTGGCAATGTAGGATAGGTTTCTGAAAAACATCATGGGGTGGTGCGCATTGTATGGGTGTGTGTTACATTACATTCACTAGTAGGAGTGAGAAAAACATCACGGGGTGGTGCGCATTGTATGGGTGTGTGTTACATTACATTCACTAGAAGGAGTGAGAAAAACGTCACGGGGTGGTGTGAATCGGAGTGTCTGAATTAGGATAGGCAGTGAGTGGCAATGTATGATGGAGAAAAGCACCGCGGGGTGGTCAGCATGGGGAGGTCAGGGAACATGCATTGGCAATGTAGGATAGGTTTCTGAAAAAGATCGCAGGGTGGTGCGAATTGTATAGGGTGTCTGTTACATTACATTCACTAGTAGGAATGAGAAAAACATCACGGGGTGTTGAGCATTGTATGGGTTGTGTTACATTACATTCACTAGTAGGAGTGAGAAAAACATCACGGGGTGGTGTGAATCGGAGGGTCTGAATTAGGATAGGCAGTGAGTGGCAATGTAGGATGAAGAAAAGCACCGCGGGTGGTCAGCATGGGGAGATGAGGGAACATGCAGTGGCAACGTAGGATAGGTTTCTGAAAAACATCACGGGGTGGTGCGCATTTTATGGGTGTGTGTTACATTACATTAACTAGTAGGAGTGAGAAAAACATCGCGGGGTGGTGTGAATCGGAGGGTCTGAATTAGGATAGGCAGTGAGTGGCAATGTAGGATGAAGAAAAGCACCGCGGGTGGTCAGCATGGGGAGGTCAGGGAACATGCAGTGGCAATGTAGGATAGGTTTCTGAAAAACATCATGGGGTGGTGCGCATTGTATGGGTGTGTGTTACATTACATTCACTAGTAGGAGTGAGAAAAACATCACGGGGTGGTGCGCATTGTATGGGTGTGTGTTACATTACATTCACTAGTAGGAGTGAGAAAAACATTACGGTGTGGTGTGAATCGGAGGGTCTGAATTAGGAGAGGCAGTGAGTGGCAATCTAGGATGGAGAAAAGCACCGCGGGGTGGTCAGCTTTGGGAGGTCAGGGAACATGCAGTGGCAATGTAGGATAGGTTTGTGAAAAACATCGCGGGGTGGTGCGCATTGCATGGGTGTGTGTTACATTACATTAACTAGTAGGAGTGAGAAAAATATCGCGGGGTGGTGTGAATCGGAGGGTCTGAATTAGGATAGGCAGTGAGTGGCAATGTAGGATGAAGAAAAGCACCGCGGGTGGTCAGCATGGGGGGGTCAGGGAACATGCAGTGGCAATGTAGGATAGGTTTCTGAAAAACATCATGGGGTGGTGCGCATTGTATGGGTGTGTGTTACATTACATTCACTAGTAGGAGTGAGAAAAACATTACGGTGTGGTGTGAATCGGAGGGTCTGAATTAGGATAGGCAGTGAGTGGCAATCTAGGATGGAGAAAAGCACCGCGGGGTGGTCAGCTTCGGGAGGTCAGGGAACATGCAGTGGCAATGTAGGATAGGTTTGTGAAAAACATCGCGGGGTGGTGCGCATTGTATGGGTGTGTGTTACATTACATTCACTAGAAGGAGTGAGAAAAACATCACGGGGTGGTGCGCATTGTATGGGTGTGTGTTACATTACATTCACTAGTAGGAGTGAGGAAAACATCACGGGGTGGTGTGAATCGTAGGGTCTGAATTAGGATAGGCAGTGAGTGGCAATGTAGGATGGAGAAAAGCACCGGGGGATGGTCAGCATGGGGAGGTCAGGGAACATGCAGTGGCAATGCAGGATAGGTTTCAGAAAAACATCACGGGGTGGTGCGCACTGTATGGGTGTGTGTTACATTACATTCAGTAGTAGGAGTGAGAAAAACATCACGGGGTGGTGCGCATTGTATGGGTGTGTGTTACATTACATTCACTAGTAGGAGTGAGAAAAACATCACGGGGTGGTGTGAATCGGATGGTCTGAATGAGGATAGGCTGTGAGTGGCAATGTAGGATGGAGAAAAACACCGCGGGGTGGTCAGCATGGGGAGGTCAGGGAACATGCAGTGGCAATGTAGGATAGGTTTCTGAAAAGCATCGAGGGGTGGTGCGCATTGCATGTGTGTGTGTTACATTACATTCAGTAGTAGGAGTGAGAAAAACATCACGGGTTGGTGCGCATTGTATGGGTGTGTGTTACATTACATTCACTATTAGGAGTGAGAAAAACATCATGGGGTGGTGTGAATCGGAGGGTCTGAATTAGGATAGGCAGTGAGTGGCAATGTACGATGGAGAAAAGCACCGCGGGGTGGTCAGCATGGGGAGGTCAGGGAACATGCAGTGGCAATGTAGGATAGTTTTCTGAAAAACATCACGGGGTGGTGTGCATTGTATGGGTGTGTGTTACATTACATTCACTAGTAGGAGTGAGAAAAACATCACGGGGTGGTGTGAATCGGAGGGTCTGAATTAGGATAGGCAGTGAGTGGCAATGTAGATTGGAGAAAAGAACCGCGGGGTGGTCAGCATGGGGAGGTCATGGAACATGCAATGGCAATGTAGGATAGGTTTCTGAAAAACATCGCGGTGTGGTGCGCACTGTATGGGTGTGTGTTACATTACATTCACTAGTAGGAGTGAGAAAAACATCACGGGGTGGTGCGCATTGTATATGTGTGTGTTACATTACATTCACTAGTAGGAGTGAGAAAAACATCATGGGGTGGTGCGCATTGTATGGGTGTGTGTTACATTACATTCACTAGAAGGAGTGAGAAAAACATCGCGGGGTGGTGTGAATCGGAGGGTCTGAATTAGGATAGGCAGTGAGTGGCAATGTAGGATGAAGAAAAGCACCGCGGGTGGTCAGCATGGGGAGGTCAGGGAACATGCAGTGGCAACGTAGGATAGGTTTCTGAAAAACATCACGGGGTGGTGCGCATTTTATGGGTGTGTGTTTCATTACATTAACTAGTAGGAGTGAGAAAAACATCGCGGGGTGGTGTGAATCGGAGGGTCTGAATTAGGATAGGCAGTGAGTGGCAATGTAGGATGAAGAAAAGCACCGCGGGTGGTCAGCATGGGGAGGTCGGGGAACATGCAGTGGCAATGTAGGATAGGTTTCTGAAAAACATCATGGGGTGGTGCGCATTGTATGGGTGTGTGTTACATTACATTCACTAGTAGGAGTGAGAAAAACATTACGGTGTGGTGTGAATCGGAGGGTCTGAATTAGGAGAGGCAGTGAGTGGCAATCTAGGATGGAGAAAAGCACCGCGGGGTGGTCAGCTTCGGGAGGTCAGGGAACATGCAGTGGCAATGTAGGATAGGTTTGTGGAAAACATCGCGGGGTGGTGCGCATTGTATGGGTGTGTGTTACATTACATTCACTAGTAGGAGTGAGGAAAACATCACGGGGTGGTGTGAATCGTAGGGTCTGAATTAGGATAGGCAGTGAGTGGCAATGTAGGATGGAGAAAAGCACCTGGGGATGGTCAGCATGGGGAGGTCAGGGAACATGCAGTGGCAATGCAGGATAGGTTTCTGAAAAACATCGCGGGGTGGTGCGCATTGTATGGGTGTGTGTTACATTACATTCACCAGTAGGAGTGAGAAAAACATCACGGAGTGGTGCGCATTGTATGGGTGTGTGTTGCATTACATTCAATAGTAGGAGTGAGAAAAACATCACGGGGTGGTGTGAATCGGAGGGTCTGAATTAGGATAGGCAGTGAGTGGCAATGTACGATGGAGAAAAGCACCGCGGGGTGGTCAGCATGGGGAGGTCAGGGAACATGCAGTGGCAATGTAGGATAGTTTTCTGAAAA
Source organism: Cavia porcellus (assembly GCF_034190915.1). Taxonomy (NCBI): domain Eukaryota; kingdom Metazoa; phylum Chordata; class Mammalia; order Rodentia; family Caviidae; genus Cavia; species Cavia porcellus. Next base: position 326,691 of record NW_026947569.1, read on the forward strand.
ACATCACGGGGTGGTGTGCATTGTATGGGTGTGTGTTAGATTACATTCACTAGTAGGAGTGAGAAAACCTCACGGGGTCGTGTGAATCGGAGGGTCTGAATTAGGATAGGCAGTGAGTGCCAAATTAGGATGGAGAAAAGCAACGCGGGGTGGTCAGCATGGGTAAGTCAGGGAACATGCTGTGGCAATGTAGGATACGTTTCTGAAAAACATCGAGGGGTGGTGCGCATTGCATGGGTGTGTGTTACATTACATTCACTAGTAGGAGTGTGAAAAACATCACGGGGTGGTGCGCATTGTATGGGTGTGTGTTACATTACATTCACTAGTAGGAGTGAGAAAAACATCACGGTGTGGTGTGAATCGGAGGGTCTGAATTAGGATAGGCAGTGAGTGGCAATGTAGGATGGAGAAAAGCACCGCGGGGTGGTCAGCAGGGGGAGGTCAGGGAACATGGAGTGGCAATGTAGGATAGGTTTCTGAAAAACATCGCGGGGTGGTGCGCATTGTATGGGTGTGTGTTACATTACATTCACTAGTAGGAGTGAGAAAAACATCAAGGGGTGGTGTTAATCGGAGGGTCTGTATTAGGATAGGCAGTGAGTGGCAATGTAGGATGGAGAAAAGCACCGCGGGGTCGTCAGAATGGGGAGATCAGGGAACATGCAGTGGCAATGTTGGAAAGTTTTCTGAACAACATCGCGGGGTGGTGCGCATTGTATGGGTGTTTCTTACATTACATTCACTAGTGGGAGTGAGAAAAACATAACAGGGTGGTGCGCATTGTATGGGTGTGTGTTACATTACATTCACTAGTAGGAGTGAGAAAAACATCACGGGGTGGTGCGCATTGTATGGGTGTGTTTACATTACATTCACTAATAGGAGTGAGAAAAACATCACGGGGTGGTGTGAATCGGAGGGTCTGAATTAGGAGAGGCAGTGAGTGGCAATCTAGGATGGAGAAAAGCACCGCGGGGTGGTCAGCTTCGGGAGGTCAGGGAACATGCAGTGGCAATGTAGGATAGGTTTGTGGAAAACATCGCGGGGTGGTGCGCATTGTATGGGTGTGTGTTACATTACATTCACTAGAAGGAGTGAGAAAAACATCACGGGGTGGTGCGCATTGTATGGGTGTGTGTTACATTACATTCACTAGTAGGAGTGAGGAAAACATCACGGGGTGGTGTGAATCGTAGGGTCTGAATTAGGATAGGCAGTGAGTGGCAATGTAGGATGGAGAAAAGCACCTGGGGATGGTCAGCATGGGGAGGTCAGGGAACATGCAGTGGCAATGCAGGATAGGTTTCTGAAAAACATCGCGGGGTGGTGCGCATTGTATGGGTGTGTGTTACATTACATTCACCAGTAGGAGTGAGAAAAACATCACGGGGTGGTGCGCATTGTATGGGTGTGTGTTGCATTACATTCACTAGTAGGAGTGAGAAAAACATCACGGGGTGGTGTGAATCGGAGGGTCTGAATTAGGATAGGCAGTGAGTGGCAATGTAGGATGGAGAAAAACACCGCGGGGTGGTCAGCATGGGGAGGTCAGGGAACTTGCAGTGGCAATGTAGGATAGGTTTCTGAAAAACATCGCGGGATGGTGCGCATTGTATGGGTGTGTGTTACATTACATTCACTAGTAGGATTGAGAAAAACATCACGGGGTGGTGCGCATTGTATGGGTGTGTGTTACATTACATTTACTAGTAGGAGTGAGAAAAACATCACGGGGTGGTGTGAATCGGAGGGTCTGAATTATAATAGGCAGTGAGTGGCAATGTAGGATGGAGAAAAGCACCGCGGGTTGGTCAGCATGGGGAGGTCAGGGAACATGCAGTGGCAATGTAGGATAGGTTTGTGAAAAACATCGCAGGGTGGTGCGGATTGTATGGGTGTGTGTTACATTACATTCACTAGTAGGAGTGAGAAAAACATCACGAGGTGGTGCGCATTGTATGGGTGTGTGTTACATTACATTCACTAGTAGGAGTGAGAAAAACATCACGGGGTGGTGCGCATTGTATGGGTGTGTGTTACATTACATTCACTAGTAGGAGTGAGAAAAACATCACGGGGTGGTGTGAATCGGAGGGTCTGAATTACAATAGGCAGTGAGTGGCAATGTAGGATGGAGAATAGCACCGCGGGTTGGTCAGCATGGGGAGGTCAGGGAACATGCAGTGGCAATGTAGGATAGGTTTGTGAAAAACATCGCAGGGTGGTGCGCATTGTATGGGTGTGTGTTACATTACATTCACTAGTAGGAGTGAGAAAAACATCACGGGGTGGTGCGCATTGTATGGGTGTGTGGTACATTACATTCACTAGTAGGAGTGAGAAAAACATCACGGGGTGGTGTGTATCGGAAGGTCTGAATTAGAATAAGCAGTGAGTGGCAATGTAGGATGGAGAAAAGCACCGCGGGGTGGTCAGCATGGGGAGGTCAGGGAACATGTAGTGGCAATGTAGGATAGCTTTCTGAAAAACATGGCGGGGTTGTGCACATTGTATGGGTGTGTGTTACATTACGTTCACTAGTAGGAGTGAGAAAAACATCACGGGGTCGTGTTAATCGGAAGGTCTGAATTAGGATAGGCAGTGAGTGGCAATGTAGGACGGAGAAAAGCACCGCGGGGTCGTCAGCATGGGGAGGTCAGGGAACATGCAGTGGCAATGTAGTATAGGTTTCTGAACAAAATCGCCGGGTGGTGCGCATTGCATGGGTGTGTGTTACATTACATTCACTAGTAGGAGTGAGAAAAACATCACGGGGTGGTGTGAATCGGAGCGTCTGACTTAGGATAGGCAGTGAGTGGAAATTTAGGATGGAGAAAAGCATCGCGGGGTGGTCAGCATGGGGAGGTCAGGGAACAAGCAGTGGCAATGTAGGATAAGTTTCTGAAAAACATCGCGAGGTGGTGCGCATTGTATGGCTGTGTGTTACATTACATTCACTAGTAGGATTGAGAAAAACATCGCAGGGAGGTGCCCATTGTATGGGTGTGTGTTACATTACATTCACTAGTAGCAGTGAGAAAAACATCACGGGGTGGTGTGAATCGGAGGGTTTGAATTAGGATAGGCAGGGAGTGGCAATGTAGGATGGAGAAAAGCACCGCGGGGTGGTCAGCATGGGGAGGTCAGGGAACATGCCGTGGCAATGTAGGATAGGTTTCTGAAAAACATCGTGGGGTGGGGCGCATTGTATGGGTGTGTGTTACATTACATTCAGTAGTAGGATTCAGAAAAACATCACGGGGTGGTGCGCATTGTATGGGTGTGTGTTACAATACATTCACTAGTAGGAGTGAGAAAAACATCATGGGGTGGTGTGAATCGGAGGGTCTGAATTAGGATAGGCAGGGAGTGGCAATGTAGGATGGAGAAAAGCACCGCGGGGTGGTCAGCATGGGGAGGTCAGGGAACATGCAGTGGCATTGTAGGATAGGTTTCTGAAAAACATCGCGGGGTGGTGCGCATTGTATGGGTGTGTGTTACATTACATTCACTAGTAGGAGTGAGAAAAACATCGCGGGGTGGTACGCATTTTATGGGTGTGTGTTACATTACATTCACTAGTAGGAGTGAGAAAAACATCACGCAGTGGTGTGAATCGGAGGGTCTGAATTAGGATAGGCAGTGAGTGGCAATGTATGATGGAGAAAAGCACCGTGGGGTGGTCAGCATTGGGAGGTCAGGGAACATGCATTGGCATTGTAGGATAGGTTTCTGAAAAACATCGCGGGGTGGTGCGCATTGTATGGGTGTGTGTTACATTACATTCACTAGTAGGAGTGACAAAAGCATCACGGGGTGGTGTTAATCGGAGGGTCTGAAATAGGATAGGCAGTGAGTGGCAATGTAGGATGCAGAAAAGCACCGCGGTGTGGTCAGCATGGGGAGGTCAGGGAACATGCAGTGGCAATGTAGGATAGGTTTCTGAAAAACATCGCGGTGTGGTGCGCATTGTATGGGTGTGTGTTACATTACATTCACTAGTAGGAGTGAGAAAATCATCACGGGGTGGTGCGCATTGTATGGGTGTGTGTTACATTACATTCACTAGTAGTATTGAGTAAAACATCGTGGGGTGGTGCCCATTGTATGGGTGTGTGTTACATTACATTCACGAGTAGGAGTGAGAAAAACATCACGCAGTGGTGTGATCGGAGGGTCTCAATTAGGATAGGCAGTGAGTGGCAATGTAGGATGGAGAAAAGCATCGCGGGGTGGTCAGCATGGGGAGGTCAGGGAACAAGCAGTGGCAATGTAGGATAGGTTTCTGAAAAACATCGCGGGGTGGTGCGCATTGTAAGGGTGTGTGTTACATTACATTCACTAGCAGGAGTGAGAAAAACATCACGGGGTGGTGCGCATTTTATGGGTGTGTGTTACATTACATTCACTAGCAGGAGTGAGAAAAACATCACGGTGTGGTGCGCATTGTATGGGTGTGTGTTACATTACATTCACCAATAGGAGTGAGAAAAACATCACGGGGTGTTTGAATCGGACAGTCTGAAGTAGGATAGGCACTGAGTGGCTATGTAGGATGGAGAAAAGCAACGCGGGGTGGTCATCTTGGGGAGGTCAGGGAACATGCAGTGGCAATGTGGGATAGGTTTCTGAAAAACATCGCGGGGTGGTGCGCATTGTATGGGTGTGTGTTACATTACATTCACTAGTAGGAGTGAGAAAAACATCACGGGGTGGTGCGCATTGTATGGGTGTGTGTTACATTACATTCACTATTAGGAGTGAGAAAAACATCACAGGGTGGTGTGAATCGGAGGGTCTGAATTAGGATAGGCAGTGAGTGGCAATGTAGGATGGAGAAAAGCACCGCAGGGTGGTCAGCATGGGGAGATCAGGGAACATGCAGTGGCAATGTAGGATAGGATTCTGAAAAACATCGCGGGGTGGTGCGCATTGTATGTGTGTTTGTTACATTACATTCACTAGTAGGAGTGAGAAAAACATCGCGGGGTGTTGCGCATTGTATGGGTTTGTGTTACATTACATTCACTAGTAGGATTGAGAAAAACATAACGGGGTGGTGCGCATTGTATGGGTGTGTGTTACATTACATTCACTAGTAGGAGTGAGAAAAACATCACAGGGTGGTGTGATTCGGAGGGCCTGAATTAGGATAGGCAGTGAGTGGCAATTTAGGATGGAGAAAAGCCCCGCGGGGTCGTCAGCATGGGGAGGTCAGGGAACATGCAGTGGCAATGAAGGATAGGTTTCTGAAAAACATCGCTGGGTGGTGCGCATTGTATGGGTGTGTGTTACATTACATTCACTAGTAGGAGTGAGAAAAACATCACGGTGTGGTGTGAATCGGAGGGTCTGAATTAGGATAGGCAGTGAGTGGCAATGTAGGATGGAGAAAAGCACCGCGGGGTGGTCAGCATGGGGAGGTCAGGGAACATGGAGTGGCAATGTAGGATAGGTTTCTGAAAAAAATCGCGGGGTGCTGCGCATTGTATGGGTGTGTGTTACATTACATTTACTAGTAGGAGTGAGAAAAACATCCAGGGGTGGTGTTAATCGGAGGGTCTGTATTAGGATAGGCAGGGAGTGGCAATGTAGGATGGAGAAAAGCACCGCGGGTTCGTCAGAATGGGGAGGTCAGGGAACATGCAGTGGCAATGTAGGATAGTTTTCTGAACAACATCGCGGGGTGGTGCGCATTGTATGGGTGTTTCTTACATTACATTAACTAGTGGGAGTGAGAAAAACATAACAGGGTGGTGCGCATTGTATGGGTGTGTGTTACATTACATTCACTAGTAGGAGTGAGAAAAACATCACGGGGTGGTGCGCATTGTATGGGTGTGTGTTACATTACATTCACTAATAGGAGTGAGAAAAACATCACGGGGTGGTGTGAATCGGAGGGTCTGAATTAGGATAGGCAGTGAGTGGCAATGTAGGATGGAGAAAAGCACCGCGGGGTGGTCAGCATGGGGAGGTCAGGGAACATGCAGTGGCAATGTAGGATAGGTTTCTGAAAAACATCGCGGGATGATGTGCATTGTATGGGTGTGTGTTACATTACATTCACTAGTAGGATTGAGAAAAACATCACGGGGTGGTGCGCATTGTATGGGTGTGTGTTACATTACATTCACTAGTAGGAGTGAGAAAAACATCACGGGGTGGTGCGCATTGTATGGGTGTGTGTTACATTACATTCACTAATAGGAGTGAGAAAAACATCACGGGGTGGTGTGAATCGGAGGGTCTGAATTATAATAGGCAGTGAGTGGCAATGTAGGATGGAGAAAAGCACCGCGGGTTGGTCAGCATGGGGAGGTCAGGGAACATGCAGTGGCAATGTAGGATAGGTTTGTGAAATACATCGCAGGGTGGTGCGCATTGTATGGGTGTGTGTTACATTACATTCACTAGTAGGAGTGAGAAAAACATCACGGGGTGGTGCGCATTGTATGGGTGTGAGTTACATTACATTCACTAGTAGGAGTGAGAAAAACATCACGGGGTGGTGTGAATCGGAGGGTCTGAATAAGAATAGGCAGTGAGTGGCAATGTAGGATTGAGAAAAGCACCGCGGGGTGGTCAGCATGGGGAGGTCAGGGAACATGCAGTGGCAATGTAGGATAGGTTTCTGAAAAACATCGCGGGGTCGTGCGCATTGTATGGGTGTGTGTTACATTACATTCACTAGTAGGAGTGAGAAAAACATCACGGGGTGGTGCGCATTGTATGGGTGTGTGTTGCATTACATTCACTAGTAGGAGTGAGAAAAACATCACGGGGTGGTGTGAATCGGAGGGTCTGAATTAGGATAGGCAGTGAGTGGCAATGTAGGATGGAGAAAAACACCGCGGGGTGGTCAGCATGGGGAGGTCAGGGAACTTGCAGTGGCAATGTAGGATAGGTTTCTGAAAAACATCGCGGGATGGTGCGCATTGTATGGGTGTGTGTTACATTACATTCACTAGTAGGATTGAGAAAAACATCACGGGGTGGTGCGCATTGTATGGGTGTGTGTTACATTACATTTACTAGTAGGAGTGAGAAAAACATCACGGGGTGGTGTGAATCGGAGGGTCTGAATTATAATAGGCAGTGAGTGGCAATGTAGGATGGAGAAAAGCACCGCGGGTTGGTCAGCATGGGGAGGTCAGGGAACATGCAGTGGCAATGTAGGATAGGTTTGTGAAAAACATCGCAGGGTGGTGCGGATTGTATGGGTGTGTGTTACATTACATTCACTAGTAGGAGTGAGAAAAACATCACGAGGTGGTGCGCATTGTATGGGTGTGTGTTACATTACATTCACTAGTAGGAGTGAGAAAAACATCACGGGGTGGTGCGCATTGTATGGGTGTGTGTTACATTACATTCACTAGTAGGAGTGAGAAAAACATCACGGGGTGGTGTGAATCGGAGGGTCTGAATTACAATAGGCAGTGAGTGGCAATGTAGGATGGAGAATAGCACCGCGGGTTGGTCAGCATGGGGAGGTCAGGGAACATGCAGTGGCAATGTAGGATAGGTTTGTGAAAAACATCGCAGGGTGGTGCGCATTGTATGGGTGTGTGTTACATTACATTCACTAGTAGGAGTGAGAAAAACATCACGGGGTGGTGCGCATTGTATGGGTGTGTGGTACATTACATTCACTAGTAGGAGTGAGAAAAACATCACGGGGTGGTGTGTATCGGAAGGTCTGAATTAGAATAAGCAGTGAGTGGCAATGTAGGATGGAGAAAAGCACCGCGGGGTGGTCAGCATGGGGAGGTCAGGGAACATGTAGTGGCAATGTAGGATAGCTTTCTGAAAAACATGGCGGGGTTGTGCACATTGTATGGGTGTGTGTTACATTACGTTCACTAGTAGGAGTGAGAAAAACATCACGGGGTCGTGTTAATCGGAAGGTCTGAATTAGGATAGGCAGTGAGTGGCAATGTAGGACGGAGAAAAGCACCGCGGGGTCGTCAGCATGGGGAGGTCAGGGAACATGCAGTGGCAATGTAGTATAGGTTTCTGAACAAAATCGCCGGGTGGTGCGCATTGCATGGGTGTGTGTTACATTACATTCACTAGTAGGAGTGAGAAAAACATCACGGGGTGGTGTGAATCGGAGCGTCTGACTTAGGATAGGCAGTGAGTGGAAATTTAGGATGGAGAAAAGCATCGCGGGGTGGTCAGCATGGGGAGGTCAGGGAACAAGCAGTGGCAATGTAGGATAAGTTTCTGAAAAACATCGCGAGGTGGTGCGCATTGTATGGCTGTGTGTTACATTACATTCACTAGTAGGATTGAGAAAAACATCGCAGGGAGGTGCCCATTGTATGGGTGTGTGTTACATTACATTCACTAGTAGCAGTGAGAAAAACATCACGGGGTGGTGTGAATCGGAGGGTTTGAATTAGGATAGGCAGGGAGTGGCAATGTAGGATGGAGAAAAGCACCGCGGGGTGGTCAGCATGGGGAGGTCAGGGAACATGCCGTGGCAATGTAGGATAGGTTTCTGAAAAACATCGTGGGGTGGGGCGCATTGTATGGGTGTGTGTTACATTACATTCAGTAGTAGGATTCAGAAAAACATCACGGGGTGGTGCGCATTGTATGGGTGTGTGTTACAATACATTCACTAGTAGGAGTGAGAAAAACATCATGGGGTGGTGTGAATCGGAGGGTCTGAATTAGGATAGGCAGGGAGTGGCAATGTAGGATGGAGAAAAGCACCGCGGGGTGGTCAGCATGGGGAGGTCAGGGAACATGCAGTGGCATTGTAGGATAGGTTTCTGAAAAACATCGCGGGGTGGTGCGCATTGTATGGGTGTGTGTTACATTACATTCACTAGTAGGAGTGAGAAAAACATCGCGGGGTGGTACGCATTTTATGGGTGTGTGTTACATTACATTCACTAGTAGGAGTGAGAAAAACATCACGCAGTGGTGTGAATCGGAGGGTCTGAATTAGGATAGGCAGTGAGTGGCAATGTATGATGGAGAAAAGCACCGTGGGGTGGTCAGCATTGGGAGGTCAGGGAACATGCATTGGCATTGTAGGATAGGTTTCTGAAAAACATCGCGGGGTGGTGCGCATTGTATGGGTGTGTGTTACATTACATTCACTAGTAGGAGTGACAAAAGCATCACGGGGTGGTGTTAATCGGAGGGTCTGAAATAGGATAGGCAGTGAGTGGCAATGTAGGATGCAGAAAAGCACCGCGGTGTGGTCAGCATGGGGAGGTCAGGGAACATGCAGTGGCAATGTAGGATAGGTTTCTGAAAAACATCGCGGTGTGGTGCGCATTGTATGGGTGTGTGTTACATTACATTCACTAGTAGGAGTGAGAAAATCATCACGGGGTGGTGCGCATTGTATGGGTGTGTGTTACATTACATTCACTAGTAGTATTGAGTAAAACATCGTGGGGTGGTGCCCATTGTATGGGTGTGTGTTACATTACATTCACGAGTAGGAGTGAGAAAAACATCACGCAGTGGTGTGATCGGAGGGTCTCAATTAGGATAGGCAGTGAGTGGCAATGTAGGATGGAGAAAAGCATCGCGGGGTGGTCAGCATGGGGAGGTCAGGGAACAAGCAGTGGCAATGTAGGATAGGTTTCTGAAAAACATCGCGGGGTGGTGCGCATTGTAAGGGTGTGTGTTACATTACATTCACTAGCAGGAGTGAGAAAAACATCACGGGGTGGTGCGCATTTTATGGGTGTGTGTTACATTACATTCACTAGCAGGAGTGAGAAAAACATCACGGTGTGGTGCGCATTGTATGGGTGTGTGTTACATTACATTCACCAATAGGAGTGAGAAAAACATCACGGGGTGTTTGAATCGGACAGTCTGAAGTAGGATAGGCACTGAGTGGCTATGTAGGATGGAGAAAAGCAACGCGGGGTGGTCATCTTGGGGAGGTCAGGGAACATGCAGTGGCAATGTGGGATAGGTTTCTGAAAAACATCGCGGGGTGGTGCGCATTGTATGGGTGTGTGTTACATTACATTCACTAGTAGGAGTGAGAAAAACATCACGGGGTGGTGCGCATTGTATGGGTGTGTGTTACATTACATTCACTATTAGGAGTGAGAAAAACATCACAGGGTGGTGTGAATCGGAGGGTCTGAATTAGGATAGGCAGTGAGTGGCAATGTAGGATGGAGAAAAGCACCGCAGGGTGGTCAGCATGGGGAGATCAGGGAACATGCAGTGGCAATGTAGGATAGGATTCTGAAAAACATCGCGGGGTGGTGCGCATTGTATGTGTGTTTGTTACATTACATTCACTAGTAGGAGTGAGAAAAACATCGCGGGGTGTTGCGCATTGTATGGGTTTGTGTTACATTACATTCACTAGTAGGATTGAGAAAAACATAACGGGGTGGTGCGCATTGTATGGGTGTGTGTTACATTACATTCACTAGTAGGAGTGAGAAAAACATCACAGGGTGGTGTGATTCGGAGGGCCTGAATTAGGATAGGCAGTGAGTGGCAATTTAGGATGGAGAAAAGCCCCGCGGGGTCGTCAGCATGGGGAGGTCAGGGAACATGCAGTGGCAATGAAGGATAGGTTTCTGAAAAACATCGCTGGGTGGTGCGCATTGTATGGGTGTGTGTTACATTACATTCACTAGTAGGAGTGAGAAAAACATCACGGTGTGGTGTGAATCGGAGGGTCTGAATTAGGATAGGCAGTGAGTGGCAATGTAGGATGGAGAAAAGCACCGCGGGGTGGTCAGCATGGGGAGGTCAGGGAACATGGAGTGGCAATGTAGGATAGGTTTCTGAAAAAAATCGCGGGGTGCTGCGCATTGTATGGGTGTGTGTTACATTACATTTACTAGTAGGAGTGAGAAAAACATCCAGGGGTGGTGTTAATCGGAGGGTCTGTATTAGGATAGGCAGGGAGTGGCAATGTAGGATGGAGAAAAGCACCGCGGGTTCGTCAGAATGGGGAGGTCAGGGAACATGCAGTGGCAATGTAGGATAGTTTTCTGAACAACATCGCGGGGTGGTGCGCATTGTATGGGTGTTTCTTACATTACATTAACTAGTGGGAGTGAGAAAAACATAACAGGGTGGTGCGCATTGTATGGGTGTGTGTTACATTACATTCACTAGTAGGAGTGAGAAAAACATCACGGGGTGGTGCGCATTGTATGGGTGTGTGTTACATTACATTCACTAATAGGAGTGAGAAAAACATCACGGGGTGGTGTGAATCGGAGGGTCTGAATTAGGATAGGCAGTGAGTGGCAATGTAGGATGGAGAAAAGCACCGCGGGGTGGTCAGCATGGGGAGGTCAGGGAACATGCAGTGGCAATGTAGGATAGGTTTCTGAAAAACATCGCGGGATGATGTGCATTGTATGGGTGTGTGTTACATTACATTCACTAGTAGGATTGAGAAAAACATCACGGGGTGGTGCGCATTGTATGGGTGTGTGTTACATTACATTCACTAGTAGGAGTGAGAAAAACATCACGGGGTGGTGCGCATTGTATGGGTGTGTGTTACATTACATTCACTAATAGGAGTGAGAAAAACATCACGGGGTGGTGTGAATCGGAGGGTCTGAATTATAATAGGCAGTGAGTGGCAATGTAGGATGGAGAAAAGCACCGCGGGTTGGTCAGCATGGGGAGGTCAGGGAACATGCAGTGGCAATGTAGGATAGGTTTGTGAAATACATCGCAGGGTGGTGCGCATTGTATGGGTGTGTGTTACATTACATTCACTAGTAGGAGTGAGAAAAACATCACGGGGTGGTGCGCATTGTATGGGTGTGAGTTACATTACATTCACTAGTAGGAGTGAGAAAAACATCACGGGGTGGTGTGAATCGGAGGGTCTGAATAAGAATAGGCAGTGAGTGGCAATGTAGGATTGAGAAAAGCACCGCGGGGTGGTCAGCATGGGGAGGTCAGGGAACATGCAGTGGCAATGTAGGATAGGTTTCTGAAAAACATCGCGGGGTCGTGCGCATTGTATGGGTGTGTGTTACATTACATTCACTAGTAGGAGTGAGAAAAACATCACGGGGTGGTGCGCATTGTATGGGTGTGTGTTACATTACATTCACTAGTAGGAGTGAGAAAAACATCACGGGGTGGTGTGAATCGGAGGGTCTGTATTAGGATAGGAAGTGAGTGGCAATGTAGGATGGAGAAAAGCACCGCGGGGTGGTCAGCATGGGGAGATCAGGGAACATGCAGTGGCAATGTAGGATAGGTTTATGAAAAACATCGCGGGGTGGTGCGCATTGTATGGGTGTTTGTTACATTACATTCACTAGTAGGAGTGAGAAAAACATCCGGGGTGTTGCGCATTGTATGGGTGTGTGTTACATTACATTCACTAGTAGGATTGAGAAAAACATAACGAGGTGGTGCGCATTGTATGGGTGTGTATTACATTACATTCACTAGTAGGAGTGAGAAAAACATCACGGTGTGGTGTGAATCGGAGGGTCTGAATTAGGATAGGCAGTGAGTGGCAATGTAGGATGTAGAAAAGCACCGTGGGGTGGTCAGCATGGGGAGGTCAGGGAACATGGAGTGGCAATGTAGGATAGGATTCTGAAAAACATCGCGGGGTGGTGCGCATTGTATGGGTGTGTGTTACATTATATTCACTAGTAGGAGTGAGAAAATCATCACGGGGTGGTGCGCATTGTATGGGTGTGTGTTACATTACATTCACTAGTAGGATTGAGTAAAACATCGCGGGGTGGTGCCCATTGTATGGGTGTGTGTTACATTACATTCACGAGTAGGAGTGAGAAAAACATCACGCAGTGGTGTGATCGGAGGGTCTCAATTAGGATAGGCAGTGAGTGGCAATGTAGGATGGAGAAAAGCATCGCGGGGTGGTCAGCATGGGGAGGTCAGGGAACAAGCAGTGGCAATGTAGGATAGGTTTCTGAAAAACATCGCGGGGTGGTGCGCATTGTAAGGGTGTGTGTTACATTACATTCACTAGCAGGAGTGAGAAAAACATCACGGGGTGGTGCGCATTGTATGGGTGTGTGTTACATTACATTCACTAGCAGGAGTGAGAAAAACATCACGGTGTGGTGCGCATTGTATGGGTGTGTGTTACATTACATTCACCAATAGGAGTGAGAAAAACATCACGGGGTGTTTGAATCGGACAGTCTGAAGTAGGATAGGCACTGAGTGGCTATGTAGGATGGAGAAAAGCAACGCGGGGTGGTCATCTTGGGGAGGTCAGGGAACATGCAGTGGCAATGTAGGATAGGTTTCTGAAAAACATCGCGGGGTGGTGCGCATTGTATGGGTGTGTGTTACATTACATTCACTAGTAGGAGTGAGAAAAACATCACGGGGTGGTGCGCATTGTATGGGTGTGTGTTACATTACATTCACTATTAGGAGTGAGAAAAACATCACAGGGTGGTGTGAATCGGAGGGTCTGAATTAGGATAGGCAGTGAGTGGCAATGTAGGATGGAGAAAAGCACCGCAGGGTGGTCAGCATGGGGAGATCAGGGAACATGCAGTGGCAATGTAGGATAGGATTCTGAAAAACATCGCGGGGTGGTGCGCATTGTATGGGTGTTTGTTACATTACATTCACTAGTAGGAGTGAGAAAAACATCGCGGGGTGTTGCGCATTGTATGGGTTTGTGTTACATTACATTCACTAGTAGGATTGAGAAAAACATAACGGGGTGGTGCGCATTGTATGGGTGTGTGTTACATTACATTCACTAGTAGGAGTGAGAAAAACATCACAGGGTGGTGTGATTCGGAGGGCCTGAATTAGGATAGGCAGTGAGTGGCAATTTAGGATGGAGAAAAGCCCCGCGGGGTCGTCAGCATGGGGAGGTCAGGGAACATGCAGTGGCAATGAAGGATAGGTTTCTGAAAAACATCGCTGGGTGGTGCGCATTGTATGGGTGTGTGTTACATTACATTCACTAGTAGGAGTGAGAAAAACATCACGGTGTGGTGTGAATCGGAGGGTCTGAATTAGGATAGGCAGTGAGTGGCAATGTAGGATGGAGAAAAGCACCGCGGGGTGGTCAGCATGGGGAGGTCAGGGAACATGGAGTGGCAATGTAGGATAGGTTTCTGAAAAAAATCGCGGGGTGCTGCGCATTGTATGGGTGTGTGTTACATTACATTCACTAGTAGGAGTGAGAAAAACATCCAGGGGTGGTGTTAATCGGAGGGTCTGTATTAGGATAGGCAGTGAGTGGCAATGTAGGATGGAGAAAAGCACCGCGGGGTCGTCAGAATGGGGAGGTCAGGGAACATGCAGTGGCAATGTAGGATAGTTTTCTGAACAACATCGCGGGGTGGTGCGCATTGTATGGGTGTTTCTTACATTACATTAACTAGTGGGAGTGAGAAAAACATAACAGGGTGGTGCGCATTGTATGGGTGTGTGTTACATTACATTCACTAGTAGGAGTGAGAAAAACATCACGGGGTGGTGCGCATTGTATGGGTGTGTGTTACATTACATTCACTAATAGGAGTGAGAAAAACATCACGGGGTGGTGTGAATCGGAGGGTCTGAATTAGGATAGGCAGTGAGTGGCAATGTAGGATGGAGAAAAGCACCGCGGGGTGGTCAGCATGGGGAGGTCAGGGAACATGCAGTGGCAATGTAGGATAGGTTTCTGAAAAACATCGCGGGATGATGTGCATTGTATGGGTGTGTGTTACATTACATTCACTAGTAGGATTGAGAAAAACATCACGGGGTGGTGCGCATTGTATGGGTGTGTGTTACATTACATTCACTAGTAGGAGTGAGAAAAACATCACGGGGTGGTGCGCATTGTATGGGTGTGTGTTACATTACATTCACTAGTAGGAGTGAGAAAAACATCACGGGGTGGTGTGAATAGGAAGGTCTGAATTATAATAGGCAGTGAGTGGCAATGTAGGATGGAGAAAAGCACCGCGGGTTGGTCAGCATGGGGAGGTCAGGGAACATGCAGTGGCAATGTAGGATAGGTTTGTGAAATACATCGCAGGGTGGTGCGCATTGTATGGGTGTGTGTTACATTACATTCACTAGTAGGAGTGAGAAAAACATCACGGGGTGGTGCGCATTGTATGGGTGTGTGTTACATTACATTCACTAGTAGGAGTGAGAAAAACATCACGGGGTGGTGTGAATCGGAGGGTATGAATAAGAATAGGCAGTGAGTGGCAATGTAGGATTGAGAAAAGCACCGCGGGGTGGTCAGCATGGGGAGGTCAGGGAACATGCAGTGGCAATGTAGGATAGGTTTCTGAAAAACATCGCGGGGTCGTGCGCATTGTATGGGTGTGTGTTACATTACATTCACTAGTAGGAGTGAGAAAAACATCACGGGGTGGTGCGCATTGTATGGGTGTGTGTTACATTACATTCACTAGTAGGAGTGAGAAAAACATCACGGGGTGGTGTGAATCGGAGGGTCTGTATTAGGATAGGAAGTGAGTGGCAATGTAGGATGGAGAAAAGCACCGCGGGGTGGTCAGCATGGGGAGATCAGGGAACATGCAGTGGCAATGTAGGATAGGTTTATGAAAAACATCGCGGGGTGGTGCGCATTGTATGGGTGTTTGTTACATTACATTCACTAGTAGGAGTGAGAAAAACATCCGGGGTGTTGCGCATTGTATGGGTGTGTGTTACATTACATTCACTAGTAGGATTGAGAAAAACATAACGAGGTGGTGCGCATTGTATGGGTGTGTATTACATTACATTCACTAGTAGGAGTGAGAAAAACATCACAGGATGGTGTGATTTGGAGGGTCTGAATTAGGATAGGCAGTGAGTGGCAATTTAGGATGGAGAAAAGCCCCGCGGGGTCGTCAGCATGGGGAGGTCAGGGAACATGCAGTGGCAATGAAGGATAGGTTTCTGAAAAACATCGCTGGGTGGTGCGCATTGTATAGGTGTGTGTTACATTACATTCACTAGTAGGAGTGAGAAAAACATCACGGTGTGGTGTGAATCGGAGGGTCTGAATTAGGATAGGCAGTGAGTGGCAATGTAGGATGTAGAAAAGCACCGCGGGGTGGTCAGCATGGGGAGGTCAGGGAACATGGAGTGGCAATGTAGGATAGGATTGTGAAAAACATCGCGGGGTGGTGCGCATTGTATGGGTGTGTGTTACATTACATTCACTAGTAGGAGTGAGAAAATCATCACGGGGTGGTGCGCATTGTATGGGTGTGTGTTACATTACATTCACTAGTAGGATTGAGTAAAACATCGCGGGGTGGTGCCCATTGTATGGGTGTGTGTTACATTACATTCACGAGTAGGAGTGAGAAAAACATCACGCAGTGGTGTGATCGGAGGGTCTCAATTTGGATAGGCAGTGAGTGGCAATGTAGGATGGAGAAAAGCATCGCGGGGTGGTCAGCATGGGGAGGTCAGGGAACAAGCAGTGGCAATGTAGGATAGGTTTCTGAAAAACATCGCGGGGTGGTGCGCATTGTAAGGGTGTGTGTTACATTACATTCACTAGCAGGGGTGAGAAAAACATCACGGGGTGGTGCGCATTGTATGGGTGTGTGTTACATTACATTCACTAGCAGGAGTGAGAAAAACATCACGGTGTGGTGCGCATTGTATGGGTGTGTGTTACATTACATTCACTAGTAGGAGTGAGAAAAACATCACGGGGTGTTTGAATCGGAGAGTCTGAATTAGGATAGGCACTGAGTGGCTATGTAGGATGGAGAAAAGCAACGCGGGGTGGTCATCTTGGGGAGGTCAGGGAACATGCAGTGGCAATGTAGGATAGGTTTCTGAAAAACATCGCGGGGTGGTGCGCATTGTATGGGTGTGTGTTACATTACATTCACTAGTAGGAGTGAGAAAAACATCACGGGGTGGTGCGCATTGTATGGGTGTGTGTTACATTACATTCACTATTAGGAGTGAGAAAAACATCACAGGGTGGTGTGAATCGGAGGGTCTGAATTAGGATAGGCAGTGAGTGGCAATGTAGGATGGAGAAAAGCACCGCAGGGTGGTCAGCATGGGGAGATCAGGGAACATGCAGTGGCAATGTAGGATAGGTTTCTGAAAAACATCGCGGGGTGGTGCGCATTGTATGGGTGTTTGTTACATTACATTCACTAGTAGGAGTGAGAAAAACATCGCGGGGTGTTGCGCATTGTATGGGTGTGTGTTACATTACATTCACTAGTAGGATTGAGAAAAACATAACGGGGTGGTGCGCATTGTATGGGTGTGTGTTACATTACATTCACTAGTAGGAGAAAAACATCACGCGGTGGTGTGAATCGGAGGGTCTGAATTAGGATAGGCAGTGAGTGGCAATGTAGGACGGAGAAAAGCACCGCGGGTTCGTCAGCATGGGGAGGTCAGGGAACATGCAGTGGCAATGTAGGATAGGTTTCTGAACAAAATCGCCGGGTGGTGCGCATTGCATGGGTGTGTGTTACATTACATTCACTAGTAGGAGTGAGAAAAACATCACGGGGTGGTGTGAATCGGAGCGTCTGAATTAGGATAGGCAGTGAGTGGAAATTTAGGATGGAGAAAAGCATCGCGGGGTGGTCAGCATGGGGAGGTCAGGGAACAAGCAGTGGCAATGTAGGATAAGTTTCTGAAAAACATCGCGGGGTGGTGCGCATTGTATGGCTGTGTGTTACATTACATTCACTAGCAGGAGTGAGAAAAACATTACGGTGTGGTGCGCATTGTGTGGCTGTGTGTTACATTACATTCAATAGTAGGAGTGAGAAAAACATCACGGGGTGTGTGAATCGGAGCGTCTGAATTAGGATAGGCAGTGAGTGGCAATGTAGGATGGAGAAAAGCACCGCGGGGTGGTCAGCATGGGGAGGTCAGGGAACATGCAGTGGCAATGTAGGATAGGTTTCTGAAAAACATCGCGGGATGATGTGCATTGTATGGGTGTGTGTTACATTACATTCACTAGTAGGATTGAGAAAAACATCACGGGGTGGTGCGCATTGTATGGGTGTGTGTTACATTACATTCACTAGTAGGAGTGAGAAAAACATCACGGGGTGGTGCGCATTGTATGGGTGTGTGTTACATTACATTCACTAATAGCAGTGAGAAAAACATCACGGGGTGGTGTGAATCGGAGGGTCTGTATTAGGATAGGAAGTGAGTGGCAATGTAGGATGGAGAAAAGCACCGCGGGGTGGTCAGCATGGGGAGATCAGGGAACATGCAGTGGCAATGTAGGATAGGTTTATGAAAAACATCGCGGGGTGGTGCGCATTGTATGCGTGTTTGTTACATTACATTCACTAGTAGGAGTGAGAAAAACATCCGGGGTGTTGCGCATTGTATGGGTGTGTGTTACATTACATTCACTAGTAGGATTGAGAAAAACATAACGAGGTGGTGCGCATTGTATGGGTGTGTATTACATTACATTCACTAGTAGGAGTGAGAAAAACATCACAGGGTGGTGTGATTTGGAGGGTCTGAATTAGGATAGGCAGTGAGTGGCAATTTAGGATGGAGAAAAGCCCCGCGGGGTCGTCAGCATGGGGAGGTCAGGGAACATGCAGTGGCAATGAAGGATAGGTTTCTGAAAAACATCGCTGGGTGGTGCGAATTGTATAGGTGTGTGTTACATTACATTCACTAGTAGGAGTGAGAAAAACATCACGGTGTGGTGTGAATCGGAGGGTCTGAATTAGGATAGGCAGTGAGTGGCAATGTAGGATGTAGAAAAGCACCGTGGGGTGGTCAGCATGGGGAGGTCAGGGAACATGGAGTGGCAATGTAGGATAGGATTCTGAAAAACATCGCGGGGTGGTGCGCATTGTATGGGTGTGTGTTACATTATATTCACTAGTAGGAGTGAGAAAATCATCACGGGGTGGTGCGCATTGTATGGGTGTGTGTTACATTACATTCCCTAGTAGGATTGAGTAAAACATCGCGGGGTGGTGCCCATTGTATGGGTGTGTGTTACATTACATTCACGAGTAGGAGTGAGAAAAACATCACGCAGTGGTGTGATCGGAGGGTCTCAATTAGGATAGGCAGTGAGTGGCAATGTAGGATGGAGAAAAGCATCGCGGGGTGGTCAGCATGGGGAGGTCAGGGAACAAGCAGTGGCAATGTAGGATAGGTTTCTGAAAAACATCGCGGGGTGGTGCGCATTGTAAGGGTGTGTGTTACATTACATTCACTAGCAGGAGTGAGAAAAACATCACGGGTTGGTGCGCATTGTATGGGTGTGTGTTACATTACATTCACTAGCAGGAGTGAGAAAAACATCACGGTGTGGTGCGCATTGTATGGGTGTGTGTTACATTACATTCACCAATAGGAGTGAGAAAAACATCACGGGGTGTTTGAATCGGACAGTCTGAAGTAGGATAGGCACTGAGTGGCTATGTAGGATGGAGAAAAGCAACGCGGGGTGGTCATCTTGGGGAGGTCAGGGAACATGCAGTGGCAATGTAGGATAGGTTTCTGAAAAACATCGCGGGGTGGTGCGCATTGTATGGGTGTGTGTTACATTACATTCACTATTAGGAGTGAGAAAAACATCACAGGGTGGTGTGAATCGGAGGGTCTGAATTAGGATAGGCAGTGAGTGGCAATGTAGGATGGAGAAAAGCACCGCAGGGTGGTCAGCATGGGGAGATCAGGGAACATGCAGTGGCAATGTAGGATAGGATTCTGAAAAACATCGCGGGGTGCTGCGCATTGTATGGGTGTTTGTTACATTAAATTCACTAGTAGGAGTGAGAAAAACATCGCGGGGTGTTGCGCATTGTATGGGTTTGTGTTACATTACATTCACTAGTAGGATTGAGAAAAACATAACGGGGTGGTGCGCATTGTATGGGTGTGTGTTACATTACATTCACTAGTAGGAGTGAGAAAAACATCACAGGGTGGTGTGATTCGGAGGGCCTGAATTAGGATAGGCAGTGAGTGGCAATTTAGGATGGAGAAAAGCCCCGCGGGGTCGTCAGCATGGGGAGGTCAGGGAACATGCAGTGGAAATGAAGGATAGGTTTCTGAAAAACATCGCTGGGTGGTGCGCATTGTATGGGTGTGTGTTACATTACATTCACTAGTAGGAGTGAGAAAAACATCACGGGGTGGTGCGCATTGTATGGGTGTGTGTTACATTACATTCACTAGTAGGAGTGAGAAAAACATCACGGGGTGGTGCGCATTGTATGGGTGTGTGTTACATTACATTCACTAGTAGGAGTGAGAAAAACATCACGGGGTGGTGTGAATAGGAAGGTCTGAATTATAATAGGCAGTGAGTGGCAATGTAGGATGGAGAAAAGCACCGCGGGTTGGTCAGCATGGGGAGGTCAGGGAACATGCAGTGGCAATGTAGGATAGGTTTGTGAAATACATCGCAGGGTGGTGCGCATTGTATGGGTGTGTGTTACATTACATTCACTAGTAGGAGTGAGAAAAACATCACGGGGTGGTGCGCATTGTATGGGTGTGTGTTACATTACATTCACTAGTAGGAGTGAGAAAAACATCACGGGGTGGTGTGAATCGGAGGGTATGAATAAGAATAGGCAGTGAGTGGCAATGTAGGATTGAGAAAAGCACCGCGGGGTGGTCAGCATGGGGAGGTCAGGGAACATGCAGTGGCAATGTAGGATAGGTTTCTGAAAAACATCGCGGGGTCGTGCGCATTGTATGGGTGTGTGTTACATTACATTCACTAGTAGGAGTGAGAAAAACATCACGGGGTGGTGCGCATTGTATGGGTGTGTGTTACATTACATTCACTAGTAGGAGTGAGAAAAACATCACGGGGTGGTGTGAATCGGAGGGTCTGTATTAGGATAGGAAGTGAGTGGCAATGTAGGATGGAGAAAAGCACCGCGGGGTGGTCAGCATGGGGAGATCAGGGAACATGCAGTGGCAATGTAGGATAGGTTTATGAAAAACATCGCGGGGTGGTGCGCATTGTATGGGTGTTTGTTACATTACATTCACTAGTAGGAGTGAGAAAAACATCCGGGGTGTTGCGCATTGTATGGGTGTGTGTTACATTACATTCACTAGTAGGATTGAGAAAAACATAACGAGGTGGTGCGCATTGTATGGGTGTGTGTTACATTACATTCACTAGTAGGAGTGAGAAAAACATCACGGGGTGTTTGAATCGGAGAGTCTGAATTAGGATAGGCACTGAGTGGCTATGTAGGATGGAGAAAAGCAACGCGGGGTGGTCATCTTGGGGAGGTCAGGGAACATGCAGTGGCAATGTAGGATAGGTTTCTGAAAAACATCGCGGGGTGGTGCGCATTGTATGGGTGTGTGTTACATTACATTCACTAGTAGGAGTGAGAAAAACATCACGGGGTGGTGCGCATTGTATGGGTGTGTGTTACATTACATTCACTATTAGGAGTGAGAAAAACATCACAGGGTGGTGTGAATCGGAGGGTCTGAATTAGGATAGGCAGTGAGTGGCAATGTAGGATGGAGAAAAGCACCGCAGGGTGGTCAGCATGGGGAGATCAGGGAACATGCAGTGGCAATGTAGGATAGGTTTCTGAAAAACATCGCGGGGTGGTGCGCATTGTATGGGTGTTTGTTACATTACATTCACTAGTAGGAGTGAGAAAAACATCGCGGGGTGTTGCGCATTGTATGGGTGTGTGTTACATTACATTCACTAGTAGGATTGAGAAAAACATAACGGGGTGGTGCGCATTGTATGGGTGTGTGTTACATTACATTCACTAGTAGGAGAAAAACATCACGCGGTGGTGTGAATCGGAGGGTCTGAATTAGGATAGGCAGTGAGTGGCAATGTAGGACGGAGAAAAGCACCGCGGGTTCGTCAGCATGGGGAGGTCAGGGAACATGCAGTGGCAATGTAGGATAGGTTTCTGAACAAAATCGCCGGGTGGTGCGCATTGCATGGGTGTGTGTTACATTACATTCACTAGTAGGAGTGAGAAAAACATCACGGGGTGGTGTGAATCGGAGCGTCTGAATTAGGATAGGCAGTGAGTGGAAATTTAGGATGGAGAAAAGCATCGCGGGGTGGTCAGCATGGGGAGGTCAGGGAACAAGCAGTGGCAATGTAGGATAAGTTTCTGAAAAACATCGCGGGGTGGTGCGCATTGTATGGCTGTGTGTTACATTACATTCACTAGCAGGAGTGAGAAAAACATTACGGTGTGGTGCGCATTGTGTGGCTGTGTGTTACATTACATTCAATAGTAGGAGTGAGAAAAACATCACGGGGTGTGTGAATCGGAGCGTCTGAATTAGGATAGGCAGTGA
This sequence comes from Cavia porcellus, assembly GCF_034190915.1. Taxonomy (NCBI): domain Eukaryota; kingdom Metazoa; phylum Chordata; class Mammalia; order Rodentia; family Caviidae; genus Cavia; species Cavia porcellus. Next base: position 348,981 of record NW_026947569.1, read on the forward strand.
GTGGCAATGTAGGATGGAGAAAAGCACCGCGGGGTGGTCAGCATGGGGAGGTCAGGGAACATGCAGTGGCAATGTAGGATAGGTTTCTGAAAAACATCGCGGGATGATGTGCATTGTATGGGTGTGTGTTACATTACATTCACTAGTAGGATTGAGAAAAACATCACGGGGTGGTGCGCATTGTATGGGTGTGTGTTACATTACATTCACTAGTAGGAGTGAGAAAAACATCACGGGGTGGTGCGCATTGTATGGGTGTGTGTTACATTACATTCACTAATAGCAGTGAGAAAAACATCACGGGGTGGTGTGAATCGGAGGGTCTGTATTAGGATAGGAAGTGAGTGGCAATGTAGGATGGAGAAAAGCACCGCGGGGTGGTCAGCATGGGGAGATCAGGGAACATGCAGTGGCAATGTAGGATAGGTTTATGAAAAACATCGCGGGGTGGTGCGCATTGTATGCGTGTTTGTTACATTACATTCACTAGTAGGAGTGAGAAAAACATCCGGGGTGTTGCGCATTGTATGGGTGTGTGTTACATTACATTCACTAGTAGGATTGAGAAAAACATAACGAGGTGGTGCGCATTGTATGGGTGTGTATTACATTACATTCACTAGTAGGAGTGAGAAAAACATCACAGGGTGGTGTGATTTGGAGGGTCTGAATTAGGATAGGCAGTGAGTGGCAATTTAGGATGGAGAAAAGCCCCGCGGGGTCGTCAGCATGGGGAGGTCAGGGAACATGCAGTGGCAATGAAGGATAGGTTTCTGAAAAACATCGCTGGGTGGTGCGAATTGTATAGGTGTGTGTTACATTACATTCACTAGTAGGAGTGAGAAAAACATCACGGTGTGGTGTGAATCGGAGGGTCTGAATTAGGATAGGCAGTGAGTGGCAATGTAGGATGTAGAAAAGCACCGTGGGGTGGTCAGCATGGGGAGGTCAGGGAACATGGAGTGGCAATGTAGGATAGGATTCTGAAAAACATCGCGGGGTGGTGCGCATTGTATGGGTGTGTGTTACATTATATTCACTAGTAGGAGTGAGAAAATCATCACGGGGTGGTGCGCATTGTATGGGTGTGTGTTACATTACATTCCCTAGTAGGATTGAGTAAAACATCGCGGGGTGGTGCCCATTGTATGGGTGTGTGTTACATTACATTCACGAGTAGGAGTGAGAAAAACATCACGCAGTGGTGTGATCGGAGGGTCTCAATTAGGATAGGCAGTGAGTGGCAATGTAGGATGGAGAAAAGCATCGCGGGGTGGTCAGCATGGGGAGGTCAGGGAACAAGCAGTGGCAATGTAGGATAGGTTTCTGAAAAACATCGCGGGGTGGTGCGCATTGTAAGGGTGTGTGTTACATTACATTCACTAGCAGGAGTGAGAAAAACATCACGGGTTGGTGCGCATTGTATGGGTGTGTGTTACATTACATTCACTAGCAGGAGTGAGAAAAACATCACGGTGTGGTGCGCATTGTATGGGTGTGTGTTACATTACATTCACCAATAGGAGTGAGAAAAACATCACGGGGTGTTTGAATCGGACAGTCTGAAGTAGGATAGGCACTGAGTGGCTATGTAGGATGGAGAAAAGCAACGCGGGGTGGTCATCTTGGGGAGGTCAGGGAACATGCAGTGGCAATGTAGGATAGGTTTCTGAAAAACATCGCGGGGTGGTGCGCATTGTATGGGTGTGTGTTACATTACATTCACTATTAGGAGTGAGAAAAACATCACAGGGTGGTGTGAATCGGAGGGTCTGAATTAGGATAGGCAGTGAGTGGCAATGTAGGATGGAGAAAAGCACCGCAGGGTGGTCAGCATGGGGAGATCAGGGAACATGCAGTGGCAATGTAGGATAGGATTCTGAAAAACATCGCGGGGTGCTGCGCATTGTATGGGTGTTTGTTACATTAAATTCACTAGTAGGAGTGAGAAAAACATCGCGGGGTGTTGCGCATTGTATGGGTTTGTGTTACATTACATTCACTAGTAGGATTGAGAAAAACATAACGGGGTGGTGCGCATTGTATGGGTGTGTGTTACATTACATTCACTAGTAGGAGTGAGAAAAACATCACAGGGTGGTGTGATTCGGAGGGCCTGAATTAGGATAGGCAGTGAGTGGCAATTTAGGATGGAGAAAAGCCCCGCGGGGTCGTCAGCATGGGGAGGTCAGGGAACATGCAGTGGAAATGAAGGATAGGTTTCTGAAAAACATCGCTGGGTGGTGCGCATTGTATGGGTGTGTGTTACATTACATTCACTAGTAGGAGTGAGAAAAACATCACGGTGTGGTGTGAATCGGAGGGTCTGAATTAGGATAGGCAGTGAGTGGCAATGTAGGATGGAGAAAAGCACCGCGGGGTCGTCAGAATGGGGAGGTCAGGGAACATGCAGTGGCAATGTAGGATAGTTTTCTGAACAACATCGCGGGGTGGTGCGCATTGTATGGGTGTTTCTTACATTACATTAACTAGTGGGAGTGAGAAAAACATAACAGGGTGGTGCGCATTGTATGGGTGTGTGTTACATTACATTCACTAGTAGGAGTGAGAAAAACATCACGGGGTGGTGCGCATTGTATGGGTGTGTGTTACATTACATTCACTAATAGGAGTGAGAAAAACATCACGGGGTGGTGTGAATCGGAGGGTCTGAATTAGGATAGGCAGTGAGTGGCAATGTAGGATGGAGAAAAGCACCGCGGGGTGGTCAGCATGGGGAGGTCAGGGAACATGCAGTGGCAATGTAGGATAGGTTTCTGAAAAACATCGCGGGATGATGTGCATTGTATGGGTGTGTGTTACATTACATTCACTAGTAGGATTGAGAAAAACATCACGGGGTGGTGCGCATTGTATGGGTGTGTGTTACATTACATTCACTAGTAGGAGTGAGAAAAACATCACGGGGTGGTGCGCATTGTATGGGTGTGTGTTACATTACATTCACTAGTAGGAGTGAGAAAAACATCACGGGGTGGTGTGAATCGGAGGGTCTGAATTATAATAGGCAGTGAGTGGCAATGTAGGATGGAGAAAAGCACCGCGGGTTGGTCAGCATGGGGCGGTCAGGGAACATGCAGTGGCAATGTAGGATAGGTTTGTGAAATACATCGCAGGGTGGTGCGCATTGTATGGGTGTGTGTTACATTACATTCACTAGTAGGAGTGAGAAAAACATCACGGGGTGGTGCGCATTGTATGGGTGTGTGTTACATTACATTCACTAGTAGGAGTGAGAAAAACATCACGGGGTGGTGTGAATCGGAGGGTCTGAATAAGAATAGGCAGTGAGTGGCAATGTAGGATTGAGAAAAGCACCGCGGGGTGGTCAGCATGGGGAGGTCAGGGAACATGCAGTGGCAATGTAGGATAGGTTTCTGAAAAACATCGCGCGGTCGTGCGCATTGTATGGGTGTGTGTTACATTACATTCACTAGTAGGAGTGAGAAAAACATCACGGGGTGGTGCGCATTGTATGGGTGTGTGTTACATTACATTCACTAGTAGGAGTGAGAAAAACATCACGGGGTGGTGTGAATCGGAGGGTCTGTATTAGGATAGGAAGTGAGTGGCAATGTAGGATGGAGAAAAGCACCGCGGGGTGGTCAGCATGGGGAGATCAGGGAACATGCAGTGGCAATGTAGGATAGGTTTATGAAAAACATCGCGGGGTGGTGCGCATTGTATGGGTGTTTGTTACATTACATTCACTAGTAGGAGTGAGAAAAACATCCGGGGTGTTGCGCATTGTATGGGTGTGTGTTACATTACATTCACTAGTAGGATTGAGAAAAACATAACGAGGTGGTGCGCATTGTATGGGTGTGTATTACATTACATTCACTAGTAGGAGTGAGAAAAACATCACGGGGTGGTGTGAATCGGAGCGTCTGAATTAGGATAGGCAGTGAGTGGAAATTTAGGATGGAGAAAAGCATCGCGGGGTGGTCAGCATGGGGAGGTCAGGGAACAAGCAGTGGCAATGTAGGATAAGTTTCTGAAAAACATCGCGGGGTGGTGCGCATTGTATGGCTGTGTGTTACATTACATTCACTAGTAGGAGAAAAACATCACGCGGTGGTGTGAATCGGAGGGTCTGAATTAGGATAGGCAGTGAGTGGCAATGTAGGACGGAGAAAAGCACCGCGGGGTCGTCAGCATGGGGAGGTCAGGGAACATGCAGTGGCAATGTAGGATAGGTTTCTGAACAAAATCGCCGGGTGGTGCGCATTGCATGGGTGTGTGTTACATTACATTCACTAGTAGGAGTGAGAAAAACATCACGGGGTGGTGTGAATCGGAGCGTCTGAATTAGGATAGGCAGTGAGTGGAAATTTAGGATGGAGAAAAGCATCGCGGGGTGGTCAGCATGGGGAGGTCAGGGAACAAGCAGTGGCAATGTAGGATAAGTTTCTGAAAAACATCGCGGGGTGGTGCGCATTGTATGGCTGTGTGTTACATTACATTCACTAGCAGGATTGAGAAAAACATCGCGGGGTGGTGCCCATTGTATGGGTGTGTGTTACGTTACATTCACTAGTAGCAGTGAGAAAAACATCACGGGGTGGTGTGAATCGGAGGGTTTGAATTAGGATAGGCAGGGAGTGGCAATGTAGGATGGAGAAAAGCACCGCGGGGTGGTCAGCATGGAGAGGTCAGGGAACATGCCGTGGCAATGTAGGATAGGTTTCTGAAAAACATCGTGGGGTGGGGCGCATTGTATGGGTGTGTGTTACATTACATTCAGTAGTAGGATTGAGAAAAACATCACGGGGTGGTGCGCATTGTATGGGTTTGTGTTACAATACATTCACTAGTAGGAGTGAGAAAAACATCATGGGGTGGTGTGAATCGGAGGGTCTGAATTAGGATAGGCAGGGAGTGGCAATGTAGGATGGAGAAAAGCACCGCGGGGTGGTCAGCATGGGGAGGTCAGGGCACATGCAGTGGCATTGTAGGATAGGTTTCTGAAAAACATCGCGGGGTGGTGCGCATTGTATGGGTGCGTGTTACATTACATTCACTAGTAGGAGTGAGAAAAACATCGCGGGGTGGTACGCATTTTATGGGTGTGTGTTACATTACATTCACTAGTAGGAGTGAGAAAAACATCACGCAGTGGTGTGAATCGGAGGGTCTGAATTAGGATAGGCAGTGAGTGGCAATGTAGGATGGAGAAAAGCACCGCGGGGTGGTCAGCATGGGGAGGTCAGGGAACATGCATTGGCAATGTAGGATAGGTTTCTGAAAAACATCGCGGGATGATGTGCATTGTATGGGTGTGTGTTACATTACATTCACTAGTAGGATTGAGAAAAACATCACGGGGTGGTGCGCATTGTATGGGTGTGTGTTACATTACATTCACTAGTAGGAGTGAGAAAAACATCACGGGGTGGTGCGCATTGTATGGGTGTGTGTTACATTACATTCACTAGTAGGAGTGAGAAAAACATCACGGGGTGGTGTGAATCGGAGGGTCTGAATTATAATAGGCAGTGAGTGGCAATGTAGGATGGAGAAAAGCACCGCGGGTTGGTCAGCATGGGGAGGTCAGGGAACATGCAGTGGCAATGTAGGATAGGTTTGTGAAATACATCGCAGGGTGGTGCGCATTGTATGGGTGTGTGTTACATTACATTCACTAGTAGGAGTGAGAAAAACATCACGGGGTGGTGCGCATTGTATGGGTGTGTGTTACATTACATTCACTAGTAGGAGTGAGAAAAACATCACGGGGTGGTGTGAATCGGAGGGTCTGAATAAGAATAGGCAGTGAGTGGCAATGTAGGATTGAGAAAAGCACCGCGGGGTGGTCAGCATGGGGAGGTCAGGGAACATGCAGTGGCAATGTAGGATAGGTTTCTGAAAAACATCGCGGGGTCGTGCGCATTGTATGGGTGTGTGTTACATTACATTCACTAGTAGGAGTGAGAAAAACATCACGGGGTGGTGCGCATTGTATGGGTGTTTGTTACATTAAATTCACTAGTAGGAGTGAGAAAAACATCGCGGGGTGTTGCGCATTGTATGGGTTTGTGTTACATTACATTCACTAGTAGGATTGAGAAAAACATAACGGGGTGGTGCGCATTGTATGGGTGTGTGTTACATTACATTCACTAGTAGGAGTGAGAAAAACATCACAGGGTGGTGTGATTCGGAGGGCCTGAATTAGGATAGGCAGTGAGTGGCAATTTAGGATGGAGAAAAGCCCCGCGGGGTCGTCAGCATGGGGAGGTCAGGGAACATGCAGTGGAAATGAAGGATAGGTTTCTGAAAAACATCGCTGGGTGGTGCGCATTGTATGGGTGTGTGTTACATTACATTCACTAGTAGGAGTGAGAAAAACATCACGGTGTGGTGTGAATCGGAGGGTCTGAATTAGGATAGGCAGTGAGTGGCAATGTAGGATGGAGAAAAGCACCGCGGGGTCGTCAGAATGGGGAGGTCAGGGAACATGCAGTGGCAATGTAGGATAGTTTTCTGAACAACATCGCGGGGTGGTGCGCATTGTATGGGTGTTTCTTACATTACATTAACTAGTGGGAGTGAGAAAAACATAACAGGGTGGTGCGCATTGTATGGGTGTGTGTTACATTACATTCACTAGTAGGAGTGAGAAAAACATCACGGGGTGGTGCGCATTGTATGGGTGTGTGTTACATTACATTCACTAATAGGAGTGAGAAAAACATCACGGGGTGGTGTGAATCGGAGGGTCTGAATTAGGATAGGCAGTGAGTGGCAATGTAGGATGGAGAAAAGCACCGCGGGGTGGTCAGCATGGGGAGGTCAGGGAACATGCAGTGGCAATGTAGGATAGGTTTCTGAAAAACATCGCGGGATGATGTGCATTGTATGGGTGTGTGTTACATTACATTCACTAGTAGGATTGAGAAAAACATCACGGGGTGGTGCGCATTGTATGGGTGTGTGTTACATTACATTCACTAGTAGGAGTGAGAAAAACATCACGGGGTGGTGCGCATTGTATGGGTGTGTGTTACATTACATTCACTAGTAGGAGTGAGAAAAACATCACGGGGTGGTGTGAATCGGAGGGTCTGAATTATAATAGGCAGTGAGTGGCAATGTAGGATGGAGAAAAGCACCGCGGGTTGGTCAGCATGGGGCGGTCAGGGAACATGCAGTGGCAATGTAGGATAGGTTTGTGAAATACATCGCAGGGTGGTGCGCATTGTATGGGTGTGTGTTACATTACATTCACTAGTAGGAGTGAGAAAAACATCACGGGGTGGTGCGCATTGTATGGGTGTGTGTTACATTACATTCACTAGTAGGAGTGAGAAAAACATCACGGGGTGGTGTGAATCGGAGGGTCTGAATAAGAATAGGCAGTGAGTGGCAATGTAGGATTGAGAAAAGCACCGCGGGGTGGTCAGCATGGGGAGGTCAGGGAACATGCAGTGGCAATGTAGGATAGGTTTCTGAAAAACATCGCGCGGTCGTGCGCATTGTATGGGTGTGTGTTACATTACATTCACTAGTAGGAGTGAGAAAAACATCACGGGGTGGTGCGCATTGTATGGGTGTGTGTTACATTACATTCACTAGTAGGAGTGAGAAAAACATCACGGGGTGGTGTGAATCGGAGGGTCTGTATTAGGATAGGAAGTGAGTGGCAATGTAGGATGGAGAAAAGCACCGCGGGGTGGTCAGCATGGGGAGATCAGGGAACATGCAGTGGCAATGTAGGATAGGTTTATGAAAAACATCGCGGGGTGGTGCGCATTGTATGGGTGTTTGTTACATTACATTCACTAGTAGGAGTGAGAAAAACATCCGGGGTGTTGCGCATTGTATGGGTGTGTGTTACATTACATTCACTAGTAGGATTGAGAAAAACATAACGAGGTGGTGCGCATTGTATGGGTGTGTATTACATTACATTCACTAGTAGGAGTGAGAAAAACATCACGGGGTGGTGTGAATCGGAGCGTCTGAATTAGGATAGGCAGTGAGTGGAAATTTAGGATGGAGAAAAGCATCGCGGGGTGGTCAGCATGGGGAGGTCAGGGAACAAGCAGTGGCAATGTAGGATAAGTTTCTGAAAAACATCGCGGGGTGGTGCGCATTGTATGGCTGTGTGTTACATTACATTCACTAGTAGGAGAAAAACATCACGCGGTGGTGTGAATCGGAGGGTCTGAATTAGGATAGGCAGTGAGTGGCAATGTAGGACGGAGAAAAGCACCGCGGGGTCGTCAGCATGGGGAGGTCAGGGAACATGCAGTGGCAATGTAGGATAGGTTTCTGAACAAAATCGCCGGGTGGTGCGCATTGCATGGGTGTGTGTTACATTACATTCACTAGTAGGAGTGAGAAAAACATCACGGGGTGGTGTGAATCGGAGCGTCTGAATTAGGATAGGCAGTGAGTGGAAATTTAGGATGGAGAAAAGCATCGCGGGGTGGTCAGCATGGGGAGGTCAGGGAACAAGCAGTGGCAATGTAGGATAAGTTTCTGAAAAACATCGCGGGGTGGTGCGCATTGTATGGCTGTGTGTTACATTACATTCACTAGCAGGATTGAGAAAAACATCGCGGGGTGGTGCCCATTGTATGGGTGTGTGTTACGTTACATTCACTAGTAGCAGTGAGAAAAACATCACGGGGTGGTGTGAATCGGAGGGTTTGAATTAGGATAGGCAGGGAGTGGCAATGTAGGATGGAGAAAAGCACCGCGGGGTGGTCAGCATGGAGAGGTCAGGGAACATGCCGTGGCAATGTAGGATAGGTTTCTGAAAAACATCGTGGGGTGGGGCGCATTGTATGGGTGTGTGTTACATTACATTCAGTAGTAGGATTGAGAAAAACATCACGGGGTGGTGCGCATTGTATGGGTTTGTGTTACAATACATTCACTAGTAGGAGTGAGAAAAACATCATGGGGTGGTGTGAATCGGAGGGTCTGAATTAGGATAGGCAGGGAGTGGCAATGTAGGATGGAGAAAAGCACCGCGGGGTGGTCAGCATGGGGAGGTCAGGGCACATGCAGTGGCATTGTAGGATAGGTTTCTGAAAAACATCGCGGGGTGGTGCGCATTGTATGGGTGCGTGTTACATTACATTCACTAGTAGGAGTGAGAAAAACATCGCGGGGTGGTACGCATTTTATGGGTGTGTGTTACATTACATTCACTAGTAGGAGTGAGAAAAACATCACGCAGTGGTGTGAATCGGAGGGTCTGAATTAGGATAGGCAGTGAGTGGCAATGTAGGATGGAGAAAAGCACCGCGGGGTGGTCAGCATGGGGAGGTCAGGGAACATGCATTGGCAATGTAGGATAGGTTTCTGAAAAACATCGCGGGATGATGTGCATTGTATGGGTGTGTGTTACATTACATTCACTAGTAGGATTGAGAAAAACATCACGGGGTGGTGCGCATTGTATGGGTGTGTGTTACATTACATTCACTAGTAGGAGTGAGAAAAACATCACGGGGTGGTGCGCATTGTATGGGTGTGTGTTACATTACATTCACTAGTAGGAGTGAGAAAAACATCACGGGGTGGTGTGAATCGGAGGGTCTGAATTATAATAGGCAGTGAGTGGCAATGTAGGATGGAGAAAAGCACCGCGGGTTGGTCAGCATGGGGAGGTCAGGGAACATGCAGTGGCAATGTAGGATAGGTTTGTGAAATACATCGCAGGGTGGTGCGCATTGTATGGGTGTGTGTTACATTACATTCACTAGTAGGAGTGAGAAAAACATCACGGGGTGGTGCGCATTGTATGGGTGTGTGTTACATTACATTCACTAGTAGGAGTGAGAAAAACATCACGGGGTGGTGTGAATCGGAGGGTCTGAATAAGAATAGGCAGTGAGTGGCAATGTAGGATTGAGAAAAGCACCGCGGGGTGGTCAGCATGGGGAGGTCAGGGAACATGCAGTGGCAATGTAGGATAGGTTTCTGAAAAACATCGCGGGGTCGTGCGCATTGTATGGGTGTGTGTTACATTACATTCACTAGTAGGAGTGAGAAAAACATCACGGGGTGGTGCGCATTGTATGGGTGTGTGTTACATTACATTCACTAGTAGGAGTGAGAAAAACATCACGGGGTGGTGTGAATCGGAGGGTCTGTATTAGGATAGGAAGTGAGTGGCAATGTAGGATGGAGAAAAGCACCGCGGGGTGGTCAGCATGGGGAGATCAGGGAACATGCAGTGGCAATGTAGGATAGGTTTATGAAAAACATCGCGGGGTGGTGCGCATTGTATGGGTGTTTGTTACATTACATTCACTAGTAGGAGTGAGAAAAACATCCGGGGTGTTGCGCATTGTATGGGTGTGTGTTACATTACATTCACTAGTAGGATTGAGAAAAACATAACGGGGTGGTGCGCATTGTATGGGTGTGTATTACATTACATTCACTAGTAGGAGTGAGAAAAACATCACAGGGTGGTGTGATTTGGAGGGTCTGAATTAGGATAGGCAGTGAGTGGCAATTTAGGATGGAGAAAAGCCCCGCGGGGTCGTCAGCATGGGGAGGTCAGGGAACATGCAGTGGCAATGAAGGATAGGTTTCTGAAAAACATCGCTGGGTGGTGCGCATTGTATAGGTGTGTGTTACATTACATTCACTAGTAGGAGTGAGAAAAACATCACGGTGTGGTGTGAATCGGAGGGTCTGAATTAGGATAGGCAGTGAGTGGCAATGTAGGATGGAGAAAAGCACCGCGGGGTGGTCAGCATGGGGAGGTCAGGGAACATGGAGTGGCAATGTAGGATAGGATTCTGAAAAACATCGCGGGGTGGTGCGCATTGTATGGGTGTGTGTTACATTACATTCACTAGTAGGAGTGAGAAAATCATCACGGGGTGGTGCGCATTGTATGGGTGTGTGTTACATTACATTCACTAGTAGGATTGAGTAAAACATCGCGGGGTGGTGCCCATTGTATGGGTGTGTGTTACATTACATTCACGAGTAGGAGTGAGAAAAACATCACGCAGTGGTGTGATCGGAGGGTATCAATTAGGATAGGCAGTGAGTGGCAATGTAGGATGGAGAAAAGCATCGCGGGGTGGTCAGCATGGGGAGGTCAGGGAACAAGCAGTGGCAATGTAGGATAGGTTTCTGAAAAACATCGCGGGGTGGTTCGCATTGTAAGGGTGTGTGTTACATTACATTCACTAGCAGGAGTGAGAAAAACATCACGGGGTGGTGCGCATTGTATGGGTGTGTGTTACATTACATTCACTAGCAGGAGTGAGAAAAACATCACGGTGTGGTGCGCATTGTATGGGTGTGTGTTACATTACATTCACTAGTAGGAGTGAGAAAAACATCACGGGGTGTTTGAATCGGAGAGTCTGAATTAGGATAGGCACTGAGTGGCTATGTAGGATGGAGAAAAGCAACGCGGGGTGGTCATCTTGGGGAGGTCAGGGAACATGCAGTGGCAATGTAGGATAGGTTTCTGAAAAACATCGCGGGGTGGTGCGCATTGTATGGGTGTGTGTTACATTACATTCACTAGTAGGAGTGAGAAAAACATCACGGGGTGGTGCGCATTGTATGGGTGTGTGTTACATTACATTCACTATTAGGAGTGAGAAAAACATCACAGGGTGGTGTGAATCGGAGGGTCTGAATTAGGATAGGCAGTGAGTGGCAATGTAGGATGGAGAAAAGCACCGCAGGGTGGTCAGCATGGGGAGATCAGGGAACATGCAGTGGCAATGTAGGATAGGTTTCTGAAAAACATCGCGGGGTGGTGCGCATTGTATGGGTGTTTGTTACATTACATTCACTAGTAGGAGTGAGAAAAACATCGCGGGGTGTTGCGCATTGTATGGGTGTGTGTTACATTACATTCACTAGTAGGATTGAGAAAAACATAACGGGGTGGTGCGCATTGTATGGGTGTGTGTTACATAACATTCACTAGTAGGAGAAAAACATCACGCGGTGGTGTGAATCGGAGGGTCTGAATTAGGATAGGCAGTGAGTGGCAATGTAGGACGGAGAAAAGCACCGCGGGGTCGTCAGCATGGGGAGGTCAGGGAACATGCAGTGGCAATGTAGGATAGGTTTCTGAACAAAATCGCCGGGTGGTGCGCATTGCATGGGTGTGTGTTACATTACATTCACTAGTAGGAGTGAGAAAAAAATCACGGGGTGGTGTGAATCGGAGCGTCTGAATTAGGATAGGCAGTGAGTGGAAATTTAGGATGGAGAAAAGCATCGCGGGGTGGTCAGCATGGGGAGGTCAGGGAACAAGCAGTGGCAATGTAGGATAAGTTTCTGAAAAACATCGCGGGGTGGTGCGCATTGTATGGCTGTGTGTTACATTACATTCACTAGCAGGAGTGAGAAAAACATTACGGTGTGGTGCGCATTGTGTGGCTGTGTGTTACATTACATTCACTAGTAGGAGTGAGAAAAACATCACGGGGTGTGTGAATCGGAGCGTCTGAATTAGGATAGGCAGTGAGTGGAAATGTAGGATGGAGAAAAGCACCGTGGGGTGGTCAGCATGGGGAGGTCAGGGAACATGCAGTGGCAATGTAGGATAGGTTTCTGAAAAACATCGCGGGGTGGTGCGCATTGTATGGGTGTGTGTTACATTACATTCACTAGTAGGATTGAGAAAAACATCGCGGGGTGGTGCCCATTGTATGGGTGTGTGTTACATTACATTCACTAGTAGCAGTGAGAAAAACATCACGGGGTGGTGTGAATCGGAGGGTTTGAAATAGGATAGGCAGGGAGTGGCAATGTAGGATGGAGAAAAGCACCGCGGGGTGGTCAGCATGGGGAGGTCAGGGAACATGCCGTGGCAATGTAGGATAGGTTTCTGAAAAACATCGTGGGGTGGGGCGCATTGTATGGGTGTGTGTTACATTACATTCAGTAGTAGGATTGAGAAAAACATCACGGGGTGGTGCGCATTGTATGGGTGTGTGTTACAATACATTCACTAGTAGGAGTGAGAAAAACATCATGGGGTGGTGTGAATCGGAGGGTCTGAATTAGGATAGGCAGGGAGTGGCAATGTAGGATGGAGAAAAGCACCGCGGGGTGGTCAGCATGGGGAGGTCAGGGAACATGCAGTGGCATTGTAGGATAGGTTTCTGAAAAACATCGCGGGGTGGTGCGCATTGTATGGGTGCGTGTTACATTACATTCACTAGTAGGAGTGAGAAAAACATCGCGGGGTGGTACGCATTTTATGGGTGTGTGTTACATTACATTCACTAGTAGGAGTGAGAAAAACATCACGCAGTGGTGTGAATCGGAGGGTCTGAATTAGGATAGGCAGTGAGTGGCAATGTATGATGGAGAAAAGCACCGTGGGGTGGTCAGCATTGGGAGGTCAGGGAACATGCAGTGGCATTGTAGGATAGGTTTCTGAAAAACATCGCGGGGTGGTGCGCATTGTATGGGTGTGTGTTACATTACATTCACTAGTAGGAGGGACAAAAACATCACGGGGTGGTGTTAATCGGAGGGTCTGAATTAGGATAGGCAGTGAGTGGCAATGTAGGATGCAGAAAAGCACCGCGGTGTGGTCAGCATGGGGAGGTCAGGGAACATTCAGTGGCAATGTAGGATAGGTTTCTGAATACCATCGCGGGGTGGTGCGCATTGTATGGGTGTGTGTTACATTACATTCACTAGTAGGAGTGAGAAAATCATCACGGGGTGGTGCGCATTGTATGGGTGTGTGTTACATTACATTCACTAGTAGGATTGAGTAAAACATCGCGGGGTGGTGCCCATTGTATGGGTGTGTGTTACATTACATTCACGAGTAGGAGTGAGAAAAACATCACGCAGTGGTGTGATCGGAGGGTCTCAATTAGGATAGGCAGTGAGTGGCAATGTAGGATGGAGAAAAGCATCGCGGGGTGGTCAGCATGGGGAGGTCAGGGAACAAGCAGTGGCAATGTAGGATAGGTTTCTGAAAAACATCGCGGGGTGGTGCGCATTGTAAGGGTGTGTGTTACATTACATTCACTAGCAGGAGTGAGAAAAACATCACGGGGTGGTGCGCATTGTATGGGTGTGTGTTACATTACATTCACTAGCAGGAGTGAGAAAAACATCACGGTGTGGTGCGCATTGTATGGGTGTGTGTTACATTACATTCACCAATAGGAGTGAGAAAAACATCACGGGGTGTTTGAATCGGAGAGTCTGAATAAGGATAGGCACTGAGTGGCTATGTAGGATGGAGAAAAGCAACGCGGGGTGGTCATCTTGGGGAGGTCAGGGAACATGCAGTGGCAATGTAGGATAGGTTTCTGAAAAACATCGCGGGGTGGTGCGCATTGTATGGGTGTGTGTTACATTACATTCACTAGTAGGAGTGAGAAAAACATCACGGGGTGGTGCGCATTGTATGGGTGTGTGTTACATTACATTCACTATTAGGAGTGAGAAAAACATCACAGGGTGGTGTGAATCGGAGGGTCTGAATGAGGATAGGCAGTGAGTGGCAATGTAGGATGGAGAAAAGCACCGCAGGGTGGTCAGCATGGGGAGATCAGGGAACATGCAGTGGCAATGTAGGATAGGTTTCTGAAAAACATCGCGGGGTGGTGCGCATTGTATGGGGGTTTGTTACATTACATTCACTAGTAGGAGTGAGAAAAACATCGCGGGGTGTTGCGCATTGTATGGGTTTGTGTTACATTACATTCACTAGTAGGATTGAGAAAAACATAACGGGGTGGTGCGCATTGTATGAGTGTGTGTTACATTACATTCACTAGTAGGAGTGAGAAAAACATCACAGGGTGGTGTGATTCGGAGGGCCTGAATTAGGATAGGCAGTGAGTGGCAATTTAGGATGGAGAAAAGCCCCGCGGGGTCGTCAGCATGGGGAGGTCAGGGAACATGCAGTGGCAATGAAGGATAGGTTTCTGAAAAACATCGCTGGGTGGTGCGCATTGTATGGGTGTGTGTTACATTACATTCACTAGTAGGAGTGAGAAAAACATCACGGTGTGGTGTGAATCGGAGGGTCTGAATTAGGATAGGCAGTGAGTGGCAATGTAGGATGGAGAAAAGCACCGCGGGGTGGTCAGCATGGGGAGGTCAGGGAACATGGAGTGGCAATGTAGGATAGGTTTCTGAAAAAAATCGCAGGGTGGTGCGCATTGTGTGGGTGTGTGTTACATTACATTCACTAGTAGGAGTGAGAAAAACATCCAGGGGTGGTGTTAATCGGAGGGTCTGTATTAGGATAGGCAGTGAGTGGCAATGTAGGATGGAGAAAAGCACCGCGGGGTCGTCAGAATGGGGAGGTCAGGGAACATGCAGTGGCAATGTAGGATAGTTTTCTGAACAACATCGCGGGGTGGTGCGCATTGTATGGGTGTTTCTTACATTACATTCACTAGTGGGAGTGAGAAAAACATAACAGGGTGGTGCGCATTGTATGGGTGTGTGTTACATTACATTCACTAGTAGGAGTGAGAAAAACATCACGGGGTGGTGCGCATTGTATGGGTGTGTGTTACATTACATTCACTAATAGGAGTGAGAAAAACATCACGGGGTGGTGTGAATCGGAGGGTCTGAATTAGGATAGGCAGTGAGTGGCAATGTAGGATGGAGAAAAGCACCGCGGGGTGGTCAGCATGGGGAGGTCAGGGAACATGCAGTGGCAATGTAGGATAGGTTTCTGAAAAACATCGCGGGATGATGTGCATTGTATGGGTGTGTGTTACATTATATTCACTAGTAGGATTGAGAAAAACATCACGGCGTGGTGCGCATTGTATGGGTGTGTGTTACATTACATTCACTAGTAGGAGTGAGAAAAACATCACGGGGTGGTGTGCATTTTATGGGTGTGTGTTACATTACATTCACTAGTAGGAGTGAGAAAAACATCACGGGGTGGTGTGAATCGGAGGGTCTGAATTATAATAGGCAGTGAGTGGCAATGTAGGATGGAGAAAAGCACCGCGGGTTGGTCAGCATGGGGAGGTCAGGGAACATGCAGTGGCAATGTAGGATAGGTTTGTGAAATACATCGCAGGGTGGTGCGCATTGTATGGGTGTGTGTTACATTACATTCACTAGTAGGAGTGAGAAAAACATCACGGGGTGGTGCGCATTGTATGGGTGTGTGTTACATTACATTCACTAGTAGGAGTGAGAAAAACATCACGGGGTGGTGTGAATCGGAGGGTCTGAATAAGAATAGGCAGTGAGTGGCAATGTAGGATTGAGAAAAGCACCGCGGGGTGGTCAGCATGGGGAGGTCAGGGAACATGCAGTGGCAATGTGGGATAGGTTTCTGAAAAACATCGCGGGGTCGTGCGCATTGTATAGGTGTGTGTTACATTACATTCACTAGTAGGAGTGAGAAAAACATCACGGGGTGGTGCGCATTGTATGGGTGTGTGTTACATTACATTCACTAGTAGGAGTGAGAAAAACATCACGGGGTGGTGTGAATCGGAGGGTCTGTATTTGGATAGGAAGTGAGTGGCAATGTAGGATGGAGAAAAGCACCGCGGGGTGGTCAGCATGGGGAGATCAGGGAACATGCAGTGGCAATGTAGGATAGGTTTATGAAAAACATCGCGGGGTGGTGCGCATTGTATGGGTGTTTGTTACATTACATTCACTAGTAGGAGTGAGAAAAACATCCGGGGTGTTGCGCATTGTATGGGTGTGTGTTACATTACATTCACTAGTAGGATTGAGAAAAACATAACGGGGTGGTGCGCATTGTATGGGTGTGTATTACATTACATTCACTAGTAGGAGTGAGAAAAACATCACAGGGTGGTGTGATTTGGAGGGTCTGAATTAGGATAGGCAGTGAGTGGCAATTTAGGATGGAGAAAAGCCCCGCGGGGTCGTCAGCATGGGGAGGTCAGGGAACATGCAGTGGCAATGAAGGATAGGTTTCTGAAAAACATCGCTGGGTGGTGCGCATTGTATAGGTGTGTGTTACATTACATTCACTAGTAGGAGTGAGAAAAACATCACGGTGTGGTGCGAATCGGAGGGTCTGAATTAGGATAGGCAGTGAGTGGCAATGTAGGATGGAGAAAAGCACCGCGGGGTGGTCAGCATGGGGAGGTCAGGGAACATGGAGTGGCAATGTAGGATAGGATTGTGAAAAACATCGCGGGGTGGTGCGCATTGTATGGGTGTGTGTTACATTACATTCACTAGTAGGAGTGAGAAAATCATCACGGGGTGGTGCGCATTGTATGGGTGTGTGTTACATTACATTCACTAGTAGGATTGAGTAAAACATCGCGGGGTGGTGCCCATTGTATGGGTGTGTGTTACATTACATTCACGAGTAGGAGTGAGAAAAACATCACGCAGTGGTGTGATCGGAGGGTCTCAATTAGGATAGGCAGTGAGTGGCAATGTAGGATGGAGAAAAGCATCGCGGGGTGGTCAGCATGGGGAGGTCAGGGAACAAGCAGTGGCAATGTAGGATAGGTTTCTGAAAAACATCGCGGGGTGGTGCGCATTGTCAGGGTGTGTGTTACATTACATTCACTAGCAGGAGTGAGAAAAACATCACGGGGTGGTGCGCATTGTATGGGTGTGTGTTACATTACATTCACTAGCAGGAGTGAGAAAAACATCACGGTGTGGTGCGCATTGTATGGGTGTGTGTTACATTACATTCACTAGTAGGAGTGAGAAAAACATCACGGGGTGTTTGAATCGGAGAGTCTGAATTAGGATATGCACTGAGTGGCTATGTAGGATGGAGAAAAGCAACGCGGGGTGGTCATCTTGGGGAGGTCAGGGAACATGCAGTGGCAATGTAGGATAGGTTTCTGAAAAACATCGCGGGGTGGTGCGCATTGTATGGGTGTGTGTTACATTACATTCACTAGAAGGAGTGAGAAAAACATCACGGGGTGGTGCGCATTGTATGGGTGTGTGTTACATTACATTCACTAGTAGGAGTGAGAAAAACATCCAGGGGTGGTGTTAATCGGAGGGTCTGTATTAGGATAGGCAGTGAGTGGCAATGTAGGATGGAGAAAAGCACCGCGGGGTCGTCAGAATGGGGAGGTCAGGGAACATGCAGTGGCAATGTAGGATAGTTTTCTGAACAACATCGCGGGGTGGTGCGCATTGTATGGGTGTTTCTTACATTACATTCACTAGTGGGAGTGAGAAAAACATAACAGGGTGGTGCGCATTGTATGGGTGTGTGTTACATTACATTCACTAGTAGGAGTGAGAAAAACATCACGAAGTGGTGCGCATTGTATGGGTGTGTGTTACATTACATTCACTAATAGGAGTGAGAAAAACATCACGGGGTGGTGTGAATCGGAGGGTCTGAATTAGGATAGGCAGTGAGTGGCAATGTAGGATGGAGAAAAGCACCGTGGGTTGGTCAGCATGGGGAGGTCAGGGAACATGCAGTGGCAATGTAGGATAGGTTTGTGAAATACATCGCAGGGTGGTGCGCATTGTATGGGTGTGTGTTACATTACATTCACTAGTAGGAGTGAGAAAAACATCACGGGGTGGTGCGCATTGTATGGCTGTGTGTTACATTACATTCACTAGTAGGAGTGAGAAAAACATCACGGGGTGGTGTGAATCGGAGGGTCTGAATAAGAATAGGCAGTGAGTGGCAATGTAGGATTGAGAAAAGCACCGCGGGGTGGTCAGCATGGGGAGGTCAGGGAACATGCAGTGGCAATGTGGGATAGGTTTCTGAAAAACATCGCGGGGTCGTGCGCATTGTATGGGTGTGTGTTACATTACATTCACTAGTAGGAGTGAGAAAAACATCACGGGGTGGTGCGCATTGTATGGGTGTGTGTTACATTACATTCACTAGTAGGAGTGAGAAAAACATCACGGGGTGGTGTGAATCGGAGGGTCTGTATTAGGATAGGAAGTGAGTGGCAATGTAGGATGGAGAAAAGCACCGCGGGGTGGTCAGCATGGGGAGATCAGGGAACATGCAGTGGCAATGTAGGATAGGTTTATGAAAAACATCGCGGGGTGGTGCGCATTGTATGGGTGTTTGTTACATTACATTCACTAGTAGGAGTGAGAAAAACATCCGGGGTGTTGCGCATTGTATGGGTGTGTGTTACATTACATTCACTAGTAGGATTGAGAAAAACATAACGGGGTGGTGCGCATTGTATGGGTGTGTATTACATTACATTCACTAGTAGGAGTGAGAAAAACATCACAGGGTGGTGTGATTTGGAGGGTCTGAATTAGGATAGGCAGTGAGTGGCAATTTAGGATGGAGAAAAGCCCCGCGGGGTCGTCAGCATGGGGAGGTCAGGGAACATGCAGTGGCAATGAAGGATAGGTTTCTGAAAAACATCGCTGGGTGTTGCGCATTGTATAGGTGTGTGTTACATTACATTCACTATTAGGAGTGAGAAAAACATCACAGGGTGGTGTGAATCGGAGGGTCTGAATTAGGATAGGCAGTGAGTGGCAATGTAGGATGGAGAAAAGCACCGCAGGGTGGTCAGCATGGGGAGATCAGGGAACATGCAGTGGCAATGTAGGATAGGTTTCTGAAAAACATCGCGGGGTGGTGCGCATTGTATGGGGGTTTGTTACATTACATTCACTAGTAGGAGTGAGAAAAACATCGCGGGGTGTTGCGCATTGTATGGGTTTGTGTTACATTACATTCACTAGTAGGATTGAGAAAAACATAACGGGGTGGTGCGCATTGTATGGGTGTGTGTTACATTACATTCACTAGTAGGAGTGAGAAAAACATCACAGGGTGGTGTGATTCGGAGGGCCTGAATTAGGATAGGCAGTGAGTGGCAATTTAGGATGGAGAAAAGCCCCGCGGGGTGGTCAGCATGGGGAGGTCAGGGAACATGGAGTGGCAATGTAGGATAGGTTTCTGAAAAACATGGCTGGGTGGTGCGCATTGTATGGGTGTGTGTTACATTACATTCACTAGTAGGAGTGAGAAAAACATCACGGTGTGGTGTGAATCGGAGGGTCTGAATTAGGATAGGCAGTGAGTGGCAATGTAGGATGGAGAAAAGCACCGCGGGGTGGTCAGCATGGGGAGGTCAGGGAACATGGAGTGGCAATGTAGGATAGGTTTCTGAAAAAAATCGCGGGGTGGTGCGCATTGTATGGGTGTGTGTTACATTACATTCACTAGTAGGAGTGAGAAAAACATCCAGGGGTGGTGTTAATCGGAGGGTCTGCATTAGGATAGGCAGTGAGTGGCAATGTAGGATGGAGAAAAGCACCGCGGGGTCGTCAGAATGGGGAGGTCAGGGAACATGCAGTGGCAATGTAGGATAGGTTTCTGAAAAACATCGCGGGATGATGTGCATTGTATGGGTGTGTGTTACATTACATTCACTAGTAGGAGTGAGAAAAACATCACGGGGTGGTGCGCATTGTATGGGTGTGTGTTACATTACATTCACTAATAGGAGTGAGAAAAACATCACGGGGTGGTGTGAATCGGAGGGTCTGAATTAGGATAGGCAGTGAGTGGCAATGTAGGATGGAGAAAAGCACCGCGGGGTGGTCAGCATGGGGAGGTCAGGGAACATGCAGTGGCAATGTAGGATAGGTTTCTGAAAAACATCGCGGGATGATGTGCATTGTATGGGTGTGTGTTACATTACATTCACTAGTAGGATTGAGAAAAACATCACGGGGTGGTGCGCATTGTATGGGTGTGTGTTACATTACATTCACTAGTAGGAGTGAGAAAAACATCACGGGGTGGTGCGCATTGTATGGGTGTGTGTTACATTACATTCACTAGTAGGAGTGAGAAAAACATCACGGGGTGGTGTGAATCGGAGGGTCTGAATTATAATAGGCAGTGAGTGGCAATGTAGGATGGAGAAAAGCACCGCGAGTTGGTCAGCATGGGGAGGTCAGGGAACATGCAGTGGCAATGTAGGATAGTTTTGTGAAATACATCGCAGGGTGGTGCGCATTGTATGGGTGTGTGTTACATTACATTCACTAGTAGGAGTGAGAAAAACATCACGGGGTGGTGCGCATTGTATGGCTGTGTGTTACATTACATTCACTAGTAGGAGTGAGAAAAACATCACGGGGTGTTGTGAATCGGAGGGTCTGTATTAGGATAGGAAGTGAGTGGCAATGTAGGATGGAGAAAAGCACCGCGGGGTGGTCAGCATGGGGAGATCAGGGAACATGCAGTGGCAATGTAGGATAGGTTTATGAAAAACATCGCGGGGTGGTGCGCATTGTATGGGTGTTTGTTACATTACATTCACTAGTAGGAGTGAGAAAAACATCCGGGGTGTTGCGCATTGTATGGGTGTGTGTTACATTACATTCACTAGTAGGATTGAGAAAAACATAACGGGGTGGTGCGCATTGTATGGGTGTGTATTACATTACATTCACTAGTAGGAGTGAGAAAAACATCACAGGGTGGTGTGATTTGGAGGGTCTGAATTAGGATAGGCAGTGAGTGGCAATTTAGGATGGAGAAAAGCCCCGCGGGGTCGTCAGCATGGGGAGGTCAGGGAACATGCAGTGGCAATGAAGGATAGGTTTCTGAAAAACATCGCTGGGTGGTGCGCATTGTATAGGTGTGTGTTACATTACATTCACTAGTAGGAGTGAGAAAAACATCACGGTGTGGTGTGAATCGGAGGGTCTGAATTAGGATAGGCAGTGAGTGGCAATGTAGGATGGAGAAAAGCACCGCGGGGTGGTCAGCATGGGGAGGTCAGGGAACATGGAGTGGCAATGTAGGATAGGATTCTGAAAAACATCGCGGGGTGGTGCGCATTGTATGGGTGTGTGTTACATTACATTCACTAGTAGGAGTGAGAAAATCATCACGGGGTGGTGCGCATTGTATGGGTGTGTGTTACATTACATTCACTAGTAGGATTGAGTAAAACATCGCGGGGTGGTGCCCATTGTATGGGTGTGTGTTACATTACATTCACGAGGAGGAGTGAGAAAAACATCACGCAGTGGTGTGATCGGAGGGTCTCAATTAGGATAGGCAGTGAGTGGCAATGTAGGATGGAGAAAAGCATCGCGGGGTGGTCAGCATGGGGAGGTCAGGGAACAAGCAGTGGCAATGTAGGATAGGTTTCTGAAAAACATCGCGGGGTGGTGCGCATTGTCAGGGTGTGTGTTACATTACATTCACTAGCAGGAGTGAGAAAAACATCACGGGGTGGTGCGCATTGTATGGGTGTGTGTTACATTACATTCACTAGCAGGAGTGAGAAAAACATCACGGTGTGGTGCGCATTGTATGGGTGTGTGTTACATTACATTCACTAGTAGGAGTGAGAAAAACATCACGGGGTGCTTGAATCGGAGAGTCTGAATTAGGATAGGCACTGAGTGGCTATGTAGGATGGAGAAAAGCAACGCGGGGTGGTCATCTTGGGGAGGTCAGGGAACATGCAGTGGCAATGTAGGATAGGTTTGTGAAAAACATCGCGGGGTGGTGCGCATTGTATGGGTGTGTGTTACATTACATTCACTAGTAGGAGTGAGAAAAACATCACGGGGTGGTGCGCATTGTATGGCTGTGTGTTACATTACATTCACTAGTAGGAGTGAGAAAAACATCACGGGGTGGTGTGAATCGGAGGGTCTGAATAAGAATAGGCAGTGAGTGGCAATGTAGGATTGAGAAAAGCACCGCGGGGTGGTCAGCATGGGGAGGTCAGGGAACATGCAGTGGCAATGTGGGATAGGTTTCTGAAAAACATCGCGGGGTCGTGCGCATTGTATGGGTGTGTGTTACATTACATTCACTAGTAGGAGTGAGAAAAACATCACGGGGTGGTGCGCATTGTATGGGTGTGTGTTACATTACATTCACTAGTAGGAGTGAGAAAAACATCACGGGGTGGTGTGAATCGGAGGGTCTGTATTAGGATAGGAAGTGAGTGGCAATGTAGGATGGAGAAAAGCACCGCGGGGTGGTCAGCATGGGGAGATCAGGGAACATGCAGTGGCAATGTAGGATAGGTTTATGAAAAACATCGCGGGGTGGTGCGCATTGTATGGGTGTTTGTTACATTACATTCACTAGTAGGAGTGAGAAAAACATCCGGGGTGTTGCGCATTGTATGGGTGTGTGTTACATTACATTCACTAGTAGGATTGAGAAAAACATAACGGGGTGGTGCGCATTGTATGGGTGTGTATTACATTACATTCACTAGTAGGAGTGAGAAAAACATCACAGGGTGGTGTGATTTGGAGGGTCTGAATTAGGATAGGCAGTGAGTGGCAATTTAGGATGGAGAAAAGCCCCGCGGGGTCGTCAGCATGGGGAGGTCAGGGAACATGCAGTGGCAATGAAGGATAGGTTTCTGAAAAACATCGCTGGGTGTTGCGCATTGTATAGGTGTGTGTTACATTACATTCACTATTAGGAGTGAGAAAAACATCACAGGGTGGTGTGAATCGGAGGGTCTGAATTAGGATAGGCAGTGAGTGGCAATGTAGGATGGAGAAAAGCACCGCAGGGTGGTCAGCATGGGGAGATCAGGGAACATGCAGTGGCAATGTAGGATAGGTTTCTGAAAAACATCGCGGGGTGGTGCGCATTGTATGGGGGTTTGTTACATTACATTCACTAGTAGGAGTGAGAAAAACATCGCGGGGTGTTGCGCATTGTATGGGTTTGTGTTACATTACATTCACTAGTAGGATTGAGAAAAACATAACGGGGTGGTGCGCATTGTATGGGTGTGTGTTACATTACATTCACTAGTAGGAGTGAGAAAAACATCACAGGGTGGTGTGATTCGGAGGGCCTGAATTAGGATAGGCAGTGAGTGGCAATTTAGGATGGAGAAAAGCCCCGCGGGGTGGTCAGCATGGGGAGGTCAGGGAACATGGAGTGGCAATGTAGGATAGGTTTCTGAAAAACATGGCTGGGTGGTGCGCATTGTATGGGTGTGTGTTACATTACATTCACTAGTAGGAGTGAGAAAAACATCACGGTGTGGTGTGAATCGGAGGGTCTGAATTAGGATAGGCAGTGAGTGGCAATGTAGGATGGAGAAAAGCACCGCGGGGTGGTCAGCATGGGGAGGTCAGGGAACATGGAGTGGCAATGTAGGATAGGTTTCTGAAAAAAATCGCGGGGTGGTGCGCATTGTATGGGTGTGTGTTACATTACATTCACTAGTAGGAGTGAGAAAAACATCCAGGGGTGGTGTTAATCGGAGGGTCTGCATTAGGATAGGCAGTGAGTGGCAATGTAGGATGGAGAAAAGCACCGCGGGGTCGTCAGAATGGGGAGGTCAGGGAACATGCAGTGGCAATGTAGGATAGTTTTCTGAACAACATCGCGGGGTGGTGTGCATTGTATGGGTGTTTCTTACATTACATTCACTAGTGGGAGTGAGAAAAACATAACAGGGTGGTGCGCATTGTATGGGTGTGTGTTACATTACATTCACTAGTAGGAGTGAGAAAAACATCACGGGGTGGTGCGCATTGTATGGGTGTGTGTTACATTACATTCACTAATAGGAGTGAGAAAAACATCACGGGGTGGTGTGAATCGGAGGGTCTGAATTAGGATAGGCAGTGAGTGGCAATGTAGGATGGAGAAAAGCACCGCGGGGTGGTCAGCATGGGGAGGTCAGGGAACATGCAGTGGCAATGTAGGATAGGTTTCTGAAAAACATCGCGGGATGATGTGCATTGTATGGGTGTGTGTTACATTACATTCACTAGTAGGATTGAGAAAAACATCACGGGGTGGTGCGCATTGTATGGGTGTGTGTTACATTACATTCACTAGTAGGAGTGAGAAAAACATCACGGGGTGGTGCGCATTGTATGGGTGTGTGTTACATTACATTCACTAGTAGGAGTGAGAAAAACATCACGGGGTGGTGTGAATCGGAGGGTCTGAATTATAATAGGCAGTGAGTGGCAATGTAGGATGGAGAAAAGCACCGCGAGTTGGTCAGCATGGGGAGGTCAGGGAACATGCAGTGGCAATGTAGGATAGTTTTGTGAAATACATCGCAGGGTGGTGCGCATTGTATGGGTGTGTGTTACATTACATTCACTAGTAGGAGTGAGAAAAACATCACGGGGTGGTGCGCATTGTATGGCTGTGTGTTACATTACATTCACTAGTAGGAGTGAGAAAAACATCACGGGGTGTTGTGAATCGGAGGGTCTGTATTAGGATAGGAAGTGAGTGGCAATGTAGGATGGAGAAAAGCACCGCGGGGTGGTCAGCATGGGGAGATCAGGGAACATGCAGTGGCAATGTAGGATAGGTTTATGAAAAACATCGCGGGGTGGTGCGCATTGTATGGGTGTTTGTTACATTACATTCACTAGTAGGAGTGAGAAAAACATCCGGGGTGTTGCGCATTGTATGGGTGTGTGTTACATTACATTCACTAGTAGGATTGAGAAAAACATAACGGGGTGGTGCGCATTGTATGGGTGTGTATTACATTACATTCACTAGTAGGAGTGAGAAAAACATCACAGGGTGGTGTGATTTGGAGGGTCTGAATTAGGATAGGCAGTGAGTGGCAATTTAGGATGGAGAAAAGCCCCGCGGGGTCGTCAGCATGGGGAGGTCAGGGAACATGCAGTGGCAATGAAGGATAGGTTTCTGAAAAACATCGCTGGGTGGTGCGCATTGTATAGGTGTGTGTTACATTACATTCACTAGTAGGAGTGAGAAAAACATCACGGTGTGGTGTGAATCGGAGGGTCTGAATTAGGATAGGCAGTGAGTGGCAATGTAGGATGGAGAAAAGCACCGCGGGGTGGTCAGCATGGGGAGGTCAGGGAACATGGAGTGGCAATGTAGGATAGGATTCTGAAAAACATCGCGGGGTGGTGCGCATTGTATGGGTGTGTGTTACATTACATTCACTAGTAGGAGTGAGAAAATCATCACGGGGTGGTGCGCATTGTATGGGTGTGTGTTACATTACATTCACTAGTAGGATTGAGTAAAACATCGCGGGGTGGTGCCCATTGTATGGGTGTGTGTTACATTACATTCACGAGGAGGAGTGAGAAAAACATCACGCAGTGGTGTGATCGGAGGGTCTCAATTAGGATAGGCAGTGAGTGGCAATGTAGGATGGAGAAAAGCATCGCGGGGTGGTCAGCATGGGGAGGTCAGGGAACAAGCAGTGGCAATGTAGGATAGGTTTCTGAAAAACATCGCGGGGTGGTGCGCATTGTCAGGGTGTGTGTTACATTACATTCACTAGCAGGAGTGAGAAAAACATCACGGGGTGGTGCGCATTGTATGGGTGTGTGTTACATTACATTCACTAGCAGGAGTGAGAAAAACATCACGGTGTGGTGCGCATTGTATGGGTGTGTGTTACATTACATTCACTAGTAGGAGTGAGAAAAACATCACGGGGTGCTTGAATCGGAGAGTCTGAATTAGGATAGGCACTGAGTGGCTATGTAGGATGGAGAAAAGCAACGCGGGGTGGTCATCTTGGGGAGGTCAGGGAACATGCAGTGGCAATGTAGGATAGGTTTCTGAAAAACATCGCGGGGTGGTGCGCATTGTATGGGTGTGTGTTACATTACATTCACTAGTAGGAGTGAGAAAAACATCACGGGGTGGTGCGCATTGTATGGGTGTGTGTTACATTACATTCACTATTAGGAGTGAGAAAAACATCACAGGGTGGTGTGAATCGGAGGGTCTGAATTAGGATAGGCAGTGAGTGGCAATGTAGGATGGAGAAAAGCACCGCAGGGTGGTCAGCATGGGGAGATCAGGGAACATGCAGTGGCAATGTAGGATAGGTTTCTGAAAAACATCGCGGGGTGGTGCGCATTGTATGGGGGTTTGTTACATTACATTCACTAGTAGGAGTGAGAAAAACATCGCGGGGTGTTGCGCATTGTATGGGTTTGTGTTACATTACATTCACTAGTAGGATTGAGAAAAACATAACGGGGTGGTGCGCATTGTATGGGTGTGTGTTACATTACATTCACTAGTAGGAGTGAGAAAAACATCACAGGGTGGTGTGATTCGGAGGGCCTGAATTAGGATAGGCAGTGAGTGGCAATTTAGGATGGAGAAAAGCCCCGCGGGGTCGTCAGCATGGGGAGGTCAGGGAACATGCAGTGGCAATGAAGGATAGGTTTCTGAAAAACATCGCTGGGTGGTGCGCATTGTATGGGTGTGTGTTACATTACATTCACTAATAGGAGTGAGAAAAACATCACGGTGTGGTGTGAATCGGAGGGTCTGAATTAGGATAGGCAGTGAGTGGCAATGTAGGATGGAGAAAAGCACCGCGGGGTGGTCAGCATGGGGAGGTCAGGGAACATGGAGTGGCAATGTAGGATAGGTTTCTGAAAAAAATCGCGGGGTGGTGCGCATTGTATGCGTGTGTGTTACATTACATTCACTAGTAGGAGTGAGAAAAACATCCAGGGGTGGTGTTAATCGGAGGGTCTGTATTAGGATAGGCAGTGAGTGGCAATGTAGGATGGAGAAAAGCACCGCGGGGTCGTCAGAATGGGGAGGTCAGGGAACATGCAGTGGCAATGTAGGATAGTTTTCTGAACAACATCGCGGGGTGGTGTGCATTGTATGGGTGTTTCTTACATTACATTCACAAGTGGGAGTGAGAAAAACATAACAGGGTGGTGCGCATTGTATGGGTGTGTGTTACATTACATTCACTAGTAGGAGTGAGAAAAACATCACGGGGTGGTGCGCATTGTATGGGTGTGTGTTACATTACATTCATTAATAGGAGTGAGAAAAACATCACGGGGTGGTGTGAATCGGAGTGTCTGAATTAGGATAGGCAGTGAGTGGCAATGTAGGATGGAGAAAAGCACCGCGGGGTGGTCAGCATGGGGAGGTCAGGGAACATGCAGTGGCAATGTAGGATAGGTTTCTGAAAAACATCGCGGGATGATGTGCATTGTATGGGTGTGTGTTACATTACATTCACTAGTAGGATTGAGAAAAACATCACGGGGTGGTGCGCATTGTATGGGTGTGTGTTACATTACATTCACTAGTAGGAGTGAGAAAAACATCACGGGGTGGTGCGCATTGTATGGGTGTGTGTTACATTACATTCACTAGTAGGAGTGAGAAAAACATCACGGGGTGGTGTGAATCGGAGGGTCTGAATTATAATAGGCAGTGAGGGGCAATGTAGGATGGAGAAAAGCACCGCGGGTTGGTCAGCATGGGGAGGTCAGGGAACATGCAGTGGCAATGTAGGATAGGTTTGTGAAATACATCGCAGGGTGGTGCGCATTGTATGGGTGTGTGTTACATTACATTCACTAGTAGGAGTGAGAAAAACATCACGGGGTGGTGCGCATTGTATGGGTGTGTGTTACATTACATTCACTAGTAGGAGTGAGAAAAACATCACGGGGTGGTGTGAATCGGAGGGTCTGAATAAGAATAGGCAGTGAGTGGCAATGTAGGATTGAGAAAAGCACCGCGGGGTGGTCAGCATGGGGAGGTCAGGGAACATGCAGTGGCAATGTTGGATAGGTTTCTGAAAAACATCGCGGGGTCGTGCGCATTGTATGGGTGTGTGTTACATTACATTCACTAGTAGGAGTGAGAAAAACATCACGGGGTGGTGCGCATTGTATGGGTGTGTGTTACATTACATTCACTAGTAGGAGTGAGAAAAACATCACGGGGTGGTGTGAATCGGAGGGTCTGTATTAGGACAGGAAGTGAGTGGCAATGTAGGATGGAGAAAAGCACCGCGGGGTGGTCAGCATGGGGAGATCAGGGAACATGCAGTGGCAATGTAGGATAGGTTTATGTAAAACATCGCGGGGTGGTGCGCATTGTATGGGTGTTTGTTACATTACATTCACTAGTAGGAGTGAGAAAAACATCCGGGGTGTTGCGCATTGTATGGGTGTGTGTTACATTACATTCACTAGTAGGATTGAGAAAAACATAACGGGGTGGTGCGCATTGTATGGGTGTGTATTACATTACATTCACTAGTAGGAGTGAGAAAAACATCACAGGGTGGTGTGATTTGGAGGGTCTGAATTAGGATAGGCAGTGAGTGGCAATTTAGGATGGAGAAAAGCCCCGCGGGGTCGTCAGCATGGGGAGGTCAGGGAACATGCAGTGGCAATGAAGGATAGGTTTCTGAAAAACATCGCTGGGTGGTGCGCATTGTATAGGTGTGTGTTACATTACATTCACTAGTAGGAGTGAGAAAAACATCACGGTGTGGTGTGAATCGGAGGGTCTGAATTAGGATAGGCAGTGAGTGGCAATGTAGGATGGAGAAAAGCACCGCGGGGTGGTCAGCATGGGGAGGTCAGGGAACATGGAGTGGCAATGTAGGATAGGATTCTGAAAAACATCGCGGGGTGGTGCGCATTGTATGGGTGTGTGTTACATTACATTCACTAGTAGGAGTGAGAAAATCATCACGGGGTGGTGCGCATTGTATGGGTGTGTGTTACATTACATTCACTAGTAGGATTGAGTAAAACATCGCGGTGTGGTGCCCATTGTATGGGTGTGTGTTACATTACATTCACGAGTAGGAGTGAGAAAAACATCACGCAGTGGTGTGATCGGAGGGTCTCAATTAGGATAGGCAGTGAGTGGCAATGTAGGATGGAGAAAAGCATCGCGGGGTGGTCAGCATGGGGAGGTCAGGGAACAAGCAGTGGCAATGTAGGATAGGTTTCTGAAAAACATCGCGGGGTGGTGCGCATTGTCAGGGTGTGTGTTACATTACATTCACTAGCAGGAGTGAGAAAAACATCACGGGGTGGTGCGCATTGTATGGGTGTGTGTTACATTACATTCACTAGCAGGAGTGAGAAAAACATCACGGTGTGGTGCGCATTGTATGGGTGTGTGTTACATTACATTCACTAGTAGGAGTGAGAAAAACATCACGGGGTGTTTGAATCGGAGAGTCTGAATTAGGATAGGCACTGAGTGGCTATGTAGGATGGAGAAAAGCAACGCGGGGTGGTCATCTTGGGGAGGTCAGGGAACATGCAGTGGCAATGTAGGATAGGTTTCTGAAAAACATCGCGGGGTGGTGCGCATTGTATGGGTGTGTGTTACATTACATTCACTAGTAGGAGTGAGAAAAACATCACGGGGTGGTGCGCATTGTATGGGTGTGTGTTACATTACATTCACTATTAGGAGTGAGAAAAACATCACAGGGTGGTGTGAATCGGAGGGTCTGAATTAGGATAGGCAGTGAGTGGCAATGTAGGATGGAGAAAAGCACCGCAGGGTGGTCAACATGGGGAGATCAGGGAACATGCAGTGGCAATGTAGGATAGGTTTCTGAAAAACATCGCGGGGTGGTGCGCATTGTATGGGGGTTTGTTACATTACATTCACTAGTAGGAGTGAGAAAAACATCGCGGGGTGTTGCGCATTGTATGGGTTTGTGTTACATTACATTCACTAGTAGGATTGAGAAAAACATAACGGGGTGGTGCGCATTGTATGGGTGTGTGTTACATTACATTCACTAGTAGGAGTGAGAAAAACATCACAGGGTAGTGTGATTCGGAGGGCCTGAATTAGGATAGGCAGTGAGTGGCAATTTAGGATGGAGAAAAGCCCCGCGGGGTCGTCAGCATGGGTAGGTCAGGGAACATGCAGTGGCAATGAAGGATAGGTTTCTGAAAAACATCGCTGGGTGGTGCGCATTGTATGGGTGTGTGTTACATTACATTCACTAGTAGGAGTGAGAAAAACATCACGGTGTGGTGTGAATCGGAGGGTCTGAATTAGGATAGGCAGTGAGTGGCAATGTAGGATGGAGAAAAGCACCGCGGGGTGGTCAGCATGGGGAGGTCAGGGAACATGGAGTGGCAATGTAGGATAGGTTTCTGAAAAAAATCGCGGGGTGGTGCGCATTGTATGGGTGTGTGTTACATTACATTCACTAGTAGGAGTGAGAAAAACATCCAGGGGTGGTGTTAATCGGAGGGTCTGTATTAGGATAGGCAGTGAGTGGCAATGTACGATGGAGAAAAGCACCGCGGTGTCGTCAGAATGGGGAGGTCAGGGAACATGCAGTGGCAATGTAGGATAGTTTTCTGAACAACATCGCGGGGTGGTGCGCATTGTATGGGTGTTTCTTACATTACATTCAATAGTGGGAGTGAGAAAAACATAACAGGGTGGTGCGCATTGTATGGGTGTGTGTTACATTACATTCACTAGTAGGAGTGAGAAAAACATCACAGGGTGGTGCGCATTGTATGGGTGTGTGTTACATTACATTCACTAATAGGAGTGAGATAAACATCACGGGGTGGTGTGAATCGGAGGGTCTGAATTAGGATAGGCAGTGAGTGGCAATGTAGGATGGAGAAAAGCACCGCGGGGTGGTCAGGATGGGGAGGTCAGGGAACATGCAGTGGCAATGTAGGATAGGTTTCTGAAAAACATCGCGGGATGATGTGCATTGTATGGGTGTGTGTTACATTACATTCACTAGTAGGATTGAGAAAAACATCACGGGGTGGTGCGCATTGTATGGGTGTGTGTTACATTACATTCACTAGTAGGAGTGAGAAAAACATCACGGGGTGGTGCGCATTGTATGGGTGTGTGTTACATTACATTCACTAGTAGGAGTGAGAAAAACATCACGGGGTGGTGTGAATCAGAGGGTCTGAATTATAATAGGCAGTGAGTGGCAATGTAGGATGGAGAAAAGCACCGCGGGTTGGTCAGCATGGGGAGGTCAGGGAACATGCAGTGGCAATGTAGGATAGGTTTGTGAAATACATCGCAGGGTGGTGCGCATTGTATGGGTGTGTGTTACATTACATTCACTAGTAGGAGTGAGAAAAACATCACGGGGTGGTGCGCATTGTATGGGTGTGTGTTACATTACATTCACTAGTAGGAGTGAGAAAAACATCACGGGGTGGTGTGAATCGGAGGGTCTGAATAAGAATAGGCAGTGAGTGGCAATGTAGGATTGAGAAAAGCACCGCGGGGTGTTCAGCATGGGGAGGTCAGGGAACATGCAGTGGCAATGTAGGATAGGTTTCTGAAAAACATCGCGGGGTCGTACGCATTGTATGGGTGTGTGTTACATTACATTCACTAGTAGGATTGAGAAAAACATCACGGGGTGATGCGCATTGTATGGGTGTGTGTTACATTACATTCACTAGTAGGAGTGAGAAAAACATCACGGGGTGGTGTGAATCGGAGGGTCTGTATTAGGACAGGAAGTGAGTGGCAATGTAGGATGGAGAAAAGCACCGCGGGATGGTCAGCATGGGGAGATCAGGGAACATGCAGTGGCAATGTAGGATAGGTTTATGAAAAACATCGCGGGGTGGTGCGCATTGTATGGGTGTTTGTTACATTACATTCACTAGTAGGAGTGAGAAAAACATCCGGGGTGTTGCGCATTGTATGGGTGTGTGTTACATTACATTCACTAGTAGGATTGAGAAAAACATAACGGGGTGGTGCGCATTGTATGGGTGTGTATTACATTACCTTCACTAGTAGGAGTGAGAAAAACATCACAGGGTGGTGTGATTTGGAGGGTCTGAATTAGGATAGGCAGTGAGTGGCAATTTAGGATGGAGAAAAGCCCCGCGGGGTCGTCAGCATGGGGAGGTCAGGGAACATGCAGTGGCAATGAAGGATAGGTTTCTGAAAAACATCGCTGGGTGGTGCGCATTGTATAGGTGTGTGTTACATTACATTCACTAGTAGGAGTGAGAAAAACATCATGGTGTGGTGTGAATCGGAGGGTCTGAATTAGGATAGGCAGTGAGTGGCAATGTAGGATGGAGAAAAGCACCGCGGGGTGGTCAGCATGGGGAGGTCAGGGAACATGGAGTGGCAATGTAGGATAGGATTCTGAAAAACATCGCGGGGTGGTGCGCATTGTATGGGTGTGTGTTACATTACATTCACTAGTAGGAGTGAGAAAATCATCACGGGGTGGTGCGCATTGTATGGGTGTGTGTTACATTACATTCACTAGTAGGATTGAGTAAAACATCGCGGGGTGGTGCCCATTGTATGGGTGTGTGTTACATTGCATTCACGAGTAGGAGTGAGAAAAACATCACGCAGTGGTGTGATCAGAGGGTCTCAATTAGGATAGGCAGTGAGTGGCAATGTAGGATGGAGAAAAGCATCGCGGGGTGGTCAGCATGGGCAGGTCAGGGAACAAGCAGTGGCAATATAGGATAGGTTTCTGAAAAACATCGCGGGGTGGTGCGTATTGTCAGGGTGTGTGTTACATTACATTCACTAGCAGGAGTGAGAAAAACATCACGGGGTGGTGCGCATTGTATGGGTGTGTGTTACATTACATTCACTAGCAGGAGTGAGAAAAACATCACGGTGTGGTGCGCATTGTATGGGTGTGTGTTACATTACATTCACTAGTAGGAGTGAGAAAAACATCACGGGGTGTTTGAATCGGAGAGTCTGAATTAGGATAGGCACTGAGTGGCTATGTAGGATGGAGAAAAGCAACGCGGGGTGGTCATCTTGGGGAGGTCAGGGAACATGCATTGGCAATGTAGGATAGGTTTCTGAAAAACATCGCGGGGTGGTGCGCATTGTATGGGTGTGTGTTACATTACATTCACTAGTAGGAGTGAGAAAAACATCACGGTGTGGTGCGCATTGTATGGGTGTGTGTTACATTACATTCACTATTAGGAGTGAGAAAAACATCACAGGGTGGTGTGAATCGGAGGGTCTGAATTAGGATAGGCAGTGAGTGGCAATGTAGGATGGAGAAAAGCACCGCAGGGTGGTCAGCATGGGGAGATCAGGGAACATGCAGTGGCAATGTAGGATAGGTTTCTGAAAAACATCGCGGGGTGGTGCGCATTGTATGGGTGTTTGTTACATTACATTCACTAGTAGGAGTGAGAAAAACATCGCGGGGTGTTGCGCATTGTATGGGTGTGTGTTACATTACATTCACTAGTAGGATTGAGAAAAACATAACGGGGTGGTGCGCATTGTATGGGTGTGTGTTACATTACATTCACTAGTAGGAGTGAGAAAAACATCACAGGGTGGTGTGATTCGGAGGGCCTGAATTAGGATAGGCAGTGAGTGGCCATTTAGGATGGAGAAAAGCCCCGCGGGGTCGTCAGCATGGGGAGGTCAGGGAACATGCAGTGGCAATGTAGGATAGGTTTCTGAAAAAAATCGCGGGGTGGTGCGCATTGTATGGGTGTGTGTTACATTACATTCACTAGTAGGAGTGAGAAAAACATCCAGGGGTGGTGTTAATCGGAGGGTCTGTATTAGGATAGGCAGTGAGTGGCAATGTAGGATGGAGAAAAGCACCGCGGGGTCGTCAGAATGGGGAGGTCAGGGAACATGCAGTGGCAATGTAGGATAGTTTTCTGAACAACATCGCGGGGTGGTGCGCATTGTATGGGTGTTTCTTACATTACATTCACTAGTGGGAGTGAGAAAAACATAACAGGGTGGTGCGCATTGTATGGGTGTGTGTTACATTACATTCACTAGTAGGAGTGAGAAAAACATCACGGGGTGGTGCGCATTGAATGGGTGTGTGTTACATTACATTCACTAATAGGAGTGAGAAAAACATCACGGGGTGGTGTGAATCGGAGGGTCTGAATTAGGATAGGCAGTGAGTGGCAATGTAGGATGGAGAAAAGCACCGCGGGGTGGTCAGCATGGGGAGGTCAGGGAACATGCAGTGGCAATGTAGGATAGGTTTCTGAAAAACATCGCGGGATGATGTGCATTGTATGGGTGTGTGTTACATTACATTCACTAGTAGGATTGAGAAAAACATCACGGGGTGGTGCGCATTGTATGGGTGTGTGTTACATTACATTCACTAGTAGGAGTGAGAAAAACATCTCGGGGTGGTGCGCATTGTATGGGTGTGTGTTACATTACATTCACTAGTAGGAGTGAGAAAAACATCACGGGGTGGTGTGAATCGGAGGGTCTGAATTATAATAGGCAGTGAGTGGGAATGTAGGATGGAGAAAAGCACCACGGGTTGGTCAGCATGGGGAGGTCAGGGAACATGCAGTGGCAATGTAGGATAGGTTTGTGAAATACATCGCAGGGTGGTGCGCATTGTATGGGTGTGTGTTACATTACTTTCACTAGTAGGAGTGAGAAAAACATCACGGGGTGGTGCGCATTGTATGGGTGTGTGTTACATTACATTCACTAGTAGGAGTGAGAAAAACATCACGGGGTGGTGTGAATCGGAGGGTCTGAATAAGAATAGGCAGTGATTGGCAATGTAGGATTGAGAAAAGCACCGCGGGGTGGTCAGCATGGGGAGGTCAGGGAACATGCAGTGGCAATGTAGGATAGGTTTCTGAAAAACATTGCGGGGTCGTGCGCATTGTATGGGTGTGTGTTAAATTACATTCACTAGTAGGAGTGAGAAAAACATCACGGGGTGGTGCGCATTGTATGGTTGTGTGTTACATTACATTCACTAGTAGGAGTGAGAAAAACATCACGGGGTGGTGTTAATCGGAGGGTCTGTATTAGGATAGGAAGTGAGTGGCAATGTAGGATGGAGAAAAGCACCGCGGGATGGTCATCATGGGGAGGTAAGGGAACATGCAGTGGCAATGTAGGATAGGTTTATGAAAAACATCGCGGGGTGGTGCGCATTGTATGGGTGTGTGTTACATTACATTCACTAGTAGGAGTGAGAAAAACATCACGGGGTGGTGCGCATTGTATGGGTGTGTGTTACATTACATTCACTATTAGGAGTGAGAAAAACATCACAGGGTGGTGTGAATCGGAGGGTCTGAATTAGGATAGGCAGTGAGTGGCAATGTAGGATGTAGAAAAGCACCGCAGGGTGGTCAGCATGGGGAGATCAGGGAACATGCATTGGCAATGTAGGATAGGTTTCTGAAAAACATCGCGGGGTGGTGCGCATTGTATGGGTGTTTGTTACATTACATTCACTAGTAGGAGTGAGAAAAACATCGCGGGGTGTTGCGCATTGTATGGGTGTGTGTTACATTACATTCACTAGTAGGATTGAGAAAAACATAACGGGGTGGTGCGCATTGTATAGGTGTGTATTACATTACATTCACTAGTAGGAGTGAGAAAAACCTCACAGGGTGGTGTGATTTGGAGGGTCTGAATTAGGATAGGCAGTGAGTGGCAATTTAGGATGGAGAAAAGCCCCGCGGGGTCCTCAGCATGGGGAGGTCAGGGAACATGCAGTGGCAATGAAGGATAGGTTTCTGAAAAACATCGCTGGGTGGTGCGCATTGTATAGGTGTGTGTTACATTACATTCACTAGTAGGAGTGAGAAAAACATCACGGTTTGGTGTGAATCGGAGGGTCTGAATTAGGATAGGCAGTGAGTGGCAATGTAGGATGGAGAAAAGCACCGCGGGGTGGTCAGCATGGGGAGGTCAGGGAACATGGAGTGGCAATGTAGGATAGGTTTCTGAAAAACATCACGGTGTGGTGCGCATTGTATGGGTGTGTGTTACATTACATTCACTAGTAGGAGTGAGAAAAACATCAAGGGGTGGTGTTAATCGGAGGGTCTGTATTAGGATAGGCAGTGAGTGGCAATGTAGGATGGAGAAAAGCACCGCGGGGTCGTCAGAATGGGGAGGTCAGGGAATATGCAGTGGCAATGTAGGATAGTTTTCTGAACAACATCGCGGGGTGGTGCGCATTGTATGGGTGTTTCTTACATTACATTCACTAGTGGGAGTGAGAAAAACATAACAGGGTGGTGCGCATTGTATGGGTGTGTGTTACATTACATTCACTAGTAGGAGTGAGAAAAACATCACGGGGTGGTGCGCATTGTATGGGTGTGTGTTACATTACATTCACTAATAGGAGTGAGAAAAACATCACGGGGTGGTGTGAATCGGAGGGTCTGAATTAGGATAGGCAGTGAGTGGCAATGTAGGATGGAGAAAAGCACCGCGGTGTGGTCAGCATGGGGAGGTCAGGGAACATGCAGTGGCAATGTAGGATAGGTTTCTGAAAAACATCGCGGGATGGTGCGCATTGTATGGGTGTGTGTTACATTACATTCACTAGCAGAATTGAGAAAAACATCACGGGGTGGTGCGCATTGTATGGGTGTGTGTTACATTACATTTACTAGTAAGAGTGAGAAAAACATCACGGGGTGGTGTGAATCGGAGGGTCTGAATTATAATAGGCAGTGAGTGGCAATGTAGGATGGAGAAAAGCACCGCGGGTTGGTCAGCATGGGGAGGTCAGGGAACATGCAGTGGCATGT
The DNA here is from genome assembly GCF_034190915.1 of Cavia porcellus. Taxonomy (NCBI): domain Eukaryota; kingdom Metazoa; phylum Chordata; class Mammalia; order Rodentia; family Caviidae; genus Cavia; species Cavia porcellus. The sequence continues at coordinate 386,280 of NW_026947569.1, forward strand.
AGGATAGGTTTGTGAAAAACATCGCAGGGTGGTGCGCATTGTATGGGTGTGTGTTACATTACATTCACTAGTAGGAGTGAGAAAAACATCACGGGGTGGTGCGCATTGTATGGGTGTGTGGTACAATACATTCACTAGTAGGAGTGAGAAAAACATCACGGGGTGGTGTGAATCGGAAGGTCTGAATTAGAATAGGCAGTGAGTGGCAATGTAGGATGGAGAAAAGCACCGCGGGGTGGTCAGCATGGGGAGGTCAGGGAACATGTAGTGGCAATGTAGGATAGCTTTCTGAAAAACATGGCGGGGTTGTGCGCATTATATGGGTGTGTGTTACATTACATTCACTAGTAGGAGTGAGAAAAACATCACGGGGTGGTGTTAATCGGAGGGTCTGAATTAGGATAGGCAGTGAGTGGCAATGTAGGACGGAGAAAAGCACCGCGGGGTCGTCAGCATGGGGAGGTCAGGGAAAATGCAGTGGCAATGTAGGATAGGTTTCTGAAAAAAATCGCGGGGTGGTGCGCATTGCATGGGTGTGTGTTACGTTACATTCACAAGTAGGAGTGAGAAAAATATCACGGGGTGGTGCGCATTGTATGGGTGTGTGTTACATTACATTCACTAGTAGGAGTGAGAAAAACATCACGGGGTGGTGTGAATCGGAGCGTCTGAATTAGGATAGGCAGTGAGTGGCAATTTAGGATGGAGAAAAGCATCGCGGGGTGGTCAGCATGGGGAGGTCAAGGAACAAGCAGTGGCAATGTAGGATAAGTTTCTGAAAAACATCGTGGGGTGGTGCGCATTGTATGGCTGTGTGTTACATTACATTCACTAGCAGGAGTGAGAAAAACATTACGGTGTGGTGCGCATTGTGTGGGTGTGTGTTACATTACATTCACTAGTAGGAGTGAGAAAAACATCACGGGGTGTGTGAATCGGAGGGTCTGAATTAGGATAGGCAGTGAGTGGCAATGTAGGATGGAGAAAAGCACCGTGGGGTGGTCAGCATGGGGAGGTCAGGGAACATGCAGTGGCAATGTAGGAGAGGTTTCTGAAAAACATCGCGGGGTGGTGCGCATTGTATGGGTGTGTGTTACATTACATTCAGTAGTAGGATTGAGAAAAACATCGCGGGGTGGTGCCCATTGTATGGGTGTGTGTTACATTACATTCACTAGTAGGAGTGAGAAAAACAACACGGGGTGGTGTGAATCGGAGGGTTTGAATTAGGATAGGCAGGGAGTGGCAATGTAAGATGGAGAAAAGCACCGCTGGGTGGTCAGCATGGGGAGGACAGGGAACATGCCGTGGCAATGTAGGATAGGTTTCTGAAAAACATCGTGGGGTGGGGCGCATTGTATGGGTGTGTGTTACATTACATTCACTAGTAGGATTGAGAAAAACATCACGGGGTGGTGCGCATTGTATGGGTGTGTGTTACAATACATTCACTAGTAGGAGTGAGAAAAACATCATGGGGTGGTGTGAATCGGAGAGTCTGAATTAGGATAGGCAGGGAGTGGCAATGTAGGATGGAGAAAAGCACCGCGGGGTGGTCAGCATGGGGAGGTCAGGGAACATGCAGTGGCATTGTAGGATAGGTTTCTGAAAAACATCGCGGGGTGGTGCGCATTGTATGGGTGTGTGTTACATTACATTCACTAGTAGGAGTGAGAAAAACATCGCGGGGTGGTACGCATTTTATGGGTGTGTGTTACATTACATTCACTAGTAGGAGTGAGAAAAACATCACGCAGTGGTTTGAATCAGAGGGTCTGAATTAGGATAGGCAGTGAGTGGCAATGTATGATGGAGAAAAGCACCGTGGGGTGGTCAGCATTGGGAGGTCAGGGAACATGCAGTGGCATTGTAGGATAGGTTTCTGAAAAACATCGCGGGGTGGTGCGCATTGTATGGGTCTGTGTTACATTACATTCACTAGAAGGAGTGACAAAAACATCACGGGGTGGTGTTAATCGGAGGGTCTGAATTAGGATAGGCAGTGAGTGGCAATGTAGGATGCAAAAAAGCACCGCAGTGTGGTCAGCATGGGGAGGTCAGGGAACATGCAGTGGCAATGTAGGATAGGTTTCTGAAAAACATCGCGGGGTGGTGCGCATTGTATGGGTGTGTGTTACATTACATTCACTAGTAGGAGTGAGAAAATCATCACGGGGTGGTGCACATTGTATGGGTGTGTGTTACATTACATTCACTAGTAGGATTGAGTAAAACATCGCGGGGTGGTGCCCATTATATGGGTGTGTGTTAGATTACATTCACGAGTAGGAGTGAGAAAAACATCACGCAGTGGTGTGATCGGAGGGTCTCAATTAGGATAGGCAGTGAGTGGCAATGTAGGATGAAGAAAAGCATCGCGGGGTGGTCAGCATGGGGAGGTCAGGGAACAAGCAGTGGCAATGTAGGATAGGTTTCTGAAAAACATCGCGGGGTGGTGCGCATTGTAAGGGTGTGTGTTACATTGCATTCACTAGCAGGAGTGAGAAAAACCTCACGGGGTGGTGCGCATTGTATGGGTGTGTGTTACATTACATTCACTAGCAGGAGTGAGAAAAACATCACTGTGTGGTGCGCATTGTATGCGTGTGTGTTACATTACATTCACTAGTAGGAGTGAGAAAAACATCACGGGGTGTGTGAATCGGAGAGTCTGAATTAGGATAGGCAGTGAGTGGCTATGTAGGATGGAGAAAAGCAACGCGGGGTGGTCATCTTGGGGAGGTCAGGGAACATGCAGTGGCAATGTAGGATAGGTTTCTGAAAAACATCGCGGGGTGGTGCGCATTGTATGGGTGTGTGTTACATTACATTCACTAGTAGGAGTGAGAAAAACATCACGGGGTGGTGCGCATTGTATGGGTGTGTGTTACATTACATTCACTAGTAGGAGTGAGAAAAACATCACTGGGTGGTGTGAATCGGAGGGTCTGAATTAGGATAGGCAGTGAGTGGCAATTTAGGATGGAGAAAAGCATCGCGGGGTGGTCAGCATGGGGAGGTCAAGGAACAAGCAGTGGCAATGTAGGATAAGTTTCTGAAAAACATCGCGGGGTGGTGCGCATTGTATGGCTGTGTGTTACATTACATTCACTAGCAGGAGTGAGAAAAACATTACGGTGTGGTGCGCATTGTGTGGGTGTGTGTTACATTACATTCACTAGTAGGAGTGAGAAAAACATCACGGGGTGTGTGAATCGGAGGGTCTGAATTAGGATAGGCAGTGAGTGGCAATGTAGGATGGAGAAAAGCACCGTGGGATGGTCAGCATGGGGAGGTCAGGGAACATGCAGTGGCAATGTAGGATAGGTTTCTGAAAAACATCGCGGGGTGGTGCGCATTGTATGGGTGTGTGTTACATTACATTCACTAGTAGGATTGAGAAAAACATCACGGAGTGGTGCGCATTGTATGGGTGTGTGTTACAATACATTCACTAGTAGGAGTGAGAAAAACATCATGGGGTGGTGTGAATCGGAGAGTCTGAATTAGGATAGGCAAGGAGTGGCAATGTAGGATGGAGAAAAGCACCGCGGGGTGGTCAGCATGGGGAGGTCAGGGAACATGCAGTGGCATTGTAGGATAGGTTTCTGAAAAACATCGCGGGGTGGTGCGCATTGTATGGGTGTGTGTTACATTGCATTCACTAGTAGGAGTGAGAAAAACATCGCGGGGTGGTACGCATTTTATGGGTGTGTGTTACATTACATTCACTAGTAGGAGTGAGAAAAACATCACGCAGTGGTGTGAATCGGAGGGTCTGAATTAGGATAGGCAGTGAGTGGCAATGTATGATGGAGAAAAGCACCGTGGGGTGGTCAGCATTGGGAGGTCAGGGAACATGCAGTGGCATTGTAGGATAGGTTTCTGAAAAACATCGCGGGGTGGTGCGCATTGTATGGGTGTGTGTTACATTACATTCACTAGTAGGAGTGACAAAAACATCACGGGGTGGTGTTAATCGGAGGGTCTGAATTAGGATAGGCAGTGAGTGGCAATGTAGGATGCAGAAAAGCACCGCGGTGTGGTCAGCATGGGGAGGTCAGGGAACATGCATTGGCAATGTAGGATAGGTTTCTGAAAAACATCGCGGGGTGGTGCGCATTGTATGGGTGTGTGTTACATTACATTCACTAGTAGGAGTGAGAAAATCATCACGGGGTGGTGCGCATTGTATGGGTGTGTGTTACATTACATTCACTAGTAGGATTGAGTAAAACATCGCGGGGTGGTGCCCATTGTATGGGTGTGTGTTAGATTACATTCACGAGTAGGAGTGAGAAAAACATCACGGGGTGGTGCGCATTGTATGGGTGTGTGTTACATTACATTCACTAGTAGCAGTGAGAAAAACATCACGGGGTGGTGCGCATTGTATGGGTGTGTGTTACATTACATTCACTAGTAGGAGTGAGAAAAACATCACTGGGTGGTGTGAATCGGAGGGTCTGAATTAGGATAGGCAGTGAGTGGCAATGTAGGATGGAGAAAAGCACCGCAGGGTGGTCAGCATGGGGAGGTCAGGGAACATGCAGTGGCAATGTAGGATAGGTTTCTGAAAAACATCGCGGGGTGGTGCGTATTGTATGGGTGTGTGTTACATTAAATTCACTAGTAGGAGAAAAACATCACGCGGTGGTGTGAATCGGAGGGTCTGAATTAGGATAGGCAGTGAGTGGCAATGTAGGATGGAGAAAAGCATCGCGGGGTGGTCAGCATGGGGATGTCAGGGAACATGCAGTGGCAATGTAGGACAGGTTTCTGAAAAACATCGCGGGGTGGTGAGCATTGTATGGGTGTGTGTTACATTACATTCACTAGTAGGAGTGAGAAAAATATCACGGGGTGGTACGCATTGTATGGGTGTGTGTTACATTACATTCACTAGTAGGAGTGAGAAAAACATCACGGGGTGGTGCGCATTGTATGGGTGTGTGTTCCATTACATTCACTAGTAGGAGTGAGAAAAACATCACGGGGTGGTGGAATCGGAGGTTCTGAATTAGGATAGGCAGTGAGTGGAAATGTAGAATGGAGAAACGCACCGCGGGGTGGTCAGCATAGGGAGGTCAGAGAACATGCAGTGGCAATGTAGGATAGGTTTCTGAAAAACATCGCGGGGTGGTGCGCATTGTATGGGTGTGTGTTACATTACATTCACTAGTAGGAGTGAGAAAAAAATCACGGGGTGGTGCGCATTGTATGGGTGTGTGTTACATTACATTCACTAGTAGGAGTGAGAAAAACATCACGGGGTGGTGAGAATCGTAGGGTCTGAATTAGGATAGGCAGTGAGTGGCAATGTAGGATGGAGAAAAGCATCGCGGGGTGGTCAGCATGGGGAGGTCAGGGAACAAGCAGTGGCAATGTAGGATAGGTTTCTGAAAAACATCGCGGGGTGGTGCGCATTGTATGGGTGTGTCTTACATTACATTCACTAGTAGGAGTGAGAAAAACATCACGGGGTGTGTGAATCGGAGGGTCTGAATTAGGATAGGCAGTGAGTGGCAATGAAGGATGGAGAAAAGCACCGCGGGGTGGTCAGCATGGGGAGGTCAGGGAACATGCAGTGGCAATGTAGGATAGGTTTCTGAAAAACATCGCGGGGTGGTGCACATTGTATGGATGTGTGTTACATTACATTCACTAGTAGGAGTGAGAAAAACATCGCGGGGTGGTGCGCATTGTATGGGTGTGTGTTACATTACATTGACTAGTAGGAGTGAGAAAAACATCACGGGGTGGTGCGCATTGTATGGGTGTGTGTTTCATTACATTCACTAGTAGGAGTGAGAAAAACATCACGGGGTGGTGTGAATCGGAGTGTCTGAATTAGAATAGGCAGTGAGTGGCAATGTAGGATGGAGAAAAGCACCGCGGGGTGGTCAGCATGGGGAGGTCAGGGAACATGCAGTGGCAATGTAGGATAGGTTTCTGAAAAACATCGCGGGGTGGTGCGCATTGTATGGGTGTGTGTTACATTACATTCACTAGTAGGAGTGAGAAAAACATCACGGGGTGGTGCGCATTGTATGGGTGTGTGTTACATTACATTCACTAGTAAGAGTGAGAAAAACATCACGGGGTGGTGTGAATCGGAGGGTCTGAATTAGGATAGGCAGTGAGTGGCAATGTAGAATGGAGAAAAGCACCGCGGGTTGGTCAGCATGTGGAGGTCAGGGAACATGCAGTGGCAATGTAGGATAGGTTTCTGAAAAACATCGCGGGGTGGTGCGCATTGTATGGGTGTGTGTTACATTACATTCACTAGTAGGAGTGAGAAAAACATCACGGGGTGGTGCGCATTGTATGGGTGTGTGTTACATTACATTCACTAATAGGAGTGAGAAAAACATCACGGGGTGGTGTGAATGGGAGGGTCTGAATTAGGATAGGCAGTGAGTGGCAATGTAGGATGGAGAAAAGCACCGCGGGTTGGTCAGCATGGGGAGGTCAGGGAACATGCAGTGGCAATGTAGGATAGGTTTCTGAAAAACATCGCGGGGTGGTGCGCATTGTATGGGTGTGTGTTACATTACATTCACTAGTAGGAGTGAGAAAAACATCGCGGGGTGGTGCGCATTGTATGGGTGTGTGTTACATTACATTGACTAGTAGGAGTGAGAAAAACATCACGGGGTGGTGCGCATTGTATGGGTGTGTGTTTCATTACATTCACTAGTAGGAGTGAGAAAAACATCACGGGGTGGTGTGAATCGGAGGGTCTGAATTAGAATAGGCAGTGAGTGGCAATGTAGGATGGAGAAAAGCACCGCGGGGTGGTCAGCATGGGGAGGTCAGGGAACATGCAGTGGCAATGTAGGATAGGTTTCTGAAAAATATCGCGTGGTGGTGCGCATTGTATGGGTGTGTGTTACATTACATTCACTAGTAGGAGTGAGAAAAACATCACGGGGTGGTGCGCATTGTATGGGTGTGTGTTACATTACATTCACTAGTAAGAGTGAGAAAAACATCACGGGGTGGTGTGAATCGGAGGGTCTGAATTAGGATAGGCAGTGAGTGGCAATGTAGAATGGAGAAAAGCACCGCGGGTTGGTCAGCATGTGGAGGTCAGGGAACATGCAGTGGCAATGTAGGATAGGTTTCTGAAAAACAACGCGGTGTGGTGCGCATTGTATGGGTGTGTGTTACATTACATTCACTAGTAGGAGTGAGGAAAACATCACGGGATGGTGTGAATCGGAGGGTCTGTATTAGGATAGGCTTTGAGTGGCAATGTAGGATGGAGAAAAGCACCGCGGGGTGGTCAGCATGGGGAGGTAAGGGAACATGCAGTGGCAATGTAGGATAGGTTTCTGAAAAACATCGCGGGGTGATGCGCATTGTATGGGTGTGTGTTAGATTACATTCACTAGTAGGAGTGACAAAAACATCACGGGGTGGTGTTAATCGGAGGGTCTGAATTAGGATAGGCAGTGAGTGGCAATGTAGGATGCAAAAAAGCACCGCGGTGTGGTCAGCATGGGGAGGTCAGGGAACATGCAGTGGCAATGTAGGATAGGTTTCTGAAAAACATCGCGGGGTGGTGCGCATTGTATGGGTGTGTGTTACATTACATTGACTAGTAGGAGTGAGAAAAACATCACGGGGTGGTGCGCATTGTATGGGTGTGTGTTTCATTACATTCACTAGTAGGAGTGAGAAAAACATCACGGGGTGGTGTGAATCGGAGGGTCTGAATTAGGATAGGCAGTGAGTGGCAATGTAGAATGGAGAAAAGCACCGCGGGTTGGTCAGCATGTGGAGGTCAGGGAACATGCAGTGGCAATGTAGGATAGGTTTCTGAAAAACAACGCGGTGTGGTGCGCATTGTATGGGTGTGTGTTACATTACATTCACTAGTAGGAGTGAGGAAAACATCACGGGATGGTGTGAATCGGAGGGTCTGTATTAGGATAGGCTTTGAGTGGCAATGTAGGATGGAGAAAAGCACCGCGGGGTGGTCAGCATGGGGAGGTAAGGGAACATGCAGTGGCAATGTAGGATAGGTTTCTGAAAAACATCGCGGGGTGATGCGCATTGTATGGGTGTGTGTTACATTACATTCACTAGTAGGAGTGAGAAAAACATCACGGGGTGGTGCGCATTGTATGGGTGTGTGTTACATTACATTCACTAGTAGGAGTGAGAAAAACATCACGGGGTGGTGTGAATCGGAGGGTGTGAATTAGGATAGGCCGTGAGTGGCAATGTAGGATGGAGAAAAGCACCGCAGGGTGGTCAGCATGGGGAGATCAGGGAACATGCAGTGGCAATGTAGGATAGGTTTCTGAAAAACATCGCGGGGTGGTGCGCATTGTATGGGGGTGTGTTACATTACATTCACTAGTAGGAGTGAGAAAAACATCACGGGGTGGTGTGAATTGGAGGGTCGGAATTAGGATAGGCAGTGAATGGAAATGTAGGATGGAAAAAAGCATCGCGGGGTGGTCAGCATGGGGAGGTCAGGGAACATGCAGTGGCAATGTAGGATAGGTTTCTGAAAAACATCGCGGGGTGGTGTGCATTGTATGGGGGTGTGTTACATTACATTCACTAGTAGGGGTCAGAAAAACATCTCGGGGTGGTGCGCATTGTATGGATGTGTATTACATTACATTCACTAGTAGGAGTGAGAAAAACATCATGGGGTGGTGTGAATCGGAGGGTCTGAATTAGCATAGGCAATGAGTGGCAATGTAGGATGGAGAAAAGCACCGCGGGGTGGTCAGCATGGGGAGTTCAGGGAACATGCAGTGGCAATGTAGGACATGTTTCTGAAAAACATCGCGGGGTGGTGCGCATTGTATGGGTGTGTGTTACATTACATTCACTAGTAGGAGTGAGAAAAACATCACGGGGTGGTGCGCATTGTATGGGTGTGTGTTATATTATATTCACTAGTAGGAGAAAAACATCACGCGGTGGTGTGAATCGGAGGGTCTGAATTAGGATAGGCAGTGAGTGGCAATGTAGGATGCAGAAAAGCACCGTGGGGTGGTCAGCATTGGGAGGTCAGGGAACATGCAGTGGCATTGTAGGATAGGTTTCTGAAAAACATCGCGGGGTGGTGCGCATTGTATGGGTGTGTGTTACATTACATTCACTAGTAGGAGTGACAAAAACATCACGGGGTGGTGTTAATCGGAGGGTCTGAATTAGGATAGACAGTGAGTGGCAATGTAGGATGCATAAAAGCACCGCGGTGTGGTCAGCATGGGGAGGTCAGGGAACATGCAGTGGCAATGTAGGATAGGTTTCTGAAAAACATCGCGGGGTGGTGCGCATTGTATGGGTGTGTGTTACATTACATTCACTAGTAGGAGTGAGAAAATCATCACGGGGTGGTGCGCATTGTATGGGTGTGTGTTACATTACATTCACTAGTAGGATTGAGTAAAACATCGCGGGGTGGTGCCCATTGTATGGGTGTGTGTTAGATTACATTCACGAGTAGGAGTGAGAAAACCATCACGCAGTGGTGTGATCGGAGGGTCTCAATTAGGATAGGCAGTGAGTGGCAATGTAGGATGAAGAAAAGCATCGCGGGGTCGTCAGCATGGGGAGGTCAGGGAACAAGCAGTGGCAATGTAGGATAGGTTTCTGAAAAACATCGCGGGGTGGTGCGCATTGTAAGGGTGTGTGTTACATTGCATTCACTAGCAGGAGTGAGAAAAACATCACGGGGTGGTGCGCATTGTATGGGTGTGTGTTACATTACATTCACTAGCAGGAGTGAGAAAAACATCACTGTGTGGTGCGCATTGTATGGGTGTGTGTTACATTACATTCACTAGTAGGAGTGAGAAAAACATCACGGGGTGTGTGAATCGGAGAGTCTGAATTAGGATAGGCAGTGAGTGGCTATGTAGGATGGAGAAAAGCAACGCGGGGTGGTCATCTTGGGGAGGTCAGGGAACATGCAGTGGCAATGTAGGATAGGTTTCTGAAAAACATCGCGGGGTGGTGCGCATTGTATGGGTGTGTGTTACATTACATTCACTAGTAGGAGTGAGAAAAACATCACGGAGTGGTGCGCATTGTATGGGTGTGTGTTACATTACATTCACTAGTAGGAGTGAGAAAAACATCACTGGGTGGTGTGAATCGGAGGGTCTGAATTAGGATAGGCAGTGAGTGGCAATTTAGGATGGAGAAAAGCATCGCGGGGTGGTCAGCATGGGGAGGTCAAGGAACAAGCAGTGGCAATGTAGGATAAGTTTCTGAAAAACATCGCGGGGTGGTGCGCATTGTATGGCTGTGTGTTACATTACATTCACTAGCAGGAGTGAGAAAAACATTACGGTGTGGTGCGCATTGTGTGGGTGTGTGTTACATTACATTCACTAGTAGGAGTGAGAAAAACATCACGGGGTGTGTGAATCGGAGGGTCTGAATTAGGATAGGCAGTGAGTGGCAATGTAGGATGGAGAAAAGCACCGTGGGATGGTCAGCATGGGGAGGTCAGGGAACATGCAGTGGCAATGTTGGATAGGTTTCTGAAAAACATCGCGGGGTGGTGCGCATTGTATGGGTGTGTGTTACATTACATTCACTAGTAGGATTGAGAAAAACATCACGGAGTGGTGCGCATTGTATGGGTGTGTGTTACAATACATTCACTAGTAGGAGTGAGAAAAACATCATGGGGTGGTGTGAATCGGAGAGTCTGAATTAGGATAGGCAAGGAGTGGCAATGTAGGATGGAGAAAAGCACCGCGGGGTGGTCAGCATGGGGAGGTCAGGGAACATGCAGTGGCATTGTAGGATAGGTTTCTGAAAAACATCGCGGGGTGGTGCGCATTGTATGGGTGTGTGTTACATTACATTCACTAGTAGGAGTGAGAAAAACATCGCGGGGTGGTACGCATTTTATGGGTGTGTGTTACATTACATTCACTAGTAGGAGTGAGAAAAACATCACGCAGTGGTGTGAATCGGAGGGTCTGAATTAGGATAGGCAGTGAGTGGCAATGTATGATGGAGAAAAGCACCGTGGGGTGGTCAGCATTGGGAGGTCAGGGAACATGCAGTGTCATTGTAGGATAGGTTTCTGAAAAACATCGTGGGGTGGTGCGCATTGTATGGGTGTGTGTTACATTACATTCACTAGTAGGAGTGACAAAAACATCACGGGGTGGTGTTAATCGGAGGGTCTGAATTAGGATAGGCAGTGAGTGGCAATGTAGGATGCAGAAAAGCACCGCGGTGTGGTCAGCATGGGGAGGTCAGGGAACATGCATTGGCAATGTAGGATAGGTTTCTGAAAAACATCGCGGGGTGGTGCGCATTGTATGGGTGTGTGTTACATTACATTCACTAGTAGGAGTGAGAAAATCATCACGGGGTGGTGCGCATTGTATGGGTGTGTGTTACATTACATTCACTAGTAGGATTGAGTAAAACATCGCGGGGTGGTGCCCATTGTATGGGTGTGTGTTAGATTACATTCACGAGTAGGAGTGAGAAAAACATCACAGGGTGGTGCGCATTGTATGGGTGTGTGTTACATTACATTCACTAGTAGGAGTGAGAAAAACATCACGGGGTGGTGCGCATTGTATGGGTGTGTGTTACATTACATTCACTAGTAGGAGTGAGAAAAACATCACTGGGTGGTGTGAATCGGAGGGTCTGAATTAGGATAGGCAGTGAGTGGCAATGTAGGATGGAGAAAAGCACCACAGGGTGGTCAGCATGGGGAGGTCAGGGAACATGCAGTGGCAATGTAGGATAGGTTTCTGAAAAACATCGCGGGGTGGTGCGTATTGTATGGGTGTGTGTTACATTAAATTCACTAGTAGGAGAAAAACATCACGCGGTGGTGTGAATCGGAGGGTGTGAATTAGGATAGGCAGTGAGTGGCAATGTAGGATGGAGAAAAGCATCGCGGGGTGGTCAGCATGGGGATGTCAGGGAACATGCAGTGGCAATGTAGGACAGGTTTCTGAAAAAAATCGCGGGGTGGTGAGCATTGTATGGGTGTGTGTTACATTACATTCACTAGTAGGAGTGAGAAAAATATCACGGGGTGGTACGCATTGTATGGGTGTGTGTTACATTACATTCACTAGTAGGAGTGAGAAAAACATCACGGGGTGGTGCGCATTGTATGGGTGTGTGTTCCATTACATTCACTAGTAGGAGTGAGAAAAACATCACGGGGTTGTGGAATCGGAGGTTCTGAATTAGGATAGGCAGTGAGTGGAAATGTAGAATGGAGAAACGCACCGCGGGGTGGTCAGCATAGGGAGGTCAGAGAACATGCAGTGGCAATGTAGGATAGGTTTCTGAAAAACATCGCGGGGTGGTGCGCATTGTATGGGTGTGTGTTACATTACATTCACTAGTAGGAGTGAGAAAAAAATCACGGGGTGGTGCGCATTGTATGGGTGTGTGTTACATTACATTCACTAGTAGGAGTGAGAAAAACATCACGGGGTGGTGAGAATCGTAGGGTCTGAATTAGGATAGGCAGTGAGTGGCAATGTAGGATGGAGAAAAGCATCGCGGGGTGGTCAGCATGGGGAGGTCAGGGAACAAGCAGTGGCAATGTAGGATAGGTTTCTGAAAAACATCGCGGGGTGGTGCGCATTGTATGGGTGTGTCTTACATTACATTCACTAGTAGGAGTGAGAAAAACATCACGGGGTGTGTGAATCGGAGGGTCTGAATTAGGATAGGCAGTGAGTGGCAATGAAGGATGGAGAAAAGCACCGCGGTGTGGTCAGCATGGGGAGGTCAGGGAACATGCAGTGGCAATGTAGGATAAGTTTCTGAAAAACATCACGGGGTGGTGCACATTGTATGGGTGTGTGTTACATTACATTCACTAGTAGGAGTGAGAAAAACATCGCGGGGTGGTGCGCATTGTATGGGTGTGTGTTACATTACATTCGCTAGTAGGAGTGAGAAAAACATCACGGGGTGGTGCGCATTGTATGGGTGTGTGTTACATTATATTCACTAGTAGGAGAAAAACATCACGCAGTGGTGTGAATCGGAGGGTTTGAATTAGGATAGGCAGTGAGTGGCAATGTAGGATGGAGAAAGCACCGAGGGGTGGTCAGCATGGGAGGTCAGGGAACATGCATTGGCAAAGTAGGATAGGTTTCTGAAAAACATCGCAGGGTGGTGCGCATTGTATGGGTGTGTGTTACATTACATTCACTAATAGGAGTGAGAAAAACATCACGGGGAGGTGTGAATCGGAGTGTCTGAATTAGGATAGGCAGTGAGTGGCAATGTAGGATTTAGAAAAGCACCGCGGGGTGGTCAGCATGGGGAGGTCAGGGAACATGCAGTGGCAATGTAGGATAGGTTTCTGAAAAACATCGCGGGGTGGTGCGCATTGCATGGGTGTGTGTTACATTACATTCACTAGTAGGAGTGAGAAAAACATCACAGGGTGTTGTGAATCGGAGCGTCTGAATTAGGATTGGCAGTGAGTGGCAATGTAGGATGGAGAAAAGCAACGCGGGGTGGTCAGCATGGGGAGGTCAGGGAACATGCAGTGGCAATGTAGGATAGGTTTCTGAAAAACATCGCGGGGTGGTGCGCATTGTATGGGTGTGTGTTACATTACATTCACTAGTAGGAGTGAGAAAAACATCACGTGGTGGTGCGCATTGTATGGGTGTGTGTTACATTACATTCACTAGTAGGAGTGAGAAAAACATCACGGGGTGGTGTGAATCGGAGGGTCTGAATTAGGATAGGCAGTGAGTGGCAATGTAGGATGGAGAAAAGCACCGCGGGGTGGTCAGCATGGGGAGGTCAGGGAACATGCAGTGGCAATGTAATATAGGTTTCTGAAAAACATCGCGGGGTGGTGCGCATTGTATGGGTGTGTGTTACATTAGAATCACTAGTAGGAGTGAGAAAAACATCACGGGGTGGTGCGTATTGTATGGGTGTGTGTTACATTACATTCACTAATAGGAATGAGAAAAACATCACGGGGTGTGTGAATCGGAGGGTCTGAATTAGGATAGGCAGTGAGTGGCAATGTAGGATGGAGAAAAGCACCGCGGGGTGGTCAGCATGGGGAGGTCAGGGAACATGCAGTGGCAATGAAGGATAGGTTTCTGAAAAACATCGCGGGGTGGTGCCCATTGTATGGGTGTGTGTTACATTACATTCACTAGTAGGAGTGAGAAAAACATCACGGGGTGGTGCGCAATGTATGGGTGTGTGTTACATTACATTCACTAGTAGGAGTGAGAAAAACATCACGGGGTGGTGCGCATTGTATGGGTGTGAGTTACATTACATTCACTAGTAGGAGTGAGAAAAACATCACGGGGTGGTGTGAATCGGAAGGTCTGAATTAGAATAGGCAGTGTGTGGCAATGTGGGATCGAGAAAAGCACCGCGGGGTGGTCAGCATGGGGAGGTCAGGGAACATGCAGTGGCAATGTAGGATAGGTTTCTGAAAAACATCGCGGTGTGGTGCGCATTGTATGGGTGTGTGTTACATTACATTCACTAGTAGGAGTGAGAAAAACATCCCGGGGTGGTGCGCATTGTATGGGTGTGTGTTACATTACATTCACTAGTAGGAGTGAGAAAAACATCACGGGGTGGTGTGAATCGGAGGGTCTGAATTAGGATAGGCAGTGAGTTGCAATGTAAGATGGAGAAAAGCACCGCGGGGTGGTCAGCATGGGGAGGTAAGGGAACATGCAGTGGCAATGTAGGATAGGTTTCTGAAAAACATCGCGGGGTGGTGCGCATTGTATGGGTGTGTGTTACATTACATTCACTAGTAGGAGTGAGAAAAACATCACGGGGTGGTGTGAATCGGAGTGTCTGAATTAGGATAGGCAGGGAGTGGCAATGTGGGATGGAGAAAAGCACCACAGGGTGGTCAGCATGGGGAGATCAGGGAACATGCAGTGGCAATGTAGGATAGGTTTCTGAAAAACATCGCGTGGTGGTGCGCATTGTATGGGTGTTTGTTACATTAAATTCACTAGTAGGAGTGAGAAAAACATCGCGGGGTGTTGCGCATTGCATGGGTGTGTGTTACATTACACTCACTAGTAGGATTGAGAAAAACATCACGGGGTGGTGCGCATTGTATGGGTGTGTGTTAAATTACATTCACTATTTGGAGTGAGAAAAACATCACAGGGTGGTGTGATTCGGAGGGTCTGAATTAGGATAGGCAGTGAGTGGCAGTGTCGGATGGAGAAAAGCACCGCGTGGTGCTCAGCATGGGGAGGTCAGGGAACATGTAGTGGCAAAGTAGGATAGGTTTCTGAAATACATCGCAGGGTGGTGCGCATTGTATGGGTATGTGTTACATTACATTCACTAGTAGGATTGAGAAAAACATCACGGGGTGGTGCGCATTGTATGGGTGTGTGTTACATTACATTCACTAGTAGGAGTGAGAAAAACATCACAGTGTGGTGTGAATCGTAGGGTCTGAATTAGGATAGGCAGTGAGTGGCAATGTAGGATGGAGAAAAGCATCGCGGGGTGGTCAGCATGGGGAGGTCAGGGAACAAGCATTTGCAATGTAGGATAGGTTTCTGAAAAACATCGCGGGGTGGTGCGCATTGTATGGGTGTGTGTTACATTACATTCACTAGTAGGAGTGAGAAAAACATCACGGGGTGGTGCGCATTGTATGGGTGTGTGTTACAATACATTCACTAATAGGAGTGAGAAAAACATCACGGGGTGTGTGAATCGGAGGGTCTGAATTAGGATAGGCAGTGAGTGGCAATGTAGAATGGAGAAAAGCACCGCGGTGTGGTCAGCATGGGGAGGTCAGGGAACATGCAGTGGCAATGAAGGATAGGTTTCTGAAAAACATCGCGGGGTGGTGCGCATTGTATGGGTGTTTGTTACATTACATTCACTAGTAGGAGTGAGAAAAACATCACGGTGTGGTAGGCATTGTATGGGTGTGTGTTACATTACATTCACTAGTAGGAGAAAAACATCACGCGGTGGTGAGAATCGGAGGGTCTGAATTAGGATACGCAGTGAGTGGCAATGTAGGATGGAGAAAGCACCGAGGGGTGGTCAGCATGGGGAGGTCAGTGAACATGCAGTGGCAAAGTAGGATAGGTTTCTGAAAAACATCGCAGGGTGGTGCGCATTGTATGGGTGTGTGTTACATTACATTCACTAGTAGGAGTGAGAAAAACATCACGGGGTGGTGTGAATCGGAGGGTGTGAATTAGGATAGGCAGTGAGTGGCAATGTAGGTTGGAGAAAAGCACCGCAGGGTGATCAGCATGGGGAGATCAGGGAACATGCAGTGGCAATGTAGGATAGGTTTCTGAAAAACATCGCGGGGTGGTGCGCATTGTATGGGTGTTTGGTACATTACATTCACTAGTAGGAGTGAGAAAAACATCGCGGTGTGGTGTGCATTGTATGGGTGTGTGTTACATTATATTCACTAGTAGGATTGAGAAAAACATCACGGGGTGGTGCGCATTGTATGGGTGTGTGTTACATTACATTCACTAGTAGGAGTGAGAAAAACATCACGGGGTGGTGTGAATCGGAGGGTCCGAATTAGGATAGGCAGTGAGTGGCAATGTAGGAAGGAGAAAAGCACCGCGGGGTTGTCAGCATGGGGAGGTCAGGAAACATGCATTGGCAATGTAGGATAGGTTTCTGGAAAACATCGCGGGGTGGTGCGTATTGTATGGGTGTGTGTTACCTTACATTCACTAGTAGGAGTGAAAAAAACATCACGGGGTGCTGTTAATCGGAGGGTCTGAATTAGGATAGGCAGTGAGTGGCAATGTAGGATGGAGAAAAGCACCGCGGGGTGGTCAGCATGTGGAGGTCAGGGAACATGCAGTGGCAATGTAAGATAGGTTTCTGAAAAACATCGCGGGGTGGTGCGCATTGTATGGGTGTGTGTTACATTACATTCACTAGTAGGAGTGAGAAAAACATCACGGGGTGGTGCGCATTGTATGGGTGTGTGTTACATTATATTCACTAGTAGGAGAAAAACATCACGCAGTGGTGTGAATCGGAGGGTCTGAATTAGGATAGGCAGTGAGTGGCAATGTAGGATGGAGAAAGCACCGAGGGGTGGTCAGCATGGGAGGTCAGGGAACATGCATTGGCAAAGTAGGATAGGTTTCTGAAAAACATCGCAGGGTGGTGCGCATTGTATGGGTGTGTGTTACATTACATTCACTAATAGGAGTGAGAAAAACATCACGGGGAGGTGTGAATCGGAGGGTCTGAATTAGGATAGGCAGTAAGTGGCAATGTAGGATGGAGAAAAGCACCGCGGGGTGGTCAGCATGGGGAGGTCAGGGAACATGCAGTGGCAATGTAGGATAGGTTTCTGAAAAACATCGCGGGGTGGTGCGCATTGTATGGGTGTGTGTTACATTACATTCACTAGTAGGAGTGAGAAAAACATCACGGGGTTGTGTGAATCGGAGGGTCTGAATTAGGATAGGCAGTGAGTGGCAATGTAGGATGGAGAAAAGCACCGCGGGGTGGTCAGCATGGGGAGTTCAGGGAACATGCAGTGGCAATGTAGGACATGTTTCTGAAAAACTTCGCGGGGTGGTGCACATTGTATGGGTGTGTGTTACATTACATTCACTAGTAGGAGTGAGAAAAACATCACGGGGTGGTGCGCATTGTATGGGTGTGTGTTACATTATATTCACTAGTAGAAGAAAAACATCACGCGGTGGTGTGAACCGGAGGGTCTTAATTAGGATAGGCAGTGAGTGGCAATGTAGGATGGAGAAAGCACCGAGGGGTGGTCAGCATGGGGAGGTCAGGGAACACGCATTGGCAAAGTAGGATAGGTTTCTAAAAAACATCGCAGGGTGGTGCGCATTGTATGGGTGTGAGTTACATTACATTCACTAGTAGGAGTGAGAAAAACATCACGGGGTGGTGTGAATCGGAGGGTCTGAATTAGAATAGGCAGTGAGTGGCAATGTAGGATCGAGAAAAGCACCGCGGGGTGGTCAGCATGGGGAGGACAGGGAACATGTAGTGGCAATGTAGGATAGGTTTCTGAAAAACATCGCGGGGTGGTGCGCATTGTATAGGTGTGTGTTACATTACATTCACTAGTAGGAGTGAGAAAAACATCACGGGGTGGTGCGCATTGTATGGGTGTGTGTTACTTACATTCACTAGTAGAAGTGAGAAAAACATCACGGGGTGGTGTGAATCGGAGGGTCTGAATTAGGATAGGCAGTGAGTGGCAATGTAGGATGGAGAAAAGCACCGCGGGTTGGTCAGCATGTGTAGGTCAGGGAACATGCAGTGGCAATGTAGGATAGGTTTCTGAAAAACATTGCGGGGTGGTGCGCATTGTATGGGTGTGTGTTACATTACATTCACTAGTAGGAGTGAGAAAAACATCACGGGGTGGTGTGAATCGGAGGGTCTGTATTAGGATAGGCAGTGATTGGCAATGTAGGATGGAGAAAAGCACCGCGGGGTGGTCAGCATGGGTAGGTAAGGGAACATGCAGTGGCAATGTGGGATAGGTTTCTGAAAAACATCGCGGGGTGGTGCGCATTGTATGGGTGTGTGTTACATTACATTCACTAGTAGGAGTGAGAAAAACATCACGGGGTGGTGTGAATCGGAGGGTCTGAATTAGGATAGGCAGTGAGTGGCAATGTAGGATCGAGAAAAGCACCGCGGGGTGGTCAGCATTGGGAGGTCAGGGAACATGCAGTGGCAATGTAGGATAGGTTTCTGAAAAACATCGTGGGGTGGTGCGCATTGTATGGGTGTGTGTTACATTACATTCACTAGTAGGAGTGAGAAAAACATCACGGGGTGGTGCGCATCGTATGGGTGTGTGTTACATTACATTCACTAGTAGGAGTGAGAAAAACATCACGGGGTGGTGTGAATCGGAGTGTCTGAATTAGGATAGTCAGTGAGTGGCAATGTAGGATGGAGAAAAGCACCGCGGGTTGGTCAGCATGTGGAGGTCAGGGAACATGCAGTGGCAATGTAGGATAGGTTTCTGAAAAACATTGCGGGGTGGTGCGCATTGTATGGGTGTGTGTTACATTACATTCACTAGTAGGAGTGAGAAAAACATCACGGGGTGGTGTGAATCGGAGGGTCTGTATTAGGATAGGCAGTGAGTGGCAATGTAGGATGGAGAAAAGCACCGCAGGGTGGTCAGCATGGGGAGGTAAGGGAACATGCAGTGGCAATGTAGGATAGGTTTCTGAAAAACATCACGGGGTGGTGCGCATTGTATGGGTGTGTGTTACATTACATTCACTAGTAGGAGTGAGAAAAAATCGCGGGGTGTTGCGCATTGTATGGGTGTGTGTTACATTACTTTCACTAGTAGGATTGAGAAAAACATCACGGGGTGGTGTGAATCGGAGGGTCTGAATAAGGATAGGCAGTGAGTGGCAATGTAGGATGGAGAAAAGCACCGCAGGGTGGTCAGCATGGGGAGATCAGGGAACATGCAGTAGCAATGTAGGATAGGTTTCTGAAAAACATCGCGGGGTGGTGCGCATTGTATGGGTGTTTGTTACATTACATTCACTAGTAGGAGTGAGAAAAACATCGTGGGGTGTTGCGCATTGTATGGGTGTGTGTTACATTACATTCACTAGTAGGATTGAGAAAAACATCACGGGGTGGTGCGCATTGTATGGGTGTGTGTTAAATTACATTCACTAGTAGGAGTGAGAAAAACATCACAGGGTGGTGTGATTCCGAGGGTCTGAATTAGGATAGGCAGAGAGTGGCAATGTCGGATGGAGAACAGCACCGCGTGGTGGTTCAGCATGGGGAGATCAGGGAACATGTAGTGGCAAAGTAGGATAGGTTTCTTAAAAACATCCCGGGGTGGTGCGCATTTTATGGGTGTGTGTTAAATTACATTCACTAGTAAGAGTGAGAAAAACATCACGGGGTGGTGCGCATTGTATGGGTGTGTGTTACATTACATTCAGTATTAGGAGTGAGAAAAACATCATGGGGTGGTGTGAATCGGAGGGTCTGAATTAGGATAGGCAGTGAGAGGCAATGTAGGATGGAGAAAAGCACCGCGGGGTGGTCAGCATGGGGAGGTCAGGGAACATGCAGTGGCAATGTAGGATAGGTTTCTGAAAAACATCGCCGGGTGGTGCACATTGTATGGGTGTGTGTTACATTACATTCACTAGTAGGAGTGAGAAAAACATCACGGGGTGGTGCGCATTGTATGGGTGTGTGTTACATTACATTCACTATTAGGAGTGAGAAAAACATCACGGGGTGGTGTGAATCGGAGGGTCTGAATTAGGATAGGCAGTAAATGGCAATGTAGGATGGAGAAAAGCACCGCGTGGTGGTCAGCATGGGGAGGTCAGGGAACATGTAGTGGCAAAGTAGGATAGGATTCTGAAAAACATCCAGGGGTGGTGCGCATTTTATGGGTGTGTGTTACATTACATTCACTAGTAAGAGTGAGAAAAACATCACGGTGTGGTGAGCATTGTATGGGTGTGTGTTACATTATATTCACTAGTAGGAGAAAAACATCACGCGGTGGTGTGAATCGGAGGGTCTGAATAAAGATAGGCAGTGAGTGGCAATGTAGGATGGAGAAAGCACCGAGGGTTGGTCAGCATGGGGAGGTCAGGGAACATGCATTGGCAAAGTAGGATAGGTTTCTGAAAAACATCGCAGGGTGGTGCGCATTGTATGGGTGTGTGTTACATTACAATCACTAATAGGAGTGAGAAAAACATCACGGGGAGGTGTGAATCGGAGGGTCTGAATTAGGATAGGCAGAAAGTGGCAATGTAGAATGGAGAAAAGCACCGCGGGGTGGTCAGCATGGGGAGGTCAGGGAACATGCAGTGGCAATGTAGGATAGGTTTCTGAAAAACATCGCGGGATGGTGCGCATTGTATGGGTGTGTGTTACATTACATTCACTAGTAGGAGTGAGAAAAACATCACGTGGTGGTGCGCATTGTATGGGTGTGTGTTACATTACATTCACTAGTAGGAGTGAGAAAAACATCACGGGGTGGTGTGAATCGAAGGGTCTGAATTAAGATAGGCAGTGAGTGGCAATGTAGGATGGAGAAAAGCACCGAGGGGTGGTCAGCATGGGGAGGTCAGGGAACATGCAGTGGCAATGTAATATAGGTTTCTGAAAAACATCGCGGGGTGGTGCGCATTGTATGGGTGTGTGTTACATTACATTCACTAGTAGGAGTGAGAAAAACATCACGGGGTGGTGCGCATTGTATGGGTGTGTGTTACATTACATTCACTAGTAGGAGTGAGAAAAACATCACGGGGTGGTGTGAATCAGAGGGTCTGAATTAGGATAGGCAGTGAGTGGCAATGTAGGATGGAGAAAAGCACCGCGGGGTGGTCAGCATGGGGAGTTCAGGGAACATGCAGTGGCAATGTAGGACATGTTTCTGAAAAACATCGCGGGGTGGTGCGCATTGTATGGGTGTGTGTTACTTTACCTTCACTAGTAGGAGTGAGAAAAACATCACGGGGTGGTGCGCATTGTATGGGTGTGTGTTACATTATATTCACTAGTAGGAGAAAAACATCACGCGGTGGTGTGAATCGGAGGGTCTGAATTAGGATAGGCAGTGAGTGGCAATGTAGGATGGAGAAAGCACCGAGGGGTGGTCAGCACGGGGAGGTCAGGGAACATGCATTGGCAAAGTAGGATAGTTTTCTAAAAAACATCGCAGGGTGGTGCGCATTGTATGGGGGTGTGTTACATTACATTCACTAATAGGAGTGAGAAAAACATCACGGGGAGGTGTGAATCGGATGGTCTGAATTAGGATAGGCAGTAAGTGGCAATGTAGGATGGAGAAAAGCACCGCGGGTTGGTCAGCATGGTGAGGTCAGGGAACATGCAGTGGCAATGTAGCATAGGTTTCTGAAAAACATTGCGGGTTGGTGCGCATTGCATGGGTGTGTGTTACATTACATTCACTAGTAGGAGTGAGAAAAACATCACGGGGTGGTGCGCATTGTATGGGTGTGTGTTACATTACATTCACTAGTAGGAGTGAGAAAAACATCACAGGGTGGTGTGAATCGGAGCGTCTGAATTAGGATTGGCAGTGAGTGGCAATGGAGGATGGAGAAAAGCAACGCGGGGTGGTCAGCATGGGGAGGTCAGGGAACATGCAGTGGCAATGTAGGATAGGTTTCTGAAAAACATCGCGGGGTGGTGCGAATTGTATGGGTATGTGTTACATTACATTCACTAGTAGGATTGAGAAAAACATCACGGGGTGGTGCGCATTGTATGGGTGTGTGTTACATTACATTCACTAATAGGAGTGAGAAACACATCACGGGGTGTGTTAATCGGAGGGTCTGAATTAGGATAGGCAGTGAGTGGCAATGTAGGATGGAGAAAAGCACCGTGGGGTGGTCAGCATGGGGAGGTCAGGGAACATGCAGTCGCAATGACGGATAGGTTTCTGAAAAACATCGCGGGGTGGTGCGCATTGTATGGGTGTGTGTTACATTACATTCACTAGTAAGAGTGAGAAAAACATCACGGGGTGGTGCGCATTGTATGGGTGTGTGTTACATTACATTCACTAGTAGGAGTGAGAAAAACATCACGGGGTGGTGCGCATTGTATGGGTGTGAGTTACATTACATTCACTAGTAGGAGTGAGAAAAACATCAGGGGGTGGTGTGAATCGGAGGGTCTGAATTAGGATAGGCAGTGAGTGGCAATGTAGGATCGAGAAAAGCACCGCGGGGTGGTCAGCATGGGGAGGTCAGGGAACATGCAGTGGCAATGTAGGATAGGTTCCTGAAAAACATCGCGGGGTGGTGCGCATTGTATGGGTGTGTGTTACATTACATTAACTAGTAGGAGTGAGAAAAACATCACGGGGTGGTGCGCATTGTATGGGTGTGTGTTACATTACATTCACTAGTAGGAGTGAGAAAAACATCACGGGGTGGTGTGAATCGGAGGGCCTGAATTAGGATAGTCAGTGAGTGGCAATGTAGGATGGAGAAAAGCACCGCGGGTTGGTCAGCATGTGGAGGTCAGGGAACATGCAGTGGCAATGTAGGATAGGTTTCTGAAAATCATTGCGGGGTGGTGCGCATTGTATGGGTGTGTGTTACATTACATTCACTAGTAGGAGTGAGAAAAACATCACGGGGTGGTGTGAATCGGAGGGTCTGTATTAGGATAGGCAGTGAGTGGCAATGTAGGATGGAGAAAAGCACCGCGGGGTGGTCAGCATGGGGAGGTAAGGAAACATGCAGTGGCAATGTAGGATAGGTTTCTGAAAAACATCGCGGGGTGGTGCGCATTGTGTGGGTGTGTGTTACATTACATTCACTAGTAGGAGTGAGAAAAACATCACGGTGTGGTGTGAATCGGAGTGTCTGAATTAGGATAGGCAGTGAGTGGCAATGTAGGATGGAGAAAAGCACCGCAGGGTGGTCAGCATGGGGAGATCATTGAACATGCAGTGGCAATGTAGGATAGGTTTCTGAAAAACATCGCGGGGTGGTGCGCATTGTATGGGTGTTTGTTACATTACATTCACTAGTAGGAGTGAGAAAAACATCGCGGGGTGTTGCGCATTGTATGGGTGTGTGTTACATTACATTCACTAGTAGGTTTGAGAAAAACATCACGGGGTGGTGCGCATTGTATGGGTGTGTGTTAAATTACATTCACTAGTAGGAGTGAGAAAAACATCACAGGGTGGTGTGATTCGGAGGGTCTGAATTAGGATAGGCAGTGAGTGGCAATGTCGGATGGAGAAAAGCACCGCGTGGTGGTCAGCATGGGAGGTCAGGGAACATGTAGTGGCAAAGTAGGATAGGTTTCTTAAAAACATCCCGGGGTGGTGCGCATTTTATGGGTGTGTGTTAAATTACATTCACTAGTAAGAGTGAGAAAAACATCACGGGGTGGTGCGCATTGTATGGGTGTGTGTTACATTACATTCACTATTAGGAGTGAGAAAATCATCATGGGGTGGTGTGAATCGGAGGGTCTGAATTAGGATAGGCAGTGAGAGGCAATGTAGGATGGAGAAAAGCACCGCGGGGTGCTCAGCATGGGGAGGTCAGGGAACATGCAGTGGCAATGTAGGATAGGTTTCTGAAAAACATCACGGGGTGGTGCGCATTGTATGGGTGTGTGTTACATTACATTCACTAGTAGGAGTGAGAAAAAATCGCGGGGTGTTGCGCATTGTATGGGTGTGTGTTACATTACTTTCACTAGTAGGATTGAGAAAAACATCACGGGGTGGTGTGAATCAGAGGGTCTGAATAAGGATAGGCAGTGAGTGGCAATGTAGGATGGAGAAAAGCACCGCAGGGTGGTCAGCATGGGGAGATCAGGGAACATGCAGTGGCAATGTAGGATAGGTTTCTGAAAAACATCGCGGGGTGGTGCGCATTGTATGGGTGTTTGTTACATTACATTCACTAGTAGGAGTGAGAAAAACATCGTGGGGTGTTGCGCATTGTATGGGTGTGTGTTACATTACATTCACTAGTAGGATTGAGAAAAACATCACGGGGTGGTGCGCATTGTATGGGTGTGTGTTAAATTACATTCACTAGTAGGAGTGAGAAAAACATCACAGGGTGGTGTGATTCCGAGGGTCTGAATTAGGATAGGCAGAGAGTGGCAATGTCGGATGGAGAACAGCACCGCATGGTGGTTCAGCATGGGGAGATCAGGGAACATGTAGTGGCAAAGTAGGATAGGTTTCTTAAAAACATCCCGGGGTGGTGCGCATTTTATGGGTGTGTGTTAAATTACATTCACTAGTAAGAGTGAGAAAAACATCACGGGGTGGTGCGCATTGTATGGGTGTGTGTTACATTACATTCGCTATTAGGAGTGAGAAAAACATCATGGGGTGGTGTGAATCGGAGGGTCTGAATTAGGATAGGCGGTGAGAGGCAATGTAGGATGGAGAAAAGCACCGCGGGGTGGTCAGCATGGGGAGGTCAGGGAACATGCAGTGGCAATGTAGGATAGGTTTCTGAAAAACATCGCCAGGTGGTGCACATTGTATGGGTGTGTGTTACATTACATTCACTAGTAGGAGTGAGAAAAACATCACGGGGTGGTGCGCATTGTATGGGTGTGTGTTACATTACATTCACTATTAGGAGTGAGAAAAACATCACGGGGTGGTGTGAATCGGAGGGTCTGAATTAGGATAGGCAGTAAATGGCAATGTAGGATGGAGAAAAGCACCGCGTGGTGGTCAGCATGGGGAGGTCAGGGAACATGTAGTGGCAAAGTAGGATAGGATTCTGAAAAACATCCAGGGGTGGTGCGCATTTTATGGGTGTGTGTTACATTACATTCACTAGTAAGAGTGAGAAAAACATCACGGTGTGGTGAGCATTGTATGGGTGTGTGTTACATTATATTCACTAGTAGGAGAAAAACATCACGCGGTGGTGTGAATCGGAGGGTCTGAATAAAGATAGGCAGTGAGTGGCAATGTAGGATGGAGAAAGCACCGAGGGTTGGTCAGCATGGGGAGGTCAGGGAACATGCATTGGCAAAGTAGGATAGGTTTCTGAAAAACATCGCAGGGTGGTGCGCATTGTATGGGTGTGTGTTACATTACAATCACTAATAGGAGTGAGAAAAACATCACGGGGAGGTGTGAATCGGAGGGTCTGAATTAGGATAGGCAGAAAGTGGCAATGTAGGATGGAGAAAAGCACCGCGGGGTGGTCAGCATGGGGAGGTCAGGGAACATGCAGTGGCAATGTAGGATAGGTTTCTGAAAAACATCGCGGGATGGTGCGCATTGTATGGGTGTGTGTTACATTACATTCACTAGTAGGAGTGAGAAAAACATCACGTGGTGGTGCGCATTGTATGGGTGTGTGTTACATTACATTCACTAGTAGGAGTGAGAAAAACATCACGGGGTGGTGTGAATCGAAGGGTCTGAATTAAGATAGGCAGTGAGTGGCATAGTAGGATGGAGAAAAGCGCCGAGGGGTGGTCAGCATGGGGAGGTCAGGGAACATGCAGTGGCAATGTAATATAGGTTTCTGAAAAACATCGCGGGGTGGTGCGCATTGTATGGGTGTGTGTTACATTACATTCACTAGTAGGAGTGAGAAAAACATCACGGGGTGGTGCGCATTGTATGGGTGTGTGTTACATTACATTCACTAGTAGGAGTGAGAAAAACATCACGGGGTGGTGTGAATCGGAGGGTCTGAATTAGGATAGGCAGTGAGTGGCAATGTAGGATGGAGAAAAGCACCGCGGGGTGGTCAGCATGGGGAGTTCAGGGAACATGCAGTGGCAATGTAGGACATGTTTCTGAAAAACATCGCGGGGTGGTGCGCATTGTATGGGTGTGTGTTACTTTACCTTCACTAGTAGGAGTGAGAAAAACATCACGGGGTGGTGCGCATTGTATGGGTGTGTGTTACATTATATTCACTAGTAGGAGAAAAACATCACGCGGTGGTGTGAATCGGAGGGTCTGAATTAGGATAGGCAGTGAGTGGCAATGTAGGATGGAGAAAGCACCGAGGGGTGGTCAGCACGGGGAGGTCAGGGAACATGCATTGGCAAAGTAGGATAGGTTTCTAAAAAACATCGCAGGGTGGTGCGCATTGTATGGGGGTGTGTTACATTACATTCACTAATAGGAGTGAGAAAAACATCACGGGGAGGTGTGAATCGGATGGTCTGAATTAGGATAGGCAGTAAGTGGCAATGTAGGATGGAGAAAAGCACCGCGGGTTGGTCAGCATGGTGAGGTCAGGGAACATGCAGTGGCAATGTAGCATAGGTTTCTGAAAAACATTGCGGGTTGGTGCGCATTGCATGGGTGTGTGTTACATTACATTCACTAGTAGGAGTGAGAAAAACATCACGGGGTGGTGCGCATTGTATGGGTGTGTGTTACATTACATTCACTAGTAGGAGTGAGAAAAACATCACAGGGTGGTGTGAATCGGAGCGTCTGAATTAGGATTGGCAGTGAGTGGCAATGTAGGATGGAGAAAAGCAACGCGGGGTGGTCAGCATGGGGAGGTCAGGGAACATGCAGTGGCAATGTAGGATAGGTTTCTGAAAAACATCGCGGGGTGGTGCGAATTGTATGGGTATGTGTTACATTACATTCACTAGTAGGATTGAGAAAAACATCACGGGGTGGTGCGCATTGTATGGGTGTGTGTTACATTACATTCACTAATAGGAGTGAGAAACACATCACGGAGTGTGTTAATCGGAGGGTCTGAATTAGGATAGGCAGTGAGTGGCAATGTAGGATGGAGAAAAGCACCGTGGGGTGGTCAGCATGGGGAGGTCAGGGAACATGCAGTCGCAATGACGGATAGGTTTCTGAAAAACATCGCGGGGTGGTGCGCATTGTATGGGTGTGTGTTACATTACATTCACTAGTAAGAGTGAGAAAAACATCACGGGGTGGTGCGCATTGTATGGGTGTGTGTTACATTACATTCACTAGTAGGAGTGAGAAAAACATCACGGGGTGGTGCGCATTGTATGGGTGTGAGTTACATTACATTCACTAGTAGGAGTGAGAAAAACATCAGGGGGTGGTGTGAATCGGAGGGTCTGAATTAGGATAGGCAGTGAGTGGCAATGTAGGATCGAGAAAAGCACCGCGGGGTGGTCAGCATGGGGAGGTCAGGGAACATGCAGTGGCAATGTAGGATAGGTTCCTGAAAAACATCGCGGGGTGGTGCGCATTGTATGGGTGTGTGTTACATTACATTAACTAGTAGGAGTGAGAAAAACATCACGGGGTGGTGCGCATTGTATGGGTGTGTGTTACATTACATTCACTAGTAGGAGTGAGAAAAACATCACGGGGTGGTGTGAATCGGAGGGCCTGAATTAGGATAGTCAGTGAGTGGCAATGTAGGATGGAGAAAAGCACCGCGGGTTGGTCAGCATGTGGAGGTCAGGGAACATGCAGTGGCAATGTAGGATAGGTTTCTGAAAATCATTGCGGGGTGGTGCGCATTGTATGGGTGTGTGTTACATTACATTCACTAGTAGGAGTGAGAAAAACATCACGGGGTGGTGTGAATCGGAGGGTCTGTATTAGGATAGGCAGTGAGTGGCAATGTAGGATGGAGAAAAGCACCGCGGGGTGGTCAGCATGGGGAGGTAAGGAAACATGCAGTGGCAATGTAGGATAGGTTTCTGAAAAACATCGCGGGGTGGTGCGCATTGTATGGGTGTGTGTTACATTACATTCACTAGTAGGAGTGAGAAAAACATCACGGTGTGGTGTGAATCGGAGTGTCTGAATTAGGATAGGCAGTGAGTGGCAATGTAGGATGGAGAAAAGCACCGCAGGGTGGTCAGCATGGGGAGATCATTGAACATGCAGTGGCAATGTAGGATAGGTTTCTGAAAAACATCGCGGGGTGGTGCGCATTGTATGGGTGTTTGTTACATTACATTCACTAGTAGGAGTGAGAAAAACATCGCGGGGTGTTGCGCATTGTATGGGTGTGTGTTACATTACATTCACTAGTAGGTTTGAGAAAAACATCACGGGGTGGTGCGCATTGTATGGGTGTGTGTTAAATTACATTCACTAGTAGGAGTGAGAAAAACATCACAGGGTGGTGTGATTCGGAGGGTCTGAATTAGGATAGGCAGTGAGTGGCAATGTCGGATGGAGAAAAGCACCGCGTGGTGGTCAGCATGGGAGGTCAGGGAACATGTAGTGGCAAAGTAGGATAGGTTTCTTAAAAACATCCCGGGGTGGTGCGCATTTTATGGGTGTGTGTTAAATTACATTCACTAGTAAGAGTGAGAAAAACATCACGGGGTGGTGCGCATTGTATGGGTGTGTGTTACATTACATTCACTATTAGGAGTGAGAAAAACATCATGGGGTGGTGTGAATCGGAGGGTCTGAATTAGGATAGGCAGTGAGAGGCAATGTAGGATGGAGAAAAGCACCGCGGGGTGCTCAGCATGGGGAGGTCAGGGAACATGCAGTGGCAATGTAGGATAGGTTTCTGAAAAACATCGCCGGGTGGTGCACATTGTATGGGTGTGTGTTACATTACATTCACTAGTAGGAGTGAGAAAAACATCACGGGGTGGTGTGAATCGGAGGGTCTGAATTAGGATAGGCAGTAAATGGCAATGTAGGATGGAGAAAAGCACCGCGTGGTGGTCAGCATGGGGAGGTCAGGGAACATGTAGTGGCAAAGTAGGATAGGTTTCTGAAAAACGTCCCGGGGTGGTGCGCATTTTATGGGTGAGTGTTACATTACATTCACTAGTAAGAGTGAGAAAAACATCACGGTGTGGTGTGCATTGTATGGGTGTGTGTTACATTATATTCACTAGTAGGAGAAAAACATCACGCGGTGGTGTGAATCGGAGGGTCTGAATAAGGATAGGCAGTGAGTGGCAAAGTAGGATGGAGAAAGCACCGAGGGGTGGTCAGCATGGGGAGGTCAGGGAACATGCATTGGCAAAGTAGGATAGGTTTCTGAAAAACATCGCGGTGTGGTGCGCATTGTATGGGTGTGTGTTACATTACATTCACTAGTAGGAGTGAGAAAAACATCACGGGGTGGTGCGCATTGTATGGGTGTGTGTTACATTACATTCACTAGTAGGAGTGAGAAAAACATCACGGGGTGGTGTGAATCGGAGGGTCTGAATTAGGATAGGCAGCGAGTGGCAATGTAGGATGGAGAAAGCACCGAGGGGTGGTCAGCATGGGGAGGTCAGGGAACATGCATTGGCAAAGTAGGATAGGTTTCTAAAAAACATCGCAGGGTGGTGCGCATTGTATGGGTGTGTGTTACATTACATTCACTAATAGGAGTGAGAAAAACATCACGGGGAGGTGTGAATCGGAGGGTCTGAATTAGGATAGGCAGCGAGTGGCAATGTAGGATGGAGAAAGCACCGAGGGGTGGTCAGCATGGGGAGGTCAGGGAACATGCATTGGCAAAGTAGGATAGGTTTCTAAAAAACATCGCAGGGTGGTGCGCATTGTATGGGTGTGTGTTACATTACATTCACTAGTAGGAGTGAGAAAAACTTCACAGGGTGGTGTGAATCGGTGCGTCTGAATTAGGATTGGCAGTGAGTGGCAATGTAGGATGGAGAAAAGCAACGTGGGGTGGTCAGCATGGGGAGGTCAGGTAACATGCAGTGGCAATGTAGGATAGGTTTCTGAAAAACATCGCGGGGTGGTGCGCATTGTATGGGTATGTGTTACATTACATTCACTAGGAGGATTGAGAAAAACATCACGGGTTGGTGCGCATTGTATGGGTGTGTGTTACATTACATTCACTAATAGGAGTGAGAAAAACATCACGGGGTGTGTGAATCGGAGGGTCTGAATTAGGATAGGCAGTGAGTGGCAATGTAGGATGGATAAAAGCACCGCGGGGTGGTCAGCATGGGGAGGTCAGGGAACATGCAGTGGCAATGAAGGATAGGTTTCTGAAAAACATCGCGGGGTGGTGCGCATTGTATGGGTGTGTGTTACATTACATTCACTAGTAGGAGTGAGAAAAACATCAAGGGGTGGTGCGCATTGTATGGGTGTGTGTTACATTACATTCACTAGTAGGAGTGAGAAAAACATCACGGGGTGGTGTGCATTGTATGGGTGTGAGTTACATTACATTCACTAGTAGGAGTGAGAAAAACATCACGGGGTGGTGTTAATCGGAGGGACTGAATTAGGATAAGCAGTAAATGGCAATGTAGGATGGAGAAAAGCACCGCGTGGTGGTCAGCATAGAGAGGTCAGGGAACATGTAGTGGCAAAGTAGGATAGGATTCTGAAAAACATCCCGGGGTGGTGCGCATTTTATGGGTGTGTGTTACATTACATTCACTATTAAGAGTGAGAAAAACATCACGGGGTAGTGCGCATTGTATGGGTGTGTGTTACATTACATTCACTAGTAGGAGTGAGAAAAACATCACGGGGTGGTGTGAATCGGAGGGTCTGAATTAGGGTAGGAAGTGAGTGGCAATGTAGGATGGAGAAAAGCACTGCGGGGTGGTCAGCATGGGGAGGTCAGGGAACATGCATTGGCAATATAGAATAGGTTTCTGAAAAATATCGAGGGGTGGTGCGCATTGTATAGGTGTGTGTTACATTACATTCACTACAGGAGTGAGAAAAACATCACGGGGTGGTGCGCATTGTATGGGTGTGTGTTACATTACATTCACAAGTAGGATTGAGAAAAACATCACGGGGTGGTGCCCATTGTATGGTTGTGTGTTACATTACATTCACTAGTAGGAGTGAGAAAAACATCACGGAGAGGTGTGAATCAGAGGGTCTGAATTAGGATAGGCAGTGAGTGGCAATGTAGGATGGAGAAAAGCACCGCCTGGGGTCAGCATGGGGAGGTCAGGGAACATGCAGTGGCAATGTAGGATAGGTTTCTGAAAAACATCGCGGGGTGGTGCGCATTGTATGGGTGTGTGTTACATTACATTCACTAGTAGGAGTGAGAAAGACATCACGGGGTGGTGCGCATTGTATAGGTGTGTGTTACTTTACATTCAGTAGTAGGAGTGAGAAAAACATCACGGGGTGGTGCGCATTGTATGGGTGTGTGTTACATTACATTCACTAGTAGGAGTGAGAAAAACATCACGGGGTGGTGTGAATCGGAGGGTCTGAATTAGGATAGGCAGTGAGTGGCAATGTAGGATGGAGAAAAGCACCGCGGGGTGGTCGGCATGGGGAGTTCAGGGAACATGCAGTGGCAAAGTAGGACATGTTTCTGAAAAACATCGCGGGGTGGTGCGCATTGTATGGGTGTATGTTACATTACATTCACTAATAGGAGTGAGAAAAACATCGCGGGGTGGTGCGCATTGTATGGGTGTATGTTACATTACATTCTCTAGTAGGAGTGAGAAAAACATCACGTGGTGGTGCGCATTGTATGGGTGTGTGTTACATTACATTCACTAGTAGGAGTGAGAAAAACATCACGGGGTGGTGTGAATCGGAGGGTCTGAATTAGGATAGGCAGTGAGAGGCAATGTAGGATGGAGAAAAGCACCGCGGGGTGGTCAGCATGGGGAGGTCAGGGAACATGCAGTGGCAATGTAAGACTGGTTTCTGAAAAACATCGCGGGGTGGTGCGCATTGTATGGGTGTGTGTTACATTACATTCACTAGTAGGAGTGAGAAAAACATCACGGGGTGGTGCGCATTGTATGGGTGTGTGTTACATTACATTCACTAGTAGGAGTGAGAAAAACATCACGGGGTGGTGTGAATCGGAGGGTCTGAATTAGGATAGGCAGTGAGTGGCAATGTAGGATGGAGAAAAGCACCGCGGGGTGGTCAGCATGGGGAGGTCAGGGAACATGCATTGGCAAAGTAGGATAGGTTTCTAAAAAACATCGCAGGGTGGTGCGCATTGTATGGGTGTGTGTTACATTACATTCACTAGTAGGAGTGAGAAAAACATCACGGGGTGGTGCGTAGTGTATGGGTGTGTGTTACATTACATTCACTAGTAGGAGTGAGAAAAACATCACAGGGTGGTGTGAATCGGAGGGTCTGAATTAGGATAGGCAGTGAGTGGCAATGTAGGATGGAGAAAAGCACCGCGGGTTGGTCAGCATGTGGAGGTCAGGAACATGCAGTGGCAATGTAGGATAGGTTTCTGAAAAATATCGCGGGGTGGTGCGCATTGTATGGGTGTGTGTTACATTACATTCACTAGTAGGAGTGAGAAAAACATCACGCGGTGGTGTGAATCGGAGGGTCTGAATTAGGAAAGGCAGTGAGTGGCAATGTAGGATGGAGAAAAGCACCGCGGGTTGGTCAGCATGTGGAGGTCAGGGAACATACAGTGGCAATGTAGGATAGGTTTCTGAAAAACATCGCGGGGTGGTGCGCATTGTATGGGTGTGTGTTACATTACATTCACTAGTAGGAGTGAGAAAAACATCACGGGGTGGTGCGCATTGTATGGGTGTGTGTTACATTACATTCACTAGTAGGAGTGAGAAAAACATCACGGTGTGGTGCGCATTGTATGGGTGTGTGTTACATTACATTCACAAGTAGGAGTGAGAAAAACATCACGGGGTGGTGCGCATTGTATGGGTGTGTGTTACATTACATTCACTAGTAGGAGTGAGAAAAACATCACGGGGTGGTGCGCATTGTATGGGTGTGTGTTACATTACATTCACTAGTAGGAGTGAGAAAAACATCACGGTGTGGTGCGCATTGTATGGGTGTGTGTTACATTACATTCACAAGTAGGAGTGAGAAAAACATCACGGGGTGGTGCGCATTGTATGGGTGTAAGTTACATTACATTCACTAGTAGTAGTGAGAAAAACATCACGTGGTGGTGTGAATCGGAGGGTCTGAATTAGGATAGGCAGTGAGTGGCAATGTAGGATGGAGAAAAGCACCGCGGGGTGGTCAGCATGGGGAGTTCAGGGAACATGCAGTGGCAATGTAGGATAGGTTTCTGAAAAACATCCTGGGGTGGTGCGCATTCTATGGGTGTGTGTTACATTACATTCACTAGTAGGAGTGAGAAAAACATCACGGGGTGGTGCCCATTGTATGGGTGTGTGTTACATTACATTCACTAGTAGGAGTGAGAAAAACATCACAGGGTGGTGTGAATCGGAGCGTCTGAATTAGGATTGGCAGTGAGTGGCAATGTAGGATGGAGAAAAGCAACGCGGGGTGGTCAGCATGGGGAGGTCAGGGAACATGCAGTGGCAATGAAGGATAGGTTTCTGAAAAACATCGCGGGGTGGTGCGCATTGTATGGGTGTGTGTTACATTACATTCACTAGTAGGAGTGAGAAAAACATCACGGGGTGGTGTGCATTGTATGGGTGTGAGTTACATTACATTCACTAGTAGGAGTGAGAAAAACATCACGGGGTGGTGTTAATCGGAGGGACTGAATTAGGATAAGCAGTAAATGGCAATGTAGGATGGAGAAAAGCACCGCGTGGTGGTCAGCATAGAGAGGTCAGGGAACATGTAGTGGCAAAGTAGGATAGGATTCTGAAAAACATCCCGGGGTGGTGCGCATTTTATGGGTGTGTGTTACATTACATTCACTATTAAGAGTGAGAAAAACATCACGGGGT
Source organism: Cavia porcellus (assembly GCF_034190915.1). Taxonomy (NCBI): domain Eukaryota; kingdom Metazoa; phylum Chordata; class Mammalia; order Rodentia; family Caviidae; genus Cavia; species Cavia porcellus. The sequence goes on from NW_026947569.1 coordinate 420,441, forward strand.
AGTGCGCATTGTATGGGTGTGTGTTACATTACATTCACTAGTAGGAGTGAGAAAAACATCACGGGGTGGTGTGAATCGGAGGGTCTGAATTAGGGTAGGAAGTGAGTGGCAATGTAGGATGGAGAAAAGCACTGCGGGGTGGTCAGCATGGGGAGGTCAGGGAACATGCATTGGCAATATAGAATAGGTTTCTGAAAAATATCGAGGGGTGGTGCGCATTGTATAGGTGTGTGTTACATTACATTCACTACAGGAGTGAGAAAAACATCACGGGGTGGTGCGCATTGTATGGGTGTGTGTTACATTACATTCACAAGTAGGATTGAGAAAAACATCACGGGGTGGTGCCCATTGTATGGTTGTGTGTTACATTACATTCACTAGTAGGAGTGAGAAAAACATCACGGAGAGGTGTGAATCAGAGGGTCTGAATTAGGATAGGCAGTGAGTGGCAATGTAGGATGGAGAAAAGCACCGCCTGGGGTCAGCATGGGGAGGTCAGGGAACATGCAGTGGCAATGTAGGATAGGTTTCTGAAAAACATCGCGGGGTGGTGCGCATTGTATGGGTGTGTGTTACATTACATTCACTAGTAGGAGTGAGAAAGACATCACGGGGTGGTGCGCATTGTATAGGTGTGTGTTACTTTACATTCAGTAGTAGGAGTGAGAAAAACATCACGGGGTGGTGCGCATTGTATGGGTGTGTGTTACATTACATTCACTAGTAGGAGTGAGAAAAACATCACGGGGTGGTGTGAATCGGAGGGTCTGAATTAGGATAGGCAGTGAGTGGCAATGTAGGATGGAGAAAAGCACCGCGGGGTGGTCGGCATGGGGAGTTCAGGGAACATGCAGTGGCAATGTAGGACATGTTTCTGAAAAACATCGCGGGGTGGTGCGCATTGTATGGGTGTATGTTACATTACGTTCACTAATAGGAGTGAGAAAAACATCGCGGGGTGGTGCGCATTGTATGGGTGTATGTTACATTACATTCTCTAGTAGGAGTGAGAAAAACATCACGTGGTGGTGCGCATTGTATGGGTGTGTGTTACATTACATTCACTAGTAGGAGTGAGAAAAACATCACGGGGTGGTGTGAATCGGAGGGTCTGAATTAGGATAGGCAGTGAGAGGCAATGTAGGATGGAGAAAAGCACCGCGGGGTGGTCAGCATGGGGAGGTCAGGGAACATGCAGTGGCAATGTAAGACTGGTTTCTGAAAAACATCGCGGGGTGGTGCGCATTGTATGGGTGTGTGTTACATTACATTCACTAGTAGGAGTGAGAAAAACATCACGGGGTGGTGCGCATTGTATGGGTGTGTGTTACATTACATTCACTAGTAGGAGTGAGAAAAACATCACGGGGTGGTGTGAATCGGAGGGTCTGAATTAGGATAGGCAGTGAGTGGCAATGTAGGATGGAGAAAAGCACCGCGGGGTGGTCAGCATGGGGAGGTCAGGGAACATGCATTGGCAAAGTAGGATAGGTTTCTAAAAAACATCGCAGGGTGGTGCGCATTGTATGGGTGTGTGTTACATTACATTCACTAGTAGGAGTGAGAAAAACATCACGGGGTGGTGCGTAGTGTATGGGTGTGTGTTACATTACATTCACTAGTAGGAGTGAGAAAAACATCACAGGGTGGTGTGAATCGGAGGGTCTGAATTAGGATAGGCAGTGAGTGGCAATGTAGGATGGAGAAAAGCACCGCGGGTTGGTCAGCATGTGGAGGTCAGGAACATGCAGTGGCAATGTAGGATAGGTTTCTGAAAAATATCGCGGGGTGGTGCGCATTGTATGGCTGTGTGTTACATTACATTCACTAGTAGGAGTGAGAAAAACATCACGCGGTGGTGTGAATCGGAGGGTCTGAATTAGGATAGGCAGTGAGTGGCAATGTAGTATGGAGAAAAGCACCGCGGGTTGGTCAGCATGTGGAGGTCAGGGAACATACAGTGGCAATGTAGGATAGGTTTCTGAAAAACATCGCAGGGTGGTGCGCATTGTATGGGTGTATGTTACATTACATTCACTAGTAGGAGTGAGAAAAACATCACGGGGTGGTGCGCATTGTATGGGTGTGTGTTACATTACATTCACTAGTAGGAGTGAGAAAAATATCACGGGGTGGTGTGAATCGGAGGGTCTGAATTAGGGTAGGAAGTGAGTGGCAATGTAGGATGGAGAAAAGCACTGCGGGGTCGTCAGCATGGGGAGGTCAGGGAACATGCAGTGGCAATGTAGGATAGGTTTCTGAAAAACATTGAGGGGTGGTGCGCATTGTATGGGTGTGTGTTACATTACATTCACTAGTAGGAGTGAGAAAAACATCACGGTGTGGTGCGCATTGTATGGGTGTGTGTTACATTACATTCACAAGTAGGAGTGAGAAAAACATCACGGGGTGGTGCGCATTGTATGGGTGTAAGTTACATTACATTCACTAGTAGTAGTGAGAAAAACATCACGGGGTGGTGTGAATCGGAGCGTCTGAATTAGGATTGGCAGTGAGTGGCAATGTAGGATGGAGAAAAGCAACGCGGGGTGGTCAGCATGGGGAGGTCAGGGAACATGCAGTGGCAATGAAGGATAGGTTTCTGAAAAACATCGCGGGGTGGTGCGCATTGTATGGGTGTGTGTTACATTACATTCACTAGTAGGAGTGAAAAAAACATCACGGGGTGGTGCGCAGTGTATGGGTGTGTGTTACATTACATTCACTAGTAGGAGTGAGAAAAACATCACAGGGTGGTGTGAATCGGAGGGTCTGAATTAAGATAGGCAGTGAGTGGCAATGTAGGATGGAGAAAAGCACCGCGGGTTGGTCAGCATGTGGAGGTCAGGAACATGCAGTGGCAATGTAGGATAGGTTTCTGAAAAATATCGCGGGGTGGTGCGCATTGTATGGGTGTGTTTTACATTACATTCACTAGTAGGAGTGAGAAAAACATCACGCGGTGGTGTGAATCGGAGGGTCTGAATTAGGATAGGCAGTGAGTGGCAATGTAGGATGGAGAAAAGCACCGCGGGTTGGTCAGCATGTGGAGGTCAGGGAACATGCAGTGGCAATGTAGGATAGGTTTCTGAAAAACATCGCAGGGTGGTTCGCATTGTATGGGTGTATGTTACATTACATTCACTAGTAGGAGTGAGAAAAACATAACGGGGTGGTGCGCATTGTATGGGTGTGTGTTACATTACATTCACTAGTAGGAGTGAGAAAAACATCACAGGGTGGTGTGAATCGGAGCGTCTGAATTAGGATTGGCAGTGAGTGGCAATGTAGGATGGAGAAAAGCAACGCGGGGTGGTCAGCATGGGGAGGTCAGGGAACATGCAGTGGCAATGTAGGATAGGTTTCTGAAAAACATCGCGGGGTGGTGCGCATTGTATGGGTATGTGTTACATTACATTCATTAGTAGGATTGAGAAAAACATCACGGGGTGGTGCGCATTGTATGGGTGTGTGTTACATTACATTCACTAGTAGGAGTGAGAAAAACATCACGGGGTGGTGTGAATCGTAGGGTCTGAATTAGGATAGGCAGTGAGTGGCAATGTAGGATGGAGAAAAGCATCGCGTGGTGGTCAGCATGGGGAGGTCAGGGAACAAGCATTGGCAATGTAGGATAGGTTTCTGAAAAACATCGCGGGGTGGTGCGCATTGTATGGGTGTGTGTTACATTACAATCACTAGTAGGAGTGAGAAAAACATCACGGGGTGGTGCGCATTGTATGGGTGTGTGTTACATTACATTCACTAATAGGAGTGAGAAAAACATAATGGGGTGTGTGAATCGGAGGGTCTGAATTAGGATAGGCAGTGAGTGGCAATGTAGGATGGAGAAAAGCACCGCGGGGTGGTCAGCATGGGGAGGTCAGGGAACATGCAGTGGCAATGAAGGATAGGTTTCTGAAAAACATCGCGGGGTGGTGCGCATTGTATGGGTGTGTGTTACATTACATTCACTAGTAGGAGTGAGAAAAACATCACGGGGTGGTGCGCATTGTATGGGTGTGTGTTACATTACATTCACTAGTAGGAGTGAGAAAAACATCACGGGGTGGTTCGCATTGTATGGGTGTGAGTTACATTACATTCACTAGTAGGAGTGAGAAAAACATCACGGGGTGGTGTGAATCGGAGGGTCTGAATTAGGATAGGCAGTGAGTGGCAATGTAGGATGGAGAAAAGCACCGCGGGGTGGTCAGCATGCGGAGTTCAGGGAACATGCAGTGGCAATGTAGGACATGTTTCTGAAAAACATCGCGGGGTGGTGCGCATTGTATGGGTGTATGTTACATTACGTTCACTAATAGGAGTGAGAAAAACATCGCGGGGTGGTGCGCATTGTATGGGTGTATGTTACATTACATTCTCTAGTAGGAGTGAGAAAAACATCACGTGGTGGTGCGCATTGTATGGGTGTGTGTTACATTACATTCACTAGTAGGAGTGAGAAAAACATCACGGGGTGGTGTGAATCGGAGGGTCTGAATTAGGATAGGCAGTGAGAGGCAATGTAGGATGGAGAAAAGCACCGCGGGGTGGTCAGCATGGGGAGGTCAGGGAACATGCAGTGGCAATGTAAGACTGGTTTCTGAAAAACATCGCGGGGTGGTGCGCATTGTATGGGTGTGTGTTACATTACATTCACTAGTAGGAGTGAGAAAAACATCACGGGGTGGTGCGCATTGTATGGGTGTGTGTTACATTACATTCACTAGTAGGAGTGAGAAAATCATCACGGGGTGGTGTGAATCGGAGGGTCTGAATTAGGATAGGCAGTGAGTGGCAATGTAGGATGGAGAAAAGCACCGCGGGGTGGTCAGCATGGGGAGGTCAGGGAACATGCATTGGCAAAGTAGGATAGGTTTCTAAAAAACATCGCAGGGTGGTGCGCATTGTATGGGTGTGTGTTACATTACATTCACTAGTAGGAGTGAGAAAAACATCACGGGGTGGTGCGTAGTGTATGGGTGTGTGTTACATTACATTCACTAGTAGGAGTGAGAAAAACATCACAGGGTGGTGTGAATCGGAGGGTCTGAATTAGGATAGGCAGTGAGTGGCAATGTAGGATGGAGAAAAGCACCGCGGGTTGGTCAGCATGTGGAGGTCAGGAACATGCAGTGGCATTGTAGGATAGGTTTCTGAAAAATATCGCGGGGTGGTGCGCATTGTATGGCTGTGTGTTACATTACATTCACTAGTAGGAGTGAGAAAAACATCACGCGGTGGTGTGAATCGGAGGGTCTGAATTAGGATAGGCAGTGAGTGGCAATGTAGTATGGAGAAAAGCACCGCGGGTTGGTCAGCATGTGGAGGTCAGGGAACATACAGTGGCAATGTAGGATAGGTTTCTGAAAAACATCGCAGGGTGGTGCGCATTGTATGGGTGTATGTTACATTACATTCACTAGTAGGAGTGAGAAAAACATCACGGGGTGGTGCGCATTGTATGGGTGTGTGTTACATTACATTCACTAGTAGGAGTGAGAAAAATATCACGGGGTGGTGTGAATCGGAGGGTCTGAATTAGGGTAGGAAGTGAGTGGCAATGTAGGATGGAGAAAAGCACTGCGGGGTCGTCAGCATGGGGAGGTCAGGGAACATGCAGTGGCAATGTAGGATAGGTTTCTGAAAAACATTGAGGGGTGGTGCGCATTGTATGGGTGTCTGTTACATTACATTCACTAGTAGGAGTGAGAAAAACATCACGGTGTGGTGCGCATTGTATGGGTGTGTGTTACATTACATTCACAAGTAGGAGTGAGAAAAACATCACGGGGTGGTGCGCATTGTATGGGTGTAAGTTACATTACATTCACTAGTAGTAGTGAGAAAAACATCACGGGGTGGTGTGAATCGGAGCGTCTGAATTAGGATTGGCAGTGAGTGGCAATGTAGGATGGAGAAAAGCAACGCGGGGTGGTCAGCATGGGGAGGTCAGGGAACATGCAGTGGCAATGAAGGATAGGTTTCTGAAAAACATCGCGGGGTGGTGCGCATTGTATGGGTGTGTGTTACATTACATTCACTAGTAGGAGTGAAAAAAACATCACGGGGTGGTGCGCAGTGTATGGGTGTGTGTTACATTACATTCACTAGTAGGAGTGAGAAAAACATCACAGGGTGGTGTGAATCGGAGGGTCTGAATTAAGATAGGCAGTGAGTGGCAATGTAGGATGGAGAAAAGCACCGCGGGTTGGTCAGCATGTGGAGGTCAGGAACATGCAGTGGCAATGTAGGATAGGTTTCTGAAAAATATCGCGGGGTGGTGCGCATTGTATGGGTGTGTTTTACATTACATTCACTAGTAGGAGTGAGAAAAACATCACGCGGTGGTGTGAATCGGAGGGTCTGAATTAGGATAGGCAGTGAGTGGCAATGTAGGATGGAGAAAAGCACCGCGGGTTGGTCAGCATGTGGAGGTCAGGGAACATGCAGTGGCAATGTAGGATAGGTTTCTGAAAAACATCGCAGGGTGGTTCGCATTGTATGGGTGTATGTTACATTACATTCACTAGTAGGAGTGAGAAAAACATAACGGGGTGGTGCGCATTGTATGGGTGTGTGTTACATTACATTCACTAGTAGGAGTGAGAAAAACATCACAGGGTGGTGTGAATCGGAGCGTCTGAATTAGGATTGGCAGTGAGTGGCAATGTAGGATGGAGAAAAGCAACGCGGGGTGGTCAGCATGGGGAGGTCAGGGAACATGCAGTGGCAATGTAGGATAGGTTTCTGAAAAACATCGCGGGGTGGTGCGCATTGTATGGGTATGTGTTACATTACATTCATTAGTAGGATTGAGAAAAACATCACGGGGTGGTGCGCATTGTATGGGTGTGTGTTACATTACATTCACTAGTAGGAGTGAGAAAAACATCACGGGGTGGTGTGAATCGTAGGGTCTGAATTAGGATAGGCAGTCAGTGGCAATGTAGGATGGAGAAAAGCATCGCGTGGTGGTCAGCATGGGGAGGTCAGGGAACAAGCATTGGCAATGTAGGATAGGTTTCTGAAAAACATCGCGGGGTGGTGCGCATTGTATGGGTGTGTGTTACATTACAATCACTAGTAGGAGTGAGAAAAACATCACGGGGTGGTGCGCATTGTATGGGTGTGTGTTACATTACATTCACTAATAGGAGTGAGAAAAACATAATGGGGTGTGTGAATCGGAGGGTCTGAATTAGGATAGGCAGTGAGTGGCAATGTAGGATGGAGAAAAGCACCGCGGGGTGGTCAGCATGGGGAGGTCAGGGAACATGCAGTGGCAATGAAGGATAGGTTTCTGAAAAACATCGCGGGGTGGTGCGCATTGTATGGGTGTGTGTTACATTACATTCACTAGTAGGAGTGAGAAAAACATCACGGGGTGGTGCGCATTGTATGGGTGTGTGTTACATTACATTCACTAGTAGGAGTGAGAAAAACATCACGGGGTGGTTCGCATTGTATGGGTGTGAGTTACATTACATTCACTAGTAGGAGTGAGAAAAACATCACGGGGTGGTGTGAATCGGAGGGTCTGAATTAGGATAGGCAGTGAGTGGCAATGTAGGATGGAGAAAAGCACCGCGGGGTGGTCAGCATGCGGAGTTCAGGGAACATGCAGTGGCAATGTAGGACATGTTTCTGAAAAACATCGCGGGGTGGTGCGCATTGTATGGGTGTGTGTTACATTACATTCACTAGTAGGAGTGAGAAAAACATCACGGGGTGGTGCGTATTGTATGGGTGTGTGTTACATTACATTCACTAGTATGAGTGAGAAAAACATCACGGGGTGGTGTGAATCATAGGATCTGAATTAGGATAGGCAGTGAGTGGCAATGTAGGATGGAGAAAAGCACCGCGGGGTGGTCAGCATGGGGAGGTCAGGGAACATGCAGTGGCAATGAAGGATAGGTTTCTGAAAAACGTCGCGGGGTGGTGCGCATTGTATGGGTGTGTGTTACATTACATTCACTAGTAGGAGTGAAAAAAACATCACGGGGTGGTGCGCAGTGTATGGGTGTGTGTTACATTACATTCACTAGTAGGAGTGAGAAAAACATCACAGGGTGGTGTGAATCGGAGCGTCTGAATTAGGATTGGCAGTGAGTGGCAATGTAGGATGGAGAAAAGCAACGCGGGGTGGTCAGCATGGGGAGGTCAGGGAACATGCAGTGGCAATGTAGGATAGGTTTCTGAAAAACATCGCGGGGTGGTGCGCATTGTATGGGTGTGTTTTACATTACATTCACTAGTAGGAGTGAGAAAAACATCACGCGGTGGTGTGAATCGGAGGGTCTGAATTAGGATAGGCAGTGAGTGGCAATGTAGGATGGAGAAAAGCACCGCGGGTTGGTCAGCATGTGGAGGTCAGGGAACATGCAGTGGCAATGTAGGATAGGTTTCTGAAAAACATCACAGGGTGGTTCGCATTGTATGGGTGTATGTTACATTACATTCACTAGTAGGAGTGAGAAAAACATCACGGGGTGGTGCGCATTGTATGGGTGTGTGTTACATTACATTCACTAGTAGGAGTGAGAAAAACATCTCGGGGTGGTGTGAATCGGAGGGTCTGAATTAGGGTAGGAAGTGAGTGGCAATGTAGGATGGAGAAAAGCACTGCGGGGTCGTCAGCATGGGGAGGTCAGGGAACATGCAGTGGCAATGTAGGATAGTTTTCTGAAAAACATCGAGGGGTGGTGCGCATTGTATGGGTGTGTGTTACATTACATTCACTACTAGGAGTGAGAAAAACATCACGGTGTGGTGCGCATTGTATGGGTGTGTGTTACATTACATTCACAAGTAGGAGTGAGAAAAACATCACGGGGTGGTGCGCATTGTATGGGTGTGTGTTACATTAAATTCACTAGGAGGAGTGAGAAAAACATCACGGGGTGGTGTGAATCGGAGGGTCTGAATTAGGATAGGCATTGAGTGGCAATGTAGGATGGAGAAAAGCACCGCGGGGTGGTCAGCATGGGGAGTTCAGGGAACATGCAGTGGCAATGTAGGATAGGTTTCTGAAAAACATCCTGGGGTGGTGCGCATTGTATGGGTGTGTGTTACATTACATTCACTAGTAGGAGTGAGAAAAACATCACGGGGTGGTGCGCATTGTATGGGTGTGTGTTACATTACATTCACTAGTAGGAGTGAGAAAAACATCACAGGGTGGTGTGAATCGGAGCGTCTGAATTAGGATTGGCAGTGAGTGGCAATGTAGGATGGAGAAAAGCAACGCGGGGTGGTCAGCATGGGGAGGTCAGGGAACATGCAGTGGCAATGTAGGATAGGTTTCTGAAAAACATCGCGGGGTGGTGCGCATTGTATGGGTATGTGTTACATTACATTCACTAGTAGGATTGAGAAAAACATCACGGGGTGGTGCGCATTGTATGGGTGTGTGTTACATTACATTCACTAGTAGGAGTGAGAAAAACATCACGGGGTGGTGTGAATCGTAGGGTCTGAATTAGGATAGGCAGTGAGTGGCAATGTAGGATGGAGAAAAGCATCGCGGGTTGGTCAGCATGGGGAGGTCAGGGAACAAGCATTGGCAATGTAGGATAGGTTTCTGAAAAACATCGCGGGGTGGTGCGCATTGTATGGGTGTGTGTTACATTACAATCACTAGTAGGAGTGAGAAAAACATCACGGGGTGGTGCGCATTGTATGGGTGTGTGTTACATTACATTCACTAATAGGAGTGAGAAAAACATAATGGGGTGTGTGAATCGGAGGGTCTGAATTAGGATAGGCAGTGAGTGGCAATGTAGGATGGAGAAAAGCACCGCGGGGTGGTCAGCATGGGGAGGTCAGGGAACATACAGTGGCAATGAAGGATAGGTTTCTGAAAAACATCGCGGGGTGGTGCGCATTGTATGGGTGTGTGTTACATTACATTCACTAGTAGGAGTGAGAAAAACATCACGGGGTGGTGCGCATTGTATGGGTGTGTGTTACATTACATTCACTAGTAGGAGTGAGAAAAACATCACGGGGTGGTGCGCATTGTATGGGTGTGAGTTACATTACATTCACTAGTAGGAGTGAGAAAAACATCACGGGGTGGTGTGAATCGGAGGGTCTGAATTAGAATAGGCAGTGAGTGTCAATGTAGGATCGAGAAAAGCACCGCGGGGTGGTCAGCATGGGGAGGTCAGGGAACATGCAGTGGCAATGTAGGATAGGTTTCTGAAAAACATCGCGGGGTGGTGCGCATTGTATGGGTGTGTGTTACATTACATTCACTAGTAGGAGTGAGAAAAACATCATGGTGTGGTGCGCATTGTACGGGTGTGTGTTACATTACATTCACTAGTAGGAGTGAGAAAAACATCACAGGGTGGTGTGAATCGGAGGGTCTCAATTAGGATAGGCAGTGAGTGGCAATGTAGGATGGAGAAAAGCACCGCGGGGTGGTCAGCATGGGGAGTTCAGGGAACATGCAGTGGCAATGTAGGATAGGTTTCTGAAAAACATCCTGGGGTGGTGCGCATTCTATGGGTGTGTGTTACATTACATTCACTAGTAGGAGTGAGAAAAACATCACGGGGTGGTGCGCATTGTATGGGTGTGTGTTACATTACATTCACTAGTAGGAGTGAGAAAAACATCACAGGGTGGTGTGAATCGGAGCGTCTGAATTAGGATTGGCAGTGAGTGGCAATGTAGGATGGAGAAAAGCAACGCGGGGTGGTCAGCATGGGGAGGTCAGGGAACATGCAGTGGCAACGAAGGATAGGTTTCTGAAAAACATCGCGGGGTGGTGCGCATTGTATGGGTGTGTGTTACATTACATTCACTAGTAGGAGTGAAAAAAACATCACGGGGTGGTGCGCAGTGTATGGGTGTGTGTTACATTACATTCACTAGTAGGAGTGAGAAAAACATCACAGGGTGGTGTGAATCGGAGGGTCTGAATTAAGATAGGCAGTGAGTGGCAATGTAGGATGGAGAAAAGCACCGCGGGTTGGTCAGCATGTGGAGGTCAGGAACATGCAGTGGCAATGTAGGATAGGTTTCTGAAAAATATCGCGGGGTGGTGCGCATTGTATGGGTGTGTTTTACATTACATTCACTAGTAGGAGTGAGAAAAACATCACGCGGTGGTGTGAATCGGAGGGTCTGAATTAGGATAGGCAGTGAGTGGCAATGTAGGATGGAGAAAAGCACCGCGGGTTGGTCAGCATGTGGAGGTCAGGGAACATGCAGTGGCAATGTAGGATAGGTTTCTGAAAAACATCGCAGGGTGGTTCGCATTGTATGGGTGTATGTTACATTACATTCACTAGTAGGAGTGAGAAAAACATCACGGGGTGGTGCGCATTGTATGGGTGTGTGTTACATTACATTCACTAGTAGGAGTGAGAAAAACATCACAGGGTGGTGTGAATCGGAGCGTCTGAATTAGGATTGGCAGTGAGTGGCAATGTAGGATGGAGAAAAGCAACGCGGGGTGGTCAGCATGGGGAGGTCAGGGAACATGCAGTGGCAATGTAGGATAGGTTTCTGAAAAACATCGCGGGGTGGTGCGCATTGTATGGGTATGTGTTACATTACATTCACTAGTAGGAGTGAGAAAAACATCACGGGGTGGTGTGAATCGTAGGGTCTGAATTAGGATAGGCAGTGAGTGGCAATGTAGGATGGAGAAAAGCATCGCGTGGTGGTCAGCATGGGGAGGTCAGGGAACAAGCATTGGCAATGTAGGATAGGTTTCTGAAAAACATCGCGGGGTGGTGCGCATTGTATGGGTGTGTGTTACATTACAATCACTAGTAGGAGTGAGAAAAACATCACGGGGTGGTGCGCATTGTATGGGTGTGTGTTACATTACATTCACTAATAGGAGTGAGAAAAACATAATGGGGTGTGTGAATCGGAGGGTCTGAATTAGGATAGGCAGTGAGTGGCAATGTAGGATGGAGAAAAGCACCGCGGGGTGGTCAGCATGCGGAGTTCAGGGAACATGCAGTGGCAATGTAGGACATGTTTCTGAAAAACATCGCGGGGTGGTGCGCATTGTATGGGTGTGTGTTACATTACATTCACTAGTAGGAGTGAGAAAAACATCACGGGGTGGTGCGTATTGTATGGGTGTGTGTTACATTACATTCACTAGTATGAGTGAGAAAAACATCACGGGGTAGTGTGAATCATAGGATCTGAATTAGGATAGGCAGTGAGTGGCAATGTAGGATGGAGAAAAGCACCGCGGGGTGGTCAGCATGGGGAGGTCAGGGAACATGCAGTGGCAATGAAGGATAGGTTTCTGAAAAACATCGCGGGGTGGTGCGCATTGTATGGGTGTGTTTTACATTACATTCACTAGTAGGAGTGAGAAAAACATCACGCGGTGGTGTGAATCGGAGGGTCTGAATTAGGATAGGCAGTGAGTGGCAATGTAGGATGGAGAAAAGCACCGCGGGTTGGTCAGCATGTGGAGGTCAGGGAACATGCAGTGGCAATGTAGGATAGGTTTCTGAAAAACATCGCAGGGTGGTTCGCATTGTATGGGTGTATGTTACATTACATTCACTAGTAGGAGTGAGAAAAACATCACAGGGTGGTGCGCATTGTATGGGTGTGTGTTACATTACATTCACTAGTAGGAGTGAGAAAAACATCTCGGGGTGGTGTGAATCGGAGGGTCTGAATTAGGGTAGGAAGTGAGTGGCAATGTAGGATGGAGAAAAGCACTGCGGGGTCGTCAGCATGGGGAGGTCAGGGAACATGCAGTGGCAATGTAGGATAGTTTTCTGAAAAACATCGAGGGGTGGTGCGCATTGTATGGGTGTGTGTTACATTACATTCACTACTAGGAGTGAGAAAAACATCACGGTGTGGTGCGCATTGTATGGGTGTGTGTTACATTACATTCACAAGTAGGAGTGAGAAAAACATCACTGGGTGGTGCGCATTGTATGGGTGTGTGTTACATTACATTCACTAGGAGGAGTGAGAAAAACATCACGGGGTGGTGTGAATCGGAGGGTCTGAATTAGGATAGGCAGTGAGTGGCAATGTAGGATGGAGAAAAGCACCGCGGGGTGGTCAGCATGGGGAGTTCAGGGAACATGCAGTGGCAATGTAGGATAGGTTTCTGAAAAACATCCTGGGGTGGTGCGCATTGTATGGGTGTGTGTTACATTACATTCACTAGTAGGAGTGAGAAAAACATCACGGGGTGGTGCGCATTGTATGGGTGTGTGTTACATTACATTCACTAGTAGGAGTGAGAAAAACATCACAGGGTGGTGTGAATCGGAGCGTCTGAATTAGGATTGGCAGTGAGTGGCAATGTAGGATGGAGAAAAGCAACGCGGGGTGGTCAGCATGGGGAGGTCAGGGAACATGCAGTGGCAATGTAGGAGAGGTTTCTGAAAAACATCGCGGGGTGGTGCGCATTGTATGGGTATGTGTTACATTACATTCACTAGTAGGATTGAGAAAAACATCACGGGGTGGTGCGCATTGTATGGGTGTGTGTTACATTACATTCACTAGTAGGAGTGAGAAAAACATCACGGGGTGGTGTGAATCGTAGGGTCTGAATTAGGATAGGCAGTGAGTGGCAATGTAGGATGGAGAAAAGCATCGCGGGTTGGTCAGCATGGGGAGGTCAGGGAACAAGCATTGGCAATGTAGGATAGGTTTCTGAAAAACATCGCGGGGTGGTGCGCATTGTATGGGTGTGTGTTACATTACAATCACTAGTAGGAGTGAGAAAAACATCACGGGGTGGTGCGCATTGTATGGGTGTGTGTTACATTACATTCACTAATAGGAGTGAGAAAAACATAATGGAGTGTGTGAATCGGAGGGTCTGAATTAGGATAGGCAGTGAGTGGCAATGTAGGATGGAGAAAAGCACCGCGGGGTGGTCAGCATGGGGAGGTCAGGGAACATGCAGTGGCAATGAAGGATAGGTTTCTGAAAAACATCGCGGGGTGGTGCGCATTGTATGGGTGTGTGTTACATTACATTCACTAGTAGGAGTGAGAAAAACATCACGGGGTGGTGCGCATTGTATGGGTGTGTGTTACATTACATTCACTAGTAGGAGTGAGAAAAACATCACGGGGTGGTGCGCATTGTATGGGTGTGAGTTACATTACATTCACTAGTAGGAGTGAGAAAAACATCACGCGGTGGTGTGAATCGGAGGGTCTGAATTAGGATAGGCAGTGAGTGGCAATGTAGGATGGAGAAAAGCACCGCGGGTTGGTCAGCATGTGGAGGTCAGGGAACATGCAGTGGCAATGTAGGATAGGTTTCTGAAAAACATCGCAGGGTGGTGCGCATTGTATGGGTGTATGTTACATTACATTCACTAGTAGGAGTGAGAAAAACATCACGGGGTGGTGCGCATTGTATGGGTGTGTGTTACATTACATTCACTAGTAGGAGTGAGAAAAATATCACGGGGTGGTGTAAATCGGAGGGTCTGAATTAGGGTAGGAAGTGAGTGGTAATGTAGGATGGAGAAAAGCACTGCGGGTCGTCAGCATGGGGAGGTCAGGGAACATGCAGTGGCAATGTAGGATAGGTTTCTGAAAAACTTCGAGGGGTGGTGCGCATTGTATGGGTGTGTGTTACATTACATTCACTACTAGGAGTGAGAAAAACATCACGGTGTGGTGCGCATTGTATGGGTGTGTGTTACATTACATTCACAAGTAGGAGTGAGAAAAACATCACGGGGTGGTGCGCATTGTATGGGTGTGTGTTACATTACATTCACAAGTAGGAGTGAGAAAAACATCACGGGGTGGTGCGCATTGTATGGGTGTGTGTTACATTACATTCACTAGTAGGAGTGAGAAAAACATCACGGGGTGGTGTGAATCGGAGGGTCTGAATTAGGATTGGCAGTGAGTGGCAATGTAGGATGGAGAAAAGCAACGCGGGGTGGTCAGCATGGGGAGGTCAGGGAACATGCAGTGGCAATGAAGGATAGGTTTCTGAAAAACATCGCGGGGTGGTGCGCATTGTATGGGTGTGTGTTACATTACATTCACTAGTAGGAGTGAGAAAAACATCACGGGGTGGTGCGCATTGTATGGGTGTGTGTTACATTACATTCACTAATAGGAGTGAGAAAAACATCACGGGATGGTGTGAATCGGAAGGTCTGAATTAGGATAGGCAGTGAGTGGCAATGTAGGATGGAGAAAAGCATCGCGGGGTGGTCAGCATGGGGAGGTCAGGGAACAAGCATTGGCAATGTAGGATAGGTTTCTGAAAAACATTGCGGGGTGGAGCGCATTGTATGGGTGTGTGTTACATTACAATCACTAGTAGGAGTGAGAAAAACATCACGGGGTGGTGCGCATTGTATGGGTGTGTGTTACATTACATTCACTAATAGGAGTGAGAAAAACATCACGGGGTGTGTGAATCGGAGGGTCTGAATTAGGATAGGCAGTGAGTGGCAATGTAGGATGGAGAATAGCACCGCGGGGTGGTCAGCATGGGGAGGTCAGGGAACATGCAGTGGCAATGAAGGATAGGTTTCTGAAAAACATCGCGGGGTGGTGCGCATTGTATGGGTGTGTGTTACATTACATTCACTAGTAGGAGTGAGAAAAACATCACGGGGTGGTGCCCATTGTATGGGTGTGTGTTACATTACATTCACTAGTAGGATTGAGAAAAACATCACGGGGTGGTGCGCATTGTATATGTGTGTGTTACATTATATTCACAAGTAGGAGAAAAACATCACGCGGTGGTGTGAATCGGAGGGTCTGAATTAGGATGGGCAGTGAGTGGCAATGTAGGATGGAGAAAGCACCGAGGGGTGGTCAGCATGGGGAGGTAAGGGAACATGCATTGGCAAAGTAGGATAGGTTTCTGAAATACATCGCATGGTGGTGCGCATTGTATGGGTGTGTGTTACATTACATTCACCAATAGGAGTGAGAAAAACATCACGGGGAGCTGTGAATCGGAGGGTCTGAATTAGGATAGGCAGTAAGTGGCAATGTAGGATGGAGAAAAGCACCGCGGGGTGGTCAGCATGGGGAGGTCAGGGAACATGCAGTGGCAATGTAGGATAGGTTTCTGAAAAACATCGCGGGGTGGTGCGCATTGCATGGGTGTGTGTTACATTACATTCACTAGTAGGAGTGAGAAAAACATCACGGGGTGGTGCGCATTGTATGGGTGTGTGTTACATTACATTCACTAGTAGGAGTGAGAAAACATCACAGGGTGGTGTGATTCGGAGAGTCTGAATTAGGATAGGCAGTGAGTGGCAATGTTGGATGGAGAAAAGCACCGCGGGTTGGTCAGCATGTGGAGGTCAGGGAACATGCAGTGGCAATGTAGGATAGGTTTCTGAAAAACATCGCAGGGTGGTGCGCATTGTATGGGTGTATGTTACATTACATTCACTAGTAGGAGTGAGAAAAACATCACGGGGTGGTGCGCATTGTATGGGTGTGTGTTACATTACATTCACTAGTAGGAGTGATAAAAATATCACGGGGTGGTCTGAATCGGAGGGTCTGAATTAGGATAGGCAGTGAGTGGCAATGTAGGATGGAGAAAAGCACCACGGGGTGGTCAGCATGGGGAGGTCAGGGAACATGCAGTGGCAATGTAGGATAGGTTTCTGAAAAACATCGCTGGGTGGTGCGCATTGTATGGGTGTGTGTTACATTACATTCACTAGTAGGAGTGAGAAAAACATCACGGGGTGGTGCGCATTGTATGGGTATGTGTTACATTATATTCACAAGTAGGAGAAAAACATCACGCGGTGGTGTGAATCGGAGGGTCTGAATTAGGATAGGCAGTGAGTGGCAATGTAGGATGGAGAAAAGCACCACGGGGTGGTCAGCATGGGGAGGTCAGGGAACATGCAGTGGCAATGTAGGATAGGTTTCTGAAAAACATCGCTGGGTGGTGCGCATTGTATGGGTGTATGTTACATTACATTCACTAGTAGGAGTGAGAAAAACATCACGTGGTGGTGCGCATTTTATGGGTGTGTGTTACATTACATTCACTAGTAGGAGTGAGAAAAACATCACGGGGTGGTGTTAATCGGAGGGTCTGAATTAGGATAGGCAGTGAGTGGCAATGTAAGATGGAGAAAAGCACCGCGGTGTGGTCAGCATGGGGAGGTCAGGGAACATGCAGTGGCAATGTAGGATAGGTTTGTGAAATACATCGCAGGGTGGTGCGCATTGTATGGGTGTGTGTTACATTACATTCACAAGTAGGAGTGAGAAAAACATCACGGGGTGGTGCGCATTGTGGGTGTGTGTTACATTACATTCACTAGTAGGAGTGAGAAAAACATCACGGGGTGGTGTTAATCGGAGGGTCTGAATTAGGATAGGCAGTGAGTGGCAATGTAGGATGGAGAAAAGCACCGCGGGGTGGTCAGCATGGGGAGGTCAGGGAACATGCAGTGGCAAATTAGGATAGGTTTCTGAAAAACATCCTGGGGTGGTGCGCATTGTATGGGTGTGTGTTACATTACATTCACTAGTAGGAGTGAGAAAAACATCACGGGGTGGTGCGCATTGTATGGGTGTGTGTTACAATACATTCATTAGTAGGCGTGAGAAAAACATCACGGAATGGTGTGAATCGGAGGGTCTGAATTAGGATAGGCAGTGAGTGGCAATGTAGGATGGAGAAAAGCACCGCGGGGTGGTCAGCATGGGGAGGTCAGGGAACACGCAGTTGCAATATAGTATAGGTTTCTGAAAAACATCGCGTGGTGGTGCGCATTGTATGGGTGTGTGTTACATTACATTCACTAGTAGGAGTGAGAAAAACATCACGGGGTGGTGCGCATTGTAAGGTGTGTGTTACATTACATTCACTAGTAGGAGTGAGAAAAGCTTCACGGGGTGGTGTGAATCGGAGGGTCTGAATTAGGATAGGCAGTGAGTGGCAATGTAGGATGGAGAAAAGCACCGCGGGGTGGTCAGCATGGGGAGGTCAGGGAACATGCAGTGGCAAAGTATGATCGGTTTCTGAAAAACATCGCGGGGTGGTGCGCATTCTATGGGTGTGTGTTACATTACATTGACTAGTAGGAGTGAGAAAGACATCACGGGTGGTGTGAATCGGAGGGTCTGAATTAGGATAGGCAGTGAGTGGCAATGTAGGATGGAGAAAAGCACCGCGGCGTGGTCAGCATGGGGAGGTTAGGGAACATGCAGTGGCAATGTAGGATAGGTTTCTGTAAAACATCGCGGGGTGATGCAGATTATATGGGTGTGTGTTACATTCCATTCACAAGTAGGAGTGAGAAAAACATCACGTGGTGGTGTGAATCGAAGGGTCTGAATTAGGAGAGGCAGTGAGTGGCAATGTAGGATGGAGAAAAGCACCGCGGGGTGGTCAGCATTGTGAGGTCAGGGAACATGCAGTGGCAATGTAGGATAGGTTTCTGAAAAACATCGCGGGGTGGTGCGCATTGTATGGGTGTGTGTTACATTACATTCACTAGTAGGAGTGAGAAAGACCTCACGGGGTGGTGCTCATTGTATAGGTGTGTGTTACATTACATTCAGTAGTAGGAGTGAGAAAAACATCACGGGGTGGTGCGCATTGTATGGGTGTGTGTTACATTATATTCACTAGTAGGAGTGAGAAAAACATCACGGGGTGGTGTGAATCGGAGGGTATGAATTAGGATAGGCAGTGAGTGGCAATGTAGGATGGAGAAAAGCACCGCGGGGTGGTCAGCATGGGGAGGTCAGGGAACATGCAGTGGCAAAGTATGATCGGTTTCTGAAAAACATCGCGGGGTGGTGCGCATTGTATGGGTGTGTGTTACATTACATTCACTAGTAGGAGTGAGAAAAACATCACGGGGTGGTGCGCATTGTATGGGTGTGTGTTACATTGCATTCACTAGTAGGAGTGAGAAAAACATCACGGGGTGGTGTGAATCGGAGGGTCTGAATTAGAATAGGCAGTGAGTGGCAATGTAGGATGGAGAAAAGCACCGCGGGGTGGTCAGCATGCGGAGTTCAGGGAACATGCAGTGGCAATGTAGGACACGTTTCTGAAAAACATCGCGGGGTGGTGCGCATTGTATGCGTGTGTGTTACATTACATTCACTAGTAGGAGTGAGAAAAACATCACGGGGTGGTGCGCATTGTATGGGTGTGTGTTACATTATATTCACTAGTAGGAGAAAAACATCACGCGGTGGTGTGAATCGGAGGGTCTGAATTAGGATAGGCAGTGAGTGGCAATGTAGGATGGAGAAAGCACCGAGGGGTGGTCAGCATGGGGAGGTCAGGGAACATGCAGTGGCAATGTAGGATAGGTTTCTGAAAAACATCGCGGGGTGGTGCGCATTGCATGGGTGTGTGTTACATTACATTCACTAATAGGAGTGAGAAAAACATCACGGTGATGTGTGAATCGGAGGGTCTGAATTAGGATAGGCAATAAGAGGCAATGTAGGATGGAGAAAAGCCCCGCGGGGTGGTCAGCATGGGGAGGTCAGGGAACATGCAGTGGCAATGTAGGATAGGTTTCTGAAAAACATCGCGGGGTGGTGCGCATTGCATGGGTGTGTGTTACATTACATTCACTAGTAGGAGTGAGAAAAACATCATGGGGTGGTGCCCATTGTATGGGTGTGTGTTACATTACATTCACTAGTAGCAGTGAGAAAAACATCAAGGGGTGGTGTGAATCGGAGGGTCTGAATTAGAATAGGCATTGAGTGGCAATGTAGGATCGAGAAAAGCACCGCGGGGTGGTCAGCATGGGGAGGTCAGGGAACATGCAGTGGCAATGTAGGATAGGTTTCTGAAAAACATCGCGGGGTGGTGCGCATTGTATGGGTGTGTGTTACATTACATTCACTAGTAGGAGTGAGAAAAACATCACGGGGTGGTGCGCATTGTATGGGTGTGTGTTACATTACATTCAATAGTAGGAGTGAGAAAAACATCACGGGGTGGTGTGAATCGGAGGGTCTGTATTAGGATAGGCAGTGAGTGGCAATGTAGGATGGAGAAAAGCACCGCGGGTTGGTCAGCATGTGGAGGTCAGGGAACATGCAGTGGCAATGCAGGATAGGTTTCTTGAAAATATCGCGGGGTGGTGCGCATTGTATGGGTGTGTGTTACATAACATTCACTAGTAGGTGTGAGAAAAACATCACGGGGTGGTGTGAATCGGAGGGTATGAATTAGGATAGGCAGTGAGTGGCAATGTAGGATGGAGAAAAGCACCGCGGGTTGGTCAGCATGTGGAGGTCAGGGAACATGCAGTGGCAATGTAGGATAGGTTTCTGAAAAACATCGCAGGGTGGTGCGCATTGTATGGGTGTATGTTACATTACATTCACTAGTAGGAGTGAGAAAAACATCACGGGGTGGTGCGCATTGTATGGGTGTGTGTTACATTACATTCACTAGTAGGAGTGAGAAAAATATCACGGGGTGGTGTGAATCGGAGGGTCTGAATTAGGATAGGCAGTGAGTGGCAATGTAGGATGGAGAAAAGCACCACGGGGTGGTCAGCATGGGGAGGTCAGGGAACATGCAGTGGCAATGTAGGATAGGTTTCTGAAAAACATCGCGGGGTGGTGCGCATTGTATGGGTGTGTGTTACATTACATTCACTAGTAGGAGTGAGAAAAACATCACGGGGTGGTGCGCATTGTATGGGTATGTGTTACGTTATATTCACAAGTAGGAGAAAAACATCACGCGGTGGTGTGAATCGGAGGGTCTGAATTAGGATAGGCAGTGAGTGGCAATGTAGGATGGAGAAAGCACCGAGGGGTGGTCAGCATGGGGAGGTCAGGGAACATGCATTGGCAAAGTAGGATAGGTTTCTGAAAAACATCGCAGGGTGGTGCGCATTGTATGGGTGTGTTTTACATTACATTCACTAATAGGAGTGAGAAAAACATCACGGGGATCTGTGAATCGGAGGGTCTGAATTAGGATAGGCAGTAAGTGGCAATGTAGGATGGAGAAAAGCACCGCGGGGTGGTCAGCATGGGGAGGTCAGGGAACATGCAGTGGCAATGTAGGATAGGTTTCTGAAAAACATCGCGGGGTTGTGCGCATTGCATGGGTGTGTGTTACATTACATTCCCTAGTAGGAGTGAGAAAAACATCACGGGGTGGTGCGCATTGTATGGGTGTGTGTTACATTACATTCACTAGTAGGAGTGAGAAAAACATCACAGGGTGGTGTGAATCGGAGAGTCTGAATTAGGATTGGCAGTGAGTGGCAATGTAGGATGGAGAAAAGCAACGCGGGGTGGTCAGCATGGGGAGGTCAGGGAACATGCAGTGGCAATGTAGGACAGGTTTCTGAAAAACATTGCGGGGTGGTGCGCATTGTATGGGTGTGTGTTACATTACATTCACTAGTAGGAGTGAGAAAAACATCACGTGGTGGTGCGCATTTTATGGGTGTGTGTTACATTACATTCACTAGTAGGAGTGAGAAAAACATCACGGGGTGGTGTTAATCGGAGGGTCTGAATTAGGATAGGCAGTGAGTGGCAATGTAAGATGGAGAAAAGCACCGCGGGGTGGTCAGCATGGGGAGGTCAGGGAACATGCAGTGGCAATGTAAGATAGGTTTCTGAAAAACATCGTGGGGTGGTGCGCATTGTATGGGTGTGTGTTACATTACATTCACTAGTAGGAGTGAGAAAAACATCACGGGGTGGTGCGCATTGGATGGGTGTGTGTTACATTACATTCACTAGTAGGAGTGAGAAAAACATCACGGGGTGGTGTGAATCTGAGGGTCTGAATTAGAATAGGCAGTGAGTGGCAATGTAGGATGGAGAAAAGCACCGCGGGGTGGTCAGCATGGGGAGGTCAGGGAACATGCAGTGGCAATGTAGGATAGGTTTCTGAAAAACATCGCGGGGTGGTGCGCATTGCATGGGTGTGTGTTACATTACATTCACTAGTAGGAGTGAGAAAAACATCACGGGGTGGTGCGCATTGTATGGGTGTGTGTTACATTACATTCACTAGTAGGAGTGAAAAAAACATCACAGGGTGGTGTGAATCGGAGCGTCTGATTTAGGATAGGCAGTGAGTGGCAATGTAGGATGGAGAAAATTACCGCGCGGTGGTCAGCATGGGCAGGTCAGGGAACATGCAGTGGCAATGAAGGATAGGTTTCTGAAAAACATCGCGGGGTGGTGCGCATTGTATGGGTGTGTGTTACATTACATTCACTAGTAGGAGTGAGAAAAACATCACGGGGTGGTGCGCATTGTATGGGTGTGTGTTACATTACATTCACTAATAGGAGTGAGAAAAACATCACGGGGTGGTTTGAATCTGAAGGTCTGAATTAGGATAGGCAGTGAGTGGCAATGTAGGATGGAGAAAAGCATCGCGGGGTGGTCAGCATGGGGAGGTCAGGGAACAAGCATTGGCAATGTAGGATAGGTTTCTGAAAAACATTGCGGGGTGGAGCGCATTGTATGGGTGTGTGTTACATTACAATCACTAGTAGGAGTGAGAAAAACATCACGGGGTGGTGCGCATTGTATGGGTGTGTGTTACATTACATTCACTAATAGGAGTGAGAAAAACATCACGGGGTGTGTGAATCGGAGGGTCTGAATTAGGATAGGCAGTGAGTGGCAATGTAGGATGGAGAAAAGCACCGCGGGGTGGTCAGCATGGGGAGGTCAGGGAACATGCAGTGGCAATGAAGGATAGGTTTCTGAAAAACATCGTGGGGTGGTGCGCATTGTATGGGTGTGTGTTACATTACATTCACTAGTAGGAGTGAGAAAAACATCACGGGGTGGTGCCCATTGTATGGGTGTGTGTTACATTACATTCACTAGTAGGAGTGAGAAAAACATCATGGGGTGGTGCGCATTGTATGGGTGTGAGTTACATTACATTCACTAGTAGGAGTGAGAAAAACATCACGGGGTGGTGTGAATCGGAGGGTCTGAATTAGAATAGGCAGTGAGTGGCAATGTAGGATCGAGAAAAGCACCGCGGGGTGGTCAGCATGGGGAGGTCAGGGAACATGCCGTGGCAATGTAGGATAGGTTTCTGAAAAACATCGTGGGGTGGTGCGCATTGTATGGGTGTGTGTTACATTACATTCACTAGTAGGATTGAGAAAAACATCACGGGGTGGTGCGCATTGTATATGTGTGTGTTACATTATATTCACAAGTAGGAGAAAAACATCACGCGGTGGTGTGAATCGGAGGGTCTGAATTAGGATGGGCAGTGAGTGGCAATGTAGGATGGAGAAAGCACCGAGGGGTGGTCAGCATGGGGAGGTAAGGGAACATGCATTGGCAAAGTAGGATAGGTTTCTGAAAAACATCGCATGGTGGTGCGCATTGTATGGGTGTGTGTTACATTACATTCACTAATAGGAGTGAGAAAAACATCACGGGGAGCTGTGAATCGGAGGGTCTGAATTAGGATAGGCAGTAAGTGGCAATGTAGGATGGAGAAAAGCACCGCGGGGTGGTCAGCATGGGGAGGTCAGGGAACATGCAGTGGCAATGTAGGATAGGTTTCTGAAAAACATCGCGGGGTGGTGCGCATTGCATGGGTGTGTGTTACATTACATTCACTAGTAGGAGTGAGAAAAACATCACGGGGTGGTGCGCATTGTATGGGTGTGTGTTACATTACATTCACTAGTAGGAGTGAGAAAACATCACAGGGTGGTGTGATTCGGAGAGTCTGAATTAGGATAGGCAGTGAGTGGCAATGTTGGATGGAGAAAAGCACCGCGGGTTGGTCAGCATGTGGAGGTCAGGGAACATGCAGTGGCAATGTAGGATAGGTTTCTGAAAAACATCGCAGGGTGGTGCGCATTGTATGGGTGTATGTTACATTACATTCACTAGTAGGAGTGAGAAAAACATCACGGGGTGGTGCGCATTGTATGGGTGTGTGTTACATTACATTCACTAGTAGGAGTGAGAAAAATATCACGGGGTGGTGTGAATCGGAGGGTCTGAATTAGGATAGGCAGTGAGTGGCAATGTAGGATGGAGAAAAGCACCACGGGGTGGTCAGCATGGGGAGGTCAGGGAACATGCAGTGGCAATGTAGGATAGGTTTCTGAAAAACATCGCTGGGTGGTGCGCATTGTATGGGTGTGTGTTACATTACATTCACTAGTAGGAGTGAGAAAAACATCACGGGGTGGTGCGCATTGTATGGGTATGTGTTACATTATATTCACAAGTAGGAGAAAAACATCACGCGGTGGTGTGAATCGGAGGGTCTGAATTAGGATAGGCAGTGAGTGGCAATGTAGGATGGAGAAAAGCACCACGGGGTGGTCAGCATGGGGAGGTCAGGGAACATGCAGTGGCAATGTAGGATAGGTTTCTGAAAAACATCGCTGGGTGGTGCGCATTGTATGGGTGTATGTTACATTACATTCACTAGTAGGAGTGAGAAAAACATCACGTGGTGGTGCGCATTTTATGGGTGTGTGTTACATTACATTCACTAGTAGGAGTGAGAAAAACATCACGGGGTGGTGTTAATCGGAGGGTCTGAATTAGGATAGGCAGTGAGTGGCAATGTAAGATGGAGAAAAGCACCGCGGTGTGGTCAGCATGGGGAGGTCAGGGAACATGCAGTGGCAATGTAAGATAGGTTTCTGAAAAACATCGCGGGGTGGTGCGCATTGTATGGGTGTGTGTTACATTACATTCACTAGTAGGAGTGAGAAAAACATCACGGGGTGGTGCGCATTGTATGGGTGTGTGTTACATTACATTCACTAGTAGGAGTGAGAAAAACATCACGGGGTGGTGTGAATCGGAGGGTCTGAATTAGAATAGGCAGTGAGTGGCAATGTAGGATGGAGAAAAGCACCGCGGGGTGGTCAGCATGGGGAGGTCAGGGAACATGCAGTGGCAATGTAGGATAGGTTTCTGAAAAACATCGCGGGGTGGTGCGCATTGCATGGGTGTGTGTTACATTACATTCACTAGTAGGAGTGAGAAAAACATCACGGGGTGGTGCGCATTGTATGGGTGTGTGTTACATTACATTCACTAATAGGAGTGAGAAAAACATCACAGGGTGGTGTGAATCGGAGCGTCTGAATTAGGATAGGCAGTGAGTGGCAATGTAGGATGGAGAAAAGTACCGCGCGGTGGTCAGCATGGGGAGGTCAGGGAACATGCAGTGGCAATGAAGGATAGGTTTCTGAAAAACATCGCGGGGTGGTGCGCATTGTATGGGTGTGTGTTACATTACATTCACTAGTAGGAGTGAGAAAAACATCACGGGGTGGTGCGCATTGTATGGGTGTGTGTTACATTACATTCACTAATAGGAGTGAGAAAAACATCACGGGGTGGTGTGAATCGGAAGCTCTGAATTAGGATAGGCAGTGAGTGGCAATGTAGGATGGAGAAAAGCATCGCGGGGTGGTCAGCATGGGGAGGTCAGAGAACAAGCATTGGCAATGTAGGATAGGTTTCTGAAAAACATCGCGGGGTGGAGCGCATTGTATGGGTGTGTGTTACATTACATTCACTAGTAGGAGTGAGAAAAACATCACGGGGTGGTGCTCATTGTATGGGTGTGTGTTACATTACATTCACTAATAGGAGTGAGAAAAACATCACGGGGTGTGTGAATCGGAGGGTCTGAATTAGGATAGGCAGTGAGTGGCAATGTAGGATGGAGAAAAGCACCGCGGGGTGGTCAGCATGGGGAGGTCAGGGAACATGCAGTGGCAATGAAGGATAGGTTTCTGAAAAACATCGCGGGGTGGTGCGCATTGTATGGGTGTGTGTTACATTACATTCACTAGTAGGAGTGAGAAAAACATCACGGGCTGGTGCGCATTGTATGGGTATGTGTTACATTATATTCACAAGTAGGAGAAAAACATCACGCGGTGGTGTGAATCGGAGGGTCTGAATTAGGATAGGCAGTGAGTGGCAATGTAGGATGGAGAAAAGCACCACGGGGTGGTCAGCATGGGGAGGTCAGGGAACATGCAGTGGCAATGTAGGATAGGTTTCTGAAAAACATCGCTGGGTGGTGCGCATTGTATGGGTGTATGTTACATTACATTCACTAGTAGGAGTGAGAAAAACATCACGTGGTGGTGCGCATTTTATGGGTGTGTGTTACATTACATTCACTAGTAGGAGTGAGAAAAACATCACGGGGTGGTGTTAATCGGAGGGTCTGAATTAGGATAGGCAGTGAGTGGCAATGTAAGATGGAGAAAAGCACCGCGGGGTGGTCAGCATGGGGAGGTCAGGGAACATGCAGTGGCAATGTAAGATAGGTTTCTGAAAAACATCGCGGGGTGGTGCGCATTGTATGGGTGTGTGTTACATTACCTTCACTAGTAGGAGTGAGAAAAACATCACCGGGTGGTGCGCATTGTATGGGTGTGTGTTACATTACATTCACTAGTAGGAGTGAGAAAAACATCACGGGGTGGTGTGAATCGGAGGGTCTGAATTAGAAAAGGCAGTGAGTGCCAATGTAGGATGGAGAAAAGCACCGCGGGGTGGTCAGCATGGGGAGGTCAGGGAACATGCAGTGGCAATGTAGGATAGGTTTCTGAAAAACATCGCGGGGTGGTGCGCATTGCATGGGTGTGTGTTACATTACATTCACTAGTAGGAGTGAGAAAAACATCACGGGGTGGTGCGCATTGTATGGGTGTGTGTTACATTACATTCACTAATAGGAGTGAGAAAAACATCACAGGGTGGTGTGAATCGGAGCGTCTGAATTAGGATAGGCAGTGAGTGGCAATGTAGGATGGAGAAAAGTACCGCGCGGTGGTC
The DNA here is from genome assembly GCF_034190915.1 of Cavia porcellus. Taxonomy (NCBI): domain Eukaryota; kingdom Metazoa; phylum Chordata; class Mammalia; order Rodentia; family Caviidae; genus Cavia; species Cavia porcellus. The sequence continues at coordinate 447,257 of NW_026947569.1, forward strand.
AGCATGGGGAGGTCAGGGAACATGCAGTGGCAATGAAGGATAGGTTTCTGAAAAACATCGCGGGGTGGTGCGCATTGTATGGGTGTGTGTTACATTACATTCACTAATAGGAGTGAGAAAAACATCACGGGGTGGTGCGCATTGTATGGGTGTGTGTTACATTACATTCACTAATAGGAGTGAGAAAAACATCACGGGGTGGTGTGAATCGGAAGCTCTGAATTAGGATAGGCAGTGAGTGGCAATGTAGGATGGAGAAAAGCATCGCGGGGTGGTCAGCATGGGGAGGTCAGAGAACAAGCATTGGAAATGTAGGATAGGTTTCTGAAAAACATCGCGGGGTGGAGCGCATTGTATGGGTGTGTGTTACATTACATTCACTAGTAGGAGTGAGAAAAACATCACGGGGTGGTGCTCATTGTATGGGTGTGTGTTACATTACATTCACTAATAGGAGTGAGAAAAACATCACGGGGTGTGTGAATCGGAGGGTCTGAATTAGGATAGGCAGTGAGTGGCAATGTAGGATGGAGAAAAGCACCGCGGGGTGGTCAGCATGGGGAGGTCAGGGAACATGCAGTGGCAATGAAGGATAGGTTTCTGAAAAACATCGCGGGGTGGTGCGCATTGTATGGGTGTGTGTTACATTACATTCACTAGTAGGAGTGAGAAAAACATCACGGGGTGGTGCCCATTGTATGGGTGTGTGTTACATTACATTCACTAGTAGGAGTGAGAAAAACATCATGGGGTGGTGCGCATTGTATGGGTGTGAGTTACATTACATTCACTAGTAGGAGTGAGAAAAACATCACGGGTTGGTGTGAATCGGAGGGTCTGAATTAGAATAGGCAGTGAGTGGCAATGTAGGATCGAGAAAAGCACCGCGGGGTGGTCAGCATGGGGAGGTCAGGGAACATGCAGTGGCAATGTAGGATAGGTTTCTGAACAACATCGCGGGGTGGTGCGCATTGTATGGGTGTGTGTTACATTACATTCACTAGTAGGATTGAGAAAAACATCACGGGGTGGTGCGCATTGTATGGGTGTGTGTTACATTACATTCACTAGTAGGAGTGAGAAAAACATCACGGGGTGGTGCGCATTGTATATGTGTGTGTTACATTATATTCACAAGTAGGAGAAAAACATCACGCGGTGGTGTGAATCGGAGGGTCTGAATTAGGATAGGCAGTGAGTGGCAATGTAGGATGGAGAAAGCACCGAGGGGTGGTCAGCATGGGGAGGTCTGGGAACATGCATTGGCAAAGTAGGATAGGTTTCTGAAAAACATCGCATGGTGGTGCGCATTGTATGGGTGTGTCTTACATTACATTCACTAATAGGAGTGAGAAAAACATCACGGGGAGCTGTGAATCGGAGGGTCTGAATTAGGATAGGCAGTAAGTGGCAATGTAGGATGGAGAAAAGCACCGCGGGGTGGTCAGCATGGGGAGGTCAGGGAACATGCAGTGGCAATGTAGGATAGGTTTCTGAAAAACATCGCGGGGTGGTGCGCATTGCATGGGTGTGTGTTACATTACCTTCACTAGTAGGAGTGAGAAAAACATCACGGGGTGGTGCGCATTGTATGGGTGTGTGTTACATTACATTCACTAGTAGGAGTGAGAAAACATCACAGGGTGGTGTGATTCGGAGAGTCTGAATTAGGATTGGCAGTGAGTGGCAATGTAGGATGGAGAAAAGCAACGCGGGGTGGTCAGCATGGGGAGGTCAGGAAACATGTAGTGGCAATGTAGGACAGGTTTCTGAAAAACATCGCGGGGTGGTGCGCATTGTATGGGTGTGTGTTACATTACATTCACTAGTAGGAGTGAGAAAAACATCACGTGGTGGTGCGCATTGTATGGGTGTGTGTTACATTACATTCACTAGTAGGAGTGAGAAAAACATCACGGGGTGGTGTTAATCGGAGGGTCTGAATTAGGATAGGCAGTGAGTGGCAATGTAAGATGGAGAAAAGCACCGCGGGGTGGTCAGCATGGGGAGGTCAGGGAACATGCAGTGGCAATGTAAGATATGTTTCTGAAAAACATCGCGGGGTGGTGCGCATTGTATGGGTGTGTGTTACATTACATTCACTAGTAGGAGTGAGAAAAACATCACGGGGTGGTGCGCATTGTATGGGTGTGTGTTACATTACATTCACTAGTAGGAGTGAGAAAAACATCACGGGGTGGTGTGAATCGGAGGGTCTGAATTAGAATAGGCAGTGAGTGCCAATGTAGGATGGAGAAAAGCACCGCGGGGTGGTCAGCATGGGGAGGTCAGGGAACATGCAGTGGCAATGTAGGATAGGTTTCTGAAAAACATCGCGGGGTGGTGCGCATTGCATGGGTGTGTGTTACATTACATTCACTAGTAGGAGTGAGAAAAACATCACGGGGTGGTGCGCATTGTATGGGTGTGTGTTACATTACATTCACTAATAGGAGTGAGAAAAACATCACAGGGTGGTGTGAATCGGAGCGTCTGAATTAGGATAGGCAGTGAGTGGCAATGTAGGATGGAGAAAAGTACCGCGCGGTGGTCAGCATGGGGAGGTCAGGGAACATGCAGTGGCAATGAAGGATAGGTTTCTGAAAAACATCGCGGGGTGGTGCGCATTGTATGGGTGTGTGTTACATTACATTCACTAATAGGAGTGAGAAAAACATCACGGGGTGGTGCGCATTGTATGGGTGTGTGTTACATTACATTCACTAATAGGAGTGAGAAAAACATCACGGGGTGGTGTGAATCGGAAGCTCTGAATTAGGATAGGCAGTGAGTGGCAATGTAGGATGGAGAAAAGCATCGCGGGGTGGTCAGCATGGGGAGGTCAGAGAACAAGCATTGGAAATGTAGGATAGGTTTCTGAAAAACATCGCGGGGTGGAGCGCATTGTATGGGTGTGTGTTACATTACATTCACTAGTAGGAGTGAGAAAAACATCACGGGGTGGTGCTCATTGTATGGGTGTGTGTTACATTACATTCACTAATAGGAGTGAGAAAAACATCACGGGGTGTGTGAATCGGAGGGTCTGAATTAGGATAGGCAGTGAGTGGCAATGTAGGATGGAGAAAAGCACCGCGGGGTGGTCAGCATGGGGAGGTCAGGGAACATGCAGTGGCAATGAAGGATAGGTTTCTGAAAAACATCGCGGGGTGGTGCGCATTGTATGGGTGTGTGTTACATTACATTCACTAGTAGGAGTGAGAAAAACATCACGGGGTGGTGCCCATTGTATGGGTGTGTGTTACATTACATTCACTAGTAGGAGTGAGAAAAACATCATGGGGTGGTGCGCATTGTATGGGTGTGAGTTACATTACATTCACTAGTAGGAGTGAGAAAAACATCACGGGGTGGTGTGAATCGGAGGGTCTGAATTAGAATAGGCAGTGAGTGGCAATGTAGGATCGAGAAAAGCACCGCGGGGTGGTCAGCATGGGGAGGTCAGGGAACATGCAGTGGCAATGTAGGATAGGTTTCTGAACAACATCGCGGGGTGGTGCGCATTGTATGGGTGTGTGTTACATTACATTCACTAGTAGGATTGAGAAAAACATCACGGGGTGGTGCGCATTGTATGGGTGTGTGTTACATTACATTCACTAGTAGGAGTGAGAAAAACATCACGGGGTGGTGCGCATTGTATATGTGTGTGTTACATTATATTCACAAGTAGGAGAAAAACATCACGCGGTGGTGTGAATCGGAGGGTCTGAATTAGGATAGGCAGTGAGTGGCAATGTAGGATGGAGAAAGCACCGAGGGGTGGTCAGCATGGGGAGGTCTGGGAACATGCATTGGCAAAGTAGGATAGGTTTCTGAAAAACATCGCATGGTGGTGCGCATTGTATGGGTGTGTCTTACATTACATTCACTAATAGGAGTGAGAAAAACATCACGGGGAGCTGTGAATCGGAGGGTCTGAATTAGGATAGGCAGTAAGTGGCAATGTAGGATGGAGAAAAGCACCGCGGGGTGGTCAGCATGGGGAGGTCAGGGAACATGCAGTGGCAATGTAGGATAGGTTTCTGAAAAACATCGCGGGGTGGTGCGCATTGCATGGGTGTGTGTTACATTACCTTCACTAGTAGGAGTGAGAAAAACATCACGGGGTGGTGCGCATTGTATGGGTGTGTGTTACATTACATTCACTAGTAGGAGTGAGAAAACATCACAGGGTGGTGTGATTCGGAGAGTCTGAATTAGGATTGGCAGTGAGTGGCAATGTAGGATGGAGAAAAGCAACGCGGGGTGGTCAGCATGGGGAGGTCAGGAAACATGTAGTGGCAATGTAGGACAGGTTTCTGAAAAACATCGCGGGGTGGTGCGCATTGTATGGGTGTGTGTTACATTACATTCACTAGTAGGAGTGAGAAAAACATCACGTGGTGGTGCGCATTGTATGGGTGTGTGTTACATTACATTCACTAGTAGGAGTGAGAAAAACATCACGGGGTGGTGTTAATCGGAGGGTCTGAATTAGGATAGGCAGTGAGTGGCAATGTAAGATGGAGAAAAGCACCGCGGGGTGGTCAGCATGGGGAGGTCAGGGAACATGCAGTGGCAATGTAAGATATGTTTCTGAAAAACATCGCGGGGTGGTGCGCATTGTATGGGTGTGTGTTACATTACATTCACTAGTAGGAGTGAGAAAAACATCACGGGGTGGTGCGCATTGTATGGGTGTGTGTTACATTACATTCACTAGTAGGAGTGAGAAAAACATCACGGGGTGGTGTGAATCGGAGGGTCTGAATTAGAATAGGCAGTGAGTGGCAATGTAGGATGGAGAAAAGCACCGCGGGGTGGTCAGCATGCGGAGTTCAGGGAACATGCAGTGGCAATGTAGGACATGTTTCTGAAAAACATCGGGGGGTGGTCCGCATTGTATGGGTGTGTGTTACATTACATTCACTAGTAGGAGTGAGAAAAACATCACGGGGTGGTGCGCATTGTATGGGTGTGTGTTACATTATATTCACTAGTAGGAGAAAAACATCACGCAGTGGTGTGAATCGGAGGGTCTGAATTAGGATAGGCAGTGAGTGGCAATGTAAGATGGAGAAATCACCGAGGGGTGGTCAGCATGGGGAGGTCAGGGAACATGCATTGGCAAAGTAGGATAGGTTTCTAAAAAACATCGCAGGGTGGTGCGCATTGTATGGGTGTGTGTTACATTACATTCACTAATAGAAGTGAGAAAAACATCACGGTGAGGTGTGAATCAGAGGGTCTGAATTAGGATAGGCAGTAAGAGGCAATGTAGGATGGAGAAAAGCACCGCGGGGTGGTCAGCAAGTGGAGGTCAGGGAACATGCAGTGGCAATGTAGGATAGGTTTCTGAAAAACATCGCGGGGTGGTGCGCATTGCATGGGTGTGTGTTACATTATATTCACAAGTAGGAGAAAAACATCATGCGGTGGTGTGAATCGGAGGGTCTGAATTAGGATAGGCAGTGAGTGGCAATGTAGCATGGAGAAAGCACCGAGGGGTGGTCAGCATGGGGAGGTCAGGGAACATGCATTGGCAAAGTAGGATAGGTTTCTGAAAAATATCGCAGGGTGGTGCGCATTGTATGGGTGTGTGTTACATTACATTCACTAGTAGGAGTGAGAAAACATCACAGGGTGGTGTGAATCGGAGAGTCTGAATTAGGATTGGCAGTGAGTGGCAATGTAGGATGGAGAAAAGCAACGCGGGGTGGTCAGCATGTGGAGGTCAGGGAACATGCATTGGCAAAGTAGGATAGGTTTCTGAAAAATATCGCAGGGTGGTGCGCATTGTATGTGTGTGTGTTACATTACATTCACTAATAGGAGTGAGAAAAACATCACGGGGAGCTGTGAATCGGAGGGTCTGAATTAGGATAGGCAGTAAGTGGCAATGTAGGATGGAGAAAAGCACCGCGGGGTGGTCAGCATGGGGAGGTCAGGGAACATGCAGTGGCAATATAGGACAGGATTATGAAAAACATCGCGGGGTGGTGCGCATTGCATGGGTGTGTGTTACATTACATTCACTAGTAGGAGTGAGAAAAACATCACGGGGTGGTGCGCATTGTATGGGTGTGTGTTACATTACATTCACTAGTAGGAGTGAGAAAAACATCACAGGGTGGTGTGAATCGGAAAGTCTGAATTAGGATTGGCAGTGAGTGGCAATGTAGGATGGAGAAAAGCAACGCGGGGTGGTCAGCATGGGGAGGTCAGGGAACATGCAGTGGCAATGTAGGACAGGTTTCTGAAAAACATCGCGGGGTGGTGCGCATTGTATGGGTGTGTGTTACATTACATTCACTAGTAGGAGTGAGAAAAACACCACGTGGTGGTGCGCATTGTATGGGTCTGTGTTACATTACATTCACTAGTAGGAGTGAGAAAAACATCACGGGGTGGTGTTAATCGGAGGGTCTGAATTAGGATAGGCAGTGAGTGGCAATGCAGGATGGAGAAAAGAACCGCGGGGTGGTCAGCATGGGGAGGTCAGGGAACATGCAGTGGCAATGTAGGATAGGTTTCTGAAAAACATCGCAGGGTGGTGCGCATTGTATGGGTGTGTGTTACATTACATTCACTAGTAGGAGTGAGAAAAACATCACGGGGAGGTGTGAATCGGAGGGTCTGAATTAGGATAGGCAGTGAGTGGCAATGTAGGATGGAGAAAAGCACCGCGGGGTGGTCAGCATGGGGAGGTCAGGGAAAATGCAGTGGCAATGTAGGAGAGGTTTCTGAAAAACATCGCGGGGTGGTGCGCATTTTATGGGTGTGAGTTACATTACATTCACTAGTAGGAGTGAGAAAAACATCACGGGGTGGTGCGCATTGTATGGGTGTGTGTTACATTACTTTCACAAGTAGGAGTGAGAAATACATCACGGGGTGGTGCGCATTGTAAAGGGTGTGTGTTACATTACATTCACTAGTAGGAGTGAGAAAAACATCACGGAGTGGTTTGAATCGGAGGGTCTGAATTAGGATAGGCAGTGAGCGGCATTGTAGGATGGAGAAAACCACCGCGGGGTGGTCAGCATGGGGAGGTCAGGGAAAATGCAGTTGCAATATAGGATAGGTTTCTGAAAAACATCGCGTGGTGGTGCGCATTTTATGGGTGTGTGTTACATTACATTCACTAGTAGGAGTGAGAAAGACATCACGGGGTGGTGCGCATTGTATAGGTGTGTGTTACATTACATTCACTAGTAGGAGTGAGAAAAACATCACGGGGTGGTGCGCATTGTATGGGTGTGTGTTACATTACATTCACTAGTAGGAGTGAGAAAAACATCACGGGGTGCTGTGAATCGGAGCGTCTGAATTAGGATAGGCAGTGAGTGGCAATGTAGGATGGAGAAAAGCACCGCAGGGTGGTCAGCATGGGGAGGTCAGGGAACATGCAGTAGCCATGTAGGATAGGATTCTGAAAAACATCGCGGGGTGGTGCGCATTGTATGGGTGTGTGTTACATTACATTCACTAGTAGGAGTGAGAAAATCATCACGTGCTGGTGCGCATTGTATGGGTGTGTGTTACATTACATTCACTAGTAGGAGTGAGAAAAACATCACGGGGTGGTGTGAATCGGAGGGTCTGAATTAGGATAGGCAGTGAGTGGCAATGTAGGATGGAGAAAAGCACCGCGGGGTGGTCAGCATGGGGAGGTCAGGGAACATGCAGTGGCAATGTAGGATAGGTTTCTGAAAAACATCGTGGGGTGGTGCGCATTGTATGGGTGTGTGTTACATTACATTCACTAGTAGGAGTGAGAAAAACATCATGGAGGGGTGTGAATCGGAGGGTCTTAATTAGGATAGGCAGTGAGTGGCAATGTAGGATGGAGAAAAGCACGGCGGAGTGGTCAGCATGGGGAGGTCAGGGAACACGCAGTTGCAATATAGTATAGGTTTCTGAAAAACATCGCGTGGTGGTGCGCATTGTATGGGTGTGTGTTACATTACATTCTCTAGTAGGAGTGAGAAAAAGATCACGGGGTGGTGCGCATTGTATGGGTGTGTGTTACATTACATTCACTAGTAGGAGTGAGAAAAACATCACGGGGTGGTGTGAATCGGAGGCTCTGAATTAGGATAGGCAGTGAGTGGCACTGTAGGATGGAGAAAAGCACCGCGGGTGGTCAGCATGGGAAGGTCAGGGAACATGCAGTGGCAATGTAGGATAGGTTTCTGAAAAACATGGCGGGGTGTTGCGCATTCCATGGGTTTGTGTTACATTACATTCACTAGTAGGAGTGAGAAAAACATCACGGGGTGGTGCGCATTGTATGGGTGTGTGTTACATTACATTCACTAGTAGGAGTGAGAAAAACATCACGGGGTGGTGTGAATCGGAGGGTCTGAATTAGGATAGGCAGTGAGTGGCAATGTAGGATGGAGAAAAGCACGGCGGGGTGGTCAGCATGGGGAGGTCAGGGAACATGCAGTGGCAATGTAGGATAGGTTTCTGAAAAACATCGCGTGGTGGTGCGCATTGAATGTGTGTGTGTTACATTACATTCACTAGTAGGAGTGAGAAAGACATCACGGGGTGGTGCGCATTGTACAGGTGTGTGTTACATTACATTCAGTAGTAGGAGTGAGAAAAACATCACGGGGTGGTGCGCATTGTATGGGTGTGTGTTACATTACATTCACTAGTAGGAGTGAGAAAAACATCACGGAATGGTGTGAATCGGAGGGTCTGAATTAGGATAGGCAGTGAGTGGCAATGTAGGATGGAGAAAAGCACCGCGGGGTGGTCAGCATGGGGAGGTCAGGGAACACGCAGTTGCAATATAGTATAGGTTTGTGAAAAACATCGCGTGGTGGTGCGCATTGTATGGGTGTGTGTTACATTACATTCTCTAGTAGGAGTGAGAAAAAGATGACGGGGTGGTGCGCATTGTATGGGTGTGTGTTACATTACATTCACTAATAGGAGTGAGAAAAACATCACGGGGTGGTGTGAATCGGAGGGTCTGAATTAGGATAGGCAGTGAGTGGCAATGTAGGATGGAGAAAAGCACCGCGGGTGGTCAGCATGGGGAGGTCAGGGAACATGCAGTGGCAATGTAGGATAGGTTTCTGAAAAACATCGCGGGGTGGTGCGCATTGTATGGGTGTGTGTTACATTACATTAACTAGTAGGAGTGAGAAAGACATCACGGGTGGTGTGAATCGGAGGGTCTCAATTAGGATAGGAAGTGAGTGGCAATGTAGGATGGAGAAAAGCACCGCGGGGTGGTCAGCATGGGGAGGTTAGGGAACATGCAGTGGCAATGTAGGATAGGTTTCTGTAAAACATCGCGGGGTGGTGCAGATTATATGGGTGTGTGTTACATTACATTCACAAGTAGGAGTGAGAAAAACATCACGTGGTGGTGTGAATCGAAGTGTCTGAATTAGGAGAGGCAGTGAGTCGCAATGTAGGATGGAGAAAAGCACCGTGGGGTGGTCAGCATGGGGAGGTCAGGGAACATGCAGTGGCAATGTAGGATAGGTTTCTGAAAAACATCGCGGGGTGGTGCGCATTGTATGGGTGTGTGTTACATTACATTCACTATATGAAGTGAGAAAGACCTCACGGGGTGGTGCGCATTGTATAGGTGTGTGTTACATTACATTCAGTAGTAGGAGTGAGAAAAACATCACGGGGTGGTGCGCATTGTATGGGTGTGTGTTACATTATATTCACTAGTAGGAGTGAGAAAAACATCACGGGGTGGTGTGAATCGGAGGGTATGAATTAGGATAGGCAGTGAGTGGCAATGTAGGATGGAGAAAAGCACCGCGGGGTGGTCAGCATGGGGAGGTCAGGGAACATGCAGTGGCAATATAGGATAGGTTTCTGAAATAGATCGCGGGGTGGTGCGCATTTTATGGGTGTGTGTTACATTATATTAACTAGTAGGAGTGAGAAAAACATCACGGGGTGGTGCGCATTGTATGGGTGTGTGTTACATTACATTCACAAGTAGGAGTGAGAAAAACATCGCGGGGTGGTGCGCATTGTATGGGTGTGTGTTACATTACATTCACTAGTAGGAGTGAGAAAAACATCACGGGGAGGTGCGCATTGTATGGGTGTGTGTTACATTACATTCACTAGTAGGAGTGAGAAAAACATCATGGGGTGGTGTGAATCGGAGGGTCTGAATTAGGGTAGGAAGTGAGTGGCAATGTAGGATGGAGAAAAGCACCGCGGGGTGGTCAGCATGGGGAGGTCAGGGAACATGCAGTGGCAATGTAGGATAGGTTTCTGAAAAACATCGCGGGGTGGTGCGCATTGTATGGGTGTGAGTTACATTACATTCACTAGTAGAAGTGAGAAAAACATCACGGGGTGGTGCGCATTGTATGGGTGTGTGTTACATTACATTCACTAGTAGGAGTGAGAAAAACATCACGGGGTGGTGTGAATCGGAGGGTCTGAATTAGGATAGGCAGTGAGTGGCAATGTAGGATGGAGAAAAGCATCATGGTGTGGTCAGCATGTGGAGGTCAGGGAACATGCAGTGGCAATGTAGGATAAGTTTCTGAAAAACATCGCGTGGTGGTGCGCATTGTATGTGTGTGTGTTACATTACATTCACTAGTAGGAGTGAGAAAGAAATCACGGGTTGGTGCGCATTGTATAGGTGTGTGTTACATTACATTCAGTAGTAGGAGTGAGAAAAACATCACGGGGTGGTGCGTATTGTATGGGTGTGTGTTACATTATATTCACTAGTAGGAGTGAGAAAAACATCACGGGGTGGTGTGAATCGGAGGGTATGAATTAGGATAGGCAGTGAGTGGCAATGTAGGATGGAGAAAAGCACCGCGGGGTGGTCAGCATGGGGAGGTCAGGGAACATGCAATGCCAAAGTATGATACGTTTCTGAAAAACATCGCAGGGTGGTGCGCATTGTATGGGTGTGTGTTACATTACATTCACTAGTAGGAGTGAGAAAAACATCACGGGGTGGTGCGCATTGTATGGGTGTGTGTTACATTACATTGACTAGTAGGAGTGAGAAAAACATCACGGGGTGGTGCGCATTGTATGGGTGTGTGTTACATTACATTCACTAGTAGGAGTGAGAAAAACATCACGGGGTGGTTTGAATCGGAGGGTCTGAATTAGAATAGGCAGTGAGTGGCAATGTAGGATGGAGAAAAGCACCGCGGGATGGTCAGCATGGGGAGGTCAAGGAACATGCAGTGGCAATGTAGGATAGGTTTCTGAAAAACATCGCGGGGTGGTGCGCATTGTATGGGTGTGTGTTACATTACATTCACAAGTAGGAGTGAGAAAAACATCGCGGGGTGGTGCGCATTGTATGGGTGTGTGTTACATTACATTCACTAGTAGGAGTGAGAAAAACATCACGGGGTGGTGCGCATTGTATGGGTGTGTGTTACATTACATTCACTAGTAGGAGTGAGAAAAACATCACGGGGTGGTGTGAATCGGAGGGTCTGAATTAGGATAGGCAGTGAGTGGCAATGCAGGATGGAGAAAAGAACCGCGGGGTGGTCAGCATGGGGAGGTCAGGGAACATGCAGTGGCAATGTAGGATAGGTTTCTGAAAAACATCGCAGGGTGGTGCGCATTGTATGGGTGTGTGTTACATTACATTCACTAGTAGGAGTGAGAAAAACATCACGGGGAGGTGTGAATCGGAGGGTCTGAATTAGAATAGGCAGTGAGTGGCAAAGTAGGATGGAGAAAAGCACCGCGGGGTGGTCAGCATGGGCAGGTCAGGGAACATGCAGTGGCAATGTAGGATAGGTTTCTGAAAAACATCGCGGGGTGGTGCGCATTGTATGGGTTTGTGTTTCATTACATTCACTAGTAGGAGTGAGAAAAACATCACGGGGAGGTGCGCATTGTATGGGTGTGTGTCACATTACATTCACTAGTAGGAGTGAGAAAAACATCATGGGGTGGTGTGAATCGGAGGGTCTGAATTAGGGTAGGAAGTGATTGGCAATGTAGGATGGAGAAAAGCCCCGCGGGGTGGTCAGCATGGGGAGGTCAGGGAACATGCAGTGGCAATGTAGGATAGGTTTCTGAAAAACATCGCGGGGTGGTGCGCATTGTATGGGTGTGAGTTACATTACATTCACTAGTAGGAGTGAGAAAAACATCACGGGGTGGTGCGCATTGTATGGGTGTGTGTTACATTACATTCACTAGTAGGAGTGAGAAAAACATCACGGGGTGGTGTGAATCGGAGGGTCTGAATTAGGATATGCAGTGAGTGGCAGTGTAGGATGGAGAAAAGCACCACGGGGTGGTCAGCATGGGGAGGTCTGGGAAGATGCAGTGGCAATGTAGGATAGGTTTCTGAAAAACATCGCGGGGTGGTGCGCATTGTATGGGTGTGTGTTACATTACATTCACTAGTAGGAGTGAGAAAGACATCACGGGGTGGTGCGCATTGTATAGGTTTTGTTACATTACATTCACTAGTAGGAGTGAGAAAAACATCACGGGGTGGTGCGCATTGTATGGGTGTGTGTTACATTACATTCACTAGTAGGAGTGAGAAAAACATCACGGGGTGGTGTGAATCGGAGGGTCTGAATTAGGATAGGAAGTGAGTGGCAATGTAGGATGGAGAAAAGCACCGCGGGGCGGTCAGCATGGGGAGGTGAGGGAACATGCAGTGGCAATGTAGGATAGGTTTCTGTAAAACATCGCGGGGTGGTGCGCATTGTATGGGTGTGTGTTACATTACATTCACAAGTAGGAGTGAGAAAAACATCACGGGGTGGTGTGAATCGGACGGTCTGAATTAGGAGAGGCAGTCAGTGGCAATGTAGGATGGAGAAAAGCACCGCGGGGTGGTCAGCATGGGGAGGTAAGAGAACATGCAGTGGCAATGTAGGATAGGTTTCTGAAAAACATCGCGGTGTGGTGCGCATTGTATGGGTGTTTGTTACATTCACTAGTAGGAGTGAGAAAGAAATCACGGGGTGGTGCACATTGTATAGGTGTGTGTTACATTACATTCAGTAGTAGGAGTGAGAAAAACATCACGGGGTGTTGTGAATCGGAGGGTCTGAATTAGGATAGGCAGTGAGTGGCAATGTAGGATGGAGAAAAGCAAGACGAGGTGGTCAGCATGGGGAGGTCAGGGAACATGCAGTGGCAAAGTAGGATAGGTTTCTGAAAAACATAGCGGGGTGGTGCGCATTGTATGGGTGTGTGTTACATTACATTCACTAGTAGGAGTGAGAAAAACATCACGGGGTGGTGTGAATCGGAGCGTCTGAATTAGGATAGGCAGTGAGTTGCAATGTAGGATGGAGAAAAGCACCGCGGGGTGGTCAGCATGGGGAGGTCAGGGAACATGCAGTGGCAATGTAGGATAGGTTTCTAAAAAACATCGTGGGGTGGTGCGCATTGCATGGGTGTGTGTTACATTACATTCACTACTAGGAGTGAGAAAAACATCACGGGGTGGTGCGCATTTTATGGGTGTGTGTTACATTACATTCATTAGTAGGAGTGAGAAAAACATCACGGGGTGGTGCGCATTGTATGGGTGTGTGTTACATTACATTCACTAGTAGGAGTGAGAAAAACATCACGGGGTGGTGCGCATTGTATGGGTGTGTGTTACATTACATTCACTAGTAGGAGTGAGAAAAACATCACGGGGTGGTGCGCATTGCATGGGTGTGTGTTACATTACATTCACTACTAGGAGTGAGAAAAACATCACGGGGTGGTGCGCATTTTATGGGTGTGTGTTACATTACATTCACAAGTAGGAGTGAGAAAAACATCACGGGGTGGTGCGCATTGTATGGGTGTGTGTTACATTACATTCACTAGTAGGAGTGAGAAAAACATCACGGGATTGTGCGCATTTTATGGGTGTGTGTTACATTACATTCACTAGTAGGAGTGAGAAAAACATCACGGGGTGGTGCGCATTGTATGGGTGTGTGTTACATTACATTCATTAGTAGGAGTGAGAAAAACATCACGGGGTGGTGTGCATTGTATGGGTGTGTGTTACATTACATTCTCTAGTAGGAGTGAGAAATAGATGACGGGGTGGTGCGCATTGTATGGGTGTGTGTTACATTACATTCACTAGTAGGAGTGAGAAAAACATCACGGGGTGGTGTGAATCGGAGGGTCTGAATTAGGATAGGCAGTGAGTGGCAATGTAGGATGGAGAAAAGCACCGCGGGTGGTCAGCATGGGGAGGTCAGGGAACATGCAGTGGCAATGTAGGATAGGTTTCTGAAAAACATCGCGGGGTGGTGCGCATTGTATGGGTGTGTGTTACATTACATTAACTAGTAGGAGTGAGAAAGACATCACGGGTGGTGTGAATCGGAGGGTCTCAATTAGGATAGGAAGTGAGTGGCAATGTATGATGGAGAAAAGCACCGCGGGGTGGTCAGCATGGGGAGGTTAGGGAACATGCAGTGGCAATGTAGGATAGGTTTCTGTAAAACATCGCGGGGTGGTGCAGATTATATGGGTGTGTGTTACATTACATTCACAAGTAGGAGTGTGAAAAACATCACGTGGTGGTGTGAATCGAAGTGTCTGAATTAGGAGAGGCAGTGAGTGGCAATGTAGGATGGAGAAAAGCACCGTGGGGTGGTCAGCATGGGGAGGTCAGGGAACATGCAGTGGCAATGTAGGATAGGTTTCTGAAAAACATCGCGGGGTGGTGCGCATTGTATGGGTGTGTGTTACATTACATTCACTATTAGGAGTGAGAAAGACCTCACGGGGTGGTGCGCATTGTATAGGTGTGTGTTACATTACATTCAGTAGTAGGAGTGAGAAAAACATCACGGGGTGGTGCGCATTGTATGGGTGTGTGTTACATTATATTCACTAGTAGGAGTGAGAAAAACATCACGGGGTGGTGTGAATCGGAGGGTATGAATTAGGATAGGCAGTGAGAGGCAATGTAGGATGGAGAAAAGCACCGCGGGGTGGTCAGCATGGGGAGGTCAGGGAACATGCAGTGGCAATATAGGATAGGTTTCTGAAATAGATCGCGGGGTGGTGCGCATTTTATGGGTGTGTGTTACATTATATTAACTAGTAGGAGTGAGAAAAACATCACGGGGTGGTGCGCATTGTATGGGTGTGTGTTACATTACATTCACAAGTAGGAGTGAGAAAAACATCGCGGGGTGGTGCGCATTGTATGGGTGTGTGTTACATTACATTCACTAGTAGGAGTGAGAAAAACATCACGGGGAGGTGCGCATTGTATGGGTGTGTGTTACATTACATTCACTAGTAGGAGTGAGAAAAACATCATGGGGTGGTGTGAATCGGAGGGTCTGAATTAGGGTAGGAAGTGAGTGGCAATGTAGGATGGAGAAAAGCACCGCGGGGTGGTCAGCATGGGGAGGTCAGGGAACATGCAGTGGCAATGTAGGATAGGTTTCTGAAAAACATCGCGGGGTGGTGCGCATTGTATAGGTGTGAGTTACATTACATTCACTAGTAGAAGTGAGAAAAACATCACGGGGTGGTGCGCATTGTATGGGTGTGTGTTACATTACATTCACTAGTAGGAGTGAGAAAAACATCACGGGGTGGTGTGAATCGGAGGGTCTGAATTAGGATAGGCAGTGAGTGGCAATGTAGGATGGAGAAAAGCATCATGGTGTGGTCAGCATGTGGAGGTCAGGGAACATGCAGTGGCAATGTAGGATAAGTTTCTGAAAAACATCGCGTGGTGGTGCGCATTGTATGTGTGTGTGTTACATTACATTCACTAGTAGGAGTGAGAAAGAAATCACGGGTTGGTGCACATTGTATAGGTGTGTGTTACATTACATTCAGTAGTAGGAGTGAGAAAAACATCACGGGGTGGTGCGTATTGTATGGGTGTGTGTTACATTATATTCACTAGTAGGAGTGAGAAAAACATCACGGGGTGGTGTGAATCGGAGGGTATGAATTAGGATAGGCAGTGAGTGGCAATGTAGGATGGAGAAAAGCACCGCGGGGTGGTCAGCATGGGGAGGTCAGGGAACATGCAATGCCAAAGTATGATACGTTTCTGAAAAACATCGCAGGGTGGTGCGCATTGTATGGGTGTGTGTTACATTACATTCACTAGTAGGAGTGAGAAAAACATCACGGGGTGGTGCGCATTGTATGGGTGTGTGTTACATTACATTGACTAGTAGGAGTGAGAAAAACATCACGGGGTGGTGCGCATTGTATGGGTGTGTGTTACATTACATTCACTAGTAGGAGTGAGAAAAACATCACGGGGTGGTGTGAATCGGAGGGTCTGAATTAGAATAGGCAGTGAGTGGCAATGTAGGATGGAGAAAAGCACCGCGGGATGGTCAGCATGGGGAGGTCAAGGAACATGCAGTGGCAATGTAGGATAGGTTTCTGAAAAACATCGCGGGGTGGTGCGCATTGTATGGGTGTGTGTTACATTACATTCACAAGTAGGAGTGAGAAAAACATCGCGGGGTGGTGCGCATTGTATGGGTGTGTGTTACATTACATTCACTAGTAGGAGTGAGAAAAACATCACGGGGTGGTGCGCATTGTATGGGTGTGTGTTACATTACATTCACTAGTAGGAGTGAGAAAAACATCACGGGGTGGTGTGAATCGGAGGGTCTGAATTAGGATAGGCAGTGAGTGGCAATGCAGGATGGAGAAAAGAACCGCGGGGTGGTCAGCATGGGGAGGTCAGGGAACATGCAGTGGCAATGTAGGATAGGTTTCTGAAAAACATCGCAGGGTGGTGCGCATTGTATGGGTGTGTGTTACATTACATTCACTAGTAGGAGTGAGAAAAACATCACGGGGAGGTGTGAATCGGAGGGTCTGAATTAGAATAGGCAGTGAGTGGCAAAGTAGGATGGAGAAAAGCACCGCGGGGTGGTCAGCATGGGCAGGTCAGGGAACATGCAGTGGCAATGTAGGATAGGTTTCTGAAAAACATCGCGGGGTGGTGCGCATTGTATGGGTTTGTGTTTCATTACATTCACTAGTAGGAGTGAGAAAAACATCACGGGGAGGTGCGCATTGTATGGGTGTGTGTCACATTACATTCACTAGTAGGAGTGAGAAAAACATCATGGGGTGGTGTGAATCGGAGGGTCTGAATTAGGGTAGGAAGTGATTGGCAATGTAGGATGGAGAAAAGCCCCGCGGGGTGGTCAGCATGGGGAGGTCAGGGAACATGCAGTGGCAATGTAGGATAGGTTTCTGAAAAACATCGCGGGGTGGTGCGCATTTTATGGGTGTGAGTTACATTACATTCACTAGTAGGAGTGAGAAAAACATCACGGGGTGGTGCGCATTGTATGGGTGTGTGTTACATTACATTCACTAGTAGGAGTGAGAAAAACATCACGGGGTGGTGTGAATCGGAGGGTCTGAATTAGGATATGCAGTGAGTGGCAGTGTAGAATGGAGAAAAGCACCACCGGGTTGTCAGCATGGGGATGTCTGGGAAGATGCAGTGGCAATGTAGGATAGGTTTCTGAAAAACATCGCGGGGTGGTGCGCATTGTATGGGTGTGTGTTACATTACATTCACTAGTAGGAGTGAGAAAGACATCACGGGGTGGTGCGCATTGTATAGGTTTTGTTACATTACATTCACTAGTAGGAGTGAGAAAAACATCACGGGGTGGTGCGCATTGTATGGGTTTGTGTTACATTACATTCACTAGTAGGAGTGAGAAAAACATCACGGGGTGGTGTGAATCGGAGGGTCTGAATTAGGATAGGAAGTGAGTGGCAATGTAGGAAGGAGAAAAGCACCGCGGGGCGGTCAGCATGGGGAGGTGAGGGAACATGCAGTGGCAATGTAGGATAGGTTTCTGTAAAACATCGCGGGGTGGTGCGCATTGTATGGGTGTGTGTTACATTACATTCACAAGTAGGAGTGAGAAAAACATCAAGGGGTGGTGTGCATCGGACGGTCTGAATTAGGAGAGGCAGTCAGTGGCAATGTAGGATGGAGAAAAGCACCGCGGGGTGGTCAGCATGGGGAGGTAAGAGAACATGCAGTGGCAATGTAGGATAGGTTTCTGAAAAACATCGCGGTGTGGTGCGCATTGTATGGGTGTTTGTTACATTCACTAGTAGGAGTGAGAAAGAAATCACGGGGTGGTGCACATTGTATAGGTGTGTGTTACATTACATTCAGTAGTAGGAGTGAGAAAAACATCACGGGGTGTTGTGAATCGGAGGGTCTGAATTAGGATAGGCAGTGAGTGGCAATGTAGGATGGAGAAAAGCAAGGCGAGGTGGTCAGCATGGGGAGGTCAGGGAACATGCAGTGGCAAAGTAGGATAGGTTTCTGAAAAACATAGCGGGGTGGTGCGCATTGTATGGGTGTGTGTTACATTACATTCACTAGTAGGAGTGAGAAAAACATCACGGGGTGGTGTGAATCGGAGCGTCTGAATTAGGATAGGCAGTGAGTTGCAATGTAGGATGGAGAAAAGCACCGCGGGGTGGTCAGCATGGGGAGGTCAGGGAACATGCAGTGGCAATGTAGGATAGGTTTCTAAAAAACATCGTGGGGTGGTGCGCATTGCATGGGTGTGTGTTACATTACATTCACTACTAGGAGT
The DNA here is from genome assembly GCF_034190915.1 of Cavia porcellus. Taxonomy (NCBI): domain Eukaryota; kingdom Metazoa; phylum Chordata; class Mammalia; order Rodentia; family Caviidae; genus Cavia; species Cavia porcellus. Next base: position 465,862 of record NW_026947569.1, read on the forward strand.
GAGAAAAACATCACGGGGTGGTGCGCATTTTATGGGTGTGTGTTACATTACATTCATTAGTAGGAGTGAGAAAAACATCACGGGGTGGTGCGCATTGTATGGGTGTGTGTTACATTACATTCACTAGTAGGAGTGAGAAAAACATCACGGGGTGGTGCGCATTGTATGGGTGTGTGTTACATTACATTCACTAGTAGGAGTGAGAAAAACATCACGGGGTGGTGCGCATTGCATGGGTGTGTGTTACATTACATTCACTACTAGGAGTGAGAAAAACATCACAGGGTGGTGCGCATTTTATGGGTGTGTGTTACATTACATTCACAAGTAGGAGTGAGAAAAACATCACGGGGTGGTGCGCATTGTATGGGTGTGTGTTACATTACATTCACTAGTAGGAGTGAGAAAAACATCACGGGATTGTGCGCATTTTATGGGTGTGTGTTACATTACATTCACTAGTAGGAGTGAGAAAAACATCACGGGGTGGTGCGCATTGTATGGGTGTGTGTTACATTACATTCATTAGTAGGAGTGAGAAAAACATCACGGGGTGGTGCGCATTGTATGGGTGTGTGTTACATTACATTCACCAATAGGAGTGAGAAAAACATCACGGGGTGGTGTGAATCGGAGGGTCTGAATTAGGATAGGCAGTGAGTGGCAATGTAGGATGGAGAAAAGCACCGCGGGGTGGTCAGCATGGGGAGGTCAGGGAACATGCAGTGGCAATGTAGGATAGGTTTCTGAAAAACATCGCGTGGTGGTGCGCATTGTATGTGTGTGTTTTACTTTACATTCACTAGTAGGAGTGAGAAAGACATCACGGGGTGGTGCGCATTGTATAGGTGTGTGTTACATTACATTCAGTAGTAGGAGTGAGAAAAACATCACGGGGTGGTGCGCATTGTATGGGTGTGTGTTACATTATATTCACTAGTAGGAGTGAGAAAAACATCACGGGGTGGTGTGAATCGGATGGTATGAATTAGGATAGGCAGTGAGTGGCAATGTAGGATGGAGAAAAGCACCGCGGGGTGGTCAGCATGGGGAGGTAAGGGAACATGCAGTGGCAAAGTATGATAGGTTTCTGAAAAACATCGCAGGGTGGTGCGCATTGTATGGGTGTGTGTTACATTACATTCACTAGTAGGAGTGAGAAAAACATCACGGGGTGGTGTTAATCGGAGGGTCTGAATTAGGGTAGGAAGTGAGTGGCAATGTAGGATGGAGAAAAGCACCGCGGGGTGGTCAGCATGGGGAGGTCAGGGAACATGCAGTTGCAATATAGGATAGGTTTCTGAAAAACATCGCGTGGTGGTGCGCATTGTATGGGTGTGTGTTACATTCACTAGTAGGAGTGAGAAAGACATCACGGGGTGGTGCGCATTGTATAGGTGTGTGTTACATTACTTTCACAAGTAGGAGTGAATAAAACATCACGGGGTGGTGCGCATTGTATGGGTGTGTGTTACATTACATTCACTAGTAGCAGTGAGAAAAACATCACGTGGTGGTGTGAATCGGAGGGTCTGAATTAGGATAGGCAGTGAGTGGCAATGTAGGATGGAGAAAAGCACCGCGGGGTGGTCAGCATGGGGAGGTCAGGGAACATGCAGTGGCAATGTAGGATAGGTTTCTGAAAAACATCGCGGGGTGGTGCGCATTGTATGGGTGTGTGTTACATTACATTCACTAGTAGGAGTGAGAAACACATCACGACGTGGTGCGCATTGGATAGGTGTGTGTTACATTACATTCAGTAGTAGGAGTGAAAAAAAAACGGGGTGGTGCATATTGTATGGGTGTGTGTTACACTACATTCACTAGTAGGAGTGAGAAAAACATCACGGGGTGGTGTGAATCGGAGGGTCTGAATTAGGATAGGCAGTTAGTGGCAATGTAGGATGGATAAAAGCACCGCGGGGTGGTCAGCATGGGGAGGTCAGGGAACATGCAGTGGCAAAGTATGATAGGTTTCTGAAAAACATCGCAGGGTGGTGCGCATTGTATGTGTGTGTGTTACATTACATTCACTAGTAGGAGTGAGAAAAACGTCACGGGGTGGTGTGAATCGGAGGGTCTGAATTAGGATAGGCAGTGAGTGGCAATGTAGGATGGAGAAAAGCACCTCGGGGTGGTCAGCATGGGGAGGTCAGGGAACATGCAGTAGCCATGTAGGATAGGTTTCTGAAAAACATCGAGGGGTGGTGCGCATTGTATGGGTGTGTGTTACATTACATTCACTAGTAGGAGTGAGAAAAACATCACGTGGTGGTGCGCATTGTATGGGTCTGTGTTACATTACATTCACTAGTAGGAGTGAGAAAAACATCACGGGGTGGTGTTAATCGGAGGGTCTGAATTAGGATAGGCAGTGAGTGGCAATGCAGGATGGAGAAAAGAACCGCGGGGTGGTCAGCATGGGGAGGTCAGGGAACATGCAGTGGCAATGTAGGATAGGTTTCTGAAAAACATCGCAGGGTGGTGCGCATTGTATGGGTGTGTGTTACATTACATTCACTAGTAGGAGTGAGAAAAACATCACGGGGAGGTGTGAATCGGAGGGTCTGAATTAGGATAGGCAGTGAGTGGCAATGTAGGATGGAGAAAAGCACCGCGGGGTGGTCAGCATGGGGAGGTCAGGGAACATGCAGTGGCAATGTAGGAGAGGTTTCTGAAAAACATCGCGGGGTGGTGCGCATTTTATGGGTGTGAGTTACATTACATTCACTAGTAGGAGTGAGAAAAACATCACGGGGTGGTGCGCATTGTATGGGTGTGTGTTACATTACTTTCACAAGTAGGAGTGAGAAATACATCACGGGGTGGTGCGCATTGTAAAGGGTGTGTGTTACATTACATTCACTAGTAGGAGTGAGAAAAACATCACGGAGTGGTTTGAATCGGAGGGTCTGAATTAGGATAGGCAGTGAGCGGCATTGTAGGATGGAGAAAACCACCGCGGGGTGGTCAGCATGGGGAGGTCAGGGAAAATGCAGTTGCAATATAGGATAGGTTTCTGAAAAACATCGCGTGGTGGTGCGCATTTTATGGGTGTGTGTTACATTACATTCACTAGTAGGAGTGAGAAAGACATCACGGGGTGGTGCGCATTGTATAGGTGTGTGTTACATTACATTCAGTAGTAGGAGTGAGAAAAACATCACGGGGTGGTGCGCATTGTATGGGTGTGTGTTACATTACATTCACTAGTAGGAGTGAGAAAAACATCACGGGGTGCTGTGAATCGGAGCGTCTGAATTAGGATAGGCAGTGAGTGGCAATGTAGGATGGAGAAAAGCACCGCAGGGTGGTCAGCATGGGGAGGTCAGGGAACATGCAGTAGCCATGTAGGATAGGATTCTGAAAAACATCGCGGGGTGGTGCGCATTGTATGGGTGTGTGTTACATTACATTCACTAGTAGGAGTGAGAAAATCATCACGTGCTGGTGCGCATTGTATGGGTGTGTGTTACATTACATTCACTAGTAGGAGTGAGAAAAACATCACGGGGTGGTGTGAATCGGAGGGTCTGAATTAGGATAGGCAGTGAGTGGCAATGTAGGATGGAGAAAAGCACCGCGGGGTGGTCAGCATGGGGAGGTCAGGGAACATGCAGTGGCAATGTAGGATAGGTTTCTGAAAAACATCGTGGGGTGGTGCGCATTGTATGGGTGTGTGTTACATTACATTCACTAGTAGGAGTGAGAAAAACATCATGGAGGGGTGTGAATCGGAGGGTCTTAATTAGGATAGGCAGTGAGTGGCAATGTAGGATGGAGAAAAGCACGGCGGAGTGGTCAGCATGGGGAGGTCAGGGAACACGCAGTTGCAATATAGTATAGGTTTCTGAAAAACATCGCGTGGTGGTGCGCATTGTATGGGTGTGTGTTACATTACATTCTCTAGTAGGAGTGAGAAAAAGATCACGGGGTGGTGCGCATTGTATGGGTGTGTGTTACATTACATTCACTAGTAGGAGTGAGAAAAACATCACGGGGTGGTGTGAATCGGAGGCTCTGAATTAGGATAGGCAGTGAGTGGCACTGTAGGATGGAGAAAAGCACCGCGGGTGGTCAGCATGGGAAGGTCAGGGAACATGCAGTGGCAATGTAGGATAGGTTTCTGAAAAACATGGCGGGGTGTTGCGCATTCCATGGGTGTGTGTTACATTACATTCACTAGTAGGAGTGAGAAAAACATCACGGGGTGGTGCGCATTGTATGGGTGTGTGTTACATTACATTCACTAGTAGGAGTGAGAAAAACATCACGGGGTGGTGTGAATCGGAGGGTCTGAATTAGGATAGGCAGTGAGTGGCAATGTAGGATGGAGAAAAGCACGGCGGGGTGGTCAGCATGGGGAGGTCAGGGAACATGCAGTGGCAATGTAGGATAGGTTTCTGAAAAACATCGCGTGGTGGTGCGCATTGAATGTGTGTGTGTTACATTACATTCACTAGAAGGAGTGAGAAAGACATCACGGGGTGGTGCGCATTGTACAGGTGTGTGTTACATTACATTCAGTAGTAGGAGTGAGAAAAACATCACGGGGTGGTGCGCATTGTATGGGTGTGTGTTACATTACATTCACTAGTAGGAGTGAGAAAAACATCACGGAATGGTGTGAATCGGAGGGTCTGAATTAGGATAGGCAGTGAGTGGCAATGTAGGATGGAGAAAAGCACCGCGGGGTGGTCAGCATGGGGAGGTCAGGGAACACGCAGTTGCAATATAGTATAGGTTTGTGAAAAACATCGCGTGGTGGTGCGCATTGTATGGGTGTGTGTTACATTACATTCTCTAGTAGGAGTGAGAAAAAGATGACGGGGTGGTGCGCATTGTATGGGTGTGTGTTACATTACATTCACTAGTAGGAGTGAGAAAAACATCACGGGGTGGTGTGAATCGGAGGGTCTGAATTAGGATAGGCAGTGAGTGGCAATGTAGGATGGAGAAAAGCACCGCGGGTGGTCAGCATGGGGAGGTCAGGGAACATGCAGTGGCAATGTAGGATAGGTTTCTGAAAAACATCGCGGGGTGGTGCGCATTGTATGGGTGTGTGTTACATTACATTAACTAGTAGGAGTGAGAAAGACATCACGGGTGGTGTGAATCGGAGGGTCTCAATTAGGATAGGAAGTGAGTGGCAATGTAGGATGGAGAAAAGCACCGCGGGATGGTCAGCATGGGGAGGTTAGGGAACATGCAGTGGCAATGTAGGATAGGTTTCTGTAAAACATCGCGGGGTGGTGCAGATTATATGGGTGTGTGTTACATTACATTCACAAGTAGGAGTGAGAAAAACATCACGTGGTGGTGTGAATCGAAGTGTCTGAATTAGGAGAGGCAGTGAGTCGCAATGTAGGATGGAGAAAAGCACCGTGGGGTGGTCAGCATGGGGAGGTCAGGGAACATGCAGTGGCAATGTAGGATAGGTTTCTGAAAAACATCGCGGGGTGGTGCGCATTGTATGGGTGTGTGTTACATTACATTCACTATTAGGAGTGAGAAAGACCTCACGGGGTGGTGCGCATTGTATAGGTGTGTGTTACATTACATTCAGTAGTAGGAGTGAGAAAAACATCACGGGGTGGTGCGCATTGTATGGGTGTGTGTTACATTATATTCACTAGTAGGAGTGAGAAAAACATCACGGGGTGGTGTGAATCGGAGGGTATGAATTAGGATAGGCAGTGAGTGGCAATGTAGGATGGAGAAAAGCACCGCGGGGTGGTCAGCATGGGGAGGTCAGGGAACATGCAGTGGCAATATAGGATAGGTTTCTGAAATAGATCGCGGGGTGGTGCGCATTTTATGGGTGTGTGTTACATTATATTAACTAGTAGGAGTGAGAAAAACATCACGGGGTGGTGCGCATTGTATGGGTGTGTGTTACATTACATTCACAAGTAGAAGTGAGAAAAACATCGCGGGGTGGTGCGCATTGTATGGGTGTGTGTTACATTACATTCACTAGTTTGAGTGAGAAAAACATCACGGGGAGGTGCGCATTGTATGGGTGTGTGTTACATTACATTCACTAGTAGGAGTGAGAAAAACATCACGGGGTGGTGTGAATCGGAGCGTCTGAATTAGGATAGGCAGTGAGTTGCAATGTAGGATGGAGAAAAGCACCGCGGGGTGGTCAGCATGGGGAGGTCAGGGAACATGCAGTGGCAATGTAGGATAGGTTTCTAAAAAACATCGTGGGGTGGTGCGCATTGCATGGGTGTGTGTTACATTACATTCACTACTAGGAGTGAGAAAAACATCACGGGGTGGTGCGCATTTTATGGGTGTGTGTTACATTACATTCACAAGTAGGAGTGAGAAAAACATCACGGGGTGGTGCGCATTGTATGGGTGTGTGTTACATTACATTCACTAGTAGGAGTGAGAAAAACATCACGGGATTGTGCGCATTTTATGGGTGTGTGTTACATTACATTCACTAGTAGGAGTGAGAAAAACATCACGGGGTGGTGCGCATTGTATGGGTGTGTGTTACATTACATTCATTAGTAGGAGTGAGAAAAACATCACGGGGTGGTGCGCATTGTATGGGTGTGTGTTACATTACATTCACTAGTAGGAGTGAGAAAAACATCACGGGGTGGTGTGAATCGGAGGGTCTGAATTAGGATAGGCAGTGAGTGGCAATGTAGGATGGAGAAAAGCACCGCGGGGTGGTCAGCATGGGGAGGTCAGGGAACATGCAGTGGCAATGTAGGATAGGTTTCTGAAAAACATCGCGTGGTGGTGCGCATTGTATGTGTTTGTGTTACTTTACATTCACTAGTAGGAGTGAGAAAGACATCACGGGGTGGTGCGCATTGTATAGGTGTGTGTTACATTACATTCAGTAGTAGGAGTGAGAAAAACATCACGGGGTGGTGCGCATTGTATGGGTGTGTGTTACATTATATTCACTAGTAGGAGTGAGAAAAACATCACGGGGTGGTGTGAATCGGATGGTATGAATTAGGATAGGCAGTGAGTGGCAATGTAGGATGGAGAAAAGCACCGCGGGGTGGTCAGCATGGGGAGGTCAGGGAACATGCAGTGGCAAAGTATGATAGGTTTCTGAAAAACATCGCAGGGTGGTGCGCATTGTATGGGTGTGTGTTACATTACATTCACTAGTAGGAGTGAGAAAAACATCACGGGGTGGTGTTAATCGGAGGGTCTGAATTAGGGTAGGAAGTGAGTGGCAATGTAGGATGGAGAAAAGCACCGCGGGGTGGTCAGCATGGGGAGGTCAGGGAACATGCAGTTGCAATATAGGATAGGTTTCTGAAAAACATCGCGTGGTGGTGCGCATTGTATGGGTGTGTGTTACATTCACTAGTAGGAGTGAGAAAGACATCACAGGGTGGTGCGCATTGTATAGGTGTGTGTTACATTACTTTCACAAGTAGGAGTGAATAAAACATCACGGGGTGGTGCGCATTGTATGGGTGTGTGTTACATTACATTCACTAGTAGCAGTGAGAAAAACATCACGTGGTGGTGTGAATCGGAGGGTCTGAATTAGGATAGGCAGTGAGTGGCAATGTAGGATGGAGAAAAGCACCGCGGGGTGGTCAGCATGGGGAGGTCAGGGAACATGCAGTGGCAATGTAGGATAGGTTTCTGAAAAACATCGCGGGGTGGTGCGCATTGTATGGGTGTGTGTTACATTACATTCACTAGTAGGAGTGAGAAACACATCACGACGTGGTGCGCATTGGATAGGTGTGTGTTACATTACATTCAGTAGTAGGAGTGAAAAAAAAACGGGGTGGTGCATATTGTATGGGTGTGTGTTACACTACATTCACTAGTAGGAGTGAGAAAAACATCACGGGGTGGTGTGAATCGGAGGGTCTGAATTAGGATAGGCAGTGAGTGGCAATGTAGGATGGATAAAAGCACCGCGGGGTGGTCAGCATGGGGAGGTCAGGGAACATGCAGTGGCAAAGTATGATAGGTTTCTGAAAAACATCGCAGGGTGGTGCGCATTGTATGTGTGTGTGTTACATTACATTCACTAGTAGGAGTGAGAAAAACGTCACGGGGTGGTGTGAATCGGAGGGTCTGAATTAGGATAGGCAGTGAGTGGCAATGTAGGATGGAGAAAAGCACCTCGGGGTGGTCAGCATGGGGAGGTCAGGGAACATGCAGTAGCCATGTATGATAGGTTTCTGAAAAACATCGCGGGGTGGTGCGCATTGTATGGGTGTGTGTTACATTACATTCACTAGTAGGAGTGAGAAAAACATCACGAGGTGGTGCGCATTGTATGGGTGTGTGTTACATTACATTCACTAGTAGTAGTGAGAAAAACATCACGGGGTGGTGTGAATCGGAGGGTCTGAATTAGGATAGGCAGTGAGTGGCAATGTAGGATGGAGAAAAGCATCGCGGAGTGGTCAGCATGGGGAGGTAAGGGAACATGCAGTGGCAATGTAGGATAGGTTTCTGAAAAACATCGCGGGGTGGTGCGCATTGTATGGGTGTGTGTTACATTACATTCACTAGTAGGAGTGAGAAAAACATCACGGGGTGGTGTGAATCGGAGGGTCTCATTTAGGATAGGAAGTGAGTGGCAATGTAGAATGGAGAAAAGCACCGCGGGGTGGTCAGCATGGGGAGGTCAGGGAACATGCAGTGGCAATGTAGGATAGGTTTCTGAAAAACATCGAGGGGTGGTGCGCATTGTATGGGTGTATGTTACATTACATTCACTAGTAGGAGTGAGAAAGACATCACAGGGTGGTGCGCATTGAATAGGTGTGTGTTACATTACATTCAGTATTAGGAGTGACAAACACATCACGGGGTGGTGCGCATTGTATGGGTGTGTGTTACATTATATTCACTAGTAGGAATGAGAAAAACATCACGGGGTGGTGTGAATCGGAGGGTATGAATTAGGATAGGCAGTGAGTGGCAATGTAGGATGGAGAAAAGCACCGCGGGGTGGTCAGCATGGGGAGGTCAGGGAACATGCAGTGGCAAAGTATGATAGGTTTCTGAAAAACATCACAGGGTGGTGCGCATTGTATGGGTGTGTGTTACATTACATTCACTAGTAGGAGTGAGAAAAACATCACGGGGTGGTGTGAATAGGAGGGTCTGAATTAGGATAGGCAGTGAGTGGCAATGTAGGATGGAGAAAAGCACCGCGGGGTGGTCAGCATGGGGATGTCAGGGAACATGCAGTGGCAATGTAGGACAGGTTTCTGAAAAACATCGCGGGGTGGTGCGCATTGTATGGGTGTGTGTTACATTACATTCACTAGTAGGAGTGAGAAAAACATCACGGGGTGGTGTGAATCGGAGGGTCTGAATTAGGATAGGCAGTGAGTGGCAATGTAGGATGGATAAAAGCACCGCGGGGTGGTCAGCATGGGGAGGTCAGGGAACATGCAGTGGCAAAGTATGATAGGTTTCTGAAAAACATCGCAGGGTGGTGCGCATTGTATGTGTGTGTGTTACATTACATTCACTAGTAGGAGTGAGAAAAACGTCACGGGGTGGTGTGAATCGGAGGGTCTGAATTAGGATAGGCAGTGAATGGCAATGTAGGATGGAGAAAAGCACCTCGGGGTGGTCAGCATGGGGAGGTCAGGGAACATGCAGTAGCCATGTAGGATAGGTTTCTGAAAAACATCGCGGGGTGGTGCGCATTGTATGGGTGTGTGTTACATTACATTCAATAGTAGGAGTGAGAAAAACATCACGTGGTGGTGCGCATTGTATGGGTGTGTGTTACATTACATTCACTAGTAGTAGTGAGAAAAACATCACGGGGTGGTGTGAATCGGAGGGTCTGAATTAGGATAGGCAGTGAGTGGCAATGTAGTATGGAGAAAAGCATCGCGGAGTGGTCAGCATGGGGAGGTAATGGAACATGCAGTGGCAATGTAGGATAGGTTTCTGAAAAACATCGCGGGGTGGTGCGCATTGTATGGGTTTGTGTTACATTACATTCACTAGTAGGAGTGAGAAAAACATCACGGGGTGGTGTGAATCGGAGGGTCTCAATTAGGATAGGAAGTGAGCGGCAATGTAGGATGGAGAAAAGCACCACGGGGTGGTCAGCATGGGGAGGTCAGGGAACATGCAGTGGCAATATAGGATAGGTTTCTGAAATACATCGAGGGGTGGTGCGCATTGTATGGGTGTGTGTTACATTACATTCACTAGTAGGAGTGAGAAAAACATCACGGGATGGTGCGCATTGTATGGGTGTGTGTTACATTACATTCACAAGTAGGAGTGAGAAAAACATCACTGGGTGGTGCGCATTGTATGGGTGTGTGTTACATTACATTCACTAGTAGGAGTGAGAAAAACATCACGTTGTGGTGTGAATCGCAGGGTCTGAATTAGTATAGGCAGTGAGTGGCAATGTAGGATGGAGAAAAGCACCGCATGGTGGTCAGCATGGGGAGGTCAGGGAACATGCAGTGGCAATGTAGGATAGGTTTCTGATAAACATCGCGGGGTGGTGCGCATTGTATGGGTGTGTGTTACATTACATTCACTAGTAGCAGTGAGAAAGACATCACGGGGTGGTGCGCATTGTATAGGTGTGTGTTACATTACATTCAGTATTAGGAGTGAGAAACACATCACGGGGTGGTGCGCATTGTATGGGTGTGTGTTACATTATATTCACTAGTAGGAGTGAGAAAAACATCACGGGGTGGTGTGAATCGGAGGGTATGAATTAGGATAGGCAGTGAGTGGCAATGTAGGATGGAGAAAAGCACCGCGGGGTGGTCAGCATGGGGAGGTCAGGGAACATGCAGTGGCAAAGTATGATAGGTTTCTGAAAAACATCACAGGGTGGTGCGCATTGTATGGGTGTGTGTTACATTACATTCACTAGTAGGAGTGAGAAAAACATCACGGGGTGGTGTGAATAGGAGGGTCTGAATTAGGATAGGCAGTGAGTGGCAATGTAGGATGGAGAAAAGCACCGCGGGGTGGTCAGCATGGGGATGTCAGGGAACATGCAGTGGCAATGTAGGATAGGTTTCTGAAAAACATCGCGGGGTGGTGCGCATTGTATGGGTGTGTGTTTCATTACATTCACTAGTAGGAGTGAGAAAAACATCACGGGGTGGTGTGAATCGGAGGGTCTGAATTAGGGTAGGAAGTGAGTGGCAATGTAGGATGGAGAAAAGCACCGCGGGGTGGTCAGCATGGGGAGGTCAGGGAACATGCCGTGGCAATGTAGGACAGGTTTCTGAAAAACATCGCGGGGCGGTGCGCATTGTATGGGTGTGTGTTACTTTACATTCACTAGTAGGAGTGAGAAAAACATCACGGGGTGGTGCGCATTGTATGGGTGTGTGTTACATTACATTCACAAGTAGGAGTGAGAAAAACATCACGGGGTGGTGCGCATTGTATGGGAGTGTGTTACATTACATTCACTAGTAGGAGTGAGAAAAACATCACGGAGTGGTGTGAATCGGAGGGTCTGAATTAGGATAGGCAGAGAGTGGCAATGTAGGATGGAGAAAAGCACCGCGGGGTGGTCAGCATGGGGAGGTCAGGGAACATACTGTGGCAATGTAGGATAGGTTTCTGAAAAACATCGCGGGGTGGTGCGCATTGTATGGGTGTGTGTTACATTACATTCACTTGTAGGAGTGAGAAAAACATCACGGGGTGGTGCGCATTGTATGGGTGTGTGTTACATTACATTCACAAGTAGGAGTGAGAAAAACATCACGGGGTGGTGCGCATTGTATGGGTGTGTGTTACATTACATTCACTAGTAGGAGTGAGAAAAACATCACGGGGTGGTGTGAATCGGAGGGTCTGAATTAGGATAGGCAGTGAGTGGCAATGTAGGATGGATAAAAGCACCGCGGGGTGGTCAGCATGGGGAGGTCAGGGAACATGCAGTGGCAAAGTATGATAGGTTTCTGAAAAACATCGCAGGGTGGTGCGCATTGTATGTGTGTGTGTTACATTACATTCACTAGTAGGAGTGAGAAAAACGTCACGGGGTGGTGTGAATCGGAGGGTCTGAATTAGGATAGGCAGTGAATGGCAATGTAGGATGGAGAAAAGCACCTCGGGGTGGTCAGCATGGGGAGGTCAGGGAACATGCAGTAGCCATGTAGGATAGGTTTCTGAAAAACATCGCGGGGTGATGCGCATTGTATGGGTGTGTGTTACATTACATTCAATAGTAGGAGTGAGAAAAACATCACGTGGTGGTGCGCATTGTATGGGTGTGTGTTACATTACATTCACGAGTAGTAGTGAGAAAAACATCACGGGGTGGTGTGAATCGGAGGGTCTGAATTAGGATAGGCAGTGAGTGGCAATGTAGTATGGAGAAAAGCATCGCGGAGTGGTCAGCATGGGGAGGTAATGGAACATGCAGTGGCAATGTAGGATAGGTTTCTGAAAAACATCGCGGGGTGGTGCGCATTGTATGGGTTTGTGTTACATTACATTCACTAGTAGGAGTGAGAAAAACATCACGGGGTGGTGTGAATCGGAGGGTCTCAATTAGGATAGGAAGTGAGCGGCAATGTAGGATGGAGAAAAGCACCGCGGGGTGGTCAGCATGGGGAGGTCAGGGAACATGCAGTGGCAATATAGGATAGGTTTCTGAAATACATCGAGGGGTGGTGCGCATTGTATGGGTGTGTGTTACATTACATTCACTAGTAGGAGTGAGAAAAACATCACGGGATGGTGCGCATTGTATGGGTGTGTGTTACATTACATTCACAAGTAGGAGTGAGAAAAACATCACTGGGTGGTGCGCATTGTATGGGTGTGTGTTACATTACATTCACTAGTAGGAGTGAGAAAAACATCACGTTGTGGTGTGAATCGCAGGGTCTGAATTAGTATAGGCAGTGAGTGGCAATGTAGGATGGAGAAAAGCACCGCATGGTGGTCAGCATGGGGAGGTCAGGGAACATGCAGTGGCAATGTAGGATAGGTTTCTGATAAACATCGCGGGGTGGTGCGCATTGTATGGGTGTGTGTTACATTACATTCACTAGTAGCAGTGAGAAAGACATCACGGGGTGGTGCGCATTGTATAGGTGTGTGTTACATTACATTCAGTATTAGGAGTGAGAAACACATCACGGGGTGGTGCGCATTGTATGGGTGTGTGTTACATTATATTCACTAGTAGGAGTGAGAAAAACATCACGGGGTGGTGTGAATCGGAGGGTATGAATTAGGATAGGCAGTGAGTGGCAATGTAGGATGGAGAAAAGCACCGCGGGGTGGTCAGCATGGGGAGGTCAGGGAACATGCAGTGGCAAAGTATGATAGGTTTCTGAAAAACATCACAGGGTGGTGCGCATTGTATGGGTGTGTGTTACATTACATTCACTAGTAGGAGTGAGAAAAACATCACGGGGTGGTGTGAATAGGAGGGTCTGAATTAGGATAGGCAGTGAGTGGCAATGTAGGATGGAGAAAAGCACCGCGGGGTGGTCAGCATGGGGATGTCAGGGAACATGCAGTGGCAATGTAGGATAGGTTTCTGAAAAACATCGCGGGGTGGTGCGCATTGTATGGGTGTGTGTTTCATTACATTCACTAGTAGGAGTGAGAAAAACATCACGGGGTGGTGTGAATCGGAGGGTCTGAATTAGGGTAGGAAGTGAGTGGCAATGTAGGATGGAGAAAAGCACCGCGGGGTGGTCAGCATGGGGAGGTCAGGGAACATGCCGTGGCAATGTAGGACAGGTTTCTGAAAAACATCGCGGGGCGGTGCGCATTGTATGGGTGTGTGTTACTTTACATTCACTAGTAGGAGTGAGAAAAACATCACGGGGTGGTGCGCATTGTATGGGTGTGTGTTACATTACATTCACAAGTAGGAGTGAGAAAAACATCACGGGGTGGTGCGCATTGTATGGGAGTGTGTTACATTACATTCACTAGTAGGAGTGAGAAAAACATCACGGAGTGGTGTGAATCGGAGGGTCTGAATTAGGATAGGCAGAGAGTGGCAATGTAGGATGGAGAAAAGCACCGCGGGGTGGTCAGCATGGGGAGGTCAGGGAACATACTGTGGCAATGTAGGATAGGTTTCTGAAAAACATCGCGGGGTGGTGCGCATTGTATGGGTGTGTGTTACATTACATTCACTTGTAGGAGTGAGAAAAACATCACGGGGTGGTGCGCATTGTATGGGTGTGTGTTACATTACATTCACAAGTAGGAGTGAGAAAAACATCACGGGGTGGTGCGCATTGTATGGGTGTGTGTTACATTACATTCACTAGTAGGAGTGAGAAAAACATCACGGAGTGGTGTGAATCGGAGGGTCTGAATTAGGATAGGCAGTGAGTGGCAATGTAGGATGGAGAAAAGCACCGCGTGGTGGTCAGCATGGGGAGGTCAGGGAACATGCAGTGGCAATGTAGGATAGGTTTCTGAAAAACATTGCGGGGTTGTGCGCATTGTATGGGTGTGTGTTACATTACATTCATTAGTAGGAGTGAGAAAAACATCACGGGATGGTGTGAATCGGAGGGCCTGAATTAGGATAGGCAGTGAATGGCAATGTAGGATGGAGAAAAGCACCGCGGGGCGGTCACCATGGGAAGGTCAGGGAACATGCAGTGGCAATGTAGGATACGTTTCTGAAAAACATCGCGGGGTGCTGCGCATTGTATGGGTGTGTGTTACATTACATTCACTAGTAGGAGTGAGAAAAACATCACGGGGTGGTGCGCATTTTATGGGTGTGTGTTACATTACATTCACTAGTAGGAGTGAGAAAAACATCACGGGGTGGTGTGAATCGGAGGGTCTGAATTAGGATAGGCAGTGAGTGGCAATGTAGGATGGAGAAAAGCACCACGGGGTGGTCAGCATGGGGAGGTCAGGGAACATGCAGTGGCAATGTAGGATAGGTTTCAGAAAAACATCGCGGGGTGGTGCGCATTGTATGGCTGTGTGTTACATTACATTCACTAGTAGGAATGAGAAAGACATCACGGGGTGGTGCGCATTGTATAGGTGTGTGTTACATTACTTTCACTAGTAGGAGTGAATAAAACATCACGCTTTGGTGCGCATTGTATGGGTGTGTGTTACATTACATTCACTAGTAGCAGTGAGAAAAACATCACGGGGCGGTGTGAATCGGAGGGTCTGAATTAGGATAGGCAGTGAGTGGCAATGTAGGATGGAGAAAAGCACCGCGGTGTGGTCAGCATGGGGAGGTCAGGGAACATGCAGTGGCAAGTAGGATAGGTTTCTGAAAAACATCGCGGGGTGGTGCGCATTGTATGGGTGTGTGTTACATTACATTCACCAGTAGGAGTGAGAAAGACATCACGGGGTGGTGCGCATTGGATTGGTGTGTGTTACATTACATTCAGTTGTAGGAGTGAAAAAAAAAAAAAAAACGGGGTGGTGCGCATTGTATGGGTGTGTGTTACATTACCTTCACTAGTAGGAGTGAGAAAAACATCACGGGGTGGTTTGAATTGGAGGGTCTGAATTAGGATAGGCAGTGAGTGGCAATGTAGGATGGATAAAAGCACCGCGGGGTAGTCAGCATGGGGAGGTCAGGGAACATGCAGTAGCCATGTAGGATAGGTTTCTGAAAAACATCGCGGGGTGGTGCGCATTGTATTGGTGTGTGTTACATTACATTCACTAGTAGGAGTGAGAAAAACATCACGTGGTGGTGCGCATTGTATGGGTGTGTGTTACATTACATTCACTAGTAGGAGTGAGAAAAACATCACGGGGTGGTGTGAATCGGAGGGTCTGAATTAGGATAGGCAGTGAGTGGCAATGTAGGATGGAGAAAAGCACCGCGGAGTGGTCAGCATGGGGAGGTAAGGGAACACGCAGTGGCAATGTAGGATAGGTTTCTGAAAAACATTGCGGGGTGGTGCGCATTGTATGGGTGTGTGTTACATTACATTCACTAGCAGGAGTGAGAAAAACATCACGGGGTGGTGCGCATTGTATAGGTGTGTGTTACATTACATTCACTAGTAGGAGTGAGAAAAACATCACGGGGTGGTGTGAATCGGAGGGTCTGAATTAGGATAGGAAGTGAGTGGCAATGTAGGATGGATAAAAGCACCGCGGGGTGGTCAGCATGGGGATGTCAGGGAACATGCAGTGGCAATGTAGGATAGGTTTCTGAAAAACATCGAGGGGTGGTGCGCATTGTATGGGTGTGTGTTACATTACATTCACTAGTAGGAGTGAGAAAAACATCACGGGGTGGTGCGCATTGTATGGGTGTGTGTTACATTACATTGACTAGTAGGAGTGAGAAAAACATCACGGGGTGGTGCGCATTGTATGGGTGTGTGTTACATTACATTCACTAGTAGGAGTGAGAAAAACATCACGGGGTGGTGTGAATCGGAGGGTCTGAATTAGGATAGGCAGTGAGTGGCAATGTAGGATGGAGAAAAGCACCGTGGGGTGGTCAGCATGGGGAGGTCAGGGAACATGCAGTGGCAAAGTATGATAGGTTTCTGAAAAACATCGCAGGGTGGTGCGCATTGTATGGGTGTGTGTTACATTACATTCACTAGTAGGAGTGAGAAAAACATCACGGGGTGGTGTGAATCGGAGGGTCTGAATTAGAATAGTCAGTGAGTAGCAATGTAGGTATTGGAAAAGCACCGCGGGGTGGTCAGCATGGGGAGGTCAGGGAACATGCAGTGGAAATGTAGGATAGGTTTCTGAAAAACATCGCGGGGTGGTGCGCATTGTATGGGTGTGTGTTTCATTACATTCACTAGTAGGAGTGAGAAAAACATCACGTGGAGGTGCGCATTGTATGGGTGTGTGTTACATTACATTCACTAGTAGGAGTGAGAAAAACATCACGGCGTGGTGTGAATCTGAGGGTCTGCATTAGGGTAGGAAGTGAGTGGCAATGTAGGATGGAGAACAGCACCGCGGGGTGGTCAGCATGGGTAGGACAGGGAACATGCAGTGGCAATGTAGGAAAGGTTTATGAAAAACATCGCGGGGTGGTGCACATTGTATGGGTGTGTGTTACGTTACATTCACTAGTAGGAGTGAGAAAAACATCACGGGGTGGTGCGCATTGTATGGGTGTGTGTTTCATTACATTCACAAGTAGGAGTGAGAAAAACATCACGGGGTGGTGCGCATTGTATGGGTGTGTGTTACATTACATTCACTAGTAGTCGTGAGAAAAACATCACGGAGTGGTGTGAATCGGAGGGTCTGAATTAGGATAGGCAGTGAGTGGCAATGGAGGATGGAGAAAAGCACCGCTGGGTGGTCAGCATGGGGAGGTCAGGGAACATGCAGTTGCAATATAGGATAGGTTTCTGAAAAACATCGCGTGGTGATGCGCATTGTATGGGTTTGTGTTACATTACATTGACTAGTAGGAGTGAGAAAAACATCACGGGGTGGTGCGCATTGTATGGGTGTGTGTTACATTACATTCACTAGTAGGAGTGAGAAAAACATCACGGGGTAGTGTGAATCGGAGTGTCTGAATTAGGATAGGCAGTGAGTGGCAATGTAGGATGGAGAAAAGCACCGCGGGGTGGTCAGCATGGGGATGTCAGGGAACATGCAGTGGCAATGTAGGATACGTTTCTGAAAAACATCGCGGGGTGCTGCGAATTGTATGGGTGTGTGTTACATTACATTCACTAGTAGGAATGAGAAAAACATCACGGGGTGGTTCGCATTGTATGGGTGTGTGTTACATTACATTCACTAGTAGGAGTGAGAAAAACATCACGGGGTGGTGTGAATCGGAGGGTCTGAATTAGGATAGGCAGTGAGTGGCAATGTAGGATGGAGAAAAGCACCACGAGGTGGTCAGCATGGGGAGGTCAGGGAACATGCAGTGGCAAAGTATGATAGGTTTCTGAAAAACATCGCAGGGTGGTGCGCATTGTATGGGTGTGTGTTACATTACATTCACTAGTAGGAGTGAGAAAAACATCACCGGGTGGTGTGAATCGGAGGGTCTGAATTAGGATAGGCAGTGAGTGGCAATGTAGGATGGAGAAAAGCACCTCGGGGTGGTCAGCATGGGGAGGTCAGGGAACATGCAGTAGCCATGTAGGATAGGTTTCTGAAAAACATCACGGGGTGGTTCGCATTGTATGGGTGTGTGTTACATTACATACACTAGTAGGAGTGAGAAAAACATCACGTGGTGGTGCGCATTGTATGGGTGTGTGTTACATTACATTCACTAGTAGGAGTGAGAAAAACATCACGGGGTGGTGTGAATCGGAGGGTCTGAATTAGGATAGGCAGTGAGTGGCAATGTAGGATGGAGAAAAGCACCGCAGAGTGGTCAGCATGGGGAGGTCAGGGAACATGCAGTGGCAATGTAGGATAGGTTTCTGAAAAACATCGCGGGGTGGTGCGCATTGTATGGGTGTGTGTTACATTACATTCACTAGTAGGAGTGAGAAAAACATCACGGGGTGCTGCGCATTGTATAGGTGTGTGTTACATTACATTCACTAGTAGGAGTGAGAAAAACATCACGGGGTGGTGTGAATCGGAGGGTCTGAATTAGGATAGGAAGTGAGTGGCAATGTAGGATGGAGAAAAGCACCGCGGGGTGGTCAGCATGGGGAGGTCAGGGAACATGCAGTGGCAATGTAGGATAGGTTTCTGAAAAACATCGCGGGGTGGTGCGCATTGTATGGGTGTGTGTTTCATTAAATTCACTAGTAGGAGTGAGAAAAACATCACGCGGAGGTGCGCATTGTATGGGTGTGTGTTACATTACATTCACTAGTAGGAGTGAGAAAAACATCACGGGGTGGTGTGAATCGGAGGGTCTGAATTAGGGTAGCAAGTGAGTGGCAATGTAGGATGGAGAAAAGCACCGCGGGGTGGTCAGCATGGGGAGGTCAGGGAACATGCAGTGGCAATGTAGGATAGGTTTCTGAAAAACATCGTGGGGTGGTGCGCATTGTATGGGTGTGTGTTACATTACATTGACTAGTAGGAGTGAGAAAAACATCACGGGGTGGTTTGCATTGTATGGGTGTGTGTTACATTACATTCACTAGTAGGAGTGAGAAAAACATCACGGGGTGGTGTGAATCGGAGGGTCTGAATTAGGATAGGCAGTGAGTGGCAATGTAGGATGGAGAAAAGCACCGTGGGGTGGTCAGCATGGGGAGGTCAGGGAACATGCAGTGGCAAAGTATGATAGGTTTCTGAAAAACATCGCAGGGTGGTGCGCATTGTATGGGTGTGTGTTACATTACATTCACTAGTAGGAGTGAGAAAAACATCACGGGGTGGTGTGAATCGGAGGGTCTGAATTAGGATAGGAAGTGAGTGGCAATGTAGGATGGAGAAAAGCACCGCGGGGTGGTCAGCATGGGGAGGTCAGGGAACATGCAGTGGCAATGTAGGATAGGTTTCTGAAAAACATCGAGGGGTGGTGCGCATTGTATGGGTGTGTGTTACATTACGTTCACTAGTAGGAGTGAGAAAAACATCACGGGGTGGTGCGCATTGTATGGGTGTGTGTTACATTACATTCACAAGTAGGAATGAGAAAAACATCACGCGGTGGTGCGCATTGTATGAGTGTGTGTTACATTACATTCACTAGTAGGAGTGAGAAAAACATCACGGGTTGGTGTGAATCGCAGGGTCTGAATTAGTATAGGCAGTGAGTGGCAATGTAGGATGGAGAAAAGCACCGCGTGGTGGTCAGCATGGGGAGGTCAGGGAACATGCAGTGGCAATGTAGGATAGGTTTCTGAAAAACATCGCGGATTGGTGCGCATTGTATGGGTGTGTGTTACATTACATTCACTAGTAGGAGTGAGAAAGTCATCACGGGGTGGTGCGCATTGTATAGGTGTGTGTTACATTACATTCAGTAGTAGGAGTGAGAAAAACATCACGGGGTGGTGCACATTGTATGGGTGTGTGTTACATTATATTCACTAGTAGGAGTGAGAAAAACATCACGGGGTGGTGTGAATCGGAGGGTATGAATTATGATAGGCAGTGAGTGGCAATGTAGGATGGAGAAAAGCACCGCGGGGTGGTCAGCATGGGGAGGTCAGGGAACATGCAGTGGCAATGTAGGATAGGTTTCTGAAAAACATCGCGGGGTGGTGCGCATTGTATGGGTGTGTGTTTCATTAAATTCACTAGTAGGAGTGAGAAAAACATCACGCGGAGGTGCGCATTGTATGGGTGTGTGTTACATTACATTCACTAGTAGGAGTGAGAAAAACATCACGTGGTGGTGTGAATCGGAGGGTCTGAATTAGGGTAGCAAGTGAGTGGCAATGTAGGATGGAGAAAAGCACCGCGGTTTGTTCAGCATGGGGAGGTGAGGGAACATGCAGTGGCAATGTAGGATAGGTTTCTGAAAAACATCGCGGGGTGGTGCGCATTGTATGGGTGTGTGTTACATTACATTCACTAGTAGGAGTGAGAAAAACATCACGGGGTGGTGCGCATTGTATGGGTGTGTGTTACATTACATTCACAAGTTGGAGTGAGAAAAACATCACGGGGTGGTGCGCATTGTATGGGTGTGTGTTACATTACATTCACTAGTAGGAGTGAGAAAAACATCACGGGGTGGTGTGAATCGGAGGGTCTGAATTAGGATAGGCAGTGAGTGGCAATGTAGGATGGAGAATAGCACCGCGGGGTGGTCAGCATGGGGAGGTCAGGGAACATGCAGTGGAAATGTAGGATACGTTTCTGAAAAACATCACGGGGTTCTGCGCATTGTATGGGTGTGTGTTACATTACATTCACTAGTAGGAGTGAGAAAAACATCACGGGGTGGTGTGATTCGGAGGGTCTGAATTAGGATAGGCAGTGAGTGGCAATGTAGGATGGAGAAAAGCACCACGGGGTGGTCAGCATGGGGAGGTCAGGGAACATGCAGTGGCAAAGTATGATAGGTTTCTTAAAAACATCGCAGGGTGGTGCGCATTGTATGGGTGTGTGTTACATTACATTCACTAGTAGGAGTGAGAAAAACATCACGGGGTCGTGTGAATCGGAGGGTCTGAATTAGGATAGTCAGTGAGTAGCAATGTAGGTATTGGAAAAGCACCGCGGGGTGGTCAGCATGGGGAGGTCAGGAACATGCAGTGGCAATGTAGGATAGGTTTCTGAAAAACATCGCGGGGTGGTGCGCATTGTATGGTTGTGTGTTACGTTACATTCACTAGTAGGAGTGAGAAAAACATCACGGGGTGGTGCGCATTGTATGGGTGTGTGTTACATTACATTCACAAGTAGGAGTGAGAAAAACATCACGGTTTGGTGCGCATTGTATGGGTGTGTGTTACATTACATTCACTAGTAGGAGTGAGAAAAACATCACGGAGTGGTATGAATCGGAGGGTCTGAATTAGGATAGGCAGTGAGTGGCAATGTAGGACGGAGAAAAGCACCGCGGGGTGGTCAGCATGGGGAGGTCAGGGAACATGCAGTGGCAATGTAGGATAGGTTTCTGAAAAACATCGCGGGGTGGTGCGCATTGTATGGGTGTGTGTTACATTACATTCACTAGTAGGAGTGAGAAAAACATCACGGGGTGGTGTGAATCGGAGGGTCTGAATTAGGATAGGCAGTGAGTGGCAATGTAGGATGGAGAAAAGCACCTCGGGGTGGTCAGCATGGGGAGGTCAGGGAACATGCAGTGGCAATGGAGGATAGGTTTCTGAAAAACATCGCGGGGTGGTGCGCATTGTATGGGTGTGTGTTACATTACATTCACTAGTAGGAGTGAGAAAAACATCACGGGGTGGTGCGCATTGTATAGGTGTGTGTTACATTACATTCACTAGTAGGAGTGAGAAAAACATCACGGGGTGGTGTGAATCGGAGGGTCTGAATTAGGATAGGAAGTGAGTGGCAATGTAGGATGGAGAAAAGCACCGCGGGGTGGTCAGCATGGGGAGGTCAGGGAACATGCAGTGGCAATGTAGGATAGGTTTCTGAAAAACATAGAGGGGTGGTGCGCATTGTATGGGTGTGTGTTACATTACGTTCACTAGTAGGAGTGAGAAAAACATCACGGGGTGGTGCGCATTGTATGGGTGTGTGTTACATTACATTCACAAGTAGGAATGAGAAAAACATCATGGGGTGGTGCGCATTGTATGAGTGTGTGTTACATTACATTCACTAGTAGGAGTGAGAAAAACATCACGGGGTGGTGTGAATCGCAGGGTCTGAATTAGTATAGGCAGTGAGTGGCAATGTAGGATGGAGAAAAGCACCGCGTGGTGGTCAGCATGGGGAGGTCAGGGAACATGAAGTGGCAATGTAGGATAGGTTTCTGAAAAACATCGCGGATTGGTGCGCATTGTATGGGTGTGTGTTACATTACATTCACTAGTAGGAGTGAGAAAGACATCACGGGGTGTTGCGCATTGTATAGGTGTGTGTTACATTACATTCAGTAGTAGGAGTGAGAAAAACATCACGGGGTGGTGCACATTGTATGGGTGTGTGTTACATTATATTCACTAGTAGGAGTGAGAAAAACATCACGGGGTGGTGTGAATCGGAGGGTATGAATTATGATAAGCAGTGAGTGGCAATGTAGGATGGAGAAAAGCACCGCGGGGTGGTCAGCATGGGGAGGTCAGGGAACATGCAGTGGCAATGTAGGATAGGTTTCTGAAAAACATCGCGGGGTGGTGCGCATTGTATGGGTGTGTGTTACATTACATTCACTAGTAGGAGTGAGAAAAACATCACGGGGTGGTGCGCATTGTATGGGTGTGTGTTACATTACATTCACAAGTTGGAGTGAGAAAAACATCACGGGGTGGTGCGCATTGTATGGGTGTGTGTTACATTACATTCACTAGTAGGAGTGAGAAAAACATCAAGGGGTGGTGTGAATCGGAGGGTCTGAATTAGGATAGGCAGTGAGTGGCAATGTAGGATGGAGAAAAGCACCGCGGGGTGGTCAGCATGGGGAGGTCAGGGAACATGCAGTGGAAATGTAGGATACGTTTCTGAAAAACATCGCGGGGTGCTGCGCATTGTATGGGTGTGTGTGTTACATTACATTCACTAGTAGGAGTGAGAAAAACATCACGGGGTGGTGCGCATTGTATAGGTGTGTGTTACATTACATTCACTAGTAGGAGTGAGAAAAACATCACGGGGTGGTGTGAATCGGAGGGTCTTAATTAGGATAGGAAGTGAGTGGCAATGTAGGATGGAGAAAAGCACCGCGGGGTGGTCAGCATGGGGAGGTCAGGGAACATGCAGTGGCAATGTAGGATAGGCTTCTGAAAAACATCGAGGCGTGGTGCGCATTGTATGGGTTTGTGTTACATTACATTCACTAGTAGGAGTGAGAAAAACATCACGGGGTGGTGCGCATTGTATGGGTGTGTGTTACATTACATTCACAAGTAGGAAGGAGAAAAACATCACGGGGTGATGCGCATTGTATGGGTGTGTGTTACATTACATTCACTAGTAGGAGTGAGAAAAACATCACGGGGTGGTGAGAATCGCAGGGTCTGAATTAGTATAGGCAGTGAGTGGCAATGTAGGATGGAGAAAAGCACCGCGTGGTGGTCAGCATGGGGGGGTCAGGGAACATGCAGTGGCAATGTAGGATAGGTTTCTGAAAAACATCGCGGGGTGGTGCGCATTGTATGGGTGTGTGTTACATTACATTCACTAGTAGGAGTGAGAAAGACATCACGGGGTGGTGCGCATTGTATAGGTGTGTGTTACATTACAATCAGTAGTAGGAGTGAGAAAAACATCACGGGGTTGTGTAAATCGGAGGGTCTGAATTAGGATAGGCAGTGAGTGGCAATGTAGGATGGAGAAAAGCACCGTAGGGTGGTCAGCATGGGGAGGTCAGGGAACATGCAGTGGCAATTTAGGATAGGTTTCTGAAAAACATCGCGGGGTGGTGCGCATTGTATGGGTTTGTGTTACATTACATTGACTAGTAGGATTGAGAAAAACATCATGGGGTTGTCGAATCGGAGGGTCTGAATTAGGATAGGCAGTGAGTGGCAATGTAGGATGGAGAAAAGCACCGCGGGGTGGTCAGCATGGGGAGGTCAGGGAACATGCAGTGGCAATGTAGGATAGGTTTCTGAAAAACATCGTGGGGTGGTGCGCATTGTATGGGTGTGTGTTACATTACATTCACTAGTAGGAGTGAGAAAAACATCACGGGGTTGTGCGCATTGTATGGGTGTGTGTTACATTAGATTCACTAGTAGGAGTGAGAAAAACATCACGGGGTGGTGCGCATTGTATGGGTGTGTGTTACATTACATTCACTAGTAGGAGTGAGAAAACCATCACGGGGTTGTGTGAATCGGAAGGTCTGAATTAGGATAGGCAGTGAGTGGCAATGTAGGATGGAGAAAAGCCCCGCGGGGTGGTCAGCATTGGGAGGTGAGGGAACATGCAGCGGCAATGTAGGATAGGTTTCTGTAAAACACCGCGGGGTGGTGCGCATTGTATGGGTGTGGGTTACATTACATTCACTAGTAGGAGTGAGAAAAACATCACGGGGTGGTGCGCAATGTATGGGTGTGTGTTACATTACATTCACTAGTAGGAATGAGAAAAACATCACGGGGTGGTGCGCATTGTATTGGTGTGTGTTACATTACATTCACTAGTAGGAGTGAGAAAAACATCAGGGGCGGTGCGCATTGTATGGGTGTGTTTTACATTACTTTCACTAGTAGGAGTGAGAAAAACATCACGGGGTGGTGGGAATCGGAGGGTCTGAATTAGGATAGGCAGTGAGTGGCAATATAGGATGGAGAAAAGCACCGCGGGGTGTCAGCATGGGGAGGTCAGGGAACATGCAGTGGCAATGGAGGATAGGTCTCTGAAAAATATCGCGGGGTGGTGCGCATTGTATGGGTGTGTGTTACATTACATTCAGTAGTAGGAGTGAGAAAAACATCACGGGGTGGTGCGCACTGTATGGGTGTGTGTTACATTACATTCACTAGTAGGAGTGAGAAAAACATCACGGGGTGGTGTGAATCTTAGGGTCTGAATTAGGAAAGGCAGTGAGTGGCAATGTAGGATGGATAAAAGCACCGCGGGAGGTCAGCATGGGGAGGTCAGGGAACATGCAGTGGCAAAGTATGATAGGTTTCTGAAAAACATCGCAGGGTGGTGCGCATTGTATGGGTGTGTGTTACATTACATTCACTAGTAGGAGTGAGAAAAACATCACGGGGTGGTGTGAATCAGAGGGTCTGAATTAGGATAGGCAGTGAGTGGCAATGTAGGATGGAGAAAAGCACCTCGGGGTGGTAAGCATGGGGAGGTCAGGGAACATGCAGTAGCCATGTAGGATAGATTTCTGAAAAACATCGCGGGGTGGTGCGCATTGTTGGGTGTGTGTTACATTACATTCACTAGTAGGAGTGAGAAAAACATCACGTGGTGGTGCGCATTGTACGGGTGTGTGTTACATTACATTCACTAGTAGGAGTGAGAAAAACATCACGTGGTGGTGTAAATCGGAAGGACTGAATTAGGATAGTCAGTCAGTGGCAATGTAGGATGGAGAAAAGCACCGCGGAGTGGTCAGCATGGGGAGGTAAGGGAACATGCAATGGCAATGTAGGTTAGGTTTCTGAAAAACATCGCGGGGTGGTGCGCATTGTATGGGTGTGTGTTACATTACATTCACTAGTAGGAGTGAGAAAAACATCACGGGGTGGTGCGCATTATATAGGTGTGTGTTATATTACATTCACTAGTAGGAGTGAGAAAAACATCACGGGGTGGTTTGAATCGGAGGGTCTGAATTAGGATAGGAAGTGAGTGGCAATGTAGGATGGAGAAAAGCACCGCGAGGTGGTCAGCATGGGGAGGTCAGGGAACATGCAGTGGCAATGTAGGATAGGTTTCTGAAAAACATCGAGGGGTGGTGCGCATTGTATGTGTGTGTGTTACATTACATTCACTAGTAGGAGTGAGAAAAACATCACGGATTGGTGTGAATCAGAGGGTCTGAATTAGGATAGGCAGTGAGTGGCAATGTAGGATGGAGAAAAGCACCGCGGGGTGGTCTGCATGGGGAGGTCAAGGAACATGCAGTTGCAATATAGGATAGGTTTCTGAAAAACATCGCGGGGTGGTGCGCATTGTATGGGTGTGTGTTACATTACATTCACTAATAGGAGTGAGAAAAACATCACAGGGTGGTGCGCATTGTATGGGTGTGTGTTACATTACATTCACTAGTAGGAGTGAGAAAAACATCACGGGATGTTGCGCATTGTATGGGTGTGTGTTACATTACATTCACTAGTAGGAGTGAGAAAAACATCACGGAGTGGTGTGAATCGGAGTGTCTGAATTAGGATAGGCAGTTAGTGGCAATGTAGGATGGAGAAAAGCACCGCGGGTTGGTCAGCATGGGGAGGTCCGGGAACATGCAGTGGCAATGTAGGATAGGTTTCTGAAAAACATCGAGGGGTGGTGCGCATTGTATGGGTGTGTGTTACATTACATTCACTAGTAGGAATGAGAAAAACATCACGGCGTGGTGCGCAATGTATGGGTGTGTGTTACATTACATTCACTAGTAGGAGTGAGAAAAACATCACGGGGTGGTGCGCATTGTATTGGTGTGTGCTACATTACATTCACTAGTAGGAGTGAGAAAAACATCATGGGGAGGTGTGAATCAGAGGGTCTGAATTAGGATAGGCAGTGAGTGGCAATTTAGGATGGAGAAAAGCACCGCGGGGTGGTCAGCATGGGGAGGTCAGGGAACATGCAGTGGCAATGTGGGATAGTTTTCTGAAAAACATTGCGGGTGGTGCGCATTGTATGGATGTGTGTTACATTACATTCACTAGTAGGAGTGAGAAAAACATCACGAGGTGGTGCGCATTGTATGGGTTTGTGTTGCATTACATTCACTAGTAGGAGTGAGAAAAACATCACGGGGTGGTGTGAATCGGAGGGTCTGAATTAGGATAGGCAGTGAGTGGCAATGTAGGATGGAGAAAAGCACCGCGGGGCGGTCAGCATGGGGAGGTCAGGGAACATGCAGTGGCAATGTAGGATAGGTTTCTGAAAAACATCCTGGGGTGGTGCGCATTGTATGTGTGTGTGTGTTACATTACATACACTAGTAGGAGTGAGAAAAAACATCACGGGGTGGTGCGCATTGTATGGGTGTGTTTTACATTACGTTCACTAGTAGGAGTGAGAAAAACATCACGGGGTGGTGTGAATCGGAGGGTCTGAATGGGGATACGCAGTGAGTGGCAATGTAGGATGGAGAAAAGCACCGCGGTGTGGTCAGCATGGGGAGGTCACCGAACATGCAGTGGCCATGTAGGATAGGTTTCTGAAAAACAACGCCGGGTGGTGCGCATTGTATGGGTGTGTGTTACATTACATTGACTACTAGGAGTGAGAAAAACATCACGGGGTGGTGCGCATTGTATGGGTGTGTGTTACATTACATTCATTAGTAGGAGTGAGAAAAACATCACGGGGTGGTGGGAATCGGAGGGTCTGAATTATGATAGGCTGTGAGTGGAAATATAGGATGGAGAAAAGCACCGCGGGGTGTCAGCATGGAGAGGTCAGGGAACATGCAGTGGCAATGTAAGATAGGTTTCTGAAAAACATCGCAGGGTGGTGCGCATTGTATGGGTGTGTGTTACATTACATTGACTAGTAGGAGTGAGAAAAACATCATGGGGTTGTCGAATCGGAGGGTCTGAATTAGGATAGGCAGTGAGTGGCAATGTAGGATGGAGAAAAGCACCGCGGGGTGGTCAGCATGGGGAGGTCAGGGAACATGCAGTAGCAATGTAGGATAGGTTTCTGAAAAACATCGCGGTGTGGTGCGCATTGTATGGGTGTGTGTTACATTACATTCACTAGTAGGAGTGAGAAAAACATCACGGGGTGGTGCGCATTGTATGGGTGTGTGTTACATTACATTCACTAGTAGGAGTGAGAAAAACATCACGGGGTGGTGTGAATCGGAGGGTCTGAATTAGGATAGGAAGTGAGTGGCAATGTAGGATGGAGAAAAGCACCGCGGGGTGGTCAGCATGGGGAGGTGAGGGAACATGCAGCGGCAATGTAGGATAGGTTTCTGTAAAACACCGCGGGGTGGTGCGCATTGTATGGGTGTGTGTTACATTACATTCACTAGTAGGAGTGAGAAAAACATCACGGGGTGGTGCGCAATGTATGGGTGTGTGTTACATTACATTCACTAGTAGGATTGAGAAAAACATCACGGGGTGGTGTGAATCGGAGGGTCTTAATTAGGATAGGAAGTGAGTGGCAATGTAGGAAGGAGAAAAGCACCGCGGGGTGGTCAGCATGGGGAGGTCAGGGAACATGCAGTGGCAATGTAGGATAGGTTTCTGAAAAACATCGAGGGGTGGTACGCATTGTATGGGTTTGTGTTACATTACATTCACTAGTAGGAGTGAGAAAAACATCACGGGGTGGTGCGCATTGTATGGGTGTGTGTTACATTACATTCACAAGTAGGAAGGAGAAAAACATCACGGGGTGATGCGCATTGTATGGGTGTGTGTTACATTACATTCACTAGTAGGAGTGAGAAAAACATCACGGGGTGGTGAGAATCGCAGGGTCTGAATTAGTATAGGCAGTGAATGGCAATGTAGGATGGAGAAAAGCACCGCGTGGTGGTCAGCATGGGGAGGTCAGGGAACATGCAGTGGCAATGTAGGATAGGTTTCTGAAAAACATCGCGGGGTGGTGCGCATTGTATGGGTGTGTGTTACATTACATTCACTAGTAGGAGTGAGAAAGACATCACGGGGTGGTGCGCATTGTATAGGTGTGTGTTACATTACATTCAGTAGTAGGAGTGAGAAAAACATCACGGGGTTGTGTGAATCGGAGGGTCTGAATTAGGATAGGCAGTGAGTGGCAATGTAGGATGGAGAAAAGCACCGTGGGGTGGTCAGCATGGGGAGGTCAGGGAACATGCAGTGGCAATGTAGGATAGGTTTCTGAAAAACATCGCGGGGTGGTGCGCATTGTATGGGTTTGTGTTACATTACATTGACTAGTAGGATTGAGAAAAACATCATGGGGTTGTCGAATCGGAGGGTCTGAATTAGGATAGGCAGTGAGTGGCAATGTAGGATGGAGAAAAGCACCGCGGGGTGGTCAGCATGGGGAGGTCAGGGAACATGCAGTGGCAATGTAGGATAGGTTTCTGAAAAACATCGTGGGGTGGTGCGCATTGTATGGGTGTGTGTTACATTAGATTCACTAGTAGGAGTGAGAAAAACATCACGGGGTGGTGCGCATTGTATGGGTGTGTGTTACATTACATTCACTAGTAGGAGTGAGAAAACCATCACTGGGTGGTGTGAATCGGAAGGTCTGAATTAGGATAGGCAGTGAGTGGCAATGTAGGATGGAGAAAAGCCCCGCGAGGTGGTCAGCATTGGGAGGTGAGGGAACATGCAGCGGCAATGTAGGATAGGTTTCTGTAAAACACCGCGGGATGGTGCGCATTGTATGGGTGTGGGTTACATTACATTCACTAGTAGGAGTGAGAAAAACATCACGGGGTGGTGCGCAATGTATGGGTGTGTGTTACATTACATTCACTAGTAGGAATGAGAAAAACATCACGGGGTGTTGCGCATTGTATTGGTGTGTGTTACATTACATTCACTAGTAGGAGTGAGAAAAACATCACGGGGCGGTGCGCATTGTATGGGTGTGTTTTACATTACTTTCACTAGTAGGAGTGAGAAAAACATCACGGGGTGGTGGGAATCGGAGGGTCTGAATTAGGATAGGCAGTGAGTGGCAATATAGGATGGAGAAAAGCACCGCGGGGTGTCAGCATGGGGAGGTCAGGGAACATGCAGTGGCAATGGAGGATAGGTCTCTGAAAAATATCGCGGGGTGGTGCGCATTGTATGGGTGTGTGTTACATTACATTCAGTAGTAGGAGTGAGAAAAACATCACGGGGTGGTGCGCACTGTATAGGTGTGTGTTACATTACATTCAGTAGTAGGAGTGAGAAAAACATCACGGGGTTGTGTGAATCGGAGGGTCTGAATTAGGATAGGCAGTGAGTGGCAATGTAGGATGGAGAAAAGCACCGTGGGGTGGTCAGCATGGGGAGGTCAGGGAACATGCAGTGGCAATGTAGGATAGGTTTCTGAAAAACATCGCGGGGTGGTGCGCATTGTATGGGTTTGTGTTACATTACATTGACTAGTAGGATTGAGAAAAACATCATGGGGTTGTCGAATCGGAGGGTCTGAATTAGGATAGGCAGTGAGTGGCAATGTAGGATGGAGAAAAGCACCGCGGGGTGGTCAGCATGGGGAGGTCAGGGAACATGCAGTGGCAATGTAGGATAGGTTTCTGAAAAACATCGTGGGGTGGTGCGCATTGTATGGGTGTGTGTTACATTAGATTCACTAGTAGGAGTGAGAAAAACATCACGGGGTGGTGCGCATTGTATGGGTGTGTGTTACATTA
The DNA here is from genome assembly GCF_034190915.1 of Cavia porcellus. NCBI lineage: Eukaryota > Metazoa > Chordata > Mammalia > Rodentia > Caviidae > Cavia > Cavia porcellus. The sequence continues at coordinate 496,382 of NW_026947569.1, forward strand.
CATTCACTAGTAGGAGTGAGAAAACCATCACTGGGTGGTGTGAATCGGAAGGTCTGAATTAGGATAGGCAGTGAGTGGCAATGTAGGATGGAGAAAAGCCCCGCGAGGTGGTCAGCATTGGGAGGTGAGGGAACATGCAGCGGCAATGTAGGATAGGTTTCTGTAAAACACCGCGGGATGGTGCGCATTGTATGGGTGTGGGTTACATTACATTCACTAGTAGGAGTGAGAAAAACATCACGGGGTGGTGCGCAATGTATGGGTGTGTGTTACATTACATTCACTAGTAGGAATGAGAAAAACATCACGGGGTGTTGCGCATTGTATTGGTGTGTGTTACATTACATTCACTAGTAGGAGTGAGAAAAACATCACGGGGCGGTGCGCATTGTATGGGTTTGTGTTACATTACATTCACTAGTAGGAGTGAGAAAAACATCACGGGGTGGTGTGAATCAGAGGGTCTGAATTAGGATAGGCAGTGAGTGGCAATGTAGGATGGAGAAAAGCACCTCGGGGTGGTCAGCATGGGGAGGTCAGGGAACATGCAGTAGCCATGTAGGATAGATTTCTGAAAAACATCGCGGGGTGGTGCGCATTGTATGGGTGTGTGTTACATTACATTCACTAGTAGGAGTGAGAAAAACATCACGTGGTGGTGCGCATTGTACGGGTGTGTGTTACATTACATTCACTAGTAGGAGTGAGAAAAACATCACGGGGTGGTGTAAATCGGAAGGACTGAATTAGGATAGTCAGTCAGTGGCAATGTAGGATGGAGAAAAGCACCGCGGAGTGGTCAGCATGGGGAGGTAAGGGAACATGCAATGGCAATGTAGGTTAGGTTTCTGAAAAACATCGCGGGGTGGTGCGCATTGTATGGGTGTGTGTTATATTACATTCACTAGTAGGAGTGAGAAAAACATCACGGGGTGGTTTGAATCGGAGGGTCTGAATTAGGATAGGAAGTGAGTGGCAATGTAGGATGGAGAAAAGCACCGCGAGGTGGTCAGCATGGGGAGGTCAGGGAACATGCAGTGGCAATGTAGGATAGGTTTCTGAAAAACATCTAGGGGTGGTGCGCATTGTATGTGTGTGTGTTACATTACATTCACTAGTAGGAGTGAGAAAAACATCACGGATTGGTGTGAATCGGAGGGTCTGAATTAGGATAGGCAGTGAGTGGCAATGTAGGATGGAAAAAAGCACCGCGGGGTGGTCTGCATGGGGAGGTCAAGGAACATGCAGTTGCAATATAGGATAGGTTTCTGAAAAACATCGCGGGGTGGTGCGCATTGTATGGGTGTGTGTTACATTACATTCACTAATAGGAGTGAGAAAAACATCACAGGGTGGTGCGCATTGTATGGGTGTGTGTTACATTACATTCACTAGTAGGAGTGAGAAAAACATCACGGGGTGGTGTGAATCGGAGGGTCTTAATTAGGATACGCAGTGAGTGGCAATGTAGGATGGAGAAAAGCACCGCGGGGTGGTCAGCATGGGGAGTTCAGGGAACATGCAGTGGCAATGTAGGACAGGTTTCTGAAAAACATCGCGGGGTGGTGCGCATTGTATGGGTGCGTGTTACATTACATTCACTAGTAGGAGTGAGAAAAACATCACGGGATGTTGCGCATTGTATGGGTGTGTGTTACATTACATTCACTCGTAGGAGTGAGAAAAACATCACGGAGTGGTGTGAATCGGAGTGTCTGAATTAGGATAGGCAGTTAGTGGCAATGTAGGATGGAGAAAAGCACCGCGGGTTGGTCAGCATGGGGAGGTCCAGGAACATGCAGTGGCAATGTAGGATAGGTTTCTGAAAAACATCGAGGGGTGGTGCGCATTGTATGGGTGTGTGTTACATTACATTCACTAGTAGGAATGAGAAAAACATCACGGCGTGGTGCGCAATGTATGGGTGTGTGTTACATTACATGCACTAGTAGGAGTGAGAAAAACATCACGGGGTGGTGCGCATTGTATTGGTGTGTGCTACATTACATTCACTAGTAGGAGTGAGAAAAACATCATGGGGAGGTGTGAATCAGAGGGTCTGAATTAGGATAGGCAGTGAGTGGCAATTTAGGATGGAGAAAAGCACCGCGGGGTGGTCAGCATGGGGAGGTCAGGGAACATGCAGTGGCAATGTAGGATAGTTTTCTGAAAAACATTGCGGGTGGTGCGCATTGTATGGGTGTGTGTTACATTACATTCACTAGTAGGAGTGAGAAAAACATCACGACGTGGTGCGCATTGTATGGGTTTGTGTTGCATTACATTCACTAGTAGGAGTGAGAAAAACATCACGGGGTGGTGTGAATCGGAGGGTCTGAATTAGGATAGGCAGTGAGTGGCAATGTAGGATGGAGAAAAGCACCGCGGGGCGGTCAGCATGGGGAGGTCAGGGAACATGCAGTGGCAATGTAGGATAGGTTTCTGAAAAACATCCTGGGGTGGTGCGCATTGTATGTGTGTGTGTGTTACATTACATACACTAGTAGGAGTGAGAAAAACATCACGGGGTGGTGCGCATTGTATGGGTGTGTTTTACATTACGTTCACTAGTAGGAGTGAGAAAAACATCACGGGGTGGTGTGAATCGGAGGGTCTGAATGGGGATACGCAGTGAGTGGCAATGTAGGATGGAGAAAAGCACCGCGGTGTGGTCAGCATGGGGAGGTCACGGAACATGCAGTGGCAATGTAGGATAGGTTTCTGAAAAACAACGCCGGGTGGTGCGCATTGTATGGGTGTGTGTTACATTACATTGACTAGTAGGAGTGAGAAAAACATCACGGGGTGGTGCGCATTTTATGGGTGTGTGTTACATTACATTCTTTAGTAGGAGTGAGAAAAACATCACGGGGTGGTGGGAATCGGAGGGTCTGAATTATGATAGGCTGTGAGTGGAAATATAGGATGGAGAAAAGCACCGCGGGGTGTCAGCATGGGGAGGTCAGGGAACATGCAGTGGCAATGTAAGATAGGTTTCTGAAAAACATCGCAGGGTGGTGCGCATTGTATGGGTGTGTGTTACATTACATTGACTAGTAGGAGTGAGAAAAACATCATGGGGTTGTCGAATCGGAGGGTCTGAATTAGGATAGGCAGTGAGTGGCAATGTAGGATGGAGAAAAGCACCGCGGGGTGGTCAGCATGGGGAGGTCAGGGAACATGCAGTAGCAATGTAGGATAGGTTTCTGAAAAACATCGCGGTGTGGTGCGCATTGTATGGGTGTGTGTTACATTACATTCACTAGTAGGAGTGAGAAAAACATCACGGGGTGGTGCGCATTGTATGGGTGTGTGTTACATTACATTCACTAGTAGGAGTGAGAAAAACATCACGGGGTGGTGTGAATCGGAGGGTCTGAATTAGGATAGGAAGTGAGTGGCAATGTAGGATGGAGAAAAGCACCGCGGGGTGGTCAGCATGGGGAGGTGAGGGAACATGCAGCGGCAATGTAGGATAGGTTTCTGTAAAACACCGCGGGGTGGTGCGCATTGTATGGGTGTGTGTTACATTACATTCACTAGTAGGAGTGAGAAAAACATCACGGGGTGGTGCGCAATGTATGGGTGTGTGTTACATTACATTCACTAGTAGGAGTGAGAAAAACATCACGGGGTGGTGTGAATCGGAGGGTCTTAATTAGGATAGGAAGTGAGTGGCAATGTAGGATGGAGAAAAGCACCGCGGGGTGGTCAGCATGGGGAGGTCAGGGAACATGCAGTGGCAATGTAGGATAGGTTTCTGAAAAACATCGAGGGGTGGTACGCATTGTATGGGTTTGTGTTACATTACATTCACTAGTAGGAGTGAGAAAAACATCACGGGGTGGTGCGCATTGTATGGGTGTGTGTTACATTACATTCACAAGTAGGAAGGAGAAAAACATCACGGGGTGATGCGCATTGTATGGGTGTGTGTTACATTACATTCACTAGTAGGAGTGAGAAAAACATCACGGGGTGGTGAGAATCGCAGGGTCTGAATTAGTATAGGCAGTGAGTGGCAATGTAGGATGGAGAAAAGCACCGCGTGGTGGTCAGCATGGGGAGGTCAGGGAACATGCAGTGGCAATGTAGGATAGGTTTCTGAAAAACATCGCGGGGTGGTGCGCATTGTATGGGTGTGTGTTACATTACATTCACTAGTAGGAGTGAGAAAGACATCACGGGGTGGTGCGCATTGTATAGGTGTGTGTTACATTACATTCAGTAGTAGGAGTGAGAAAAATATCACGGGGTTGTGTGAATCGGAGGGTCTGAATTAGGATAGGCAGTGAGTGGCAATGTAGGATGGAGAAAAGCACCGTGGGGTGGTCAGCATGGGGAGGTCAGGGAACATGCAGTGGCAATGTAGGATAGGTTTCTGAAAAACATCGCGGGGTGGTGCGCATTGTATGGGTTTGTGTTACATTGCATTGACTAGTAGGATTGAGAAAAACATCATGGGGTTGTCGAATCGGAGGGTCTGAATTAGGATAGGCAGTGAGTGGCAATGTAGGATGGAGAAAAGCACCGCGGGGTGGTCAGCATGGGGAGGTCAGGGAACATGCAGTGGCAATGTAGGATAGGTTTCTGAAAAACATCGTGGGGTGGTGCGCATTGTATGGGTGTGTGTTACATTAGATTCACTAGTAGGAGTGAGAAAAACATCACGGGGTGGTGCGCATTGTATGGGTGTGTGTTACATTACATTCACTAGTAGGAGTGAGAAAACCATCACGGGGTGGTGTGAATCGGAAGGTCTGAATTAGGATAGGCAGTGAGTGGCAATGTAGGATGGAGAAAAGCCCCGCGGGGTGGTCAGCATTGGGAGGTGAGGGAACATGCAGCGGCAATGTAGGATAGGTTTCTGTAAAACACCGCGGGATGGTGCGCATTGTATGGGTGTGGGTTACATTACATTCACTAGTAGGAGTGAGAAAAACATCACGGGGTGGTGCGCAATGTATGGGTGTGTGTTACATTACATTCACTAGTAGGAATGAGAAAAACATCACGGGGTGGTGCGCATTGTATTGGTGTGTGTTACATTACATTCACTAGTAGGAGTGAGAAAAACATCACGGGGCGGTGCGCATTGTATGGGTGTGTTTTACATTACTTTCACTAGTAGGAGTGAGAAAAACATCACGGGGTGGTGGGAATCGGAGGGTCTGAATTAGGATAGGCAGTGAGTGGCAATATAGGATGGAGAAAAGCACCGCGGGGTGTCAGCATGGGGAGGTCAGGGAACATGCAGTGGCAATGGAGGATAGGTCTCTGAAAAATATCGCGGGGTGGTGCGCATTGTATGGGTGTGTGTTACATTACATTCAGTAGTAGGAGTGAGAAAAACATCACGGGGTGGTGCGCACTGTATGGGTGTGTGTTACATTACATTCACTAGTAGGAGTGAGAAAAACATCACGGGGTGGTGTGAATCTTAGGGTCTGAATTAGGAAAGGCAGTGAGTGGCAATGTAGGATGGATAAAAGCACCGCGGGTGGTCAGCATGGGGAGGTCAGGGAACATGCAGTGGCAAAGTATGATAGGTTTCTGAAAAACATCGCAGGGTGGTGCGCATTGTATGGGTTTGTGTTACATTACATTCACTAGTAGGAGTGAGAAAAACATCACGGGGTGGTGTGAATCAGAGTGTCTGAATTAGGATAGGCAGTGAGTGGCAATGTAGGATGGAGAAAAGCACCTCGGGGTGGTCAGCATGGGGAGGTCAGGGAACATGCAGTAGCCATGTAGGATAGATTTCTGAAAAACATCGCGGGGTGGTGCGCATTGTATGGGTGTGTGTTACATTACATTCACTAGTAGGAGTGAGAAAAACATCACGTGGTGGTGCGCATTGTACGGGTGTGTGTTACATTACATTCACTAGTAGGAGTGAGAAAAACATCACGGGGTGGTGTAAATCGGAAGGACTGAATTAGGATAGTCAGTCAGTGGCAATGTAGGATGGAGAAAAGCACCGCGGAGTGGTCAGCATGGGGAGGTAAAGGAACATGCAATGGCAATGTAGGTTAGGTTTCTGAAAAACATCGCGGGATGGTGCGCATTGTATGGGTGTGTGTTACATTACATTCACCAGTAGGAGTGAGAAAGACATCACGGGGTGGTGCGCATTGGATTGGTGTGTGTTACATTACATTCAGTTGTAGGAGTGAAAAAAAAAAAAAAAACGGGGTGGTGCGCATTGTATGGGTGTGTGTTACATTACCTTCACTAGTAGGAGTGAGAAAAACATCACGGGGTGGTTTGAATTGGAGGGTCTGAATTAGGATAGGCAGTGAGTGGCAATGTAGGATGGATAAAAGCACCGCGGGGTAGTCAGCATGGGGAGGTCAGGGAACATGCAGTAGCCATGTAGGATAGGTTTCTGAAAAACATCGCGGGGTGGTGCGCATTGTATTGGTGTGTGTTACATTACATTCACTAGTAGGAGTGAGAAAAACATCACGTGGTGGTGCGCATTGTATGGGTGTGTGTTACATTACATTCACTAGTAGGAGTGAGAAAAACATCACGGGGTGGTGTGAATCGGAGGGTCTGAATTAGGATAGGCAGTGAGTGGCAATGTAGGATGGAGAAAAGCACCGCGGAGTGGTCAGCATGGGGAGGTAAGGGAACACGCAGTGGCAATGTAGGATAGGTTTCTGAAAAACATTGCGGGGTGGTGCGCATTGTATGGGTGTGTGTTACATTACATTCACTAGCAGGAGTGAGAAAAACATCACGGGGTGGTGCGCATTGTATAGGTGTGTGTTACATTACATTCACTAGTAGGAGTGAGAAAAACATCACGGGGTGGTGTGAATCGGAGGGTCTGAATTAGGATAGGAAGTGAGTGGCAATGTAGGATGGATAAAAGCACCGCGGGGTGGTCAGCATGGGGATGTCAGGGAACATGCAGTGGCAATGTAGGATAGGTTTCTGAAAAACATCGAGGGGTGGTGCGCATTGTATGGGTGTGTGTTACATTACATTCACTAGTAGGAGTGAGAAAAACATCACGGGGTGGTGCGCATTGTATGGGTGTGTGTTACATTACATTGACTAGTAGGAGTGAGAAAAACATCACGGGGTGGTGCGCATTGTATGGGTGTGTGTTACATTACATTCACTAGTAGGAGTGAGAAAAACATCACGGGGTGGTGTGAATCGGAGGGTCTGAATTAGGATAGGCAGTGAGTGGCAATGTAGGATGGAGAAAAGCACCGTGGGGTGGTCAGCATGGGGAGGTCAGGGAACATGCAGTGGCAAAGTATGATAGGTTTCTGAAAAACATCGCAGGGTGGTGCGCATTGTATGGGTGTGTGTTACATTACATTCACTAGTAGGAGTGAGAAAAACATCACGGGGTGGTGTGAATCGGAGGGTCTGAATTAGAATAGTCAGTGAGTAGCAATGTAGGTATTGGAAAAGCACCGCGGGGTGGTCAGCATGGGGAGGTCAGGGAACATGCAGTGGAAATGTAGGATAGGTTTCTGAAAAACATCGCGGGGTGGTGCGCATTGTATGGGTGTGTGTTTCATTACATTCACTAGTAGGAGTGAGAAAAACATCACGTGGAGGTGCGCATTGTATGGGTGTGTGTTACATTACATTCACTAGTAGGAGTGAGAAAAACATCACGGCGTGGTGTGAATCTGAGGGTCTGCATTAGGGTAGGAAGTGAGTGGCAATGTAGGATGGAGAACAGCACCGCGGGGTGGTCAGCATGGGTAGGACAGGGAACATGCAGTGGCAATGTAGGAAAGGTTTATGAAAAACATCGCGGGGTGGTGCACATTGTATGGGTGTGTGTTACGTTACATTCACTAGTAGGAGTGAGAAAAACATCACGGGGTGGTGCGCATTGTATGGGTGTGTGTTTCATTACATTCACAAGTAGGAGTGAGAAAAACATCACGGGGTGGTGCGCATTGTATGGGTGTGTGTTACATTACATTCACTAGTAGTCGTGAGAAAAACATCACGGAGTGGTGTGAATCGGAGGGTCTGAATTAGGATAGGCAGTGAGTGGCAATGGAGGATGGAGAAAAGCACCGCTGGGTGGTCAGCATGGGGAGGTCAGGGAACATGCAGTTGCAATATAGGATAGGTTTCTGAAAAACATCGCGTGGTGATGCGCATTGTATGGGTTTGTGTTACATTACATTGACTAGTAGGAGTGAGAAAAACATCACGGGGTGGTGCGCATTGTATGGGTGTGTGTTACATTACATTCACTAGTAGGAGTGAGAAAAACATCACGGGGTAGTGTGAATCGGAGTGTCTGAATTAGGATAGGCAGTGAGTGGCAATGTAGGATGGAGAAAAGCACCGCGGGGTGGTCAGCATGGGGATGTCAGGGAACATGCAGTGGCAATGTAGGATACGTTTCTGAAAAACATCGCGGGGTGCTGCGAATTGTATGGGTGTGTGTTACATTACATTCACTAGTAGGAATGAGAAAAACATCACGGGGTGGTTCGCATTGTATGGGTGTGTGTTACATTACATTCACTAGTAGGAGTGAGAAAAACATCACGGGGTGGTGTGAATCGGAGGGTCTGAATTAGGATAGGCAGTGAGTGGCAATGTAGGATGGAGAAAAGCACCACGAGGTGGTCAGCATGGGGAGGTCAGGGAACATGCAGTGGCAAAGTATGATAGGTTTCTGAAAAACATCGCAGGGTGGTGCGCATTGTATGGGTGTGTGTTACATTACATTCACTAGTAGGAGTGAGAAAAACATCACCGGGTGGTGTGAATCGGAGGGTCTGAATTAGGATAGGCAGTGAGTGGCAATGTAGGATGGAGAAAAGCACCTCGGGGTGGTCAGCATGGGGAGGTCAGGGAACATGCAGTAGCCATGTAGGATAGGTTTCTGAAAAACATCACGGGGTGGTTCGCATTGTATGGGTGTGTGTTACATTACATACACTAGTAGGAGTGAGAAAAACATCACGTGGTGGTGCGCATTGTATGGGTGTGTGTTACATTACATTCACTAGTAGGAGTGAGAAAAACATCACGGGGTGGTGTGAATCGGAGGGTCTGAATTAGGATAGGCAGTGAGTGGCAATGTAGGATGGAGAAAAGCACCGCAGAGTGGTCAGCATGGGGAGGTCAGGGAACATGCAGTGGCAATGTAGGATAGGTTTCTGAAAAACATCGCGGGGTGGTGCGCATTGTATGGGTGTGTGTTACATTACATTCACTAGTAGGAGTGAGAAAAACATCACGGGGTGCTGCGCATTGTATAGGTGTGTGTTACATTACATTCACTAGTAGGAGTGAGAAAAACATCACGGGGTGGTGTGAATCGGAGGGTCTGAATTAGGATAGGAAGTGAGTGGCAATGTAGGATGGAGAAAAGCACCGCGGGGTGGTCAGCATGGGGAGGTCAGGGAACATGCAGTGGCAATGTAGGATAGGTTTCTGAAAAACATCGCGGGGTGGTGCGCATTGTATGGGTGTGTGTTTCATTAAATTCACTAGTAGGAGTGAGAAAAACATCACGCGGAGGTGCGCATTGTATGGGTGTGTGTTACATTACATTCACTAGTAGGAGTGAGAAAAACATCACGGGGTGGTGTGAATCGGAGGGTCTGAATTAGGGTAGCAAGTGAGTGGCAATGTAGGATGGAGAAAAGCACCGCGGGGTGGTCAGCATGGGGAGGTCAGGGAACATGCAGTGGCAATGTAGGATAGGTTTCTGAAAAACATCGTGGGGTGGTGCGCATTGTATGGGTGTGTGTTACATTACATTGACTAGTAGGAGTGAGAAAAACATCACGGGGTGGTTTGCATTGTATGGGTGTGTGTTACATTACATTCACTAGTAGGAGTGAGAAAAACATCACGGGGTGGTGTGAATCGGAGGGTCTGAATTAGGATAGGCAGTGAGTGGCAATGTAGGATGGAGAAAAGCACCGTGGGGTGGTCAGCATGGGGAGGTCAGGGAACATGCAGTGGCAAAGTATGATAGGTTTCTGAAAAACATCGCAGGGTGGTGCGCATTGTATGGGTGTGTGTTACATTACATTCACTAGTAGGAGTGAGAAAAACATCACGGGGTGGTGTGAATCGGAGGGTCTGAATTAGGATAGGAAGTGAGTGGCAATGTAGGATGGAGAAAAGCACCGCGGGGTGGTCAGCATGGGGAGGTCAGGGAACATGCAGTGGCAATGTAGGATAGGTTTCTGAAAAACATCGAGGGGTGGTGCGCATTGTATGGGTGTGTGTTACATTACGTTCACTAGTAGGAGTGAGAAAAACATCACGGGGTGGTGCGCATTGTATGGGTGTGTGTTACATTACATTCACAAGTAGGAATGAGAAAAACATCACGCGGTGGTGCGCATTGTATGAGTGTGTGTTACATTACATTCACTAGTAGGAGTGAGAAAAACATCACGGGTTGGTGTGAATCGCAGGGTCTGAATTAGTATAGGCAGTGAGTGGCAATGTAGGATGGAGAAAAGCACCGCGTGGTGGTCAGCATGGGGAGGTCAGGGAACATGCAGTGGCAATGTAGGATAGGTTTCTGAAAAACATCGCGGATTGGTGCGCATTGTATGGGTGTGTGTTACATTACATTCACTAGTAGGAGTGAGAAAGTCATCACGGGGTGGTGCGCATTGTATAGGTGTGTGTTACATTACATTCAGTAGTAGGAGTGAGAAAAACATCACGGGGTGGTGCACATTGTATGGGTGTGTGTTACATTATATTCACTAGTAGGAGTGAGAAAAACATCACGGGGTGGTGTGAATCGGAGGGTATGAATTATGATAGGCAGTGAGTGGCAATGTAGGATGGAGAAAAGCACCGCGGGGTGGTCAGCATGGGGAGGTCAGGGAACATGCAGTGGCAATGTAGGATAGGTTTCTGAAAAACATCGCGGGGTGGTGCGCATTGTATGGGTGTGTGTTTCATTAAATTCACTAGTAGGAGTGAGAAAAACATCACGCGGAGGTGCGCATTGTATGGGTGTGTGTTACATTACATTCACTAGTAGGAGTGAGAAAAACATCACGTGGTGGTGTGAATCGGAGGGTCTGAATTAGGGTAGCAAGTGAGTGGCAATGTAGGATGGAGAAAAGCACCGCGGTTTGTTCAGCATGGGGAGGTGAGGGAACATGCAGTGGCAATGTAGGATAGGTTTCTGAAAAACATCGCGGGGTGGTGCGCATTGTATGGGTGTGTGTTACATTACATTCACTAGTAGGAGTGAGAAAAACATCACGGGGTGGTGCGCATTGTATGGGTGTGTGTTACATTACATTCACAAGTTGGAGTGAGAAAAACATCACGGGGTGGTGCGCATTGTATGGGTGTGTGTTACATTACATTCACTAGTAGGAGTGAGAAAAACATCACGGGGTGGTGTGAATCGGAGGGTCTGAATTAGGATAGGCAGTGAGTGGCAATGTAGGATGGAGAATAGCACCGCGGGGTGGTCAGCATGGGGAGGTCAGGGAACATGCAGTGGAAATGTAGGATACGTTTCTGAAAAACATCACGGGGTTCTGCGCATTGTATGGGTGTGTGTTACATTACATTCACTAGTAGGAGTGAGAAAAACATCACGGGGTGGTGTGATTCGGAGGGTCTGAATTAGGATAGGCAGTGAGTGGCAATGTAGGATGGAGAAAAGCACCACGGGGTGGTCAGCATGGGGAGGTCAGGGAACATGCAGTGGCAAAGTATGATAGGTTTCTTAAAAACATCGCAGGGTGGTGCGCATTGTATGGGTGTGTGTTACATTACATTCACTAGTAGGAGTGAGAAAAACATCACGGGGTCGTGTGAATCGGAGGGTCTGAATTAGGATAGTCAGTGAGTAGCAATGTAGGTATTGGAAAAGCACCGCGGGGTGGTCAGCATGGGGAGGTCAGGAACATGCAGTGGCAATGTAGGATAGGTTTCTGAAAAACATCGCGGGGTGGTGCGCATTGTATGGTTGTGTGTTACGTTACATTCACTAGTAGGAGTGAGAAAAACATCACGGGGTGGTGCGCATTGTATGGGTGTGTGTTACATTACATTCACAAGTAGGAGTGAGAAAAACATCACGGTTTGGTGCGCATTGTATGGGTGTGTGTTACATTACATTCACTAGTAGGAGTGAGAAAAACATCACGGAGTGGTATGAATCGGAGGGTCTGAATTAGGATAGGCAGTGAGTGGCAATGTAGGACGGAGAAAAGCACCGCGGGGTGGTCAGCATGGGGAGGTCAGGGAACATGCAGTGGCAATGTAGGATAGGTTTCTGAAAAACATCGCGGGGTGGTGCGCATTGTATGGGTGTGTGTTACATTACATTCACTAGTAGGAGTGAGAAAAACATCACGGGGTGGTGTGAATCGGAGGGTCTGAATTAGGATAGGCAGTGAGTGGCAATGTAGGATGGAGAAAAGCACCTCGGGGTGGTCAGCATGGGGAGGTCAGGGAACATGCAGTGGCAATGGAGGATAGGTTTCTGAAAAACATCGCGGGGTGGTGCGCATTGTATGGGTGTGTGTTACATTACATTCACTAGTAGGAGTGAGAAAAACATCACGGGGTGGTGCGCATTGTATAGGTGTGTGTTACATTACATTCACTAGTAGGAGTGAGAAAAACATCACGGGGTGGTGTGAATCGGAGGGTCTGAATTAGGATAGGAAGTGAGTGGCAATGTAGGATGGAGAAAAGCACCGCGGGGTGGTCAGCATGGGGAGGTCAGGGAACATGCAGTGGCAATGTAGGATAGGTTTCTGAAAAACATAGAGGGGTGGTGCGCATTGTATGGGTGTGTGTTACATTACGTTCACTAGTAGGAGTGAGAAAAACATCACGGGGTGGTGCGCATTGTATGGGTGTGTGTTACATTACATTCACAAGTAGGAATGAGAAAAACATCATGGGGTGGTGCGCATTGTATGAGTGTGTGTTACATTACATTCACTAGTAGGAGTGAGAAAAACATCACGGGGTGGTGTGAATCGCAGGGTCTGAATTAGTATAGGCAGTGAGTGGCAATGTAGGATGGAGAAAAGCACCGCGTGGTGGTCAGCATGGGGAGGTCAGGGAACATGAAGTGGCAATGTAGGATAGGTTTCTGAAAAACATCGCGGATTGGTGCGCATTGTATGGGTGTGTGTTACATTACATTCACTAGTAGGAGTGAGAAAGACATCACGGGGTGTTGCGCATTGTATAGGTGTGTGTTACATTACATTCAGTAGTAGGAGTGAGAAAAACATCACGGGGTGGTGCACATTGTATGGGTGTGTGTTACATTATATTCACTAGTAGGAGTGAGAAAAACATCACGGGGTGGTGTGAATCGGAGGGTATGAATTATGATAAGCAGTGAGTGGCAATGTAGGATGGAGAAAAGCACCGCGGGGTGGTCAGCATGGGGAGGTCAGGGAACATGCAGTGGCAATGTAGGATAGGTTTCTGAAAAACATCGCGGGGTGGTGCGCATTGTATGGGTGTGTGTTACATTACATTCACTAGTAGGAGTGAGAAAAACATCACGGGGTGGTGCGCATTGTATGGGTGTGTGTTACATTACATTCACAAGTTGGAGTGAGAAAAACATCACGGGGTGGTGCGCATTGTATGGGTGTGTGTTACATTACATTCACTAGTAGGAGTGAGAAAAACATCAAGGGGTGGTGTGAATCGGAGGGTCTGAATTAGGATAGGCAGTGAGTGGCAATGTAGGATGGAGAAAAGCACCGCGGGGTGGTCAGCATGGGGAGGTCAGGGAACATGCAGTGGAAATGTAGGATACGTTTCTGAAAAACATCGCGGGGTGCTGCGCATTGTATGGGTGTGTGTGTTACATTACATTCACTAGTAGGAGTGAGAAAAACATCACGGGGTGGTGCGCATTGTATAGGTGTGTGTTACATTACATTCACTAGTAGGAGTGAGAAAAACATCACGGGGTGGTGTGAATCGGAGGGTCTTAATTAGGATAGGAAGTGAGTGGCAATGTAGGATGGAGAAAAGCACCGCGGGGTGGTCAGCATGGGGAGGTCAGGGAACATGCAGTGGCAATGTAGGATAGGCTTCTGAAAAACATCGAGGCGTGGTGCGCATTGTATGGGTTTGTGTTACATTACATTCACTAGTAGGAGTGAGAAAAACATCACGGGGTGGTGCGCATTGTATGGGTGTGTGTTACATTACATTCACAAGTAGGAAGGAGAAAAACATCACGGGGTGATGCGCATTGTATGGGTGTGTGTTACATTACATTCACTAGTAGGAGTGAGAAAAACATCACGGGGTGGTGAGAATCGCAGGGTCTGAATTAGTATAGGCAGTGAGTGGCAATGTAGGATGGAGAAAAGCACCGCGTGGTGGTCAGCATGGGGGGGTCAGGGAACATGCAGTGGCAATGTAGGATAGGTTTCTGAAAAACATCGCGGGGTGGTGCGCATTGTATGGGTGTGTGTTACATTACATTCACTAGTAGGAGTGAGAAAGACATCACGGGGTGGTGCGCATTGTATAGGTGTGTGTTACATTACAATCAGTAGTAGGAGTGAGAAAAACATCACGGGGTTGTGTAAATCGGAGGGTCTGAATTAGGATAGGCAGTGAGTGGCAATGTAGGATGGAGAAAAGCACCGTAGGGTGGTCAGCATGGGGAGGTCAGGGAACATGCAGTGGCAATTTAGGATAGGTTTCTGAAAAACATCGCGGGGTGGTGCGCATTGTATGGGTTTGTGTTACATTACATTGACTAGTAGGATTGAGAAAAACATCATGGGGTTGTCGAATCGGAGGGTCTGAATTAGGATAGGCAGTGAGTGGCAATGTAGGATGGAGAAAAGCACCGCGGGGTGGTCAGCATGGGGAGGTCAGGGAACATGCAGTGGCAATGTAGGATAGGTTTCTGAAAAACATCGTGGGGTGGTGCGCATTGTATGGGTGTGTGTTACATTACATTCACTAGTAGGAGTGAGAAAAACATCACGGGGTTGTGCGCATTGTATGGGTGTGTGTTACATTAGATTCACTAGTAGGAGTGAGAAAAACATCACGGGGTGGTGCGCATTGTATGGGTGTGTGTTACATTACATTCACTAGTAGGAGTGAGAAAACCATCACGGGGTTGTGTGAATCGGAAGGTCTGAATTAGGATAGGCAGTGAGTGGCAATGTAGGATGGAGAAAAGCCCCGCGGGGTGGTCAGCATTGGGAGGTGAGGGAACATGCAGCGGCAATGTAGGATAGGTTTCTGTAAAACACCGCGGGGTGGTGCGCATTGTATGGGTGTGGGTTACATTACATTCACTAGTAGGAGTGAGAAAAACATCACGGGGTGGTGCGCAATGTATGGGTGTGTGTTACATTACATTCACTAGTAGGAATGAGAAAAACATCACGGGGTGGTGCGCATTGTATTGGTGTGTGTTACATTACATTCACTAGTAGGAGTGAGAAAAACATCAGGGGCGGTGCGCATTGTATGGGTGTGTTTTACATTACTTTCACTAGTAGGAGTGAGAAAAACATCACGGGGTGGTGGGAATCGGAGGGTCTGAATTAGGATAGGCAGTGAGTGGCAATATAGGATGGAGAAAAGCACCGCGGGGTGTCAGCATGGGGAGGTCAGGGAACATGCAGTGGCAATGGAGGATAGGTCTCTGAAAAATATCGCGGGGTGGTGCGCATTGTATGGGTGTGTGTTACATTACATTCAGTAGTAGGAGTGAGAAAAACATCACGGGGTGGTGCGCACTGTATGGGTGTGTGTTACATTACATTCACTAGTAGGAGTGAGAAAAACATCACGGGGTGGTGTGAATCTTAGGGTCTGAATTAGGAAAGGCAGTGAGTGGCAATGTAGGATGGATAAAAGCACCGCGGGAGGTCAGCATGGGGAGGTCAGGGAACATGCAGTGGCAAAGTATGATAGGTTTCTGAAAAACATCGCAGGGTGGTGCGCATTGTATGGGTGTGTGTTACATTACATTCACTAGTAGGAGTGAGAAAAACATCACGGGGTGGTGTGAATCAGAGGGTCTGAATTAGGATAGGCAGTGAGTGGCAATGTAGGATGGAGAAAAGCACCTCGGGGTGGTAAGCATGGGGAGGTCAGGGAACATGCAGTAGCCATGTAGGATAGATTTCTGAAAAACATCGCGGGGTGGTGCGCATTGTTGGGTGTGTGTTACATTACATTCACTAGTAGGAGTGAGAAAAACATCACGTGGTGGTGCGCATTGTACGGGTGTGTGTTACATTACATTCACTAGTAGGAGTGAGAAAAACATCACGTGGTGGTGTAAATCGGAAGGACTGAATTAGGATAGTCAGTCAGTGGCAATGTAGGATGGAGAAAAGCACCGCGGAGTGGTCAGCATGGGGAGGTAAGGGAACATGCAATGGCAATGTAGGTTAGGTTTCTGAAAAACATCGCGGGGTGGTGCGCATTGTATGGGTGTGTGTTACATTACATTCACTAGTAGGAGTGAGAAAAACATCACGGGGTGGTGCGCATTATATAGGTGTGTGTTATATTACATTCACTAGTAGGAGTGAGAAAAACATCACGGGGTGGTTTGAATCGGAGGGTCTGAATTAGGATAGGAAGTGAGTGGCAATGTAGGATGGAGAAAAGCACCGCGAGGTGGTCAGCATGGGGAGGTCAGGGAACATGCAGTGGCAATGTAGGATAGGTTTCTGAAAAACATCGAGGGGTGGTGCGCATTGTATGTGTGTGTGTTACATTACATTCACTAGTAGGAGTGAGAAAAACATCACGGATTGGTGTGAATCAGAGGGTCTGAATTAGGATAGGCAGTGAGTGGCAATGTAGGATGGAGAAAAGCACCGCGGGGTGGTCTGCATGGGGAGGTCAAGGAACATGCAGTTGCAATATAGGATAGGTTTCTGAAAAACATCGCGGGGTGGTGCGCATTGTATGGGTGTGTGTTACATTACATTCACTAATAGGAGTGAGAAAAACATCACAGGGTGGTGCGCATTGTATGGGTGTGTGTTACATTACATTCACTAGTAGGAGTGAGAAAAACATCACGGGATGTTGCGCATTGTATGGGTGTGTGTTACATTACATTCACTAGTAGGAGTGAGAAAAACATCACGGAGTGGTGTGAATCGGAGTGTCTGAATTAGGATAGGCAGTTAGTGGCAATGTAGGATGGAGAAAAGCACCGCGGGTTGGTCAGCATGGGGAGGTCCGGGAACATGCAGTGGCAATGTAGGATAGGTTTCTGAAAAACATCGAGGGGTGGTGCGCATTGTATGGGTGTGTGTTACATTACATTCACTAGTAGGAATGAGAAAAACATCACGGCGTGGTGCGCAATGTATGGGTGTGTGTTACATTACATTCACTAGTAGGAGTGAGAAAAACATCACGGGGTGGTGCGCATTGTATTGGTGTGTGCTACATTACATTCACTAGTAGGAGTGAGAAAAACATCATGGGGAGGTGTGAATCAGAGGGTCTGAATTAGGATAGGCAGTGAGTGGCAATTTAGGATGGAGAAAAGCACCGCGGGGTGGTCAGCATGGGGAGGTCAGGGAACATGCAGTGGCAATGTGGGATAGTTTTCTGAAAAACATTGCGGGTGGTGCGCATTGTATGGATGTGTGTTACATTACATTCACTAGTAGGAGTGAGAAAAACATCACGAGGTGGTGCGCATTGTATGGGTTTGTGTTGCATTACATTCACTAGTAGGAGTGAGAAAAACATCACGGGGTGGTGTGAATCGGAGGGTCTGAATTAGGATAGGCAGTGAGTGGCAATGTAGGATGGAGAAAAGCACCGCGGGGCGGTCAGCATGGGGAGGTCAGGGAACATGCAGTGGCAATGTAGGATAGGTTTCTGAAAAACATCCTGGGGTGGTGCGCATTGTATGTGTGTGTGTGTTACATTACATACACTAGTAGGAGTGAGAAAAAACATCACGGGGTGGTGCGCATTGTATGGGTGTGTTTTACATTACGTTCACTAGTAGGAGTGAGAAAAACATCACGGGGTGGTGTGAATCGGAGGGTCTGAATGGGGATACGCAGTGAGTGGCAATGTAGGATGGAGAAAAGCACCGCGGTGTGGTCAGCATGGGGAGGTCACCGAACATGCAGTGGCCATGTAGGATAGGTTTCTGAAAAACAACGCCGGGTGGTGCGCATTGTATGGGTGTGTGTTACATTACATTGACTACTAGGAGTGAGAAAAACATCACGGGGTGGTGCGCATTGTATGGGTGTGTGTTACATTACATTCATTAGTAGGAGTGAGAAAAACATCACGGGGTGGTGGGAATCGGAGGGTCTGAATTATGATAGGCTGTGAGTGGAAATATAGGATGGAGAAAAGCACCGCGGGGTGTCAGCATGGAGAGGTCAGGGAACATGCAGTGGCAATGTAAGATAGGTTTCTGAAAAACATCGCAGGGTGGTGCGCATTGTATGGGTGTGTGTTACATTACATTGACTAGTAGGAGTGAGAAAAACATCATGGGGTTGTCGAATCGGAGGGTCTGAATTAGGATAGGCAGTGAGTGGCAATGTAGGATGGAGAAAAGCACCGCGGGGTGGTCAGCATGGGGAGGTCAGGGAACATGCAGTAGCAATGTAGGATAGGTTTCTGAAAAACATCGCGGTGTGGTGCGCATTGTATGGGTGTGTGTTACATTACATTCACTAGTAGGAGTGAGAAAAACATCACGGGGTGGTGCGCATTGTATGGGTGTGTGTTACATTACATTCACTAGTAGGAGTGAGAAAAACATCACGGGGTGGTGTGAATCGGAGGGTCTGAATTAGGATAGGAAGTGAGTGGCAATGTAGGATGGAGAAAAGCACCGCGGGGTGGTCAGCATGGGGAGGTGAGGGAACATGCAGCGGCAATGTAGGATAGGTTTCTGTAAAACACCGCGGGGTGGTGCGCATTGTATGGGTGTGTGTTACATTACATTCACTAGTAGGAGTGAGAAAAACATCACGGGGTGGTGCGCAATGTATGGGTGTGTGTTACATTACATTCACTAGTAGGATTGAGAAAAACATCACGGGGTGGTGTGAATCGGAGGGTCTTAATTAGGATAGGAAGTGAGTGGCAATGTAGGAAGGAGAAAAGCACCGCGGGGTGGTCAGCATGGGGAGGTCAGGGAACATGCAGTGGCAATGTAGGATAGGTTTCTGAAAAACATCGAGGGGTGGTACGCATTGTATGGGTTTGTGTTACATTACATTCACTAGTAGGAGTGAGAAAAACATCACGGGGTGGTGCGCATTGTATGGGTGTGTGTTACATTACATTCACAAGTAGGAAGGAGAAAAACATCACGGGGTGATGCGCATTGTATGGGTGTGTGTTACATTACATTCACTAGTAGGAGTGAGAAAAACATCACGGGGTGGTGAGAATCGCAGGGTCTGAATTAGTATAGGCAGTGAATGGCAATGTAGGATGGAGAAAAGCACCGCGTGGTGGTCAGCATGGGGAGGTCAGGGAACATGCAGTGGCAATGTAGGATAGGTTTCTGAAAAACATCGCGGGGTGGTGCGCATTGTATGGGTGTGTGTTACATTACATTCACTAGTAGGAGTGAGAAAGACATCACGGGGTGGTGCGCATTGTATAGGTGTGTGTTACATTACATTCAGTAGTAGGAGTGAGAAAAACATCACGGGGTTGTGTGAATCGGAGGGTCTGAATTAGGATAGGCAGTGAGTGGCAATGTAGGATGGAGAAAAGCACCGTGGGGTGGTCAGCATGGGGAGGTCAGGGAACATGCAGTGGCAATGTAGGATAGGTTTCTGAAAAACATCGCGGGGTGGTGCGCATTGTATGGGTTTGTGTTACATTACATTGACTAGTAGGATTGAGAAAAACATCATGGGGTTGTCGAATCGGAGGGTCTGAATTAGGATAGGCAGTGAGTGGCAATGTAGGATGGAGAAAAGCACCGCGGGGTGGTCAGCATGGGGAGGTCAGGGAACATGCAGTGGCAATGTAGGATAGGTTTCTGAAAAACATCGTGGGGTGGTGCGCATTGTATGGGTGTGTGTTACATTAGATTCACTAGTAGGAGTGAGAAAAACATCACGGGGTGGTGCGCATTGTATGGGTGTGTGTTACATTACATTCACTAGTAGGAGTGAGAAAACCATCACTGGGTGGTGTGAATCAGAAGGTCTGAATTAGGATAGGCAGTGAGTGGCAATGTAGGATGGAGAAAAGCCCCGCGAGGTGGTCAGCATTGGGAGGTGAGGGAACATGCAGCGGCAATGTAGGATAGGTTTCTGTAAAACACCGCGGGATGGTGCGCATTGTATGGGTGTGGGTTACATTACATTCACTAGTAGGAGTGAGAAAAACATCACGGGGTGGTGCGCAATGTATGGGTGTGTGTTACATTACATTCACTAGTAGGAATGAGAAAAACATCACGGGGTGTTGCGCATTGTATTGGTGTGTGTTACATTACATTCACTAGTAGGAGTGAGAAAAACATCACGGGGCGGTGCGCATTGTATGGGTGTGTTTTACATTACTTTCACTAGTAGGAGTGAGAAAAACATCACGGGGTGGTGGGAATCGGAGGGTCTGAATTAGGATAGGCAGTGAGTGGCAATATAGGATGGAGAAAAGCACCGCGGGGTGTCAGCATGGGGAGGTCAGGGAACATGCAGTGGCAATGGAGGATAGGTCTCTGAAAAATATCGCGGGGTGGTGCGCATTGTATGGGTGTGTGTTACATTACATTCAGTAGTAGGAGTGAGAAAAACATCACGGGGTGGTGCGCACTGTATAGGTGTGTGTTACATTACATTCAGTAGTAGGAGTGAGAAAAACATCACGGGGTTGTGTGAATCGGAGGGTCTGAATTAGGATAGGCAGTGAGTGGCAATGTAGGATGGAGAAAAGCACCGTGGGGTGGTCAGCATGGGGAGGTCAGGGAACATGCAGTGGCAATGTAGGATAGGTTTCTGAAAAACATCGCGGGGTGGTGCGCATTGTATGGGTTTGTGTTACATTACATTGACTAGTAGGATTGAGAAAAACATCATGGGGTTGTCGAATCGGAGGGTCTGAATTAGGATAGGCAGTGAGTGGCAATGTAGGATGGAGAAAAGCACCGCGGGGTGGTCAGCATGGGGAGGTCAGGGAACATGCAGTGGCAATGTAGGATAGGTTTCTGAAAAACATCGTGGGGTGGTGCGCATTGTATGGGTGTGTGTTACATTAGATTCACTAGTAGGAGTGAGAAAAACATCACGGGGTGGTGCGCATTGTATGGGTGTGTGTTACATTACATTCACTAGTAGGAGTGAGAAAACCATCACTGGGTGGTGTGAATCGGAAGGTCTGAATTAGGATAGGCAGTGAGTGGCAATGTAGGATGGAGAAAAGCCCCGCGAGGTGGTCAGCATTGGGAGGTGAGGGAACATGCAGCGGCAATGTAGGATAGGTTTCTGTAAAACACCGCGGGATGGTGCGCATTGTATGGGTGTGGGTTACATTACATTCACTAGTAGGAGTGAGAAAAACATCACGGGGTGGTGCGCAATGTATGGGTGTGTGTTACATTACATTCACTAGTAGGAATGAGAAAAACATCACGGGGTGTTGCGCATTGTATTGGTGTGTGTTACATTACATTCACTAGTAGGAGTGAGAAAAACATCACGGGGCGGTGCGCATTGTATGGGTTTGTGTTACATTACATTCACTAGTAGGAGTGAGAAAAACATCACGGGGTGGTGTGAATCAGAGGGTCTGAATTAGGATAGGCAGTGAGTGGCAATGTAGGATGGAGAAAAGCACCTCGGGGTGGTCAGCATGGGGAGGTCAGGGAACATGCAGTAGCCATGTAGGATAGATTTCTGAAAAACATCGCGGGGTGGTGCGCATTGTATGGGTGTGTGTTACATTACATTCACTAGTAGGAGTGAGAAAAACATCACGTGGTGGTGCGCATTGTACGGGTGTGTGTTACATTACATTCACTAGTAGGAGTGAGAAAAACATCACGGGGTGGTGTAAATCGGAAGGACTGAATTAGGATAGTCAGTCAGTGGCAATGTAGGATGGAGAAAAGCACCGCGGAGTGGTCAGCATGGGGAGGTAAGGGAACATGCAATGGCAATGTAGGTTAGGTTTCTGAAAAACATCGCGGGGTGGTGCGCATTGTATGGGTGTGTGTTATATTACATTCACTAGTAGGAGTGAGAAAAACATCACGGGGTGGTTTGAATCGGAGGGTCTGAATTAGGATAGGAAGTGAGTGGCAATGTAGGATGGAGAAAAGCACCGCGAGGTGGTCAGCATGGGGAGGTCAGGGAACATGCAGTGGCAATGTAGGATAGGTTTCTGAAAAACATCGAGGGGTGGTGCGCATTGTATGTGTGTGTGTTACATTACATTCACTAGTAGGAGTGAGAAAAACATCACGGATTGGTGTGAATCGGAGGGTCTGAATTAGGATAGGCAGTGAGTGGCAATGTAGGATGGAAAAAAGCACCGCGGGGTGGTCTGCATGGGGAGGTCAAGGAACATGCAGTTGCAATATAGGATAGGTTTCTGAAAAACATCGCGGGGTGGTGCGCATTGTATGGGTGTGTGTTACATTACATTCACTAATAGGAGTGAGAAAAACATCACAGGGTGGTGCGCATTGTATGGGTGTGTGTTACATTACATTCACTAGTAGGAGTGAGAAAAACATCACGGGGTGGTGTGAATCGGAGGGTCTTAATTAGGATACGCAGTGAGTGGCAATGTAGGATGGCGAAAAGCACCGCGGGGTGGTCAGCATGGGGAGTTCAGGGAACATGCAGTGGCAATGTAGGACAGGTTTCTGAAAAACATCGCGGGGTGGTGCGCATTGTATGGGTGCGTGTTACATTACATTCACTAGTAGGAGTGAGAAAAACATCACGGGATGTTGCGCATTGTATGGGTGTGTGTTACATTACATTCACTCGTAGGAGTGAGAAAAACATCACGGAGTGGTGTGAATCGGAGTGTCTGAATTAGGATAGGCAGTTAGTGGCAATGTAGGATGGAGAAAAGCACCGCGGGTTGGTCAGCATGGGGAGGTCCAGGAACATGCAGTGGCAATGTAGGATAGGTTTCTGAAAAACATCGAGGGGTGGTGCGCATTGTATGGGTGTGTGTTACATTACATTCACTAGTAGGAATGAGAAAAACATCACGGCGTGGTGCGCAATGTATGGGTGTGTGTTACATTACATGCACTAGTAGGAGTGAGAAAAACATCACGGGGTGGTGCGCATTGTATTGGTGTGTGCTACATTACATTCACTAGTAGGAGTGAGAAAAACATCATGGGGAGGTGTGAATCAGAGGGTCTGAATTAGGATAGGCAGTGAGTGGCAATTTAGGATGGAGAAAAGCACCGCGGGGTGGTCAGCATGGGGAGGTCAGGGAACATGCAGTGGCAATGTAGGATAGTTTTCTGAAAAACATTGCGGGTGGTGCGCATTGTATGGGTGTGTGTTACATTACATTCACTAGTAGGAGTGAGAAAAACATCACGACGTGGTGCGCATTGTATGGGTTTGTGTTGCATTACATTCACTAGTAGGAGTGAGAAAAACATCACGGGGTGGTGTGAATCGGAGGGTCTGAATTAGGATAGGCAGTGAGTGGCAATGTAGGATGGAGAAAAGCACCGCGGGGCGGTCAGCATGGGGAGGTCAGGGAACATGCAGTGGCAATGTAGGATAGGTTTCTGAAAAACATCCTGGGGTGGTGCGCATTGTATGTGTGTGTGTGTTACATTACATACACTAGTAGGAGTGAGAAAAACATCACGGGGTGGTGCGCATTGTATGGGTGTGTTTTACATTACGTTCACTAGTAGGAGTGAGAAAAACATCACGGGGTGGTGTGAATCGGAGGGTCTGAATGGGGATACGCAGTGAGTGGCAATGTAGGATGGAGAAAAGCACCGCGGTGTGGTCAGCATGGGGAGGTCACGGAACATGCAGTGGCAATGTAGGATAGGTTTCTGAAAAACAACGCCGGGTGGTGCGCATTGTATGGGTGTGTGTTACATTACATTGACTAGTAGGAGTGAGAAAAACATCACGGGGTGGTGCGCATTTTATGGGTGTGTGTTACATTACATTCTTTAGTAGGAGTGAGAAAAACATCACGGGGTGGTGGGAATCGGAGGGTCTGAATTATGATAGGCTGTGAGTGGAAATATAGGATGGAGAAAAGCACCGCGGGGTGTCAGCATGGGGAGGTCAGGGAACATGCAGTGGCAATGTAAGATAGGTTTCTGAAAAACATCGCAGGGTGGTGCGCATTGTATGGGTGTGTGTTACATTACATTGACTAGTAGGAGTGAGAAAAACATCATGGGGTTGTCGAATCGGAGGGTCTGAATTAGGATAGGCAGTGAGTGGCAATGTAGGATGGAGAAAAGCACCGCGGGGTGGTCAGCATGGGGAGGTCAGGGAACATGCAGTAGCAATGTAGGATAGGTTTCTGAAAAACATCGCGGTGTGGTGCGCATTGTATGGGTGTGTGTTACATTACATTCACTAGTAGGAGTGAGAAAAACATCACGGGGTGGTGCGCATTGTATGGGTGTGTGTTACATTACATTCACTAGTAGGAGTGAGAAAAACATCACGGGGTGGTGTGAATCGGAGGGTCTGAATTAGGATAGGAAGTGAGTGGCAATGTAGGATGGAGAAAAGCACCGCGGGGTGGTCAGCATGGGGAGGTGAGGGAACATGCAGCGGCAATGTAGGATAGGTTTCTGTAAAACACCGCGGGGTGGTGCGCATTGTATGGGTGTGTGTTACATTACATTCACTAGTAGGAGTGAGAAAAACATCACGGGGTGGTGCGCAATGTATGGGTGTGTGTTACATTACATTCACTAGTAGGAGTGAGAAAAACATCACGGGGTGGTGTGAATCGGAGGGTCTTAATTAGGATAGGAAGTGAGTGGCAATGTAGGATGGAGAAAAGCACCGCGGGGTGGTCAGCATGGGGAGGTCAGGGAACATGCAGTGGCAATGTAGGATAGGTTTCTGAAAAACATCGAGGGGTGGTACGCATTGTATGGGTTTGTGTTACATTACATTCACTAGTAGGAGTGAGAAAAACATCACGGGGTGGTGCGCATTGTATGGGTGTGTGTTACATTACATTCACAAGTAGGAAGGAGAAAAACATCACGGGGTGATGCGCATTGTATGGGTGTGTGTTACATTACATTCACTAGTAGGAGTGAGAAAAACATCACGGGGTGGTGAGAATCGCAGGGTCTGAATTAGTATAGGCAGTGAGTGGCAATGTAGGATGGAGAAAAGCACCGCGTGGTGGTCAGCATGGGGAGGTCAGGGAACATGCAGTGGCAATGTAGGATAGGTTTCTGAAAAACATCGCGGGGTGGTGCGCATTGTATGGGTGTGTGTTACATTACATTCACTAGTAGGAGTGAGAAAGACATCACGGGGTGGTGCGCATTGTATAGGTGTGTGTTACATTACATTCAGTAGTAGGAGTGAGAAAAATATCACGGGGTTGTGTGAATCGGAGGGTCTGAATTAGGATAGGCAGTGAGTGGCAATGTAGGATGGAGAAAAGCACCGTGGGGTGGTCAGCATGGGGAGGTCAGGGAACATGCAGTGGCAATGTAGGATAGGTTTCTGAAAAACATCGCGGGGTGGTGCGCATTGTATGGGTTTGTGTTACATTGCATTGACTAGTAGGATTGAGAAAAACATCATGGGGTTGTCGAATCGGAGGGTCTGAATTAGGATAGGCAGTGAGTGGCAATGTAGGATGGAGAAAAGCACCGCGGGGTGGTCAGCATGGGGAGGTCAGGGAACATGCAGTGGCAATGTAGGATAGGTTTCTGAAAAACATCGTGGGGTGGTGCGCATTGTATGGGTGTGTGTTACATTAGATTCACTAGTAGGAGTGAGAAAAACATCACGGGGTGGTGCGCATTGTATGGGTGTGTGTTACATTACATTCACTAGTAGGAGTGAGAAAACCATCACGGGGTGGTGTGAATCGGAAGGTCTGAATTAGGATAGGCAGTGAGTGGCAATGTAGGATGGAGAAAAGCCCCGCGGGGTGGTCAGCATTGGGAGGTGAGGGAACATGCAGCGGCAATGTAGGATAGGTTTCTGTAAAACACCGCGGGATGGTGCGCATTGTATGGGTGTGGGTTACATTACATTCACTAGTAGGAGTGAGAAAAACATCACGGGGTGGTGCGCAATGTATGGGTGTGTGTTACATTACATTCACTAGTAGGAATGAGAAAAACATCACGGGGTGGTGCGCATTGTATTGGTGTGTGTTACATTACATTCACTAGTAGGAGTGAGAAAAACATCACGGGGCGGTGCGCATTGTATGGGTGTGTTTTACATTACTTTCACTAGTAGGAGTGAGAAAAACATCACGGGGTGGTGGGAATCGGAGGGTCTGAATTAGGATAGGCAGTGAGTGGCAATATAGGATGGAGAAAAGCACCGCGGGGTGTCAGCATGGGGAGGTCAGGGAACATGCAGTGGCAATGGAGGATAGGTCTCTGAAAAATATCGCGGGGTGGTGCGCATTGTATGGGTGTGTGTTACATTACATTCAGTAGTAGGAGTGAGAAAAACATCACGGGGTGGTGCGCACTGTATGGGTGTGTGTTACATTACATTCACTAGTAGGAGTGAGAAAAACATCACGGGGTGGTGTGAATCTTAGGGTCTGAATTAGGAAAGGCAGTGAGTGGCAATGTAGGATGGATAAAAGCACCGCGGGTGGTCAGCATGGGGAGGTCAGGGAACATGCAGTGGCAAAGTATGATAGGTTTCCGAAAAACATCGCAGGGTGGTGCGCATTGTATGGGTTTGTGTTACATTACATTCACTAGTAGGAGTGAGAAAAACATCACGGGGTGGTGTGAATCAGAGTGTCTGAATTAGGATAGGCAGTGAGTGGCAATGTAGGATGGAGAAAAGCACCTCGGGGTGGTCAGCATGGGGAGGTCAGGGAACATGCAGTAGCCATGTAGGATAGATTTCTGAAAAACATCGCGGGGTGGTGCGCATTGTATGGGTGTGTGTTACATTACATTCACTAGTAGGAGTGAGAAAAACATCACGTGGTGTTGCGCATTGTACGGGTGTGTGTTACATTACATTCACTAGTAGGAGTGAGAAAAACATCACGGGGTGGTGTAAATCGGAAGGACTGAATTAGGATAGTCAGTCAGTGGCAATGTAGGATGGAGAAAAGCACCGCGGAGTGGTCAGCATGGGGAGGTAAAGGAACATGCAATGGCAATGTAGGTTAGGTTTCTGAAAAACATCGCGGGATGGTGCGCATTGTATGGGTGTGTGTTATATTACATTCACTAGTAGGAGTGAGAAAAACATCACGGGGTGGTTTGAATCGGAGGGTCTAAATTAGGATAGGAAGTGAGTGGCAATGTAGGATGGAGAAAAGCACCGCGAGGTGGTCAGCATGGGGAGGTCAGGGAACATGCAGTGGCAATGTAGGATAGGTTTCTGAAAAACATCGAGGGGTGGTGCGCATTGTATGTGTGTGTGTTACATTACATTCACTAGTAGGAGTGAGAAAAACATCACGGATTGGTGTGAATCGGAGGGTCTGAATTAGGATAGGCAGTGAGTGGCAATGTAGGATGGAGAAAAGCACCGCGGGGTGGTCTGCATGGGGAGGTCAAGGAACATGCAGTTGCAATATAGGATAGGTTTCTGAAAAACATCGCGGGGTGGTGCGCATTGTATGGGTGTGTGTTACATTACATTCACTAATAGGAGTGAGAAAAACATCACAGGGTGGTGCGCATTGTATGGGTGTGTGTTACATTACATTCACTAGTAGGGGTGAGAAAAACATCACGGGGTGGTGTGAATCGGAGGGTCTTAATTAGGATACGCAGTGAGTGGCAATGTAGGATGGAGAAAAGCACCGCGGGGTGGTCAGCATGGGGAGTTCAGGGAACATGCAGTGGCAATGTAGGACAGGTTTCTGAAAAACATCGCGGGGTGGTGCGCATTGTGTGGGTGTGTGTTACATTACATTCACTAGTAGGAGTGAGAAAAACATCACGGGATGTTGCGCATTGTATGGGTGTGTGTTACATTACATTCACTAGTAGGAGTGAGAAAAACATCACGGAGTGGTGTGAATCGGAGTGTCTGAATTAGGATAGGCAGTTAGTGGCAATGTAGGATGGAGAAAAGCACCGCGGGTTGGTCAGCATGGGGAGGTCCGGGAACATGCAGTGGCAATGTAGGATAGGTTTCTGAAAAACATCGAGGGGTGGTGCGCATTGTATGGGTGTGTGTTACATTACATTCACTAGTAGGAATGAGAAAAACATCACGTCGTGGTGCGCAATGTATGGGTGTGTGTTACATTACATTCACTAGTAGGAGTGAGAAAAACATCACGGGGTGGTGCGCATTGTATTGGTGTGTGCTACATTACATTCACTAGTAGGAGTGAGAAAAACATCATGGGGAGGTGTGAATCAGAGGGTCTGAATTAGGATAGGCAGTGAGTGGCAATTTAGGATGGAGAAAAGCACCGCGGGGTGGTCAGCATGGGGAGGTCAGCGAACATGCAGTGGCAATGTAGGATAGTTTTCTGAAAAACATTGCGGGTGGTGCGCATTGTATGGGTGTGTGTTACATTACATTCACTAGTAGGAGTGAGAAAAACATCACGAGGTGGTGCGCATTGTATGGGTTTGTGTTGCCTTACATTCACTAGTAGGAGTGAGAAAAACATCACGGGGTGGTGTGAATCGGAGGGTCTGAATTAGGATAGGCAGTGAGTGGCAATGTAGGATGGAGAAAAGCACCGCGGGGCGGTCAGCATGGGGAGGTCAGGGAACATGCAGTGGCAATGTAGGATAGGTTTCTGAAAAACATCCTGGGGTGGTGCGCATTGTATGTGTGTGTGTGTTACATTACATACACTAGTAGGAGTGAGAAAAATATCACGGGGTGGTGCGCATTGTATGGGTGTGTTTTACATTACGTTCACTAGTAGGAGTGAGAAAAACATCACGGGGTGGTGTGAATCGGAGGGTCTGAATGGGGATACGCAGTGAGTGGCAATGTAGGATGGAGAAAAGCACCGCGGGGTGGTCAGCATGGGGAGGACACGGAACATGCAGTGGCAATGTAGGATAGGTTTCTGAAAAACAACGCCGGGTGGTGCGCATTGTATGGGTGTGTGTTACATTACATTGACCAGTAGGAGTGAGAAAAACATCACGGGGTGGTGCGCATTGTATGGGTGTGTGTTACATTACATTCACTAGTAGGAGTGAGAAAAACATCACGGGGTGGTGGGAATCGGAGGGTCTGAATTATGATAGGCTGTGAGTGGAAATATAGGATGGAGAAAAGCACCGCGGGGTGTCAGCATGGGGAGGTCAGGGAACATGCAGTGGCAATGTAAGATAGGTTTCTGAAAAACATCGCGGGGTGGTGCGCATTGTATGGGTGTGTGTTACATTACATTGACTAGTAGGAGTGAGAAAAACATCATGGGGTTGTCGAATCGGAGGGTCTGAATTAGGATAGGCAGTGAGTGGCAATGTAGGATGGAGAAAAGCACCGCGGGGTGGTCAGCATGGGGAGGTCAGGGAACATGCAGTAGCAATGTAGGATAGGTTTCTGAAAAACATCGCGGTGTTGTGCGCATTGTATGGGTGTGTGTTACATTACATTCACTAGTAGGAGTGAGAAAAACATCACGGGGTGGTGCGCATTGTATGGGTGTGTGTTACATTACATTCACTAGTAGGAGTGAGAAAAACATCACGGGGTGGTGTGAATCGGAGGGTCTGCATTAGGATAGGAACTGAGTGGCAATGTAGGATGGAGAAAAGCACCGCGGGGTGGTCAGCATGGGGAGGTGAGGGAACATGCAGCGGCAATGTTGGATAGGTTTCTGTAAAACACCGCGGGGTGGTGCGCATTGTATGGGTGTGTGTTACATTACATTCACTAGTAGGAGTGAGAAAAACATCACGGGGTGGTGGGCAATGTATGGGTGTGTGTTACATTACATTCACTAGTAGGAGTGAGAAAAACATCACGGGGTGGTGCGCATTGTATGGGTGTGTGTTACATTACATTCACTAGTAGGAGTGAGAAAAACATCACGGGGTGGTGTGAATCTTAGGGTCTGAATTAGGAAAGGCAGTGAGTGGCAATGTAGGATGGATAAAAGCACCGCGGGTGGTCAGCATGGGGAGGTCAGGGAACATGCAGTGGCAAAGTATGATAGGTTTCTGAAAAACATCGCAGGGTGGTGCGCATTGTATGGGTTTGTGTTACATTACATTCACTAGTAGGAGTGAGAAAAACATCACGGGGTGGTGTGAATCAGAGGGTCTGAATTAGGATAGGCAGTGAGTGGCAATGTAGGATGGAGAAAAGCACCTCGGGGTGGTCAGCATGGGGAGGTCAGGGAACATGCAGTAGCCATGTAGGATAGATTTCTGAAAAACATCGCGGGGTGGTGCGCATTGTATGGGTGTGTGTTACATTACATTCACTAGTAGGAGTGAGAAAAACATCACGTGGTGGTGCGCATTGTACGGGTGTGTGTTACATTACATTCACTAGTAGGAGTGAGAAAAACATCACGGGGTGGTGTAAATCGGAAGGACTGAATTAGGATAGTCAGTCAGTGGCAATGTAGGATGGAGAAAAGCACCGCGGAGTGGTCAGCATGGGGAGGTAAAGGAACATGCAATGGCAATGTAGGTTAGGTTTCTGAAAAACATCGCGGGATGGTGCGCATTGTATGGGTGTGTGTTATATTACATTCTCTAGTAGGAGTGAGAAAAACATCACGGGGTGGTTTGAATCGGAGGGTCTGAATTAGGATAGGAAGTGAGTGGCAATGTAGGATGGAGAAAAGCACCGCGAGGTGGTCAGCATGGGGAGGTCAGGGAACATGCAGTGGCAATGTAGGATAGGTTTCTGAAAAACATCGAGGGGTGGTGCGCATTGTATGTGTGTGTGTTACATTACATTCACTAGTAGGAGTGAGAAAAACATCACGGATTGGTGTGAATCGGAGGGTCTGAATTAGGATAGGCAGTGAGTGGCAATGTAGGATGGAGAAAAGCACCGCGGGGTGGTCTGCATGGGGAGGTCAAGGAACATGCAGTTGCAATATAGGATAGGTTTCTGAAAAACATCGCGGGGTGGTGCGCATTGTATGGGTGTGTGTTACATTACATTCACTAATAGGAGTGAGAAAAACATCACAGGGTGGTGCGCATTGTATGGGTGTGTGTTACATTACATTCACTAGTAGGGGTGAGAAAAACATCACGGGGTGGTGTGAATCGGAGGGTCTTAATTAGGATACGCAGTGAGTGGCAATGTAGGATGGAGAAAAGCACCGCGGGGTGGTCAGCATGGGGAGTTCAGGGAACATGCAGTGGCAATGTAGGACAGGTTTCTGAAAAACATCGCGGGGTGGTGCGCATTGTGTGGGTGTGTGTTACATTACATTCACTAGTAGGAGTGAGAAAAACATCACGGGATGTTGCGCATTGTATGGGTGTGTGTTACATTACATTCACTAGTAGGAGTGAGAAAAACATCACGGAGTGGTGTGAATCGGAGTGTCTGAATTAGGATAGGCAGTTAGTGGCAATGTAGGATGGAGAAAAGCACCGCGGGTTGGTCAGCATGGGGAGGTCCGGGAACATGCAGTGGCAATGTAGGATAGGTTTCTGAAAAACATCGAGGGGTGGTGCGCATTGTATGGGTGTGTGTTACATTACATTCACTAGTAGGAATGAGAAAAACATCACGTCGTGGTGCGCAATGTATGGGTGTGTGTTACATTACATTCACTAGTAGGAGTGAGAAAAACATCACGGGGTGGTGCGCATTGTATTGGTGTGTGCTACATTACATTCACTAGTAGGAGTGAGAAAAACATCATGGGGAGGTGTGAATCAGAGGGTCTGAATTAGGATAGGCAGTGAGTGGCAATTTAGGATGGAGAAAAGCACCGCGGGGTGGTCAGCATGGGGAGGTCAGGGAACATGCAGTGGCAATGTAGGATAGTTTTCTGAAAAACATTGCTTGTGGTGCGCATTGTATGGGTGTGTGTTACATTACATTCACTAGTAGGAGTGAGAAAAACATCACGAGGTGGTGCGCATTGTATGGGTTTGTGTTGCCTTACATTCACTAGTAGGAGTGAGAAAAACATCACGGGGTGGTGTGAATCGGAGGGTCTGAATTAGGATAGGCAGTGAGTGGCAATGTAGGATGGAGAAAAGCACCGCGGGGCGGTCAGCATGGGGAGGTCAGGGAACATGCAGTGGCAATGTAGGATAGGTTTCTGAAAAACATCCTGGGGTGGTGCGCATTGTATGTGTGTGTGTGTTACATTACATACACTAGTAGGAGTGAGAAAAATATCACGGGGTGGTGCGCATTGTATGGGTGTGTTTTACATTACGTTCACTAGTAGGAGTGAGAAAAACATCACGGGGTGGTGTGAATCGGAGGGTCTGAATGGGGATACGCAGTGAGTGGCAATGTAGGATGGAGAAAAGCACCGCGGTGTGGTCAGCATGGGGAGGACACGGAACATGCAGTGGCAATGTAGGATAGGTTTCTGAAAAACAACGCCGGGTGGTGCGCATTGTATGGGTGTGTGTTACATTACATTGACCAGTAGGAGTGAGAAAAACATCACGGGGTGGTGCGCATTGTATGGGTGTGTGTTACATTACATTCACTAGTAGGAGTGAGAAAAACATCACGGGGTGGTGGGAATCGGAGGGTCTGAATTATGATAGGCTGTGAGTGGAAATATAGGATGGAGAAAAGCACCGCGGGGTGTCAGCATGGGGAGGTCAGGGAACATGCAGTGGCAATGTAAGATAGGTTTCTGAAAAACATCGCGGGGTGGTGCGCATTGTATGGGTGTGTGTTACATTACATTGACTAGTAGGAGTGAGAAAAACATCATGGGGTTGTCGAATCGGAGGGTCTGAATTAGGATAGGCAGTGAGTGGCAATGTAGGATGGAGAAAAGCACCGCGGGGTGGTCAGCATGGGGAGGTCAGGGAACATGCAGTAGCAATGTAGGATAGGTTTCTGAAAAACATCGCGGTGTTGTGCGCATTGTATGGGTGTGTGTTACATTACATTCACTAGTAGGAGTGAGAAAAACATCACGGGGTGGTGCGCATTGTATGGGTGTGTGTTACATTACATTCACTAGTAGGAGTGAGAAAAACATCACGGGGTGGTGTGAATCGGAGGGTCTGCATTAGGATAGGAAGTGAGTGGCAATGTAGGATGGAGAAAAGCACCGCGGGGTGGTCAGCATGGGGAGGTGAGGGAACATGCAGCGGCAATGTTGGATAGGTTTCTGTAAAACACCGCGGGGTGGTGCGCATTGTATGGGTGTGTGTTACATTACATTCACTAGTAGGAGTGAGAAAAACATCACGGGGTGGTGGGCAATGTATGGGTGTGTGTTACATTACATTCACTAGTAGGAGTGAGAAAAACATCACGGGGTGGTGCGCATTGTATGGGTGTGTGTTACATTACATTCACTAGTAGGAGTGAGAAAAACATCACGGGGTGGTGTGAATCTTAGGGTCTGAATTAGGAAAGGCAGTGAGTGGCAATGTAGGATGGATAAAAGCACCGCGGGTGGTCAGCATGGGGAGGTCAGGGAACATGCAGTGGCAAAGTATGATAGGTTTCTGAAAAACATCGCAGGGTGGTGCGCATTGTATGGGTTTGTGTTACATTACATTCACTAGTAGGAGTGAGAAAAACATCACGGGGTGGTGTGAATCAGAGTGTCTGAATTAGGATAGGCAGTGAGTGGCAATGTAGGATGGAGAAAAGCACCTCGGGGTGGTCAGCATGGGGAGGTCAGGGAACATGCAGTAGCCATGTAGGATAGATTTCTGAAAAACATCGCGGGGTGGTGCGCATTGTATGGGTGTGTGTTACATTACATTCACTAGTAGGAGTGAGAAAAACATCACGTGGTGGTGCGCATTGTACGGGTGTGTGTTACATTACATTCACTAGTAGGAGTGAGAAAAACATCACGGGGTGGTGTAAATCGGAAGGACTGAATTAGGATAGTCAGTCAGTGGCAATGTAGGATGGAGAAAAGCACCGCGGAGTGGTCAGCATGGGGAGGTAAAGGAACATGCAATGGCAATGTAGGTTAGGTTTCTGAAAAACATCGCGGGATGGTGCGCATTGTATGGGTGTGTGTTATATTACATTCTCTAGTAGGAGTGAGAAAAACATCACGGGGTGGTTTGAATCGGAGGGTCTGAATTAGGATAGGAAGTGAGTGGCAATGTAGGATGGAGAAAAGCACCGCGAGGTGGTCAGCATGGGGAGGTCAGGGAACATGCAGTGGCAATGTAGGATAGGTTTCTGAAAAACATCGAGGGGTGGTGCGCATTGTATGTGTGTGTGTTACATTACATTCACTAGTAGGAGTGAGAAAAACATCACGGATTGGTGTGAATCGGAGGGTCTGAATTAGGATAGGCAGTGAGTGGCAATGTAGGATGGAGAAAAGCACCGCGGGGTGGTCTGCATGGGGAGGTCAAGGAACATGCAGTTGCAATATAGGATAGGTTTCTGAAAAACATCGCGGGGTGGTGCGCATTGTATGGGTGTGTGTTACATTACATTCACTAATAGGAGTGAGAAAAACATCACAGGGTGGTGCGCATTGTATGGGTGTGTGTTACATTACATTCACTAGTAGGGGTGAGAAAAACATCACGGGGTGGTGTGAATCGGAGGGTCTTAATTAGGATACGCAGTGAGTGGCAATGTAGGATGGAGAAAAGCACCGCGGGGTGGTCAGCATGGGGAGTTCAGGGAACATGCAGTGGCAATGTAGGACAGGTTTCTGAAAAACATCGCGGGGTGGTGCGCATTGTGTGGGTGTGTGTTACATTACATTCACTAGTAGGAGTGAGAAAAACATCACGGGATGTTGCGCATTGTATGGGTGTGTGTTACATTACATTCACTAGTAGGAGTGAGAAAAACATCACGGAGTGGTGTGAATCGGAGTGTCTGAATTAGGATAGGCAGTTAGTGGCAATGTAGGATGGAGAAAAGCACCGCGGGTTGGTCAGCATGGGGAGGTCCGGGAACATGCAGTGGCAATGTAGGATAGGTTTCTGAAAAACATCGAGGGGTGGTGCGCATTGTATGGGTGTGTGTTACATTACATTCACTAGTAGGAATGAGAAAAACATCACGTCGTGGTGCGCAATGTATGGGTGTGTGTTACATTACATTCACTAGTAGGAGTGAGAAAAACATCACGGGGTGGTGCGCATTGTATTGGTGTGTGCTACATTACATTCACTAGTAGGAGTGAGAAAAACATCATGGGGAGGTGTGAATCAGAGGGTCTGAATTAGGATAGGCAGTGAGTGGCAATTTAGGATGGAGAAAAGCACCGCGGGGTGGTCAGCATGGGGAGGTCAGGGAACATGCAGTGGCAATGTAGGATAGTTTTCTGAAAAACATTGCTTGTGGTGCGCATTGTATGGGTGTGTGTTACATTACATTCACTAGTAGGAGTGAGAAAAACATCACGAGGTGGTGCGCATTGTATGGGTTTGTGTTGCCTTACATTCACTAGTAGGAGTGAGAAAAACATCACGGGGTGGTGTGAATCGGAGGGTCTGAATTAGGATAGGCAGTGAGTGGCAATGTAGGATGGAGAAAAGCACCGCGGGGCGGTCAGCATGGGGAGGTCAGGGAACATGCAGTGGCAATGTAGGATAGGTTTCTGAAAAACATCCTGGGGTGGTGCGCATTGTATGTGTGTGTGTGTTACATTACATACACTAGTAGGAGTGAGAAAAATATCACGGGGTGGTGCGCATTGTATGGGTGTGTTTTACATTACGTTCACTAGTAGGAGTGAGAAAAACATCACGGGGTGGTGTGAATCGGAGGGTCTGAATGGGGATACGCAGTGAGTGGCAATGTAGGATGGAGAAAAGCACCGCGGTGTGGTCAGCATGGGGAGGACACGGAACATGCAGTGGCAATGTAGGATAGGTTTCTGAAAAACAACGCCGGGTGGTGCGCATTGTATGGGTGTGTGTTACATTACATTGACCAGTAGGAGTGAGAAAAACATCACGGGGTGGTGCGCATTGTATGGGTGTGTGTTACATTACATTCACTAGTAGGAGTGAGAAAAACATCACGGGGTGGTGGGAATCGGAGGGTCTGAATTATGATAGGCTGTGAGTGGAAATATAGGATGGAGAAAAGCACCGCGGGGTGTCAGCATGGGGAGGTCAGGGAACATGCAGTGGCAATGTAAGATAGGTTTCTGAAAAACATCGCGGGGTGGTGCGCATTGTATGGGTGTGTGTTACATTACATTGACTAGTAGGAGTGAGAAAAACATCATGGGGTTGTCGAATCGGAGGGTCTGAATTAGGATAGGCAGTGAGTGGCAATGTAGGATGGAGAAAAGCACCGCGGGGTGGTCAGCATGGGGAGGTCAGGGAACATGCAGTAGCAATGTAGGATAGGTTTCTGAAAAACATCGCGGTGTTGTGCGCATTGTATGGGTGTGTGTTACATTACATTCACTAGTAGGAGTGAGAAAAACATCACGGGGTGGTGCGCATTGTATGGGTGTGTGTTACATTACATTCACTAGTAGGAGTGAGAAAAACATCACGGGGTGGTGTGAATCGGAGGGTCTGCATTAGGATAGGAAGTGAGTGGCAATGTAGGATGGAGAAAAGCACCGCGGGGTGGTCAGCATGGGGAGGTGAGGGAACATGCAGCGGCAATGTTGGATAGGTTTCTGTAAAACACCGCGGGGTGGTGCGCATTGTATGGGTGTGTGTTACATTACATTCACTAATAGGAGTGAGAAAAACATCACGGGGTGGTGGGCAATGTATGGGTGTGTGTTACATTACATTCACTAGTAGGAGTGAGAAAAACATCACGGGGTGGTGCGCATTGTATGGGTGTGTGTTACATTACATTCACTAGTAGGAGTGAGAAAAACATCACGGGGTGGTGTGAATCGGAGGGTCTGAATTAGGATAGGCAGTGAGTGGCAATGTAGGATGGAGAAAAGCACCACAGGGTGGTCAGCATGGGGAGGTGAGGGAACATGCAGCGGCAATGTAGGATAGGTTTCTGTAAAACACCGCGGGGTGGTGCGCATTGTATGGGTGTGTGTTACATTACATTCACTAGTAGGAGTGAGGAAAACATCACGGGGTGGTGCGCAATGTATGGGTGTGTGTTACATTACATTCACTAGTAGGAGTGAGAAAAACATCACGGGGTGGTGCGCATTGTATTGGTGTGTGTTACATTACATTCACTAGTAGGAGTGAGAAAAACATCACGGGGCGGTGCGCATTGTATGGGTGTGTTTTACATTACATTGACTAGTAGGAGTGAGAAAAACATCACGGGGTGGTGCGCATTGTATGGGTGTGTGTTACATTACATTCACTAGTAGGAGTGAGAAAAACATCACGGGTTGGTTTGAATCGGAGGGTCTGAATTAGGATAGGCAGTGAGTGGCAATGTAGGATGGAGAAAAGCACCGCGGGGCGGTCAGCATGGGGAGGTCAGGGAACATGCAGTGGCAATGTAGGATAGGTTTCTGAAAAACATCCTGGGGTGGTGCGCATTGTATGTGTGTGTGTGTTACATTACATACACTAGTAGGAGTGAGAAAAACATCACGGGGTGGTGCGCATTGTATGGGTGTGTTTTACATTACGTTCACTAGTAGGAGTGAGAAAAACATCACGGGGTGGTGTGAATCGGAGGGTCTGAATGGGGATACGCAGTGAGTGGCAATGTAGGATGGAGAAAAGCACCGCGGTGTGGTCAGCATGGGGAGGACACGGAACATGCAGTGGCAATGTAGGATAGGTTTCTGAAAAACAACGCCGGGTGGTGCGCATTGTATGGGTGTGTGTTACATTACATTGACTAGTAGGAGTGAGAAAAACATCACGGGGTGGTGCGCATTTATGGGTGTGTGTTACATTACATTCACTAGTAGGAGTGAGAAAAACATCACTGGGTGGTGGGAATCGGAGGGTCTGAATTATGATAGGCTGTGAGTGGAAATATAGGATGGAGAAAAGCACCGCGGGGTGTCAGCATGGGGAGGTCAGGGAACATGCAGTGGCAATGTAAGATAGGTTTCTGAAAAACATCGCGGGGTGGTGCGCATTGTATGGGTGTGTGTTACATTACATTGACTAGTAGGAGTGAGAAAAACATCATGGGGTTGTCGAATCGGAGGGTCTGAATTAGGATAGGCAGTGAGTGGCAATGTAGGATGGAGAAAAGCACCGCGGGGTGGTCAGCATGGGGAGGTCAGGGAACATGCAGTAGCAATGTAGGATAAGTTTCTGAAAAACATCGCGGTGTTGTGCGCATTGTATGGGTGTGTGTTACATTACATTCACTAGTAGGAGTGAGAAAAACATCACGGGGTGGTGCGCATTGTATGGGTGTGTGTTACATTACATTCACTAGTAGGAGTGAGAAAAACATCACGGGGTGGTGTGAATCGGAGGGTCTGCATTAGGATAGGAAGTGAGTGGCAATGTAGGATGGAGAAAAGCACCGCGGGGTGGTCAGCATGGGGAGGTGAGGGAACATGCAGCGGCAATGTAGGATAGGTTTCTGTAAAACACCGCGGGGTGGTGCGCATTGTATGGGTGTGTGTTACATTACATTCACTAGTAGGAGTGAGAAAAACATCACGGGGTGGTGGGCAATGTATGGGTGTGTGTTACATTACATTCACTAGTAGGAGTGAGAAAAACATCACGGGGTGGTGCGCATTGTATGGGTGTGTGTTACATTACATTCACTAGTAGGAGTGAGAAAAACATCACGGGGTGGTGTGAATCGGAGGGTCTGAATTAGGATAGGCAGTGAGTGGCAATGTAGGATGGAGAAAAGCACCGCGGGGTGGTCAGCATGGGGATTTCAGGGATCATGCAGTGGCAATGTAGGATAGGTTTCTGAAAAACAGCGCGGGGTGGTGCGCATTGTATGGGTGTGTGTTACATTACATTGACTAGTAGGAGTGACAAAAACATCACGGGGTGCTGCGCATTGTATGGGTGTGTGTTACATTACATTCACTAGTAGGAGTGAGAAAAACATCACGGGGTGGTGGGAATCGGAGGGTCTGAATTAGCATAGGCAGTGAGTGGCAATGTAGGATGGAGAAAAGCACCGCGGGGCGGTCAGCATGGGGACGTCAGGGAACATGCAGTGGCAATGTAGGATAGGTTTCTGAAAAACATCGCGGGGTGGTGCGCATTGTATGGGTGTGTGTTACATTACATTCACTAGTAGGAGTGAGAAAGACATCACGGGGTGGTGCGCATTGGATAGGTGTGTGTTACATTACATTCAGTAGTAGGAGTGAGAAAAACATCACGGGGTGGTGCGCATTGTATGGGTGTGTGTTACATTACATTCACTAGTAGGAGTGAGAAAAACATCACGGGGTGGTGTGAATCGGAGGATCTGAATTATGATAGGCAGTGAGTGGCAATGTAGGATGGATAAAAGCAACGCTGGGTGGTCAGCATGGGGAGGTCAGGGAACATGCAGTGGCAAAGCATGATAGGATTCTGAAAAACATCGCAGGGTCTTGTGCATTGTATGGGTGTGTGTTACATTACATTCACTAGTGGGAGTGAGAAAAACATCACGGGTTGGTTTGAATCGGAGGGTCTGAATTAGGATAGGCAGTGAGTGGCAATGTAGGATGAAGAAAAGCACCTCGGGGTGGTCAGCATGGGGAGGTCAGGGAACATTCAGTAGCCATGTAGGATAGCTTTCTGAAAAACATCGCGGGGTGGTGCGCATTGTATGGGTGTGTGTTACATTATATTCACTAGTAGGAGTGAGAAAAACATCACGTGGTGGTGCGCATTGTTGGGTGTGTGTTACATTACATTCACTAGCAGGAGTGAGAAAAACATCACGGGGTGGTGGGAATCGGAGGGTCTGAATTAGGATAGGCAGTGAGTGGCAATGTAGGATGGAGAAAAGCACGGCGGAGTGGTCAGCATGGGGAGGTAAGGGAACATGCAGTGGCAATGTAGGATAGGTTTCTGAAAAACATCGCGGGGTGGTGCGCATTGTATGGGTGTGTGTTACATTACATTCACTAGTAGGAGTGAGAAAAACATAACGGGGTGGTGCGCATTGTATGGGTGTGTGTTACATTACATTCACTAGTAGGAGTGAGAAAAACATCACGGGGTGGTGTGAATCTGAGGGTCCGAATTAGGATAGGCAGTGAGTGGCAATGTAGGATGGAGAAAAGCACCGCGGGGTGGTCAGCATGGGGAGGTGAGGGAACATGCAGTGGCAATGTAAGATAGGTTTCTGTAAAACATCGCGGAGTGGTGCGCATTGTATGGGTGTGTGTTACATTACATTCACAAGTAGGAGTGAGAAAAACATCACGGGGTGGTGTGAATCGGAGGGTTTGAAATTAGGAGAGGCAGTGAGTGGCAATGTAGGATGGAGAAAAGCACCGCGGGTTGGTCAGCATGGGGAGGTCAGGGACCATGCAGTGGCAATGTAGGATAGGTTTCTGAAAAACATCGCGGGGTGGTGGGCATTGTATGGGTGTGTGTTACATTACATTCACTAGTAGGAGTGAGAAAGACATCACGGGGTGGTGCGCATTGGATAGGTGTGTATTACATTACATTCAGTGGTAGGAGTGAGAAAAATATCACGGGGTGGTGCGCACTTTATGGGTGTGTGTTACATTACATACCCTAGTAGGAGTGAGAAAAACATCACGGGGTGGTTTGAATCTTAGGGTCTGAATTAGGAAAGGAAGTGAATGGCAATGTAGGATGGAGAAAAGCACCGCGGAGTGGTCAGCATGGGGAGGTCAGGGAACATGCAGTGGCAATGTAGGATAGGTTTCTGAAAAACATCAAGGGGTGGTGCGCATTGTATGGGTGTGTGTTACATTACATTCACTAATAGGAGTGAGAAAAACATCACAGGGTGGTGCGCATTGTATGGGTGTGTGTCACATTACATTCACTAGTAGGAGTGAGAAAAACATCACGGGGTGGTGTGAATCGGAGGGTCTGAATTAGGATAGGCAGTGAGTGGCAATGTAGGATGGAGAAAAGCACCGCGGGGTAGTCAGCATGGGGAGTTCAGGGAACATGCAGTGGCAATGTAGGATAGGTTTCTGAAAAACATCGCGGGGTGGTGCGCATTGTATGGGTGTGTGTTACATTACATTCACTAGTAGGAGTGAGAAAAACATCACGGGGTGGTGCGCAATGTATGGGTGTGTGTTACATTACATTCACTAGTAGGAGTGAGAAAAACATCACGGGGTGGTGCGCATTGTATTGGTGTGTGTTACATTACATTCACTAGTAGGAGTGAGAAAATCATCATGGGGAGGTGTGAATCGGTGGGTCTGAATTAGGATAGGCAGTGAGTGGCAATGTAGGATGGAGGAAAGCACCGCGGGGTGGTCAGCATGTGGAGGTCAGGGAACATGCAGTGGCAATGTAGGATAGTTTTCTGAAAAACATTGCGGGGTGGTGCGCATTGTATGGGTGTGTGTTACATTACATTCACTAGTAGGAGTGAGAAAAACATCACGAGGTGGTGCGCATTGTATGGGTTTGTGTTGCATTACATTCACTAGTAGGAGTGAGAAAAACATCACGGGGTGGTGTGAATCGGAGGGTCTGAATTAGGATAGGCAGTGAGTGGCAATGTAGGATGGAGAAAAGCACCGCGGGGCGGTCAGCATGGGGAGGTCAGGGAACCTGCAGTGGCAATGTAGGATAGGTTTCTGAAAAACATCGCGGGGTGGTGCGCATTGTATGTGTGTGTTACATTACATACACTAGTAGGAGTGAGAAAAACATCACGGGGTGGTGCGCATTGTATGGGTGTGTTTTACATTACATTCACTAGTAGGAGTGAGAAAAACATCACGGGGCGGTGTGAATTGGAGGGTCTGAATTAGGATAGGCAGTGAGTGGCAATGTAGGATGGAGAAAAGAACCGCGGGGTGGTCAGCATGGGGAGGTCAGGGAACATGCAGTGGCAATGTAGGATAGGTTTCTGAAAAACAACGCGGGGTGGTGCGCATTGTATGGGTGTGTGTTACATTACATTGACTAGTAGGATTGATAAAAACATCACGGAGTGGTGTGAATCGGAGGGTCTGAATTAGGATAGGCAGTGAGTGGCAATGTAGGATGGAGAAAAGCACCGCGGGTTGGTCAGCATGGGGAGGTCCGGGAACATGCAGTGGCAATGTAGGATAGGTTTCTGAAAAACATCGAGGCGTGGTGCGCATTGTATGGGTGTGTGTTACATTACATTCACTAGTAGGAATGAGAAAAACATCACGGGGTGGTGCGCAATGTATGGGTGTGTGTTACATTACATTCACTAGTAGGAGTGAGAAAAACTTCACGGGGTGGTGCGCATTGTATTGGTGTGTGTTACATTCACTAGTAGGAGTGAGAAAAACATCATGGGGAGGTGTGAATGGGTGGGTCTGAATTAGGATAGGCAGTGAGTGGCAATGTAGGATGGAGAAAAGCACCGCGGGGTGGTCAGCATGGGGAGGTCACGGAACATGCAGTGGCAATGTAGGATAGGTTTCTGAAAAACAGCGCGGGGTGGTGCGCATTGTATGGGTGTGTGTTACATTACATTGACTAGTAGGAGTGAGAAAAACATCACGGGGTGCTGCGCATTGTATGGTTGTGTGTTACATTACATTCACTAGTAGGAGTGAGAAAAACATCACGGGGTGGTGGGAATCAGAGGGTCTGAATTAGCATAGGCAGTGAGTGGCAATGTAGGATGGAGAAAAGCACCGCGGGGCGGTCAGCATGGGGACGTCAGGGAACATGCAGTGGCAATGTAGGATAGGTTTCTGAAAAACATCGCGGGGTGGTGCGCATTGTATGGGTGTGTGTTACATTACATACACTAGTAGGAGTGAGAAAGACATCACGGGGTTGTCCGCATTGGATAGGTGTGTGTTACATTACATTCAGTAGTAGGAGTGAGAAAAACATCACGGGGTGGTGCGCATTGTATGGGTGTGTGTTACATTACATTCACTAGTAGGAGTGAGAAAAACATCACGGGGTGGTGTGAATCGGAGGATCTGAATTATGATAGGCAGTGAGTGGCAATGTAGGATGGATAAAAGCACCGCGGGGTGGTCAGCATGGGGAGGTCAGGGAACATGCAGTGGCAAAGCATGATAGGATTCTGAAAAACATCGCAGGGTCTTGTGCATTGTATGGGTGTGTGTTACATTACATTCACTACTGGGAGTGAGAAAAACATCACGGGTTGGTTTGAATCAGAGGGTCTGAATTAGGATAGGCAGTGAGTGGCAATGTAGGATGAAGAAAAGCACCTCGGGGTGGTCAGCATGGGGAGGTCAGGGAACATGCAGTAGCCATGTAGGATAGCTTTCTGAAAAACATCGCGGGGTGGTGCGCATTGTATGGGTGTGTGTTACATTACATTCACTAGTTGGAGTGAATAAAACATCACGGGGTGGTGCGCATTGTATGGGTGTGTGTTACATTACATTCACTAGTAGGAGTGAGAAAAACATCACGGGGTGGTGTGAATCGGAGGGTTTGAATTAGGAGAGGCAGTGAGTGGCAATGTAGGATGGAGAAAAGCACCGCGGGTTGGTCAGCATGGGGAGGTCAGGGAACATGCAGTGGCAATGTAGGATAGGTTTCTGAAAAACATCGCGGGGTGGTGGGCATTGTATG
The DNA here is from genome assembly GCF_034190915.1 of Cavia porcellus. Classification (NCBI taxonomy): domain Eukaryota; kingdom Metazoa; phylum Chordata; class Mammalia; order Rodentia; family Caviidae; genus Cavia; species Cavia porcellus. The sequence goes on from NW_026947569.1 coordinate 540,300, forward strand.
GGTTTGTGTTACATTACATTCACTAGTAGCAGTGAGAAAGACATCACGGGGTGGTGCGCATTGGATAGGTGTGTGTTACATTACATTCAGTAGTAGGAGTGAGAAAAATATCACGGGGTGGTGCGCACTTTATGGGTGTGTGTTACATTACATTCACTAGTAGGAGTGAGAAAAACATCACGGGGTGGTGTGAATCGGAGGGTCTGAATTAGGATAGGCAGTGAGTGGCAATGTAGGATGGAGAAAAGCACCGCGGGGTGGTCTGCATGGGGAGGTCAAGGAACATGCATTTGCAATATAGGATAGGTTTCTGAAAAACATCCCGGGGTGGTGCGCATTGTATGGGTGTGTGTTACATTACATTCACTAATAGGAGTGAGAAAAACATCACAGGGTGGTGCGCATTGTATGGGTGTGTGTCACATTACATTCACTAGTAGGAGTGAGAAAAACATCATGGGGTGGTGTGAATCGGAGGGTCTGAATTAGGATAGGCAGTGAGTGGCAATGTAGGATGGAGAAAAGCACCGCGGGGTGGTCAGCATGGGGAGTTCATGGAACATGCAGTGGCAATGTAGGATAGGTTTCTGAAAAACATCGCGGGGTGGTGCGCATTGTATGGGTGTGTGTCACATTACATTCACGAGTAGGAGTGAGAAATACATCACGGGGTGGTGCGCATTGTATGGGTGTGTGTTACATTACATTTTGTAGTAGGAGTGAGAAAAATTTCGCGGGGTTGTGTGAATCGGAGGGTCTGAATTAGGATAGGCAGTGAGTGGCAATGTAGGATGAAGAAAAGCACCTCGGGGTGGTCAGCATGGGGAGGTCAGGGAACATGCAGGAGCCATGTAGGATAGCTTTCTGAAAAACATCGCGGGGTGGTGCGCATTGTATGGGTGTGTGTTACATTATATTCACTAGGAGGAGTGAGAAAAACATCACGGGGTGGTGCGCATTGTATGGGTGTGTGTTACATTACATTCACTAGAAGGAGTGAGAAAAACATCACGGGGTGGTGCGCATTGTATGGGTGTGTGTTACATTACTTTGACTAGTAGGAGTGAGAAAAACATCACGGAGTGGTGTGAATCGGAGGGTCTGAATTAGGATAGGCAGTGAGTGGCAATGTAGGATGGAGAAAAGCACCGCGGGTTGGTCAGCATGGGGAGGTCCGGGAACATGCAGTGGCAATGTAGGATAGGTTTCTGAAAAACATCGAGGCGTGGTGCGCATTGTATGGGTGTGTGTTACATTACATTCACTAGTAGGAGTGAGAAAAACATCACGGGGTGGTGCGCAATGTATGGGTGTGTGTTACATTATTTTCACTAGTAGGAGTGAGAAAAACATCACGGGGCGGTGCGCATTGTATTGGTGTGTGTTACATTACATTCACTAGTAGGAGTGAGAAAATCATCATGGGGAGGTGTGAATCGGTGGGTCTGAATTAGGATAGGCAGTGAGTGGCAATGTAGGATGGAGAAAAGCACCGCGGGGTGGTCAGCATGTGGAGGTCAGGGAACATGCAGTGGCAATGTAGGATAGTTTTCTGAAAAACATTGCGGGGTGGTGCGCATTGTATGGGTGTGTGTTACATTACATTCACTAGTAGGAATGAGAAAAACATCACGGGGTGGTGCGCAATGTATGGGTGTGTGTTACATTACATTCACTAGTAGGAGTGAGAAAAACTTCACGGGGTGGTGCGCATTGTATTGGTGTGTGTTACATTCACTAGTAGGAGTGAGAAAAACATCATGGGGAGGTGTGAATGGGTGGGTCTGAATTAGGATAGGCAGTGAGTGGCAATGTAGGATGGAGAAAAGCACCGCGGGGTGGTCAGCATGGGGAGGTCACGGAACATGCAGTGGCAATGTAGGATAGGTTTCTGAAAAACAGCGCGGGGTGGTGCGCATTGTATGGGTGTGTGTTACATTACATTGACTAGTAGGAGTGAGAAAAACATCACGGGGTGCTGCGCATTGTATGGGTGTGTGTTACATTACATTCACTAGTAGGAGTGAGAAAAACATCACGGGGTGGTGGGAATCAGAGGGTCTGAATTAGCATAGGCAGTGAGTGGCAATGTAGGATGGAGAAAAGCACCGCGGGGCGGTCAGCATGGGGACGTCAGGGAACATGCAGTGGCAATGTAGGATAGGTTTCTGAAAAACATCGCGGGGTGGTGCGCATTGTATGGGTGTGTGTTACATTACATACACTAGTAGGAGTGAGAAAGACATCACGGGGTTGTCCGCATTGGATAGGTGTGTGTTACATTACATTCAGTAGTAGGAGTGAGAAAAACATCACGGGGTGGTGCGCATTGTATGGGTGTGTGTTACATTACATTCACTAGTAGGAGTGAGAAAAACATCACGGGGTGGTGTGAATCGGAGGATCTGAATTATGATAGGCAGTGAGTGGCAATGTAGGATGGATAAAAGCACCGCGGGGTGGTCAGCATGGGGAGGTCAGGGAACATGCAGTGGCAAAGCATGATAGGATTCTGAAAAACATCGCAGGGTCTTGTGCATTGTATGGGTGTGTGTTACATTACATTCACTACTGGGAGTGAGAAAAACATCACGGGTTGGTTTGAATCAGAGGGTCTGAATTAGGATAGGCAGTGAGTGGCAATGTAGGATGAAGAAAAGCACCTCGGGGTGGTCAGCATGGGGAGGTCAGGGAACATGCAGTAGCCATGTAGGATAGCTTTCTGAAAAACATCGCGGGGTGGTGCGCATTGTATGGGTGTGTGTTACATTACATTCACTAGTTGGAGTGAATAAAACATCACGGGGTGGTGCGCATTGTATGGGTGTGTGTTACATTACATTCACTAGTAGGAGTGAGAAAAACATCACGGGGTGGTGTGAATCGGAGGGTTTGAATTAGGAGAGGCAGTGAGTGGCAATGTAGGATGGAGAAAAGCACCGCGGGTTGGTCAGCATGGGGAGGTCAGGGAACATGCAGTGGCAATGTAGGATAGGTTTCTGAAAAACATCGCGGGGTGGTGGGCATTGTATGGGTTTGTGTTACATTACATTCACTAGTAGCAGTGAGAAAGACATCACGGGGTGGTGCGCATTGGATAGGTGTGTGTTACATTACATTCAGTAGTAGGAGTGAGAAAAATATCACGGGGTGGTGCGCACTTTATGGGTGTGTGTTACATTACATTCACTAGTAGGAGTGAGAAAAACATCACGGGGTGGTGTGAATCGGAGGGTCTGAATTAGGATAGGCAGTGAGTGGCAATGTAGGATGGAGAAAAGCACCGCGGGGTGGTCTGCATGGGGAGGTCAAGGAACATGCATTTGCAATATAGGATAGGTTTCTGAAAAACATCCCGGGGTGGTGCGCATTGTATGGGTGTGTGTTACATTACATTCACTAATAGGAGTGAGAAAAACATCACAGGGTGGTGCGCATTGTATGGGTGTGTGTCACATTACATTCACTAGTAGGAGTGAGAAAAACATCATGGGGTGGTGTGAATCGGAGGGTCTGAATTAGGATAGGCAGTGAGTGGCAATGTAGGATGGAGAAAAGCACCGCGGGGTGGTCAGCATGGGGAGTTCATGGAACATGCAGTGGCAATGTAGGATAGGTTTCTGAAAAACATCGCGGGGTGGTGCGCATTGTATGGGTGTGTGTCACATTACATTCACGAGTAGGAGTGAGAAATACATCACGGGGTGGTGCGCATTGTATGGGTGTGTGTTACATTACATTTTGTAGTAGGAGTGAGAAAAATTTCGCGGGGTTGTGTGAATCGGAGGGTCTGAATTAGGATAGGCAGTGAGTGGCAATGTAGGATGAAGAAAAGCACCTCGGGGTGGTCAGCATGGGGAGGTCAGGGAACATGCAGGAGCCATGTAGGATAGCTTTCTGAAAAACATCGCGGGGTGGTGCGCATTGTATGGGTGTGTGTTACATTATATTCACTAGGAGGAGTGAGAAAAACATCACGGGGTGGTGCGCATTGTATGGGTGTGTGTTACATTACATTCACTAGAAGGAGTGAGAAAAACATCACGGGGTGGTGCGCATTGTATGGGTGTGTGTTACATTACTTTGACTAGTAGGAGTGAGAAAAACATCACGGAGTGGTGTGAATCGGAGGGTCTGAATTAGGATAGGCAGTGAGTGGCAATGTAGGATGGAGAAAAGCACCGCGGGTTGGTCAGCATGGGGAGGTCCGGGAACATGCAGTGGCAATGTAGGATAGGTTTCTGAAAAACATCGAGGCGTGGTGCGCATTGTATGGGTGTGTGTTACATTACATTCACTAGTAGGAGTGAGAAAAACATCACGGGGTGGTGCGCAATGTATGGGTGTGTGTTACATTACATTCACTAGTAGGAGTGAGAAAAACATCACGGGGCGGTGCGCATTGTATTGGTGTGTGTTACATTACATTCACTAGTAGGAGTGAGAAAATCATCATGGGGAGGTGTGAATCGGTGGGTCTGAATTAGGATAGGCAGTGAGTGGCAATGTAGGATGGAGAAAAGCACCGCGGGGTGGTCAGCATGTGGAGGTCAGGGAACATGCAGTGGCAATGTAGGATAGTTTTCTGAAAAACATTGCGGGGTCGTGCGCATTGTATGGGTGTGTGTTACATTACATTCACTAGTAGGAGTGAGAAAAACATCACGAGGTGGTGCGCATTGTATGGGTTTGTGTTGCATTACATTCACTAGTAGGAGTGAGAAAAACATCACGGGGTGGTGTGAATCGGAGGGTCTGAATTAGGATAGGCAGTGAGTGGCAATGTAGGATGGAGAAAAGCACCGCGGGGCGGTCAGCATGGGGACGTCAGGGAACCTGCAGTGGCAATGTAGGATAGGTTTCTGAAAAACATCGCGGGGTGGTGCGCATTGTATGTGTGTGTTACATTACATACACTAGTAGGAGTGAGAAAAACATCACGGGGTGGTGCGCATTGTATGGGTGTGTTTTACATTACATTCACTAGTAGGAGTGAGAAAAACATCACGGGGTGGTGTGAATTGGAGGGTCTGAATTAGGATAGGCAGTGAGTGGCAATGAAGGATGGAGAAAAGCACCGCGGGGTGGTCAGCATGGGGAGGTCAGGGAACATGCAGTAGCAAAGTAGGATAGGTTTCTGAAAAACAACGCGGGGTGGTGCGCATTGTATGGGTGTGTGTTACATTACATTGACTAGTAGCATTGATAAAAACATCACGGAGTGGTGTGAATCGGAGGGTCTGAATTAGGATAGGCAGTGAGTGGCAATGTAGGATGGAGAAAAGCACCGCTGGTTGGTCAGCATGGGGAGGTCCGGGAACATGCAGTGGCAATGTAGGATAGGTTTCTGAAAAACATCGAGGCGTGGTGCGCATTGTATGGGTGTGTGTTACATTACATTCACTAGTAGGAATGAGAAAAACATCACGGGGTGGTGCGCAATGTATGGGTGTGTGTTACATTACATTCACAAGTAGGAGTGAGAAAAACTTCACGGGGTGGTGCGCATTGTATTGGTGTGTGTTACATTACATTCACTAGTAGGAGTGAGAAAAACATCATGGGGAGGTGTGAATCGGTGGGTCTGAATTAGGATAGGGAGTGAGTGGCAAAGTAGGATGGAGAAAAGCACCGCGGGGTGGTCAGCATGGGGAGGTCAGGGAACATGCAGTGGCAATGTAGGATAGTTTTCTGAAAAACATTGCGGGGTGGTGCGCATTGTATGGGTGTGTGTTACATTACATTCACTAGTAGGAGTGAGAAAAACATCACGAGGTGGTGCGCATTGTATGGGTTTGTGTTGCATTACATTCACTAGTAGGAGTGAGAAAAACATCACGGGGTGGTGTGAATCGGAGGGTCTGAATTAGGATAGGCAGTGAGTGGCAATGTAGGATGGAGAAAAGCACCGCGGGGTGGTCAGCATGGGGAGTTCAGGGAACATGCAGTGGCAATGTAGGATAGGTTTCTGAAAAACATCGCGGGGTGGTGCGCATTGTATGGGTGTGTGTCACATTACATTCACTAGTACGAGTGAGAAATACATCACGGGGTGGTGCGCATTGTATGGGTGTGTGTTACTTTACATTTTGTAGTAGGAGTGAGAAAAATTTCGCGGGGTTGTGTGAATCGGAGGGTGTGAATTAGGATAGGCAGTGAGTGGCAATGTAGGATGAAGAAAAGCACCTCGGGGTGGTCAGCATGGGGAGGTCAGGGAACATGCAGTAGCCATGTAGGATAGCTTTCTGAAAAACATCGCGGGGTGGTGGGCATTGTATGGGTGTGTGTTACATTACATTCACTAGGAGGAGTGAGAAAAACATCACGGGTTGGTGCGCATTGTATGGGTGTGTGTTACATTACATTCACTAGAAGGAGTGAGAAAAACATCACGGGGTGGTGCGCATTGTATGGGTGTGTGTTACATTACTTTGACTAGTAGGAGTGAGAAAAACATCACGGAGTGGTGTGAATCGGAGGGTCTGAATTAGGATAGGCAGTGAGTGGCAATGTAGGATGGAGAAAAGCACCGCGGGTTGGTCAGCATGGGGAGGTCCGGGAACATGCAGTGGCAATGTAGGATAGGTTTCTGAAAAACATCGAGGCGTGGTGCGCATTGTATGGGTGTGTGTTACATTACATTCACTAGTAGGAGTGAGAAAAACATCACGGGGTGGTGCGCAATGTATGGGTGTGTGTTACATTACATTCACTAGTAGGAGTGAGAAAAACATCACGGGGCGGTGCGCATTGTATTGGTGTGTGTTACATTACATTCACTAGTAGGAGTGAGAAAATCATCATGGGGAGGTGTGAATCGGTGGGTCTGAATTAGGATAGGCAGTGAGTGGCAATGTAGGATGGAGAAAAGCACCGCTGGTTGGTCAGCATGGGGAGGTCCGGGAACATGCAGTGGCAATGTAGGATAGGTTTCTGAAAAACATCGAGGCGTGGTGCGCATTGTATGGGTGTGTGTTACATTACATTCACTAGTAGGAATGAGAAAAACATCACGGGGTGGTGCGCAATGTATGGGTGTGTGTTACATTACATTCACAAGTAGGAGTGAGAAAAACTTCACGGGGTGGTGCGCATTGTATTGGTGTGTGTTACATTACATTCACTAGTAGGAGTGAGAAAAACATCATGGGGAGGTGTGAATCGGTGGGTCTGAATTAGGATAGGGAGTGAGTGGCAAAGTAGGATGGAGAAAAGCACCGCGGGGTGGTCAGCATGGGGAGGTCAGGGAACATGCAGTGGCAATGTAGGATAGTTTTCTGAAAAACATTGCGGGGTGGTGCGCATTGTATGGGTGTGTGTTACATTACATTCACTAGTAGGAGTGAGAAAAACATCACGAGGTGGTGCGCATTGTATGGGTTTGTGTTGCATTACATTCACTAGTAGGAGTGAGAAAAACATCACGGGGTGGTGTGAATCGGAGGGTCTGAATTAGGATAGGCAGTGAGTGGCAATGTAGGATGGAGAAAAGCACCGCGGGGTGGTCAGCATGGGGAGTTCAGGGAACATGCAGTGGCAATGTAGGATAGGTTTCTGAAAAACATCGCGGGGTGGTGCGCATTGTATGGGTGTGTGTCACATTACATTCACTAGTACGAGTGAGAAATACATCACGGGGTGGTGCGCATTGTATGGGTGTGTGTTACTTTACATTTTGTAGTAGGAGTGAGAAAAATTTCGCGGGGTTGTGTGAATCGGAGGGTGTGAATTAGGATAGGCAGTGAGTGGCAATGTAGGATGAAGAAAAGCACCTCGGGGTGGTCAGCATGGGGAGGTCAGGGAACATGCAGTAGCCATGTAGGATAGCTTTCTGAAAAACATCGCGGGGTGGTGCGCATTGTATGGGTGTGTGTTACATTACATTCACTAGGAGGAGTGAGAAAAACATCACGGGTTGGTGCGCATTGTATGGGTGTGTGTTACATTACATTCACTAGAAGGAGTGAGAAAAACATCACGGGGTGGTGCGCATTGTATGGGTGTGTGTTACATTACTTTGACTAGTAGGAGTGAGAAAAACATCACGGAGTGGTGTGAATCGGAGGGTCTGAATTAGGATAGGCAGTGAGTGGCAATGTAGGATGGAGAAAAGCACCGCGGGTTGGTCAGCATGGGGAGGTCCGGGAACATGCAGTGGCAATGTAGGATAGGTTTCTGAAAAACATCGAGGCGTGGTGCGCATTGTATGGGTGTGTGTTACATTACATTCACTAGTAGGAGTGAGAAAAACATCACGGGGTGGTGCGCAATGTATGGGTGTGTGTTACATTACATTCACTAGTAGGAGTGAGAAAAACATCACGGGGCGGTGCGCATTGTATTGGTGTGTGTTACATTACATTCACTAGTAGGAGTGAGAAAATCATCATGGGGAGGTGTGAATCGGTGGGTCTGAATTAGGATAGGCAGTGAGTGGCAATGTAGGATGGAGAAAAGCACCGCGGGGTGGTCAGCATGTGGAGGTCAGGGAACATGCAGTGGCAATGTAGGATAGTTTTCTGAAAAACATTGCGGGGTGGTGCGCATTGTATGGGTGTGTGTTACATTACATTCACTAGTAGGAGTGAGAAAAACATCACGAGGTGGTGCGCATTGTATGGGTTTGTGTTGCATTACATTCACTAGTAGGAGTGAGAAAAACATCACGGGGTGGTGTGAATCGGAGGGTCTGAATTAGGATAGGCAGTGAGTGGCAATGTAGGATGGAGAAAGGCACCGCGGGGCGGTCAGCATGGGGACGTCAGGGAACCTGCAGTGGCAATGTAGGATAGGTTTCTGAAAAACATCGCGGGGTGGTGCGCATTGTATGTGTGTGTTACATTACATACACTAGTAGGAGTGAGAAAAACATCACGGGGTGGTGCGCATTGTATGGGTGTGTTTTACATTACATTCACTAGTAGGAGTGAGAAAAACATCACGGGGTGGTGTGAATTGGAGGGTCTGAATTAGGATAGGCAGTGAGTGGCAATGTAGGATGGAGAAAAGCACCGCGGGGTGGTCAGCATGGGGAGGTCAGGGAACATGCAGTAGCAAAGTAGGATAGGTTTCTGAAAAACAACGCGGGGTGGTGCGCATTGTATGGGTGTGTGTTACATTACATTGACTAGTAGGATTGATAAAAACATCACGGAGTGGTGTGAATCGGAGGGTCTGAATTAGGATAGGCAGTGAGTGGCAATGTAGGATGGAGAAAAGCACCGCTGGTTGGTCAGCATGGGGAGGTCCGGGAACATGCAGTGGCAATGTAGGATAGGTTTCTGAAAAACATCGAGGCGTGGTGCGCATTGTATGGGTGTGTGTTACATTACATTCACTAGTAGGAATGAGAAAAACATCACGGGGTGGTGCGCATTGTATTGGTGTGTGTTACATTACATTCACTAGTAGGAGTGAGAAAAACATCATGGGGAGGTGTGAATCGGAGGGTCTGAATTAGGATAGGCAGTGAGTGGCAATGTAGGATGGAGAAAAGCACCGCGGGGCGGTCAGCATGGGGAGGTCAGGGAACCTGCAGTGGCAATGTAGGATAGGTTTCTAAAAAACATCGCTGGGTGGTGATATTGTATGTGTGTGTGTTACATTACATACACTAGTAGGAGTGAGAAAAACATCACGGGGTGGGGCGCATAGTATGGGTGTGTTTTACATTACATTCACTAGTAGGAGTGAGAAAAACATCACGAGGTGGTGTGAATCAGAGGGTCTGAATTAGGGTAGGAAGTGAGTGGCAATATAGGATGGAGAAAAGCACCGCGGGGTGGTCAGCATGGGGAGGTCAGGGAACATGCAGTGGCAATGTAGGATAGGTTTCTGAAAAACATCGAGGGGTGGTGCGCATTGTTTGGGTGTGTGTTACATTACATTCACTAGTAGGAGTGAGAAAAACATCACGGGGTGGTGCGCATTATATGGGTGTGTGTTACATTACATTCACTAGAAGGAGTGAGAAAAACATCACGGGGTGGTGCGCATTGTATGGGTGTGTGTTACATTACTTTGACTAGTAGGAGTGAGAAAATCATCATGGGGAGGTGTGAATCGGTGGGTCTGAATTAGGATAGGCAGTGAGTGGCAATGTAGGATGGAGAAAAGCACCGCGGGGCGGTCAGCATGGGGAGGTCAGGGAACATGCAGTGGCAATGTAGGATAGGTTTCTGAAAAACAACGCGGGGTGGTGCGCATTGTATGGGTGTGTGTTACATTACATTGACTAGTAGGATTGATAAAAACATCACGGAGTGGTGTGAATCGGAGGGTCTGAATTAGGATAGGCAGTGAGTGGCAATGTAGGATGGAGAAAAGCACCGCGGGTTGGTCAGCATGGGGAGGTCCGGGAACATGCAGTGGCAATGTAGGATAGGTTTCTGAAAAACATCGAGGCGTGGTGCGCATTGTATGGGTGTGTGTTACATTACATTCACTAGTAGGAATGAGAAAAACATCACGGGGTGGTGCGCAATGTATGGGTGTGTGTTACATTACATTCACTAGTAGGAGTGAGAAAAACTTCACGGGGTGGTGCGCATTGTATTGGTGTGTGTTACATTCACTAGTAGGAGTGAGAAAAACATCATGGGGAGGTGTGAATGGGTGGGTCTGAATTAGGATAGGCAGTGAGTGGCAATGTAGGATGGAGAAAAGCACCGCGGGGTGGTCAGCATGGGGAGGTCAGGGAACATGCAGTGGCAATGTAGGATAGTTTTCTGAAAAACATTGCGGGGTGGTGCGCATTGTATGGATGTGTGTTACATTACATTGACTAGTAGGAGTGAGAAAAACATCACGGGGTGGTGCGCATTGTATTGGTGTGTGTTACATTACATTCACTAGTAGGAGTGAGAAAAACATCACGGGGCGGTGCGCATTGTATGGGTGTGTTTTACATTACATTCACTAGTAGGAGTGAGAAAAACATCACGGGGTGGTGTGAATCGGAGGGTCTGAATTAGGATAGGCAGTGAGTGGCAATGTAGGATGGAGAAAAGCACCGCGGGGTGGTCAGGATGGGGAGGTCACGGAACATGCAGTGGCAATGTAGGATAGGTTTCTGAAAAACAGTGCGGGGTGGTGCGCATTGTATGGGTGTGTGTTACATTACATTGACTAGTAGGAGTGAGAAAAACTTCACGGGGTGCTGCGCATTGTATGGGTGTGTGTTACATTACATTCACTAGTAGGAGTGAGAAAAACATCACGGGGTGGTGGGAATCGGAGGGTCTGAATTAGCATAGGCAGTGAGTGGCAATGTAGGATGGAGAAAAGCACCGCGGGGCGGTCAGCATGGGGACGACAGGGAACATGCAGTGGCAATGTAGGATAGGTTTCTGAAAAACATCGCGGGGTGGTGCGCATTGTATGGGTGTGTGTTACATTACATTCACTAGTAGGAGTGAGAAAGACATCACGGGGTGGTCCGCATTGGATAGGTGTGTGTTACATTACATTCAGTAGTAGGAGTGAGAAAAACATCACGGGGTGGTGCGCATTGTATGGGTGTGTGTTACATTACATTCACTAGTAGGAGTGAGAAAAACATCACGGGGTGGTGTGAATCGGAGGATCTGAATTATGATAGGCAGTGAGTGGCAATGTAGGATGGATAAAAGCACCGCGGGGTGCTCAGCATGGGGAGGTCAGGGAACATGCAGTGGCAAAGCATGATAGGATTCTGAAAAACATCGCAGGGTCTTGTGCATTGTATGTGTGTGTGTTACATTACATTCACTAGTGGGAGTGAGAAAAACATCACGGGTTGGTTTGAATCAGAGGGTCTGAATTAGGATAGGCAGTGAGTGGCAATGTAGGATGAAGAAAAGCACCTCGGGGTGGTCAGCATGGGGAGGTCAGGGAACATGCAGTAGCCATGTAGGATAGCTTTCTGAAAAACATCGCGGGGTGGTGCGCATTGTATGGGTGTGTGTTACATTACATTCACTAGTACGAGTGAGAGAAACATCATGTGGTGGTGCGCATTGTTGGGTGTGTGTTACATTACATTCTCTAGCAGGAGTGAGAAAAACATCACGGGGTGGTGGGAATCGGAGCGTCTGAATTAGGATAGGTACTGAGTGGCAATGTAGGATGGAGAAAAGCATGGCGGAGTGGTCAGCATGGGGAGGTAAGGGAACATGCAGTGACAATGTAGGATAGGTTTCTGAAAAACATCGCGGGGTGGTGCGCATTGTATGGGTGTGTGTTACATTACGTTCACTAGTAGGAGTGAGAAAAACATCAAGAGGTGGTGCGCATTGTATAGGTGTGTGTTACATTACATTCACTAGTAGGAGTGAGAAAAACATCACGGGGTGGTGTGAATCTGAGGGTCCGAATTAGGATAGGAAGTGAGTGGCAATGTAGGATGGAGAAAAGCACCGCGGGGTGGTCAGCATGGGGAGGTCAGGGAACATGCAGTGGCAATGTAGGATAGGTTATTGAAAAACATCAAGGGGTGGTGCGCATTGTATGGGTGTGTGTTACATTACATTCACTAGTAGGAGTGAATAAAACATCACGGGGTGGTGCGCATTGTATGGGTGTGTGTTACATTACATTCACTAGTCGGAGTGAGAAAAACATCACGGGGTGGTGTGAATCGGAGGGTTTGAATTAGGAGAGGCAGTGAGTGGCAATGTAGGATGGAGAAAAGCACAGCGGGTTGGTCAGCATGGGGAGGTCAGGGAACATGCAGTGGCAATATAGGATAGGTTTCTGAAAAACATCGCGGGGTGGTGGGCATTGTATGGGTGTGTGTTACATTACATTCACTAGTAGGAGTGAGAAAGACATCACGGGGTGGTGCGCATTGGATAGGTGTGTGTTACATTACATTCAGTAGTAGGAGTGAGAAAAATATCACGGGGTGGTGTGCACTTTATGGGTGTGTGTTACATTACATTCACTAGTAGGAGTGAGAAAAACATCACGGGGTGGTTTGAATCTTAGGGTCTGAATTAGGAAAGGCAGTGAGTGGCAATGTAGGATGGAGAAAAGCACCGCGGAGTGGTCAGCATGGGGAGGTCAGGGAACATGCAGTGGCAATGTAGGATAGGTTTCTGAAAAACATCAAGGGGTGGTGCGCATTGTATGCGTGTGTGTTACATTACATTCACTAGTAGGAGTGAGAAAAACATCACGGATTGGTGTGAATCGGAGGGTCTGAATTAGGATAGGCAGTGAGTGGCAATGTAGGATGGAGAAAAGCACCGCGGGGTGGTCTGCATGGGGAGGTCAAGGAACATGCAGTTGCAATATAGGATAGGTTTCTGAAAAACATCCCGGGGTGGTGCGCATTTTATGGGTGTGTGTTACATTACATTCACTAGGAGGAGTGAGAAAAACATCATGGGGTGGTGCGCATTGTATGGGTGTGTGTTACATTACATTCACTAGAAGGAGTGAGAAAAACATCACGGGGTGGTGCGCATTGTATGGGTGTGTGTTACATTACTTTGACTAGTAGGAGTGAGAAAAACATCACGGAGTGGTGTGAATCGGAGGGTCTGAATTAGGATAGGCAGTGAGTGGCAATGTAGGATGGAGAAAAGCACCGCGGGTTGGTCAGCATGGGGAGGTCCGGGAACATGCAGTGGCAATGTAGGATAGGTTTCTGAAAAACATCGAGGCGTGGTGCGCATTGTATGGGTGTGTGTTACATTACATTCACTAGTAGGAGTGAGAAAAACATCACGGGGTGGTGCGCAATGTATGGGTGTGTGTTACATTACATTCACTAGTAGGAGTGAGAAAAACATCACGGGGTGGTGCGCATTGTATTGGTGTGTGTTACATTACATTCACTAGTAGGAGTGAGAAAATCATCATGGGGAGGTGTGAATCGGTGGGTCTGAATTAGGATAGGCAGTGAGTGGCAATGTAGGATGGAGAAAAGCACCGCGGGGTGGTCAGCATGTGGAGGTCAGGGTACATGCAGTGGCAATGTAGGATAGTTTTCTGAAAAACATTGCGGGGTGGTGCGCATTGTATGGGTGTGTGTTACATTACATTCACTAGTAGGAGTGAGAAAAACATCACGAGGTGGTGCGATTGTATGGGTTTGTGTTGCATTACATTCACTAGTAGGAGTGAGAAAAACATCACGGGGTGGTGTGAATCGGAGGGTCTGAATTAGGATAGGCAGTGAGTGGAAATGTAGGATGGAGAAAAGCACCGCGGGGCGGTCAGCATGGGGACGTCAGGGAACCTGCAGTGGCAATGTAGGATAGGTTTCTGAAAAACATCGCGGGGTGGTGCGCATTGTATGTGTGTATTACATTACATACACTAGTAGGAGTGAGAAAAACATCACGGGGTGGTGCGCATTGTATGGGTGTGTTTTACATTACATTCACTAGTAGGAGTGAGAAAAACATCACGGGGTGGTGTGAATTGGAGGGTCTGAATTAGGATAGGCAGTGAGTGGCAATGTAGGATGGAGAAAAGCACCGCGGGGTGGTCAGCATGGGGAGGTCAGGGAACATGCAGTGGCAAAGTAGGATAGGTTTCTGAAAAACAACGCGGGGTGGTGCGCATTGTATGGGTGTGTGTTACATTACATTGACTAGTAGGATTGATAAAAACATCACAGAGTGGTGTGAATCGGAGGGTCTGAATTAGGATAGGCAGTGAGTGGCAATGTAGGATGGAGAAAAGCACCGCTGGTTGGTCAGCATGGGGAGGTCCGGGAACATGCAGTGGCAATGTAGGATAGGTTTCTGAAAAACATCGAGGCGTGGTGCGCATTGTATGGGTGTGTGTTACATTACATTCACTAGTAGGAATGAGAAAAACATCACGGGGTGGTGCGCAATGTATGGGTGTGTGTTACATTACATTCACTAGTAGGAGTGAGAAAAACTTCACGGGGTGGTGCGCATTGTATTGGTGTGTGTTACATTACATTCACTAGTAGGAGTGAGAAAAACATCATGGGGAGGTGTGAATCGGTGGGTCTGAATTAGGATAGGGAGTGAGTGGCAAAGTAGGATGGAGAAAAGCACCGCGGGGTGGTCAGCATGGGGAGGTCAGGGAACATGCAGTGGCAATGTAGGATAGTTTTCTGAAAAACATTTCGGGGTGGTGCGCATTGTATGGGTGTGTGTTACATTACATTCACTAGTAGGAGTGAGAAAAACATCACGAGGTGGTGCGCATTGTATGGGTTTGTGTTGCATTACATTCACTAGTAGGAGTGAGAAAAACATCACGGGGTGGTGTGAATCGGAGGGTCTGAATTAGGATAGGCAGTGAGTGGCAATGTAGGATGGAGAAAAGCACCGCGGGGCGGTCAGCATGGGGAGGTCAGGGAACCTGCAGTGGCAATGTAGGATAGGTTTCTAAAAAACATCGCGGGGTGGTGCGCATTGTATGTGTGTGTGTTACATTACATACACTAGTAGGAGTGAGAAAAACATCACGGGGTGGGGCGCATAGTATGGGTGTGTTTTACATTACATTCACTAGTAGGAGTGAGAAAAACATCACGGGGTGGTGTGAATCGGAGGGTCTGAATTAGGATAGGCAGTGAGTGGCAATGTAGGATGGAGAAAAGCACCGCGGGGTGGTCAGCATGGGGAGGTCAGGGAACATGCAGTGGCAATGTAGGATAGGTTTCTGAAAAACATCGCGGGGTGGTGCGCATTGTATGGGTGTGTGTTACATTACCTTGACTAGTAGGAGTGAGAAAAACATCACAGAGTGGTGTGAAGCGGAGGTTCTGAATTAGGATAGGCAGTGAGTGGCAATGTAGGATGGAGAAAAGCACCGCGGGTTGGTCAGCATGGGGAGGTCCGGGAACATGCAGTGGCAATGTAGGATAGGTTTCTGAAAAACATCAAGGCGTGGTGCGCATTGTATGGGTGTGTGTTACATTACATTCCCTAGTAGGAGTGAGAAAAACATCACGGGGTGGTGCGCAATGTATGGGTGTGTGTTACATTACATTCACTAGTAGGAGTGAGAAAAACATCACGGGGTGGTGCGCATTGTATTGGTGTGTGTTACATTACATTCACTAGTAGGAGTGAGAAAAACATCATGGGGAGGTGTGAATCGGTGGGTCTGAATTAGGATAGGCAGTGAGAGGCAATGTAGGATGGAGAAAAGCACCGCGGGTTGGTCAGCATGGGGAGGTCCGTGAACATGCAGTGGCAATGTAGGATAGGTTTCTGAAAAACATCGAGGTGTGGTGCGCATTGTATGGGTGTGTGTTACATTACATTCACTAGTAGGAGTGAGAAAAACATCACGGGGTGGTGCGCAATGTATGGGTGTGTGTTACATTACATTCACTAGTAGGAGTGAGAAAAACATCACGGGGTGGTGCGCATTGTATTGGTGTGTGTTACATTACATTCACTAGTAGGAGTGAGAAAAACATCATGGGGAGGTGTGAATCGGTGGGTCTGAATTAGGATAGGCAGTGAGTGGCAATGTAGGATGGAGAAAAGCACCGCGGGGTGGTCAGCATTGGGAGGTCTGGGAACATGCAGTGGCAATGTAGGATAGTTTTCTGAAAAACATCGCGGGGTGGTGCGCATTGTATGGGTGTGTATTACATTATATTCACTAGTAGGAGTGAGAAAAACATCACGGGGTGGTGCGCATTTTATGGGTGTGTGTTACATTACATTCACTAGTAGGAGTGAGAAAAACATCACGGAGTGGTGTGAATCGGAGGGTCTGAATTAGGATAGGCAGTGAGTGGCAATATATGATGGAGAACAGCACCACGGGTTGGTCAGCATGGGGAGGTCCGGGAACATGCAGTGGCAATGTAGGATAGGTTTCTGAAAAATATCGAGGCGTGGTGCGCATTGTATGGGTGTGTGTTACATTACATTCACTAGTAGGAGTGAGAAAAACATCACGGGGTGGTGCGCATTGTATTGGTGTGTGTTACATTACATTCACTAGTAGGAGTGAGAAAAACATCATGGGGAGGTGTGAATCGGTGGGTCTGAATTAGGATAGGCAGTGAGTGGCAATGTAGGATGGAGAAAAGCACCGCGGGGTGGTCAGCATCGGGAGGTCAGGGAACATGCAGTGGCAATGTAGGATAGGTTTCTGAAAAACATCGCGGGGTGGTGCGCATTGTATGTGTGTGTGTTACATTACATACACTAGTAGGAGTGAGAAAAACATCACGGGGTGGTGCGCATTGTATGGGTGTGTGTTACATTACATTCACTAGTAGGAGTGAGAAAACCATCACGGGGTGGTGTGAATCGGAAGGTCTGAATTAGGATAGGCAGTGAGTGGCAATGTAGGATGGAGAAAAGCACCGCGGGGCGGTCACCATGGGAAGGTCAGGGAACCTGCTGTGGCAATGTAGGATAGGTTTCTGAAAAACATCGCGGGGTGGTGCGCATTGTATGTGTGTGTGTTACATTACATACACTAGTAGGAGTGAGAAAAACATCACGGGGTGGTGCGCATTGTATGGGTGTGTTTTACATTACATTCACTAGTAGGAGTGAGAAAAACATCACGGGGTGGTGTGAATCGGAGGGTCTGAATTAGGATAGGCAGTGAGTGGCAATGTAGGATGGAGAAAAGCACCATGGGTTGGTCAGCATGGGGAGGTCCGGGAACATGCAGTGGCAATGTAGGATAGGTTTCTGAAAAATATCGAGGCGTGGTGCGCATTGTATGGGTGTGAGTTACATTACATTCACTAGTAGGCGTGAGAAAAACATCACGGGGTGGTGCGCATTGTATGGGTGTGTGTTACATTACATTCACTAGTAGGAGTGAGAAAAACATCACGGGGTGGTGTGAATCGGAGGGTCTGAATTAGGATAGGCAGTGAGTGGCAATGTAGGATGGAGAAAAGCACCGCGGGGCGGTCACCATGGGAAGGTCAGGGAACCTGCTGTGGCAATGTAGGATAGGTTTCTGAAAAACATCGCGGGGTGGTGCGCATTGTATGTGTGTGTGTTACATTACATACACTAGTAGGAGTGAGAAAAACATCACGGGGTGGTGCGCATTGTATGGGTGTGTTTTACATTACATTCACTAGTAGGAGTGAGAAAAACATCACGGGGTGGTGTGAATCGGAGGGTCTGAATTAGGATAGGCAGTGAGTGGCAATGTAGGATGGAGAAAAGCACCGCGGGGTGGTCAGCATGGGGAGGTCAGGGAACATGCAGTGGCAATGTAGGATAGGTTTCTGAAAAACATTGCGGGGTGGTGCGCATTGTATGGGTGTGTGTTACATTACATTGACTAGTAGGAGTGAGAAAAACATCACGGAGTGGTGTGAATCGGAGGGTCTGAATTAGGATAGGCAGTGAGTGGCAATGTAGGATGGAGAAAAGCACCGCTGGTTGGTCAGCATGGGGAGGTCCGGGAACATGCAGTGGCAATGTAGGATAGGTTTCTGAAAAACATCGAGGCGTGGTGCGCATTGTATGGGTGTGTGTTACATTACATTCACTAGTAGGAGTGAGAAAAACATCACTGGGTGGTGCGCAATGTATGGGTGTGTGTTACATTACATTCACTAGTAGGAGTGAGAAAAACATCACGGGGTGGTGCACATTGTATTGGTGTGTGTTACATTACATTCACTAGTAGGAGTGAGAAAAACATCATGGGGAGGTGTGAATCAGTGGGTCTGAATTAGGATAGGCAGTGAGTGGCAATGTAGGATGGAGAAAAGCACCGCGGGGTGGTCAGCATGGGGAGGTCAGGGAACATGCAGTGGCAATGTAGGATAGTTTTCTGAAAAACATTGCGGGGTGGTGCGCATTGTATGGGTGTGTGTTACATTACATTCACTAGTAGGAGTGAGAAAAACATCACGAGTTGGTGCGCATTGTATGGGTTTGTGTTGCATTACATTCACTAGTAGGAGTGAGAAAAACATCACGGGGTGGTGTGAATCGGAGGGTCTGAATTAGGATAGGCAGTGAGTGGCAATATAGGATGGAGAAAAGCACCGCCGGGCGGTCAGCATGGGGAGGTCAGGGAACCTGCAGTGGCAATGTAGGATAGGTTTGTGAAAAACATCGCGGGGTGGTGCGCATTGTATGTGTGTGTGTTACATTACATACACTAGTAGGAGTGAGAAAAACATCACGGGGTGGTGCGCATTGTATGGGTGTGTTTTACATTACATTCACTAGTAGGAGTGAGAAAAACATCACGGGGTGGTGTGAATCGGAGGGTCTGAATTAGGATAGGCAGTGAGTGGCAATTTAGGATGGAGAAAAGCACCGCGGGGTGGTCAGCATGGGGAGGTCAGGGAACATGCAGTGGCAATGTAGGATAGGTTTCTGAAAAACATCGCGGGGTGGTGCGCATTGTATGGGTGTGTGTTACATTATATTGATTAGTAGGAGTGAGAAAAACATCACGGAGTGGTGTGAATCGGAGGGTCTGAATTAGGATAGGCAGTGAGTGGCAATGTAGGATGGAGAAAAGCACCGCGGGTTGGTCAGCATGGGGAGGTCCAGGAACATGCAGTGGCAATGTAGGATAGGTTACTGAAAAACATCGAGGCGTGGTGCGCATTGTATGGATGTGTGTTACATTACATTCACTAGTAGGAGTGAGAAAAAAATCACGGGGTGGTGCGCAATGTATGGGTGTGTGTTACATTACATTCACTAGTAGGAGTGATAAAAACATCACGGGGTGGTGCGCATTGTATTGCTGTGTGTTACATTACATTCACTAGTAGGAGTGAGAAAAACATCATGGGGAGGTGTGAATCGGTGGGTCTGAATTAGGATAGGCAGTGAGTGGCAATGTAGGATGGAGAAAAGCACCGCGGGGTGGTCAGCATGGGGAGGTCAGGGAACCTGCAGTGGCAATGTAGGATAGGTTTATGAAAAACATCGCGAGGTGGTGCTCATTGTATGTGTGTGTGTTACATTACATACACTAGTAGGAGTGAGAAAAACATCACGGGGTGGTGCGCATTGTATGGGTGTGTTTTACATTACATTCACTAGTAGGAGTGAGAAAAACATCACGGGGTGGTGTGAATCCTAGTGTCTGAATTAGGATAGGCAGGAAGTGGCAATGTAGGATCGAGAAAAGCACCGCGGGGTGGTCAGCATGGGGAGGTCAGGGAACATGCAGTGGCAATGTAGGATAGGTTTCTGAAAAACATCGCGGGGTGGTGCGTATTGTATGGGTGTGTGTTACATTACATTGACTAGTAGGAGTGAGAAAAACATCATGGAGTGGTGTGAATCGGAGGGTCTGAATTAGGATAGGCAGTGAGTGGCAATGTAGGATGGAGAAAAGCACCACGGGTTGGTCAGCATGGGGAGGTCCGGGAACATGCAGTGGCAATGTAGGATAGGTTTCTGAAAAACATCGAGGCGTGGTGCGCATTGTATGGGTGTGTGTTACATTACATTCACTAGTAGGAGTGACAAAAACATCACGGGGTGGTGCGCAATGTATGGGTGTGTGTTACATTACATTCACTAGTAGGAGTGAGAAAAACATCACGGGGTGGTGCGCATTGTATTGGTGTGTGTTACATTACATTCACTAGTAGGAGTGAGAAAAACATCATGGGGAGGTGTGAATCGGTGGGTCTGAATTAGGATAGGCAGTGAGTGGCAATGTAGGATGGAGAAAAGCACCGCGGGTTGGTCAGCATGGGGAGGTCCGGGAACATGCAGTGGCAATGTAGGATAGGTTTCTGAAAAACATCGAGGCGTGGTGCGCATTGTATGGGTGTGTGTTACATTACATTCACTAGTATGAGTGAGAAGAACATCACGGTGTGGTGCGCAATGTATGGGTGTGTGTTACATTACATTCACTAGTAGGAGTGAGAAAAACATCACGGGGTGGTGCGCATTGTATTGGTGTGTGTTACATTACATTCACTAGTAGGAGTGAAAAAAACATCATGGGGAGGTGTGAATTGGTGGGTCTGAATTAGGATAGGCAGTGAGAGGCAATGTAGGATGGAGAAAAGCACCGCGGGGTGGTCAGCATTGGGAGGTCAGGGAACATGCAGTGGCAATGTAGGATAGTTTTCTGAAAAACATCGCGGGGTGGTGCGCATTGTATGGGTGTGTGTTACATTACATTCACTAGTAGGAGTGAGAAAAACATCATGGGGTGGTGCGCATTGTATGGGTGTGTGTTACATTACATTCACTAGTAGGAGTGAGAAAGACATCACGGGGTGGTGCGCATTGTATGGGTGTGTGTTACATTACATTGACTAGTAGGAGTGAGAAAAACATCACGGAGTGGTGTGAATCGGAGGTTCTGAATTAGGATAGGCAGTGAGTGGCAATGTAGGATGGAGAAAAGCACCACGGGTTGGTCAGCATGGGGAGTTCCGGTAACATGCAGTGGCAATGTAGGATAGGTTTCTGAAAAATATCGAGGCGTGGTGCGCATTGTATGGGTGTGTGTTACATTACATTCACTAGTAGGAGTGAGAAAAACATCACGGGGTGGTGCGCATTGTATTGGTGTGTGTTACATTACATTCACTAGTAGGAGTGAGAAAAACATCATGGGGAGGTGTGAATCAGTTGGTCTGAATTAGGATAGGCAGTGAGTGGCAATGTAGGATGGAGAAAAGCACCGCGGGGTGGTCAGCATGGGGAGGTCAGGGAACATGCAGTGGCAATGTAGGATAGTTTTCTGAAAAACATTGCGGGGTGGTGCGCATTGTATGGGTGTGTGTTACATTACATTCACTAGTAGGAGTGAGAAAAACATCACGAGGTGGTGCGAATTGTATGGGTTTGTGCTGCATTACATTCACTAGTAGGAGTGAGAAAAACATCACGGGGTGGTGTGAATCGGAGGGACTGAATTAGGATAGGCAGTGAGTGGCAATGTAGGATGGAGAAAAGCACAGCGGGGCGGTCAGCATGGGGAGGTCAGGGAACCTGCAGTGGCAATGTAGGATAGGTTTCTGAAAAATATCGCGGGGTGGTGCGCATTGTATGGGTGTGTGTTACATTACATTGACTAGTAGGAGTGAGAAAAACATCACGGAGTGGTGTGAATCGGAGGGTCTGAATTAGGATAGGCAGTGAGTGGCAATGTAGGATGGAGAAAAGCACCGCGGGTTGGTCAGCATGGGGAGGTCTGGGAACATGCAGTGGCAATGTAGGATTGGTTTCTGAAAAACATCGATGCGTGGTGCGCATTGTATGGGTGTGTGTTACATTACATTCACTAGCAGGAGTGAGAAAAACATCACGGGGTGGTGCGCAATGTATGGGTGTGTGTTACATTACATTCACTAGTAGGAGTGAGAAAAACTTCACGGGGTGGTGCGCATTGTATTAGTGTGTGTTACATTACATTCACTAGTAGGAGTGAGAAAAACATCATGGGGAGGTGTGAATCGGTGGGTCTGAATTAGGATAGGCAGTGAGTGGCAATGTAGGATGGAGAAAAGCACCGCGGGGTGGTCAGCATGGGGAGGTCAGGGAACATGCAGTGGCAATGTAGGATAGTTTTCTGAAAAACATTGCGGGGTGGTGCGCATTGTATGGGTGTGTGTTACATTACATTCACTAGTAGGAGTGAGAAAAACATCACGAGGTGGTGCACATTGTATGGGATTGTGTTGCATTACATTCACTAGTAGGAGTGAGAAAAACATCACGGGGTGGTGTGAATCGGAGGGTCTGAATTAGGATAGGCAGTGAGTGGCAATGTAGGATGGAGAAAAGCACCGCGGGGCGGTCAGCATGGGGAGGTCAGGGATCCTGCAGTGGCAATGTAGGATAGGTTTCTGAAAAACATCGCGGGGTGGTGCGCATTGTATGTGTGTGTGTTACATTACATACACTAGTAGGAGTGAGAAAAAAAAATCACGGGGTGGTGCGAATTGTATGGGTGTGTTTTACATTACATTCACTAGTAGGAGTGAGAAAAACATCACGGGGTGGTGTGAATCGGAGGGTCTGAATTAGGATAGGCAGTGAGTGGCAATGTAGAATGGAGAAAAGCACCGCGGGGAGGTCAGCATGGGGAGGTCAGGGAACATGCAGTGGCAATGTAGGATAGGTTTCTGAAAAACATCGCGGGGTGGTGCGCATTGTATGGGTGTGTGTTACATTACATTGACTAGTAGGAGTGAGAAAAACATCACGGAGTGGTGTGAATCGGAGGGTCTGAATTAGGATAGGCAGTGAGTGGCAATGTAGGATGGAGAAAAGCACCGCTGGGTGGTCAGCATGGGGAGGTCAGGGAACATGCAGTGGCAATGTAGGATAGTTTTCTGTAAAACATTGCGGGGTGGTGCGCATAGTATCGGTGTGTGTTACATTACATTCACTAGTAGGAGTGAGAAAAACATCACGAGGTGGTGCGCATTGTATGGGTTTGTGTTGCATTACATTCACTAGTAGGAGTGAGAAAAACATCACGGGGTGGTGTGAATCGGAGGGTCTGAATTATGATAGGCAGTGAGTGGCATTGTAGGATGGAGAAAAGCACCGCGGGGCGGTCAGCATGGGGAGGTCAGGGAACCTGCAGTGGCAATGTAGGATAGGTTTATGAAAAACATCGCGGGGTGGTGCTCATTGTATGTGTGTGTGTTACATTACATACACTAATAGGAGTGAGAAAAACATCACGGGGTGGTGCGCACTGTATGGGTGTGTTTTACATTACATTCACTAGTAGGAGTGAGAAAAACATCACTGGGTGGTGTGAATCGGAGGGTCTGAATTAG
This sequence comes from Cavia porcellus, assembly GCF_034190915.1. NCBI lineage: Eukaryota > Metazoa > Chordata > Mammalia > Rodentia > Caviidae > Cavia > Cavia porcellus. The sequence continues at coordinate 564,004 of NW_026947569.1, forward strand.
GATAGGCAGTGAGTGGCAATGTAGGATGGAGAAAAGCACCGCAGGGTGGTCAGCATGGGGAGGTCAGGGAACATGCAGTGGCAATGTAGGATAGGTTTCTGAAAAACATCGCGGGGTGGTGCGCATTGTATGGGTGTGTGTTACATTACATTGACTAGTAGGAGTGAGAAAAACATCATGGAGTGGTGTGAATCGGAGGTCTGAATTAGGATAGGCAGTGAGTGGCAATGTAGGATGGAGAAAAGCACCGCGGGTTGGTCAGCATGGGGACGTCCGGGAACATGCAGTGGCAATGTAGGATAGGTTTCTGAAAAACATCGAGGTGTGGTGCGCAATGTATGGGTGTGTGTTACATTACATTCACTAGTAGGAGTGAGAAAAACATCACGGGGTGGTGCGCAATGTATGGGTGTGTGTTACATTACATTCACTAGTAGGAGTGAGAAAAACATCACGGGGTGGTGCGCATTGTATTGGTGTGTGTTACATTACATTCACTAGTAGGAGTGAGAAAAACATCATGGGGAGGTGTGAATCGGTGGGTCTGAATTAGGATAGGCAGTGAGTGGCAATGTAGGATGGAGAAAAGCACCGCGGGTTGGTCAGCATGGGGATGTCCGGGAACATGCAGTGGCAATGTAGGATAGGTTTCTGAAAAACATCGAGGCGTGGTGCGCATTGTATGGGTGTGTGTTACATTACATTCACTAGTAGGAGTGAGAAAAACATCACGGGGTGGTGCGCAATGTATGGGTGTGTGTTACATTACATTCACTAGTAGGAGTGAGAAAAACATCACATGGTGGTGCGCATTTTTGGGGGTGTGTTACATTACATTCACTAGTAGGAGTGAGAAAAACATCACGGGGTGGTTTGAATCGGAGGGTCTGAATTATGATAGGCAGTGAGTGGCAATGTAGGATGGAGAAAAGCACCGCGGGGTGGTCAGCATGGGGAGGTCATGGAACATGCAGTGGCAATGTAGGATAGGTTTCTGAAAAACATCGCGGGGTGATGCGCATTGTATGGGTGTGTGTTACATTACATTCACTAGTAGGAGTGAGAAAAACATCACGTGGTGGTGCGCATTGTATGGGTGTGTGTTACATTACATTCACTAGTAGGAGTGAGAAAAACATCACAGGGTGGTGTGAATCGGAGGGTCTGAATTAGGATAGGCAGTGAGTGGCAATGTAGAATGGTGAAAAGCACCGCACGGTGGTCAAAATGTGGAGGTCAGGGAACATGCAGTTTCAATGTAGGATAGGTTTCTGTAAAACACCGCGGGGTGTTGCGCATTGTATGTGTGTGTGTTACATTACATTCACAAGTAGGAGTGAGAAAAACATCACGGGGTGGTTTGAATCGGAGGGTCTCAATTAGGATAGGCAGTGAGTGGCAATGTAGGATGGAGAAAAGCACCGCAGGGTGGTTAGCATGGGGAGGTCAGGGAACATGCAGTGGCAATGTAGGATAGGTTTCTGAAAAACATCGCGGGGTGGTGCGCATTGTATGGGTGTGTGTTAAATTACATTCACTAGTAGGAGTGAGAAAGACATCACGGGGTGGTGCGCATTGTATAGGTGTGTGTTACATTACATTCAGTAGTAGGAGTGAGAAAACACACGGGGTGTTGTGAATCGGAGGGTATGAATTAGGATAGGCAGTGAGTGGCAATGTAGGATGCAGAAAAGCAAGGCGAGGTGGTCAGCATGGGGAGGTCAGGGAATTTGCAGTGGCAAAGTAGGATAGGTTTCTGAAAAACATAGCGGGGTGTTGCGCATTGTATCGGTGTGTGTTACATTACATTCACTAGTAGGAGTGAGAAAAACATCACGGGGTGGTGTGAATCGGAGGGTCTGAATTAGGATAGGCAGTGAGTGGCAATGCAGGATGGAGAAAAGCACCGCGGGGTCGTCAGCATGGGGAGGTCAGGGAACATGCAGTGGCAAAGTAGGATAGGTTTCTGAAAAACATAGCGGGGTGGTGCGCATTGTATGGGTGTGTGTTACATTACATTCACTAGTAGGAGTGAGAAAAACATCACGGGGTGGTGTGAATCGGAGCATCTGAATTAGGATAGGCAGTGAGTGGCAATGTAGGATGGAGAAAAGCACCGAGGGGTGGTCAGCATGGGGAGGTCAGGGAACATGCAGTGGCAATGTAGGATAGGTTTCTGAAAAACATAGCGGGGTGGTGCGCATTTTATGGGTGTGTGTTACATTACATTCACTAGTAGGAGTGAGAAAAACATCACGGGGTGGTGCGCAATGTATGGGTGTGTGTTACATTACATTCACTAGTAGGAGTGAGAAAAACATCACGGGGTAGTGCCCATTGTATGGGTGTGTGTTACATTACATTCACAAGTAGGAGTGAGAAAAACATCACGGGGTGGTGCGCATTGTATGGGTGTGTGTTACATTACATTCACTAGTAGGAGTGAGAAAAACATCACGGAGTGGTGTGAATCGGAGGGTCTGAATTAGGATAATCAGTGAGTGGCAATGTAGGATGGAGAAAAGCACTGCGGGGGGTCAGCATGGGGAGGTCAGGGAACACGCAGTTGCAATATAGGATAGGTTGCTGAAAAACATCGCGTGGTGGTGCGCATTGTATGTGTGTGTGTTACATTACATTCACAAGTAGGAGTGAGAAAAACATCACGGGGTGGTGTGAATCGGAGGGTCTGAATTAGGAGAGGCAGTGAGTGGCAATGTAGGATGGAGAAACGCACCGCGGGGTGGTCAGCATGGGGAGGTGAGGGAACATGCAGTGGCAATGGAGGATGGGTTTCTGAAAAACATCGCGGGGTGGTGCGCATTGTATGGGTGTGTGTTACATTACATTCACTAGTAGTAGTGAGAAAGACATCACGGGGTGGTGCGCATTGTATAGGTGTGTGTTACATTACATTCAGTAGTAGGAGTGAGAAAAACATCACGGGGTGTTGTGAATCGGAGGGTATGAATTAGGATAGGCAGTGAGTGGCAATGTAGGATGGAGAAAAGCAAGGCGAGGTGGTCAGCATGGGGAGGTCAGGGAACATGCAGTGGCAAAGTAGGATAGGTTTCTGAAAAACATAGCAGGGTGGTGCGCATTGTATGGGTGTGTGTTACATTACATTCACTAGTAGGAGTGAGAAAAACATCACGGGGTGGTGTGAATCGGAGCGTCTGAATTAGGATAGGCAGTGAGTGGCAATATAGGATGGAGTAAAACACCGCGTGGTGGTCAGCATGGGGAGGTCAGGGAACATGCAGAAGCCATGTAGGATAGGTTTCTGAAAAACATCGCGGGGTGATGCACATTGTATGGGTGTGTGTTACATTACATTCACTAGTAGGAGTGAGAAAAACATCACGTGGTGGTGCGCATTGTATGGGTGTGTGTTACATTACATTCACTAGTAGGAGTGAGAAAAACATCACGGGGTGGTGTGAATCGGAGGGTCTGAATTAGGATAGGCAGTGAGTGGCAATGTAGGATGGAGAAAAGCACCGCGGGGTGGTCAGCATGTGGAGGTCAGGAAACATGCAGTGGCAATGTACGATTGGTTTATGAAAAACATCGAGGGGTGGTGCGCATTGTATGGGTGTGTGTTACATTACATTCACTAGTAGGAGTGAGAAAAACATCACGGGGTGGTGCGCATTGTATGGGTGTGTGTTACATTACATTCACAACTAGGAGTGAGAAAAACATCACGGGGTGGTGCGCATTGTATGGGTGTGTGTTACATTACATTCAGTAGTAGGAGTGAGAAAAACATCACGGGGTGCTGTGAATCGGAGGGTCTGAATTAGGAGAGGCAGTGAGTGGCAATGTAGGATGGAGAAAAGCACCGCGGGGTCGTCAGCATGGGGAGGTCAGGGAACATGCAGTGGCAATGTAGGATAGGTTTCTGAAAAACATCGCGGGGTGGTGCGCATTTTATGGGTGTGTGTTACATTACATTGACTAGTAGGAGTGAGAAAAACATCACGGGGTGGTGTGAATCGGAGGGTCTGAATTAGGAGAGGCAGTGAGTGGCAATGTAGGATGGAGAAAAGCACCGCGGGGTGGTCAGCATGGGGAGGTCAGGGAACATGCAGTGGCAATGTAGGATAGGTTTCTGAAAAATATCGAGGCGTGGTGCGCATTGTATGGGTGTGAGTTACATTACATTCACTAGTAGGCGTGAGAAAAACATCACGGGGTGGTGCGCATTGTATGGGTGTGTGTTACATTACATTCACTAGTAGGAGTGAGAAAAACATCACGGGGTGGTGTGAATCGGAGGGTCTGAATTAGGATAGGCAGTGAGTGGCAATGTAGGATGGAGAAAAGCACCGCGGGGCGGTCACCATGGGAAGGTCAGGGAACCTGCTGTGGCAATGTAGGATAGGTTTCTGAAAAACATCGCGGGGTGGTGCGCATTGTATGTGTGTGTGTTACATTACATACACTAGTAGGAGTGAGAAAAACATCACGGGGTGGTGCGCATTGTATGGGTGTGTTTTACATTACATTCACTAGTAGGAGTGAGAAAAACATCACGGGGTGGTGTGAATCGGAGGGTCTGAATTAGGATAGGCAGTGAGTGGCAATGTAGGATGGAGAAAAGCACCGCGGGGTGGTCAGCATGGGGAGGTCAGGGAACATGCAGTGGCAATGTAGGATAGGTTTCTGAAAAACATTGCGGGGTGGTGCGCATTGTATGGGTGTGTGTTACATTACATTGACTAGTAGGAGTGAGAAAAACATCACGGAGTGGTGTGAATCGGAGGGTCTGAATTAGGATAGGCAGTGAGTGGCAATGTAGGATGGAGAAAAGCACCGCTGGTTGGTCAGCATGGGGAGGTCCGGGAACATGCAGTGGCAATGTAGGATAGGTTTCTGAAAAACATCGAGGCGTGGTGCGCATTGTATGGGTGTGTGTTACATTACATTCACTAGTAGGAGTGAGAAAAACATCACTGGGTGGTGCGCAATGTATGGGTGTGTGTTACATTACATTCACTAGTAGGAGTGAGAAAAACATCACGGGGTGGTGCACATTGTATTGGTGTGTGTTACATTACATTCACTAGTAGGAGTGAGAAAAACATCATGGGGAGGTGTGAATCAGTGGGTCTGAATTAGGATAGGCAGTGAGTGGCAATGTAGGATGGAGAAAAGCACCGCGGGGTGGTCAGCATGGGGAGGTCAGGGAACATGCAGTGGCAATGTAGGATAGTTTTCTGAAAAACATTGCGGGGTGGTGCGCATTGTATGGGTGTGTGTTACATTACATTCACTAGTAGGAGTGAGAAAAACATCACGAGTTGGTGCGCATTGTATGGGTTTGTGTTGCATTACATTCACTAGTAGGAGTGAGAAAAACATCACGGGGTGGTGTGAATCGGAGGGTCTGAATTAGGATAGGCAGTGAGTGGCAATATAGGATGGAGAAAAGCACCGCCGGGCGGTCAGCATGGGGAGGTCAGGGAACCTGCAGTGGCAATGTAGGATAGGTTTGTGAAAAACATCGCGGGGTGGTGCGCATTGTATGTGTGTGTGTTACATTACATACACTAGTAGGAGTGAGAAAAACATCACGGGGTGGTGCGCATTGTATGGGTGTGTTTTACATTACATTCACTAGTAGGAGTGAGAAAAACATCACGGGGTGGTGTGAATCGGAGGGTCTGAATTAGGATAGGCAGTGAGTGGCAATTTAGGATGGAGAAAAGCACCGCGCGGTGGTCAGCATGGGGAGGTCAGGGAACATGCAGTGGCAATGTAGGATAGGTTTCTGAAAAACATCGCGGGGTGGTGCGCATTGTATGGGTGTGTGTTACATTATATTGATTAGTAGGAGTGAGAAAAACATCACGGAGTGGTGTGAATCGGAGGGTCTGAATTAGGATAGGCAGTGAGTGGCAATGTAGGATGGAGAAAAGCACCGCGGGTTGGTCAGCATGGGGAGGTCCAGGAACATGCAGTGGCAATGTAGGATAGGTTACTGAAAAACATCGAGGCGTGGTGCGCATTGTATGGATGTGTGTTACATTACATTCACTAGTAGGAGTGAGAAAAAAATCACGGGGTGGTGCGCAATGTATGGGTGTGTGTTACATTACATTCACTAGTAGGAGTGATAAAAACATCACGGGGTGGTGCGCATTGTATTGCTGTGTGTTACATTACATTCACTAGTAGGAGTGAGAAAAACATCATGGGGAGGTGTGAATCGGTGGGTCTGAATTAGGATAGGCAGTGAGTGGCAATGTAGGATGGAGAAAAGCACCGCGGGGTGGTCAGCATGGGGAGGTCAGGGAACCTGCAGTGGCAATGTAGGATAGGTTTATGAAAAACATCGCGAGGTGGTGCTCATTGTATGTGTGTGTGTTACATTACATACACTAGTAGGAGTGAGAAAAACATCACGGGGTGGTGCGCATTGTATGGGTGTGTTTTACATTACATTCACTAGTAGGAGTGAGAAAACATCACGGGGTGGTGTGAATCCTAGTGTCTGAATTAGGATAGGCAGGAAGTGGCAATGTAGGATCGAGAAAAGCACCGCGGGGTGGTCAGCATGGGGAGGTCAGGGAACATGCAGTGGCAATGTAGGATAGGTTTCTGAAAAACATCGCGGGGTGGTGCGTATTGTATGGGTGTGTGTTACATTACATTGACTAGTAGGAGTGAGAAAAACATCATGGAGTGGTGTGAATCGGAGGGTCTGAATTAGGATAGGCAGTGAGTGGCAATGTAGGATGGAGAAAAGCACCACGGGTTGGTCAGCATGGGGAGGTCCGGGAACATGCAGTGGCAATGTAGGATAGGTTTCTGAAAAACATCGAGGCGTGGTGCGCATTGTATGGGTGTGTGTTACATTACATTCACTAGTAGGAGTGACAAAAACATCACGGGGTGGTGCGCAATGTATGGGTGTGTGTTACATTACATTCACTAGTAGGAGTGAGAAAAACATCACGGGGTGGTGCGCATTGTATTGGTGTGTGTTACATTACATTCACTAGTAGGAGTGAGAAAAACATCATGGGGAGGTGTGAATCGGTGGGTCTGAATTAGGATAGGCAGTGAGTGGCAATGTAGGATGGAGAAAAGCACCGCGGGTTGGTCAGCATGGGGAGGTCCGGGAACATGCAGTGGCAATGTAGGATAGGTTTCTGAAAAACATCGAGGCGTGGTGCGCATTGTATGGGTGTGTGTTACATTACATTCACTAGTATGAGTGAGAAGAACATCACGGTGTGGTGCGCAATGTATGGGTGTGTGTTACATTACATTCACTAGTAGGAGTGAGAAAAACATCACGGGGTGGTGCGCATTGTATTGGTGTGTGTTACATTACATTCACTAGTAGGAGTGAAAAAAACATCATGGGGAGGTGTGAATTGGTGGGTCTGAATTAGGATAGGCAGTGAGAGGCAATGTAGGATGGAGAAAAGCACCGCGGGGTGGTCAGCATTGGGAGGTCAGGGAACATGCAGTGGCAATGTAGGATAGTTTTCTGAAAAACATCGCGGGGTGGTGCGCATTGTATGGGTGTGTGTTACATTACATTCACTAGTAGGAGTGAGAAAAACATCATGGGGTGGTGCGCATTGTATGGGTGTGTGTTACATTACATTCACTAGTAGGAGTGAGAATGACATCACGGGGTGGTGCGCATTGTATGGGTGTGTGTTACATTACATTGACTAGTAGGAGTGAGAAAAACATCACGGAGTGGTGTGAATCGGAGGTTCTGAATTAGGATAGGCAGTGAGTGGCAATGTAGGATGGAGAAAAGCACCACGGGTTGGTCAGCATGGGGAGTTCCGGTAACATGCAGTGGCAATGTAGGATAGGTTTCTGAAAAATATCGAGGCGTGGTGCGCATTGTATGGGTGTGTGTTACATTACATTCACTAGTAGGAGTGAGAAAAACATCACGGGGTGGTGCGCATTGTATTGGTGTGTGTTACATTACATTCACTAGTAGGAGTGAGAAAAACATCATGGGGAGGTGTGAATCAGTTGGTCTGAATTAGGATAGGCAGTGAGTGGCAATGTAGGATGGAGAAAAGCACCGCGGGGTGGTCAGCATGGGGAGGTCAGGGAACATGCAGTGGCAATGTAGGATAGTTTTCTGAAAAACATTGCGGGGTGGTGCGCATTGTATGGGTGTGTGTTACATTACATTCACTAGTAGGAGTGAGAAAAACATCACGAGGTGGTGCGAATTGTATGGGTTTGTGCTGCATTACATTCACTAGTAGGAGTGAGAAAAACATCACGGGGTGGTGTGAATCGGAGGGACTGAATTAGGATAGGCAGTGAGTGGCAATGTAGGATGGAGAAAAGCACAGCGGGGCGGTCAGCATGGGGAGGTCAGGGAACCTGCAGTGGCAATGTAGGATAGGTTTCTGAAAAATATCGCGGGGTGGTGCGCATTGTATGGGTGTGTGTTACATTACATTGACTAGTAGGAGTGAGAAAAACATCACGGAGTGGTGTGAATCGGAGGGTCTGAATTAGGATAGGCAGTGAGTGGCAATGTAGGATGGAGAAAAGCACCGCGGGTTGGTCAGCATGGGGAGGTCTGGGAACATGCAGTGGCAATGTAGGATTGGTTTCTGAAAAACATCGATGCGTGGTGCGCATTGTATGGGTGTGTGTTACATTACATTCACTAGCAGGAGTGAGAAAAACATCACGGGGTGGTGCGCAATGTATGGGTGTGTGTTACATTACATTCACTAGTAGGAGTGAGAAAAACTTCACGGGGTGGTGCGCATTGTATTAGTGTGTGTTACATTACATTCACTAGTAGGAGTGAGAAAAACATCATGGGGAGGTGTGAATCGGTGGGTCTGAATTAGGATAGGCAGTGAGTGGCAATGTAGGATGGAGAAAAGCACCGCGGGGTGGTCAGCATGGGGAGGTCAGGGAACATGCAGTGGCAATGTAGGATAGTTTTCTGAAAAACATTGCGGGGTGGTGCGCATTGTATGGGTGTGTGTTACATTACATTCACTAGTAGGAGTGAGAAAAACATCACGAGGTGGTGCACATTGTATGGGATTGTGTTGCATTACATTCACTAGTAGGAGTGAGAAAAACATCACGGGGTGGTGTGAATCGGAGGGTCTGAATTAGGATAGGCAGTGAGTGGCAATGTAGGATGGAGAAAAGCACCGCGGGGCGGTCAGCATGGGGAGGTCAGGGATCCTGCAGTGGCAATGTAGGATAGGTTTCTGAAAAACATCGCGGGGTGGTGCGCATTGTATGTGTGTGTGTTACATTACATACACTAGTAGGAGTGAGAAAAAAAAATCACGGGGTGGTGCGAATTGTATGGGTGTGTTTTACATTACATTCACTAGTAGGAGTGAGAAAAACATCACGGGGTGGTGTGAATCGGAGGGTCTGAATTAGGATAGGCAGTGAGTGGCAATGTAGAATGGAGAAAAGCACCGCGGGGAGGTCAGCATGGGGAGGTCAGGGAACATGCAGTGGCAATGTAGGATAGGTTTCTGAAAAACATCGCGGGGTGGTGCGCATTGTATGGGTGTGTGTTACATTACATTGACTAGTAGGAGTGAGAAAAACATCACGGAGTGGTGTGAATCGGAGGGTCTGAATTAGGATAGGCAGTGAGTGGCAATGTAGGATGGAGAAAAGCACCGCGGGGTGGTCAGCATGGGGAGGTCAGGGAACATGCAGTGGCAATGTAGGATAGTTTTCTGTAAAACATTGCGGGGTAGTGCGCATAGTATCGGTGTGTGTTACATTACATTCACTAGTAGGAGTGAGAAAAACATCACGAGGTGGTGCGCATTGTATGGGTTTGTGTTGCATTACATTCACTAGTAGGAGTGAGAAAAACATCACGGGGTGGTGTGAATCGGAGGGTCTGAATTATGATAGGCAGTGAGTGGCATTGTAGGATGGAGAAAAGCACCGCGGGGCGGTCAGCATGGGGAGGTCAGGGAACCTGCAGTGGCAATGTAGGATAGGTTTATGAAAAACATCGCGGGGTGGTGCTCATTGTATGTGTGTGTGTTACATTACATACACTAATAGGAGTGAGAAAAACATCACGGGGTGGTGCGCACTGTATGGGTGTGTTTTACATTACATTCACTAGTAGGAGTGAGAAAAACATCACTGGGTGGTGTGAATCGGAGGGTCTGAATTAGGATAGGCAGTGAGTGGCAATGTAGGATGGAGAAAAGCACCGCAGGGTGGTCAGCATGGGGAGGTCAGGGAACATGCAGTGGCAATGTAGGATAGGTTTCTGAAAAACATCGCGGGGTGGTGCGCATTGTATGGGTGTGTGTTACATTACATTGACTAGTAGGAGTGAGAAAAACATCATGGAGTGGTGTGAATCGGAGGTCTGAATTAGGATAGGCAGTGAGTGGCAATGTAGGATGGAGAAAAGCACCGCGGGTTGGTCAGCATGGGGACGTCCGGGAACATGCAGTGGCAATGTAGGATAGGTTTCTGAAAAACATCGAGGTGTGGTGCGCAATGTATGGGTGTGTGTTACATTACATTCACTAGTAGGAGTGAGAAAAACATCACGGGGTGGTGCGCAATGTATGGGTGTGTGTTACATTACATTCACTAGTAGGAGTGAGAAAAACATCACGGGGTGGTGCGCATTGTATTGGTGTGTGTTACATTACATTCACTAGTAGGAGTGAGAAAAACATCATGGGGAGGTGTGAATCGGTGGGTCTGAATTAGGATAGGCAGTGAGTGGCAATGTAGGATGGAGAAAAGCACCGCGGGTTGGTCAGCATGGGGATGTCCGGGAACATGCAGTGGCAATGTAGGATAGGTTTCTGAAAAACATCGAGGCGTGGTGCGCATTGTATGGGTGTGTGTTACATTACATTCACTAGTAGGAGTGAGAAAAACATCACGGGGTGGTGCGCAATGTATGGGTGTGTGTTACATTACATTCACTAGTAGGAGTGAGAAAAACATCACATGGTGGTGCGCATTTTTGGGGGTGTGTTACATTACATTCACTAGTAGGAGTGAGAAAAACATCACGTGGTGGTGCGCATTGTATGGGTGTGTGTTACATTACATTCACTAGTAGGAGTGAGAAAAACATCACAGGGTGGTGTGAATCGGAGGGTCTGAATTAGGATAGGCAGTGAGTGGCAATGTAGAATGGTGAAAAGCACCGCACGGTGGTCAAAATGTGGAGGTCAGGGAACATGCAGTTTCAATGTAGGATAGGTTTCTGTAAAACACCGCGGGGTGTTGCGCATTGTATGTGTGTGTGTTACATTACATTCACAAGTAGGAGTGAGAAAAACATCACGGGGTGGTTTGAATCGGAGGGTCTGAATTAGGATAGGCAGTGAGTGGCAATGTAGGATGGAGAAAAGCACCGCGGGGTGGTCAGCATGGGGAGGTCATGGAACATGCAGTGGCAATGTAGGATAGGTTTCTGAAAAACATCGCGGGGTGATGCGCATTGTATGGGTGTGTGTTACATTACATTCACTAGTAGGAGTGAGAAAAACATCACGTGGTGGTGCGCATTGTATGGGTGTGTGTTACATTACATTCACTAGTAGGAGTGAGAAAAACATCACAGGGTGGTGTGAATCGGAGGGTCTGAATTAGGATAGGCAGTGAGTGGCAATGTAGAATGGTGAAAAGCACCGCACGGTGGTCAAAATGTGGAGGTCAGGGAACATGCAGTTTCAATGTAGGATAGGTTTCTGTAAAACACCGCGGGGTGTTGCGCATTGTATGTGTGTGTGTTACATTACATTCACAAGTAGGAGTGAGAAAAACATCACGGGGTGGTTTGAATCGGAGGGTCTCAATTAGGATAGGCAGTGAGTGGCAATGTAGGATGGAGAAAAGCACCGCAGGGTGGTTAGCATGGGGAGGTCAGGGAACATGCAGTGGCAATGTAGGATAGGTTTCTGAAAAACATCGCGGGGTGGTGCGCATTGTATGGGTGTGTGTTAAATTACATTCACTAGTAGGAGTGAGAAAGACATCACGGGGTGGTGCGCATTGTATAGGTGTGTGTTACATTACATTCAGTAGTAGGAGTGAGAAAACACACGGGGTGTTGTGAATCGGAGGGTATGAATTAGGATAGGCAGTGAGTGGCAATGTAGGATGCAGAAAAGCAAGGCGAGGTGGTCAGCATGGGGAGGTCAGGGAATTTGCAGTGGCAAAGTAGGATAGGTTTCTGAAAAACATAGCGGGGTGTTGCGCATTGTATCGGTGTGTGTTACATTACATTCACTAGTAGGAGTGAGAAAAACATCACGGGGTGGTGTGAATCGGAGGGTCTGAATTAGGATAGGCAGTGAGTGGCAATGCAGGATGGAGAAAAGCACCGCGGGGTCGTCAGCATGGGGAGGTCAGGGAACATGCAGTGGCAAAGTAGGATAGGTTTCTGAAAAACATAGCGGGGTGGTGCGCATTGTATGGGTGTGTGTTACATTACATTCACTAGTAGGAGTGAGAAAAACATCACGGGGTGGTGTGAATCGGAGCATCTGAATTAGGATAGGCAGTGAGTGGCAATGTAGGATGGAGAAAAGCACCGAGGGGTGGTCAGCATGGGGAGGTCAGGGAACATGCAGTGGCAATGTAGGATAGGTTTCTGAAAAACATAGCGGGGTGGTGCGCATTTTATGGGTGTGTGTTACATTACATTCACTAGTAGGAGTGAGAAAAACATCACGGGGTGGTGCGCAATGTATGGGTGTGTGTTACATTACATTCACTAGTAGGAGTGAGAAAAACATCACGGGGTAGTGCCCATTGTATGGGTGTGTGTTACATTACATTCACAAGTAGGAGTGAGAAAAACATCACGGGGTGGTGCGCATTGTATGGGTGTGTGTTACATTACATTCACTAGTAGGAGTGAGAAAAACATCACGGAGTGGTGTGAATCGGAGGGTCTGAATTAGGATAATCAGTGAGTGGCAATGTAGGATGGAGAAAAGCACTGCGGGGGGTCAGCATGGGGAGGTCAGGGAACACGCAGTTGCAATATAGGATAGGTTGCTGAAAAACATCGCGTGGTGGTGCGCATTGTATGTGTGTGTGTTACATTACATTCACAAGTAGGAGTGAGAAAAACATCACGGGGTGGTGTGAATCGGAGGGTCTGAATTAGGAGAGGCAGTGAGTGGCAATGTAGGATGGAGAAACGCACCGCGGGGTGGTCAGCATGGGGAGGTGAGGGAACATGCAGTGGCAATGGAGGATGGGTTTCTGAAAAACATCGCGGGGTGGTGCGCATTGTATGGGTGTGTGTTACATTACATTCACTAGTAGTAGTGAGAAAGACATCACGGGGTGGTGCGCATTGTATAGGTGTGTGTTACATTACATTCAGTAGTAGGAGTGAGAAAAACATCACGGGGTGTTGTGAATCGGAGGGTATGAATTAGGATAGGCAGTGAGTGGCAATGTAGGATGGAGAAAAGCAAGGCGAGGTGGTCAGCATGGGGAGGTCAGGGAACATGCAGTGGCAAAGTAGGATAGGTTTCTGAAAAACATAGCAGGGTGGTGCGCATTGTATGGGTGTGTGTTACATTACATTCACTAGTAGGAGTGAGAAAAACATCACGGGGTGGTGTGAATCGGAGCGTCTGAATTAGGATAGGCAGTGAGTGGCAATATAGGATGGAGTAAAACACCGCGTGGTGGTCAGCATGGGGAGGTCAGGGAACATGCAGAAGCCATGTAGGATAGGTTTCTGAAAAACATCGCGGGGTGATGCACATTGTATGGGTGTGTGTTACATTACATTCACTAGTAGGAGTGAGAAAAACATCACGTGGTGGTGCGCATTGTATGGGTGTGTGTTACATTACATTCACTAGTAGGAGTGAGAAAAACATCACGGGGTGGTGTGAATCGGAGGGTCTGAATTAGGATAGGCAGTGAGTGGCAATGTAGGATGGAGAAAAGCACCGCGGGGTGGTCAGCATGTGGAGGTCAGGAAACATGCAGTGGCAATGTACGATTGGTTTATGAAAAACATCGAGGGGTGGTGCGCATTGTATGGGTGTGTGTTACATTACATTCACTAGTAGGAGTGAGAAAAACATCACGGGGTGGTGCGCATTGTATGGGTGTGTGTTACATTACATTCACAACTAGGAGTGAGAAAAACATCACGGGGTGGTGCGCATTGTATGGGTGTGTGTTACATTACATTCAGTAGTAGGAGTGAGAAAAACATCACGGGGTGCTGTGAATCGGAGGGTCTGAATTAGGAGAGGCAGTGAGTGGCAATGTAGGATGGAGAAAAGCACCGCGGGGTCGTCAGCATGGGGAGGTCAGGGAACATGCAGTGGCAATGTAGGATAGGTTTCTGAAAAACATCGCGGGGTGGTGCGCATTTTATGGGTGTGTGTTACATTACATTGACTAGTAGGAGTGAGAAAAACATCACGGGGTGGTGTGAATCGGAGGGTCTGAATTAGGAGAGGCAGTGAGTGGCAATGTAGGATGGAGAAAAGCAACGCGGGGTGGTCAGCATGGGGAGGTCAGGGAACATGCAGTGGCAATGTAGGATAGGTTTCTGAAAAACATCGCGGGGTGGTGCGCATTGTATGGGTGTGTGTTACATTACATTCACTAGTAAGAGTGAGAAAGACATAACGGGGTGGTGCGCATTGTATAGGTGTTTGTTACATTACATTCAGTTGAGGGAGTGAGAAAAACATCACGGGGTTGTGCGCATTGTATGGGTGTGTGTTACATTACATTCACTAGTAGGAGTGAGAAAAACATCACGGGGTGGTGTGAATCGGAGGGTCTGAATTAGGATAGGCAGTGAGTGGCAATGTAGGATGGAGAAAAGCACCGCGGGGTGGTCAGCATGGGGAGGTCAGGGAACATGCAGTGGCAATGTAGGATAGGTTTCTGAAAAACATCGCGGGGTGGTGCGCATTGTATGGGTGTGTGTTACATTACATTCACTAGTAGGAGTGAGAAAGACATCACGGGTTGGTGCGCATTGTATAGGTGTGTGTTACATTACATTCAGTAGTAGGAGTGAGAAAAACATCACGGGGTGTTGTGAATCGGAGGGTATGAATTAGGATATGCAGTGAGTGGCAATGTAGGATGGAGAAAATCAAGGCGAGGTGGTCAGCATGGTGAGGTCAGGGAACGTGCAGTGGCAAAGTAGGATAGGTATCTGAAAAACATAGTGGGGTGGTGCGCATTGTATGGGTGTGTGTTACATTACATTCACTAGTAGGAGTGAGAAAAACATCACGGGGTGGTGTGAATCGGAGCGTCTGAATTAGGATAGGCAGTGAGTGGCAATGTAGGATGGAGTAAAGCACCGCGGGGTAGTTAGCATGGGGAGGTCAGGGAACATGCAGTAGCCATGTAGGATAGGTTTCTGAAAAACATTGCGGGGTGATGCGCATTGTATGGGTGTGTTTTACATTACATTCACTAGTAGGAGTGAGAAAAACATCACGTGGTGGTGCGCATTGTATGGGTGTGTGTTACATTACATTCAGTAGTAGGAGTGAGAAAAACATCACGGGGTGGTGTGAATCGGAGGGTCTGAATTAGGATAGGCAGTGAGTGGCAATGTAGGATGGAGAATAGCACCGCGGGGTGGTCAGCATGGGGAGGTCCGGGAACATGCAGTGGCAAAGTATGATAGGTTTCTGAAAAACATCGCAGGCTGGTGCGCATTGTATGGGTGTGTGTTACATTACATTCACTAGTAGGAGTGAGAAAAACATCACGGGGTGGTGCGCATTGTATGGGTGTGTGTTACATTACATTCACTAGTAGGAGTGAGAAAATCATCACGGGGTGGTGCGCATTGTATGGGTGTGTGTTACATTACATTCACTAGTAGGAGTGAGAAAAACATCACAGGGTGGTGTGAATCGGAGGGTCTGAATTAGGATAGGCAGTGAGTGGCAATGTAGGATGGAAAAAAGCACCGCGGGGTGGTCAGCATGGGGAGGTCAGGGAACATGCAGTGGCAATGTAGGATAGGTTTCTGAAAAACAGCGCGGGGTGGTGCGCATTGTATGGGTGTGTGTTACATTACATTGACTAGTAGGAGTGAGAAAAACATCACGGGGTGGTGTGAATCGGAGGGTCTGAATTAGGATAGGCAGTGAGTGGCAATGTAGGATGGAGAAAAGCACCGCGGGTTGGTCAGCATGGGAAGGTCAGGGAACATGCAGTGGCAATGTAGGATAGGTTTCTGAAAAACATCGAGGGGTGGTGCGCATTGTATAGGTGTGTGCTACATTACATTCACTAGTAGGAGTGAGAAACACATCACGGTGTGGTGCGCATTGTATGGGTGTGTGTTACATTACATTCACTAGTAGGAGTGAATAAAACATCACGGGGTGGTGCGCATTGTATGGGTGTGTGTTACATTACATTCACTAGTAGGAGTGAGAAAGACATCACGGGGTGGTGCGCATTGTATAGGTGTGTGTTACATTACATTCAGTTGAATGAGTGAGAAAAACATCACGGTGTGGTGCGAATTGTATGGGTGTGTGTTACATTACATTCACAAGTAGGAGTGAGAAAAACATCACGGGGTGGTGTGAATCGGAGGGTCTGAATTAGGAGAGGCAGTGAGTGGCATTGTAGGATGGAGAAAAGCACCGCGGGGTGGTCAGCATGGGGAGGTCAGGGAACATGCAGTGGCAATGTAGGATAGGTTTCTGAAAAACATCGCGGGGTGGTGCGCATTGTATGGGTGTGTGTTACATTACATTCACTAGTAAGAGTGAGAAAGACATCACGGGGTGGTGCGCATTGTATAGGTGTTTGTTATATTGCATTCAGTTGAGGGAGTGAGAAAAACATCACGGGGTTGTGCGCATTGAATGGGTGTGTGTTACATTCCATACACTAGTAGGAGTGAGAAAAACATCACGGGGTGGTGTGAATCGGAGCGTCTGAATTAGGATAGGCAGTGAGTGGCAATGTAGGATGGAGAAAAGCACCGCGGGGTGGTCAGCATGGAGAGGTCAGGGAACATGCAGTGGCAATGTCGGATAGGTTTCTGAAAAACATCGCGGGGTGGTGCGCATTGTATGGGTGTGTGTTACATTACATTCACTAGTAGGAGTGAGAAAGACATCACGGGGTGGTGCGCATTGTATAGGTGTGTGTTACAATACATTCAGTAGTAGGAGTGAGAAAAACATCACGGGGTGTTGTGAATCGGAGGGTATGAATTAGGATAGGCAGTGAGTGGCAATGTAGGATGGAGAAAAGCAAGGCGAGGTGGTCAGCATGGGGAGGTCAGGGAACGTGCAGTGGCAAAGTAGGATAGATATCTGAAAAACATAGCGGGGTGGTGCGCATTGTATGGGTGTGTGTTACATTACATTCACTAGTAGGAGTGAGAAACACATCACGGGGTGGTGTGAATCGGAGCGTCTGAATTAGGATAGGCAGTGAGTGGCAATGTAGGATGGAGTAAAGCACCGCGGGGTGGTCAGCATGGGGAGGTCAGGGAACATGCAGTAGCCATGTAGGATAGGTTTCTGAAAAACATCGCGGGGTGATGCGCATTGTATGGGTGTGTTTTACATTACATTCACTAGTAGGAGTGAGAAAACATCACGTGGTGGTGCGCATTGTATGGGTGTGTGTTACATTACATTCAGTAGTAGGAGTGAGAAAAACATCACGGGGTGGTGTGAATCGGAGGGTCTGAATTAGGATAGGCAGTGAGTGGCAATGTAGGATGGAGAAAAGCACCGCGGGGTGGTCAGCATGGGGAGGTCAGGGAACATGCAGTGGCAAAGTATGATAGGTTTCTGAAAAACATCGCAGGCTGGTGCGCATTGTATGGGTGTGTATTACATTACATTCACTAGTAGGAGTGAGAAAACATCACGGGTGGTGCGCATTGTATGGGTGTGTGTTACATTACATTCACTATTAGGAGTGAGAAATCATCACGGGGTGGTGCGCATTGTATGGGTGTGTGTTACATTACATTCACTAGTAGGAGTGAGAAAACATCACAGGGTGGTGTGAATCGGAGGGTCTGAATTAGGATAGGCAGTGAGTGGCAATGTAGGATGGAGAAAAGCACCGCGGGGTGGTCAGCATGGCGAGGTCAGGGAACATGCAGTGGCAATGTAGGATAGGTTTCTGAAAACAGCGCGGGGTGGTGCGCATTGTATGGGTGTGTGTTACATTACATTGACTAGTAGGAGTGAGAAAAACATCACGGGGTGGTGTGAATCGGAGGGTCTGAATTAGGATAGGCAGTGAGTGGCAATGTAGGATGGAGAAAAGCACCGCGGGTTGGTCAGCATGGGGAGGTCAGGGAACATGCAGTGGCAATGTAGGATAGGTTTCTGAAAAACATCGAGGGGTGGTGTGCATTGTATAGGTGTGTGTTACATTACATTCACTAGTAGGAGTGAGAACCACATCACGGTGTGGTGCGCATTGTATGGGTGTGTGTTACATTACATTCACTAGTAGGAGTGAATAAAACATCACGTGGTGGTGCGCATTGTATGGGTGTGTGTTACATTACATTCACTAGTAAGAGTGAGAAAGACATCACGGGGTGGTGCGCATTGTATAGGTGTTTGTTATATTGCATTCAGTTGAGGGAGTGAGAAAAACATCACGGGGTTGTGCGCATTGAATGGGTGTGTGTTACATTACATACACTAGTAGGAGTGAGAAAAACATCACGGGGTGGTTTGAATCGGAGGGTCTGAATTAGGATAGGCAGTGAGTGGCAATGTAGGATGGAGAAAAGCACCGCGGGGTGGTCGGCATGGAGAGGTCAGGGAACATGCAGTGGCAATGTAGGATAGGTTTCTGAAAAACATCGCGGGGTGGTGCGCATTGTATGGGTGTGTGTTACATTACATTCACTAGTAGGAGTGAGAAAGACATCACGGGGTGGTGCGCATTGTATAGGTGTGTGTTACAATACATTCAGTAGTAGGAGTGAGAAAAACATCACGGGGTGTTGTGAATCGGAGGGTATGAATTAGGATAGGCAGTGAGTGGCAATGTAGGATGGAGAAAAGCAAGGCGAGGTGGTCAGCATGGGGAGGTCAGGGAACGTGCAGTGGCAAAGTAGGATAGGTTTCTGAAAAACATAGCGGGGTGGTGCGCATTGTATGGGTGTGTGTTACATTACATTCACTAGTAGGAGTGAGAAAAACATCACGGGGTGGTGTGAATCGGAGCGTCTGAATTAGGATAGGCAGTGAGTGGCAATGTAGGATGGAGTAAAGCACCGCGGGGTGGTCAGCATGCTGAGGTCAGGGAACATGCAGTAGCCATGTAGGATAGGTTTTGAAAAACATCGCGGGGTGATGCGCATTGTATGGGTGTGTGTTACATTACATTCACTAGTAGGAGTGAGAAAAACATCACGTGGTGGTGCGCATTTTTGGGTGTGTGTTACATTACATTCACTAGTAGGAGTGAGAAAAACATCATGGGGTGGTGTGAATCGGAGGGTCTGAATTATGATAGGCAGTGAGTGGCAATGTAGGATGGAGAAAAGAACCGCGGGGTGGTCAGCATGGGGAGGTCAGGGAACATGCAGTGGCAATGTAGGATAGGTTTCTGAAAAACATCGCGGGGTGATGCGCATTGTATGGGTGTGTGTTACATTACATTCACTAGTAGGAGTGAGAAAAACATCACGTGCTGGTGCGCATTGTATGGGTGTGTGTTAAATTACATTCACTAGTAGGAGTGAGAAAAACATCACAGGGTGGTGTGAATCGGAGGGTCTGAATTAGGATAGGCAGTGAGTGGCAATGTAGGATGGAGAAAAGCACCGCAGGGTGGTCAGCATGGGGAGGTCAGGGAACATGCAGTGGCAATGTAGGATAAGTTTCTGTAAAACACCGCGGGGTGTTGCGCATTGTATGTGCGTGTGTTACATTACATTCACAAGTAGGAGTGAGAAAAACATCACGGGGTGGTGTGAATCGGAGGGTCTCAATTAGGATAGGCAGTGAGTGGCAATGTAGGATGGAGAAAAGCACCGCGGGATGGTTAGCATGGGGAGGTCAGGGAACATGCAGTGGCAATGTAGGATAGGTTTCTGAAAAACATCGCGGGGTGGTGCGCATTGTATGGGTGTGTGTTAAATTACATTCACTAGTAGGAGTGAGAAAGACATCACGGGGTGGTGCGCATTGTATAGGTGTGTGTTACATTACATTCAGTAGTAGGAGTGAGAAAACATCACGGGGTGTTGTGAATCGGAGGGTATGAATTAGGATAGGCAGTGAGTGGCAATGTAGGATGCAGAAAAGCAAGGCGAGGTGGTCAGCATTGGGAGGTCAGGGAATTTGCAGTGGCAAAGTAGGATAGGTTTCTGAAAAACATAGCGGGGTGGTGCGCATTGTATGGGTGTGTGTTACATTACATTCACTAGTAGGAGTGAGAAAAACATCACGGGGTGGTGCGCATTGTATGGGTGTGTGTTACATTACATTCAGTAGTAGGAGTGAGAAAAACATCACGGGGTGTTGTGAATCGGAGGGTCTGAATTAGGATAGGCAGTGAGTGGCAATGTAGGATGGAGAAAAGCACCGCGGGGTGGTCAGCATGGGGAGGTCAGGGAACATGCAGTGGCAAAGTATGATAGGTTTCTGAAAAACATCGCAGGCTGGTGCTCATCGTATGGGTGTGTGTTACATTACATTCACTAGTAGGAGTGAGAAAAACATCACGGGGTGGTGCGCATTGTATGGGTGTGTGTTACATTACATTCACTAGTAGGAGTGAGAAAATCATCACGGGGTGGTGCGCATTGTATGGGTGTGTGTTACATTACATTCACTAGTAGGAGTGAGAAATACATCACAGGGTGGTGTGAATCGGAGGGTCTGAATTAGGATAGGCAGTGAGTGGCAATGTAGGATGGAGAAACGCACCGCGGGGTGGTCAGCATGGGGAGGTCAGGGAACATGCAGTGGCAATGTAGGATAGGTTTCTGAAAAACATCGCGGGGTGGTGCGCATTGTATGGGTGTGTGTTACATTACATTGACTAGTAGGAGTGAGAAAAACATCACGGGGTGGTGTGAATCGGAGGGACTGAATTAAGATAGGCAGTGAGTGGCAATGTAGGATGGAGAAAAGCACTGCGGGTTGGTCAGCATGGGGAGGTCAGGGAACATGCAGTGGCAATGTAGGATAGGTTTCTGAAAAACATCGCGGGGTGGTGCGCATTGTATAGGTGTGTGTTACATTACATTCACTAGTAGGAGTGAGAAACACATCACGGGGTGGTGCGCATAGTATGGGTGTGTGTTACATTACATTCACTAGTAGGAGTGAATAAAACATCACGGGGTGGTGCGCATTGTACGGGTGTGTGTTACATTACATTCACTAGTAGGAGTGAGAAAGACATCACGGGGTGGTGCGCATTGTATAGGTGTGTGTTACATTACATTCAGTTGAATGAGTGAGAAAAACATCACGGGGTGGTGCGCATTGTATGGGTGTGTGTTACATTACATTCACAAGTAGGAGTGAGAAAAACATCACGGGGTGGTGTGAATCGGATGGTCTGAATTAGGAGAGGCAGTGAGTGGCAATGTAGGATGGAGAAAAGCACCGCGGGGTGGTCAGCATGGGGAGGTCAGGGAACATGCAGTGGCAATGTAGGATAGGTTTCTGAAAAACATCGCGAGGTGTTGCGCATTGTATGGGTGTGTGTTACATTACATTCACTAGTAAGAGTGAGAAAGACATCACGGGGTGGTGCGCATTGTATAGGTGTTTGTTATATTGCATTCAGTTGAGGGAGTGAGAAAAACATCACGGGGTTGTGCGCATTGAATGGGTGTGTGTTACATTACATACACTAGTAGGAGTGAGAAAAACATCACGGGGTGGTTTGAATCGGAGGGTCTGAATTAGGATAGGCAGTGAGTGGCAATGTAGGATGGAGAAAAGCACCGCGGGGTGGTCAGCATGGAGAGGTCACGGAACATGCAGTGGCAATGTAGGATAGGTTTCTGAAAAACATCACGGGGTGGTGCGCATTGTATGGGTGTGTGTTACATTACATTCACTAGTAGGAGTGAGAAAGACATCACGGGGTGTTGTGAATCGGAGGGTATGAATTAGGATAGGCAGTGAGTGGCAATGTAGGATGGAGAAAAGCAAGGGGAGGTGGTCAGCATGGGGAGGTCAGGGAACATGCAGTGGCAAAGTAGGATAGGTTTCTGTAAAACACCGCGGGGTGTTGCGCATTGTATGTGTGTGTGTTACATTACATTCACAAGTAGGAGTGAGAAAAACATCACGGGGTGGTGTGAATCGAAGGGTCTCAATTAGGATAGGCAGTGAGTGGCAATGTAGGATGGAGAAAAGCACCGCGGGGTGGTTAGCATGGGGAGGTCAGGGAACATGCAGTGGCAATAAAGGATAGGTTTCTGAAAAACATCGAGGGGTGGTGCGCATTGTATGGGTGTGTGTTAAATTACATTCACTAGTAGGAGTGAGAAAGACATCACGGGGTGGTGCGCATTGTATAGGTGTGTGTTACATTACATTCAGTAGTAGGAGTGAGAAAACATCACGGGGTGTTGTGAATCGGAGGGTATGAATTAGGATAGGCAGTGAGTCGCAATGTAGGATGCAGAAAAGCAAGGCGAGGTGGTCAGCATGGGGAGGTCAGGGAATTTGCAGTGGCAAAGTAGGATAGGTTTCTGAAAAACATAGCGGGGTGGTGCGCATTGTATGGGTGTGTGTTACATTACATTCACTAGTAGGAGTTTGAAAAATATCACGGGGTGGTGTGAATCGGAGGGTCTGAATTAGGATAGGCAGTGAGTGGCAATGTAGGATGGAGAAAAGCACCGCGGGGTCGTCAGCATAGGGAGGTCAGGGAACATGCAGTGGCAATGTAGGATAGGTTTCTGAAAAACATCGCGGGGTGGTGCGCATTGTATAGGTGCTTGTTACATTACATTCAGTTGAGGGAGTGAGAAAAACATCACTGGGTTGTGCGCATTGTATGGGTGTGTGTTACATTACATTCACTAGTAGGAGTGAGAAAAACATCACGGGGTGGTGTGAATCGGAGGGTCTGAATTAGGATAGGCAGTGAGTGGCAATGTAGGATGGAGAAAAGCACCGCGGGGTGGTCAGCATGGGGAGGTCAGGGAACATGCAGTGGCAAAGTATGATAGGTTTCTGAAAAACATCGCAGGCTGGTGCGCATTGTATGGGTGTGTGTTACATTACATTCATTGGTAGGAGTGAAAAAAACATCACGGGGTGGTGCGCATTGTATGGGTGTGTGTTACATTACATTCACTAGTAGGAGTGAGAAAATCATCACGGGGTGGTGCGCATTGTATGGGTGTGTGTTACATTACATTCACTAGTAGGAGTGAGAAAAACATCACAGGGTGGTGTGAATCGGAGGGTCTGAATTAGGATAGGCAGTGAGTGGCAATGTAGGATGGAGAAACGCACCGCGGGGTGGTCAGCATGGGGAGGTCAGGGAACATGCAGTGGCAATGTAGGATAGGTTTCTGAAAAACATCGCGGGGTGGTGCGCATTGTATGGGTGTGTGTTACATTACATTGACTAGTAGGAGTGAGAAAAACATCACGGGGTGGTGTGAATCGGAGGGACTGAATTAGGATAGGCAGTGAGTGGCAATGTAGGATGGAGAAAAGCACCGCGGGTTGGTCAGCATGGGGAGGTCAGGGAACATGCAGTGGCAATGTAGGATAGGTTTCTGAAAAACATCGCGGGGTGGTGCGCATTGTATGGGTGTGTGTTACATTACATTCACTAGTAGGAGTGAGAAAAACATCACGGGGTGGTGCGCATTGTATGGGTGTGTGTTACATTGGATTCACTAGTAGGAGTGAGAAAAACATCACGGGGTGGTGCGCATTGTATGGGTGTGTTACATTGGATTCAGAAGTAGGAGTGAGAAAAACATCACGGGGTGGTGCGCATTGTATGGGTGTGTGTTACATTGGATTCACTAGTAGGAGTGAGAAAAACATCACGGGGTGGTGCGCATTGTATGGGTGTGTGTTACATTGGATTCACTAGTAGGAGTGAGAAAAACATCACGGGGTGGTGCGCATTGTATGGGTGTGTGTTACATTGGATTCACTAGTAGGAGTGAGAAAAACATCACGGGGTGGTGCGCATTGTATGGGTGTGTGTTACATTGGATTCACTAGTAGGAGTGAGAAAAACATCACGGGGTGGTGCGCATTGTAAGGGTGTGTGTTACATTGGATTCACTAGTAGGAGTGAGAAAAACATCACGGGGTGGTGCGCATTGTATGGGTGTGTGTTACATTGGATTCACTAGTAGGAGTGAGAAAAACATCACGGGGTGGTGCGCATTGTATGGGTGTGTGTTACATTACATTCACTAGTAGGAGTGAGAAAAACATCACGGGGTGGTGCGCATTGTATGGGTGTGTGTTACATTACATTCACTAGTAGGAGTGAGAAAAACATCACGGGGTGGTGCGCATTGTATGGGTGTGTGTTACATTAGATTCACTAGTAGGAGTGAGAAAAACATCACGGGGTGGTGCGCATTGTATGGGTGTGTGTTACATTAGATTCACTAGTAGGAGTTGGAAAAACATCACGGGGTGGTGCGCATTGTATGGGTGTGTGTTACATTAGATTCCCTAGTAGCAGTGAGAAAAACATCACGGGGTGGTGCGCATTGTATGGGTGTGTGTTACATTACATTCACTAGTAGGAGTGAGAAAAACATCACGGGGTGGTGCGCATTGTATGGGTTTGTGTTACATTAGATTCACTAGTAGCAGTGAGAAAAACATCACGGGGTGGTGCGCATTGTATGGGTGTGTGTTACATTAGATTCACTAGTAGCAGTGAGAAAAACATCACGGGGTGGTGCGCATTGTATGGGTGTGTGTTACATTAGATTCACTAGTAGCAGTGAGAAAAACATCACGGGGTGGTGCGCATTGTATGGGTGTGTGTTACATTAGATTCACTAGTAACAGTGAGAAAAACATCACGGGGTGGTGCGCATTGTATGGGTGTGTGTTACATTAGATTCACTAGTAGGAGTGAGAAAAACATCACGGGATGGTGTGAATCGGAGGGTCTGAATTAGGATAGGCAGTGAGTGGCAATGTAGGATGGAGAAAAGCACCACGGGGTGGTCAGCATGGGGAAGTCAGGGAACATGCAGTGGCAATGTAGGATAGGTTTCTGAAAAACATCGCGGGGTGGTGCGCATTGTATTGGTGTGTGTTACATTACATTCACTAGTAGGAGTGAGAAAAACATCACGGGGTGGTGCGCATTGTATGGGTGTGTGTTACATTGGATTCACTAGTAGGAGTGAGAAAAACATCACGGGGTGGTGCGCATTGTATGGGTGTGTGTTATATTACATTCACTAGTAGGAGTGAGAAAAACATCACGGGGTGGTGCGCATTGTATGGGTGTGTGTTACATTACATTCACTAGTAGGAGTGAGAAAAACATCACGGGGTGGTGCAAATTGTATGGGTGTGTGTTACATTACATTCACTAGTAGGAGTGAGAAAAACTTCACGGGGTGGTGCGCATTGTATGGGTGTGTGTTACATTACATTCACTAGTAGGAGTGAGAAAAACATCACGGGGTGGTGCGCATTGTATGGGTGTGTGTTACATTAGATTCACTAGTAGGAGTGAGAAAAACATCACGGGGTGGTGCGCATTGTGTGGGTGTGTGTTACATTACATTCACTAGTAGGAGTGAGAAAAACATCACGGGGTGGTGCGCATTGTAAGGGTGTGTGTTACATTGGATTCACTAGTAGGAGTGAGAAAAACATCACAGGGTGGTGCGCATTGTATGGGTGTGTTACATTGGATTCAGAAGTAGGAGTGAGAAAAACATCACGGGGTGGTGCGCATTGTATGGGTGTGTGTTACATTGGATTCACTAGTAGGAGTGAGAAAAACATCACGGGGTGGTGCGCATTGTATGGGTGTGTGTTACATTGGATTCACTAGTAGGATTGAGAAAAACCTCACGTGGTGGTGCGCATTGTATGGGTGTGTGTTACATTACATTCACTAGTAGGAGTGAGAAAAACATCACGGGGTGGTGCGCATTGTATGGGTGTGTGTTACATTACATTCACTAGTAGGAGTGAGAAAATCATCACGGGATGGTGCGCATGTATGGGTGTGTGTTACATTACATTCACTAGTAGGAGTGAGAAAAACATCACGGGGTGGTGTGAATCAG
This sequence comes from Cavia porcellus, assembly GCF_034190915.1. Classification (NCBI taxonomy): domain Eukaryota; kingdom Metazoa; phylum Chordata; class Mammalia; order Rodentia; family Caviidae; genus Cavia; species Cavia porcellus. Next base: position 590,276 of record NW_026947569.1, read on the forward strand.
AGGGTCTGAATTAGGAGAGGCAGTGAGTGGCAATGTAGGATGGAGAAAAGCACCGCGGGGTGGTCAGCATGGGGAGGTCAGGGAACATGCAGTGGCAATGTAGGATAGGTTTCTGAAAAACATCGCAGGGTGGTGCACATTGTATGGGTGTGTGTTACATTACATTCACTAGTAAGAGTGAGAAAGACATCACGGGGTGGTGCGCATTGTATAGGTGTTTGTTACATTGCATTCAGTTGAGGGAGTGAGAAAAACATCACGGGGTTGTGCGCATTGTATGGGTGTGTGTTACATTACATTCACTAGTAGGAGTGAGAAAAACATCACGGGGTGGTGTGAATCGGAGGGTCTGAATTAGGATAGGCAGTGAGTGGCAATTTAGGATGGAGAAAAGCAAGGCGAGGTGGTCAGCATGGGGAGGTCAGGGAACTTGCAGTGGCAAAGTAGGATAGGTTTCTGAAAAACATAGCGGGGTGGTGCGCATTGTATGGGCGTGTGTTACATTACATTCACTAGTAGGAGTGAGAAAAACATCACGGGGTGGTGTGAATCGGAGCGTCTGAATTAGGATAGGCAGTGAGTGGCAATGTAGGATGGAGTAAAGCACCGCGGGGTGGTCAGCATGGGGAGGTCAGGGAACATGCAGTAGCCATGTAGGATAGGTTTCTGAAAAACATCGCGGGGTGATGCGCATTGTATGGGTGTGTGTTACATTACATTCACTAGTAGGAGTGAGAAAAACATCACGTGGTGTTGCGCATTTTATGGGTGTGTGTTACATTACATTCACTAGTAGGAGTGAGAAAAACATCACGGGGTGGTGTGAATCGGAGGGTCTGAATTATGATAGGCAGTGAGTGGCAATGTAGGATGGAGAAAAGCACCGCAGGGTGGTCAGCATGGGGAGGTCAGGGAACATGCAATGGCAATGTAGGATAGGTTTCTGAAAAACATCGCGGGGTGGTGCGCATTGTATGGGTGTGTGTTACATTATATTCACTAGTAAGAGTGAGAAAGACATAACGGGGTGGTGCGCATTGTATAGGTGTTTGTTACATTACATTCAGTTGAGGGAGTGAGAAAAACATCACGGGGTTGTGCGCATTGTATGGGTGTGTGTTACATTACATTCACTAGTAGGAGTGAGAAAAACATCACGGGGTGGTGTGAATCGGAGGGTCTGAATTAGGATAGGCAGTGAGTGGCAATGTAGGATGGAGAAAAGCACCGCGGGGTGGTCAGCATGGGGAGGTCAGGGAATATGCAGTGGCAATGTAGGATAGGTTTCTGAAAAACATCGCGGGGTGGTGCGCATTGTATGGGTGTGTGTTACATTACATTCACTAGTAGGAGTGAGAAAGACATCACGGGGTGGTGCGCATTGTATAGGTGTGTGTTACATTACATTCAGTAGTAGGAGTGAGAAAAACATCACGGGGTGTTGTGAATCGGAGGGTATGAATTAGGATAGGCAGTGAGTGGCAATGTAGGATGGAGAAAAGCAAGGCGAGGTGGTCAGCATGGGGAGGTCAGGGAACGTGCAGTGGCAAAGTAGGATAGGTTTCTGAAAAACATAGCGGGGTGGTGCGCATTGTATGGGTGTGTGTTACATTACATTCACTAGTAGGAGTGAGAAAAACATCACGGGGTGGTGTGAATCGGAGCGTCTGAATTAGGATAGGCAGTGAGTGCCAATGTAGGATGGAGTAAAGCACCGCGGGGTGGTCAGCATGGGGAGGTCAGGGAACATGCTGTAGCCATGTAGGATAGGTTTCTGAAAAACATCGCGGGGTGATGCGCATTGTATGGGTGTGTTTTACATTACATTCACTAGTAGGAGTGAGAAAAACATCACGTGGTGGTGCGCATTGTATGGGTGTGTGTTACATTACATTCACTAGTACGAGTGAGAAAAACATCACGGGGTGGTGTGAATCGGAGGGTCTGAATTAGGATAGGCAGTGAGTGGCAATGTAGGATGGAGAAAAGCACCGCGGGGTGGTCAGCATGGGGAGGTCAGGGATCATGCAGTGGCAAAGTATGATAGGTTTCTGAAAAACATCGCAGGCTGGTGCGCATTGTATGGGTGTGTGTTACATTACATTCACTAGTAGGAGTGAGAAAAACATCACGGGGTGGTGCGCATTGTATGGGTGTGTGTTACATTACATTCACTAGTAGGAGTGAGAAAATCATCACGGGGTGGTGCGCATTGTATGGGTGTGTGTTACATTACATTCACTAGTAGGAGTGAGAAAAACATCACAGGGTGGTGTGAATCGGAGGGTCTGAATTAGGATAGGCAGTGAGTGGCAATGTAGGATGGAGAAAAGCACCGCGGGGTGGTCAGCATGGGGAGGTCAGGGAACATGCAGTGGCAATGTAGGATAGGTTTCTGAAAAACATCGCGGGGTGGTGCGCATTGTATGGGTGTGTGTTACATTACATTCACTAGTAGGAGTGAGAAAAACATCATGGGGTGGTGCGCATTGTATGGGTGTGTGTTACATTACATTCACTAGTAGGAGTGAGAAAAACATCACGGGGTGGTGTGAATCGGAGGGTCTGAATTAGGGTAGGAAATGAGTGGCAATGTAGGATGGAGAAAAGCACCGCGGGGTGGTCAGCATGGGGAGGTGAGGGAACATGCAGTGGCAATGTAGGATAGGTTTCTGAAAAACATCGCGGGGTGCTGCGCATTGTATGGGTGTGTGTTACATGACATTCACTAGTAGGAGTGAAAAAGACATCACGGGGTGGTGCGCATTGTATAGGTGTGTGTTACATTACATTCAGTAGTAGGAGTGAGAAAATCATCACGGGGTGTTGTGTATCGGAGGGTATGAATTAGGATAGGCAGTGAGTGGCAATGTAGGATGAAGAAAAGCAAGGCGAGGTGGTCAGCATGGGGAGGACAGGGAACATGCAGTGGCAAAGTAGGATAGGTTTCTGAAAAACAGCGGGGTGGTGCGCATTGTATGGGTGTGTGTTACATTACATTCACTAGTAGGAGTGAGAAAAACATCACGGGGTGGAGTGAATCGGAGCGTCTGAATTAATATAGGCAGTGAGTGTCAATGTAGGATGGAGTAAAGCACCGCGGGGTGGTCAGCATGGGGAGGTCAGGGAACATGCAGTAGCCATGTAGGATAGGTTTCTGAAAAACATCGCGGGGTGATGCGCATTGTATGGGTGTGTGTTACATTACATTCACTAGTAGGAGTGAGAAAAACATCACGTGGTGGTGCGCATTGTATGGGTGTGTGTTACATTACATTCACTAGTAGGATTGAGAAAAACATCACGGGGTGGTGTGAAACGGAGGGTCTGAATTAGGATAGGCAGTGAGTGGCAACGTAGGATGGAGAAAAGCCCCGCGGGGTGGTCAGCATGGGGAGGTCAGGGAACATGCAGTGGCAATGTAGGATAGGTTTCTGAAAACCATCGCGGTGTGGTGCGCATTGTATGGGTGTGTGTTACATTACATTCACTAGTAGGAGTGAGAAAAACAGCACGGGGTGGTGCGCATTGTATGGGTGTGTGTTACATTACATTGACTAGTAGGAGTGAGAAAAACATCACGGGGTGGTGTGAATCGGAGCGTCTTAATTAGGATAGGCAGTGAGTGGCAATGTAGGATGGAGAAAAGCACCGCGGGGTGGTCAGCATGCGGAGGTCAGGGAACATGCAGTGGCAATGTAGGATAGGTTTCTGAAAAACATCGCGGGGTGGTGCGCCCTGTATAGGTGTGTGTTACATTACATTCACTAGTAGGAGTGAGAAAGACATCACGGGGTGGTGCGCATTGTATGAGTGTGTGTTACATTAGATTCACTAGTAGGACTGAATAAAACATCACAGGGTGGTGCGCATTGTATGGGTGTGTGTTACATTACATTCACTATTAGGAGTGAGAAAGACATCACGGGGTGGTGCGCATTGTATAGGTGTGTGTTACATTACATTCAGTTGAGGGAGTGAGAAATACATCACGGGGTGGTGCGCATTGTATGGGTGTGTGTTACATTACATTCACAAGTAGGAGTGAGAATAACATCACGGGGTGGTGTGAATCGGAGGGTCTGAATTAGGATAGGCAGTGAGTGGCAATGTAGGATGGAGAAAAGCACCGCGGGGTGGTCAGCATGGGGAGGTGAGGGAACATGCAGTGGCAATGTAGGATAGGTTTCTGTAAAACATCGCGGGGTGGTGCACATTGTATGGGTGTGTGTTACATTACATTCACAAGTAGGAGTGAGAAAAACATCACGGGGTGGTGTGAATCGGAGGGTCTGAATTAGGATAGGCAGTGAGTGGCAATGTAGGATGGAGAAAAGCACCGCGGGGTGGTCAGCATGGGGAGGTCAGGGAACATACAGTGGCAAAGTATGATAGGTTCCTGAAAAACATCGCAGGGTGGTGCGCATTGTATGGGAGTGTGTTACATTACATTCACTAGTAGGAGTGAGAAAAACATCACGGTGTGGTGTGAATCGGAGGGTCTGAATTAGGATAGGCATTGAGTGGCAATGTAGGATGGAGAAAAGCACCGCGGGGTGGTCAGCATGGGGAGGTCAGGGAACATGCAGTGGCAATGTAGGATAGGTTTCTGAAAAACATCGCGGGGTGGTGCGCATTGTATGGGTGTGTGTTACATTACATTCACTAGTAGGAGTGAGAAAAACATCACGAGGAGGTGCGCATTGTATGGGTGTGTGTTACATTACATTCACTAGTAGGAGTGAGAAAATCATCACGGGGTGGTGTGAATCTGAGGGTTTGAATTAGGGTAGGAAGTGAGTGACAATGTAGGATGGAGAAAAGCACCGCGGGGTGGTCAGCATGTGGAGGTCATGGAACATGCAGTGGCAATGTAGGGTAGGTTTCTGAAAAACATCGAGGGGTGGTGCGCATTGTATTGGTGTGTGTTACATTACATTCACTAGTAGGAGTGAGAAAAACATCACGGGGTGGTGCGCATTGTATGGGTGTGTGTTACATTACATTCACAAGTAGGAGTGAGAAAAACATCACGGGGTGGTGCCCATTGTATGGGTGTGTGTTACATTACATTCACTAGTAGGAGTGAGAAAAACATCACGGAGTGGTGTGAATCGGAGGGTCTGAATTAGGATAGGCAGTGAGTGGCAATGTAGGATGGAGAAAAGCACCGCAGGGTGGTCAGCATGGGGAGGTCAGGGAACATGCAGTTGCAATATAGGATAGGTTTCTGAAAAACGTCGCGTGGTGGTGCGCATTGTATGGGTGTGTGTTACATTACATTCACTAGTAGGAGTGAGAAAAACATCACGGGGTGGTGCGCATTGTATGGGTGTGTGTTACATTACATTCACTAGTAGGAGTGAGAAAAACATCACGGGGTGGTGTGAATCGGAGGGTCTGAATTAGGATAGGCAGTGAGTGGCAATGTAGGATGGAGAAAAGCACCGTGGGGTGGTCAGCATGGGGAGGTGTGGGAACATGCAGTGGCAAAGTAGGATAGGGTTCTGTAAAGCATCGCGGGGTGGTGCGCATTGTATGGGTGTGTGTTACATTACATTCACAAGTAGGAGTGAGAAAAACATCACGGGGTGGTGTGAATTGGAGGGTCGGAATTAGGAGAGGCAGTGAGTGGCAATGTAGGATGGAGAAAAGCACCGCGGGGTGGTCAGAATGGGGAGGTCAGGGAACATGCAGGGGCAATGTAGGATAGGTTTCTGTAAAACATCGCGGGGTGGAGCGCATTGTATGGGTGTGTGTTACATTACATTCACAAGTAGGAGTGAGAAAAACATCATGGGGTGGTGTGAATCGGAGGGTCTGAATTAGGGTACGAAGTGAGTGGCAATGTAGGATGGAGAAAAGCACCGCGGGGTGGTCAGCATGGGGAGGTCAGGGAACATGCAGTGGCAATGTAGGATAGGTTTCTGAAAAACATCGAGGGGTGGTGCGCGTTGTATGGGTGTGTGTTACATTACTTTCACTAGTAGGAGTGAGAAAAACATCACGGGGTGGTGCGCATTTTATGGGTGTGTGTTACATTACATTCATAAGTAGGAGTGAGAAAAACATCACGGGGTGGTGCGCATTGTATGGGTGTGTGTTACATTACATTCACTAGTAGGAGTGAGAAAAACATCACGGGGTGGTGCGCATTGTATGGGTATGTGTTACATTACATTCACTAGTAGGAGTGAGAAAAACTTCACGGGGTGGTGTGAATCGGAGGGTCTGAATTAGGATAGGCAGTGAGTGGCAATGTAGGATGGAGAAAAGCACCGCGGAGTGGTCAGCATGGGGAGGTCAGGGAACATGCAGTGGCAATGTAGGATAGGTTTCTGAAAAACATCGCGGGGTGGTGCGTATGGTATAGTTGTGTGTTACATTACATTCACTAGTAGGAGTGAGAAAGACATCACGGGGTGGTGCACATTGTATGGGTGTGTGTTACATTACATTCACTAGTAGGAGTGAATAAAACATCATGGGGTGGTGCGCATTGTATGGGTGTGTGTTACATTACATTCACTATTAGGAGTGAGAAAGACATCACGGGGTGGTGCGCATTGTATAGGTGTGTGTTACATTACATTCAGTTGAGGGAGTGAGAAAAAAATCACGGGGTGGTGCGCATTGTATGGGTGTGTGTTACATTACATTCACAAGTAGGAGTGAAAAAAACATCACGGGGTGGTGTGAATCGGAGGGTCTGAGTTAGGAGAGGCAGTGAGTGGCAATGTAGGATGGAGAAAAGCACCGCGGGTTTGTCAGCATTGAGAGGTCAGGGAACATGCAGTGGCAATGTAGGATATGTTTCTGAAAAACATCGCGGAGTGGTGCGCATTGTATGGGTGTGTGTTACATTACATTCACTAGTAAGAGTGAGAAAGACATCACGGGGCGGTGCGCATTGTATAGGTGTTTGTTACATTACATTCAGTTGAGGGAGTGGGAAAAACATCACGGGGTGGTGCGCATTGTATGGGTGTGTGTTACATTACATTCACAAGTAGGAGTGAGAAAAACATCACGGGGTGGTGTGAATCAGAGGGTCTGAATTAGGATAGGCAGTGAGTGGCAATGTAGGATGGAGAAAAGCACCGCGGGGTGGTCAGCATGGGGAGGTCAGGGAACATGCAGTGGCAAAGTATGATAGGTTCCTGAAAAACATTGCAGGTCGGTGCGCATTGTATGTGTGTGTGATACATTACATTCACTAGTAGGAGTGAGAAAAACATCACGGGGTGGTGTGAATCGGAAGGTCTGAATTAGGATAGGCAGTGAGTGGCAATGTAGGATGGAGAAAAGCACTGCAGGGTGGTCAGCATGGGGAGGTCAGGGAACATGCAGTGGCAATGTAGGATAGGTTTCTGAAAAACATCGCGGGGTGGTGCGCATTGTATGGGTGTGTGTTTCATTACATTCACTAGTAGGAGTGAGAAAAACATCACGGGGAGGTGCGCATTGTATGGGTGTGTGTTACATTACATTCACTAGTAGGAGTGAGAAAAACATCACGGAGTGGTGTGAATCGGATGGTCTGAAATAGGATAGGCAGTGAGTGGCAATATAGGATGGAGAATAGCACCACGGGGTGGTCAGCATGGGGAGGTCAGGGAACATGCAGTTGCAATATAGGATAGGTTTCTGAAAAACATCGCGTGGTGGTGCGCATTGTATGGGTGTGTGTTACATTACATTCACTAGTAGGAGTGAGAAAAATATCACGGGTTGGTGCGCATTGTATGGGTGTGTGTTACATTACATTCAGTAGTAGGAGTGAGAAAAACATCACGGGGTGGTGTGAATAAGAGTGTCTGAATTAGGATAGACAGTGAGTGGCAATGTAGTATGGAGAAAAGCACCACGGGGTGGTCAGCATGGGGAGGTCAGGGAACATGCAGTGGCAATGTAGGATAGGTTTCTGAAAAACATCGCATTGTGGTGCGCATTGTATGGGTGTGTGTTACATTACATTCACTAGTAACTGTGAGAAAGACATGACGGGGTGGTGCGCATTGTATAGGTGTGTGTTACATTACATTCACTAGTAGGAGTGAATAAAACATCACGGGCTGTTGCGCATTGTATGGGTGTGTGTTACATTACATTCACTAGTAGGAGTGAGAAAAACATCACGGGGTGGTGTTAATCGGAGGGTCTGAATTAGGATAGGCAGTGAGTGGCAATGTAGGTTGGAGAAAAGCACACCAGGGTGGTCAGCATGGGGAGGTGAGGAAACATGCAGTGGCAATGTAGGATAGGTTTCTGTAAAACATCGCGGGGTGGTGCGCATTGTATGGGTGTGTGTTACATTACATTCACAAGTAGGAGTGAGAAAAACATCACGGGGTGGTGTGAATCGGAGGGTCTGAATTAGGAGAGGCAGTGAGTGGCAATGTAGGATGGAGAAAAGCACCGCGGGGTGGTCAGCATGGGGAGGTCAGGGAACATGCAGTGGCAATGTAGGATAGGTTTCTGTAAAACATCGCGGGGTCGAGCGCATTGTATGGGTGTGTGTTACATTACATTCACAAGTAGGAATGAGAAAAACATCACGGGGTGGTGTGAATTGGAGGGTCTGAATTAGGAGAGGCAGTCAGTGGCAATGTAGGATGGAGAAAAGCACCGCGGGGTGGTCAGCATGGGGAGGTCAGGGAACATGCAATGGCAATGTAGGATAGTTTTCTGAAAAACATCACGGGGTGGTGCGCATTGTATGGGTGTGTGTTACATTACATTCACTAGTAGGTGTGAGAAAGACATCACGGGTTGGTTCGCATTGTATAGGTGTGTGTTACATTACATTCAGGAGTAGGAGTGAGAAAAACATCACGGGGTGGTTCGCATTGTATGGGTGTGTGTTACATTACATTCACTAGTAGGAGTGAGAAAAACATCACGGGGTGGTGTGAATCGGAGGGTTTGAATTAGGATAGGCAGTGAGTGGCAATGTAGGATGGAAAAAAGCACCGCGGGGTGGTCAGCATGGGGAGGTCAGGGAACATGCAGTGGCAAAGTATGATACGTTTCTGAAAAACATCGCAGGGTGGTGCGCATTGTATGGGTGTGTGTTACATTACATTCACTAGTAGGAGTGAGAAAAACATCACAGGGTGGTGTGAATCGGAGGGTCTGAATTAGGATAGGCAGTGAGTGGCAATATAGGATGGAGAAAAGCACCTCGGGGTGGTCAGCATGGGGAGGTCAGGGAACATGCAGTAGCCATGTAGGATAGGTTTCTGAAAAACATCGCGGGGTGGTGCGCATTGTATGGGTGTGTGTTACATTACTATCACTAGTAGGAGTGACAAAAACATCATGTGGTGGTGCGCATTGTATGGGTGTGTGTTACTTTACATTCACTAGTAGGAGTGAGAAAAACATCACGGCGTGGTGTGAATCGGAGGGTCGGAATTAGGATAGGCAGTGAGTGGCAATGTAGGATGGAGAAAAGCACCGCGGGATGGTCAGCATGGGGAGGTCAGGGAACATGCAGTGGCAATGTAGGATAGGTTTCTGAAAAACATCGCGGGGTGGTGCGCATTGTATGGGTGTGTGTTACATTACATTCACTAGTAGGAGTGAGAAAAACATCACGGGGTGGTGCGCATTGTATGGGTGTGTGTTACATTACATTCACAAGTAGGAGTGAGAAAAACATCACGGGGTGGTGTGAATCGGAGGGTCTGAATTAGGAGAGGCAGTGAGTGGCAATGTAGGATGGAGAAAAGCACCGCGGGGTGGTCAGCATGGGGAGGTCAGGGAACATGCAGTGGCAATGTAGGATAGGTTTCTGTAAAACATCGCGGGGTCGAGCGCATTGTATGGGTGTGTGTTACATTACATTCACAAGTAGGAATGAGAAAAACATCACGGGGTGGTGTGAATTGGAGGGTCTGAATTAGGAGAGGCAGTCAGTGGCAATGTAGGATGGAGAAAAGCACCGCGGGGTGGTCAGCATGGGGAGGTCAGGGAACATGCAATGGCAATGTAGGATAGTTTTCTGAAAAACATCACGGGGTGGTGCGCATTGTATGGGTGTGTGTTACATTACATTCACTAGTAGGTGTGAGAAAGACATCACGGGTTGGTTCGCATTGTATAGGTGTGTGTTACATTACATTCAGGAGTAGGAGTGAGAAAAACATCACGGGGTGGTTCGCATTGTATGGGTGTGTGTTACATTACATTCACTAGTAGGAGTGAGAAAAACATCACGGGGTGGTGTGAATCGGAGGGTTTGAATTAGGATAGGCAGTGAGTGGCAATGTAGGATGGAAAAAAGCACCGCGGGGTGGTCAGCATGGGGAGGTCAGGGAACATGCAGTGGCAAAGTATGATAGGTTTCTGAAAAACATCGCAGGGTGGTGCGCATTGTATGGGTGTGTGTTACATTACATTCACTAGTAGGAGTGAGAAAAACATCACAGGGTGGTGTGAATCGGAGGGTCTGAATTAGGATAGGCAGTGAGTGACAATATAGGATGGAGAAAAGCACCTCGGGGTGGTCAGCATGGGGAGGTCAGGGAACATGCAGTAGCCATGTAGGATAGGTTTCTGAAAAACATCGCGGGGTGGTGCGCATTGTATGGGTGTGTGTTACATTACTATCACTAGTAGGAGTGACAAAAACGTCATGTGGTGGTGCGCATTGTATGGGTGTGTGTTACTTTACATTCACTAGTAGGAGTGAGAAAAACATCACGGCGTGGTGAGAATCGGAGGGTCGGAATTAGGATAGGCAGTGAGTGGCAATGTAGGATGGAGAAAAGCACCGCGGGATGGTCAGCATGGGGAGGTCAGGGAACATGCAGTGGCAATGTAGGATAGGTTTCTGAAAAACATCGCGGGGTGGTGCGCATTGTATGGGTGTGTGTTACATTACATTCACTAGTAGGAGTGAGAAAAACATCACAGGGTGGTGCGCATTGTATTGGTGTGTGTTACATTACATTCACTAGTAGGAGTGAGGAAAACATCACGGGGTGGTGTTAATTGGAGGGTCTGAATTAGGATAGGCAGTGAGTGGCAATGTAGAATGGAGAAAAGCACCGCGAGGTGGTCAGAATGGGGAGGTCTGGGAACATGCAGTGGCAATGTAGGATAGTTTTCTGAAAAACATCGCGGGGTGGTGCGCAATGTATGGGTGTGTGTTACGTTACATTCACTACTAGGAGTGAGAAAAACATCACGGGGTTGTGTGAATCGGAGGGTCTGAATTAGGATAGGCTGTGAGTGGCAATGTCGGATGGAGAAAAGCACCGCGGTGTGGTCAGCATGGGGAAGTCAGGAAACATGCAGTGGCAATGTAGGATAGGTTTCTGAAAAACATCGCGGGGTGGTGCGCATTGTTTGGGTGTGTGTTACATTACATTCACTAGTAGGAGTGAGAAAAACATTACGGGGTGGTGCGCATTGTATGGGTGTGTGTTACATTACATTCACTAGTAGGAGTGAGAAAAACATCACGGGGTGGTGTGAATAGCAGGGTCTGAATTAGGAGAGGCAGTGAGTGGCAAGTAGGATGGAGAAAAGCACCGCGGGGTTGTCAGCATGGGGAGGTCAGGGAACATGCAGTGGCAATGTTGGATAGGTTTCTGAAAAACATCGCGGGGTGGTGCGCATTGTATGGGTGTGTGTTACATTACATTCACTAGTAGGAGTGAGAAAAACATCACGGGGTGGTGCGCATTGTATGGGTGTGTGTTACATTACATTCACTAGCAGGAGTGAGAAAAACATCACCTGGTGGTGTGAATCGGAGGGTTTGAATTAGGATAGGCTGTGAGTGGCAATGTCGGATGGGGAAAAGCACCGCGGGGTGGTCAGCATGGGGAAGTCAGGAAACATGCAGTGGCAATGTAGGACAGGTTCCTGAAAAACATCGCGGGGTGGTGCGCATTGTATGGGTGTGTGTTACATTACATTCACTAGTAGGAGTGAGAAAAACATTACGGGGTGGTGCGCATTGTATGGGTGTGTGTTACATTACATTCAATATTAGGAGTGAGAAAAACATCACGGGGTGGTGTGAATCGGAGGGTCTGAATTAGGATAGGCAGTGAGTGGCAATGTAGGATGGAGAAAAGCACCGCGGGGTGGTCAGCATGGGGAAGTCAGGGAACATGCAGTGGCAATGTAGGATAGGTTTCTGAAAAACATCGCAGGGTGGTTCGCATTGTATGGGTGTGTTTTACATTACATTCACTAGTAGGAGTGAGAAAAACATCACGGGGTGGTGCGCATTGTATGGGTGTGTGTTACATTACATTCACTAGTAGGAGTGAGAAAAACATCACGGGGTGGTGTGAATCGGAGGGTTTGAATTAGGATAGGCAGTGAGTGGCAATGTAGGATGGAAAAAAGCACCGCGGGGTGGTCAGCATGGGGAGGTCAGGGAACATGCAGTGGCAAAGTATGATAGGTTTCTGAAAAACATCGCAGGGTGGTGCGCATTGTATGGGTGTGTGTTACATTACATTCACTAGTAGGAGTGAGAAAAACATCACAGGGTGGTGTGAATCGGAGGGTCTGAATTAGGATGGGCAGTGAGTGGCAATATAGGATAGAGAAAAGCACCTCGGTGTGGTCAGCATGGGGAGGTCAGGGAACATGCAGTAGCCATGTAGGATAGGTTTCTGAAAAACATCGCGGGGTGGTGCGCATTGTATGGGTGTGTGTTACATTACTATCACTAGTAGGAGTGACAAAAACATCATGTGGTGGTGCGCATTGTATGGGTGTGTGTTACTTTACATTCACTAGTAGGAGTGAGAAAAACATCACGGCGTGGTGTGAATCGGAGGGTCGGAATTAGGATAGGCAGTGAGTGGCAATGTAGGATGGAGAAAAGCACCGCGGGATGGTCAGCATGGGGAGGTCAGGGAACATGCAGTGGCAATGTAGGATAGGTTTCTGAAAAACATCGCGGGGTGGTGCGCATTGTATGGGTGTGTGTTACATTACATTCACTAGTAGGAGTGAGAAAAACATCACAGGGTGGTGCGCATTGTATTGGTGTGTGTTACATTACATTCACTAGTAGGAGTGAGGAAAACATCACGGGGTGGTGTTAATTGGAGGGTCTGAATTAGGATAGGCAGTGAGTGGCAATGTAGAATGGAGAAAAGCACCGCGAGGTGGTCAGAATGGGGAGGTCTGGGAACATGCAGTGGCAATGTAGGATAGTTTTCTGAAAAACATCGCGGGGTGGTGCGCAATGTATGGGTGTGTGTTATGTTACATTCACTACTAGGAGTGAGAAAAACATCACGGGGTTGTGTGAATCGGAGGGTCTGAATTAGGATAGGCTGTGAGTGGCAATGTCGGATGGAGAAAAGCACCGCGGTGTGGTCAGCATGGGGAAGTCAGGAAACATGCAGTGGCAATGTAGGACAGGTTTCTGAAAAACATCGCGGGGTGGTGCGCATTGTTTGGGTGTGTGTTACATTACATTCACTAGTAGGAGTGAGAAAAACCTTACGGGGTGGTGCGCATTGTATGGGTGTGTGTTACATTACATTCACTAGTAGGAGTGAGAAAAACATCACGGGGTGGTGTGAATAGCAGGGTCTGAATTAGGAGAGGCAGTGAGTGGCAATGTAGGATGGAGAAAAGCACCGCGGGGTTGTCAGCATGGGGAGGTCAGGGAACATGCAGTGGCAATGTTGGATAGGTTTCTGAAAAACATCGCGGGGTGGTGCGCATTGTATGGGTGTGTGTTACATTACATTCACTAGTAGGAGTGAGAAAAACATCACGGGGTGGTGCGCATTGTATGGGTGTGTGTTACATTACATTCACTAGCAGGAGTGAGAAAAACATCACCTGGTGGTGTGAATCGGAGGGTCTGAATTAGGATAGGCAGTGAGTGGCAATGTAGGATGGAGAAAAGCACCGCGGGATGTTCAGCATGGGGAGGTCAGGGAACATGCAGTGGCAATTTAGGATAGGTTTCTGAAAAACATGGCGGGGTGGTGCGCATTGTATGGGTGTGTGTTACATTGCATTCACTAGTAGGAGTGAGAAAAACATCACCGGGTGGTCCACATTGTATGGGTGTGTGTTACATTACATTCACTAGTAGGAGTGAGAAAAACAGCACGGGGTGGTTTGAATCGGAGGGTCTGAATTAGGATAGGCAGTGCGTGGCAATGTAGGGTGTTGAAAAGCACCGCGGGGTTGTCAGCATGGGGAGGTCAGGGAACATGCAGTGGCAATGTAGGATAGGTTTCTGAAAAACATTGCGGGGTGGTGCGCATTGCATGGGTGTGTGTTACATTACATTCACTAGTAGGAGTGAGAAAAATATCATGGGGTGGTACGCATTGTATGGGTGTGTGTCACATTACATTCACTAGTAGGAGAGAGAAAAACATCACGGGGTGGTGCGCATTGTATGGGTGTGTGTTACATTACATTCACTAGTAGGAGTGAGAAAAACATCACGCGGTGGTGTGAATCGGAGGGTCTGAATTAGGATAGGCAGTGAGTAGCAATGTAGGATGGAGAAAAGCACCGCGGGGTGGTCAGCATGGGGAGGTCAGGGAACATGCAGTGGCAATGTAGGATAGGTTTCTGAAAAACATCGCGGGGTGGTGCGCATTGTATGGGTGTGTGTTTCATTACATTCACTAGTAGGAGTGAGAAAAACATCACGGGGTGGTGTGAATCGGAGGGTCTGAATTAGGATAGGCAGTGAGTGGCAATGTAGGATGGAGAAAAGCACCGCGGGGTTGTCAGCATGGGAAGGTCAGGGAACATGCAGTGGCAATGTAGGATAGGTTTCTGAAAAACATCGCGGGGTGGTGCGCATTGTATGGGTGTGTGTTACATTACATTCACTAGTAGGAGTGAGAAAAACTTCGCGGGGTGGTGTGAATCGGAGGGTCTGAATTAGGATAGGCAGTGAGTGGCAATGTAGGTTGGAGAAAAGCACCGCGGGGTGGTCAGCATGGGGAGGTCAGGGAACATGCAGTGGCAATGTAGGATAGGTTTCTGAAAAACATCGCGGGGTGGTGAGCATTGTATGGGTGTGTGATACATTACATTCACTAGTAGGAGTGAGAAAAACATCACGGGGTGGTGTGAATCGGAGGGTCTGAATCAGGATCGGCAGTGAGTGGCAATGTAGGATGGAGAAAAGCACCGCGAGGTGGTCAGCATGGGGAGGTCAGGGAACATGCAGTGGCAATCTAGGATAGGTTTCTGAAAAACATCGCGGGGTGGTGCGCATTGTATGGGTGTGTGTTACATTACATTCACTAGTAGGAGTGAGTAAAACTTCGCGGGGTGGTGTGAATCGGAGGGTCTGAATTAGGATAGGCAGTGAGTGGCAATGTAGGATGGAGAAAAGCACCGCGGGGTGGTCAGCATGGGGAGGTCAGGGAACATGCAGTGGCAATGTAGGATAGGTTTCTGAAAAACATCGCGGGGTGGTGCGCATTGTATGGGTGTGTGTTACATTACATTCACTAGTAGGAGTGATAAAAACATCACGGGGTGGTGCGCATTGTATGGGTGTGTGTTACATTACATTCACTAGTAGGAGTGAGAAAAACATCAAGGGGTGGTGTAATAGGAGGGTCTGAATTAGGATACGCAGTGAGTGGCAATGTAGGATGGGGAAAAGCACCGCGGGGTGGTCAGCATGGGGAGGTCAGGGAACATGCAGTGGCAATGTAGGATAGGTTTCTGAAAAACATCGCGGGGTGGTGTGCATTGCTTGGGTGTGTGCTGATAAAAACATCACGGGGTGGTGTGCATTGTATGGGTGTGTGTTACATTACATTGACTAGTAGGTGTGAGAAAAACATCACGGGGTGGTGCACATCGTATGGGTGTGTGTTACATTACATTCACTAGTCAGAAAAACATCACGCGGTGGTGTGAATCGGAGGGTATGAATTAGGATAGGCAGTGAGTGGCAATGTAGGATGGAAAAAAGCACCGCGGGGTGGTCAGCATGGGGAGGTCAGGGAACATGCAGTGGCAATGTAGGATAGTTTTCTGAAAAACATCACGGGTGTGCAAATTGTATGGGTGTATGTTACATTACATTCACTAGTAGGAGTGAGAAAAACGTCACGGCGTGGTGTGAATCGGAGGGTCTGAATTAGGATAGGCAGTGAGTGGCAATGTAGGATGGAGAAAAGCAACGCGATGTGGTCAGCATGGAGAGGTCAGGGAACATGCAGTGGCAATGTAGGATAGGTTTCTGAAAAACATCGCGGGGTGGTGCGCATTGTATGGGTGTGGGTTACATTACATTCACTAGTAGGAGTGTTAAAAACATCGCGGGGTGGTGTGAATCGGAGTGTCTGAATTAGGATAGGCAGTGAGTGGCAATGTAGGATGGAGAAAAGCACCGCGGGGTGGTCAGCATGGGGAGGTCAGGGAACATGCAGTGGCAATGTAGGACAGGTTTCTGAAAAACATCGCGGGGTGGTGCGCATTGTATGGGTGTGTGTTACATTACTTTTACTAGTATGAGTGAGAAAAACATCATGGTGTGGTGTGATTCGGAGTGTCTGAATTAGGATAGGCAGTGAATGGCAATGTAGGATGTAGAAAAGAACCGCGGTGTGGTCAGCATGGGGCGGTCAGGGAACATGCAGTGGCAATGTAGGATAGGTTTCTGAAAAACATCGCGGTGTGGTGCGCATTGAATGGGTGTGTGTTACATTACATTCACTAGTAGGAGTGAGAAAAACATCACGGTGTGGTGCGCATTGTATGGGTGTGTGTTACATTACATTCACTAGTAGGAGTGAGAAAAACATCGTGGGGTGGTGCGCATTGTATGGGTGTGTGTTACATTACATTCACTAGTAGGTGTGAGAAAAACATCACGGGGTGGTGCGCATTGTATGGGTGTGTGTTACATTACATTCACTAGTGAGAAAAACATCACGCGGTGGTGTGAATCGGAGGGTCTGAATTAGAATAGGCAGTGAGTGGCAATGTAGGATGGAGAAAAGCACCGCGTGGTGGTCAGCATGGGGAGGTCAGGGAACATGCAGTGGCAATGTAGGATAGGTTTCCGAAAATCATCGCGGGGTGGTGCGCATTGTATGGGTGTGTGTTACATTACATTCACTAGTAGGAGTTAGAAAAACATCACGGGGTGGTGTGAATCGGAGGGTCTGAATTAGGATACAGAGTGCGTGGCAATGTAGGATGGAGAAAATCACCGCGGGCTGGTCAGCATGGGGAGGTCAGGGAACATGCAGTGGCCATGTAGGATAGGTTTCTGAAAAACATCGCGGGGTGGTGCGCATTGTATGGGTGTGTGTTACATTACATTCTCTAGTAGGAGTGAGAAAAACATCACGCGGTGGTGCGCATTGTATGGGTGTGTGTTACATTACATTCACTACTAGGAGTGAGAAAAACATCACGGGGTGGTGTGAATCGGAGGGTCTGAATTAGGATAGGCAGTGAGTGGCAATGTAGGATGGAGAAAAGCACCGCGGGGTTGTCAGCATGGGAAGGTCAGGGAACATGCAGTGGCAATGTAGGATAGGTTTCTGAAAAACATCGCGGGGTGGTGCGCATTGTATGGGTGTGTGTTACATTACATTCACTAGTAGGAGTGAGAAAAACTTCGCGGGGTGGTGTGAATCGGAGGGTCTGAATTAGGATAGGCAGTGAGTGGCAATGTAGGATGGAGAAAAGCACCGCGGGGTGGTCAGCATGGGGAGGTCAGGGAACATGCAGTGGCAATGTAGGATAGGTTTCTGAAAAACATCGCGGGGTGGTGAGCATTGTATGGGTGTGTGATACATTACATTCACTAGTAGGAGTGAGAAAAACATCACGGGGTGGTGTGAATCGGAGGGTCTGAATTAGGATCGGCAGTGAGTGGCAATGTAGGATGGAGAAAAGCACCGCGAGGTGGTCAGCATGGGGAGGTCAGGGAACATGCAGTGGCAATCTAGGATAGGTTTCTGAAAAACATCGCGGGGTGGTGCACATTGTATGGGTGTGTGTTACATTACATTCACTAGTAGGAGTGAGAAAAACTTCGCGGGGAGGTGTGAATCGGAGGGTCTGAATTAGGATAGGCAGTGAGTGGCAATGTAGGATGGAGAAAAGCACCGCGGGGTGGTCAGCATGGGGAGGTCAGGGAACATGCAGTGGCAATGTAGGATAGGTTTCTGAAAAACATCGCGGGGTGGTGCGCATTGTATGGGTGTGTGTTACATTACATTCACTAGTAGGAGTGAGAAAAACATCATGGGGTGGTGTGAATCGGAGGGTCTGAATTAGGATAGGCAGTGAGTGGCAATGTATGATGGAGAAAAGCACCGCGGGGTGGTCAGCATGGGGAGGTCAGGAAACATGCAGTGGCAATGTAGGATAGGTTTCTGAAAAACATCGCGGGGTGGTGCGCATTGTATGGGTGTGTGTTACATTACATTCACTAGTAGGAGTGAGAAAAACATCGCGGGGTGGTGCGCATTGTATGGGTGTGTGTTACATTACATTCACTAGTAGGAGTGAGAAAAACATCAAGGGGTGGTGTAATAGGAGGGTCTGAATTAGGATACGCAGTGAGTGGCAATGTAGGATGGGGAAAAGCACCGCGGGGTGGTCAGCATGGGGAGGTCAGGGAACATGCAGTGGCAATGTAGGATAGGTTTCTGAAAAACATCGCGGTGTGGTGCGCATTGAATGGGTGTGTGTTACATTACATTCACTAGTAGGAGTGAGAAAAACATCACGGTGTGGTGCGCATTGTATGGGTGTGTGTTACATTACATTCACTAGTAGGAGTGAGAAAAACATCGCGGGGTGATGCGCATTGTATGGGTGTGTGTTACATTACATTCACTAGTAGGAGTGAGAAAAACATCACGGGGTGGTGCGCATTGTATGGGTGTGTGTTACATTACATTCACTAGCAGGAGTGAGAAAAACATCACCTGGTGGTGTGAATCGGAGGGTCTGAATTAGGATAGGCAGTGAGTGGCAATGTAGGATGGAGAAAAGCACCGCGGGATGTTCAGCATGGGGAGGTCAGGGAACATGCAGTGGCAATCTAGGATAGGTTTCTGAAAAACATCGCGGGGTGGTGCACATTGTATGGGTGTGTGTTACATTACATTCACTAGTAGGAGTGAGAAAAACTTCGCGGGGAGGTGTGAATCGGAGGGTCTGAATTAGGATAGGCAGTGAGTGGCAATGTAGGATGGAGAAAAGCACCGCGGGGTGGTCAGCATGGGGAGGTCAGGGAACATGCAGTGGCAATGTAGGATAGGTTTCTGAAAAACATCGCGGGGTGGTGCGCATTGTATGGGTGTGTGTTACATTACATTCACTAGTAGGAGTGAGAAAAACATCAAGGGGTGGTGTAATAGGAGGGTCTGAATTAGGATACGCAGTGAGTTGCAATGTAGGATGGGGAAAAGCACCGCGGGGTGGTCAGCATGGGGAGGTCAGGGAACATGCAGTGGCAATGTAGGATAGGTTTCTGAAAAACATCGCGGGGTGGTGTGCATTGCTTGGGTGTGTGCTGATAAAAACATCACGGGGTGGTGCGCATTGTATGGGTGTGTGTTACATTACATTGACTAGTAGGTGTGAGAAAAACATCACGGGGTGGTGCACATTGTATGGGTGTGTGTTACATTACATTCACTTGTCAGAAAAACATCACGCGGTGGTGTGAATCGGAGGGTATGAATTAGGATAGGCAGTGAGTGGCAATGTAGGATGGAAAAAATCACCGCGGGGTGGTCAGCATGGGGAGATCAGGGAACATGCAGTGGCAATGTAGGACAGGTTTCTGAAAAACATCGCGGGGTGGTGCGCATTGTATGGGTGTGCGTTACATTATTTTACTAGTAGGAGTGAGAAAAACATCACGGTGTGGTGTGATTCGGAGTGTCTGAATTAGGATAGGCAGTGAATGGCAATGTAGGATGTAGAAAAGAACCGCGGTGTGGTCAGCATGGGGAGGTCAGGGAACATGCAGTGGCAATGTAGGATAGGTTTCTGAAAAACATCGCGGTGTGGTGCGCATTGAATGGGTGTGTGTTACATTACATTCACTAGTAGGAGTGAGAAAAACATCACGGTGTGGTGCGCATTGTATGGGTGTGTGTTACATTACATTCACTAGTAGGAGTGAGAAAAACATCGTGGGGTGGTGCGCATTGTATGGGTGTGTGTTACATTACATTCACTAGTAGGTGTGAGAAAAACATCACGGGGTGGTGCGCATTGTATGGGTGTGTGTTACATTACATTCACTAGTGAGAAAAACATCACGCGGTGGTGTGAATCGGAGGGTCTGAATTAGGATAGGCAGTGAGTGGCAATGTAGGATGGAGAAAAGCACCGCGTGGTGGTCAGCATGGGGAGGTCAGGGAACATGGAGTGGCAATGTAGGATAGGTTTCTGAAAAACATCGCGGGGTGGTGCGCTTTGTATGGGTGTGTGTTACATTACATTCACTAGTAGGAGTGAGAAAAACATCACGGGGTGTTGTGAATCGGAGGGTCTGAATTAGGATACAGAGTGCGTGGCAATGTAGGATGGAGAAAATCACCGCGGGCTGGTCAGCATGGGGAGGTCAGGGAACATGCAGTGGCCATGTAGGATAGGTTTCTGAAAAACATCGCGGGGTGGTGCGCATTGTATGGGTGTGTGTTACATTACATTCACTAGTAGGAGTGAGAAAAACATCACGCGGTGGTGCGCATTGTATGGGTGTGTGTTACATTACATTCACTAGTAGGAGTGAGAAAAACATCATGGGGTGGTGTGAATCGGAGGGTCTGAATTAGGATAGGCAGTGAGTGGCAATGTAGGATGGAGAAAAGCACCGCGGGTTCGTCAGCATGGGGAGGTCAGGGAACATGCAGTGGCAATGTAGGATAGGTTTCTTAAAAACATCACGGGGTGGTGCGCATTGTATGGGTGTGTGTTTCATTACATTCACTAGTAGGAGTGAGAAAAACATCACGGGGTGGTGTGAATCGGAGGGTCTGAATTAGGATAGGCAGTGAGTGGCAATGTAGGATGGAGAAAAGCACCGCGGGGTTGTCAGCATGGGAAGGTCAGGGAACATGCAGTGGCAATGTAGGATAGGTTTCTGAAAAACATCGCGGGGTGGTGCGCATTGTATGGGTGTGTGTTACATTACAGTCACTAGTAGGAGTGAGAAAAACTTCGCGGGGTGGTGTGAATCGGAGGGTCTGAATTAGGATAGGCAGTGAGTGGCAATGTAGGATGGAGAAAAGCACCGCGGGGTGGTCAGCATGGGGAGGTCAGGGAACATGCAGTGGCAATGTAGGATAGGTTTCTGAAAAACATCGCGGGGTGGTGAGCATTGTATGGGTGTGTGATACATTACATTCACTAGTAGGAGTGAGAAAAACATCACGGGGTGGTGTGAATCGGAGGGTCTGAATTAGGATCGGCAGTGAGTGGCAATGTAGGATGGAGAAAAGCACCGCGAGGTGGTCAGCATGGGGAGGTCAGGGAACATGCAGTGGCAATCTAGGATAGGTTTCTGAAAAACATCGCGGGGTGGTGCACATTGTATGGGTGTGTGTTACATTACATTCACTAGTAGGAGTGAGAAAAACTTCACGGGGTGGTGTGAATCGGAGGGTCTGAATTAGGATAGGCAGTGAGTGGCAATGTAGGATGGAGAAAAGCACCGCGGGGTGGTCAGCATGGGGAGGTCAGGGAACATGCAGTGGCAATGTAGGATAGGTTTCTGAAAAACATCCCGGGGTGGTGCGCATTGTATGGGTGTGTGTTACATTACATTCACTAGTAGGAGTGATAAAAACATCATGGGGTGGTGTGAATCGGAGGGTCTGAATTAGGATAGGCAGTGAGTGGCAATGTAGGATGGAGAAAAGCACCGCGGGGTGGTCAGCATGGGGAAGTCAGGGAACATGCAGTGGCAATGTAGGATAGGTTTCTGAAAAACATCGCGGGGTGGTGCGCATTGTATGGGTGTGTGTTACATTACATTCACTAGTAGGAGTGAGAAAAACATCACGGGGTGGTATGAATTGGAGGGTCTGAATTAGGATAGGCAGTGACTGGCAATGTAGGATGGAGAAAAGCACCGCGAGATGGTCAGCATGGGGAGGTCAGGGAACATGCAGTGGCAATGTAGGATAGGTTTCTGGAAATCATCGCGGTGTGGTGTGCATTGTATGGGTGGGTGTTACATTACATTCACTAGTAGGAGTGAGAAAAACATCACGGGGTGGTGCGCATTGTATGGGTGGGTCTTACATTACATTCACTAGTAGGAGTGAGAAAAACATCACGGGGTGGTGCGCATTGTATGGGTGTGTGTTACATTTCATTCACTAGTAGGAGTGAGAAAAACATCACGGGGTGGTGTGAATCGGAGGGTCTGTATTAGGATAGGCAGTGAGTGGCAATGTAGGATGGAGAAAAGCACCGCGGGATGGTCAGCATGGGGAGGTCAGGGAACATGCAGTGGCAATTTAGGATAGGTTTCTGGAAAACATGGCGGGGTGGTGCGCATTGTATGGGTGTGTGTTACATTGCATTCACTAGTAGGAGTGAGAAAAACATCACCGGGTGGTGCACATTGTATGGGTGTGTGTTACATTACATTCACTAGTAGGAGTGAGAAAAACAGCACGGGGTGGTTTGAATCGGAGGGTCTGAATTAAGATAGGCAGTGAGGGGCAATGTAGGGTGTTGAAAAGCAACACGGGGTTGCCAGCATGGGGAGGTCAGGGAACATGCAGTGGCAATGTAGGATAGGTTTCTGAAAAACATCGCAGGGTGGTGCGCATTGCATGGGTGTGTGTTACATTACATTCACTAGTAGGAGTGAGAAAAATATCATGGGGTGGTGCGCATTGTATGGGTGTGTGTCACATTACATTCACTAGTAGGAGAGAGAAAAACATCACGGGGTGGTGCGCATTTTATGGGTGTGTGTTACATTACATTCACTAGTAGGAGTGAGAAAAACATCACGCGGTGGTGTGAATCGGAGGGTCTGAATTAGGATAGGCAGTGAGTAGCAATGTAGGATGGAGAAAAGCACTGCGGGGTGGTCAGCATGGGGAGGTCAGGGAACATGCAGTGGCAATGTAGGATAGGTTTCTGAAAAACATCGCGGGGTGGTGCACATTGTATGGGTGTGTGTTACATTACATTCACTAGTAGGAGTGAGAAAAACATCACGGGGTGGTGCGCACTGTATGGGTGTGTATTACATTACATTCACTAGTAGGAGTGAGAAAAGCATCACGCGGTGGAGTGAATCGGAGGGTCTGAATTACGATAGGCCGTGAGTGGCAATGTAGGATAGAGAAAAGCACCGCGGGGTGGTCAGCATGGGGAGGTCAGGGAACATGAGTTGGCAATGTAGGATAGGTTTCTGAAAAACATCGCGGGGTGGTGGGCATTGTATGGGTGTGTGTTACATTACATTCACGAGTAGAAGTGAGAAATACATCACGTGGTGGTGCGCATTGTATGGGTGTGTGTTACATTACATTCACGAGTCGGAGTGAGAAAAAAATCACGGGGTGGTGTGAATCGGAGGGTCTGAATTAGGATAGGCAGTGAGTGGCAATGTAGGATGGAGAAAAGCACCGCGGGGTCGTCAGCATGCGGAGGTCAGGGAACATGCAGTGGCAATGTAGGATAGGTTTCTGAAAAACATCACGGGGTGGTGCGCATTGTATGGGTGTGTGTTTCATTACATTCACTATTAGGAGTGAGAAAAACATCACGGGGTGGTGTGAATCAGAGGGTCTGAATTAGGATAGGCAGTGAGTGGCAATGTAGGATGGAGAAAAGCACCGCGGGGTTGTCAGCATGGGGAGGTCAGGGAACATGCAGTGGCAATGTAGGATAGGTTTCTCAAAAACATCGCGGGGTGGGGCGCATTGTATGGGTGTGTGTTACATTACATTCACTAGTAGGAGTGAGAAAAACATCACGGGGTGGTGTGAATCGGAGGGTCTGAATTAGGATAGGCAGTGAGTGGCAATGTAGGATGGAGAAAAGCACTGCGGAGTGGTCAGCATGGGGAGGTCAGGGAACATGCTGTGGCAATGTAGGATAGGTTTCTGAAAAACATCAAGGGGTGGTGCGCATTGTATGGGTGTGTGTTACATTACATTCCCTAGAAGGAGTGAGAAAAACATCACGGGGTGGTGCGCATTGTATGTGTGTGTGTTACATTACATTCACAAGTAGGAGTGAGAAAAACATCACGGGGTGGTGTGAATCGGAGGGTCTGAATTAGGATAGGCAGTAAGTGGCAATGTAGAATGGAGAAAAGCACCGCGGGGTGGTCAGCATGGGGAGGACAGGGAACATGCAGTGGCAATGTAGGATAGTTTTCTGAAAAACATCACGGATTGGTGCGCATTGTATGGGTGTGTGTTACATTACATTCACTAGTAGGAGTGAGAAAAACATCACTGGGTGGTGTTAATCGGAGGGTCTGAATAAGGATAGGCAGTGAGTGGCAATGTAGGATGGAGAAAAGCACCGCGGGGTGGTCAGCATGGGGAGGTCAGGGAAGAAGCAGTGGCAATGTAGGATAGGTTTCTGAAAAACATCGCGGGGTGGTGCGCATTGTATGGGTGTGTGTTACATTACATTCACTAGTAGGAGTGAGAAAAACATCACGGGGTGGTGTGAATCGGGGGGTCTGAATTAGGATAGGCAGTGAGTGGCAATGTAGGATGGAGAAAAGCACCGCGGGGTGGTCAGCATGGGGAGGTCAGGGAACATGCTGTGGCAATGTAGGACAGGTTTCTGAAAAACATCGCGGGGTGGTGCGCATTGTATGGGTGTGTGTTACATTACTTTTACTAGTAGGAGTGAGAAAAACATCACGGTGTGGTGTGAATCGGAGGGTCTGAATTAGGATAGGCAGTGAATGGCAATGTAGGATGGAGAAAAGAATCGCGGTGTGGTCAGCATGGGGAGGTCAGGGAACATGCAGTGGCAATGTAGGATAGGTTTCTGAAAAACATCGCGGTGTGGTGCGCATTGTATGGGTGTGCGTTACATTACATTCACTAGTAGGAGTGAGAAAAACATCACGGGGTGGTGCGCATTGTATGGGTGTCTGTTACATTACATTCACTAGTAGGAGTGAGAAAAACATCGCGGGGTGGTGTGAATCGGAGGATCTTAATTAGGATAGGCAGTAAGTGGCAATGGAGAATGGAGAGAAGCACCACGGGGTGGTCAGCATGGGGAGGTCAGGGAACATGCATTGGCAATGTAGGATAGGTTTCTGAAAAACATCGCCGGTGGTGCGCATTGTATGGGTGTGTGTTACATTACATTCACTAGTAGGAGTGAGAAATACATCACGTGGTGGTGCGCATTGTATGGGTGTGTGTTACATTACATTCACGAGTCGGAGTGAGAAAAACATCACGGGGTGGTGTGAATCGGAGGGTCTGAATTAGGATAGGCAGTGACTGGCAATGTAGGATGGAGAAAAGCACCGCGGGGTCGTCAGCATGGGGAGGTCAGGGAACATGCAGTGGCAATGTAGGATAGGTTTCTGAAAAACATCACGGGGTGGTGCCCATTGTATGGGTGTCTGTTTCATTACATTCACTAGTAGGAGTGAGAAAAACATCACGGGGTGGTGTGAATCGGAGGGTCTGAATTAGGATAGGCAGTGAGTGGCAATGTAGGATGGAAAAAAGGACCGCGGGGTTGTCAGCATGGGGAGGTCAGGGAACATGCAGTGGCAATGTAGGATAGGTTTCTCAAAAACATCGCGGGGTGGTGCGCATTGTATGGGTGTGTGTTACATTACATTCACTAGTAGGAGTGAGAAAAACATCACCAGGTGGTGTGAATCGGAGGGTCTGAATTAGGATAGGCAGTGAGTGGCAATGTAGGATGGAGAAAAGCACCGCGGAGTGGTCAGCATGGGGAGGTCAGGGAACATGCTGTGGCAATGTAGGATAGGTTTCTGAAAAACATCAAGGGGTGGTGCGCATTGTATGGGTGTGTGTTACATTACATTCACTAGAAGGAGTGAGAAAAACATCACGGGGTGGTGCGCATTGTATGTGTGTGTGTTACATTACATTCACAAGTAGGAGTGAGAAAAACAGCACGGGGTGGTGTGAATCGGAGGGTCTGAATTAGGATAGGCAGTAAGTGGCAATGTAGAATGGAGAAAAGCACCGCGGGGTGGTCAGCATGGGGAGGTCAGGGAACATGCAGTGGCAATGTAGGATAGTTTTCAGAAAAACCTCACGGATTGGTGCGCATTGTATGGGTGTGTGTTACATTACATTCACTAGTAGGAGTGAGAAAAACATCACGGGGTGGTGTGAATCGGAGGGTCTGAATTAGGATAGGCAGTGAGTGGCAATGTAGGATGGAGAAAAGCACCGCGGGGTTGTCAGCATGGGGAGGTCAGGGAAGAAGCAGTGACAATGTAGGATAGGTTTCTGAAAAACATCGCAGGGTGGTGCGCATTGTATGGGTGTGTGTTACATTACATTCACTAGTAGGAGTGAGAAAAACATCACGGGGTGGTGTGAATCGGAGGGTCTGAATTAGGATAGGCAGTGAGTGGCAATGTAGGATGGAGAAAAGCACCGCGGGGTGGTCAGCATGGGGAGGTCAGGGAACATGCAGTGGCAATGTAGGATAGGTTTCTGAAAAACATCGCGGGGTGGTGCGCAATGTATGGGTGTGTGTTACATTACATTCACCAGTAGGAGTGAGAAAAACATCACGGGGTGGTGTGAATCGGAGGATGTGAATTGGGATAGGCAGTGAGTGGTAATGTAGGATGGAGAAAAGCACCGCAGGGTGGTCAGCATGGGGAGGTCAGGGAACATGCAGTGGCAATGTAGGATAGGTTTCTGAAAAACATCGCGGGGTGGTGCGCATTTTATGGGTGTGTGTTACATTACATTCACTAGTAGGAGTGAGAAAACCATCACGGGTTGGTGTGAATCGGAGGGTCTGAATTAGGATAGGCAGTGATTGGCAATGTAGGATGGAGAAAAGCACCGCGGGGTGGTCAGCATGGGGAGGTCAGGGAACATGCAGTGGCAATGTAGGATAGGTTTCTGAAA
This sequence comes from Cavia porcellus, assembly GCF_034190915.1. Taxonomy (NCBI): domain Eukaryota; kingdom Metazoa; phylum Chordata; class Mammalia; order Rodentia; family Caviidae; genus Cavia; species Cavia porcellus. Next base: position 617,371 of record NW_026947569.1, read on the forward strand.
AACATCGCGGGGTGGTGCGCATTGTATGGGTGTGTGTTACATTACATTCACTAGTAGGAGTGAGAAAAACTTCGCGGGGTGGTGTGAATCGGAGGGTCTGAATTAGGATAGGCAGTGAGTGGCAATGTAGGATGGAGAAAAGCACCGCGGGGTGGTCAGCATGGGGAGGTCAGGGAACATGCAGTGGCAATGTAGAATAGGTTTCTGAAAAACTTCGCGGGGTGGTGCGCATTGTATGGGTGTGTGATACATTAAATTCACTAGTAGGAGTGAGAAAAACATCCCGGGGTGGTGTGAATCGGAGGGTCTGAATTAGGATCGGCAGTGAGTGGCAATGTAGGATGGAGAAAAGCACCGCGAGATGTTCAGCATGGGGAAGTCAGGGAACATGCAGTGGCAATGTAGGATAGGTTTCTGAAAAACATCGCGGGGTGGTGCGCATTGTATGGGTGTGTGTTACATTACATTCACTAGTAGGAGTGAGAAAAACATCACGGGGTGGTATGAATTGGAGGGTCTGAATTAGGATAGGCAGTGACTGGCAATGTAGGATGGAGAAAAGCACCGCGAGATGGTCAGCATGGGGAGGTCAGGGAACATGCAGTGGCAATGTAGGATAGGTTTCTGGAAATCATCGCGGTGTGGTGTGCATTGTATGGGTGGGTGTTACATTACATTCACTAGTAGGAGTGAGAAAAACATCACGGGGTGGTGCGCATTGTATGGGTGGGTCTTACATTACATTCACTAGTAGGAGTGAGAAAAACATCACGGGGTGGTGCGCATTGTATGGGTGTGTGTTACATTTCATTCACTAGTAGGAGTGAGAAAAACATCACGGGGTGGTGTGAATCGGAGGGTCTGTATTAGGATAGGCAGTGAGTGGCAATGTAGGATGGAGAAAAGCACCGCGGGATGGTCAGCATGGGGAGGTCAGGGAACATGCAGTGGCAATTTAGGATAGGTTTCTGGAAAACATGGCGGGATGGTGCGCATTGTATGGGTGTGTGTTACATTGCATTCACTAGTAGGAGTGAGAAAAACATCACCGGGTGGTGCACATTGTATGGGTGTGTGTTACATTACATTCACTAGTAGGAGTGAGAAAAACAGCACGGGGTGGTTTGAATCGGAGGGTCTGAATTAAGATAGGCAGTGAGGGGCAATGTAGGGTGTTGAAAAGCAACACGGGGTTGCCAGCATGGGGAGGTCAGGGAACATGCAGTGGCAATGTAGGATAGGTTTCTGAAAAACATCGCAGGGTGGTGCGCATTGCATGGGTGTGTGTTACATTACATTCACTAGTAGGAGTGAGAAAAATATCATGGGGTGGTGCGCATTGTATGGGTGTGTGTCACATTACATTCACTAGTAGGAGAGAGAAAAACATCACGGGGTGGTGCGCATTGTATGGGTGTGTGTTACATTACATTCACTAGTAGGAGTGAGAAAAACATCACGCGGTGGTGTGAATCGGAGGGTCTGAATTAGGATAGGCAGTGAGTAGCAATGTAGGATGGAGAAAAGCACTGCGGGGTGGTCAGCATGGGGAGGTCAGGGAACATGCAGTGGCAATGTAGGATAGGTTTCTGAAAAACATCGCGGGGTGGTGCACATTGTATGGGTGTGTGTTACATTACATTCACTAGTAGGAGTGAGAAAAACATCACGGGGTGGTGCGCACTGTATGGGTGTGTATTACATTACATTCACTAGTAGGAGTGAGAAAAGCATCACGCGGTGGAGTGAATCGGAGGGTCTGAATTACGATAGGCCGTGAGTGGCAATGTAGGATAGAGAAAAGCACCGCGGGGTGGTCAGCATGGGGAGGTCAGGGAACATGAGTTGGCAATGTAGGATAGGTTTCTGAAAAACATCGCGGGGTGGTGCGCATTGTATGGGTGTGTGTTACATTACATTCACGAGTAGAAGTGAGAAATACATCACGTGGTGGTGCGCATTGTATGGGTGTGTGTTACATTACATTCACGAGTCGGAGTGAGAAAAAAATCACGGGGTGGTGTGAATCGGAGGGTCTGAATTAGGATAGGCAGTGAGTGGCAATGTAGGATGGAGAAAAGCACCGCGGGGTCGTCAGCATGCGGAGGTCAGGGAACATGCAGTGGCAATGTAGGATAGGTTTCTGAAAAACATCACGGGGTGGTGCGCATTGTATGGGTGTGTGTTTCATTACATTCACTATTAGGAGTGAGAAAAACATCACGGGGTGGTGTGAATCAGAGGGTCTGAATTAGGATAGGCAGTGAGTGGCAATGTAGGATGGAGAAAAGCACCGCGGGGTTGTCAGCATGGGGAGGTCAGGGAACATGCAGTGGCAATGTAGGATAGGTTTCTCAAAAACATCGCGGGGTGGGGCGCATTGTATGGGTGTGTGTTACATTACATTCACTAGTAGGAGTGAGAAAAACATCACGGGGTGGTGTGAATCGGAGGGTCTGAATTAGGATAGGCAGTGAGTGGCAATGTAGGATGGAGAAAAGCACTGCGGAGTGGTCAGCATGGGGAGGTCAGGGAACATGCTGTGGCAATGTAGGATAGGTTTCTGAAAAACATCAAGGGGTGGTGCGCATTGTATGGGTGTGTGTTACATTACATTCCCTAGAAGGAGTGAGAAAAACATCACGGGGTGGTGCGCATTGTATGTGTGTGTGTTACATTACATTCACAAGTAGGAGTGAGAAAAACATCACGGGGTGGTGTGAATCGGAGGGTCTGAATTAGGATAGGCAGTAAGTGGCAATGTAGAATGGAGAAAAGCACCGCGGGGTGGTCAGCATGGGGAGGTCAGGGAACATGCAGTGGCAATGTAGGATAGTTTTCTGAAAAACATCACGGATTGGTGCGCATTGTATGGGTGTGTGTTACATTACATTCACTAGTAGGAGTGAGAAAAACATCACTGGGTGGTGTTAATCGGAGTGTCTGAATAAGGATAGGCAGTGAGTGGCAATGTAGGATGGAGAAAAGCACCGCGGGGTGGTCAGCATGGGGAGGTCAGGGAAGAAGCAGTGGCAATGTAGGATAGGTTTCTGAAAAACATCGCGGGGTGGTGCGCATTGTATGGGTGTGTGTTACATTACATTCACTAGTAGGAGTGAGAAAAACATCACGGGGTGGTGTGAATCGGGGGGTCTGAATTAGGATAGGCAGTGAGTGGCAATGTAGGATGGAGAAAAGCACCGCGGGGTGGTCAGCATGGGGAGGTCAGGGAACATGCTGTGGCAATGTAGGACAGGTTTCTGAAAAACATCGCGGGGTGGTGCGCATTGTATGGGTGTGTGTTACATTACTTTTACTAGTAGGAGTGAGAAAAACATCACGGTGTGGTGTGAATCGGAGGGTCTGAATTAGGATAGGCAGTGAATGGCAATGTAGGATGGAGAAAAGAATCGCGGTGTGGTCAGCATGGGGAGGTCAGGGAACATGCAGTGGCAATGTAGGATAGGTTTCTGAAAAACATCGCGGTGTGGTGCGCATTGTATGGGTGTGCGTTACATTACATTCACTAGTAGGAGTGAGAAAAACATCACGGGGTGGTGCGCATTGTATGGGTGTGTGTTACATTACATTCACTAGTAGGAGTGAGAAAAACATCGCGGGGTGGTGTGAATCGGAGGATCTTAATTAGGATAGGCAGTAAGTGGCAATGGAGAATGGAGAGAAGCACCACGGGGTGGTCAGCATGGGGAGGTCAGGGAACATGCATTGGCAATGTAGGATAGGTTTCTGAAAAACATCGCCGGTGGTGCGCATTGTATGGGTGTGTGTTACATTACATTCACTAGTAGGAGTGAGAAATACATCACGTGGTGGTGCGCATTGTATGGGTGTGTGTTACATTACATTCACGAGTCGGAGTGAGAAAAACATCACGGGGTGGTGTGAATCGGAGGGTCTGAATTAGGATAGGCAGTGACTGGCAATGTAGGATGGAGAAAAGCACCGCGGGGTCGTCAGCATGGGGAGGTCAGGGAACATGCAGTGGCAATGTAGGATAGGTTTCTGAAAAACATCACGGGGTGGTGCCCATTGTATGGGTGTCTGTTTCATTACATTCACTAGTAGGAGTGAGAAAAACATCACGGGGTGGTGTGAATCGGAGGGTCTGAATTAGGATAGGCAGTGAGTGGCAATGTAGGATGGAAAAAAGGACCGCGGGGTTGTCAGCATGGGGAGGTCAGGGAACATGCAGTGGCAATGTAGGATAGGTTTCTCAAAAACATCGCGGGGTGGTGCGCATTGTATGGGTGTGTGTTACATTACATTCACTAGTAGGAGTGAGAAAAACATCACCAGGTGGTGTGAATCGGAGGGTCTGAAATAGGATAGGCAGTGAGTGGCAATGTAGGATGGAGAAAAGCACCGCGGAGTGGTCAGCATGGGGAGGTCAGGGAACATGCTGTGGCAATGTAGGATAGGTTTCTGAAAAACATCAAGGGGTGGTGCGCATTGTATGGGTGTGTGTTACATTACATTCACTAGAAGGAGTGAGAAAAACATCACGGGGTGGTGCGCATTGTATGTGTGTGTGTTACATTACATTCACAAGTAGGAGTGAGAAAAACAGCACGGGGTGGTGTGAATCGGAGGGTCTGAATTAGGATAGGCAGTAAGTGGCAATGTAGAATGGAGAAAAGCACCGCGCGGTGGTCAGCATGGGGAGGTCAGGGAACATGCAGTGGCAATGTAGGATAGTTTTCAGAAAAACCTCACGGATTGGTGCGCATTGTATGGGTGTGTGTTACATTACATTCACTAGTAGGAGTGAGAAAAACATCACGGGGTGGTGTGAATCGGAGGGTCTGAATTAGGATAGGCAGTGAGTGGCAATGTAGGATGGAGAAAAGCACCGCGGGGTTGTCAGCATGGGGAGGTCAGGGAAGAAGCAGTGACAATGTAGGATAGGTTTCTGAAAAACATCGCAGGGTGGTGCGCATTGTATGGGTGTGTGTTACATTACATTCACTAGTAGGAGTGAGAAAAACATCACGGGGTGGTGTGAATCGGAGGGTCTGAATTAGGATAGGCAGTGAGTGGCAATGTAGGATGGAGAAAAGCACCGCGGGGTGGTCAGCATGGGGAGGTCAGGGAACATGCAGTGGCAATGTAGGATAGGTTTCTGAAAAACATCGCGGGGTGGTGCGCAATGTATGGGTGTGTGTTACATTACATTCACCAGTAGGAGTGAGAAAAACATCACGGGGTGGTGTGAATCGGAGGATGTGAATTGGGATAGGCAGTGAGTGGTAATGTAGGATGGAGAAAAGCACCGCAGGGTGGTCAGCATGGGGAGGTCAGGGAACATGCAGTGGCAATGTAGGATAGGTTTCTGAAAAACATCGCGGGGTGGTGCGCATTTTATGGGTGTGTGTTACATTACATTCACTAGTAGGAGTGAGAAAACCATCACGGGTTGGTGTGAATCGGAGGGTCTGAATTAGGATAGGCAGTGATTGGCAATGTAGGATGGAGAAAAGCACCGCGGGGTGGTCAGCATGGGGAGGTCAGGGAACATGCAGTGGCAATGTAGGATAGGTTTCTGAAAAACATCGCGGGGTGGTGCGCATTGTATGGGTGTGTGTTACATTACATTCACTAGTAGGAGTGAGAAAAACTTCGCGGGGTGGTGTGAATCGGAGGGTCTGAATTAGGATAGGCAGTGAGTGGCAATGTAGGATGGAGAAAAGCACCGCGGGGTGGTCAGCATGGGGAGGTCAGGGAACATGCAGTGGCAATGTAGAATAGGTTTCTGAAAAACTTCGCGGGGTGGTGCGCATTGTATGGGTGTGTGATACATTAAATTCACTAGTAGGAGTGAGAAAAACATCCCGGGGTGGTGTGAATCGGAGGGTCTGAATTAGGATCGGCAGTGAGTGGCAATGTAGGATGGAGAAAAGCACCGCGAGGTGGTCAGCATGGGGAGGTCAGGGAACATGCAGTGGCAATCTAGGATAGGTTTCTGAAAAACATCGCGGGGTGGTGCGCATTGTATGGGTGTGTGTTACATTACATTCACTAGTAGGAGTGAGAAAAACTTCGCGGGGTGGTGTGAATCGGAGGGTCTGAATTAGGATAGGCAGTGAGTGGCAATGAAGGATGGAGAAAAGCACCGCGGGGTGGTCAGCATGGGGAGGTCAGGGATCATGCAGTGGCAATGTAGGATAGGTTTCTGAAAAACATCGCGGGGTGGTGCGCATTGTATGGGTGTGTGTTACATTACATTCACTAGTAGGAGTGATAAAAACATCACGGGGTGGTGTGAATCGGAGGGTCTGAATTAGGATAGGCAGTGAGTGGCAATGTAGGATGGAGAAAAGCACCGCGGGGTGGTCAGCATGGGGAGGTCAGGGAACATGCAGTGGCAATGTAGGATAGGTTTCTGAAAAACATCGCGGGGTGGTGCGCATTGTATGGGTGTGTGTTACATTACATTCACTAGTAGGAGTGAGAAAAACATCAAGGGGTGGTGCGCATTGTATGGGTGTTTGTTACATTACATTCACTAGTAGGAGTGAGAAAAACATCACCAGGTGGTGTGAATCGGAGGGTCTGAATTAGGATAGGCAGTGAGTGGCAATGTAGGATGGAGAAAAGCACCGCGGAGTGGTCAGCATGGGGAGGTCAGGGAACATGCTGTGGCAATGTAGGATAGGTTTCTGAAAAACATCAAGGGGTGGTGCGCATTGTATGGGTGTGTGTTACATTACATTCACTAGAAGGAGTGAGAAAAACATCACGGGGTGGTGCGCATTGTATGTGTGTGTGTTACATTACATTCACAAGTAGGAGTGAGAAAAACAGCACGGGGTGGTGTTAATCGGAGGGTCTGAATAAGGATAGGCAGTGAGTGGCAATGTAGGATGGAGAAAAGCACCGCGGGGTCGTCAGCATGCGGAGGTCAGGGAACATGCAGTGGCAATGTAGGATAGGTTTCTGAAAAACATCACGGGGTGGTGCGCATTGTATGGGTGTGTGTTTCATTACATTCACTATTAGGAGTGAGAAAAACATCACGGGGTGGTGTGAATCGGAGGGTCTGAATTAGGATAGGCAGTGAGTGGCAATGTAGGATGGAGAAAAGCACCGCGGGGTTGTCAGCATGGGGAGGTCAGGGAACATGCAGTGGCAATGTAGGATAGGTTTCTCAAAAACATCGCGGGGTGGGGCGCATTGTATGGGTGTGTGTTACATTACATTCACTAGTAGGAGTGAGAAAAACATCACGGGGTGGTGTGAATCGGAGGGTCTGAATTAGGATAGGCAGTGAGTGGCAATGTAGGATGGAGAAAAGCACTGCGGAGTGGTCAGCATGGGGAGGTCAGGGAACATGCTGTGGCAATGTAGGATAGGTTTCTGAAAAACATCAAGGGGTGGTGCGCATTGTATGGGTGTGTGTTACATTACATTCCCTAGAAGGAGTGAGAAAAACATCACGGGGTGGTGCGCATTGTATGTGTGTGTGTTACATTACATTCACAAGTAGGAGTGAGAAAAACATCACGGGGTGGTGTGAATCGGAGGGTCTGAATTAGGATAGGCAGTAAGTGGCAATGTAGAATGGAGAAAAGCACCGCGGGGTGGTCAGCATGGGGAGGTCAGGGAACATGCAGTGGCAATGTAGGATAGTTTTCTGAAAAACATCACGGATTGGTGCGCATTGTATGGGTGTGTGTTACATTACATTCACTAGTAGGAGTGAGAAAAACATCACTGGGTGGTGTTAATCGGAGGGTCTGAATAAGGATAGGCAGTGAGTGGCAATGTAGGATGGAGAAAAGCACCGCGGGGTGGTCAGCATGGGGAGGTCAGGGAAGAAGCAGTGGCAATGTAGGATAGGTTTCTGAAAAACATCGCGGGGTGGTGCGCATTGTATCGGTGTGTGTTACATTACATTCACTAGTAGGAGTGAGAAAAACATCACAGGGTGGTGTGAATCGGGGGGTCTGAATTAGGATAGGCAGTGAGTGGCAATGTAGGATGGAGAAAAGCACCGCGGGGTGGTCAGCATGGGGAGGTCAGGGAACATGCAGTGGCAATGTAGGACAGGTTTCTGAAAAACATCGCGGGGTGGTGCGCATTGTATGGGTGTGTGTTACATTACTTTTACTAGTAGGAGTGAGAAAAACATCACGGTGTGGTGTGAATCGGAGGGTCTGAATTAGGATAGGCAGTGAATGGCAATGTAGGATGGAGAAAAGAATCGCGGTGTGGTCAGCATGGGGAGGTCAGGGAACATGCAGTGGCAATGTAGGATAGGTTTCTGAAAAACATCGCGGTGTGGTGCGCATTGTATGGGTGTGCGTTACATTACATTCACTAGTAGGAGTGAGAAAAACATCACGGGGTGGTGCGCATTGTATGGGTGTGTGTTACATTACATTCACTAGTAGGAGTGAGAAAAACATCACGGTGTGGTGTGAATCGGAGGACCTTAATTAGGATAGGCAGTAAGTGGCAATGGAGAATGGAGAGAAGCACCGCGGGGTGGTCAGCATGGGGAGGTCAGGGAACATGCATTGGCAATGTAGGATAGGTTTCTGAAAAACATCGCGGGTGGTGCGCATTGTATGGGTGTGTGTTACATTACATTCACTAGTAGGAGTGAGAAATACATCACGTGGTGGTGCGCATTGTATGGGTGTGTGTTACATTACATTCACGAGTCGGAGTGAGAAAAACATCACGGGGTGGTGTGAATCGGAGGGTCTGAATTAGGATAGGCAGTGAGTGGCAATGTAGGATGGAGAAAAGCACCGCGGGGTCGTCAGCATGGGGAGGTCAGGGAACATGCAGTGGCAATGTAGGATAGGTTTCTGAAAAACATCACGGGGTGGTGCCCATTGTATGGGTGTCTGTTTCATTACATTCACTAGTAGGAGTGAGAAAAACATCACGGGGTGGTGTGAATCGGAGGGTCTGAATTAGGATAGGCAGTGAGTGGCAATGTAGGATGGAAAAAAGGACCGCGGGGTTGTCAGCATGGGGAGGTCAGGGAACACGCAGTGGCAATGTAGGATAGGTTTCTCAAAAACATCGCGGGGTGGTGCGCATTGTATGGGTGTGTGTTACATTACATTCACTAGTAGGAGTGAGAAAAACATCACCAGGTGGTGTGAATCGGAGGGTCTGAATTAGGATAGGCAGTGAGTGGCAATGTAGGATGGAGAAAAGCACCGCGGAGTGGTCAGCATGGGGAGGTCAGGGAACATGCTGTGGCAATGTAGGATAGGTTTCTGAAAAACATCAAGGGGTGGTGCGCATTGTATGGGTGTGTGTTACATTACATTCACTAGAAGGAGTGAGAAAAACATCACGGGGTGGTGCGCATTGTATGTGTGTGTGTTACATTACATTCACAAGTAGGAGTGAGAAAAACAGCACGGGGTGGTGTGAATCGGAGGGTCTGAATTAGGATAGGCAGTAAGTGGCAATGTAGAATGGAGAAAAGCACCGCGGGGTGGTCAGCATGGGGAGGTCAGGGAACATGCAGTGGCAATGTAGGATAGTTTTCAGAAAAACCTCACGGATTGGTGCGCATTGTATGGGTGTGTGTTACATTACATTCACTAGTAGGAGTGAGAAAAACATCACGGGGTGGTGTGAATCGGAGGGTCTGAATTAGGATAGGCAGTGAGTGGCAATGTAGGATGGAGAAAAGCACCGCGGGGTTGTCAGCATGGGGAGGTCAGGGAAGAAGCAGTGACAATGTAGGATAGGTTTCTGAAAAACATCGCAGGGTGGTGCGCATTGTATGGGTGTGTGTTACATTACATTCACTAGTAGGAGTGAGAAAAACATCACGGGGTGGTGTGAATCGGAGGGTCTGAATTAGGATAGGCAGTGAGTGGCAATGTAGGATGGAGAAAAGCACCGCGGGGTGGTCAGCATGGGGAGGTCAGGGAACATGCAGTGGCAATGTAGGATAGGTTTCTGAAAAACATCGCGGGGTGGTGCGCAATGTATGGGTGTGTGTTACATTACATTCACCAGTAGGAGTGAGAAAAACATCACGGGGTGGTGTGAATCGGAGGATCTGAATTGGGATAGGCAGTGAGTGGTAATGTAGGATGGAGAAAAGCACCGCAGGGTGGTCAGCATGGGGAGGTCAGGGAACATGCAGTGGCAATGTAGGATAGGTTTCTGAAAAACATCGCGGGGTGGTGCGCATTTTATGGGTGTGTGTTACATTATATTCACTAGTAGGAGTGAGAAAAACATCACGGGTTGGTGTGAATCGGAGGGTCTGAATTAGGATAGGCAGTGATTGGCAATGTAGGATGGAGAAAAGCACCGCGGGGTGGTCAGCATGGGGAGGTCAGGGAACATGCAGTGGCAATGTAGGATAGGTTTCTGAAAAACATCGCGGTGTGGTGCGCATTGTATGGGTGTGTGTTACATTACATTCACTAGTAGGAGTGAGAAAAACTTCGCGGGGTGGTGTGAATCGGAGGGTCTGAATTAGGATAGGCAGTGAGTGGCAATGAAGGATGGAGAAAAGCACCGCGGGGTGGTCAGCATGGGGAGGTCAGGGATCATGCAGTGGCAATGTAGGATAGGTTTCTGAAAAACATCGCGGGGTGGTGCGCATTGTATGGGTGTGTGTTACATTACATTCACTAGTAGGAGTGATAAAAACATCACGGGGTGGTGTGAATCGGAGGGTGTGAATTAGGATAGGCAGTGAGTGGCAATGTAGGATGGAGAAAAGCACCGCGGGGTGGTCAGCATGGGGAGGTCAGGGAACATGCAGTGGCAATGTAGGATAGGTTTCTGAAAAACATCGCGGGGTGGTGCGCATTGTATGGGTGTGTGTTACATTACATTCACTAGTAGGAGTGAGAAAAACATCAAGGGGTGGTGCGCATTGTATGGGTGTGTGTTACATTACATTCACTAGTAGGAGTGAGAAAAACATCACCAGGTGGTGTGAATCGGAGGGTCTGAATTAGGATAGGCAGTGAGTGGCAATGTAGGATGGAGAAAAGCACCGCGGAGTGGTCAGCATGGGGAGGTCAGGGAACATGCTGTGGCAATGTAGGATAGGTTTCTGAAAAACATCAAGGGGTGGTGCGCATTGTATGGGTGTGTGTTACATTACATTCACTAGAAGGAGTGAGAAAAACATCACGGGGTGGTGCGCATTGTATGTGTGTGTGTTACATTACATTCACAAGTAGGAGTGAGAAAAACAGCACGGGGTGGTGTGAATCGGAGGGTCTGAATTAGGATAGGCAGTAAGTGGCAATGTAGAATGGAGAAAAGCACCGCGGGGTGGTCAGCATGGGGAGGTCAGGGCACATGCAGTGGCAATGTAGGATAGTTTTCTGAAAAACATCACGGATTGGTGCGCATTGTATGGGTGTGTGTTACATTACATTCACTAGTAAGAGTGAGAAAAACATCACGGGGTGGTGTGAATCGGAGGGTCTGAATTAGGATAGGCAGTGAGTGGAAATGTAGGATGGAGAAAAGCACCGCGGGGTGGTCAGCATGGGGAGGTCAGGGAAGAAGCAGTGGCAATGTAGGATAGGTTTCTGAAAAACATCGCAGGGTGGTGCGCATTGTATGGGTGTGTGTTACATTACATTCACTAGTAGGAGTGAGAAAAACATCACGGGGTGGTGTGAATCGGAGGGTCGGAATTAGGATAGGCAGTGAGTGGCAATTTAGGATGGAGAAAAGCACCGCGGGGTGGTCAGCATGGGGAGGTCAGGGAACATGCAGTGGCAATGTAGGATAGGTTTCTGAAAAACATCGCGGGGTGGTGCGCAATGTATGGGTGTGTGTTACATTACATTCACCAGTAGGAGTGAGAAAAACATCACGGGGTGGTGTGAATAGGAGGATCTGAATTGGGATAGGCAGTGAGTGGTAATGTAGGATGGAGAAAAGCACCGCAGGGTGGTCAGCATGGGGAGGTCAGGGAACATGCAGTGGCAATGTAGGATAGGTTTCTGAAAAACATCGCGGGGTGGTGCGCATTGTATGGGTGTGTGTTACATTACATTCACTAGTAGGAGTGAGAAAAACTTCGCGGGGTGGTGTGAATCGGAGGGTCTGAATTAGGGTAGGCAGTGAGTGGCAATGTAGGATGGAGAAAAGCACTGCGGGGTGGTCAGCATGGGGAGGTCAGGGAACATGCAGTGGCAATGTAGGATAGGTTTCTGAAAAACTTCGCGGGGTTGTGCGCATTGTATGGGTGTGTGATACATTAAATTCACTAGTAGGAGTGAGAAAAACATCCCGGGGTGGTGTGAATCGGAGGGTCTGAATTAGGATCGGCAGTGAGTGGCAATGTAGGATGGAGAAAAGCACCGCGAGGTGGTCAGCATGGGGAGGTCAGGGAACATGCAGTGGCAATCTAGGATAGGTTTCTGAAAAACATCGCGGGGTGGTGCGCATTGTATGGGTGTGTGTTACATTACATTCACTAGTAGGAGTGAGAAAAACTTCGCGGGGTGGTGTGAATCGGAGGGTCTGAATTAGGATAGGCAGTGAGTGGCAATGAAGGATGGAGAAAAGCACCGCGGGGTGGTCAGCATGGGGAGGTCAGGGAAGAAGCAGTGGCAATGTAGGATAGGTTTCTGAAAAACATCGCGGGGTGGTGCGCATTGTATGGGTGTGTGTTACATTACATTCACTAGTAGGAGTGATAAAAACATCACGGGGTGGTGTGAATCGGAGGGTCTGAATTAGGATAGGCAGTGAGTGGCAATGTAGGATGGAGAAAAGCACCGCGGGGTGGTCAGCATGGGGAGGTCAGGGAACATGCAGTGGCAATGTAGGATAGGTTTCTGAAAAACATCGCGGGGTGGTGCGCATTGTGTGGGTGTGTGTTACATTACATTCACTAGTAGGAGTGATAAAAACATCAAGGGGTGGTGCGCATTGTATGGGTGTGTGTTACATTACATTCACTAGTAGGAGTGAGAAAAACATCAAGGGGTGGTGTAATAGGAGGGTCTGAATTAGGATACGCACTGAGTGGCAATGTAGGATTGGGAAAATCACCGCGGGGTGGTCAGCATGGGGAGGTCAGGGAACATGCAGTGGCAAAGTAGGATAGGTTTCTGAAAAACATCGCGGGGTGGTGCGCATTGCTTGGGTGTGTGCTGATAAAAACATCACGGGGTGGTGCGCATTGTATGGGTGTGTGTTACATTACATTGACTAGTAGGTGTGAGAAAAACATCACGGGGTGGTGCACATTGTATGGGTGTGTGTTACATTACATTCACTAGTGAGAAAAACATCACGCGGTGGTGTGAATCGGAGTGTCTGAATTAGGATAGGCAGTGAGTGGCAATGTAGGATGGAAAAAAGCACCGCGGGGTGGTCAGCATGGGGAGGTCAGGAACATGCAGTGGCAATGTAGGATAGTTTTCTGAAAAACATCACGGGGTGGTGCAAATTGTATGGGTGTGTTACATTACATTCACTAGTAGGAGTGAGAACAACATCACGGCGTGGTGTGAATCGGAGGGTCTGAATTAGGATAGGCAGTGAGTGGCAAGTAGGATGGAGAAAAAGCACCGCGTTGTGGTCAGCATGGAGAGGTCAGGGACATGCAGTGGCAATGTAGGATAGGTTTCTGAAAAACATCGCGGAGTGGTGCGCATTGTATGGGTGTGTGTTACATTACTTTTACTAGTAGGAGTGAGAAAAACATCACGGTGTGGTGTGAATCGGAGGGTCTGATTAGGATAGGCAGTGAATGGCAATGTAGGATGTAGAAAAGAACCGCGGTGTGGTCAGCATGGGGAGGTCAGGGAACATGCAGTGGCAATGTAGGATAGGTTTCTGAAAACATCGCGGTGTGGTGCGCATTGAATGGGTGTGTGTTACATTACATTCACTAGTAGGAGTGAGAGAAAAACATCACGGGGTGGTGCGCATTGTATGGGTGTGTGTTACATTACATTCACTAGTAGGAGTGAGAAAAACTCGCGGGGTGGTGCGCATTGTATGGGTGTGTGTTACATTACATTCACTATTAGGTGTGAGAAAAACATCACGGGGTGGTGCGCATTGTATGGGTGTGTGTTACATTACATTCACTATTAGGAGTGAGAAAAACATCAAGGGGTGGTGTGAATCGGAGGGTCTGAATTAGGATAGGCAGTGAGTGGCAATGTAGGATGGAGAAAAGCACCGCGGGGTGGTCAGCATGGGGAAGTCAGGGAACATGCAGTGGCAATGTAGGATAGGTTTCTGAAAAACATCGGGGGGTGGTGCGCATTGTATGGGTGTGTGTTACATTACATTCACTAGTAGGAGTGAGAAAAACATCACGAGGTGGTGTGAATCGGAGGGTCTGTATTAGGATAGGCAGTGAGTGGCAATGTAGGATGGAGAAAAGCTCCGCAGGATGGTCAGTATGGGGAGGTCAGGGAACATGCAGTGGCAATTTAGGATAGGTTTCTGAAAAACATGTCGGGGTGGTGCGCATTGTATGGGTGTGTGTACATTGCATTCACTAGTAGGAGTGAGAAAAACATCACCGGGTGTGCACATTGTATGGGTGTGTGTTACATTACATTCACTAGTAGGAGTGAGAAAAACAGCACGTGGTGGTTTGAATCGGAGGGTCTGAATTAGGATAGGCAGTGAGTGGCAATGTAGTGTTTAAAAGCACCGCGGGGTTGTCAGCATGGGGAGGTCAGGGAACATGCAGTGGCAATGTAGGATAGGTTTCTGAAAAACATCGCGGGGTGGTGCGCATTGCATGGGTGGTGTGTTACATTACATTCACTAGTAGGAGTGAGAAAAATATCATGGGGTGGTGCGCATTGTATGGGTGTGTGTCACATTACATTCACTAGTAGGAGAGAGAAAAACATCACGGAGTGGTGCGCATTGTATGGGTGTGTGTACATTACATTCACTAGTAGGAGTGAGAAAAACATCACGCGGTGGTGTGAATCGGAGGGTCTGGATTAGGATAGGCAGTGAGTAGCAATGTAGGATGGAGAAAAGCACCGCGGGGTGGTCAGCATGGGGAGGTCAGGGAACATGCAGTGGCAATGTAGGATAGGTTTCTCAAAAACATCGCAGGGTGGTGCGCATTGTATGGGTGTGTGTTACATTACATTCACTAGTAGGAGTGAGAAAAGCATCACGCGGTGGAGTGAATCGGAGGGTCTGAATTACGATAGGCCGTGAGTGGCAATGTAGGATGGAGAAAAGCACCGCGGGGTGGTCAGCATGGGGAGGTAAGGGAACATGCATTGGCAATGTAGGATAGGTTTCTGAAAAACATCGCGGGATGGTGCGCATTGTATGGGTGTGTGTTACATTACATTCACTAGTAGAAGTGAGAAATACATCACGTGGTGGTGCGCATTGTATGGGTGTGTGTTACATTACATTCACGAGTCGGAGTGAGAAAACATCACGGGGTGGTGTGAATCGGAGGGTCTGAATTAGGATAGGCAGTGAGTGGCAATGTAGATGGAGAAAAGCACCGCGGGGTCGTCAGCATGGGGAGGTCAGGGAACATGCAGTGGCAATGTAGGATAGGTTTCTAAAAAACATCACGGGGTGGTGCGCATTGTATGGGTGTGTCACATTACATTCACTAGTAGGAGTGAGAAAAACATCACGGGGTGGTGTGAATCGGAGGGTCTGAATTAGGATGGCAGTGAGTGGCAATGTAGGATGGAGAAAAGCACCGCGGGGTTGTCAGCATGGGAGTCAGGGAACATGCAGTGGCAATGTAGGATAGGTTTCTCAAAAACATCGCGGGGTGGTGCGCATTGTATGGTGTGTGTTACATTACATTCACTAGTAGGAGTGAGAAAAGCATCACGGGTGGTGTGAATCGGAGGGTCTGAATTAGGATAGGCAGTGAGTGGCAATGTAGGATGGAGAAAAGCACCGCGGAATGGTCAGCATGGGGAGGTCAGGGAACATGCTGTGGCAATGTAGGATAGGATTCTGAAAAACATCAAGGGGTGGTGCGCATTGTATGGGTGTGTGTTACATTACATTCACTAGATTCACTAGTAGGAGTGAGAAAAACATCACGGGGTGGTGCGCATTGTTTGGGTGTGTGTTACATTACATTCACTAGTAGGAGTGAGAAAAACATCGCGGGGTGGTGCGCATTGTATGGGTGTGTGTTACATTACATTCATTAGTAGGTGTGAGAAAAACATCACGGGGTGGTGCGCATTGTATGGGTGTGTGTTACATTACATTCACTAGTGAGAAAAACATCACGCGGTGGTGTGAATCGGAGGGTCTGAATTAGGATAGGCAGTGAGTGGCAATGTAGGATGAAGAAAAGCACCGCGGGGTGGTCAGCATGGGGAAGACAGGGAACATGCAGTGGCAATGTAGGATAGGTTTCTGAAAAACATCGGGGGGTGGTGCGCATTGTATGGGTGTGTGTTACATTACATTCACTAGTAGGAGTGAGACAAACATCACGAGGTGGTGTGAATCGGAGGGTCTGTATTAGGATAGGCAGTGAGTGGCAATGTAGGATGGAGAAAAGCTCCGCAGGATGGTCAGTATGGGGAGGTCAGGGAACATGCAGTGGCAATTTAGGATAGGTTTCTGAAAAACATGTCGGGGTGGTGCGCATTGTATGGGTGTGTGTTACATTGCATTCACTAGTAGGAGTGAGAAAAACATCACCGAGTGGTGCACATTGTATGGGTGTGTGTTACATTACATTCACTAGTAGGAGTGAGAAAAACAGCACGGGGTGGTTTAAATCGGAGGGTCTGAATTAGGATAGGCAGTGAGTGGCAATGTAGGGTGTTTAAAAGCACCGCGGGGTTCTCAGCATGGGCAGGTCAGGGAACATGCAGTGGCAATGTAGGATAGGTTTCTGAAAAACATCGCGTGGTGGTGCGCATTGCATGGGTGTGTGTTACATTACATTCACTAGTAGGAGTGAGAAAAATATCATGGGGTGGTGCGCATTGTATGGGTGTGTGTCACATTACATTCACTAGTAGGAGAGAGAAAAACATCACGGGGTGGTGTGCATTGTATGGGTGTGTGTACATTACATTCACTAGTAGGAGTGAGAAAAACATCACGCGGTGGTGTGAATCGGAGGGTCTGAATTAGGATAGGCAGTGAGTAGCAATGTAGGATGGAGAAAAGCACCGCGGGGTGGTCAGCATGGGGAGGTCAGGGAACATGCAGTGGCAATGTAGGATAGGTTTCTCAAAAACATCGCGGGGTGGTGCGCATTGTATGGGTGTGTGTTACATTACATTCACTAGTAGGAGTGAGAAAAGCATCACGCGGTGGAGTGAATCGGAGGGTCTGAATTACGATAGGCCGTGAGTGGCAATGTAGGATGGAGAAAAGCACCGCGGGGTGGTCAGCATGGGGAGGTAAGGGAACATGCATTGGCAATGTAGGATAGGTTTCTGAAAAACATCGCGGGATGGTGCGCATTGTATGGGTGTGTGTTACATTACATTCACTAGTAGAAGTGAGAAATACATCACGTGGTGGTGCGCATTGTATGGGTGTGTGTTACATTACATTCACGAGTCGGAGTGAGAAAAACATCACGGGGTGGTGTGAATCGGAGGGTCTGAATTAGGATAGGCAGTGAGTGGCAATGTAGGATGGAGAAAAGCACCGCGGGGTCGTCAGCATGGGGAGGTCAGGGAACATGCAGTGGCAATGTAGGATAGGTTTCTGAAAAACATCACGGGGTGGTGCGCATTGTATGGGTGTGTGTCACATTACATTCACTAGTAGGAGTGAGAAAAACATCACGGGGTGGTGTGAATCGGAGGGTCTGAATTAGGATAGGCAGTGAGTGGCAATGTAGGATGGAGAAAAGCACCGCGGGGTTGTCAGCATGGGGAGGTCAGGGAACATGCAGTGGCAATGTAGGATAGGTTTCTCAAAAACATCGCGGGGTGGTGCGCATTGTATGGGTGTGTGTTACATTACATTCACTAGTAGGAGTGAGAAAAGCATCACGGGGTGGTGTGAATCGGAGGGTCTGAATTAGGATAGGCAGTGAGTGGCAATGTAGGATGGAGAAAAGCACCGCGGAATGGTCAGCATGGGGAGGTCAGGGAACATGCTGTGGCAATGTAGGATAGGTTTCTGAAAAACATCAAGGGGTGGTGCGCATTGTATGGGTGTGTGTTACATTACATTCACTAGTAGGAGTGAGAAAAACATCACGGGGTGGTGCGCATTGTTTGGGTGTGTGTTACATTACATTCACTAGTAGGAGTGAGAAAAACATCGCGGGGTGGTGCGCATTGTATGGGTGTGTGTTACATTACATTCATTAGTAGGTGTGAGAAAAACATCACGGGGTGGTGCGCATTGTATGGGTGTGTGTTACATTACATTCACTAGTGAGAAAAACATCACGCGGTGGTGTGAATCGGAGGGTCTGAATTAGGATAGGCAGTGAGTGGCAATGTAGGATGGAGAAAAGCACCGCGTGCTGGTCAGCATGGGGAGGTCAGGGAACATGCAGTGGCAATGTAGGATAGGTTTCTGAAAAACATCGCGGGGTGGTGCGCATTGTATGGGTGTGTGTTACATTACATTCACTAGTAGGAGTGAGAAAAACATCAAGGGGTGGTGTGAATCGGAGGGTCTGAATTAGGATAGGCAGTGAGTGGCAATGTAGGATGGAGAAAAGCACCGCGGGCTGGTCAGCATGGGGAGGTCAGGGAACATGCAGTGGCCATGTAGGATAGGTTTCTGAAAAACATCGCGGGGTGGTGCGCATTGCATGGGTGTGTGTTACATTACATTCACTATAAGGAGTGAGAAAAACATCACGGGGTGGTGTGAATCGGAGGGTCTGAATTAGGATAGGCAGTGAGTGGCAATGTAGGATGGAAAAAAGCACCGCGGGGTGGTCAGCATGGGGAGGTCAGGGAACATGCAGTGGCAATGTAGGATAGTTTTCTGAAAAACATCACGGGGTGGTGCGCATTGTATGGGTGTGTGTTACATTACATTCACTATAAGGAGTGAGAAAATCATCAAGGGGTGGTGTGAATCGGAGGGTCTGAATTAGGATAGGCAGTGAGTGGCAATGTAGGATGGAGAAAAGCACCGCGGGGTGGTCAGCATGGGGAAGTCAGGGAACATGCAGTGGCAATGTAGGATAGGTTTCTGAAAAACATCGCGGGGTGGTGCGCATTGTATGGGTGTGTGTTACATTACATTCACTAGTAGGAGTGAAAAAAACATCACCGGGTGGTGTGAATCGGAGGGTCTGAATTAGGATAGGCAGTGAGTGGCAATGTAGGATGGAGAAAAGCACCGCGAGATGGTCAGCATGGGGAGGTCAGGGAACATGCAGTGGCAATGTAGGATAGGTTTCTGGAAATCATCGCGGTGTGGTGCGCATTGTATGGGTGGGTGTTACATTACATTCACTAGTAGGAGTGAGAAAAACATCACGGAGTGGTGCGCATTGTATGGGTGGGTGTTACATTACATTCACTAGTAGGAGTGAGAAAAACATCACCGGGTGGTGCACATTGTATGGGTGTGTGTTACATTTCATTCACTAGTAGGAGTGAGAAAAACAGCACGGGGTGGTTTGAATCGGAGGGTCTGAATTAGGATAGGCAGTGAGTGGCAATGTAGGGTGTTGAAAAGCACCGCTGGGTTGTCAGCATGGGGAGGTCAGGGAACATGCAGTGGCAATGTAGGATAGGTTTCTGAAAAACATCGCGGGGTGGTGCGCATTGCATGGGTGTGTGTTACATTATATTCACTAGTAGGAGTGAGAAAAATATCATGGGGTGGTGCGCATTGTATGGGTGTGTGTCACATTACATTCACTAGTAGGAGAGAGAAAAACATCACGGGGTGGTGCGCATTGTATGGGTGTGTGTTACATTACATTCACTAGTAGGAGTGAGAAAAACATCACGCGGTGGTGTGAATCGGAGGGTCTGAATTAGGATAGTCAGTGAGTAGCAATGTAGGATGGAGAAAAGCACCGCGGGGTGGTCAGCATGGTGAGGTCAGGGAACATGCAGTGGCAATGTAGGATAGGTTTCTGAAAAACATCGCGGGGTGGTGCGCATTGTATGGGTGTGTGTTACATTACATTCACTAGTAGGAGTGAGAAAAACATCACGGGGTGGTGCGCACTGTATGGGTGTGTGTTACATTACATTCACTAGTAGGAGTGAGAAAAGCATCACGCAGTGGAGTGAATCGGACGGTCTGAATTACGATAGGCCGTGAGTGGCAATGTAGGATGGAGAAAAGCACCGCGGCCTGGTCAGCATTGGGAGGTCAGGGAACATGCATTCGCAATGTAGGATAGGTTTCTGAAAAACATCGCGGGGTGCTGCGCATTGTATGGGTGTGTGTTACATTACATTCACTAGTAGAAGTGAGAAATACATCACGTGGTGGTGCGCATTGTATGGGTGTGTGTTACATTACATTCACGAGTCGGAGTGAGAAAAACATCACGGGGTGGTGTGAATCGGAGGGTCTGAATTAGGATAGGCAGTGAGTGGCAATGTAGGATGGAGAAAAGCACCGCGGGGTCGTCAGCATGCGGAGGTCAGGGAACATGCAGTGGCAATGTAGGATAGGTTTCTGAAAAACATCACGGGGTGGTGCGCATTGTATGGGTGTGTGTTTCATTACATTCACAAGTAGGAGTGAGAAAAACATCAAGGGGTGGTGTGAATCGGAGGGTCTGAATTAGGATAGGCAGTGAGTGGCAATGTAGGATGGAGAAAAGCACCGCGGGGTTGTCAGCATGGGGAGGTCAGGGAACATGCAGTGGCAATGTAGGATAGGTTTCTCAAAAACATCGAGGGTGGGGCGCATTGTATGGGTGTGTGTTACATTACATTCACTAGTAGGAGTGAGAAAAACATCACGGGGTGGTGTGAATCGGAGGGTCTGAATTAGGATTGGCAGTGAGTGGCAATGTAGGATGGAGAAAAGCACCGCGCAGTGGTCAGCATGGGGAGGTCAGGGAACATGCTGTGGCAAGGTAGGATAGGTTTCTGAAAAACATCAAGGGGTGGTGCGCATTGTATGGGTGTGTGTTACATTACATTCACTAGAAGGAGTGAGAAAAACATCACGGGGTGGTGCGCATTGTATGTGTGTGTGTTACATTACATTCACAAGTAGGAGTGAGAAAAACATCACGGGGTGGTGTGAATCGGAGGGTCTGAATTAGGATAGGCAGTAAGTGGCAATGTAGAATGGAGAAAAGCACCGCGGGGTAGTCAGCATGGGGAGGTCAGGGAACATGCAGTGGCAATGTAGGATAGTTTTCTGAAAAACATCACGGATTGGTGCGCATTGTATGGGTGTGTGTTACATTACATTCACTAGTAGGAGTGAGAAAAACATCACGGGGTGGTGCACATTGTATGGGTGTGTGTTACATTACATTCACTAGTAGGAGTGAGAAAAACATCACGGGGTGGTGTGAATTGGAGGGTCTAAATGAGGATAGGCAGTGAGTGGCAATGTAGGATGGAGAAAAGCACCACGGGGTGGTCAGCATGGGGAGGTCAGGGAACATGCAGTGGCAATGTAGGATAGGTTTCTGAAAAACATCGCGGGGTGGTGCGCATTGTATGGGTGTGTGTTACATTACATTCACTAGTAGGAGTGAGAAAAACATCACGGGGTGGTGCGCACTGTATGGGTGTGTGTTACATTACATTCACTAGTAGGAGTGAGAAAAGCATCACGCAGTGGAGTGAATCGGAGGGTCTGAATTACGATAGGCCGTGAGTGGCAATGTAGGATGGAGAAAAGCACCGCGGCCTGGTCAGCATTGGGAGGTCAGGGAACATGCATTCGCAATGTAGGATAGGTTTCTGAAAAACATCGCGGGGTGCTGCGCATTGTATGGGTGTGTGTTACATTACATTCACTAGTAGAAGTGAGAAATACATCACGTGGTGGTGCGCATTGTATGGTTGTGTGTTACATTACATTCACGAGTCGGAGTGAGAAAAACATCACGGGGTGGTGTGAATCGGAGGGTCTGAATTAGGATAGGCAGTGAGTGGCAATGTAGGATGGAGAAAAGCACCGCGGGGTCGTCAGGATGGGGAGGTCAGGGAACATGCAGTGGCAATGTAGGGTAGGTTTCTGAAAAACATCACGGGGTGGTGCGCATTGTATGGGTGTGTGTTTCATTACATTCACAAGTAGGAGTGAGAAAAACATCACGGGGTGGTGTGAATCGGAGGGTCTGAATTAGGATAGACAGTGAGTGGCAATATAGGATGGAGAAAAGCACCGCGGGGTTGTCAGCATGGGGAGGTCAGGGAACATGCAGTGGCAATGTAGGATAGGTTTCTCAAAAACATCGCGGGGTGGGGCGCATTGTATGGGTGTGTGTTACATTACATTCACTAGTAGGAGTGAGAAAAACATCACGGGGTGGTGTGAATCGGAGGGTCTGAATTAGGATTGGCAGTGAGTGGCAATGTAGGATGGAGAAAAGCACCACGGAGTGGTCAGCATGGGGAGGTCAGGGAACATGCTGTGGCAAGGTAGGATAGGTTTCTGAAAAACATCAAGGGGTGGTGCGCATTGTATGGGTGTGTGTTACATTACATTCACTAGAAGGAGTGAGAAAAACATCACGGGGTGGTGCGCATTGTATGTGTGTGTGTTACATTACATTCACAAGTAGGAGTGAGAAAAACATCACGGGGTGGTGTGAATCGGAGGGTCTGAATTAGGATAGGCAGTAAGTGGCAATGTAGAATGGAGAAAAGCACCGCGGGGTAGTCAGCATGGGGAGGTCAGGGAACATGCAGTAGCAATGTAGGATAGTTTTCTGAAAAACATCACGGATTGGTGCGCATTGTATGGGTGTGTGTTACATTACATTCACTAGTAGGAGTGAGAAAAACATCACGGGGTGGTGCACATTGTATGGGTGTGTGTTACATTACATTCACTAGTAGGAGTGAGAAAAACATCACGGGCTGGTGTGAATTGGAGGGTCTAAATTAGGATAGGCAGTGAGTGGCAATGTAGGATGGAGAAAAGCACCACGGGGTGGTCAGCATGGGGAGGTCAGGGAACATGCAGAGGCAATGTCGGATAGTTTTCTGAAAAACATCACGGGGTGGCGTGCCTTGTATGGGTGTAGGTTACATTACATTCACCAGTAGGATTGAGAAAAACATCACGGGGTGGTGTGAATCGGAGGGTCTGAATTAGGATAGGCAGTGAGTGGCAATGTAGGATGGAGAAAAGCACCGCGGGGTGGTCAGCATGGGGAGGTCAGGGAACGTGCAGTGGCAATGTAGGATAGGTTTCTGAAAAACATCGCTGGGTGGTGCGCATTGTATGGGTGTGTGTTACATTACATTCACTAGTAGGAGTGAGAAAAACTCACGGGGTGGGGTGAATCGGAGGGTCTGAATTAGGATAGGCAGGGAGTGGCAATGTAGGATGGAAAAAAGCACCGCGGGGTGGTCAGCATGGTGAAGTCAGGGAACATGCATTGGCAATGTAGGATAGGTTTCTGAAAAACATCGCGGGGTGGTGCGCATTGTATGGGTGTGTGTTACATTACATTCACTAGTAGGAGTGAGAAAAACATCACGGGGTGGTGTGAATCGGAGGGTCTGAATTAGGATAGGCACTGTGTGGCAATGTAGGATGGAGAAAAGCACCGCGGGGTGGTCAGCATGGGGAGGTCAGGGAACATGCAGTGGCAATGTAGGATAGGTTTCTGAAAAACATCGCGGAGTGGTGCGAATTGTATGGGTGTGTGTTACATTACATTCACTAGTAGGAGTGAGAAAAACATCACGGGGAGGTGCGCATTGTATGGGTGTGTGTTACATTACATTCACAATAGGAGTGAGAAAAACATCACGGAGTGTTGCGCATTGTATGGGTGTGTGTTACATTACATTCACTAGTAGGAGTGAGAAAAACATCACGGGGTGGTGTGAATCAGAGGGTCTGAATTAGGATAGGCAGTGAGTGGCAATGTAGGATGGAGAAAAGCACCGCGGGGTGGTCAGCATGGGGAGGTCAGGGAACATGCTGTGGCAATGTAGGATAGGTTTCTGAAAAACATCGCGGGGTGGTGCGCATTGTATGGGTGTGTGTTACATTACATTCACTAGTAGGAGTGAGAAATACATCACGGGGTGGTGCGCATTGTATGGGTGTGTGTTACATTACAATCACTAGTAGGAGTTAGAAAAATATCACGGGGTGGTGTGAATCGGAGGGTCTGAATTAGGATAGGCAGTGAGTGGCAATGTAGGATGGAGAAAAGCACCGCGGGGTGGTCAGCATGGGGAGGTGAGGGAACATGCAGTGGCAATGTAGGATAGGTTTCTGTAAAACACCGCGGGGTGTTGCGCATTGTATGGGTGTGTGTTACATTACATTCAAAAGTAGGAGTGAGAAAGACATCACGGGGTGGTGCGCATTGTATAGGTGTGTGTTACATTACATTCAGTAGTAGGAGTGAGAAAAACATCACGGGGTGTTGTGAATCGGAGGGTATGAATTAGGATAGGGAGTGAGTGGCAATGTTGGATGGAGAAAAGCAAGGCGAGGTGGTCAGCATGGGGAGGTCAGGGAACATGCAGTGGCAAAGTAGGATAGGTTTCTGAAAAACATAGCGGGGTGGTGCGCATTGTATGGGTGTGTGTTACATTACATTCACTAGTAGGAGTGAGAAAAACATCATGGGGTGGTGTGAATAGGAGCGTCTGAATTAGGATAGGCAGTGAGTGGCAATGTAGGATGGAGTAAAATACCGCGGGGTGGTCAGCATGGGGAGGTCAGTGAACATGCAGTAGCCATGTAGGATAGGTTTCTGAAAAACATCGCGGGGTGATGCGCATTGTATGGGTGTGTGTTACATTACATTCACTATTAGGAGTGAGAAAAACATCACGTGGTGGTGCGCATTGTATGGGTGTGTGTTACATTACATTCACTAGTACGAGTGAGAAAAACATCACGGGGTGGTGTGAATCGGAGGGTCTGAATTAGGATAGGCAGTGAGTGGCAATGTAGGATGGAGAAAAGCCCCGCGGGGTGGTCAGCATGGGGAGGTCAGGGAACATGCAGTGGCAATGTAGGATAGGTTTCTGAAAAACATCGCGGGGTGGTGCGCATTGAATGGGTGTGTGTTACATTACATTCACTAGTAGGAGTGAGAAAAATATCACGGGGTGGTGCGCATTGTATGGGTGTGTGTTACATTACATTCACTAGTAGGAGTGAGAAAAACATCACGGGGTGGTGTGAATCGGAGGGTCTGAATTAGAGTAGGAAATGAGTGGCAATGTAGGATGGAGAAAAGCACCGCGGGGTGGTCAGCATGGGGAGGTGAGGGAACATAAAGTGGCAATGTAGGATAGGTTTCTGAAAAACATCGCGGGGTGGTGCGCATTGTCTGGGTGTGTGTTACATTACATTGACTAGTAGGAGTGAGAAAAACATCACGGGGTGGTGTGAATCGGAGGGTCTGAATTAGGATAGGCAGTGAGTGGCAATGTAGGATGCAGAAAAGCACCGCGGGGTGGTCAGCATGGGGAGGTGAGGGAACATGCAGTGGCAATGTAGGATAGGTTTCTGAAAAACATCGCGGGGTGGTGCGCATTGTATGGGTGTGTGTTACATTACATTGACTAGTAGGAGTGAGAAAAACATCACGGGGTGGTGTGAATCGGAGGGTCTGAATTAGGATAGGCAGGGAGTGGCAATGTAGGATGGAAAAAAGCACCGCGGGGTGGTCAGCATGGGGAGGTCAGGGAACATGCATTGGCAATGTAGGATAGGTTTCAGTAAAACATCGCGGGGTGGTGCGCATTGTATGGGTGTGTGTTACATTACATTCACTAGTAGGAGTGAAAAAAACATCACGGGGTGTTGCGCATTGTATGGGTGTGTGTTACATTGCATTCACTAGTAGGAGTGAAAAAAATATCACCGGGTGGTGTGAATTGGAGGGTCTGAATTATGATAGGCAGTGAGTGGCAATGTAGGATGGTGAAAAGAACCGCGGGGTGGTCAGCATGGGGAGGTCAGGGAACATGCAGTGGCCATGTAGGTTAGGTTTCTGAAAAACATCGCGGGGTGGTGCGCATTGTATGGGTGTGTGTTACATTACATTCACTAGTAGGAGTGAGAAAAACATCACGGGGTGGTGTGAATCGGAGGGTCTGAATTAGGATAGGCAGTGAATGGCAATGTAGGATGGAGAAAAGTACCGCGGGGTGGTCAGCATGGGGAGGTCAGGGAACATGCAGTGGCCATGTAGGTTAGGTTTCTGAAAAACATCGCGGGGTGGTGCGCATTGTATGGGTGTGTGTTGCATTACATTCACTAGTAGGAGTGAGAAAAACATCACGGGGTGGTGCGCATTGTATGGGTGTGTGTTACATTACATTCAAAAGTAGGAGTGAGAAAGACATCACGGGGTGGTGCGCATTGTATGGGTGTGTGTTACATTACATTCACGAGTAGGAGTGAGAAAAACATCACGGGGTGGTGTGAATCGGAGGGTCTGAATTAGGATAGGCAGTGAGTTGCAATGTAGGATGGAGAAAAGCCCCGCGGGGTGGTCAGCATGGGGAGGTCAGGGAACATGCAGTGGCAATGTAGGATAGGTTTCTGAAAAACATCGCGGGGTGGTGCGCATTGAATGGGTGTGTGTTACATTACATTCACTAGTAAGAGTGAGAAAAATATCACGGGGTGCTGCGCATTGTATGGGTGTGTGTTACATTACATTCACAATAGGAGTGAGAAAAACATCACGGGGTGTTGCGCATTGTATGGGTGTGTGTTACATTACATTCACAAGTAAGAGTGAGAAAAACATCACGGGGAGGTGCGTATTGTATGGGTGTGTGTTACATTACATTCACAATAGGAGTGAGAAAAACATCACGGGGTGTTGAGCATTGTATGGGTGTGTGTTACATTACATTCACTAGTAGGAGTGAAAAAAATATGACGGGGTGGTGTGAATTGGAGGGTCTGAATTATGATAGGCCGTGAGTGGCAATGTAGGATGGTGAAAAGAACCGCGGTGTAGTCAGCATGTGGAGGTCAGGGAACATGCAGTGGCTATGTAGGATAGGTTTCTGAAAAACATCGCGGGGTGGTGCGCATTGTATGGGTGTGTGTTACATTACATTCACTAGCAGGAGTGAGAAAAACATCACGGGGTGGTGTGAATCGGAGGGTCTGAATTAGGATAGGCAGTGATTGGCAATGTAGGATGGAGAAAAGTACCGCGGAGTGGTCAGCATGGGGAGGTCAGGGAACATGCAGTGGCCATGTAGGTTAGGATTCTGAAAAACATTGCGGGGTGGTGCGCATTGTATGGGTGTGTTTTGCATTACATTCACTAGTAGGAGTGAGAAAAACATCACGGGGTGGTGCGCATTGTAAGGGTGTGTGTTACATTACATTCACTAGTAGGAGTGAGAAAAACATCACGGGGTGGTGTGAATCAGAGGGTCTGAATTAGGATAGGCAGTGAGTGGCAATGTAGGATGGAGAAAAGCACCGCGGTGTGGTCAGCATGGGGAGGTCAGGAACATGCTGTGGCAATGTAGGATAGGTTTCTGAAAAACATCGCAGGATGGTGCGCATTGTATGGGTGTGTGTTACATTACATTCACTAGTAGGAGTGAGAAATACATCACGGGGTGGTGCGCATTGTATGGGTGTGTGTTACATTACATTCACTAGTAGGAGTGAGAAAAATATCACGGGGAGGTGTGAATCGGAGGGTCTGAATTAGGATAGACAGTGAGTGGCAATGTAGGATAGAGATAAGCACAGCAGGGTGGTCAGCATGGGGAGGTCAGGGAACATGCAGTGGCAATGTAGGATAGGTTTCTGAAAAACATCGCGGGGTGGTGCGCATTGTGTGGGTGTGTGTTACATTACATTCACTAGTAGGAGTGAGAAAAACATCACGGGTGGTGCGCATTGTATGGGTGTGTGTTACATTACATTCACTAGTAGGAGTGAAAAAAATATCACGGGGTGGTGTGAATTGGAGGGTCTGAATTATGATAGGCCGTGAGTGGCAATGTAGGATGGTGAAAAGAACCGCGGTGTAGTCAGCATGTGGAGGTCAGGGAACATGCAGTGGCTATGTAGGATAGGTTTCTGAAAAACATCGCGGGGTGGTGCGCATTGTATGGGTGTGTGTTACATTACATTCACTAGTAGGAGTGAGAAAAACATCACGGGGTGGTGTGAATCGGAGGGTCTGAATTAGGATAGGCAGTGATTGGCAATGTAGGATGGAGAAAAGTACCGCGGGGTGGTCAGCATGGGGAGGTCAGGGAACATGCATTGGCCATGTAGGTTAGGTTTCTGAAAAACATTGCGGGGTGGTGCGCATTGTATGGGTGTGTGTTGCATTACATTCACTAGTAGGAGTGAGAAAAACATCACGGGTTGGTGCGCATTGTATGGGTGTGTGTTACAATACATTCACTAGTAGGAGTGAGAAAAACATCACGGGGTGGTGTGAATCAGAGGGTCTGAATTAGGATAGGCAGTGAGTGGCAATGTAGGATGGAGAAAAGCACCGCGGGGTGGTCAGCATGGGGAGGTCAGGGAACATGCTGTGGCAATGTAGGATAGGTTTCTGAAAAACATCGCAGGATGGTGCGCATTGTATGGGTGTGTGTTACTTTACATTCACTAGTAGGAATGAGAAATACATCACGGGGTGGTGCGCATTGTATGGGTGTGTGTTACATTACATTCACTAGTAGGAGTGAGAAAAATATCACGGGGTGGTGTGAATCGGAGGGTCTGAATTAGGATAGACAGTGAGTCGCAAAGTAGGATAGAGATAAGCACAGCAGGGTGGTCAGCATGGGGAGGTCAGGGAACATGCAGTGGCAATGTAGGATAGGTTTCTGAAAAACATCGCGGGGTGGTGCGCATTGTGTGGGTGTGTGTTACATTACATTCACTAGTAGGAGTGAGAAAAACATCACGGGTGGTGCGCATTGTATGGGTGTGTGTTACATTACATTCACTATTAGGAGTGAGAAAAACATCACGGGGTGGTGTGAATCAGAGAGTCTGAATTAGGATAGGCAGTGAGTGGCAATGTAGGATGGAGAAAAGCACCGCGGGGTGGTCAGCATGGGGAGGTCAGGGAACATGCAGTGGCAATGTAGGATAGTTTTCTGAAAAACATCACGGGGTGGTGCGCATTGTATGCGTGTGTGTTACATTACATTCACTAGTAGTTGTGAGAAAAACATCACGGGGTGGTGTGAATCGGAGGGTCTGAATTAGGATAGGCAGTGAGTGGCAATGTAGGATGGAGAAAAGCACCATGGGGTGGTCAGCATGGGGAGGTCAGGGAACATGCAGTGGCAATGTAGGATAGGATTCTGAAAAACATCACGGGGTGGTACGCATTGTATGGGTGTGTGTTACATTACATTCACTAGTAGGAGTGAGAAAAACATCGTGGGGTGGTGTGAATCGGAGGGTCTGAATTAGGATAG
The DNA here is from genome assembly GCF_034190915.1 of Cavia porcellus. Taxonomy (NCBI): domain Eukaryota; kingdom Metazoa; phylum Chordata; class Mammalia; order Rodentia; family Caviidae; genus Cavia; species Cavia porcellus. Next base: position 646,890 of record NW_026947569.1, read on the forward strand.
GCAGTGAGTGGCAATGTAGGATGGGGAAAAGCACCGCGGAGTGGTCAGCATGGGGAGGTCAGGGAACATGCAGTTGCAATGTAGGATAGGTTTCTGAAAAACATCGCGGGGTGGTGCGCATTGTATGGGTGTGTGTTACATTACATTCACTAGTAGGAGTGAGAAAAACATCACGGGGTGGTTCGCATTGTATCGGTGGGTGTTACATTACATTCACGAGTAGGAGTGAGAAAAACATCATGGGGTGGTGTGAATCGGAGGGTCTGAATTAGGATAGGCACTGTGTGGCAATGTATGATGGAGAAAAGCACCGCGGGGTTGGTCAGCATGGGGAGGTCAGGGAACATGCAGTGGCAATGTAGGATAGGTTTCTGAAAAACTTCGCGGGGTGGTGCCCATTGTATGGGTGTGTGTTACATTACATTCACTAGTAGGAGTGAGAAAAACATCACGGGGTGGTGCGCATTGTATGGGTGTGTGTTACATTACATTCACTAGTAGGAGTGAGAAAAACATCACGGGGTGGTGCCCATTGTATGGGTGTGTGTTACATTACATTCACTAGTAGGAGTGAGAAAAACATCACGGGGTGGTGTGAATCGGAGGGTCTGAATTAGGATAGGCAGTGAGTGGCAATGTAGGATGGAAAAAAGCACCGCGGGGTGGTCAGCATGGGGAGGTCAGGGAACATGCAGTGGCAATGTAGGATAGTTTTCTGAAAAACATCACGGGGTCGTGCGCATTGTATGGGTGTGTGTTACATTACATTCACTATAAGGAGTGAGAAAATCATCAAGGGGTGGTGTGAATCGGAGGGTCTGAATTAGGATAGGCAGTGAGTGGCAATGTAGGATGGAGAAAAGCACCGCGGGGTGGTCAGCATGGGGAAGTCAGGGAACATGCAGTGGCAATGTAGGATAGGTTTCTGAAAAACATCGCGGGGTGGTGCGCATTGTATGGGTGTGTGTTACATTACATTCACTAGTAGGAGTGAAAAAAACATCACCGGGTGGTGTGAATCGGAGGGTCTGAATTAGGATAGGCAGTGAGTGGCAATGTAGGATGGAGAAAAGCACCGCGAGATGGTCAGCATGGGGAGGTCAGGGAACATGCAGTGGCAATGTAGGATAGGTTTCTGGAAATCATCGCGGTGTGGTGCGCATTGTATGGGTGGGTGTTACATTACATTCACTAGTAGGAGTGAGAAAAACATCACGGAGTGGTGCGCATTGTATGGGTGGGTGTTACATTACATTCACTAGTAGGAGTGAGAAAAACATCACGGGGTGGTGCGCATTGTATGGGTGTGTGTTACATTACATTCACTAGTAGGAGTGAGAAAAACATCACGGGGTGGTGTGAATCGGAGGGTCTGTATTAGGATAGGCAGTGAGTGGCAATGTAGGATGGAGAAAAGCACCGCGGGATGGTCAGCATGGGGAGGTCAGGGAACATGCAGTGGCAATTTAGGATAGGTTTCTGAAAAACATGGCGGGGTGGTGCGCATTGTATGGGTGTGTGTTACATTGCATTCACTAGTAGGAGTGAGAAAAACATCACCGGGTGGTGCACATTGTATGGGTGTGTGTTACATTTCATTCACTAGTAGGAGTGAGAAAAACAGCACGGGGTGGTTTGAATCGGAGGGTCTGAATTAGGATAGGCAGTGAGTGGCAATGTAGGGTGTTGAAAAGCACCGCTGGGTTGTCAGCATGGGGAGGTCAGGGAACATGCAGTGGCAATGTAGGATAGGTTTCTGAAAAACATCGCGGGGTGGTGCGCATTGCATGGGTGTGTGTTACATTATATTCACTAGTAGGAGTGAGAAAAATATCATGGGGTGGTGCGCATTGTATGGGTGTGTGTCACATTACATTCACTAGTAGGAGAGAGAAAAACATCACGGGGTGGTGCGCATTGTATGGGTGTGTGTTACATTACATTCACTAGTAGGAGTGAGAAAAACATCACGCGGTGGTGTGAATCGGAGGGTCTGAATTAGGATAGTCAGTGAGTAGCAATGTAGGATGGAGAAAAGCACCGCGGGGTGGTCAGCATGGTGAGGTCAGGGAACATGCAGTGGCAATGTAGGATAGGTTTCTGAAAAACATCGCGGGGTGGTGCGCATTGTATGGGTGTGTGTTACATTACATTCACTAGTAGGAGTGAGAAAAACATCACGGGGTGGTGCGCACTGTATGGGTGTGTGTTACATTACATTCACTAGTAGGAGTGAGAAAAGCATCACGCAGTGGAGTGAATCGGACGGTCTGAATTACGATAGGCCGTGAGTGGCAATGTAGGATGGAGAAAAGCACCGCGGCCTGGTCAGCATTGGGAGGTCAGGGAACATGCATTCGCAATGTAGGATAGGTTTCTGAAAAACATCGCGGGGTGCTGCGCATTGTATGGGTGTGTGTTACATTACATTCACTAGTAGAAGTGAGAAATACATCACGTGGTGGTGCGCATTGTATGGGTGTGTGTTACATTACATTCACGAGTCGGAGTGAGAAAAACATCACGGGGTGGTGTGAATCGGAGGGTCTGAATTAGGATAGGCAGTGAGTGGCAATGTAGGATGGAGAAAAGCACCGCGGGGTCGTCAGCATGCGGAGGTCAGGGAACATGCAGTGGCAATGTAGGATAGGTTTCTGAAAAACATCACGGGGTGGTGCGCATTGTATGGGTGTGTGTTTCATTACATTCACAAGTAGGAGTGAGAAAAACATCAAGGGGTGGTGTGAATCGGAGGGTCTGAATTAGGATAGGCAGTGAGTGGCAATGTAGGATGGAGAAAAGCACCGCGGGGTTGTCAGCATGGGGAGGTCAGGGAACATGCAGTGGCAATGTAGGATAGGTTTCTCAAAAACATCGAGGGTGGGGCGCATTGTATGGGTGTGTGTTACATTACATTCACTAGTAGGAGTGAGAAAAACATCACGGGGTGGTGTGAATCGGAGGGTCTGAATTAGGATTGGCAGTGAGTGGCAATGTAGGATGGAGAAAAGCACCGCGCAGTGGTCAGCATGGGGAGGTCAGGGAACATGCTGTGGCAAGGTAGGATAGGTTTCTGAAAAACATCGCGGGGTGGTGCGCATTGTATGGGTGTGTGTTACATTACATTCACTAGAAGGAGTGAGAAAAACATCACGGGGTGGTGCGCATTGTATGTGTGTGTGTTACATTACATTCACAAGTAGGAGTGAGAAAAACATCATGGGGTGGTGTGAATCGGAGGGTCTGAATTAGGATAGGCAGTAAGTGGCAATGTAGAATGGAGAAAAGCACCGCGGGGTAGTCAGCATGGGGAGGTCAGGGAACATGCAGTGGCAATGTAGGATAGTTTTCTGAAAAACATCACGGATTGGTGCGCATTGTATGGGTGTGTGTTACATTACATTCACTAGTAGGAGTGAGAAAAACATCACGGGGTGGTGCACATTGTATGGGTGTGTGTTACATTACATTCACTAGTAGGAGTGAGAAAAACATCACGGGGTGGTGTGAATTGGAGGGTCTAAATGAGGATAGGCAGTGAGTGGCAATGTAGGATGGAGAAAAGCACCACGGGGTGGTCAGCATGGGGAGGTCAGGGAACATGCAGTGGCAATGTAGGATAGGTTTCTGAAAAACATCGCGGGGTGGTGCGCATTGTATGGGTGTGTGTTACATTACATTCACTAGTAGGAGTGAGAAAAACATCACGGGGTGGTGCGCACTGTATGGGTGTGTGTTACATTACATTCACTAGTAGGAGTGAGAAAAGCATCACGCAGTGGAGTGAATCGGAGGGTCTGAATTACGATAGGCCGTGAGTGGCAATGTAGGATGGAGAAAAGCACCGCGGCCTGGTCAGCATTGGGAGGTCAGGGAACATGCATTCGCAATGTAGGATAGGTTTCTGAAAAACATCGCGGGGTGCTGCGCATTGTATGGGTGTGTGTTACATTACATTCACTAGTAGAAGTGAGAAATACATCACGTGGTGGTGCGCATTGTATGGTTGTGTGTTACATTACATTCACGAGTCGGAGTGAGAAAAACATCACGGGGTGGTGTGAATCGGAGGGTCTGAATTAGGATAGGCAGTGAGTGGCAATGTAGGATGGAGAAAAGCACCGCGGGGTCGTCAGGATGGGGAGGTCAGGGAACATGCAGTGGCAATGTAGGGTAGGTTTCTGAAAAACATCACGGGGTGGTGCGCATTGTATGGGTGTGTGTTTCATTACATTCACAAGTAGGAGTGAGAAAAACATCACGGGGTGGTGTGAATCGGAGGGTCTGAATTAGGATAGACAGTGAGTGGCAATATAGGATGGAGAAAAGCACCGCGGGGTTGTCAGCATGGGGAGGTCAGGGAACATGCAGTGGCAATGTAGGATAGGTTTCTCAAAAACATCGCGGGGTGGGGCGCATTGTATGGGTGTGTGTTACATTACATTCACTAGTAGGAGTGAGAAAAACATCACGGGGTGGTGTGAATCGGAGGGTCTGAATTAGGATTGGCAGTGAGTGGCAATGTAGGATGGAGAAAAGCACCACGGAGTGGTCAGCATGGGGAGGTCAGGGAACATGCTGTGGCAAGGTAGGATAGGTTTCTGAAAAACATCAAGGGGTGGTGCGCATTGTATGGGTGTGTGTTACATTACATTCACTAGAAGGAGTGAGAAAAACATCACGGGGTGGTGCGCATTGTATGTGTGTGTGTTACATTACATTCACAAGTAGGAGTGAGAAAAACATCACGGGGTGGTGTGAATCGGAGGGTCTGAATTAGGATAGGCAGTAAGTGGCAATGTAGAATGGAGAAAAGCACCTAGGGGTAGTCAGCATGGGGAGGTCAGGGAACATGCAGTAGCAATGTAGGATAGTTTTCTGAAAAACATCACGGATTGGTGCGCATTGTATGGGTGTGTGTTACATTACATTCACTAGTAGGAGTGAGAAAAACATCACGGGGTGGTGCACATTGTATGGGTGTGTGTTACATTACATTCACTAGTAGGAGTGAGAAAAACATCACGGGCTGGTGTGAATTGGAGGGTCTAAATTAGGATAGGCAGTGAGTGGCAATGTAGGATGGAGAAAAGCACCACGGGGTGGTCAGCATGGGGAGGTCAGGGAACATGCAGAGGCAATGTCGGATAGTTTTCTGAAAAACATCACGGGGTGGCGTGCCTTGTATGGGTGTAGGTTACATTACATTCACCAGTAGGATTGAGAAAAACATCACGGGGTGGTGTGAATCGGAGGGTCTGAATTAGGATAGGCAGTGAGTGGCAATGTAGGATGGAGAAAAGCACCGCGGGGTGGTCAGCATGGGGAGGTCAGGGAACGTGCAGTGGCAATGTAGGATAGGTTTCTGAAAAACATCGCTGGGTGGTGCGCATTGTATGGGTGTGTGTTACATTACATTCACTAGTAGGAGTGAGAAAAACTCACGGGGTGGGGTGAATCGGAGGGTCTGAATTAGGATAGGCAGGGAGTGGCAATGTAGGATGGAAAAAAGCACCGCGGGGTGGTCAGCATGGTGAGGTCAGGGAACATGCATTGGCAATGTAGGATAGGTTTCTGAAAAACATCGCGGGGTGGTGCGCATTGTATGGGTGTGTGTTACATTACATTCACTAGTAGGAGTGAGAAAAACATCACGGGGTGGTGTGAATCGGAGGGTCTGAATTAGGATAGGCACTGTGTGGCAATGTAGGATGGAGAAAAGCACCGCGGGGTGGTCAGCATGGGGAGGTCAGGGAACATGCAGTGGCAATGTAGGATAGGTTTCTGAAAAACATCGCGGAGTGGTGCGAATTGTATGGGTGTGTGTTACATTACATTCACTAGTAGGAGTGAGAAAAACATCACGGGGAGGTGCGCATTGTATGGGTGTGTGTTACATTACATTCACAATAGGAGTGAGAAAAACATCACGGAGTGTTGCGCATTGTATGGGTGTGTGTTACATTACATTCACTAGTAGGAGTGAGAAAAACATCACGGGGTGGTGTGAATCAGAGGGTCTGAATTAGGATAGGCAGTGAGTGGCAATGTAGGATGGAGAAAAGCACCGCGGGGTGGTCAGCATGGGGAGGTCAGGGAACATGCTGTGGCAATGTAGGATAGGTTTCTGAAAAACATCGCGGGGTGGTGCGCATTGTATGGGTGTGTGTTACATTACATTCACTAGTAGGAGTGAGAAATACATCACGGGGTGGTGCGCATTGTATGGGTGTGTGTTACATTACAATCACTAGTAGGAGTTAGAAAAATATCACGGGGTGGTGTGAATCGGAGGGTCTGAATTAGGATAGGCAGTGAGTGGCAATGTAGGATGGAGAAAAGCACCGCGGGGTGGTCAGCATGGGGAGGTGAGGGAACATGCAGTGGCAATGTAGGATAGGTTTCTGTAAAACACCGCGGGGTGTTGCGCATTGTATGGGTGTGTGTTACATTACATTCAAAAGTAGGAGTGAGAAAGACATCACGGGGTGGTGCGCATTGTATAGGTGTGTGTTACATTACATTCAGTAGTAGGAGTGAGAAAAACATCACGGGGTGTTGTGAATCGGAGGGTATGAATTAGGATAGGGAGTGAGTGGCAATGTTGGATGGAGAAAAGCAAGGCGAGGTGGTCAGCATGGGGAGGTCAGGGAACATGCAGTGGCAAAGTAGGATAGGTTTCTGAAAAACATAGCGGGGTGGTGCGCATTGTATGGGTGTGTGTTACATTACATTCACTAGTAGGAGTGAGAAAAACATCATGGGGTGGTGTGAATCGGAGCGTCTGAATTAGGATAGGCAGTGAGTGGCAATGTAGGATGGAGTAAAATACCGCGGGGTGGTCAGCATGGGGAGGTCAGTGAACATGCAGTAGCCATGTAGGATAGGTTTCTGAAAAACATCGCGGGGTGATGCGCATTGTATGGGTGTGTGTTACATTACATTCACTATTAGGAGTGAGAAAAACATCACGTGGTGGTGCGCATTGTATGGGTGTGTGTTACATTACATTCACTAGTACGAGTGAGAAAAACATCACGGGGTGGTGTGAATCGGAGGGTCTGAATTAGGATAGGCAGTGAGTGGCAATGTAGGATGGAGAAAAGCCCCGCGGGGTGGTCAGCATGGGGAGGTCAGGGAACATGCAGTGGCAATGTAGGATAGGTTTCTGAAAAACATCGCGGGGTGGTGCGCATTGAATGGGTGTGTGTTACATTACATTCACTAGTAGGAGTGAGAAAAATATCACGGGGTGGTGCGCATTGTATGGGTGTGTGTTACATTACATTCACTAGTAGGAGTGAGAAAAACATCACGGGGTGGTGTGAATCGGAGGGTCTGAATTAGAGTAGGAAATGAGTGGCAATGTAGGATGGAGAAAAGCACCGCGGGGTGGTCAGCATGGGGAGGTGAGGGAACATAAAGTGGCAATGTAGGATAGGTTTCTGAAAAACATCGCGGGGTGGTGCGCATTGTCTGGGTGTGTGTTACATTACATTGACTAGTAGGAGTGAGAAAAACATCACGGGGTGGTGTGAATCGGAGGGTCTGAATTAGGATAGGCAGTGAGTGGCAATGTAGGATGCAGAAAAGCACCGCGGGGTGGTCAGCATGGGGAGGTGAGGGAACATGCAGTGGCAATGTAGGATAGGTTTCTGAAAAACATCGCGGGGTGGTGCGCATTGTATGGGTGTGTGTTACATTACATTGACTAGTAGGAGTGAGAAAAACATCACGGGGTGGTGTGAATCGGAGGGTCTGAATTAGGATAGGCAGGGAGTGGCAATGTAGGATGGAAAAAAGCACCGCGGGGTGGTCAGCATGGGGAGGTCAGGGAACATGCATTGGCAATGTAGGATAGGTTTCAGTAAAACATCGCGGGGTGGTGCGCATTGTATGGGTGTGTGTTACATTACATTCACTAGTAGGAGTGAAAAAAACATCACGGGGTGTTGCGCATTGTATGGGTGTGTGTTACATTGCATTCACTAGTAGGAGTGAAAAAAATATCACCGGGTGGTGTGAATTGGAGGGTCTGAATTATGATAGGCAGTGAGTGGCAATGTAGGATGGTGAAAAGAACCGCGGGGTGGTCAGCATGGGGAGGTCAGGGAACATGCAGTGGCCATGTAGGTTAGGTTTCTGAAAAACATCGCGGGGTGGTGCGCATTGTATGGGTGTGTGTTACATTACATTCACTAGTAGGAGTGAGAAAAACATCACGGGGTGGTGTGAATCGGAGGGTCTGAATTAGGATAGGCAGTGAATGGCAATGTAGGATGGAGAAAAGTACCGCGGGGTGGTCAGCATGGGGAGGTCAGGGAACATGCAGTGGCCATGTAGGTTAGGTTTCTGAAAAACATCGCGGGGTGGTGCGCATTGTATGGGTGTGTGTTGCATTACATTCACTAGTAGGAGTGAGAAAAACATCACGGGGTGGTGCGCATTGTATGGGTGTGTGTTACATTACATTCAAAAGTAGGAGTGAGAAAGACATCACGGGGTGGTGCGCATTGTATGGGTGTGTGTTACATTACATTCACGAGTAGGAGTGAGAAAAACATCACGGGGTGGTGTGAATCGGAGGGTCTGAATTAGGATAGGCAGTGAGTTGCAATGTAGGATGGAGAAAAGCCCCGCGGGGTGGTCAGCATGGGGAGGTCAGGGAACATGCAGTGGCAATGTAGGATAGGTTTCTGAAAAACATCGCGGGGTGGTGCGCATTGAATGGGTGTGTGTTACATTACATTCACTAGTAAGAGTGAGAAAAATATCACGGGGTGCTGCGCATTGTATGGGTGTGTGTTACATTACATTCACAATAGGAGTGAGAAAAACATCACGGGGTGTTGCGCATTGTATGGGTGTGTGTTACATTACATTCACAAGTAAGAGTGAGAAAAACATCACGGGGAGGTGCGTATTGTATGGGTGTGTGTTACATTACATTCACAATAGGAGTGAGAAAAACATCACGGGGTGTTGAGCATTGTATGGGTGTGTGTTACATTACATTCACTAGTAGGAGTGAAAAAAATATCACGGGGTGGTGTGAATTGGAGGGTCTGAATTATGATAGGCCGTGAGTGGCAATGTAGGATGGTGAAAAGAACCGCGGTGTAGTCAGCATGTGGAGGTCAGGGAACATGCAGTGGCTATGTAGGATAGGTTTCTGAAAAACATCGCGGGGTGGTGCGCATTGTATGGGTGTGTGTTACATTACATTCACTAGCAGGAGTGAGAAAAACATCACGGGGTGGTGTGAATCGGAGGGTCTGAATTAGGATAGGCAGTGATTGGCAATGTAGGATGGAGAAAAGTACCGAGGGGTGGTCAGCATGGGGAGGTCAGGGAACATGCAGTGGCCATGTAGGTTAGGATTCTGAAAAACATTGCGGGGTGGTGCGCATTGTATGGGTGTGTGTTGCATTACATTCACTAGTAGGAGTGAGAAAAACATCACGGGGTGGTGCGCATTGTAAGGGTGTGTGTTACATTACATTCACTAGTAGGAGTGAGAAAAACATCACGGGGTGGTGTGAATCAGAGGGTCTGAATTAGGATAGGCAGTGAGTGGCAATGTAGGATGGAGAAAAGCACCGCGGTGTGGTCAGCATGGGGAGGTCAGGAACATGCTGTGGCAATGTAGGATAGGTTTCTGAAAAACATCGCAGGATGGTGCGCATTGTATGGGTGTGTGTTACATTACATTCACTAGTAGGAGTGAGAAATACATCACGGGGTGGTGCGCATTGTATGGGTGTGTGTTACATTACATTCACTAGTAGGAGTGAGAAAAATATCACGGGGTGGTGTGAATCGGAGGGTCTGAATTAGGATAGACAGTGAGTGGCAATGTAGGATAGAGATAAGCACAGCAGGGTGGTCAGCATGGGGAGGTCAGGGAACATGCAGTGGCAATGTAGGATAGGTTTCTGAAAAACATCGCGGGGTGGTGCGCATTGTGTGGGTGTGTGTTACATTACATTCACTAGTAGGAGTGAGAAAAACATCACGGGTGGTGCGCATTGTATGGGTGTGTGTTACATTACATTCACTAGTAGGAGTGAAAAAAATATCACGGGGTGGTGTGAATTGGAGGGTCTGAATTATGATAGGCCGTGAGTGGCAATGTAGGATGGTGAAAAGAACCGCGGTGTAGTCAGCATGTGGAGGTCAGGGAACATGCAGTGGCTATGTAGGATAGGTTTCTGAAAAACATCGCGGGGTGGTGCGCATTGTATGGGTGTGTGTTACATTACATTCACTAGTAGGAGTGAGAAAAACATCACGGGGTGGTGTGAATCGGAGGGTCTGAATTAGGATAGGCAGTGATTGGCAATGTAGGATGGAGAAAAGTACCGCGGGGTGGTCAGCATGGGGAGGTCAGGGAACATGCATTGGCCATGTAGGTTAGGTTTCTGAAAAACATTGCGGGGTGGTGCGCATTGTATGGGTGTGTGTTGCATTACATTCACTAGTAGGAGTGAGAAAAACATCACGGGTTGGTGCGCATTGTATGGGTGTGTGTTACAATACATTCACTAGTAGGAGTGAGAAAAACATCACGGGGTGGTGTGAATCAGAGGGTCTGAATTAGGATAGGCAGTGAGTGGCAATGTAGGATGGAGAAAAGCACCGCGGGGTGGTCAGCATGGGGAGGTCAGGGAACATGCTGTGGCAATGTAGGATAGGTTTCTGAAAAACATCGCAGGATGGTGCGCATTGTATGGGTGTGTGTTACTTTACATTCACTAGTAGGAATGAGAAATACATCACGGGGTGGTGCGCATTGTATGGGTGTGTGTTACATTACATTCACTAGTAGGAGTGAGAAAAATATCACGGGGTGGTGTGAATCGGAGGGTCTGAATTAGGATAGACAGTGAGTCGCAAAGTAGGATAGAGATAAGCACAGCAGGGTGGTCAGCATGGGGAGGTCAGGGAACATGCAGTGGCAATGTAGGATAGGTTTCTGAAAAACATCGCGGGGTGGTGCGCATTGTGTGGGTGTGTGTTACATTACATTCACTAGTAGGAGTGAGAAAAACATCACGGGTGGTGCGCATTGTATGGGTGTGTGTTACATTACATTCACTATTAGGAGTGAGAAAAACATCACGGGGTGGTGTGAATCAGAGAGTCTGAATTAGGATAGGCAGTGAGTGGCAATGTAGGATGGAGAAAAGCACCGCGGGGTGGTCAGCATGGGGAGGTCAGGGAACATGCAGTGGCAATGTAGGATAGTTTTCTGAAAAACATCACGGGGTGGTGCGCATTGTATGCGTGTGTGTTACATTACATTCACTAGTAGTTGTGAGAAAAACATCACGGGGTGGTGTGAATCGGAGGGTCTGAATTAGGATAGGCAGTGAGTGGCAATGTAGGATGGAGAAAAGCACCATGGGGTGGTCAGCATGGGGAGGTCAGGGAACATGCAGTGGCAATGTAGGATAGGATTCTGAAAAACATCACGGGGTGGTACGCATTGTATGGGTGTGTGTTACATTACATTCACTAGTAGGAGTGAGAAAAACATCGTGGGGTGGTGTGAATCGGAGGGTCTGAATTAGGATAGGCAGTGAGTGGCAATGTAGGATGGGGAAAAGCACCGCGGAGTGGTCAGCATGGGGAGGTCAGGGAACATGCAGTTGCAATGTAGGATAGGTTTCTGAAAAACATCGCGGGGTGGTGCGCATTGTATGGGTGTGTGTTACATTACATTCACTAGTAGGAGTGAGAAAAACATCACGGGGTGGTTCGCATTGTATCGGTGGGTGTTACATTACATTCACGAGTAGGAGTGAGAAAAACATCATGGGGTGGTGTGAATCGGAGGGTCTGAATTAGGATAGGCACTGTGTGGCAATGTATGATGGAGAAAAGCACCGCGGGGTTGGTCAGCATGGGGAGGTCAGGGAACATGCAGTGGCAATGTAGGATAGGTTTCTGAAAAACTTCGCGGGGTGGTGCCCATTGTATGGGTGTGTGTTACATTACATTCACTAGTAGGAGTGAGAAAAACATCACGGGGTGGTGCGCATTGTATGGGTGTGTGTTACATTACATTCACTAGTAGGAGTGAGAAAAACATCACGGGGTGGTGCCCATTGTATGGGTGTGTGTTACATTACATTCACTAGTAGGAGTGAGAAAAACATCACGGGGTGGTGTGAATCGGAGGGTCTGAATTAGGATAGGCAGTGATTGGCAATGTAGGATGGAGAAAAGCACCGCGGTGTGGTCAGCATGGGGAGGTCAGGGAACATGCAGTGGCCATGTAGGATAGGTTTCTGAAAAACATCGCGGGGTGGTGCGCATTGTATGGGTGTGTGTTACATTACATTCACTAGTAGGAGTGAGAAAAACATCACGGGGTGGTGCGCATTGTATGGGTGTGTGTTACATTACATTCACTAGTAGGAGTGAGAAAAACATCATGGGGTGGTGTGAAACGGAGGGTCTGAATTAGGATAGGCAGTGAGTGGCAATGTAGGATGGAGAAATGCACCGCGGGGTGGTCAGCATGGGGAGGTCAGGGAACATGCAGTGGCAATGTAGGATAGTTTTCTGAAAACATCACGGGGTAGTGCGCATTGTATTGGTGTGTGTTACATTACATTCACTATTAGGAGTGAGAAAAACATCACGGGGTGGTGTGAATCGGAGGGTCTGAATTAGGATAGGCAGTAAGTGGCAATGTAGAATGGAGAAAAGCACCGCGGGGTGGTCAGCATGGGGAGGTCAGGGAACATGCAGTGGCAATGTAGGATAATTTTCTGAAAAACATCACGGATTGGTGCGCATTGTATGGGTGTGTGTTACATTACATTCACTAGTAGGAGTGAGAAAAACATCACGGGGTGGTGTTAATTGGAGGGTCTGAATTAGGATAGGCAGTGAGTGGCAATGTAGGATGGAGAAAAGCACCGCGGGGTGGTCAGCATGGGGAGGTCATTAAAGAAGCAGTGGCAATGTAGGATAGGTTTCTGAAAAACATCACGGGGTGGTGCGCATTGTATGGGTGTGTGTTGCATTACATTCACTAGTAGGACTGAGAAAAACATCACGGGGTGGTGTGAATCGGTGGGTCTGAATTAGGATAGGCAGTGAGTGGGAATGTAGGATGGAGAAAAGCACCGCGGGGTGGTCAGCATGGGGAGGTCAGGGAACATGCAGTGGCAATGTAGGATAGGTTTCTGAAAAACATCGCGGGGTGGTGCGCAATGTATGGGTGTGTGTCACATTACATTCACTAGTAGGAGTGAGAAAAACATCGCAGGGTGGTGTGAATCGGAGGATCTGAATTAGGATAGGCAGTGAGTGGCAATGTAGGATGGAGAAAAGCACCGCGGTGTGGTCAGCATGGGGAGGTCAGGGAACATGCAGTGGCCATGTAGGATAGGTTTCTGAAAAACATCGCGGGGTGGTGCACAGTGTATCGGTGTGTGTTACATCACATTCACTAGTAGGAGTGAGAATAACATCACGGGGTGGTGCGCATTGTATGGGTGTGGTTACATTACATTCACTAGTAGGAGTGAGAAAAACATCACGGGTTGGTGTGAATCGGAGGGTCTGAATTAGGATAGGCAGTGATTGGCAATGTAGGATGGAAAATAGCACTGCGGGGTGGTCAGCATGGGCAGGTCAGGGAACATGCAGTGGCAATGTAGGATAGTTTTCTGAAAAACATCACGGGGTGGTGCGCATTGTATGGGTGTGTGTTACATTACATTCACTAGTAGGAGTGAGAAAAACATCACCGGGTGGTGTGAATCGGAGGGTCTGAATTAGGATAGGCAGTGAGTGGCAATGTAGGATGAAGAAAAGCACCGCGAGATGGTCACCATGGGGAGGTCAGGGAACATGCAGTGGCAATGTAGGATAGGTTTCTGAAAAACATCGCGGGGTGGTGCGCATTGTATGGGTGTGTGTTACATTACATTCACTAGTAGGAGTGAGAAAAACATCACGGGGTTGTGTGAATCGGAGGGTCTGAATTAGGATAGGCAGTGAGTGGCAATGTAGGATGGAGAAAAGCACCGCGGGTTGGTCAGCATGGTGAGGTCAGAGAACATGCTGTGGCAATGTAGGATAGGTTTCTGAAAAACATCGCGGGGTGGTGCGCATTGTATGGGTGTGTGTTACATTACATTCACTAGTAGGAGTGAGAAAAACATCACGGGGTGGTGTGAATCGGAGGGTCTGAATTAGGATAGGCAGTGAGTGGCAATGTAGGATGGAGAAAAGCACCTCGGGGTGGTCAGCATGGGGAGGTCAGGGAACATGCAGTTGCAATGTAGTATAGGTTTCTGAAAAACATGGCGGGGTGGTGCGCATTGTATGGGTGTGTGTTACATTACATTCACTAGTAGGAGTGAGACAAACATCACGGGTTGGTGCGGATTGTATGGGTGTGTGTTACATTACATTCACTTGTAGGAGTGAGAAAAACATCACGGGGTGGTGTGAATCGGAGAGTCTGAATTAGGATAGGCAGTGAGTGGCAATGTAGGATGGAGAAAAGCACCACGGGGTGGTCAGCATGGGGAGGTCAGGGAACATGCAGTGGCAATGTAGGATAGTTTCCTGAAAAACATCACGGGGTGGTGTGCATTGTATGGGTGTGCGTTACATTACATTCACTAGTAGGATTGAGAAAAACATCACGGGGTGGTGTGAATCGGAGGGTCTGAATTAGGATAGGCAGTGAGTGGCAATGTAGGATGGAGAAAAGCACCGCGGGGTGGTCAGCATGGGGAGGTCAGGGAACATGCAGTGACAATGTAGGATAGGTTTCTGAAAAACATCGCTGGGTGGTGCGCATTGTATGGGTGTGTGTTACATTACATTCACTAGTAGGAGTGAGAAAAACATCACGGGGTGGTGTGAATCGGAGGGTCTGAATTAGGATAGGCACTGTGTGGCAATGTAGGATGGAGAAAAGCACCGCGGGGTGGTCAGCATGGGGAGGTCAGGGAACATGCAGTGGCAATGTAGGATAGGTTTCTGAAAAATATCGCGGGGTGGTGCGCATTGTATGGGTGTGTGTTACATTACATTCACTAGTAGGAGTGAGAAAAACATCACGGGGAGGTGCGCATTGTATGGGTGTGTGTTACATTACATTCACAATAGGAGTGAGAAAAACATCACGGGGTGTTGCGCATTGTATGGGTGTGTGTTACATTACATTAACTAGTAGGAGTGAAAAATATATCACGGGGTGGTGTGAATCGGAGGGTCTGAATTATGATAGGCAGTGAGTGGCAATGTAGGATGGTGAAAAGAACCGCGGGTGGTCAGCATGGGGAGGTCAGGGAACATGCAGTGGCAATGTAGGATAGTTTCCTGAAAAACATCACGGGGTGGTACGCATTGTATGCGTGTGTGTTACATTACATTCACTAGTAGGAGTGAGAAAAACATCACGGGGTGGTGTGAATCGGAGGGTCTGAATTAGGATAGGCAGTGAGTGGCAATGTAGGATGGAGAAAAGCACCGAGGGGAGGTCAGCATGGGGAGGTCAGGGAAAATGCAGTGGCAATGTAGGATAGGTTTCTGAAAAACATCACGTGGTGGTGCGCATTGTATGGGTGTCTGTTACATTACATTCACTAGTAGGAGTGAGAAAAACATCACGGGGTGGTGTTAATCAGAGGGTCTGAATTAGGATACGCAGTGAGTGGCAATGTAGGATGGAGAAAAGCACCGCAGCGTGGTCAGCATTGGGAGGTCAGGGAACATGCAGTGGCAATGTAGGATAGGTTTCTGAAAAACATCGCGGGGTGGTGCACAGTGTATCGGCGTGTGTTACATTACATTCACTAGTAGGAGTGAGAATAACATCACGGGGTGGTGCGCATTGTATGGGTGTGCGTTACATTACATTCACTAGTAGGAGTGAGAAAAACATCACGGGTTGGTGTGAATCGGAGGATCTGAATTAGGATAGGCAGTGAGTGGCAATGTAGGTAGGAAAATATCACTGCGGGGTGGTCAGCATGGGGAGGTCAGGGAACATGCAGTGGCAATGTAGGATAGTTTTCTGAAAAACATCACGGGGTGGTGCGCATTGTATGGGTGTGTGTTACATTACATTCACTAGTAGGAGTGAGAAAAACATCACGGGGTGGTGTGAATCGGAGGGTCTGAATTAGGATAGGCAGTGAGTGGCAATGTAGGATGGAGAAAAGCACCGCGGGGTGGTCAGCATGGTGAGGTCAGGGAACATGCAGTGGCAATGTAGGATAGGTTTCTGAAAAACATGGCGGGGTGGTGCGCATTGTATGGGTGTGTGTTACATTACATTCACTAGTAGGAGTGAGACAAACATCACGGGTTGGTGCGCATTTTTATGGGGGTGTGTTACATTACATTCACTTGTAGGAGTGAGAAAAACATCACGGGGTGGTGTGAATCGGAGGGTCTGAATTAGGATAGGCAGTGAGTGGCAATGTAGGATGGAGAAAAGCACCACGGGGTGGTCAGCATGGGGAGGTCAGGGAACATGCAGTGGCAATGTAGGATAGTTTCCTGAAAAACATCACGGGGTGGTGTGCATTGTATGGGTGTGCGTTACATTATATCCACTAGTAGGATTGAGAAAAACATCACGGGGTGGTGTGAATCGGAGGGTCTGAATTCGGATAGGCAGTGAGTGGCAATGTAGGATGGAGAAAAGCACCGCGGGGTGGTCAGCATGGGGAGGTCAGGGAACATGCAGTGGCAATGTAGGATAGGTTTCTGAAAAACATCGCTGGGTGGTGCGCATTGTATGGGTGTGTGTTACATTACATTCACTAGTAGGAGTGAGAAAAACATCACAGGGTGGTGTGAATCGGAGGGTCTGAATTAGGATAGGCAGTGAGTGGCAATGTAGGATGGAAAAAAGCACCGCGGGGTGGTCAGCATGGGGAGGTCAGGGAACATGCATTGGCAATGTAGGATAGGTTTCTGAAAAACATCGAGGGGTGGTGCGCATTGTATGGGTGTGTGTTACATTACATTCACTAGTAGGAATGAGAAAAACATCACGGGGTGGTGTGAATCGGAGGGTCTGAATTAGGATAGGCACTGTGTGGCAATGTAGGATGGAGAAAAGCACCGCGGGGTGGTCAGCATGGGGAGGTCAGGGAACATGCAGTGGCAATGTAGGATAGGTTTCTGAAAAACATCGCGGGGTGGTGCGCATTGTATGGGTGTGTGTTACATTACATTCACTAGTAGGAGTGAGAAAAACATCACGGGGAGGTGCGCATTGTATGGGTGTGTGTTACATTACATTCACAATAGGAGTGAGAAAAACATCACGGGGTGTTGCGCATTGTATGGGTGTGTGTTACATTACATTCACTAGTAGGAGTGAAAAAAATATCACGGGGTGGTGTGAATCGGAGGGTCTGAATTATGATAGGCAGTGAGTGGCAATGTAGGATGGTGAAAAGAACCGCGGTGTAGTCAGCATGGGGAGGTCAGGGAACATGCAGTGGCTATGTAGGATAGGTTTCTGAAAAACATCGCGGGGTGGTGCGCATTGTATGGGTGCGTGTTACATTACATTCACTAGTAGGAGTGAGAAAAACATCACGGGGTGGTGCGCATTGTGTGGGTGTGTGTTACATTACATTCACTAGTAGGAGTGAGAAAAACATCATTGGGTGGTGTGAATCGGAGGGTCTGAATTAGGATAGGCAGTGAGTGGCAATGTAGGATGGAGAATAGTACCGCGGGGTGGTCAGCATGGGAAGGTCAGGGAACATGCAGTGGCCATGTAGGTTAGGTTTCTGAAAAACATCGCGGGGTGGTGCGCATTGTATGAGTGTGTGTTGCATTACATTCACTAGTAGGAATGAGAAAAACATCACGGGGTGGTGCGCATTGTATGGGTGTGTGTTACATTACATTCACTAGTAGGAGTGAGAAAAACATCACGGGGTGGTGTGAATCAGAGGGTCTGAATTAGGATAGGCAGTGAGTGGCAATGTAGGATGGAGAAAATCACCGCGGGGTGGTCAGCATGGGGAGGTCAGGGAACATGCAGTGGCAATGTAGGATAGGTTTCTGAAAAACATCGCGGGGTGGTGCACATTGTATGGGTGTGTGTTACATTACATTCACTAGTAGGAGTGAGAAATACATCACGGGGTGGTGCGCATTGTATGGGTGTGTGTTACATTACATTCACTAGTAGGAGTGAGAAATACATCACGGGGTGGTGCGCATTGTATGGGTGTGTGTTACATTACATTCACTAGTAGGAGTGAGAAAAACATCACGCGGTGGTGTGAATCGGAGGGTCTTAATTAGGATAGGCAGTGAGTGGCAATGTAGGATAAAGAAAAGCACCGCGAGATGGTCACCATGGGGAAGTCAGGGAACATGCAGTGGCAATGTAGGATAGGTTTCTGAAAAACATCGCGGGGTGGTGCGCATTGTATGGGTGTGTGTTACATTTCATTCACTAGTAGGAGTGAGAAAAACATCACGGGGTGGTGTGAATCGTTGGGTCTGAATTAGGATAGGCAGTGAGTGGCAATGTAGGATGGAGAAAAGCACCGCGAGATGGTCAGCATGGGGAGGTCAGGGAACATGCTGTGGCAATGTAGGATAGGTTTCTGAAAAACATCAAGGGGTGGTGCGCATTGTATGGGTGTGTGTTACATTACACTCAATAGAAGGAGTGAGAAAAACATCACGGGGTGGTGTGCATTGTATGTGTGTGTGTTACATTACATTCACTATTGGAGTGAGAAAAACATCACGGGGTGGTGTGAATCGGAGGGTCTGAATTAGGATAGGCAGTAAGTGGCAATGTAGAATGGAGAAAAGCACCGCGGGGTGGTCAGCATGGGGAGGTCAGGGAACATGCAGTGGCAATGTAGGATAATTTTCTGAAAAACATCACGGATTGGTGCGCATTGTATGGGTGTGTGTTACATTACATTCACTAGTAGGAGTGAGAAAAACATCACGGGGTGGTGTTAATCGGAGGGTCTGAATTAGGATAGGCAGTGAGTGGCAATGTAGGATGGAGAAAAGCACCGCGGGGTGGTCAGCATGGGGAGGTCAGTAAAGAAGCAGTGGCAATGTAGGATAGGTTTCTGAAAAACATCACGGGGTGGTGCGCATTGTATGGGTGTGTGTTGCATTACATTCACTAGTAGGACTGAGAAAAACAACACGGGGTGGTGTGAATCGGTGGGTCTGAATTAGGATAGGCAGTGAGTGGCAATGTAGGATGGAGAAAAGCACCGCGGGGTGGTCAGCATGGGGAGGTCAGGGAACATGCAGTGGCAATGTAGGATAGGTTTCTGAAAAACATCGCGGGGTGGTGCGCAATGTATGGGTGTGTGTTACATTACATTCACTAGTAGGAGTGAGAAAAACATCGCGGGGTGGTGTGAATCGGAGGATCTGAATTAGGATAGGCAGTGAGTGGCAATGTAGGATGGAGAAAAGCACCGCGGGTTGGTCAGCATGGGGAGGTCAGGGAACATGCAGTGGCCATGTAGGATAGGTTTCTGAAAAACATCGCGGGGTGGTGCACAGTGTATCGGTGTGTGTTACATTACATTCACTAGTAGGAGTGAGAATAACATCACGGGGTGGTGCGCATTGTATGGGTGTGGTTACATTACATTCACTAGTAGGAGTGAGAAAAACATCACGGGTTGGTGTGAATCGGAGGGTCTGAATTAGGATAGGCAGTGAGTGGCAATGTAGGATGGAAAATAGCACTGCGGGGTGGTCAGCATGGGGAGGTCAGGGAACATGCAGTGGCAATGTAGGATAGTTTCTGAAAAACATCACGGGGTGGTGCGCATTGTATGGGTGTGTGTTACATTACATTCACTAGTAGGAGTGAGAAAAACATCACGCGGTGGTGTGAATCGGAGGGTCTGAATTAGGATAGGCAGTGAGTGGCAATGTAGGATGAAGAAAAGCACCGCGAGATGGTCACCATGGGGAGGTCAGGGAACATGCAGTGGCAATGTAGGATAGGTTTCTGAAAAACAACGCGGGGTGGTGCGCATTGCATGGGTGTGTGTTACATTACATTCACTAGTAGGAGTGAGAAAAACATCACGGGGTGGTGTGAATCGGAGGGTCTGAATTAGGATAGGCAGTGAGTGGCAATGTAGGATGGAGAAAAGCACCTCGGGGTGGTCAGCATGGGGAGGTCAGGGAACATGCAGTTGCAATGTAGTATAGGTTTCTGAAAAACATGGCGGGGTGGTGCGCATTGTATGGGTGTGTGTTACATTACATTCACTAGTAGGAGTGAGACAAACATCACGGGTTGGTGCGGATTGTATGGGTGTGTGTTACATTACATTCACTTGTAGGAGTGAGAAAAACATCACGGGGTGGTGTGAATCGGAGAGTCTGAATTAGGATAGGCAGTGAGTGGCAATGTAGGATGGAGAAAAGCACCACGGGGTGGTCAGCATGGGGAGGTCAGGGAACATGCAGTGGCAATGTAGGATAGTTTCCTGAAAAACATCACGGGGTGGTGTGCATTGTATGGGTGTGCGTTACATTACATTCACTAGTAGGATTGAGAAAAACATCACGGGGTGGTGTGAATCGGAGGGTCTGAATTAGGATAGGCAGTGAGTGGCAATGTAGGATGGAGAAAAGCACTGCGGGGTGGTCAGCATGGGGAGGTCAGGGAACATGCAGTGGCAATGTAGGATAGGTTTCTGAAAAACATCGCTGGGTGGTGCGCATTGTATGGGTGTGTGTTACATTACATTCACTAGAAGGTGTGAGAAAAACATCACGGGGTGGTGCGCATTGTATGTGTGTGTGTTACATTACATTCACAAGTAGGAGTGAGAAAAACAGCACGGGGTGGTGTGAATCGGAGGGTTTGAATTAGGATAGGCAGTAAGTGGCAATGTAGAATGGAGAAAAGCACCGCGGGGTGGTCAGCATGGGGAGGTCAGGGCACATGCAGTGGCAATGTAGGATAGTTTTCTGAAAAACATCACGGATTGGTGCGCATTGTATGGGTGTGTGTTACATTACATTCACTAGTAAGAGTGAGAAAAACATCACGGGGTGGTGTGAATCGGAGGGTCTGAATTAGGATAGGCAGTGAGTGGAAATGTAAGATGGAGAAAAGCACCGCGGGGTGGTCAGCATGGGGAGGTCAGGGAAGAAGCAGTGGCAATGTAGGATAGGTTTCTGAAAAACATCGCAGGGTGGTGCGCATTGTATGGGTGTGTGTTACATTACATTCACTAGTAGGAGTGAGAAAAACATCACGGGGTGGTGTGAATCGGAGGGTCTGAATTAGGATAGGCAGTGAGTGGCAATTTAGGATGGAGAAAAGCACCGCGGGGTGGTCAGCATGGGGAGGTCAGGGAACATGCAGTGGCAATGTAGGATAGGTTTCTGAAAAACATCGCGGGGTGGTGCGCAATGTATGGGTGTGTGTTACATTACATTCAGCAGTAGGAGTGAGAAAAACATCACGGGGTGGTGTGAATAGGAGGATCTGAATTGGGATAGGCAGTGAGTGGTAATGTAGGATGGAGAAAAGCACCGCAGGGTGGTCAGCATGGGTAGGTCAGGGAACATGCAGTGGCAATGTAGGATAGGTTTCTGAAAAACATCGCGGGGTGGTGCGCATTGTATGGGTGTGTGTTACATTACATTCACTAGTAGGAGTGAGAAAAACTTCGCGGGGTGGTGTGAATCGGAGGGTCTGAATTAGGATAGGCAGTGAGTGGCAATGTAGGATGGAGAAAAGCACCGTGGGGTGGTCAGCATGGGGAGGTCAGGGAACATGCAGTGGCAATGTAGGATAGGTTTCTGAAAAACTTCGCGGGGTTGTGCGCATTGTATGGGTGTGTGATACATTAAATTCACTAGTAGGAGTGAGAAAAACATCCCGGGGTGGTGTGAATCGGAGGGTCTGAATTAGGATCGGCAGTGAGTGGCAATGTAGGATGGAGAAAAGCACCGCGAGGTGGTCAGCATGGGGAGGTCAGGGAACATGCAGTGGCAATCTAGGATAGGTTTCTGAAAAACATCGCGGGGTGGTGCGCATTGTATGGGTGTGTGTTACATTACATTCACTAGTAGGAGTGAGAAAAACTTCGCGGGGTGGTGTGAATCGGAGGGTCTGAATTAGGATAGGCAGTGAGTGGCAATGAAGGATGGAGAAAAGCACCGCGGGGTGGTCAGCATGGGGAGGTCAGGGATCATGCAGTGGCAATGTAGGATAGGTTTCTGAAAAACATCGCGGGGTGGTGCGCATTGTATGGGTGTGTGTTACATTACATTCACTAGTAGGAGTGATAAAAACATCACGGGGTGGTGTGAATCGGAGGGTCTGAATTAGGATAGGCAGTGAGTGGCAATGTAGGATGGAGAAAAGCACCGCGGGGTGGTCAGCATGGGGAGGTCAGGGAACATGCAGTGGCAATGTAGGATAGGTTTCTGAAAAACATCGCGGGGTGGTGCGCATTGTATGGGTGTGTGTTACATTACATTCACTAGTAGGAGTGAGAAAAACATCAAGGGGTGGTGCGCATTGTATGGGTGTGTGTTACATTACATTCACTAGTAGGAGTGAGAAAAACATCAAGGGGTGGTGTAATAGGAGGGTCTGAATTAGGATACGCACTGAGTGGCAATGTAGGATTGGGAAAATCACCGCGGGGTGGTCAGCATGGGGAGGTCAGGGAACATGCAGTGGCAAAGTAGGATAGGTTTCTGAAAAACATCGCGGGGTGGTGCGCATTGCTTGGGTGTGTG
The DNA here is from genome assembly GCF_034190915.1 of Cavia porcellus. NCBI lineage: Eukaryota > Metazoa > Chordata > Mammalia > Rodentia > Caviidae > Cavia > Cavia porcellus. The sequence continues at coordinate 669,663 of NW_026947569.1, forward strand.
CTGATAAAAACATCACGGGGTGGTGCGCATTGTATGGGTGTGTGTTACATTACATTGACTAGTAGGTGTGAGAAAAACATCACGGGGTGGTGCACATTGTATGGGTGTGTGTTACATTACATTCACTAGTGAGAAAAACATCACGCGGTGGTGTGAATCGGAGGGTCTGAATTAGGATAGGCAGTGAGTGGCAATGTAGGATGGAAAAAAGCACCGCGGGGTGGTCAGCATGGGGAGGTCAGGGAACATGCAGTGGCAATGTAGGATAGTTTTCTGAAAAACATCACGGGGTGGTGCAAATTGTATGGGTGTGTGTTACATTACATTCACTAGTAGGAGTGAGAACAACATCACGGCGTGGTGTGAATCGGAGGGACTGAATTAGGATAGGCAGTGAGTGGCAATGTAGGATGGAGAAAAGCACCGCGTTGTGGTCAGCATGGAGAGGTCAGGGAACATGCAGTGGCAATGTAGGATAGGTTTCTGAAAAACATCGCGGAGTGGTGCGCATTGTATGGGTGTGTGTTACATTACTTTTACTAGTAGGAGTGAGAAAAACATCACGGTGTGGTGTGAATCGGAGGGTGTGAATTAGGATAGGCAGTGAATGGCAATGTAGGATGTAGAAAAGAACCGCGGTGTGGTCAGCATGGGGAGGTCAGGGAACATGCAGTGGCAATGTAGGATAGGTTTCTGAAAAACATCGCGGTGTGGTGCGCATTGAATGGGTGTGTGTTACATTACATTCACTAGTAGGAGTGAGAAAAACATCACGGGGTGGTGCGCATTGTATGGGTGTGTGTTACATTACATTCACTAGTAGGAGTGAGAAAAACATCGCGGGGTGGTGCGCATTGTATGGGTGTGTGTTACATTACATTCACTATTAGGTGTGAGAAAAACATCACGGGGTGGTGCGCATTGTATGGGTGTGTGTTACATTACATTCACTAGTGAGAAAAACATCACGCAGTGGTGTGAATCGGAGGGTCTGAATTAGGATAGGCAGTGAGTGGCAATGTAGGATGGAGAAAAGCACCGCGATGTGGTCAGCATGGAGAGGTCAGGGAACATGCAGTGGCAATATAGGATAGGTTTCTGAAAAACATCGCGGGGTGGTGCACATTGTATGGGTGTGTGTTACATTACATTCACTAGTAGGAGTGAGAAAAACATCACGGGGTGGTGTGAATCGGAGGGTCTGAATTAGGATAGGCAGTGAGTGGCAATGTAGGGTGGAGAAAAGCACCGCGGGCTGGTCAGCATGGTGAGGTCAGGGAACATGCAGTGGCCATGTAGGATAGGTTTCTGAAAAACATCTGGGGTGGTGCGCATTGTATGGGTATGTGTTACATTACATTCACTAGTAGGAGTTAGAAAAACATCATGCGGTGGTGCGCATTGTATGGGTGTGTGTTACATTACATTCACTAGTAGGAGTGAGAAAAACATCATGGGGTGGTGTGAATCGGAAGGTCTGAATTAGGATAGGCAGTGAGTGGCAATGTAGGATGGAGAAATGCACCGCGGGGTGGTCAGCATGTGGGGTCAGGGAACATGCAGTGGCAATGTAGGATAGTTTTCTGAAAAACATCATGGGGTGGTGCGCATTGTATGGGTGTGTGTTACATTACATTCACTATTAGGAGTGAGAAAAACATCAAGGGGTGGTGTGAATCGGAGGGTCTGAATTAGGATAGGCAGTGAGTGGCAATGTAGGATGGAGAAAAGCACCGCGGGGTGGTCAGCATGGGGAAGTCAGGGAACATGCAGTGGCAATGTAGGATAGGTTTCTGAAAAACATCGGGGGGTGGTGCGCATTGTATGGGTGTGTGTTACATTACATTCACTAGTAGGAGTGAGAAAAACATCACGAGGTGGTGTGAATCGGTGGGTCTGTATTAGGATAGGCAGTGAGTGGCAATGTAGGATGGAGAAAAGCTCCGCAGGATGGTCAGTATGGGGAGGTCAGGGAACATGCAGTGGCAATTTAGGATAGGTTTCTGAAAAACATGTCGGGGTGGTGCGCATTGTATGGGTGTGTGTTACATTGCATTCACTAGTAGGAGTGAGAAAAACATCACCGGGTGGTGCACATTGTATGGGTGTGTGTTACATTACATTCACTAGTAGGAGTGAGAAAAACAGCACGTGGTGGTTTGAATCGGAGGGTCTGAATTAGGATAGGCAGTGAGTGGCAATGTAGGTGTTTAAAAGCACCGCGGGGTTGTCAGCATGGGGAGGTCAGGGAACATGCAGTGGCAATGTAGGATAGGTTTCTGAAAAACATCGCGGGGTGGTGCGCATTGCATGGGTGTGTGTTACATTACATTCACTAGTAGGAGTGAGAAAAATATCATGGGGTGGTGCGCATTGTATGGGTGTGTGTCACATTACATTCACTAGTAGGAGAGAGAAAAACATCACGGGGTGGTGCGCATTGTATGGGTGTGTGTACATTACATTCACTAGTAGGAGTGAGAAAAACATCACGCGGTGGTGTGAATCGGAGGGTCTGAATTAGGATAGGCAGTGAGTAGCAATGTAGGATGGAGAAAAGCACCGCGGGGTGGTCAGCATGGGGAGGTCAGGGAACATGCAGTGGCAATGTAGGATAGGTTTCTCAAAAACATCGCGGGGTGGTGCGCATTGTATGGGTGTGTGTTACATTACATTCACTAGTAGGAGTGAGAAAAGCATCACGCGGTGGAGTGAATCGGAGGGTCTGAATTACGATAGGCCGTGAGTGGCAATGTAGGATGGAGAAAAGCACCGCGGGGTGGTCAGCATGGGGAGGTAAGGGAACATGCATTGGCAATGTAGGATAGGTTTCTGAAAAACATCGCGGGATGGTGCGCATTGTATGGGTGTGTGTTACATTACATTCACTAGTAGAAGTGAGAAATACATCACGTGGTGGTGCGCATTGTATGGGTGTGTGTTACATTACATTCACGAGTCGGAGTGAGAAAAACATCACGGGGTGGTGTGAATCGGAGGGTCTGAATTAGGATAGGCAGTGAGTGGCAATGTAGGATGGAGAAAAGCACCGCGGGGTCGTCAGCATGGGGAGGTCAGGGAACATGCAGTGGCAATGTAGGATAGGTTTCTAAAAAACATCACGGGGTGGTGCGCATTGTATGGGTGTGTGTCACATTACATTCACTAGTAGGAGTGAGAAAAACATCACGGGGTGGTGTGAATCGGAGGGTCTGAATTAGGATAGGCAGTGAGTGGCAATGTAGGATGGAGAAAAGCACCGCGGGGTTGTCAGCATGGGGAGGTCAGGGAACATGCAGTGGCAATGTAGGATAGGTTTCTCAAAAACATCGCGGGGTGGTGCGCATTGTATGGGTGTGTGTTACATTACATTCACTAGTAGGAGTGAGAAAAGCATCACGCGGTGGTGTGAATCGGAGGGTCTGAATTAGGATAGGCAGTGAGTGGCAATGTAGGATGGAGAAAAGCACCGCGGGGTGGTCAGCATGGGGAAGTCAGGGAACATGCAGTGGCAATGTAGGATAGGTTTCTGAAAAACATCGCGGGGTGGTGCGCATTGTATGGGTGTGTGTTACATTACATTCACTAGTAGGAGTGAGAAAAACATCAAGGGGTGGTGTGAATCGGAGGGTCTGAATTAGGATAGGCAGTGAGTGGCAATGTAGGATGGAGAAAAGCACCGCGGGCTGGTCAGCATGGGGAGGTCAGGGAACATGCAGTGGCCATGTAGGATAGGTTTCTGAAAAACATCGCGGGGTGGTGCGCATTGCATGGGTGTGTGTTACATTACATTCACTATAAGGAGTGAGAAAAACATCACGGGGTGGTGTGAATCGGAGAGTCTGAATTAGGATAGGCAGTGAGTGGCAATGTAGGATGGAAAAAAGCACCGCGGGGTGGTCAGCATGGGGAGGTCAGGGAACATGCAGTGGCAATGTAGGATAGTTTTCTGAAAAACATCACGGGGTGGTGCGCATTGTATGGGTGTGTGTTACATTACATTCACTATAAGGAGTGAGAAAAACATCAAGGGGTGGTGTGAATCGGAGGGTCTGAATTAGGATAGGCAGTGAGTGGCAATGTAGGATGGAGAAAAGCACCGCGGTGTGGTCAGCATGGGGAAGTCAGGGAACATGCAGTGGCAATGTAGGATAGGTTTCTGAAAAACATCGCGGGGTGGTGCGCATTGTATGGGTGTGTGTTACATTACATTCACTAGTAGGAGTGAAAAAAACATCACCGGGTGGTGTGAATCGGAGGGTCTGAATTAGGATAGGCAGTGAGTGGCAATGTAGGATGGAGAAAAGCACCGCGAGATGGTCAGCATGGGGAGGTCAGGGAACATGCAGTGGCAATGTAGGATAGGTTTCTGGAAATCATCGCGGTGTGGTGCGCATTGTATGGGTGGGTGTTACATTACATTCACTAGTAGGAGTGAGAAAAACATCACGGAGTGGTGCGCATTGTATGGGTGGGTGTTACATTACATTCACTAGTAGGAGTGAGAAAAACATCACGGGGTGGTGTGAATCGGAGGGTCTGTATTAGGATAGGCAGTGAGTGGCAATGTAGGATGGAGAAAAGCACCGCGGGATGGTCAGCATGGGGAGGTCAGGGAACATGCAGTGGCAATTTAGGATAGGTTTCTGAAAAACATGGCGGGGTGGTGCGCATTGTATGGGTGTGTGTTACATTGCATTCACTAGTAGGAGTGAGAAAAACATCACCGGGTGGTGCACATTGTATGGGTGTGTGTTACATTTCATTCACTAGTAGGAGTGAGAAAAACAGCACGGGGTGGTTTGAATCGGAGGGTCTGAATTAGGATAGGCAGTGAGTGGCAATGTAGGGTGTTGAAAAGCACCGCTGGGTTGTCAGCATGGGGAGGTCAGGGAACATGCAGTGGCAATGTAGGATAGGTTTCTGAAAAACATCGCGGGGTGGTGCGCATTGCATGGGTGTGTGTTACATTACATTCACTAGTAGGAGTGAGAAAAATATCATGGGGTGGTGCGCATTGTATGGGTGTGTGTCACATTACATTCACTAGTAGGAGAGAGAAAAACATCACGGGGTGGTGCGCATTGTATGGGTGTGTGTTACATTACATTCACTAGTGAGAAAAACATCACGCAGTGGTGTGAATCGGAGGGTCTGAATTAGGATAGGCAGTGAGTGGCAATGTAGGATGGAGAAAAGCACCGCGATGTGGTCAGCATGGAGAGGTCAGGGAACATGCAGTGGCAATATAGGATAGGTTTCTGAAAAACATCGCGGGGTGGTGCACATTGTATGGGTGTGTGTTACATTACATTCACTAGTAGGAGTGAGAAAAACATCACGGGGTGGTGTGAATCGGAGGGTCTGAATTAGGATAGGCAGTGAGTGGCAATGTAGGGTGGAGAAAAGCACCGCGGGCTGGTCAGCATGGTGAGGTCAGGGAACATGCAGTGGCCATGTAGGATAGGTTTCTGAAAAACATCTGGGGTGGTGCGCATTGTATGGGTATGTGTTACATTACATTCACTAGTAGGAGTTAGAAAAACATCATGCGGTGGTGCGCATTGTATGGGTGTGTGTTACATTACATTCACTAGTAGGAGTGAGAAAAACATCATGGGGTGGTGTGAATCGGAAGGTCTGAATTAGGATAGGCAGTGAGTGGCAATGTAGGATGGAGAAATGCACCGCGGGGTGGTCAGCATGTGGGGTCAGGGAACATGCAGTGGCAATGTAGGATAGTTTTCTGAAAAACATCATGGGGTGGTGCGCATTGTATGGGTGTGTGTTACATTACATTCACTATTAGGAGTGAGAAAAACATCAAGGGGTGGTGTGAATCGGAGGGTCTGAATTAGGATAGGCAGTGAGTGGCAATGTAGGATGGAGAAAAGCACCGCGGGGTGGTCAGCATGGGGAAGTCAGGGAACATGCAGTGGCAATGTAGGATAGGTTTCTGAAAAACATCGGGGGGTGGTGCGCATTGTATGGGTGTGTGTTACATTACATTCACTAGTAGGAGTGAGAAAAACATCACGAGGTGGTGTGAATCGGTGGGTCTGTATTAGGATAGGCAGTGAGTGGCAATGTAGGATGGAGAAAAGCTCCGCAGGATGGTCAGTATGGGGAGGTCAGGGAACATGCAGTGGCAATTTAGGATAGGTTTCTGAAAAACATGTCGGGGTGGTGCGCATTGTATGGGTGTGTGTTACATTGCATTCACTAGTAGGAGTGAGAAAAACATCACCGGGTGGTGCACATTGTATGGGTGTGTGTTACATTACATTCACTAGTAGGAGTGAGAAAAACAGCACGTGGTGGTTTGAATCGGAGGGTCTGAATTAGGATAGGCAGTGAGTGGCAATGTAGGTGTTTAAAAGCACCGCGGGGTTGTCAGCATGGGGAGGTCAGGGAACATGCAGTGGCAATGTAGGATAGGTTTCTGAAAAACATCGCGGGGTGGTGCGCATTGCATGGGTGTGTGTTACATTACATTCACTAGTAGGAGTGAGAAAAATATCATGGGGTGGTGCGCATTGTATGGGTGTGTGTCACATTACATTCACTAGTAGGAGAGAGAAAAACATCACGGGGTGGTGCGCATTGTATGGGTGTGTGTACATTACATTCACTAGTAGGAGTGAGAAAAACATCACGCGGTGGTGTGAATCGGAGGGTCTGAATTAGGATAGGCAGTGAGTAGCAATGTAGGATGGAGAAAAGCACCGCGGGGTGGTCAGCATGGGGAGGTCAGGGAACATGCAGTGGCAATGTAGGATAGGTTTCTCAAAAACATCGCGGGGTGGTGCGCATTGTATGGGTGTGTGTTACATTACATTCACTAGTAGGAGTGAGAAAAGCATCACGCGGTGGAGTGAATCGGAGGGTCTGAATTACGATAGGCCGTGAGTGGCAATGTAGGATGGAGAAAAGCACCGCGGGGTGGTCAGCATGGGGAGGTAAGGGAACATGCATTGGCAATGTAGGATAGGTTTCTGAAAAACATCGCGGGATGGTGCGCATTGTATGGGTGTGTGTTACATTACATTCACTAGTAGAAGTGAGAAATACATCACGTGGTGGTGCGCATTGTATGGGTGTGTGTTACATTACATTCACGAGTCGGAGTGAGAAAAACATCACGGGGTGGTGTGAATCGGAGGGTCTGAATTAGGATAGGCAGTGAGTGGCAATGTAGGATGGAGAAAAGCACCGCGGGGTCGTCAGCATGGGGAGGTCAGGGAACATGCAGTGGCAATGTAGGATAGGTTTCTAAAAAACATCACGGGGTGGTGCGCATTGTATGGGTGTGTGTCACATTACATTCACTAGTAGGAGTGAGAAAAACATCACGGGGTGGTGTGAATCGGAGGGTCTGAATTAGGATAGGCAGTGAGTGGCAATGTAGGATGGAGAAAAGCACCGCGGGGTTGTCAGCATGGGGAGGTCAGGGAACATGCAGTGGCAATGTAGGATAGGTTTCTCAAAAACATCGCGGGGTGGTGCGCATTGTATGGGTGTGTGTTACATTACATTCACTAGTAGGAGTGAGAAAAGCATCACGCGGTGGTGTGAATCGGAGGGTCTGAATTAGGATAGGCAGTGAGTGGCAATGTAGGATGGAGAAAAGCACCGCGGGGTGGTCAGCATGGGGAAGTCAGGGAACATGCAGTGGCAATGTAGGATAGGTTTCTGAAAAACATCGCGGGGTGGTGCGCATTGTATGGGTGTGTGTTACATTACATTCACTAGTAGGAGTGAGAAAAACATCAAGGGGTGGTGTGAATCGGAGGGTCTGAATTAGGATAGGCAGTGAGTGGCAATGTAGGAAGGAGAAAAGCACCGCGGGCTGGTCAGCATGGGGAGGTCAGGGAACATGCAGTGGCCATGTAGGATAGGTTTCTGAAAAACATCGCGGGGTGGTGCGCATTGCATGGGTGTGTGTTACATTACATTCACTATAAGGAGTGAGAAAAACATCACGGGGTGGTGTGAATCGGAGAGTCTGAATTAGGATAGGCAGTGAGTGGCAATGTAGGATGGAAAAAAGCACCGCGGGGTGGTCAGCATGGGGAGGTCAGGGAACATGCAGTGGCAATGTAGGATAGTTTTCTGAAAAACATCACGGGGTGGTGCGCATTGTATGGGTGTGTGTTACATTACATTCACTATAAGGAGTGAGAAAAACATCAAGGGGTGGTGTGAATCGGAGGGTCTGAATTAGGATAGGCAGTGAGTGGCAATGTAGGATGGAGAAAAGCACCGCGGTGTGGTCAGCATGGGGAAGTCAGGGAACATGCAGTGGCAATGTAGGATAGGTTTCTGAAAAACATCGCGGGGTGGTGCGCATTGTATGGGTGTGTGTTACATTACATTCACTAGTAGGAGTGAAAAAAACATCACCGGGTGGTGTGAATCGGAGGGTCTGAATTAGGATAGGCAGTGAGTGGCAATGTAGGATGGAGAAAAGCACCGCGAGATGGTCAGCATGGGGAGGTCAGGGAACATGCAGTGGCAATGTAGGATAGGTTTCTGGAAATCATCGCGGTGTGGTGCGCATTGTATGGGTGGGTGTTACATTACATTCACTAGTAGGAGTGAGAAAAACATCACGGAGTGGTGCGCATTGTATGGGTGGGTGTTACATTACATTCACTAGTAGGAGTGAGAAAAACATCACGGGGTGGTGTGAATCGGAGGGTCTGTATTAGGATAGGCAGTGAGTGGCAATGTAGGATGGAGAAAAGCACCGCGGGATGGTCAGCATGGGGAGGTCAGGGAACATGCAGTGGCAATTTAGGATAGGTTTCTGAAAAACATGGCGGGGTGGTGCGCATTGTATGGGTGTGTGTTACATTGCATTCACTAGTAGGAGTGAGAAAAACATCACCGGGTGGTGCACATTGTATGGGTGTGTGTTACATTTCATTCACTAGTAGGAGTGAGAAAAACAGCACGGGGTGGTTTGAATCGGAGGGTCTGAATTAGGATAGGCAGTGAGTGGCAATGTAGGGTGTTGAAAAGCACCGCTGGGTTGTCAGCATGGGGAGGTCAGGGAACATGCAGTGGCAATGTAGGATAGGTTTCTGAAAAACATCGCGGGGTGGTGCGCATTGCATGGGTGTGTGTTACATTACATTCACTAGTAGGAGTGAGAAAAATATCATGGGGTGGTGCGCATTGTATGGGTGTGTGTCACATTACATTCACTAGTAGGAGAGAGAAAAACATCACGGGGTGGTGCGCATTGTATGGGTGTGTGTTACATTACATTCACTAGTAGGAGTGAGAAAAACATCACGCGGTGGTGTGAATCGGAGGGTCTGAATTAGGATAGTCAGTGAGTAGCAATGTAGGATGGAGAAAAGCACCGCGGGGTGGTCAGCATGGTGAGGTCAGGGAACATGCAGTGGCAATGTAGGATAGGTTTCTGAAAAACATCGCGGGGTGGTGCGCATTGTATGGGTGTGTGTTACATTACATTCACTAGTAGGAGTGAGAAAAACATCACGGGGTGGTGCGCACTGTATGGGTGTGTGTTACATTACATTCACTAGTAGGAGTGAGAAAAGCATCACGCAGTGGAGTGAATCGGAGGGTCTGAATTACGATAGGCCGTGAGTGGCAATGTAGGATGGAGAAAAGCACCGCGGCCTGGTCAGCATTGGGAGGTCAGGGAACATGCATTCGCAATGTAGGATAGGTTTCTGAAAAACATCGCGGGGTGCTGCGCATTGTATGGGTGTGTGTTACATTACATTCACTAGTAGAAGTGAGAAATACATCACGTGGTGGTGCGCATTGTATGGGTGTGTGTTACATTACATTCACGAGTCGGAGTGAGAAAAACATCACGGGGTGGTGTGAATCGGAGGGTCTGAATTAGGATAGGCAGTGAGTGGCAATGTAGGATGGAGAAAAGCACCGCGGGGTCGTCAGCATGGGGAGGTCAGGGAACATGCAGTGGCAATGTAGGATAGGTTTCTGAAAAACATCACGGGGTGGTGCGCATTGTATGGGTGTGTGTTTCATTACATTCACAAGTAGGAGTGAGAAAAACATCAAGGGGTGGTGTGAATCGGAGGGTCTGAATTAGGATAGGCAGTGAGTGGCAATGTAGGATGGAGAAAAGCACCGCGGGGTTGTCAGCATGGGGAGGTCAGGGAACATGCAGTGGCAATGTAGGATAGGTTTCTCAAAAACATCGCGGGGTGGGGCGCATTGTATGGGTGTGTGTTACATTACATTCACTAGTAGGAGTGAGAAAAACATCACAGGGTGGTGTGAATCGGAGGGTCTGAATTAGGATTGGCAGTGAGTGGCAATGTAGGATGGAGAAAAGCACCGCGGAGTGGTCAGCATGGGGAGGTCAGGGAACATGCTGTGGCAAGGTAGGATAGGTTTCTGAAAAACATCAAGGGGTGGTGCGCATTGTATGGGTGTGTGTTACATTACATTCACTAGAAGGAGTGAGAAAAACATCACGGGGTGGTGCGCATTGTATGTGTGTGTGTTACATTACATTCACAAGTAGGAGTGAGAAGAACATCACGGGGTGGTGTGAATCGGAGGGTCTGAATTAGGATAGGCAGTAAGTGGCAATGTAGAATGGAGAAAAGCACCGCGGGGTAGTCAGCATGGGGAGGTCAGGGAACATGCAGTGGCAATGTAGGATAGTTTTCTGAAAAACATCACGGATTGGTGCGCATTGTATGGGTGTGTGTTACATTACATTCACTAGTAGGAGTGAGAAAAACATCACGGGGTGGTGCACATTGTATGGGTGTGTGTTACATTACATTCACTAGTAGGAGTGAGAAAAACATCACGGGGTGGTGTGAATTGGAGGGTCTAAATGAGGATAGGCAGTGAGTGGCAATGTAGGATGGAGAAAAGCACCACGGGGTGGTCAGCATGGGGAGGTCAGGGAACATGCAGTGGCAATGTAGGATAGGTTTCTGAAAAACATCGCGGGGTGGTGCGCATTGTATGGGTGTGTGTTACATTACATTCACTAGTAGGAGTGAGAAAAACATCACGGGGTGGTGCGCACTGTATGGGTGTGTGTTACATTACATTCACTAGTAGGAGTGAGAAAAGCATCACGCAGTGGAGTGAATCGGAGGGTCTGAATTACGATAGGCCGTGAGTGGCAATGTAGGATGGAGAAAAGCACCACGGGGTGGTCAGCATGGGGAGGTCAGGGAACATGCTGTGGCAAGGTAGGATAGGTTTCTGAAAAACATCAAGGGGTGGTGCGCATTGTATGGGTGTGTGTTACATTACATTCACTAGAAGGAGTGAGAAAAACATCACGGGGTGGTGCGAATTGTATGTGTGTGTGTTACATTACATTCACAAGTAGGAGTGAGAAAAACATCACGGGGTGGTGTGAATCGGAGGGTCTGAATTAGGATAGGCAGTAAGTGGCAATGTAGAATGGAGAAAAGCACCGCGGGGTAGTCAGCATGGGGAGGTCAGGGAACATGCAGTGGCAATGTAGGATAGTTTTCTGAAAAACATCACGGATTGGTGCGCATTGTATGGGTGTGTGTTACATTACATTCACTAGTAGGAGTGAGAAAAACATCACGGGGTGGTGCACATTGTATGGGTGTGTGTTACATTACATTCACTAGTAGGAGTGAGAAAAACATCACGGGGTGGTGTGAATTGGAGGGTCTAAATTAGGATAGGCAGTGAGTGGCAATGTAGGATGGAGAAAAGCACCACGGGGTGGTCAGCATGGGGAGGTCAGGGAACATGCAGTGGCAATGTAGGATAGTTTTCTGAAAAACATCGCGGGGTGGTGCGCATTGTATGGGGGTGTGTTACATTACATTCACTAGTAGGAGTGAGAAAAACATCACGGGGTGGTGCACATTGTATGGGTGTGTGTTACATTACATTCACTAGTAGGAGTGAGAAAAACATCACGGGGTGGTGTGAATTGGAGGGTCTAAATTAGGATAGGCAGTGAGTGGCAATGTAGGATGGAGAAAAGCACCACGGGGTGGTCAGCATGGGGAGGTCAGGGAACATGCAGAGGCAATGTCGGATAGTTTTCTGAAAAACATCACGGGGTGGCGTGCCTTGTATGGGTGTAGGTTACATTACATTCACCAGTAGGATTGAGAAAAACATCACGGGGTGGTGTGAATCGGAGGGTCTGAATTAGGATAGGCAGTGAGTGGCAATGTAGGATGGAGAAAAGCACCGCGGGGTGGTCAGCATGGGGAGGTCAGGGAACGTGCAGTGGCAATGTAGGATAGGTTTCTGAAAAACATCGCTGGGTGGTGCGCATTGTATGGGTGTGTGTTACATTACATTCACTAGTAGGAGTGAGAAAAACCCACGGGGTGGGGTGAATCGGAGGGTCTGAATTAGGATAGGCAGGGAGTGGCAATGTAGGATGGAAAAAAGCACCGCGGGGTGGTCAGCATGGTGAGGTCAGGGAACATGCATTGGCAATGTAGGATAGGTTTCTGAAAAACATCGCGGGGTGGTGCGCATTGTATGGGTGTGTGTTACATTACATTCACTAGTAGGAGTGAGAAAAACATCACGGGGTGGTGTGAATCGGAGGGTCTAAATGAGGATAGGCAGTGAGTGGCAATGTAGGATGGAGAAAAGCACCACGGGGTGGTCAGCATGGGGAGGTCAGGGAACATGCTGTGGCAAGGTAGGATAGGTTTCTGAAAAACATCAAGGGGTGGTGCGCATTGTATGGGTGTGTGTTACATTACATTCACTAGAAGGAGTGAGAAAAACATCACGGGGTGGTGCGCATTGTATGTGTGTGTGTTACATTACATTCACAAGTAGGAGTGAGAAGAACATCACGGGGTGGTGTGAATCGGAGGGTCTGAATTAGGATAGGCAGTAAGTGGCAATGTAGAATGGAGAAAAGCACCGCGGGGTAGTCAGCATGGGGAGGTCAGGGAACATGCAGTGGCAATGTAGGATAGTTTTCTGAAAAACATCACGGATTGGTGCGCATTGTATGGGTGTGTGTTACATTACATTCACTAGTAGGAGTGAGAAAAACATCACGGGGTGGTGCACATTGTATGGGTGTGTGTTACATTACATTCACTAGTAGGAGTGAGAAAAACATCACGGGGTGGTGTGAATTGGAGGGTCTAAATGAGGATAGGCAGTGAGTGGCAATGTAGGATGGAGAAAAGCACCACGGGGTGGTCAGCATGGGGAGGTCAGGGAACATGCAGTGGCAATGTAGGATAGGTTTCTGAAAAACATCGCGGGGTGGTGCGCATTGTATGGGTGTGTGTTACATTACATTCACTAGTAGGAGTGAGAAAAACATCACGGGGTGGTGCGCACTGTATGGGTGTGTGTTACATTACATTCACTAGTAGGAGTGAGAAAAGCATCACGCAGTGGAGTGAATCGGAGGGTCTGAATTACGATAGGCCGTGAGTGGCAATGTAGGATGGAGAAAAGCACCACGGGGTGGTCAGCATGGGGAGGTCAGGGAACATGCTGTGGCAAGGTAGGATAGGTTTCTGAAAAACATCAAGGGGTGGTGCGCATTGTATGGGTGTGTGTTACATTACATTCACTAGAAGGAGTGAGAAAAACATCACGGGGTGGTGCGAATTGTATGTGTGTGTGTTACATTACATTCACAAGTAGGAGTGAGAAAAACATCACGGGGTGGTGTGAATCGGAGGGTCTGAATTAGGATAGGCAGTAAGTGGCAATGTAGAATGGAGAAAAGCACCGCGGGGTAGTCAGCATGGGGAGGTCAGGGAACATGCAGTGGCAATGTAGGATAGTTTTCTGAAAAACATCACGGATTGGTGCGCATTGTATGGGTGTGTGTTACATTACATTCACTAGTAGGAGTGAGAAAAACATCACGGGGTGGTGCACATTGTATGGGTGTGTGTTACATTACATTCACTAGTAGGAGTGAGAAAAACATCACGGGGTGGTGTGAATTGGAGGGTCTAAATTAGGATAGGCAGTGAGTGGCAATGTAGGATGGAGAAAAGCACCACGGGGTGGTCAGCATGGGGAGGTCAGGGAACATGCAGTGGCAATGTAGGATAGTTTTCTGAAAAACATCGCGGGGTGGTGCGCATTGTATGGGGGTGTGTTACATTACATTCACTAGTAGGAGTGAGAAAAACATCACGGGGTGGTGCACATTGTATGGGTGTGTGTTACATTACATTCACTAGTAGGAGTGAGAAAAACATCACGGGGTGGTGTGAATTGGAGGGTCTAAATTAGGATAGGCAGTGAGTGGCAATGTAGGATGGAGAAAAGCACCACGGGGTGGTCAGCATGGGGAGGTCAGGGAACATGCAGAGGCAATGTCGGATAGTTTTCTGAAAAACATCACGGGGTGGCGTGCCTTGTATGGGTGTAGGTTACATTACATTCACCAGTAGGATTGAGAAAAACATCACGGGGTGGTGTGAATCGGAGGGTCTGAATTAGGATAGGCAGTGAGTGGCAATGTAGGATGGAGAAAAGCACCGCGGGGTGGTCAGCATGGGGAGGTCAGGGAACGTGCAGTGGCAATGTAGGATAGGTTTCTGAAAAACATCGCTGGGTGGTGCGCATTGTATGGGTGTGTGTTACATTACATTCACTAGTAGGAGTGAGAAAAACCCACGGGGTGGGGTGAATCGGAGGGTCTGAATTAGGATAGGCAGGGAGTGGCAATGTAGGATGGAAAAAAGCACCGCGGGGTGGTCAGCATGGTGAGGTCAGGGAACATGCATTGGCAATGTAGGATAGGTTTCTGAAAAACATCGCGGGGTGGTGCGCATTGTATGGGTGTGTGTTACATTACATTCACTAGTAGGAGTGAGAAAAACATCACGGGGTGGTGTGAATCGGAGGGTCTGAATTAGGATAGGCACTGTGTGGGAATGTAGGATGGAGAAAAGCACCGCGGGGTGGTCAGCATGGGGAGGTCAGGGAACATGCAGTGGCAATGTAGGATAGGTTTCTGAAAAACATCGCGGAGTGGTGCGAATTGTATGGGTGTGTGTTACATTACATTCACTAGTAGGAGTGAGAAAAACATCACGGGGAGGTGCGCATTGTATGGGTGTGTGTTACATTACATTCACAATAGGAGTGAGAAAAACATCACGGGGTGTTGCGCATTGTATGGGTGTGTGTTACATTACATTCACTAGTAGGAGTGAGAAAAACATCACAGGGTGGTGTGAATCAGAGGGTCTGAATTAGGATAGGCAGTGAGTGGCAATGTAGGATGGAGAAAAGCACCGCGGGGTGGTCAGCATGGGGAGGTCAGGGAACATGCTGTGGCAATGTAGGATAGGTTTCTGAAAAACATCGCGGGGTGGTGCGCATTGTATGGGTGTGTGTTACATTACATTCACTAGTAGGAGTGAGAAATACATCACGGGGTGGTGCGCATTATATGGGTGTGTGTTACATTACATTCACTAGTAGGAGTTAGAAAAATATCACGGGGTGGTGTGAATCGGAGGGTCTGAATTAGGATAGGCAGTGAGTGGCAATGTAGGATAGAGATAAGCACAGCAGGTTGGTCAGCATGGGGAGGTCAGGGAACATGCAGTGGCAATGTAGGATAGGTTTCTGAAAAACATCGCGGGGTGGTGCGCATTGTGTGGGTGTGTGTTACATTATATTCACTAGTAGGAGTGAGAAAAACATCACGGGGTGGTGTGAATCGGAGGGTCTGAATTAGGATAGGCAGTGAGTGGCAATGTAGGAGGGAGAAAAGCACCACGGCGTGGTCAGCATGGGGAGGTCAGGGAACATGCAGTGGCAATGTAGAATAGGATTCTGAAAAACATGACGGGGTGGTACGCATTGTATGGGTGTGTGTTACATTACATTCACTAGTAGGAGTGAGAAAAACATCGCGGGCTGGTGTGAATCGGAGGGTCTGAATTAGGATAGGCAGTGAGTGGCAATGTAGGATGGAGAAAAGCAACGCGGCGTGGTCAGCATGGGGAGGTCAGGGAACATGCAGTTGCAATGTAGGATAGGTTTCTGAAAAACATCGCGGGGTGGTGCGCATTGTATGGGTGTGTGTTACATTACATTCACTAGTAGGAGTGAGAAAAACATCACGGGGTGGTGCGCATTGTATGGATGTGTGTTACATTACATTCACTAGTAGGAGTGAGAAAAACATCACGGTGTGGTGTGAATCGGAGGGTCTGAATTAGGATAGGCAGTGAGTGGCAATGTAGGATGGAGAAAAGTACCGCGAGGTGGTCAGCATGGGGAGGTCAGGGAACATGCAGTGGCAATGTAGGATAGGTTTCTGAAAAACATCGCGGGGTGGTGCGCATTGTATAGGTGTGTGTTACATTACATTCACTAGTAGGAGTGAGAAAGACATCACGGGGTGGTGCGCATTGTATGGGTGTTTGTTACATTACATTCACTAGTAGGAGTGAATAAAACATCACGGGGTGGTGCGCATTGTATGGGTGTGTGCTACATTACATTCACTAGTAGGAGTGAGAAAAACATCACGGGGTGGTGCGCATTATATGGGTGTGTGTTACATTACATTGACTAGTAGGAGTGAGAAAAACATCACGGGGTGGTGTGAATCGGAGGGTCTGATTTAGGATAGGCAGTGAGTGGCAATGTAGGATGGAGAAAAGCCCCGTGGGGTGGTCAGCATGGGGAGGTCAGTGAACATGCAGTGGCAATTTAGGATAGGTTTCTGAAAAACATCGCAGGGTGGTGCGCATTGTATGGGTGTGTGTTACATTACATTCCCTAGTAGGAGTGAGAAAAACATAACGGGGTGGTGCGCATTGTATGGGTGTGTGTTACATTACATTCACTAGAAGGAGTTAGAAAAACATCACGGGGTGGTGTGAATCGGAGGGTCTGAATTAGGATAGGCAGTGAGTGGCAATGTAGGATGGAGAAAAGCACCGCGGGGTGGTCAGCATGGGGAGGTGAGGGAACATGCAGTGGCAATGTAGGATAGGTTTCTGTAAAACACCGCGGGGTGTTGCGCATTGTATGTGTGTGTGTTACATTACATTCAAAAGTAGGAGTGAGAAAGACATCACGGGGTGGTGCGCATTGTATAGGTGTGTGTTACATTACATTCAGTAGTAGGAGTGAGAAAAACATCACGGGGTGTTGTGAATCGGAGTGTATGAATTAGGATAGGGAGTGAGTGGCAATGTTGGATGGAGAAAAGCAAGGCGAGGTGGTCAGCATGGGGAGGTCAGGGAACATGCAGTGGCAAAGTAGGATAGGTTTCTGAAAAACATAGCGGTGTGGTGCGCATTGTATGGGTGTGTGTTACATTACATTCACTAGTAGGAGTGAGAAAAACATCACGGGGTGGTGTGAATCGGAGCATCTGAATTAGGATAGGCAGTGAGTGGCAATGTAGGATGGAGTAAAATACCGCGGGGTGGTCAGCATGGGGAGGTCAGTGAACATGCAGTAGCCATGTAGGATAGGTTACTGAAAAACATCGCGGGGTGATGCGCATTGTATGGGTGTGTGTTACATTACATTCACTAGTAGGAGTGAGAAAAACATCATGTGGTGGTGCGCATTGTATGGGTGTGTGTTACATTACATTCACTAGTACGAGTGAGAAAAACATCACGGGGTGGTGTGAATCGGAGGGTCTGAATTAGGATAGGCAGTGAGTGGCAATGTAGGATGGAGAAAAGCCCCGCGGGGTGGTCAGCATGGGGAGGTCAGGGAACATGCAGTGGCAATGTAGGATAGGTTTCTGAAAAACATCGCGGGGTGGTGCGCATTGAATGGGTGTGTGTTACATTACATTCACTAGTAGGAGTGAGAAAAATATCACGGGGTGGTGCGCATTGTATGGGTGTGTGTTACATTACATTCACTAGTAGGAGTGAGAAAAACATCACGGGGTGGTGTGAATCGGAGGGTCTGAATTAGGGTAGGAAATGAGTGGCAATGTAGGATGGAGAAAAGCACCGCGGGGTGGTCAGCATGGGGAGGTGAGGGAACATAAAGTGGCAATGTAGGATAGGTTTCTGAAAAACATCGCGGGGTGGTGCGCATTGTCTGGCTGTGTGTTACATTACATTGACTAGTAGGAGTGAGAAAAACATCACGGGGTGGTGTGAATCGGAGGGTCTGAATTAGGATAGGCAGTGAGTGGCAATGTAGGATGGAGAAAAGCACCGCGGGGTTGTCAGCATGGGGAGGTGAGGGAACATGCAGTGGCAATGTAGGATAGGTTTCTGAAAAACATCGCGGGGTGGTGCGCATTGTATGGGTGTGTGTTACATTACATTGACTAGTAGGAGTGAGAAAAACATCACGGGGTGGTGTGAATCGGAGGGTCTGAATTAGGATAGGCAGGGAGTGGCAATGTAGGATGGAAAAAAGCACCGCGGGGTGGTCAGCATGGGGAGGTCAGGGAACATGCATTGGCAATGTAGGATAGGTTTCAGAAAAACATTGCGGGGTGGTGCGCATTGTATGGGTGTGTGTTACATTACATTCACTAGTAGGAGTGAAAAAAACATCACGGGGTGTTGCGCATTGTATGGGTGTGTGTTACATTGCATTCACTAGTAGGAGTGAAAAAAATATCACCGGGTGGTGTGAATTGGAGGGTCTGAATTATGATAGGCAGTGAGTGGCAATGTAGGATGGTGAAAAGAACCGCGGGGTGGTCAGCATGGGGAGGTCAGGGAACATGCAGTGGCCATGTAGGTTAGGTTTCTGAAAAACATCGCGGGGTGGTGCGCATTGTATGGGTGTGTGTTACATTACATTCACTAGTAGGAGTGAGAAATACATCACGGGGTGGTGCGCATTGTATGGGTGTGTGTTACATTACATTCACTAGTAGGAGTGAGAAAAACATCACGGGGTGGTGTGAATCAGAGGGTCTGAATTAGGATAGGCAGTGAGTGGCAATGTAGGATGGAGAAAAGCACCGCGGGGTGGTCAGCATGGGGAGGTCAGGGAACATGCTGTGGCAATGTAGGATAGGTTTCTGAAAAACATCGCGGGGTGGTGCGCATTGTATGGGTGTGTGTTACATTACATTCACTAGTAGGAGTGAGAAATACATCACGGGGTGGTGCGCATTGTATGGGTGTGTGTTACATTACATTCACTAGTAGGAGTGGGAAAAATATCACGGGGTGGTGTGAATCGGAGGGTCTGAATTAGGATAGGCAGTGAGTGGCAATGTAGGAGGGAGAAAAGCACCACGGCGTGGTCAGCATGGGGAGGTCAGGGAACATGCAGTGGCAATGTAGAATAGGATTCTGAAAAACATGACGGGGTGGTACGCATTGTATGGGTGTGTGTTACATTACATTCACTAGTAGGAGTGAGAAAAACATCGCGGGCTGGTGTGAATCGGAGGGTCTGAATTAGGATAGGCAGTGAGTGGCAATGTAGGATGGAGAAAAGCAACGCGGCGTGGTCAGCATGGGGAGGTCAGGGAACATGCAGTTGCAATGTAGGATAGGTTTCTGAAAAACATCGCGGGGTGGTGCGCATTGTATGGGTGTGTGTTACATTACATTCACTAGTAGGAGTGAGAAAAACATCACGGGGTGGTGCGCATTGTATGGATGTGTGTTACATTACATTCACTAGTAGGAGTGAGAAAAACATCACGGTGTGGTGTGAATCGGAGGGTCTGAATTAGGATAGGCAGTGTGTGGCAATGTAGGATGGAGAAAAGTACCGCGAGGTGGTCAGCATGGGGAGGTCAGGGAACATGCAGTGGCAATGTAGGATAGGTTTCTGAAAAACATCGCGGGGTGGTGCGCATTGTATAGGTGTGTGTTACATTACATTCACTAGTAGGAGTGAGAAAGACATCACGGGGTGGTGCGCATTGTATGGGTGTTTGTTACATTACATTCACTAGTAGGAGTGAATAAAACATCACGGGGTGGTGCGCATTGTATGGGTGTGTGCTACATTACATTCACTAGTAGGAGTGAGAAAAACATCACGGGGTGGTGTGAATCGGAGGGTCTGATTTAGGATAGGCAGTGAGTGGCAATGTAGGATGGAGAAAAGCCCCGTGGGGTGGTCAGCATGGGGAGGTCAGTGAACATGCAGTGGCAATTTAGGATAGGTTTCTGAAAAACATCGCAGGGTGGTGCGCATTGTATGGGTGTGTGTTACATTACATTCCCTAGTAGGAGTGAGAAAAACATAACGGGGTGGTGCGCATTGTATGGGTGTGTGTTACATTACATTCACTAGAAGGAGTTAGAAAAACATCACGGGGTGGTGTGAATCGGAGGGTCTGAATTAGGATAGGCAGTGAGTGGCAATGTAGGATGGAGAAAAGCACCGCGGGGTGGTCAGCATGGGGAGGTGAGGGAACATGCAGTGGCAATGTAGGATAGGTTTCTGTAAAACACCGCGGGGTGTTGCGCATTGTATGTGTGTGTGTTACATTACATTCAAAAGTAGGAGTGAGAAAGACATCACGGGGTGGTGCGCATTGTATAGGTGTGTGTTACATTACATTCAGTAGTA
The DNA here is from genome assembly GCF_034190915.1 of Cavia porcellus. NCBI lineage: Eukaryota > Metazoa > Chordata > Mammalia > Rodentia > Caviidae > Cavia > Cavia porcellus. The sequence goes on from NW_026947569.1 coordinate 690,183, forward strand.
GGAGTGAGAAAAACATCACGGGGTGTTGTGAATCGGAGGGTATGAATTAGGATAGGGAGTGAGTGGCAATGTTGGATGGAGAAAAGCAAGGCGAGGTGGTCAGCATGGGGAGGTCAGGGAACATGCAGTGGCAAAGTAGGATAGGTTTCTGAAAAACATAGCGGTGTGGTGCGCATTGTATGGGTGTGTGTTACATTACATTCACTAGTAGGAGTGAGAAAAACATCACGGGGTGGTGTGAATCGGAGCATCTGAATTAGGATAGGCAGTGAGTGGCAATGTAGGATGGAGTAAAATACCGCGGGGTGGTCAGCATGGGGAGGTCAGTGAACATGCAGTAGCCATGTAGGATAGGTTACTGAAAAACATCGCGGGGTGATGCGCATTGTATGGGTGTGTGTTACATTACATTCACTAGTAGGAGTGAGAAAAACATCATGTGGTGGTGCGCATTGTATGGGTGTGTGTTACATTACATTCACTAGTACGAGTGAGAAAAACATCACGGGGTGGTGTGAATCGGAGGGTCTGAATTAGGATAGGCAGTGAGTGGCAATGTAGGATGGAGAAAAGCCCCGCGGGGTGGTCAGCATGGGGAGGTCAGGGAACATGCAGTGGCAATGTAGGATAGGTTTCTGAAAAACATCGCGGGGTGGTGCGCATTGAATGGGTGTGTGTTACATTACATTCACTAGTAGGAGTGAGAAAAATATCACGGGGTGGTGCGCATTGTATGGGTGTGTGTTACATTACATTCACTAGTAGGAGTGAGAAAAACATCACGGGGTGGTGTGAATCGGAGGGTCTGAATTAGGGTAGGAAATGAGTGGCAATGTAGGATGGAGAAAAGCACCGCGGGGTGGTCAGCATGGGGAGGTGAGGGAACATAAAGTGGCAATGTAGGATAGGTTTCTGAAAAACATCGCGGGGTGGTGCGCATTGTCTGGCTGTGTGTTACATTACATTGACTAGTAGGAGTGAGAAAAACATCACGGGGTGGTGTGAATCGGAGGGTCTGAATTAGGATAGGCAGTGAGTGGCAATGTAGGATGGAGAAAAGCACCGCGGGGTTGTCAGCATGGGGAGGTGAGGGAACATGCAGTGGCAATGTAGGATAGGTTTCTGAAAAACATCGCGGGGTGGTGCGCATTGTATGGGTGTGTGTTACATTACATTGACTAGTAGGAGTGAGAAAAACATCACGGGGTGGTGTGAATCGGAGGGTCTGAATTAGGATAGGCAGGGAGTGGCAATGTAGGATGGAAAAAAGCACCGCGGGGTGGTCAGCATGGGGAGGTCAGGGAACATGCATTGGCAATGTAGGATAGGTTTCAGAAAAACATCGCGGGGTGGTGCGCATTGTATGGGTGTGTGTTACATTACATTCACTAGTAGGAGTGAAAAAAACATCACGGGGTGTTGCGCATTGTATGGGTGTGTGTTACATTGCATTCACTAGTAGGAGTGAAAAAAATATCACCGGGTGGTGTGAATTGGAGGGTCTGAATTATGATAGGCAGTGAGTGGCAATGTAGGATGGTGAAAAGAACCGCGGGGTGGTCAGCATGGGGAGGTCAGGGAACATGCAGTGGCCATGTAGATTAGGTTTCTGAAAAACATCGCGGGGTGGTGCGCATTGTATGGGTGTGTGTTACATTACATTCACTAGTAGGAGTGAGAAATACATCACGGGGTGGTGCGCATTGTATGGGTGTGTGTTACATTACATTCACTAGTAGGAGTGAGAAAAACATCACGGGGTGGTGTGAATCAGAGGGTCTGAATTAGGATAGGCAGTGAGTGGCAATGTAGGATGGAGAAAAGCACCGCGGGGTGGTCAGCATGGGGAGGTCAGGGAACATGCTGTGGCAATGTAGGATAGGTTTCTGAAAAACATCGCGGGGTGGTGCGCATTGTATGGGTGTGTGTTACATTACATTCACTAGTAGGAGTGAGAAATACATCACGGGGTGGTGCGCATTGTATGGGTGTGTGTTACATTACATTCACTAGTAGGAGTGGGAAAAATATCACGGGGTGGTGTGAATCGGAGGGTCTGAATTAGGATAGACAGTGAGTGGCAATGTAGGATAGAGATAAGCACAGCAAGGTGGTCAGCGTGGGGAGGTCAGGGAACATGCAGTGGCAATGTAGGATAGGTTTCTGAAAAACATCGCGGGGTGGTGCGCATTGTATGGGTGTTTGTTACATTACATTCACTAGTAGGAGTGAGAAAGACATCACGGGGTGGTGCGCACTTTATGGGTGTTTGTTACATTACATTCACTAGTAGGAGTGAATAAAACATCAGGGGTGGTGCGCATTGTATGGGTGTGTGTTACATTACATTCACTAGTAGGAGTGAGAAAAACATCACGGGGTGGTGCGCATTGTATGGGTGTGTGTTACATTACATTCACTAGTAGGAGTGAGAAAGACATCACGGGGTGGTGCGCATTGTATGGGTGTTTGTTACATTACATTCACTAGTAGGAGTGAATAAAACATCAGGGGTGGTGCGCATTGTATGGGTGTGTGTTACATTACATTCACTAGTAGGAGTGAGAAAAACATCACGGGGTGGTGCGCATTATATGGGTGTGTGTTACATTACATTGACTAGTAGGAGTGAGAAAAACATCACGGGGTGGTGTGAATCGGAGGGTCTGAATTAGGATAGGCAGTGAGTGGCAATGTAGGATGGAGAAAAGGACCGTGGGGTGGTCAGCATGGGGAGGTCAGTGAACATGCATTGGCAATTTAGGATAGGTTTCTGAAAAACATCGCGGGGTGATGCGCATTGTATGGGTGTGTGTTACATTACATTCCTTGGTAGGAGTGAGAAAAACATAACGGGGTGGTGTGAATCGGAGGGTCTGAATTAGGATAGGCAGTGAGTGGCAATGTAGGATGGAGAAAAGCACCGCGGGGTGGTCAGCATGGGGAGGTGAGGGAACATGCAGTGGCAATGTAGGATAGGTTTCTGTAAAACACCGCGGGGTGTTGCGCATTGTATGTGTGTGTGTTACATTACATTCAAAAGTAGGAGTGAGAAAGACATCACGGGGTGGTGCGCATTGTATGGGTGTGTGTTACATTACATTCACTAGTAGGAGTGAGAAAAACATCACGGGGTGGTGTGAATCGGAGGGTCTGAATTAGGATAGGCAGTGAGTGGCAATGTAGGATGGAGAAAAGCCCCGCGGGGTGGTCAGCATGGGGAGGTCAGGGAACATGCAGTGGCAATGTAGGATAGGTTTCTGAAAAACATCGCGGGATGGTGCGCATTGTATGGGTGTGTGTTACATTACATTCACTAGTAGGAGTGAGAAAAGCATCACGCGGTGGAGTGAATCGGAGGGTCTGAATTACGATAGGCCGTGAGTGGCAATGTAGGATGGAGAAAAGCACCGCGAAGTGGTCAGCATGGGGAGGTAAGGGAACATGCATTGGCAATGTAGGATAGGTTTCTGAAAAACATCGCGGGATGGTGCGCATTGTATGGGTGTGTGTTACATTACATTCACTAGTAGAAGTGAGAAATACATCACGTGGTGGTGCGCATTGCATGGGTGTGTGTTACATTACATTCACGAGTCGGAGTGAGAAAAACATCACGGGGTGGTGTGAATCGGAGGGTCTGAATTAGGATAGGCAGTGAGTGGCAATGTAGGATGGAGAAAAGCACCGCGGGGTCGTCAGCATGGGGAGGTCAGGGAACATGCAGTGGCAATGTAGGATAGGTTTCTAAAAAACATCACGGGGTGGTGCGCATTGTATGGGTGTGTGTCACATTACATTCACTAGTAGGAGTGAGAAAAACATCACGGGGTGGTGTGAATCGGAGGGTCTGAATTAGGATAGGCACTGAGTGGCAATGTAGGATGGAGAAAAGCACCGCGGGGTTGTCAGCATGGGGAGGTCAGGGAACATGCAGTGGCAATGTAGGATAGGTTTCTCAAAAACATCGCGGGGTGGTGCGCATTGTATGGGTGTGTGTTACATTACATTCACTAGTAGGAGTGAGAAAAGCATCACGGGGTGGTGTGAATCGGAGGGTCTGAATTAGGATAGGCAGTGAGTGGCAATGTAGGATGGAGAAAAGCACCGCGGGGTGGTCAGCATGGGGAAGTCAGGGAACATGCAGTGGCAATGTAGGATAGGTTTCTGAAAAACATCGCGGGGTGGTGCGCATTGTATGGGTGTGTGTTACATTACATTCACTAGTAGGAGTGAGAAAAACATCAAGGGGTGGTGTGAATCGGAGGGTCTGAATTAGGATAGGCAGTGAGTGGCAATGTAGGATGGAGAAAAGCACCGCGGGCTGGTCAGCATGGGGAGGTCAGGGAACATGCAGTGGCCATGTAGGATAGGTTTCTGAAAAACATCGCGGGGTGGTGCGCATTGCATGGGTGTGTGTTACATTACATTCACTATAAGGAGTGAGAAAAACATCACGGGGTGGTGTGAATCGGAGAGTCTGAATTAGGATAGGCAGTGAGTGGCAATGTAGGATGGAAAAAAGCACCGCGGGGTGGTCAGCATGGGGAGGTCAGGGAACATGCAGTGGCAATGTAGGATAGTTTTCTGAAAAACATCACGGGGTGGTGCGCATTGTATGGGTGTGTGTTACATTACATTCACTATAAGGAGTGAGAAAAACATCAAGGGGTGGTGTGAATCGGAGGGTCTGAATTAGGATAGGCAGTGAGTGGCAATGTAGGATGGAGAAAAGCACCGCGGGGTGGTCAGCATGGGGAAGTCAGGGAACATGCAGTGGCAATGTAGGATAGGTTTCTGAAAAACATCGCGGGGTGGTGCGCATTGTATGGGTGTGTGTTACATTACATTCACTAGTAGGAGTGAAAAAAACATCACCGGGTGGTGTGAATCGGAGGGTCTGAATTAGGATAGGCAGTGAGTGGCAATGTAGGATGGAGAAAAGCACCGCGAGATGGTCAGCATGGGGAGGTCAGGGAACATGCAGTGGCAATGTAGGATAGGTTTCTGGAAATCATCGCGGTGTGGTGCGCATTGTATGGGTGGGTGTTACATTACATTCACTAGTAGGAGTGAGAAAAACATCACGGAGTGGTGCGCATTGTATGGGTGGGTGTTACATTACATTCACTAGTAGGAGTGAGAAAAACATCACGGGGTGGTGTGAATCGGAGGGTCTGTATTAGGATAGGCAGTGAGTGGCAATGTAGGATGGAGAAAAGCACCGCGGGATGGTCAGCATGGGGAGGTCAGGGAACATGCAGTGGCAATTTAGGATAGGTTTCTGAAAAACATGGCGGGGTGGTGCGCATTGTATGGGTGTGTGTTACATTGCATTCACTAGTAGGAGTGAGAAAAACATCACCGGGTGGTGCACATTGTATGGGTGTGTGTTACATTTCATTCACTAGTAGGAGTGAGAAAAACAGCACGGGGTGGTTTGAATCGGAGGGTCTGAATTTGGATAGGCAGTGAGTGGCAATGTAGGGTGTTGAAAAGCACCGCTGGGTTGTCAGCATGGGGAGGTCAGGGAACATGCAGTGGCAATGTAGGATAGGTTTCTGAAAAACATCGCGGGGTGGTGCGCATTGCATGGGTGTGTGTTACATTACATTCACTAGTAGGAGTGAGAAAAATATCATGGGGTGGTGCGCATTGTATGGGTGTGTGTCACATTACATTCACTAGTAGGAGAGAGAAAAACATCACGGGGTGGTGCGCATTGTATGGGTGTGTGTTACATTACATTCACTAGTAGGAGTGAGAAAAACATCACGCGGTGGTGTGAATCGGAGGGTCTGAATTAGGATAGTCAGTGAGTAGCAATGTAGGATGGAGAAAAGCACCGCGGGGTGGTCAGCATGGTGAGGTCAGGGAACATGCAGTGGCAATGTAGGATAGGTTTCTGAAAAACATCGCGGGGTGGTGCGCATTGTATGGGTGTGTGTTACATTACATTCACTAGTAGGAGTGAGAAAAACATCACGGGGTGGTGCGCACTGTATGGGTGTGTGTTACATTACATTCACTAGTAGGAGTGAGAAAAGCATCACGCAGTGGAGTGAATCGGAGGGTCTGAATTACGATAGGCCGTGAGTGGCAATGTAGGATGGAGAAAAGCACCGCGGCCTGGTCAGCATTGGGAGGTCAGGGAACATGCATTCGCAATGTAGGATAGGTTTCTGAAAAACATCGCGGGGTGCTGCGCATTGTATGGGTGTGTGTTACATTACATTCACTAGTAGAAGTGAGAAATACATCACGTGGTGGTGCGCATTGTATGGGTGTGTGTTACATTACATTCACGAGTCGGAGTGAGAAAAACATCACGGGGTGGTGTGAATCGGAGGGTCTGAATTAGGATAGGCAGTGAGTGGCAATGTAGGATGGAGAAAAGCACCGCGGGGTCGTCAGCATGGGGAGGTCAGGGAACATGCAGTGGCAATGTAGGATAGGTTTCTGAAAAACATCACGGGGTGGTGCGCATTGTATGGGTGTGTGTTTCATTACATTCACAAGTAGGAGTGAGAAAAACATCAAGGGGTGGTGTGAATCGGAGGGTCTGAATTAGGATAGGCAGTGAGTGGCAATGTAGGATGGAGAAAAGCACCGCGGGGTTGTCAGCATGGGGAGGTCAGGGAACATGCAGTGGCAATGTAGGATAGGTTTCTCAAAAACATCGCGGGGTGGGGCGCATTGTATGGGTGTGTGTTACATTACATTCACTAGTAGGAGTGAGAAAAACATCACAGGGTGGTGTGAATCGGAGGGTCTGAATTAGGATTGGCAGTGAGTGGCAATGTAGGATGGAGAAAAGCACCGCGGAGTGGTCAGCATGGGGAGGTCAGGGAACATGCTGTGGCAAGGTAGGATAGGTTTCTGAAAAACATCAAGGGGTGGTGCGCATTGTATGGGTGTGTGTTACATTACATTCACTAGAAGGAGTGAGAAAAACATCACGGGGTGGTGCGCATTGTATGTGTGTGTGTTACATTACATTCACAAGTAGGAGTGAGAAGAACATCACGGGGTGGTGTGAATCGGAGGGTCTGAATTAGGATAGGCAGTAAGTGGCAATGTAGAATGGAGAAAAGCACCGCGGGGTAGTCAGCATGGGGAGGTCAGGGAACATGCAGTGGCAATGTAGGATAGTTTTCTGAAAAACATCACGGATTGGTGCGCATTGTATGGGTGTGTGTTACATTACATTCACTAGTAGGAGTGAGAAAAACATCACGGGGTGGTGCACATTGTATGGGTGTGTGTTACATTACATTCACTAGTAGGAGTGAGAAAAACATCACGGGGTGGTGTGAATTGGAGGGTCTAAATGAGGATAGGCAGTGAGTGGCAATGTAGGATGGAGAAAAGCACCACGGGGTGGTCAGCATGGGGAGGTCAGGGAACATGCAGTGGCAATGTAGGATAGGTTTCTGAAAAACATCGCGGGGTGGTGCGCATTGTATGGGTGTGTGTTACATTACATTCACTAGTAGGAGTGAGAAAAACATCACGGGGTGGTGCGCATTTTATGGGTGTGTGTTACATTACATTCACTAGTAGGAGTGAGAAAAGCATCACGCAGTGGAGTGAATCGGAGGGTCTGAATTACGATAGGCCGTGAGTGGCAATGTAGGATGGAGAAAAGCACCACGGGGTGGTCAGCATGGGGAGGTCAGGGAACATGCTGTGGCAAGGTAGGATAGGTTTCTGAAAAACATCAAGGGGTGGTGCGCATTGTATGGGTGTGTGTTACATTACATTCACTAGAAGGAGTGAGAAAAACATCACGGGGTGGTGCGAATTGTATGTGTGTGTGTTACATTACATTCACAAGTAGGAGTGAGAAAAACATCACGGGGTGGTGTGAATCGGAGGGTCTGAATTAGGATAGGCAGTAAGTGGCAATGTAGAATGGAGAAAAGCACCGCGGGGTAGTCAGCATGGGGAGGTCAGGGAACATGCAGTGGCAATGTAGGATAGTTTTCTGAAAAACATCACGGATTGGTGCGCATTGTATGGGTGTGTGTTACATTACATTCACTAGTAGGAGTGAGAAAAACATCACGGGGTGGTGCACATTGTATGGGTGTGTGTTACATTACATTCACTAGTAGGAGTGAGAAAAACATCACGGGGTGGTGTGAATTGGAGGGTCTAAATTAGGATAGGCAGTGAGTGGCAATGTAGGATGGAGAAAAGCACCACGGGGTGGTCAGCATGGGGAGGTCAGGGAACATGCAGTGGCAATGTAGGATAGTTTTCTGAAAAACATCGCGGGGTGGTGCGCATTGTATGGGGGTGTGTTACATTACATTCACTAGTAGGAGTGAGAAAAACATCACGGGGTGGTGCACATTGTATGGGTGTGTGTTACATTACATTCACTAGTAGGAGTGAGAAAAACATCACGGGGTGGTGTGAATTGGAGGGTCTAAATTAGGATAGGCAGTGAGTGGCAATGTAGGATGGAGAAAAGCACCACGGGGTGGTCAGCATGGGGAGGTCAGGGAACATGCAGAGGCAATGTCGGATAGTTTTCTGAAAAACATCACGGGGTGGCGTGCCTTGTATGGGTGTAGGTTACATTACATTCACCAGTAGGATTGAGAAAAACATCACGGGGTGGTGTGAATCGGAGGGTCTGAATTAGGATAGGCAGTGAGTGGCAATGTAGGATGGAGAAAAGCACCGCGGGGTGGTCAGCATGGGGAGGTCAGGGAACGTGCAGTGGCAATGTAGGATAGGTTTCTGAAAAACATCGCTGGGTGGTGCGCATTGTATGGGTGTGTGTTACATTACATTCACTAGTAGGAGTGAGAAAAACCCACGGGGTGGGGTGAATCGGAGGGTCTGAATTAGGATAGGCAGGGAGTGGCAATGTAGGATGGAAAAAAGCACCGCGGGGTGGTCAGCATGGTGAGGTCAGGGAACATGCATTGGCAATATAGGATAGGTTTCTGAAAAACATCGCGGGGTGGTGCGCATTGTATGGGTGTGTGTTACATTACATTCACTAGTAGGAGTGAGAAAAACATCACGGGGTGGTGTGAATCGGAGGGTCTGAATTAGGATAGGCACTGTGTGGGAATGTAGGATGGAGAAAAGCACCGCGGGGTGGTCAGCATGGGGAGGTCAGGGAACATGCAGTGGCAATGTAGGATAGGTTTCTGAAAAACATCGCGGAGTGGTGCGAATTGTATGGGTGTGTGTTACATTACATTCACTAGTAGGAGTGAGAAAAACATCACGGGGAGGTGCGCATTGTATGGGTGTGTGTTACATTACATTCACAATAGGAGTGAGAAAAACATCACGGGGTGTTGCGCATTGTATGGGTGTGTGTTACATTACATTCACTAGTAGGAGTGAGAAAAACATCACAGGGTGGTGTGAATCAGAGGGTCTGAATTAGGATAGGCAGTGAGTGGCAATGTAGGATGGAGAAAAGCACCGCGGGGTGGTCAGCATGGGGAGGTCAGGGAACATGCTGTGGCAATGTAGGATAGGTTTCTGAAAAACATCGCGGGGTGGTGCGCATTGTATGGGTGTGTGTTACATTACATTCACTAGTAGGAGTGAGAAATACATCACGGGGTGGTGCGCATTATATGGGTGTGTGTTACATTACATTCACTAGTAGGAGTTAGAAAAATATCACGGGGTGGTGTGAATCGGAGGGTCTGAATTAGGATAGGCAGTGAGTGGCAATGTAGGATAGAGATAAGCACAGCAGGTTGGTCAGCATGGGGAGGTCAGGGAACATGCAGTGGCAATGTAGGATAGGTTTCTGAAAAACATCGCGGGGTGGTGCGCATTGTGTGGGTGTGTGTTACATTATATTCACTAGTAGGAGTGAGAAAAACATCACGGGGTGGTGTGAATCGGAGGGTCTGAATTAGGATAGGCAGTGAGTGGCAATGTAGGATGGAGAAAAGCACCACGGCGTGGTCAGCATGGGGAGGTCAGGGAACATGCAGTGGCAATGTAGAATAGGATTCTGAAAAACATGACGGGGTGGTACGCATTGTATGGGTGTGTGTTACATTACATTCACTAGTAGGAGTGAGAAAAACATCGCGGGCTGGTGTGAATCGGAGGGTCTGAATTAGGATAGGCAGTGAGTGGCAATGTAGGATGGAGAAAAGCACCGCGGCGTGGTCAGCATGGGGAGGTCAGGGAACATGCAGTTGCAATGTAGGATAGGTTTCTGAAAAACATCGCGGGGTGGTGCGCATTGTATGGGTGTGTGTTACATTACATTCACTAGTAGGAGTGAGAAAAACATCACGGGGTGGTGCGCATTGTATGGATGTGTGTTACACTACATTCACTAGTAGGAGTGAGAAAAACATCACGGTGTGGTGTGAATCGGAGGGTCTGAATTAGGATAGGCAGTGAGTGGCAATGTAGGATGGAGAAAAGTACCGCGAGGTGGTCAGCATGGGGAGGTCAGGGAACATGCAGTGGCAATGTAGGATAGGTTTCTGAAAAACATCGCGGGGTGGTGCGCATTGTATAGGTGTGTGTTACATTACATTCACTAGTAGGAGTGAGAAAGACATCACGGGGTGGTGCGCATTGTATGGGTGTTTGTTACATTACATTCACTAGTAGGAGTGAATAAAACATCACGGGGTGGTGCGCATTGTATGGGTGTGTGCTACATTACATTCACTAGTAGGAGTGAGAAAAACATCACGGGGTGGTGCGCATTATATGGGTGTGTGTTACATTACATTGACTAGTAGGAGTGAGAAAAACATCACGGGGTGGTGTGAATCGGAGGGTCTGATTTAGGATAGGCAGTGAGTGGCAATGTAGGATGGAGAAAAGCCCCGTGGGGTGGTCAGCATGGGGAGGTCAGTGAACATGCAGTGGCAATTTAGGATAGGTTTCTGAAAAACATCGCAGGGTGGTGCGCATTGTATGGGTGTGTGTTACATTACATTCCCTAGTAGGAGTGAGAAAAACATAACGGGGTGGTGCGCATTGTATGGGTGTGTGTTACATTACATTCACTAGAAGGAGTTAGAAAAACATCACGGGGTGGTGTGAATCGGAGGGTCTGAATTAGGATAGGCAGTGAGTGGCAATGTAGGATGGAGAAAAGCACCGCGGGGTGGTCAGCATGGGGAGGTGAGGGAACATGCAGTGGCAATGTAGGATAGGTTTCTGTAAAACACCGCGGGGTGTTGCGCATTGTATGTGTGTGTGTTACATTACATTCAAAAGTAGGAGTGAGAAAGACATCACGGGGTGGTGCGCATTGTATAGGTGTGTGTTACATTACATTCAGTAGTAGGAGTGAGAAAAACATCACGGGGTGTTGTGAATCGGAGGGTATGAATTAGGATAGGGAGTGAGTGGCAATGTTGGATGGAGAAAAGCAAGGCGAGGTGGTCAGCATGGGGAGGTCAGGGAACATGCAGTGGCAAAGTAGGATAGGTTTCTGAAAAACATAGCGGTGTGGTGCGCATTGTATGGGTGTGTGTTACATTACATTCACTAGTAGGAGTGAGAAAAACATCACGGGGTGGTGTGAATCGGAGCATCTGAATTAGGATAGGCAGTGAGTGGCAATGTAGGATGGAGTAAAATACCGCGGGGTGGTCAGCATGGGGAGGTCAGTGAACATGCAGTAGCCATGTAGGATAGGTTACTGAAAAACATCGCGGGGTGATGCGCATTGTATGGGTGTGTGTTACATTACATTCACTAGTAGGAGTGAGAAAAACATCATGTGGTGGTGCGCATTGTATGGGTGTGTGTTACATTACATTCACTAGTACGAGTGAGAAAAACATCACGGGGTGGTGTGAATCGGAGGGTCTGAGTTAGGATAGGCAGTGAGTGGCAATGTAGGATGGAGAAAAGCCCCGCGGGGTGGTCAGCATGGGGAGGTCAGGGAACATGCAGTGGCAATGTAGGATAGGTTTCTGAAAAACATCGCGGGGTGGTGCGCATTGAATGGGTGTGTGTTACATTACATTCACTAGTAGGAGTGAGAAAAATATCACGGGGTGGTGCGCATTGTATGGGTGTGTGTTACATTACATTCACTAGTAGGAGTGAGAAAAACATCACGGGGTGGTGTGAATCGGAGGGTCTGAATTAGGGTAGGAAATGAGTGGCAATGTAGGATGGAGAAAAGCACCGCGGGGTGGTCAGCATGGGGAGGTGAGGGAACATAAAGTGGCAATGTAGGATAGGTTTCTGAAAAACATCGCGGGGTGGTGCGCATTGTCTGGCTGTGTGTTACATTACATTGACTAGTAGGAGTGAGAAAAACATCACGGGGTGGTGTGAATCGGAGGGTCTGAATTAGGATAGGCAGTGAGTGGCAATGTAGGATGGAGAAAAGCACCGCGGGGTTGTCAGCATGGGGAGGTGAGGGAACATGCAGTGGCAATGTAGGATAGGTTTCTGAAAAACATCGCGGGGTGGTGCGCATTGTATGGGTGTGTGTTACATTACATTGACTAGTAGGAGTGAGAAAAACATCACGGGGTGGTGTGAATCGGAGGGTCTGAATTAGGATAGGCAGGGAGTGGCAATGTAGGATGGAAAAAAGCACCGCGGGGTGGTCAGCATGGGGAGGTCAGGGAACATGCATTGGCAATGTAGGATAGGTTTCAGAAAAACATCGCGGGGTGGTGCGCATTGTATGGGTGTGTGTTACATTACATTCACTAGTAGGAGTGAAAAAAACATCACGGGGTGTTGCGCATTGTATGGGTGTGTGTTACATTGCATTCACTAGTAGGAGTGAAAAAAATATCACCGGGTGGTGTGAATTGGAGGGTCTGAATTATGATAGGCAGTGAGTGGCAATGTAGGATGGTGAAAAGAACCGCGGGGTGGTCAGCATGGGGAGGTCAGGGAACATGCAGTGGCCATGTAGGTTAGGTTTCTGAAAAACATCGCGGGGTGGTGCGCATTGTATGGGTGTGTGTTACATTACATTCACTAGTAGGAGTGAGAAATACATCTCGGGGTGGTGCGCATTGTATGGGTGTGTGTTACATTACATTCACTAGTAGGAGTGAGAAAAACATCACGGGGTGGTGTGAATCAGAGGGTCTGAATTAGGATAGGCAGTGAGTGGCAATGTAGGATGGAGAAAAGCACCGCGGGGTGGTCAGCATGGGGAGGTCAGGGAACATGCTGTGGCAATGTAGGATAGGTTTCTGAAAAACATCGCGGGGTGGTGCGCATTGTATGGGTGTGTGTTACATTACATTCACTAGTAGGAGTGAGAAATACATCACGGGGTGGTGCGCATTGTATGGGTGTGTGTTACATTACATTCACTAGTAGGAGTGGGAAAAATATCACGGGGTGGTGTGAATCGGAGGGTCTGAATTAGGATAGACAGTGAGTGGCAATGTAGGATAGAGATAAGCACAGCAAGGTGCTCAGCGTGGGGAGGTCAGGGAACATGCAGTGGCAATGTAGGATAGGTTTCTGAAAAACATCGCGGGGTGGTGCGCATTGTATGGGTGTTTGTTACATTACATTCACTAGTAGGAGTGAGAAAGACATCACGGGGTGGTGCGCTTTTTATGGGTGTTTGTTACATTACATTCACTAGTAGGAGTGAATAAAACATCAGGGGTGGTGCGCATTGTATGGGTGTGTGTTACATTACATTCACTAGTAGGAGTGAGAAAAACATCACGGGGTGGTGCGCATTGTATGGGTGTGTGTTACATTACATTCACTAGTAGGAGTGAGAAAGACATCACGGGGTGGTGCGCATTGTATGGGTGTTTGTTACATTACATTCACTAGTAGGAGTGAATAAAACATCAGGGGTGGTGCGCATTGTATGGGTGTGTGTTACATTACATTCACTAGTAGGAGTGAGAAAAACATCACGGGGTGGTGCGCATTATATGGGTGTGTGTTACATTACATTGACTAGTAGGAGTGAGAAAAACATCACGGGGTGGTGTGAATCGGAGGGTCTGAATTAGGATAGGCAGTGAGTGGCAATGTAGGATGGAGAAAAGCACCGCGGGGTGGTCAGCATGGGGAGGTGAGGGAACATGCAGTGGCAATGTAGGATAGGTTTCTGTAAAACACCGCGGGGTGTTGCGCATTGTATGTGTGTGTGTTACATTACATTAGAAAGTAGGAGTGAGAAAGACATCACGGGGTGGTGCGCATTGTATGGGTGTGTGTTACATTACATTCACTAGTAGGAGTGAGAAAAACATCACGGGGTGGTGTGAATCGGAGGGTCTGAATTAGGATAGGCAGTGAGTGGCAATGTAGGATGGAGAAAAGCCCCGCGGGGTGGTCAGCATGGGGAGGTCAGGGAACATGCAGTGGCAATGTAGGATAGGTTTCTGAAAAACATCGCGGGGTGGTGCGCATTGAATGGGTGTGTGTTACATTACATTCACTAGTAAGAGTGAGAAAAATATCACGGGGTGCTGCGCATTGTATGGGTGTGTGTTACATTACATTCACAATAGGAGTGAGAAAAACATCACGGGGTGTTGCGCATTGTATGGGTGTGTGTTACATTACATTCACAAGTAAGAGTGAGAAAAACATCACGGGGAGGTGCGTATTGTATGGGTGTGTGTTACATTACATTCACAATAGGAGTGAGAAAAACATCACGGGGTGTTGCGCATTGTATGGGTGTGTGTTACATTACATTCACTAGTAGGAGTGAAAAAAATATCACGGGGTGGTGTGAATTGGAGGGTCTGAATTATGATAGGCCGTGAGTGGCAATGTAGGATGGTGAAAAGAACCGCGGTGTAGTCAGCATGTGGAGGTCAGGGAACATGCAGTGGCTATGTAGGATAGGTTTCTGAAAAACATCGCGGGGTGGTGCGCATTGTATGGGTGTGTGTTACATTACATTCACTAGCAGGAGTGAGAAAAACATCACGGGGTGGTGTGAATCGGAGGGTCTGAATTAGGATAGGCAGTGATTGGCAATGTAGGATGGAGAAAAGTACCGCGGGGTGGTCAGCATGGGGAGGTCAGGGAACATGCAGTGGCCATGTAGGTTAGGTTTCTGAAAAACATTGCGGGGTGGTGCGCATTGTATGGGTGTGTGTTGCATTACATTCACTAGTAGGAGTGAGAAAAACATCACGGGGTGGTGCGCATTGTATGGGTGTGTGTTACATTACATTCACTAGTAGGAGTGAGAAAAACATCACGGGGTGGTGTGAATCAGAGGGTCTGAATTAGGAAAGGCAGTGAGTGGCAATGTAGGATGGAGAAAAGCACCGCGGTGTGGTCAGCATGGGGAGGTCAGGGAACATGCTGTGGCAATGTAGGATAGGTTTCTGAAAAACATCGCAGGATGGTGCGCATTGTATGGGTGTGTGTTACATTACATTCACTAGTAGGAGTGAGAAATACATCACGGGGTGGTGCGCATTGTATGGGTGTGTGTTACATTACATTCACTAGTAGGAGTGAGAAAAATATCACGGGGAGGTGTGAATCGGAGGGTCTGAATTAGGATAGACAGTGAGTGGCAATGTAGGATGGAGAAAAGCACCACGGGGTGGTCAGCATGGGGAGGTCAGGGAACATGCAGTGGCAATGTAGGATAGGTTTCTGAAAAACATCGCGGGGTGGTGCGCATTGTATGGGTGTGTGTTACATTACATTCACTAGTAGGAGTGAGAAAAACATCACGGGGTGGTGCGCACTGTATGGGTGTGTGTTACATTACATTCACTAGTAGGAGTGAGAAAAGCATCACGCAGTGGAGTGAATCGGAGGGTCTGAATTACGATAGGCCGTGAGTGGCAATGTAGGATGGAGAAAAGCACCACGGGGTGGTCAGCATGGGGAGGTCAGGGAACATGCTGTGGCAAGGTAGGATAGGTTTCTGAAAAACATCAAGGGGTGGTGCGCATTGTATGGGTGTGTGTTACATTACATTCACTATAAGGAGTGAGAAAAACATCAAGGGGTGGTGTGAATCGGAGGGTCTGAATTAGGATAGGCAGTGAGTGGCAATGTAGGATGGAGAAAAGCACCGCGGGGTGGTCAGCATGGGGAAGTCAGGGAACATGCAGTGGCAATGTAGGATAGGTTTCTGAAAAACATCGCGGGGTGGTGCGCATTGTATGGGTGTGTGTTACATTACATTCACTAGTAGGAGTGAAAAAAACATCACCGGGTGGTGTGAATCGGAGGGTCTGAATTAGGATAGGCAGTGAGTGGCAATGTAGGATGGAGAAAAGCACCGCGAGATGGTCAGCATGGGGAGGTCAGGGAACATGCAGTGGCAATGTAGGATAGGTTTCTGGAAATCATCGCGGTGTGGTGCGCATTGTATGGGTGGGTGTTACATTACATTCACTAGTAGGAGTGAGAAAAACATCACGGAGTGGTGCGCATTGTATGGGTGGGTGTTACATTACATTCACTAGTAGGAGTGAGAAAAACATCACGGGGTGGTGCGCATTGTATGGGTGTGTGTTACATTACATTCACTAGTAGGAGTGAGAAAAACATCACGGGGTGGTGTGAATCGGAGGGTCTGTATTAGGATAGGCAGTGAGTGGCAATGTAGGATGGAGAAAAGCACCGCGGGATGGTCAGCATGGGGAGGTCAGGGAACATGCAGTGGCAATTTAGGATAGGTTTCTGAAAAACATGGCGGGGTGGTGCGCATTGTATGGGTGTGTGTTACATTGCATTCACTAGTAGGAGTGAGAAAAACATCACCGGGTGGTGCACATTGTATGGGTGTGTGTTACATTTCATTCACTAGTAGGAGTGAGAAAAACAGCACGGGGTGGTTTGAATCGGAGGGTCTGAATTAGGATAGGCAGTGAGTGGCAATGTAGGGTGTTGAAAAGCACCACTGGGTTGTCAGCATGGGGAGGTCAGGGAACATGCAGTGGCAATGTAGGATAGGTTTCTGAAAAACATCGCGGGGTGGTGCGCATTGCATGGGTGTGTGTTACATTACATTCACTAGTAGGAGTGAGAAAAATATCATGGGGTGGTGCGCATTGTATGGGTGTGTGTCACATTACATTCACTAGTAGGAGAGAGAAAAACATCACGGGGTGGTGCGCATTGTATGGGTGTGTGTTACATTACATTCACTAGTAGGAGTGAGAAAAACATCACGCGGTGGTGTGAATCGGAGGGTCTGAATTAGGATAGTCAGTGAGTAGCAATGTAGGATGGAGAAAAGCACCGCGGGGTGGTCAGCATGGTGAGGTCAGGGAACATGCAGTGGCAATGTAGGATAGGTTTCTGAAAAACATCGCGGGGTGGTGCGCATTGTATGGGTGTGTGTTACATTACATTCACTAGTAGGAGTGAGAAAAACATCACGGGGTGGTGCGCACTGTATGGGTGTGTGTTACATTACATTCACTAGTAGGAGTGAGAAAAGCATCACGCAGTGGAGTGAATCGGAGGGTCTGAATTACGATAGGCCGTGAGTGGCAATGTAGGATGGAGAAAAGCACCGCGGCCTGGTCAGCATTGGGAGGTCAGGGAACATGCATTCGCAATGTAGGATAGGTTTCTGAAAAACATCGCGGGGTGCTGCGCATTGTATGGGTGTGTGTTACATTACATTCACTAGTAGAAGTGAGAAATACATCACGTGGTGGTGCGCATTGTATGGGTGTGTGTTACATTACATTCACGAGTCGGAGTGAGAAAAACATCACGGGGTGGTGTGAATCGGAGGGTCTGAATTAGGATAGGCAGTGAGTGGCAATGTAGGATGGAGAAAAGCACCGCGGTGTCGTCAGCATGGGGAGGTCAGGGAACATGCAGTGGCAATGTAGGATAGGTTTCTGAAAAACATCACGGGGTGGTGCGCATTGTATGGGTGTGTGTTTCATTACATTCACAAGTAGGAGTGAGAAAAACATCAAGGGGTGGTGTGAATCGGAGGGTCTGAATTAGGATAGGCAGTGAGTGGCAATGTAGGATGGAGAAAAGCACCGCGGGGTTGTCAGCATGGGGAGGTCAGGGAACATGCAGTGGCAATGTAGGATAGGTTTCTCAAAAACATCGCGGGGTGGGGCGCATTGTATGGGTGTGTGTTACATTACATTCACTAGTAGGAGTGAGAAAAACATCACGGGGTGGTGTGAATCGGAGGGTCTGAATTAGGATTGGCAGTGAGTGGCAATGTAGGATGGAGAAAAGCACCGCGGAGTGGTCAGCATGGGGAGGTCAGGGAACATGCTGTGGCAAGGTAGGATAGGTTTCTGAAAAACATCAAGGGGTGGTGCGCATTGTATGGGTGTGTGTTACATTACATTCACTAGAAGGAGTGAGAAAAACATCACGGGGTGGTGCGCATTGTATGTGTGTGTGTTACATTACATTCACAAGTAGGAGTGAGAAGAACATCACGGGGTGGTGTGAATCGGAGGGTCTGAATTAGGATAGGCAGTAAGTGGCAATGTAGAATGGAGAAAAGCACCGCGGGGTAGTCAGCATGGGGAGGTCAGGGAACATGCAGTGGCAATGTAGGATAGTTTTCTGAAAAACATCACGGATTGGTGCGCATTGTATGGGTGTGTGTTACATTACATTCACTAGTAGGAGTGAGAAAAACATCACGGGGTGGTGCACATTGTATGGGTGTGTGTTACATTACATTCACTAGTAGGAGTGAGAAAAACATCACGGGGTGGTGTGAATTGGAGGGTCTAAATGAGGATAGGCAGTGAGTGGCAATGTAGGATGGAGAAAAGCACCACGGGGTGGTCAGCATGGGGAGGTCAGGGAACATGCAGTGGCAATGTAGGATAGGTTTCTGAAAAACATCGCGGGGTGGTGCGCATTGTATGGGTGTGTGTTACATTACATTCACTAGTAGGAGTGAGAAAAACATCACGGGGTGGTGCGCACTGTATGGGTGTGTGTTACATTACATTCACTAGTAGGAGTGAGAAAAGCATCACGCAGTGGAGTGAATCGGAGGGTCTGAATTACGATAGGCCGTGAGTGGCAATGTAGGATGGAGAAAAGCACCACGGGGTGGTCAGCATGGGGAGGTCAGGGAACATGCTGTGGCAAGGTAGGATAGGTTTCTGAAAAACATCAAGGGGTGGTGCGCATTGTATGGGTGTGTGTTACATTACATTCACTAGAAGGAGTGAGAAAAACATCACGGGGTGGTGCGAATTGTATGTGTGTGTGTTACATTACATTCACAAGTAGGAGTGAGAAAAACATCACGGGGTGGTGTGAATCGGAGGGTCTGAATTAGGATAGGCAGTAAGTGGCAATGTAGAATGGAGAAAAGCACCGCGGGGTAGTCAGCATGGGGAGGTCAGGGAACATGCAGTGGCAATGTAGGATAGTTTTCTGAAAAACATCACGGATTGGTGCGCATTATATGGGTGTGTGTTACATTACATTCACTAGTAGGAGTGAGAAAAACATCACGGGGTGGTGCACATTGTATGGGTGTGTGTTACATTACATTCACTAGTAGAAGTGAGAAAAACATCACGGGGTGGTGTGAATTGGAGGGTCTAAATTAGGATAGGCAGTGAGTGGCAATGTAGGATGGAGAAAAGCACCACGGGGTGGTCAGCATGGGGAGGTCAGGGAACATGCAGTGGCAATGTAGGATAGTTCTCTGAAAAACATCGCGGGGTGGTGCGCATTGTATGGGGGTGTGTTACATTACATTCACTAGTAGGAGTGAGAAAAACATCACGGGGTGGTGCACATTGTATGGGTGTGTGTTACATTACATTCACTAGTAGGAGTGAGAAAAACATCACGGGGTGGTGTGAATTGGAGGGTCTAAATTAGGATAGGCAGTGAGTGGCAATGTAGGATGGAGAAAAGCACCACGGGGTGGTCAGCATGGGGAGGTCAGGGAACATGCAGAGGCAATGTCGGATAGTTTTCTGAAAAACATCACGGGGTGGCGTGCCTTGTATGGGTGTAGGTTACATTACATTCACCAGTAGGATTGAGAAAAACATCACGGGGTGGTGTGAATCGGAGGGTCTGAATTAGGATAGGCAGTGAGTGGCAATGTAGGATGGAGAAAAGCACCGCGGGGTGGTCAGCATGGGGAGGTCAGGGAACGTGCAGTGGCAATGTAGGATAGGTTTCTGAAAAACATCGCTGGGTGGTGCGCATTGTATGGGTGTGTGTTACATTACATTCACTAGTAGGAGTGAGAAAAACCCACGGGGTGGGGTGAATCGGAGGGTCTGAATTAGGATAGGCAGGGAGTGGCAATGTAGGATGGAAAAAAGCACCGCGGGGTGGTCAGCATGGTGAGGTCAGGGAACATGCATTGGCAATGTAGGATAGGTTTCTGAAAAACATCGCGGGGTGGTGCGCATTGTATGGGTGTGTGTTACATTACATTCACTAGTAGGAGTGAGAAAAACATCACGGGGTGGTGTGAATCGGAGGGTCTGAATTAGGATAGGCACTGTGTGGGAATGTAGGATGGAGAAAAGCACCGCGGGGTGGTCAGCATGGGGAGGTCAGGGAACATGCAGTGGCAATGTAGGATAGGTTTCTGAAAAACATCGCGGAGTGGTGCGAATTGTATGGGTGTGTGTTACATTACATTCACTAGTAGGAGTGAGAAAAACATCACGGGGAGGTGCGCATTGTATGGGTGTGTGTTACATTACATTCACAATAGGAGTGAGAAAAACATCACGGGGTGTTGCGCATTGTATGGGTGTGTGTTACATTACATTCACTAGTAGGAGTGAGAAAAACATCACGGGGTGGTGTGAATCAGAGGGTCTGAATTAGGATAGGCAGTGAGTGGCAATGTAGGATGGAGAAAAGCACCGCGGGGTGGTCAGCATGGGGAGGTCAGGGAACATGCTGTGGCAATGTAGGATAGGTTTCTGAAAAACATCGCGGGGTGGTGCGCATTGTATGGGTGTGTGTTACATTACATTCACTAGTAGGAGTGAGAAATACATCACGGGGTGGTGCGCATTATATGGGTGTGTGTTACATTACATTCACTAGTAGGAGTTAGAAAAATATCACGGGGTGGTGTGAATCGGAGGTTCTGAATTAGGATAGGCAGTGAGTGGCAATGTAGGATAGAGATAAGCACAGCAGGTTGGTCAGCATGGGGAGGTCAGGGAACATGCAGTGGCAATGTAGGATAGGTTTCTGAAAAACATCGCGGGGTGGTGCGCATTGTGTGGGTGTGTGTTACATTATATTCACTAGTAGGAGTGAGAAAAACATCACGGGGTGGTGTGAATCGGAGGGTCTGAATTAGGATAGGCAGTGAGTGGCAATGTAGGAGGGAGAAAAGCACCACGGCGTGGTCAGCATGGGGAGGTCAGGGAACATGCAGTGGCAATGTAGAATAGGATTCTGAAAAACATGACGGGGTGGTACGCATTGTATGGGTGTGTGTTACATTACATTCACTAGTAGGAGTGAGAAAAACATCGCGGGCTGGTGTGAATCGGAGGGTCTGAATTAGGATAGGCAGTGAGTGGCAATGTAGGATGGAGAAAAGCACCGCGGCGTGGTCAGCATGGGGAGGTCAGGGAACATGCAGTTGCAATGTAGGATAGGTTTCTGAAAAACATCGCGGGGTGGTGCGCATTGTATGGGTGTGTGTTACATTACATTCACTAGTAGGAGTGAGAAAAACATCACGGGGTGGTGCGCATTGTATGGGTGTGTGTTACATTACATTCACTAGTAGGAGTGAAAAAAACATCACGGGGTGGTGTGAATCGGAAGGTCTGAATTAGGGTAGGCAGTGAGTGACAATGTAGGATGGAGAAAAGCACCGCAGTGTGGTCAGCATGGGGAGGACAGGGAACATGCAGTGGCCATGTAGGATAGGTTTCTGAAAAACATCGCGGGGTGGTGCGCATTGTATGGGTGTGTGTTACATTACATTCACTAGTAGGAGTGAGAAAAACATCACGGGGTGGTGCGCATTGTATGGATGTGTGTTACATTACATTCACTAGTAGGAGTGAGAAAAACATCACGGTGTGGTGTGAATCGGAGGGTCTGAATTAGGATAGGCAGTGAGTGGCAATGTAGGATGGAGAAAAGTACCGCGAGGTGGTCAGCATGGGGAGGTCAGGGAACATGCAGTGGCAATGTAGGATAGGTTTCTGAAAAACATCGCGGGGTGGTGCGCATTGTATAGGTGTGTGTTACATTACATTCACTAGTAGGAGTGAGAAAGACATCACGGGGTGGTGCGCATTGTATGGGTGTTTGTTACATTACATTCACTAGTAGGAGTGAATAAAACATCACGGGGTGGTGCGCATTGTATGGGTGTGTGCTACATTACATTCACTAGTAGGAGTGAGAAAAACATCACGGGGTGGTGCGCATTATATGGGTGTGTGTTACATTACATTGACTAGTAGGAGTGAGAAAAACATCACGGGGTGGTGTGAATCGGAGGGTCTGATTTAGGATAGGCAGTGAGTGGCAATGTAGGATGGAGAAAAGCCCCGTGGGGTGGTCAGCATGGGGAGGTCAGTGAACATGCAGTGGCAATTTAGGATAGGTTTCTGAAAAACATCGCAGGGTGGTGCGCATTGTATGGGTGTGTGTTACATTACATTCCCTAGTAGGAGTGAGAAAAACATAACGGGGTGGTGCGCATTGTATGGGTGTGTGTTACATTACATTCACTAGAAGGAGTTAGAAAAACATCACGGGGTGGTGTGAATCGGAGGGTCTGAATTAGGATAGGCAGTGAGTGGCAATGTAGGATGGAGAAAAGCACCGCGGGGTGGTCAGCATGGGGAGGTGAGGGAACATGCAGTGGCAATGTAGGATAGGTTTCTGTAAAACACCGCGGGGTGTTGCGCATTGTATGTGTGTGTGTTACATTACATTCAAAAGTAGGAGTGAGAAAGACATCACGGGGTGGTGCGCATTGTATAGGTGTGTGTTACATTACATTCAGTAGTAGGAGTGAGAAAAACATCACGGGGTGTTGTGAATCGGAGGGTATGAATTAGGATAGGGAGTGAGTGGCAATGTTGGATGGAGAAAAGCAAGGCGAGGTGGTCAGCATGGGGAGGTCAGGGAACATGCAGTGGCAAAGTAGGATAGGTTTCTGAAAAACATAGCGGTGTGGTGCGCATTGTATGGGTGTGTGTTACATTACATTCACTAGTAGGAGTGAGAAAAACATCACGGGGTGGTGTGAATCGGAGCATCTGAATTAGGATAGGCAGTGAGTGGCAATGTAGGATGGAGTAAAATACCGCGGGGTGGTCAGCATGGGGAGGTCAGTGAACATGCAGTAGCCATGTAGGATAGGTTTCTGAAAAACATCGCGGGGTGATGCGCATTGTATGGGTGTGTGTTACATTACATTCACTAGTAGGAGTGAGAAAAACATCATGTGGTGGTGCGCATTGTATGGGTGTGTGTTACATTACATTCACTAGTACGAGTGAGAAAAACATCACGGCGTGGTGTGAATCGGAGGGTCTGAATTAGGATAGGCAGTGAGTGGCAATGTAGGATGGAGAAAAGCCCCGCGGGGTGGTCAGCATGGGGAGGTCAGGGAACATGCAGTGGCAATGTAGGATAGGTTTCTGAAAAACATCGCGGGGTGGTGCGCATTGAATGGGTGTGTGTTACATTACATTCACTAGTAGGAGTGAGAAAAATATCACGGGGTGGTGCGCATTGTATGGGTGTGTGTTACATTACATTCACTAGTAGGAGTGAGAAAAACATCACGGGGTGGTGTGAATCGGAGGGTCTGAATTAGGGTAGGAAATGAGTGGCAATGTAGGATGGAGAAAAGCACCGCGGGGTGGTCAGCATGGGGAGGTGAGGGAACATAAAGTGGCAATGTAGGATAGGTTTCTGAAAAACATCGCGGGGTGGTGCGCATTGTCTGGCTGTGTGTTACATTACATTGACTAGTAGGAGTGAGAAAAACATCACGGGGTGGTGTGAATCGGAGGGTCTGAATTAGGATAGGCAGTGAGTGGCAATGTAGGATGGAGAAAAGCACCGCGGGGTTGTCAGCATGGGGAGGTGAGGGAACATGCAGTGGCAATGTAGGATAGGTTTCTGAAAAACATCGCGGGGTGGTGTGCATTGTATGGGTGTGTGTTACATTACATTGACTAGTAGGAGTGAGAAAAACATCACGGGGTGGTGTGAATCGGAGGGTCTGAATTAGGATAGGCAGGGAGTGGCAATGTAGGATGGAAAAAAGCACCGCGGGGTGGTCAGCATGGGGAGGTCAGGGAACATGCATTGGCAATGTAGGATAGGTTTCAGAAAAACATCGCGGGGTGGTGCGCATTGTATGGGTGTGTGTTACATTACATTCACTAGTAGGAGTGAAAAAAACATCACGGGGTGTTGCGCATTGTATGGGTGTGTGTTACATTGCATTCACTAGTAGGAGTGAAAAAAATATCACCGGGTGGTGTGAATTGGAGGGTCTGAATTATGATAGGCAGTGAGTGGCAATGTAGGATGGTGAAAAGAACCGCGGGGTGGTCAGCATGGGGAGGTCAGGGAACATGCAGTGGCCATGTAGGTTAGGTTTCTGAAAAACATCGCGGGGTGGTGCGCATTGTATGGGTGTGTGTTACATTACATTCACTAGTAGGAGTGAGAAATACATCACGGGGTGGTGCGCATTGTATGGGTGTGTGTTACATTACATTCACTAGTAGGAGTGAGAAAAACATCACGGGGTGGTGTGAATCAGAGGGTCTGAATTAGGATAGGCAGTGAGTGGCAATGTAGGATGGAGAAAAGCACCGCGGGGTGGTCAGCATGGGGAGGTCAGGGAACATGCTGTGGCAATGTAGGATAGGTTTCTGAAAAACATCGCGGGGTGGTGCGCATTGTATGGGTGTGTGTTACATTACATTCACTAGTAGGAGTGATAAATACATCACGGGGTGGTGCGCATTGTATGGGTGTGTGTTACATTACATTCACTAGTAGGAGTGGGAAAAATATCACGGGGTGGTGTGAATCGGAGGGTCTGAATTAGGATAGACAGTGAGTGGCAATGTAGGATAGAGATAAGCACAGCAAGGTGGTCAGCGTGGGGAGGTCAGGGAACATGCAGTGGCAATGTAGGATAGGTTTCTGAAAAACATCGCGGGGTGGTGCGCATTGTATGGGTGTTTGTTACATTACATTCACTAGTAGGAGTGAGAAAGACATCACGGGGTGGTGCGCATTGTATGGGTGTTTGTTACATTACATTCACTAGTAGGAGTGAATAAAACATCAGGGGTGGTGCGCATTGTATGGGTGTGTGTTACATTACATTCACTAGTAGGAGTGAGAAAAACATCACGGGGTGGTGCGCATTGTATGGGTGTGTGTTACATTACATTCACTAGTAGGAGTGAGAAAGACATCACGGGGTGGTGCGCATTGTATGGGTGTTTGTTACATTACATTCACTAGTAGGAGTGAATAAAACATCAGGGGTGGTGCGCATTGTATGGGTGTGTGTTACATTACATTCACTAGTAGGAGTGAGAAAAACATCACGGGGTGGTGCGCATTATATGGGTGTGTGTTACATTACATTGACTAGTAGGAGTGAGAAAAACATCACGGGGTGGTGTGAATCGGAGGGTCTGAATTAGGATAGGCAGTGAGTGGCAATGTAGGATGGAGAAAAGGACCGTGGGGTGGTCAGCATGGGGAGGTCAGTGAACATGCATTGGCAATTTAGGATAGGTTTCTGAAAAACATCACGGGGTGATGCGCATTGTATGGGTGTGTGTTACATTACATTCCTTAGTAGGAGTGAGAAAAACATAACGGGGTGGTGTGAATCGGAGGGTCTGAATTAGGATAGGCAGTGAGTGGCAATGTAGGATGGAGAAAAGCACCGCGGGGTGGTCAGCATGGGGAGGTGAGGGAACATGCAGTGGCAATGTAGGATAGGTTTCTGTAAAACACCGCGGGGTGTTGCGCATTGTATGTGTGTGTGTTACATTACATTCAAAAGTAGGAGTGAGAAAGACATCACGGGGTGGTGCGCATTGTATGGGTGTGTGTTACATTACATTCACTAGTAGGAGTGAGAAAAACATCACGGGGTGGTGTGAATCGGAGGGTCTGAATTAGGATAGGCAGTGAGTGGCAATGTAGGATGGAGAAAAGCCCCGCGGGGTGGTCAGCATGGGGAGGTCAGGGAACATGCAGTGGCAATGTAGGATAGGTTTCTGAAAAACATCGCGGGGTGGTGCGCATTGAATGGGTGTGTGTTACATTACATTCACTAGTAAGAGTGAGAAAAATATCACGGGGTGCTGCGCATTGTATGGGTGTGTGTTACATTACATTCACAATAGGAATGAGAAAAACATCACGGGGTGTTGCGTATTGTATGGGTGTGTGTTACATTACATTCACAAGTAAGAGTGAGAAAAACATCACGGGGAGGTGCGTATTGTATGGGTGTGTGTTACATTACATTCACAATAGGAGTGAGAAAAACATCACGGGGTGTTGCGCATTGTATGGGTGTGTGTTACATTACATTCACTAGTAGGAGTGAAAAAAATATCACGGGGTGGTGTGAATTGGAGGGTCTGCATTATGATAGGCCGTGAGTGGCAATGTAGGATGGTGAAAAGAACCGCGGTGTAGTCAGCATGTGGAGGTCAGGGAACATGCAGTGGCTATGTAGGATAGGTTTCTGAAAAACATCGCGGGGTGGTGCGCATTGTATGGGTGTGTGTTACATTACATTCACTAGCAGGAGTGAGAAAAACATCACGGGGTGGTGTGAATCGGAGGGTCTGAATTAGGATAGGCAGTGATTGGCAATGTAGGATGGAGAAAAGTACCGTGGGGTGGTCAGCATGGGGAGGTCAGGGAACATGCAGTGGCCATGTAGGTTAGGTTTCTGAAAAACATTGCGGGGTGGTGCGCATTGTATGGGTGTGTGTTGCATTACATTCACTAGTAGGAGTGAGAAAAACATCACGGGGTGGTGCGCATTGTATGGGTGTGTGTTACATTACATTCACTAGTAGGAGTGAGAAAAACATCACGGGGTGGTGTGAATCAGAGGGTCTGAATTAGGATAGGCAGTGAGTGGCAATGTAGGATGGAGAAAAGCACCGCGGTGTGGTCAGCATGGGGAGGTCAGGGAACATGCTGTGGCAATGTAGGATAGGTTTCTGAAAAACATCGCAGGATGGTGCGCATTGTATGGGTGTGTGTTACATTACATTCACTAGTAGGAGTGAGAAATACATCACGGGGTGGTGCGCATTGTATGGGTGTGTGTTACATTACATTCACTAGTAGGAGTGAAAAAAATATCACCGGGTGGTGTGAATTGGAGGGTCTGAATTATGATAGGCAGTGAGTGGCAATGTAGGATGGTGAAAAGAACCGCGGGGTGGTCAGCATGGGGAGGTCAGGGAACATGCAGTGGCCATGTAGGTTAGGTTTCTGAAAAACATCGCGGGGTGGTGCGCATTGTATGGGTGTGTGTTACATTACATTCACTAGTAGGAGTGAGAAATACATCACGGGGTGGTGCGCATTGTATGGGTGTGTGTTACATTACATTCACTAGTAGGAGTGAGAAAAACATCACGGGGTGGTGTGAATCAGAGGGTCTGAATTAGGATAGGCAGTGAGTGGCAATGTAGGATGGAGAAAAGCACCGCGGGGTGGTCAGCATGGGGAGGTCAGGGAACATGCTGTGGCAATGTAGGATAGGTTTCTGAAAAACATCGCGAGGTGGTGCGCATTGTATGGGTGTGTGTTACATTACATTCACTAGTAGGAGTGAGAAATACATCACGGGGTGGTGCGCATTGTATGGGTGTGTGTTACATTACATTCACTAGTAGGAGTGGGAAAAATATCACGGGGTGGTGTGAATCGGAGGGTCTGAATTAGGATAGACAGTGAGTGGCAATGTAGGATAGAGATAAGCACAGCAAGGTGGTCAGCGTGGGGAGGTCAGGGAACATGCAGTGGCAATGTAGGATATGTTTCTGAAAAACATCGCGGGGTGGTGCGCATTGTATGGGTGTTTGTTACATTACATTCACTAGTAGGAGTGAGAAAGACATCACGGGGTGGTGCGCATTGTATGGGTGTTTGTTACATTACATTCACTAGTAGGAGTGAATAAAACATCAGGGGTGGTGCGCATTGTATGGGTGTGTGTTACATTACATTCACTAGTAGGAGTGAGAAAAACATCACGGGGTGGTGCGCATTATATGGGTGTGTGTTACATTACATTGACTAGTAGGAGTGAGAAAAACATCACGGGGTGGTGTGAATCGGAGGGTCTGAATTAGGATAGGCAGTGAGTGGCAATGTAGGATGGAGAAAAGGACCGTGGGGTGGTCAGCATGGGGAGGTCAGTGAACATGCATTGGCAATTTAGGATAGGTTTCTGAAAAACATCGCGGGGTGATGCGCATTGTATGGGTGTGTGTTACATTACATTCCTTAGTAGGAGTGAGAAAAACATAACGGGGTGGTGTGAATCGGAGGGTCTGAATTAGGATAGGCAGTGAGTGGCAATGTAGGATGGAGAAAAGCACCGCGGGGTGGTCAGCATGGGGAGGTGAGGGAACATGCAGTGGCAATGTAGGATAGGTTTCTGTAAAACACCGCGGGGTGTTGCGCATTGTATGTGTGTGTGTTACATTACATTCAAAAGTAGGAGTGAGAAAGACATCACGGGGTGGTGCGCATTGTATGGGTGTGTGTTACATTACATTCACTAGTAGGAGTGAGAAAAACATCACGGGGTGGTGTGAATCGGAGGGTCTGAATTAGGATAGGCAGTGAGTGGCAATGTAGGATGGAGAAAAGCCCCGCGGGGTGGTCAGCATGGGGAGGTCAGGGAACATGCAGTGGCAATGTAGGATAGGTTTCTGAAAAACATCGCGGGGTGGTGCGCATTGAATGGGTGTGTGTTACATTACATTCACTAGTAAGAGTGAGAAAAATATCACGGGGTGCTGCGCATTGTATGGGTGTGTGTTACATTACATTCACAATAGGAGTGAGAAAAACATCACGGGGTGTTGCGCATTGTATGGGTGTGTGTTACATTACATTCACAAGTAAGAGTGAGAAAAACATCACGGGGAGGTGCGTATTGTATGGGTGTGTGTTACATTACATTCACAATAGGAGTGAGAAAAACATCACGGGGTGTTGCGCATTGTATGGGTGTGTGTTACATTACATTCACTAGTAGGAGTGAAAAAAATATCACGGGGTGGTGTGAATTGGAGGGTCTGAATTATGATAGGCCGTGAGTGGCAATATAGGATGGTGAAAAGAACCGCGGTGTAGTCAGCATGTGGAGGTCAGGGAACATGCAGTGGCTATGTAGGATAGGTTTCTGAAAAACATCGCGGGGTGGTGCGCATTGTATGGGTGTGTGTTACATTACATTCACTAGCAGGAGTGAGAAAAACATCACGGGGTGGTGTGAATCGGAGGGTCTGAATTAGGATAGGCAGTGATTGGCAATGTAGGATGGAGAAAAGTACCGCGGGGTGGTCAGCATGGGGAGGTCAGGGAACAAGCAGTGGCCATGTAGGTTAGGTTTCTGAAAAACATTGCGGGGTGGTGCG
The DNA here is from genome assembly GCF_034190915.1 of Cavia porcellus. NCBI lineage: Eukaryota > Metazoa > Chordata > Mammalia > Rodentia > Caviidae > Cavia > Cavia porcellus. Next base: position 719,777 of record NW_026947569.1, read on the forward strand.
CATTGTATGGGTGTGTGTTGCATTACATTCACTAGTAGGAGTGAGAAAAACATCACGGGGTGGTGCGCATTGTATGGGTGTGTGTTACATTACATTCACTAGTAGGAGTGAGAAAAACATCACGGGGTGGTGTGAATCAGAGGGTCTGAATTAGGATAGGCAGTGAGTGGCAATGTAGGATGGAGAAAAGCACCGCGGTGTGGTCAGCATGGGGAGGTCAGGGAACATGCTGTGGCAATGTAGGATAGGTTTCTGAAAAACATCGCAGGATGGTGCGCATTGTATGGGTGTGTGTTACATTACATTCACTAGTAGGAGTGAGAAATACATCACGGGGTGGTGCGCATTGTATGGGTGTGTGTTACATTACATTCACTAGTAGGAGTGAGAAAAATATCACGGGGAGGTGTGAATCGGAGGGTCTGAATTAGGATAGACAGTGAGTGGCAATGTAGGATAGAGATAAGCACAGCAGGGTGGTCAGCATGGGGAGGTCAGGGAACATGCAGTGGCAATGTAGGATAGGTTTCTGAAAAACATCGCGGGGTGGTGCGCATTGTGTGGGTGTGTGTTACATTACATTCACTAGTAGGAGTGAGAAAAACATCACGGGTGGTGCGCATTGTATGGGTGTGTGTTACATTACATTCACTAGTAGGAGTGAAAAAAATATCACGGGGTGGTGTGAATTGGAGGGTCTGAATTATGATAGGCCGTGAGTGGCAATGTAGGATGGTGAAAAGAACCGCGGTGTAGTCAGCATGTGGAGGTCAGGGAACATGCAGTGGCTATGTAGGATAGGTTTCTGAAAAACATCGCGGGGTGGTGCGCATTGTATGGGTGTGTGTTACATTACATTCACTAGTAGGAGTGAGAAAAACATCACGGGGTGGTGTGAATCGGAGGGTCTGAATTAGGATAGGCAGTGATTGGCAATGTAGGATGGAGAAAAGTACCGCGGGGTGGTCAGCATGGGGAGGTCAGGGAACATGCATTGGCCATGTAGGTTAGGTTTCTGAAAAACATTGCGGGGTGGTGCGCATTGTATGCGTGTGTGTTGCATTACATTCACTAGTAGGAGTGAGAAAAACATCACGGGTTGGTGCGCATTGTATGGGTGTGTGTTACATTACATTCACTAGTAGGAGTGAGAAAAACATCACGGGGTGGTGTGAATCAGAGGGTCTGAATTAGGATAGGCAGTGAGTGGCAATGTAGGATGGAGAAAAGCACCGCGGGGTGGTCAGCATGGGGAGGTCAGGGAACATGCTGTGGCAATGTAGGATAGGTTTCTGAAAAACATCGCAGGATGGTGCGCATTGTATGGGTGTGTGTTACATTACATTCACTAGTAGGAGTGAGAAATACATCATGGGGTGGTGCGCATTGTATGGGTGTGTGTTACATTACATTCACTAGTAGGAGTGAGAAAAATATCACGGGGTGGTGTGAATCGGAGGGTCTGAATTAGGATAGACAGTGAGTCGCAAAGTAGGATAGAGATAAGCACAGCAGGGTGGTCAGCATGGGGAGGTCAGGGAACATGCAGTGGCAATGTAGGATAGGTTTCTGAAAAACATCGCGGGGTGGTGCGCATTGTGTGGGTGTGTGTTACATTACATTCACTAGTAGGAGTGAGAAAAACATCACGGGTGGTGCGCATTGTATGGGTGTGTGTTACATTACATTCACTATTAGGAGTGAGAAAAACATCACGGGGTGGTGTGAATCAGAGAGTCTGAATTAGGATAGGCAGTGAGTGGCAATGTAGGATGGAGAAAAGCACCGCGGGGTGGTCAGCATGGGGAGGTCAGGGAACATGCAGTGGCAATGTAGGATAGTTTTCTGAAAAACATCACGGGGTGGTGCGCATTGTATGCGTGTGTGTTACATTACATTCACTAGTAGTTGTGAGAAAAACATCACGGGGTGGTGTGAATCGGAGGGTCTGAATTAGGATAGGCAGTGAGTGGCAATGTAGGATGGAGAAAAGCACCACGGGGTGGTCAGCATGGGGAGGTCAGGGAACATGCAGTGGCAATGTAGGATAGGATTCTGAAAAACATCACGGGGTGGTACGCATTGTATGGGTGTGTGTTACATTACATTCACTAGTAGGAGTGAGAAAAACATCGCGGGGTGGTGTGAATCGGAGGGTCTGAATTAGGATAGGCAGTGAGTGGCAATGTAGGATGGGGAAAAGCACCGCTGCGTGGTCAGCATGGGGAGGTCAGGGAACATGCAGTTGCAATGTAGGATAGGTTTCTGAAAAACATCGCGGGGTGGTGCGCATTGTATGGGTGTGTGTTACATTACATTCACTAGTAGGAGTGAGAAAAACATCACGGGGTGGTTCGCATTGTATCGGTGGGTGTTACATTACATTCACTAGTAGGAGTGAGAAAAACATCATGGGGTGGTGTGAATCGGAGGGTCTGAATTAGGATAGGCACTGTGTGGCAATGTATGATGGAGAAAAGCACCGCGGGGTTGGTCAGCATGGGGAGGTCAGGGAACATGCAGTGGCAATGTAGGATAGGTTTCTGAAAAACTTCGCGGGGTGGTGCCCATTGTATGGGTGTGTGTTACATTACATTCACTAGTAGGAGTGAGAAAAACATCACGGGGTGGTGCGCATTGTATGGGTGTGTGTTACATTACATTCACTAGTAGGAGTGAGAAAAACATCACGGGGTGGTGCGCATTGTATGGGTGTGTGTTACATTACATTCACTAGTAGGAGTGAGAAAAACATCACGGGGTGGTGTGAATCGGAGGGTCTGAATTAGGATAGGCAGTGATTGGCAATGTAGGATGGAGAAAAGCACCGCGGTGTGGTCAGCATGGGGAGGTCAGGGAACATGCAGTGGCCATGTAGGATAGGTTTCTGAAAAACATCGCGGGGTGGTGCGCATTGTATGGGTGTGTGTTACATTACATTCACTAGTAGGAGTGAGAAAAACATCACGGGGTGGTGCGCATTGTATGGGTGTGTGTTACATTACATTCACTAGTAGGAGTGAGAAAAACATCATGGGGTGGTGTGAAACGGAGGGTCTGAATTAGGATAGGCAGTGAGTGGCAATGTAGGATGGAGAAATGCACCGCGGGGTGGTCAGCATGGGGAGGTCAGGGAACATGCAGTGGCAATGTAGGATAGTTTTCTGAAAAACATCACGGGGTGGTGCGCATTGTATTGGTGTGTGTTACATTACATTCACTATTAGGAGTGAGAAAAACATCACGGGTTGGTGTGAATCGGAGGGTCTGAATTAGGATAGGCAGTAAGTGGCAATGTAGAATGGAGAAAAGCACCGCGGGGTGGTCAGCATGGGGAGGTCAGGGAACATGCAGTGGCAATGTAGGATAATTTTCTGAAAAACATCACGGATTGGTGCGCATTGTATGGGTGTGTGTTACATTACATTCACTAGTAGGAGTGAGAAAAACATCACGGGGTGGTGTTAATCGGAGGGTCTGAATTAGGATAGGCAGTGAGTGGCAATGTAGGATGGAGAAAAGCACCGCGGGGTGGTCAGCATGGGGAGGTCTTTAAAGAAGCAGTGGCAATGTAGGATAGGTTTCTGAAAAACATCACGGGGTGGTGCGCATTGTATGGGTGTGTGTTGCATTACATTCACTAGTAGGACTGAGAAAAACATCACGGGGTGGTGTGAATCGGTGGGTCTGAATTAGGATAGGCAGTGAGTAGGAATGTAGGATGGAGAAAAGCACCGCGGGGTGGTCAGCATGGGGAGGTCAGGGAACATGCAGTGGCAATGTAGGATAGGTTTCTGAAAAACATCGCGGGGTGGTGCGCAATGTATGGGTGTGTGTCACATTACATTCACTAGTAGGAGTGAGAAAAACATCGCAGGGTGGTGTGAATCGGAGGATCTGAATTAGGATAGGCAGTGAGTGGCAATGTAGGATGGAGAAAAGCACCGCGGGTTGGTCAGCATGGGGAGGTCAGGGAACATGCAGTGGCCATGTAGGATAGGTTTCTGAAAAACATCGCGGGGTGGTGCACAGTGTATCCGTGTGTGTTACATTACATTCACTAGTAGGAGTGAGAATAACATCACGGGGTGGTGCGCATTGTATGGGTGTGGTTACATTACATTCACTAGTAGGAGTGAGAAAAACATCACGGGTTGGTGTGAATCGGAGGGTCTGAATTAGGATAGGCAGTGATTGGCAATGTAGGATGGAAAATAGCACTGCGGGGTGGTCAGCATGGGGAGGTCAGGGAACATGCAGTGGCAATGTAGGATAGTTTTCTGAAAAACATCACGGGGTGGTGCGCATTGTATGGGTGTGTGTTACATTACATTCACTAGTAGGAGTGAGAAAAACATCACGCGGTGGTGTGAATCGGAGGGTCTGAATTAGGATAGGCAGTGAGTGGCAATGTAGGATGAAGAAAAGCACCGCGAGATGGTCACCATGGGGAGGTCAGGGAACATGCAGTGGCAATGTAGGATAGGTTTCTGAAAAACATCGCGGGGTGGTGCGCATTGTATGGGTGTGTGTTACATTACATTCACTAGTAGGAGTGAGAAAAATATCACGGGGTTGTGTGAATCGGAGGGTCTGAATTAGGATAGGCAGTGAGTGGCAATGTAGGATGGAGAAAAGCACCGCGGGTTGGTCAGCATGGTGAGGTCAGAGAACATGCTGTGGCAATGTAGGATAGGTTTCTGAAAAACATCGCGGGGTGGTGCGCATTGTATGGGTGTGTGTTACATTACATTCACTAGTAGGAGTGAGAAAAACATCACGGGGTGGTGTGAATCGGAGGGTCTGAATTAGGATAGGCAGTGAGTGGCAATGTAGGATGGAGAAAAGCACCTCGGGGTGGTCAGCATGGGGAGGTCAGGGAACATGCAGTTGCAATGTAGTATAGGTTTCTGAAAAACATGGCGGGGTGGTGCGCATTGTATGGGTGTGTGTTACATTACATTCACTAGTAGGAGTGAGACAAACATCACGGGTTGGTGCGGATTGTATGGGTGTGTGTTACATTACATTCACTTGTAGGAGTGAGAAAAACATCACGGGGTGGTGTGAATCGGAGAGTCTGAATTAGGATAGGCAGTGAGTGGCAATGTAGGATGGAGAAAAGCACCACGGGGTGGTCAGCATGGGGAGGTCAGGGAACATGCAGTGGCAATGTAGGATAGTTTCCTGAAAAACATCACGGGGTGGTGTGCATTGTATGGGTGTGCGTTACATTACATTCACTAGTAGGATTGAGAAAAACATCACGGGGTGGTGTGAATCGGAGGGTCTGAATTAGGATAGGCAGTGAGTGGCAATGTAGGATGGAGAAAAGCACCGCGGGGTGGTCAGCATGGGGAGGTCAGGGAACATGCAGTGACAATGTAGGATAGGTTTCTGAAAAACAACGCTGGGTGGTGCGCATTGTATGGGTGTGTGTTACATTACATTCACTAGTAGGAGTGAGAAAAACATCACGGGGTGGTGTGAATCGGAGGGTCTGAATTAGGATAGGCACTGTGTGGCAATGTAGGATGGAGAAAAGCACCGCGGGGTGGTCAGCATGGGGAGGTCAGGGAACATGCAGTGGCAATGTAGGATAGGTTTCTGAAAAATATCGCGGGGTGGTGCGCATTGTATGGGTGTGTGTTACATTACATTCACTAGTAGGAGTGAGAAAAACATCACGGGGAGGTGCGCATTGTATGGGTGTGTGTTACATTACATTCACAATAGGAGTGAGAAAAACATCACGGGGTATTGCGCATTGTATGGGTGTGTGTTACATTACATTCACTAGTAGGAGTGAAAAAAATATCACGGGGTGGTGTGAATCGGAGGGTCTGAATTATGATAGGCAGTGAGTGGCAATGTAGGATGGTGAAAAGAACCGCGGGTGGTCAGCATGGGGAGGTCAGGGAACATGCAGTGGCAATGTAGGATAGTTTCCTGAAAAACATCACGGGGTGGTACGCATTGTATGCGTGTGTGTTACATTACATTCACTAGTAGGAGTGAGAAAAACATCACGGGGTGGTGTGAATCGGAGGGTCTGAATTAGGATAGGCAGTGAGTGGCAATGTAGGATGGAGAAAAGCACCGAGGGGTGGTCAGCATGGGGAGGTCAGGGAAAATGCAGTGGCAATGTAGGATAGGTTTCTGAAAAACATCACGTGGTGGTGCGCATTGTATGGGTGTCTGTTACATTACCTTCACTAGTAGGAGTGAGAAAAACATCACGGGGTGGTGTTAATCAGAGGGTCTGAATTAGGATAGGCAGTGAGTGGCAATGCAGGATGGAGAAAAGCACCGCCACGTGGTCAGCATTGGGAGGTCAGGGAACATGCAGTGGCAATGTAGGATAGGTTTCTGAAAAACATCGCGGGGTGGTGCACAGTGTATCGGCGTGTGTTACATTACATTCACTAGTAGGAGTGAGAATAACATCACGGGGTGGTGCGCATTGTATGGGTGTGCGTTACATTACATTCACTAGTAGGAGTGAGAAAAACATCACGGGTTGGTGTGAATCGGAGGGTCTGAATTAGGATAGGCAGTGAGTGGCAATGTAGGTAGGAAAATATCACTGCGGGGTGGTCAGCATGGGGAGGTCAGGGAACATGCAGTGGCAATGTAGGATAGTTTTCTGAAAAACATGGCGGGGTGGTGCGCATTGTATGGGTGTGTGTTACATTACATTCACTAGTAGGAGTGAGACAAACATCACGGGTTGGTGCGCATTTTTATGGGGGTGTGTTACATTACATTCACTTGTAGGAGTGAGAAAAACATCACGGGGTGGTGTGAATCGGAGGGTCTGAATTAGGATAGGCAGTGAGTGGCAATGTAGGATGGAGAAAAGCACCACGGTTTGGTCAGCATGGGGAGGTCAGGGAACATGCAGTGGCAATGTAGGATAGTTTCCTGAAAAACATCACGGGGTGGTGTGCATTGTATGGGTGTGCGTTACATTATATCCACTAGTAGGATTGAGAAAAACATCACGGGGTGGTGTGAATCGGAGGGTCTGAATTCGGATAGGCAGTGAGTGGCAATGTAGGATGGAGAAAAGCACCGCGGGGTGGTCAGCATGGGGAGGTCAGGGAACATGCAGTGGCAATGTAGGATAGGTTTCTGAAAAACATCGCTGGGTGGTGCGCATTGTATGGGTGTGTGTTACATTACATTCACTAGTAGGAGTGAGAAAAACATCACAGGGTGGTGTGAATCGGAGGGTCTGAATTAGGATAGGCAGTGAGTGGCAATGTAGGATGGAAAAAAGCACCGCGGGGTGGTCAGCATGGGGAGGTCAGGGAACATGCATTGGCAATGTAGGATAGGTTTCTGAAAAACATCGAGGGGTGGTGCGCATTGTATGGGTGTGTGTTACATTACATTCACTAGTAGGAGTGAGAAAAACATCACGGGGTGGTGTGAATCGGAGGGTCTGAATTAGGATAGGCACTGTGTGGCAATGTAGGATGGAGAAAAGCACCGCGGGGTGGTCAGCATGGGGAGGTCAGGGAACATGCAGTGGCAATGTAGGATAGGTTTCTGAAAAACATCGCGGGGTGGTGCGCATTGTATGGGTGTGTGTTACATTACATTCACTAGTAGGAGTGAGAAAAACATCACGGGGAGGTGCGCATTGTATGGGTGTGTGTTACATTACATTCACAATAGGAGTGAGAAAAACATCACGGGGCGTTGCGCATTGTATGGGTGTGTGTTACATTACATTCACTAGTAGGAGTGAAAAAAATATCACGGGGTGGTGTGAATCGGAGGGTCTGAATTATGATAGGCAGTGAGTGGCAATGTAGGATGGTGAAAAGAACCGCGGTGTAGTCAGCATGGGGAGGTCAGGGAACATGCAGTGGCTATGTAGGATAGGTTTCTGAAAAACATCGCGGGGTGGTGCGCATTGTATGGGTGCGTGTTACATTACATTCACTAGTAGGAGTGAGAAAAACATCACGGGGTGGTGCGCATTGTGTGGGTGTGTGTTACATTACATTCACTAGTAGGAGTGAGAAAAACATCATTGGGTGGTGTGAATCGGAGGGTCTGAATTAGGATAGGCAGTGAGTGGCAATGTAGGATGGAGAATAGTACCGCGGGGTGGTCAGCATGGGAAGGTCAGGGAACATGCAGTGGCCATGTAGGTTAGGTTTCTGAAAAACATCGCGGGGTGGTGCGCATTGTATGGGTGTGTGTTGCATTACATTCACTAGTAGGAATGAGAAAAACATCACGGGGTGGTGCGCATTGTATGGGTGTGTGTTACATTACATTCACTAGTAGGAGTGAGAAAAACATCACGGGGTGGTGTGAATCAGAGGGTCTGAATTAGGATAGGCAGTGAGTGGCAATGTAGGATGGAGAAAATCACCGCGGGGTGGTCAGCATGTGGAGGTCAGGGAACATGCAGTGGCAATGTAGGATAGGTTTCTGAAAAACATCGCGGGGTGGTGCACATTGTATGGGTGTGTGTTACATTACATTCACTAGTAGGAGTGAGAAATACATCACGGGGTGGTGCGCATTGTATGGGTGTGTGTTACATTACATTCACTAGTAGGAGTGAGAAATACATCACGGGGTGGTGCGCATTGTATGGGTGTGTGTTACATTACATTCACTAGTAGGAGTGAGAAAAACATCACGCGGTGGTGTGAATCGGAGGGTCTTAATTAGGATAGGCAGTGAGTGGCAATGTAGGATAAAGAAAAGCACCGCGAGATGGTCACCATGGGGAAGTCAGGGAACATGCAGTGGCAATGTAGGATAGGTTTCTGAAAAACATCGCGGGGTGGTGCGCATTGTATGGGTGTGTGTTACATTTCATTCACTAGTAGGAGTGAGAAAAACATCACGGGGTGGTGTGAATCGTTGGGTCTGAATTAGGATAGGCAGTGAGTGGCAATGTAGGATGGAGAAAAGCACCGCGAGATGGTCAGCATGGGGAGGTCAGGGAACATGCTGTGGCAATGTAGGATAGGTTTCTGAAAAACATCAAGGGGTGGTGCGCATTGTATGGGTGTGTGTTACATTACACTCACTAGAAGGAGTGAGAAAAACATCACGGGGTGGTGTGCATTGTATGTGTGTGTGTTACATTACATTCACTATTGGAGTGAGAAAAACATCACGGGGTGGTGTGAATCGGAGGGTCTGAATTAGGATAGGCAGTAAGTGGCAATGTAGAATGGAGAAAAGCACCGTGGGGTGGTCAGCATGGGGAGGTCAGGGAACATGCAGTGGCAATGTAGGATAATTTTCTGAAAAACATCACGGATTGGTGCGCATTGTATGGGTGTGTGTTACATTACATTCACTAGTAGGAGTGAGACAAACATCACGGGTTGGTGCGGATTGTATGGGTGTGTGTTACATTACATTCACTTGTAGGAGTGAGAAAAACATCACGGGGTGGTGTGAATCGGAGAGTCTGAATTAGGATATGCAGTGAGTGGCAATGTAGGATGGAGAAAAGCACCACGGGGTGGTCAGCATGGGGAGGTCAGGGAACATGCAGTGGCAATGTAGGATAGTTTCCTGAAAAACATCACGGGGTGGTGTGCATTGTATGGGTGTGCGTTACATTACATTCACTAGTAGGATTGAGAAAAACATCACGGGGTGGTGTGAATCGGAGGGTCTGAATTAGGATAGGCAGTGAGTGGCAATGTAGGATGGAGAAAAGCACTGCGGGGTGGTCAGCATGGGGAGGTCAGGGAACATGCAGTGGCAATGTAGGATAGGTTTCTGAAAAACATCGCTGGGTGGTGCGCATTGTATGGGTGTGTGTTACATTACATTCACTAGTAGGAGTGAGAAAAACATCACGGGGTGGTGTGAATCGGAGGGTCTGAATTAGGATAGGCAGTGAGTGGCAATGTAAGATGGAAAAAAGCACCGCGGGGTGGTCAGCATGGGGAGGTCAAGGAACATGCATTGGCAATGTAGGATAGGTTTCTGAAAAACATCGCGGGGTGGTGCGCATTGTATGGGTGTGTGTTACATTACATTCACTAGTAGGAGTGAGAAAAACATCACGGGGTGGTGTGAATCGGAGGGTCTGAATTAGGATAGGCACTGTGTGGCAATGTAGGATGGAGAAAAGCACCGCGGGGTGGTCAGCATGGGGAGGTCAGGGAACATGCAGTGGCAATGTAGGATAGGTTTCTGAAAAATATCGCGGGGTGGTGCGCATTGTATGGGTGTGTGTTACATTACATTCACTAGTAGGAGTGAGAAAAACATCACGGGGAGGTGCGCATTGTATGGGTGTGTGTTACATTACATTCACAATAAGAGTGAGAAAAACATCACGGGGTGTTACGCATTGTATGGGTGTGTGTTACATTACATTCACTAGTAGGAGTGAAAAAAATATCACGGGGTGGTGTGAATCGGAGGGTCTGAATTATGATAGGCAGTGAGTGGCAATGTAGGATGGTCAAAAGAACCGCGGTGTAGTCAGCATGGGGAGGTCAGGGAACATGCAGTGGCCATGTAGGTTAGGTTTCTGAAAAACATCGCAGGGTGGTGCGCATTGTGTGGGTGTGTGTTACATTACATTCACTAGTAGGAGTGAGAAAAACATCACGGGTGGTGCGCATTGTATGGGTGTGTGTTACATTACATTCACTATTAGGAGTGAGAAAAACATCACGGGGTGGTGTGAATCAGAGAGTCTGAATTAGGATAGGCAGTGAGTGGCAATGTAGGATGGAGAAAAGCACCGCGGGGTGGTCAGCATGGGGAGGTCAGGGAACATGCAGTGGCAATGTAGGATAGTTTTCTGAAAAACATCACGGGGTGGTGCGCATTGTATGGGTGTGTGTTACATTACATTCACTAGTAGGAGTGAGAAAAACATCACGCGGTGGTGTGAATCGGAGGGTCTTAATTAGGATAGGCAGTGAGTGGCAATGTAGGATAAAGAAAAGCACCGCGAGATGGTCACCATGGGGAGGTCAGGCAACATGCAGTGGCAATGTAGGATAGGTTTCTGAAAAACATCGCGGGGTGGTGCGCATTGTATGGGTGTGTGTTACATTACATTCACTAGTAGGAGTGAGAAAAACATCACGGGGTGTTGTGAATCGGAGGGTCTGAATTAGGATAGGCAGTGAGTGGCAATGTAGGATGGAGAAAAGCACCGCGGGGTGGTCAGCATGGTGAGGTCAGGGAACATGCAGTGGCAATGTAGGATAGGTTTCTGAAAAACATGGCGGGGTGGTGCGCATTGTATGGGTGTGTGTTACATTACATTCACTAGTAGGAGTGAGAAAAACATCACGGGGTGGTGTGAATCGGAGGGTCTGAATTAGGATAGGCAGTGAGTGGCAATGTAGGATGGAAAAAAGCACCGCGGGGTGGTCAGCATGGGGAGGTCAGGGAACATGCATTGGCAATGTAGGATAGGTTTCTGAAAAACATCGAGGGGTCGTGCGCATTGTATGGGTGTGTGTTACATTACATTCACTAGTAGGAGTGAGAAAAACATCACGGGGTGGTGTGAATCGGAGGGTCTGAATTAGGATAGGCACTGTGTGGCAATGTAGGATGGAGAAAAGCACCGCGGGGTGGTCAGCATGGGGAGGTCAGGGAACATGCAGTGGCAATGTAGGATAGGTTTCTGAAAAACATCGCGGGGTGGTGCGCATTGTATGGGTGTGTGTTACATTACATTCACTAGTAGGAGTGAGAAAAACATCACGGGGAGGTGCGCATTGTATGGGTGTGTGTTACATTACATTCACAATAGGAGTGAGAAAAACATCACGGGGTGTTGCGCATTGTATGGGTGTGTGTTACATTACATTCACTAGTAGGAGTGAAAAAAATATCACGGGGTGGTGTGAATCGGAGGGTCTGAATTATTATAGGCAGTGAGTGGCAATGTAGGATGGTGAAAAGAACCGCGGTGTAGTCAGCATGGGGAGGTCAGGGAACATGCAGTGGCTATGTAGGATAGGTTTCTGAAAAATATCGCGGGGTGGTGCGCATTGTATGGGTGCGTGTTACATTACCTTCACTAGTAGGAGTGAGAAAAACATCACGGGGTGGTGCGCATTGTGTGGGTGTGTGTTACATTACATTCACTAGTAGGAGTGAGAAAAACATCATTGGGTGGTGTGAATCGGAGGGTCTGAATTAGGATAGGCAGTGAGTGGCAATGTAGGATGGAGAATAGTACCGCGGGGTGGTCAGCATGGGAAGGTCAGGGAACATGCAGTGGCCATGTAGGTTAGGTTTCTGAAAAACATCGCGGGGTGGTGCGCATTGTATGGGTGTGTGTTGCATTACATTCACTAGTAGGAGTGAGAAAAACATCACGGGGTGGTGCGCATTGTATGGGTGTGTGTTACATTACATTCACTAGTAGGAGTGAGAAAAACATCACGGGGTGGTGTGAATCAGAGGGTCTGAATTAGGATAGGCAGTGAGTGGCAATGTAGGATGGAGAAAATCACCGCGGGGTGGTCAGCATGGGGAGGTCAGGGAACATGCAGTGGCAATGTAGGATAGGTTTCTGAAAAACATCGAGGGTGGTGCACATTGTATGGGTGTGTGTTACATTACATTCACTAGTAGGAGTGAGAAATACATCACGGGGTGGTGCGCATTGTATGGGTGTGTGTTACATTACATTCACAAGTAGGAGTGAGAAAAATATCACGGGGTGGTGTGAATGGGAGGGTCTGAATTTGGATAGGCAGTGAGTGGCAATGGAGGATAGAGATAAGCACAGCAGTGTGGTCAGCATGGGGAGGTCAGGGAACATGCAGTGGCAATGTAGGATAGGTTTCTGAAAAACATCGCGGGGTGGTGCGCATTGTGTGGGTGTGTGTTACATTACATTCACTAGTAGGAGTGAGAAAAACATCACGGGTGGTGCGCATTGTATGGGTGTGTGTTACATTATATTCACTATTAGGAGTGAGAAAAACATCACGGGGTGGTGTGAATCAGAGAGTCTGAATTAGGATAGGCAGTGCGTGGCAATGTAGGATGGAGAAAAGCACCGCGGGGTGGTCAGCATGGGGAGGTCAGGGAACATGCAGTGGCAATGTAGGATAGTTTTCTGAAAAACATCACGGGGTGGTGCGCATTGTATGCGTGTGTGTTACATTATATTCACTATTAGGAGTGAGAAAAACATCACGGGGTGGTGTGAATCGGAGGGTCTGAATTAGGATAGGCAGTGAGTGGCAATGTAGGATGGAGAAAAGCACCGCGGGGTGGTCAGCATGGGGAGGTCAGGGAACATGCAGTGGCAATGTAGGATAGGTTTCTGAAAAACATCACGGGGTGGTACGCATTGTATGGGTGTGTGTTACATTACATTCACTTGTAGGAGTGAGAAAAACATCGCGTGGTGGTGTGAATCGGAGGGTCTGAATTAGGATAGGCATTGAGTGGCAATGTAGGATGGAGAAAAGCACCGCGGGTTGGTCAGCATGGGGAGGTCAGGGAACATGCAGTGGCAATGTAGGATAGGTTTCTGAAAAACATCGCGGGGTGGTGCGCATTGTATGGGTGTGTGTTACATTACATTCACTAGTAGGAATGAGAAAAACATCACGGGGTGTTGTGAGTCGGAGGGTCTGAATTAGGATAGGCAGTGAGTGGCAATGTAGGATGGAGAAAAGCACCGCGGGGTGGTCAGCATGGGGAGGTCAGGGAACATGCAGTGGCAATGTAGGATAGGTTTCTGAAAAACATCGCGGGGTGGTGCGCATTGTATGGGTGTGTGTTACATTACATTCACTAGTAGGAGTGAGAAAAACATCACGGGGTGGTTCGCATTGTATCGGTGGTTGTTACATTACATTCACTAATAGGAGTGAGAAAAACTTCACAGGGTGGTGTGAATCGGAGGGTCTGAATTGGGATAGGCAGTGAGTGGCAATGTAGGATGGAGAAAAGCACCGCGGGGTTGGTCAGCATGGGGAGGTCAGGGAACATTCAGTGGCAATGTAGGATAGGTGTCTGAAAAACATCGCGCGGTGGTGCGCATTGTATGGGTGTGTGTTACATTACATTCACTAGTAGGAGTGAGAAAAACATCACGGGGTGGTGCGCATTGTATGGGTGTGTGTTACATTACATTCACTTGTAGGAGTGAGAAAAACATCACGGTGTGGTGCGCATTGTATGGGTGTGTGTTACATTACATTCACTAGTAGGAGTGAAAAAAACATCATGGGGTGGTGTGAATCGGAGGGTCTGAATTAGGGTAGACAATGAGTGACAATGTAGAATGGAGAAAAGCACCGCAGTGTGGTCAGCATGGGGAGGTCAGGGAACATGCAGTGGCCATGTAGGATAGGTTTCTGAAAAACATCTCGGGGTGGTGCGCATTGTATGCGTGTGTGTTACATTATATTCACTAGTAGGAGTGAGAAAAACATCACGGGGTGGTGCGCATTGTATGGGTGTGTGTTACATTACATTCACTAGTAGGAGTGAGAAAAACATCACGGGGTGGTGCGCATTGTATTGGTGTGTGTTACATTACATTCACTAGTAGGAGTGAGAAAAACATCACGGGGTGGTGAGCATTGTATGGGTGTGTGTTACATTACATTCACTAGTAGGAGTGAGAAAAACATCACGTTGTGGTGTGAATCGGAGGGTCTGAATTAGGATAGGCACTGTGTGGCAATGTAGGATGGAGAAAAGCACCGCGGGGTGGTCAGCATGGGGAGGTCAGGGAACATGCAGTGGCAATGTACGATAGGTTTCTGAAAAATATCGCGGGGTGGTGCGCATTGTATGGGTGTGTGTTACATTACATTCACTAGTAGGAGTGAGAAAAACATCACGGGGAGGTGCGCATTGTATGGGTGTGTGTTACATTACATTCACAATAGGAGTGAGAAAAACATCACGGGGTGTTACGCATTGTATGGGTGTGTGTTACATTACATTCACTAGTAGGAGTGAAAAAAATATCACGGGGTGGTGTGAATCGGAGGGTCTGAATTATGATAGGCAGTGAGTGGCAATGTAGGATGGTCAAAAGAACCGCGGTGTAGTCAGCATGGGGAGGTCAGGGAACATGCAGTGGCCATGTAGGTTAGGTTTCTGAAAAACATCGCGGGGTGGTGCGCATTGTGTGGGTGTGTGTTACATTACATTCACTAGTAGGAGTGAGAAAAACATCACGGGTGGTGCGCATTGTATGGGTGTGTGTTACATTTACATTCACTATTAGGAGTGAGAAAAACATCACGGGGTGGTGTGAATCAGAGAGTCTGAATTAGGATAGGCAGTGAGTGGCAATGTAGGATGGAGAAAAGCACCGCGGGGTGGTCAGCATGGGGAGGTCAGGGAACATGCAGTGGCAATGTAGGATAGTTTTCTGAAAAACATCACGGGGTGGTACGCATTGTATGCGTGTGTGTTACATTACATTCACTAGTAGGAGTGAGAAAAACATCACGGGGTGGTGTTAATCAGAGGGTCTGAATTAGGATAGGCAGTGAGTGGCAATGTAGGATGGAGAAAAGCACTGCCGCGTGGTCAGCATTGGGAAGTCAGGGAACATTCAGTGGCAATGTAGGATAGGTTTCTGAAAAACATCGCAGGGTGGTGCACAGTGTATCGGTGTGTGTTACATTACATTCACTAGTAGGAGTGAGAATAACATCACGGGGTGGTGCACATTGTATGGGTGTGCGTTACATTACATTCACTAGTAGGAGTGAGAAAAACATCACGGGTTGGTGTGAATCGGAGGGTCTGAATTAGGATAGGCAGTGAGTGGCAATGTAGGTAGGAAAATATCACTGCGGGGTGGTCAGCATGGGGAGGTCAGGGAACATGCAGTGGCAATGTAGGATAGTTTTCTGAAAAACATCATGGGGTGGTGCGCATTGTATGGGTGTGTGTTACATTACATTCACTAGTAGGAGTGAGAAAAACATCACGCGGAGGTGTGAAGCGGAGGGTCTTAATTAGGATAGGCAGTGAGTGGCAATGTAGGATAAAGAAAAGCACCGCGAGATGGTCACCATGGGGAGGTCAGGGAACATGCAGTGGCAATGTAGGATAGGTTTCTGAAAAACATCGCGGGGTGGTGCGCATTGTATGGGTGTGTGTTACATTACATTCACTAGTAGGAGTGAGAAAAACATCACGGGGTAGTGTGAATCGGAGGGTCTGAATTAGGATAGGGAGTGAGTGGCAATGTAGGATGGAGAAAAGCACCGCGGGGTGGTCAGCATGGTGAGGTCAGGGAACATGCAGTGGCAATGTAGGATAGGTTTCTGAAAAACATGGCGGGGTGGTGCGCATTGTATGGGTGTGTGTTACATTACATTCACTAGTAGGAGTGAGACAAACATCACGGGTTGGTGCGCATTGTATGGGGGTGTGTTACATTACATTCACTAGTAGGAGTGAGAAAAACATCACGGGGTGGTGTGAATCGGAGGGTCTGAATTAGGATAGACAGTGAGTGGCAATGTAGGATGGAAAAAAGCACCGCGGGGTGGTCAGCATGGGGAGGTCAGGGAACATGCATTGGCAATGTAGGATAGGTTTCTGAAAAACATCGAGGGGTGGTGCGCATTGTATGGGTGTGTGTTACATTACATTCACTAGTAGGAGTGAGAAAAACATCACGGGGTGGTGTGAATCGGAGGGTCTGAATTAGGATAGGCAC
The DNA here is from genome assembly GCF_034190915.1 of Cavia porcellus. Classification (NCBI taxonomy): domain Eukaryota; kingdom Metazoa; phylum Chordata; class Mammalia; order Rodentia; family Caviidae; genus Cavia; species Cavia porcellus. The sequence goes on from NW_026947569.1 coordinate 736,461, forward strand.
TGTGTGGCAATGTAGGATGGAGAAAAGCACCGCGGGGTGGTCAGCATGGGGAGGTCAGGGAACATGCAGTGGCAATGTAGGATAGGTTTCTGAAAAACATCGCGGGGTGGTGCGCATTGTATGGGTGTGTGTTACATTACATTCACTAGTAGGAGTGAGAAAAACATCACGGGGAGGTGCGCATTGTATGGGTGTGTGTTACATTACATTCACAATAGGAGTGAGAAAAACATCACGGGGTGTTGCGCATTGTATGGGTGTGTGTTACATTACATTCACTAGTAGGAGTGAAAAAAATATCACGGGGTGGTGTGAATCGGAGGGTCTGAATTATGATAGGCAGTGAGTGGCAATGTAGGATGGTGAAAAGAACCGCGGTGTAGTCAGCATGGGGAGGTCAGGGAACATGCAGTGGCTATGTAGGATAGGTTTCTGAAAAATATCGCGGGGTGGTGCGCATTGTATGGGTGCGTGTTACATTACATTCACTAGTAGGAGTGAGAAAAACATCACGGGGTGGTGCGCATTGTGTGGGTGTGTGTTACATTACATTCACTAGTAGGAGTGAGAAAAACATCATTGGGTGGTGTGAATCGGAGGGTCTGAATTAGGATAGGCAGTGAGTGGCAATGTAGGATGGAGAATAGTACCGCGGGGTGGTCAGCATGGGAAGGTCAGGGAACATGCAGTGGCCATGTAGGTTAGGTTTCTGAAAAACATCGCGGGGTGGTGCGCATTGTATGGGTGTGTGTTGCATTACATTCACTAGTAGGAGTGAGAAAAACATCACGGGGTGGTGCGCATTGTATGGGTGTGTGTTACATTACATTCACTAGTAGGAGTGAGAAAAACATCACGGGGTGGTGTGAATCAGAGGGTCTGAATTAGGATAGGCAGTGAGTGGCAATGTAGGATGGAGAAAATCACCGCGGGGTGGTCAGCATGGGGAGGTCAGGGAACATGCAGTGGCAATGTAGGATAGGTTTCTGAAAAACATCGCGGGGTGGTGCACATTGTATGGGTGTGTGTTACATTACATTCACTAGTAGGAGTGAGAAATACATCACGGGGTGGTGCGCATTGTATGGGTGTGTGTTACATTACATTCACTAGTAGGAGTGAGAAAAACATCACGGGGTGGTGTGACTCGGAGGGTCTGAATTAGGATAGGCACTGTGTGGCAATGTAGGATGGAGAAAAGCACCGCGGGGTTTGTCAGCATGGGGAGGTCAGGGAACATGCAGTGGCAATGTAGGATAGGTTTCTGAAAAACAACGCGGGGTGGTGCGCACTGTATGGGTGTGTGTTACATTACATTCACTAGTAGGAGTGAGAAAAACATCACGGGGTGGTGCACATTGTATGGGTGTGTGTTACATTACATTCACTAGTAGGAGTGAGAAAAACATCACGGGGTGGTGCGCATTGTATGGGTGTGTGTTACATTACATTCACTAGTAGGAGTGAGAAAAACATCACGGGGTGGTGTGAATCAGAGGGTCTGAATTAGGATATGCAGTGAGTGTCAATGTAGGATGGAGAAAAGCACCGCGGTGTGGTCTGCATGGGGAGGTCAGGGAACATGCAGTGGCCATGTAGGATAGGTTTTTGAAAAACATCACGGGGTGGTGCGCTTTGTATGGGTGTGTGTTACATGACATTCACTAGTAGGAGTGAGAAAAACATCACGGGGTGGTGCGCATTGTATGGGTGTGTGTTACATTACATTCACTAGTAGGGGTGAGAAAAACATCACGGGGTGGTGTGAATCGGAAGATCTGAATTAGGATAGGCAGTGAGTGGCAATGTAAGATGGAGATAAGCACCGCGGGGTGGTCAGCATGCGGATGTCAGGGAACATGCAGTGGCAATGTAGGATAGGTTTCTGAAAAACATCGCGGGGTGGTGCGCATTTTATGGGTGTGTGTCACATTACTTTAACTAGTAGGAGTGAGAAATACATCACGGGGTGGTGCGCATTGTATGGGTGTGTGTTACATTACATTCACTACTAGGAGTGAGAAAAATATCACGGGGTGGTGTGAATCGGGGGGTCTGAATTGGGATAGGTAGTGAGTGGCAATGTACGATGGAGAAAAGCACCGTGGGGTGGTCAGCATGGGGAGCTCAGGGAACATGCAGTGGCAATGTAGGATAGGTTTCTGAAAAACATCACGGGGTGGTGCGCATTGCATGGGTGTGTGTTACATTACATTCACTAGTAGGAGTGAGAAAAACATCACGGGTTTGTGTGAATCGGAGGGTCTGAATTAGGATAGGCAGTGAGTGGCAATGTAGCATGAAGAAAAGCCCCGCGGGGTGGTCAGCATGTAGAGGTCAGGGAACATGCACTGACAATGTAGGATAGGTTTCTGAAAAACATCGCGGGGTGGTGCGCATTGTATGGGTGTGTGTTACATTACATTCACTAGTAGGAGTGAGAAAAATATCACGGGGTGGTGTGAATCGGAGGGTCTGAATTAGGATAGGCAGTGAGTTGCAATATCGGATGGAGAAAAGCACCGCGGGGTGGTCCGCATGGTGAGGTCAGGGAACCTGCAGTGGCAATGTAGGATAGGTTTCTGAAAAACATCGCGGGGTGGTGCGCATTGTATGGGTGTGTGTTACATTACATTCACTAGTAGGAGTGAGAAAAACATCACGGGGTGGTGTGAATCGCAGGGTCTGAATTAAGATAGGCAGTGAGTGGCAATGTAGGATGGAGAAAAGCACCGCGGGGTGGTCAGCATGGGGAGGTCAGGGAACATGCAGTGGCAATGTAGGATAGGTTTCTGAAAAACATCGCGGGGTGGTGCGCATTGTATGGGTGTGTGTTACATTACAGTCACTAGTAGGAGGAGAAAAACATCATGGGGTGGTGCGCATTGTATGGGTGTGTGTTACATTACATTCACTAGTAGGAGTGAGAAATACATCACGGGGTGGTGCGCATTGTATGGTTGTGTGTTACATTACATTCACTAGTAATAGTGAGAAAAACATCACGGGCTGGTGTGAATCGGAGGGTCTGAATTAGGATAGGCAGTGAGTGGCAATGTAGGATGGAGAAAAGCACCGCGTGGTGTTCAGCATGGGGAATGTCAGGGAACATGCAGTGGCCATGTAGGATAGGTTTCTGAAAAACATCGCGGGGTGGTGCGCATTGTATTTGTGTATGTTAGATTACATTCACTAGTAGGAGTAAGAAAAACATCATGGGGTGGTGCGCATTGTATGGGTGTGTGTTACATTACATTAACTAGTAGGAGTGAGAAAAATATCACGGGGTGGTGTGAATCGGAGGGTCTGAATTAGGATAGGCAGTGAGTGGCAATTTAGGATGGAGAAAAGCACCGCGGGGTGGTCAGCATGGGGAGGTCAGGGAACGTGCACTGGCAATGTAGGATAGGTTTTTGAAAAACATCGAGGGGTGGTGCGCATTGCATGGGTGTGTGTTACATTACAATCACTAGTACGAGTGAGAAAATCATCACGGGGTGGTGCGCATTGTATGGGTGTGTGTTACAGTACATTCACTAGGAGGAGTGAGAAAAACATCATGGGGAAGTGTGAATCGGAGGGTCTGAATTAGGATAGGCAGTGAGTGTCAATGTAGGATGAAGAAAAGCACCGCGGGGTGGTCAGCATGGGTAGGTCAGGGAACATGGAGTGGCAATGTAGGATAGGTTTCTGAAAAACATCGCAGGGTGGTGCGCATTGTATGGGTGTGTGTTACATTACATTCACTAGTAGGAGTGAGAAAAACATCACTGGGTGGTGTGAATCGGAGGGCCTGAATTAGGATAGGCAGTGAGTGGCAATGTAGGATGGAGAAAAGCACTGCGGGGTGGTCAGCATGGGGAGGTCAGGGAACATGCAGTGGCAATGTAGGATAGGTTTCTGAAAAACATCGGGGGGTGGTGCGCATTGTATGGGTGTGTGTTACATTACATTCACTAGTAGGAGTGAGAAAAACATCACGGGGTGGTGCGCATTGTATGGGTGTGTGTTACATTACATTCACTAGTAGGAGTGAGAAAAAAATCACGGGGTGGTGTGAATTGGAGGGTCTGAATTAGGATAGGCAGTGCGTGGCAATGTAGGATGGAGAAAAGCACCGCGGGGTGGTCAGCATGGGGAGGTCAGGGAACGTGCAGTGGCAATGTAGGATAGGTTTCTGAAAAACATCGCGGGGTGGTGCGCATTGTATGGGTGTGTGTTACATTACATTCACTAGTAGGAGTGAGAAAAACATCACGGGGTGGGGTGAATCGCAGGGTCTGAATTAGGATAGGCAGTGAGTGGCAATGTAGGATGGAGAAAAGCACCGCGGGGTGGTCAGCATGGGGAGGTCAGGGAACATGCAGTGGCCAGGTAGGATAGGTTTCTGAAAAACGTCGCGGGGTGGTGCGCATTGTATGGGTGTGTGTTACATTACATTCACTAGTAGGAGTGAGAAAAACATCACGGTGTCGTGTGAATCGGAGGGTCTGAATTAGGATAGGCAGTGATTGGCAATGTAGGATGGAGAAAGCACCGCGGGGTGGTCAGCATGGGGAGGTCAGGGAACATGCAGTGGCAATGTAGGATAGGTTTCTGAAAAACATCGCGGGGTGGTGCGCATTGTATGGGTGTGTGTTACATTACATTCACTAGTAGGAGTGAGAAAAACATAACGGGGTGGTGCGCATTGTATGGGTTTGTGTTACATTACATTAACTAGGAGGAGTGAGAAAAATATCACGGGGTGGTGTGAATTGGAGGGTCTGAATTAGGATAGGCAGTGAGTGGCAATTTAGGATGGAGAAAAGCACCGCGGGGTGGTCAGCATGGGGAGGTCAGGGAACGTGCAGTGGCAATGTAGGATAGGTTTCTGAAAAACATCGCGGGGTGGTGCGCATTGTATGGGTGTGTGTTACATTACATTCACTAGTAGGAGTGAGAAAAACATCACGGGGTGGTGTGAATCGCAGGGTCTGAATTAGGATAGGCAGTGAGTGGCAATGTAGGATGGAGAAAAGCACCGCGGGGTGGTCAGCATGGGGAGGTCAGGGAACATGCAGTGGCAATGTTGGATAGGTTTCTGAAAAACATCGCTGGGTGGTGCGCATTGTATGGGTGTGTGTTACATTACATTCACTAGTAGGAGTGAGAAAAACCTCACGGGGTGGTGCGCATTTTATGGGTGTGTGTTACATTACATTCACTAGTAGGAGTGAGAAAAACATCACAGGGTGGTGTGAATCGGAGTGTCTGAATTAGGATAGGCAGTGAGTGGCAATGTAAGATGGAGAAAAGCACCGCGGTGTGGTCAGCATGGGGAGGTCAGGGAACATGCAGTGGCAATGTAGGATAGGTTTCTGAAAAACATAACGGGGTGGTGCGCATTGTATGGGTTTGTGTTACATTACATTAACTAGTAGGAGTGAGAAAAATATCACGGGGTGGTGTGAATCGGAGGGTCTGAATTAGGATAGGCAGTGAGTGGCAATTTAGAATGGAGAAAATCACCGCGGGCTGGTCAGCATGGGGAGGTCAGGGAACGTGCACTGGCAATGTAGGATAGGTTTTTGAAAAACATCGAGGGGTGGTGCGCATTGCATGGGTGTGTGTTACATTACATTCACTAGTAGGAGTGAGAAAAACATCACGGGGTGGTGCGCATTGTATGGGTGTGTGTTACAGTACATTCACTAGGAGGAGTGAGAAAAACATCATGGGGACGTGTGAATCGGAGGGTCTGAATTAGGTTAGGCAGTGAGTGTCAATGTAGGATGAAGAAAAGCACCGCGGGGTGGTCAGCATGGGGAGGTCAGGGAACATGGAGTGGCAATGTAGGATAGGTTTCTGAAAAACATCGCGGGGTGGTGCGCATTGTATGGGTGTGTGTTACATTACATTCACTAGTAGGAGTGAGAAAAACATCACTGGTTGGTGTGAATCGGAGGGTCTGAATTAGGATAGGCAGTGAGTGGCAATGTAGGATGGAGAAAAGCACCGCGGGGTGGTCAGCATGGGGAGGTCAGGGAACATGCAGTGGCAATGTAGGATAGGTTTCTGAAAAACATCGCGGGGTGGTGCACATTGTATGGGTGTGTGTTACATTACATTCACTAGTAGGAGTGAGAAAAACATCACGGGGTGGTGCACATTGTATGGGTGTGTGTTACATTACATTCACTAGTAGGAGTGAGAAAAACATCACGGGGTGGTGCGCATTGTATGGGTGTGTGTTACATTACATTCACTAGTAGCAGTGAGAAAATCATCACGTGGTGGTGTGAATCGGAGGGTCTGAATTAGGACAGGCAGTGAGTGGCAATTTAGGATGGAGAAAAGCACCGCGGGGTGGTAAGCATGGGGAGGTCAGGGAACGTGCAGTGGCAATGTAGGATAGGTTTTTGAAAACATCGCAGGGTGGTGCGCATTGCATGGGTGTGTGTTACATTACACTCACTAGTAGGAGTGAGAAAAACATCACGGGGTGGTGCGCATTGTATGGGTGTGTGTTACATTACATTCACTAGTAGGAGTGAGAAAAACATCACGGGGTGGTGTGAATCGGAGGGTCTGAATTAGGATACAGAGTGAGTGGCAATGTAGGATGGGGAAAAGCACCGCGGGGTGGTCAGCATGGGGAGGCCAGGGAACATGCAGTGGCAATGTAGGATAGATTTCTGAAAAACATCACGGGGTGGTTCGCATTGTATGGGTGTGTGTTACATTACATTCACTAGTAGGAGTGAGAAAAACATCACGGGGAAGTGTGAATCGGATGGTATGAATTAGGATAGGCAGTGAGTGTCAATGTAGGATGAAGAAAAGCACCGCGGGGTGGTCAGCATGGGGAGATCAGGGAACATGCAGTGGCAATGTAGGATAGTTTTCTGAAAAACATCGCGGGGTGGTGCGCATTGTATGGGTGTGTGTTACATTACATTCTCTAGTAGGAGTGAGAAAAACTTCGCGGGTTGGTGTGAATCGGAGTGTCTGAATTAGGATAGGCAGTGAGTGGCAATGTAGGATGGAGAAAAGCACCGCGGAGTGGTCAGCATGGGGAGGTCAGGGAACATGCAGTGGCAATGTAGGATAGTTTTCTGAAAAACATCGCGGGGTGGTGCGCATTGTATGGGTGTGTGTTACATTACATTCACTAGCAGGAGTGAGAAAAACATCACGGGGTGGTGTGAATCGGAGGGTCTGAATTAGGATAGGCAATGAGTGGCAATGTAGGATGGAGAAAAGCACCGCGGGGTGGTCAGCATGGGGAGGTCAGGGAACATGCAGTGGCCATGTAGGATAGGTTTCTGAAAAACTTCGCGGGGTGGTGCGCATTGTATGGGTGTGTGTTGCATTACATTCACTAGTAGGAGTGAGAAAAACATCACGGGGTCGTGTGAATCGGAGGGTCTGAATTAGGATAGGCAGTGAGTGGCAATGTAGGATGGAGAAAAGCAGCGCGGTGTAGTCAGCATGGGGAGGTCAGGGAACATGCAGTGGCCATGTAGGATAGGTTTTTGAAAAACATCGCGGGGTGGTGCGCATTGTATGGGTGTGTGTTACATTACATTCACTAGTAGGAGTGAGAAAAACATCACGGGTTTGTGTGAATCGGAGGGTCTGAATTAGGATAGGCAGTGAGTGGCAATGTAGCATGAAGAAAAGTACCGCGGGGTGGTCAGCATGTGGAGGTCAGGGAACATGCACTGACAATGTAGGATAGATTTCTGAAAAACATCGCGGGGTGGTGCGCATTGTATGGGTGTGTGTTACATTACATTCACTAGTAGGAGTGAGAAAAACATCACGGGGAAGTGTGAATCGGAGGCTCTGAATTAGGATAGGCAATGAGTGTCAATTTAGGATGAAGAAAAGCACCGCGGCGTGGTCAGCATGGGGAGGTCAGGGAACATGGAGTGGCAATGAAGGATAGGTTTCTGAAAAACATCGCGGGGTGGTGCGCATTGTATGGGTGTGTGTTACATTACATTCACTAGTAGGAGTGAGAAAAACATCACGGGGTGGTGCGCATTGTATGGGTGTGTGTTACATTACATTCACTAGTAGGAGTGAGAAAAACATCACGGGGTGGTGTGAATCGGAGGGTCTGAATTAGGATAGGCAGTAAGTGGCAATGTAGGATGGAGAAAAGCACCGCGGGATGGTCAGCATGGGGAGGTCAGGGAACATGCAGTGGCAATGTAGGATAGGTTTCTGAAAAACATTCCGGGGTGGTGCGCATTGTATGGGTGTGTGTTACATTACATTCACTAGTAGGAGTGAGAAAAACATCACGGGGAGGTGTGAATCGGAGGGTCTGAATTAGGATAGGCAGTGAGTGGCAATGTAGGATGGAGAAAAGCACCGCGGGGTGGTCAGCATGGGGAGGTCAGGGAACATTCAGTGGCCATGTAGGATAGGTTGCTGAAAAACATCGCGGGGTGGTGCGCATTTTATGGGTGTGTGTTACATTACATTCACTAGTAGGAGTGAGAAAAACATCACGGGGTCGTGTGAATCGGAGGGTCTGAATTAGGATAGGCAGTGAGTGGCAATGTAGGATGGAGAAAAGCACCGCGGGGTGGTCAGCATGGGGAGGTCAGGGAACATGCAGTGGCAATGTAGGATAGGTTTCTGAAAAATATCGCTGGGTGGAGCGCATTGTATGGGTGTGTGTTACGTTACATTCACTAGTAGGAGTGAGAAAAACATCACGGTGTGGTGTGAATCGGAGGGTCTGAATTAGGATAGGCAGTGAGTGGCAATTTAGGATGGAGAAAAGCACCGCGGGGTGGTCAGCATGGGGAGGTCAGGGAACGTGCAGTGGCAATATAGGATAGGTTTTTGAAAAACATCGCGGGGTGGTGCGCATTGCATGGGTGTGTGTTACATTACATTCACTAGTAGGAGTGAGAAAAACATCACGGGGTGGTGTGAATCGGAGCGTCTGAATTAGGATAGGCAGTGAGTGGCAATGTAGGATGGAGAAAAGCACCACGGGGTGGTCAGCATGGGGAGGTCAGGGAACATGTAGTGGACATGTAGGATAGGTTTCTGAAAAACGTCGCGGGGTGGTACGCATTGTATGGGTGTGTGTTACATTACATTCACTAGTAGGAGTGAGAAAAACATCACGGGCTCGTGTGAATCAGAGGGTCTGAATTAGGATAGGCAGTGAGTGGCAATGTAGGATGGAGAAAGCACCGCGGGGTGGTCAGCATGGGGAGGTCAGGGAACATGTAGTGGCAATGTAAGATAGGTTTCTGAAAAACATCGCGGGGTGGTGCGCATTGTATGGGTGTGTGTTACATTACATTCACTAGTAGGAGTGAGAAAAACATCACGGGGTGGTGTGAATCGGAGGGTCTGAATTAGGATAGGCAGTGATTGGCAATGTAGGATGCAGAAAAGCACCGCGGGGTGGTCAGCATGGGGAGGTAAGGAACATGCAGTGGCAATGTATGATAGGATTCTGAAAAACATCGCGGGGTGGTGCGCATTGTATGGGTGTGTGTTACATTACATTCACTAGTAGGAGTGAGAAAAACATCCCGGGGTGGTGTGAATCGGAGGGTCTGAATTAGGATAGGCAGTGAGTGGCAATGTAGGATGGAGAAAAGCACCGCGGGGTGGTCAGCATGGGGAGGTCAGGGAACATGCAGTGACCATGTAGGATAGGTTTCCGAAAAACGTCGCGGGGTGGTGCGCATTGTATGGGTGTGTGTTACATTACATTCACTAGTAGGAGTGAGAAAAACATCACGGTGTTGTGTGAATCGGAGTGTCTGAATTAGGATAGGCAGTGATTGGCAATGTAGGATGGAGAAAGCACCGAGGGGTGGTCAGCATGGGGAGGTCAGGGAACATGCAGTGGCAATGTAGGATAGGTTTCTGAAAAACATCGCGGGGTGGTGCGCATTGTATGGGTTTGTGTTACATTACATTCACTAATAGGAGTGAGAAAAACATCACGGGCTGGTGTGAATCGGAGGGTCTGAATTAGGATAGGCAGTGAGTGGCAATGTAGGATGGAGAAAAGCACCTCGGGGTGTTCAGCATGGGGAGGTTTGGGAACATGCAGTGGCCATATAGGATAGGTTTCTGAAAAACATCGCGGGGTGGTGCGCATTGTATGGGTGTGTGTTACATTACATTCACTAGTAGGAGTGAGAAAAACATCACGGGGTGGTGCGCATTGTATGGGTTTGTGTTACATTACATTAACTAGGAGGAGTGAGAAAAATATCACGGGGTGGTGTGAATCGGAGGGTCTGAATTAGGATAGGCAGTGAGTGGCAATGTAGGATGGAGAAAAGCACCACGGGGTGGTAAGCATGGGGAGGTCAGGGAACGTGCAGTGGCAATGTAGGATAGGTTTTTGAAAACATCGCAGCGTGGTGCGCATTGCATGGGTGTGTGTTACATTACATTCACTAGTAGGAGTGAGAAAAACATCACGGGGTGGTGCGCATTGTATGGGTGTGTGTTACATTACATTCACTAGTAGGAGTGAGAAAAACATCACGGGGTGGTGTGAATCGGAGGGTCTGAATTAGGATACGCAGTGAGTGGCAATGTAGGATGGGGAAAAGCACCGCGGGGTGGTCAGCATGGGGAGGCCAGGGAACATGCAGTGGCAATGTAGGATAGATTTCTGAAAAACATCACGGGGTGGTGCGCATTGTATGGGTGTGTGTTACATTACATTCACTAGTAGGAGTGAGAAAAACATCACGGGGAAGTGTGAATCGGAGGGTATGAATTAGGATAGGCAGTGAGTGTCAATGTAGGATGAAGAAAAGCACCGCGGGGTGGTCAGCATGGGGAGATCAGGGAACATGCAGTGGCAATGTAGGATAGGTTTCTGAAAAACATCGCGGGGTGGTGCGCATTGTATGGGTGTGTGTTACATTACATTCTCTAGTAGGAGTGAGAAAAACTTCGCGGGGTGGTGTGAATCGGAGGGTCTGAATTAGGATAGGCAGTGAGTGGCAATGTAGGATGGAGAAAAGCACTGCGGAGTGGTCAGCATGGGGAGGTCAGGGAACATGCAGTGGCAATGTAGGATAGTTTTCTGAAAAACATCGCGGGGTGGTGCGCATTGTATGGGTGTGTGTTACATTACATTCACTAGCAGGAGTGAGAAAAACATCACGGGGTGGTGTGAATCGGAGGGTCTGAATTAGGATAGGCAGTGAGTGGCAATGTAGGATGGAGAAAAGCACCGCGGGGTGGTCAGCATGGGGAGGTCAGGGAACATGCCGTGGCCATGTAGGATAGGTTTCTGAAAAACGTCGCGGGGTGGTGCGCATTGTATGGGTGTGTGTTACATTACATTCACTAGTAGGAGTGAGAAAAACATCACGGGGTCGTGTGAATCGGAGGGTCTGAATTAGGATAGGCAGTGAGTGGCAATGTAGGATGGAGAAAAGCAGCGCGGTGTAGTCAGCATGGGGAGGTCAGGGAACATGCAGTGGCCATGTAGGATAGGTTTTTGAAAAACATCGCGGGGTGGTGCGCATTGTATGGGTGTGGGTTACATTACATTCACTAGTAGGAGTGACAAAAACATCACGGGTTTGTGTGAATCGGAGGGTCTGAATTAGGATAGGCAGTGAGTGGCAATGTAGCATGAAGAAAAGTACCGCGGGGTGGTCAGCATGTGGAGGTCAGGGAACATGCACTGACAATGTAGGATAGATTTCTGAAAAATATCGCGGGGTGGTGCGCATTGTATGGGTGTGTGTTACATTACATTCACTAGTAGGAGTGAGAAAAACAGCACGGGGAAGCGTGAATCGGAGGGTCTGAATTAGGATAGGCAGTGAGTGTCAATGTAGGATGAAGAAAAGCATCGCGGGGTGGTCAGCATGGGGAGATCAGGGAACATGCAGTGGCAATGTAGGATAGGTTTCTGAAAAACATCGCGGGGTGGTGCGCATTGTATGGGTGTGTGTTACATTACATTTTGTAGTAGGAGTGAGAAAAACTTCGCGGGGTTGTGTGAATCGGAGGGTCCGAATTAGGATAGGCAGTGAGTGCCAATGCAGAATGGAGAAAAGCACCGCGGGGTGGTCAGCATGGGGAGGTCAGGGAACATGCAGTGGCAATGTATGATAGATTTCTGAAAAACATCGCGGGGTGGTGCGCATTGTATGGGTGTGTGTTACATTACATTCACTAGTAGGAGTGAGAAAAACATCACGGGGTGGTGTGAATCGGAGAGTCTGAATTAGGATAGGCAGTGAGTTGCAATGTAGGATGGAGAAAAGCACCGCGGGGTGGTCAGCATGGGGAGGTCAGGGAACATGTAGTGGCCATGTAGGATAGGTTTCTGAAAAACGTCGCGGGGTGGTACGCATTGTATGGGTGTGTGTTACATTACATTCACTAGTAGGAGTGAGAAAAACATCACGGGGTCGTGTGAATCGGAGGGTCTGAATTAGGATAGGCAGTGAGTGGCAATGTAGGATGGAGAAAGCACCGCGGGGTGGTCCACATGGTGAGGTCAGGGAACATGCAGTGGCAATGTAGGATAGGTTTCTGAAAAACATCGCGGGGTGGTGCGCATTGTATGGGTGTGTGTTACAGTACATTCACTAGTAGGAGTGAGAAAAACATCACGGGGAAGTGTGAATCGGAGGGTCTGAATTAGGATAGGCAATGAGTGTCAATGTAGGATGAAGAAAAGCACCGCGGGGTGGTCAGCATGGGGAGGTCAGGGAACATGGAGTGGCAATGAAGGATAGGTTTCTGAAAAACATCGCGGGGTGGTGCGCATTGTATGGGTGTGTGTTACATTACATTCACTAGTAGGAGTGAGAAAAACATCACGGGGTGGTGCGCATTGTATGGGTGTGTGTTACATTACATTCACTAGTAGGAGTGAGAAAAACATCACGGGGTGGTGTGAATCGGAGGGTCTGAATTAGGATAGGCAGTGCGTGGCAATGTAGGATGGAGAAAAGCACCGCGGGGTGGTCAGCATGGGGAGGTCAGGGAACATGCAGTGGCAATGTAGGATAGGTTTCTGAAAAACATTCCGGGGTGGTGCGCATTGTATGGGTGTGTGTTACATTACATTCACTAGTAGGAGTGAGAAAAACATCACGGGGAGGTGTGAATCGGAGGGTCTGAATTAGGATAGGCAGTGAGTGGCAATGTAGGATGGAGAAAAGCACCGCGGGGTGGTCAGCATGGGGAGGTCAGGGAACATTCAGTGGCCATGTAGGATAGGTTTCTGAAAAACATCACGGGGTGGTGCGCATTTTATGGGTGTGTGTTACATTACATTTTCTAGTAGGAGTGAGAAAATCATCACGGGGTCGTGTGAATCGGAGGGTCTGAATTAGGATAGGCAGTGAGTGGCAATGTAGGATGGAGAAAAGCACCGCGGGGTGGTCAGCATGGGGAGGTCAGGGAACATGCAGTGGCAATGTAGGATAGGTTTCTGAAAAATATCGCTGGGTGGAGCGCATTGTATGGGTGTGTGTTACGTTACATTCACTAGTAGGAGTGAGAAAAACATCACGGTGTGGTGTGAATCGGAGGGTCTGAATTAGGATAGGCAGTGAGTGGCAATTTAGGATGGAGGAAAGCACCGCGGGGTGGTCAGCATGGGGAGGTCAGGGAACGTGCAGTGGCAATATAGGATAGGTTTTTGAAAAACATCGCGGGGTGGTGCGCATTGCATGGGTGTGTGTTACATTACATTCACTAGTAGGAGTGAGAAAAACATCACGGGGTGGTGTGAATCGGAGGGTCTGAATTAGGATAGGCAATGAGTGGCAATGTAGGATGGAGAAAAGCACCACGGGGTGGTCAGAATGGGGAGGTCAGGGAACATGTAGTGGCCATGTAGGATAGGTTTCTGAAAAACGAAGCGGGGTGGTACGCATTGTATGGGTGTGTGTTACATTACATTCACTAGTAGGAGTGAGAAAAACATCACGGGGTCGTGTGAATCGGAGGGTCTGAATTAGGATAGGCAGTGAGTGGCAATGTAGGATGGAGAAAGCACCGCGGGGTGGTCCACATGGTGAGGTCAGGGAACATGCAGTGGCAATGTAGGATAGGTTTCTGAAAAACATCGCGGGGTGGTGCGCATTGTATGGGTGTGTGTTACAGTACATTCACTAGTAGGAGTGAGAAAAACATCACGGGGAAGTGTGAATCGGAGGGTCTGAATTAGGATAGGCAATGAGTGTCAATGTAGGATGAAGAAAAGCACCGCGGGGTGGTCAGCATGGGGAGGTCAGGGAACATGGAGTGGCAATGAAGGATAGGTTTCTGAAAAACATCGCGGGGTGGTGCGCATTGTATGGGTGTGTGTTACATTACATTCACTAGTAGGAGTGAGAAAAACATCACGGGGTGGTGCGCATTGTATGGGTGTGTGTTACATTACATTCACTAGTAGGAGTGAGAAAAACATCACGGGGTGGTGTGAATCGGAGGGTCTGAATTAGGATAGGCAGTGCGTGGCAATGTAGGATGGAGAAAAGCACCGCGGGGTGGTCAGCATGGGGAGGTCAGGGAACATGCAGTGGCAATGTAGGATAGGTTTCTGAAAAACATTCCGGGGTGGTGCGCATTGTATGGGTGTGTGTTACATTACATTCACTAGTAGGAGTGAGAAAAACATCACGGGGAGGTGTGAATCGGAGGGTCTGAATTAGGATAGGCAGTGAGTGGCAATGTAGGATGGAGAAAAGCACCGCGGGGTGGTCAGCATGGGGAGGTCAGGGAACATTCAGTGGCCATGTAGGATAGGTTTCTGAAAAACATCGCGGGGTGGTGCGCATTTTATGGGTGTGTGTTACATTACATTTTCTAGTAGGAGTGAGAAAATCATCACGGGGTCGTGTGAATCGGAGGGTCTGAATTAGGATAGGCAGTGAGTGGCAATGTAGGATGGAGAAAAGCACCACGGGGTGGTCAGAATGGGGAGGTCAGTCAACATGCAGTGGCAATGTAGGATAGGTTTCTGAAAAATATCGCTGGGTGGAGCGCATTGTATGGGTGTGTGTTACGTTACATTCACTAGTAGGAGTGAGAAAAACATCACGGTGTGGTGTGAATCGGAGGGTCTGAATTAGGATAGGCAGTGAGTGGCAATTTAGGATGGAGAAAAGCACCGCGGGGTGGTCAGCATGGGGAGGTCAGGGAACGTGCAGTGGCAATATAGGATAGGTTTTTGAAAAACATCGCGGGGTGGTGCGCATTGCATGGGTGTGTGTTACATTACATTCACTAGTAGGAGTGAGAAAAACATCACGGGGTGGTGTGAATCGGAGGGTCTGAATTAGGATAGGCAATGAGTGGCAATGTAGGATGGAGAAAAGCACCACGGGGTGGTCAGAATGGGGAGGTCAGGGAACATGTAGTGGCCATGTAGGATAGGTTTCTGAAAAACGAAGCGGGGTGGTACGCATTGTATGGGTGTGTGTTACATTACATTCACTAGTAGGAGGGAGAAAAAAATCACGGGCTCGTGTGAATCAGAGGGTCTGCATTAGGATAGGCAGTGAGTGGCAATGTAGGATGGAGAAAGCACCGCGGGGTGGTCAGCATGGGGAGGTCAGGGAACATGTAGTGGCAATGTAAGATAGGTTTCTGAAAAACATCGCGGGGTGGTGCGCATTGTATGGGTGTGTGTTACATTACATTCACTAGTAGGAGTGAGAAAAACATCACGGGGTGGTGTGAATCGGAGGGTCTGAATTAGGATAGGCAGTGAGTGGCAATGTAGGATGGAGAAAAGCACCTCGGCGTGTTCAGCATGGGGAGGTCAGGGAACATGCAGTGGCCATGTAGGATAGGTTTCTGAAAAACATCGCGGGGTGCTGCGCATTGTATGGGTGTATGTTACATTACATTCACTAGTAGGAGTGAGAAAAACATCACGGGGTGGTGCGCATTGTATGGGTATGTGTTACATTACATTAACTAGGAGGAGTGAGAAAAATATCACGGGGTGGTGTGAATCGGAGGGTCTGAATTAGGATAGGCAGTGAGTGGCAATTTAGGATGGAGAAAAGCACCGCGGGGTGGTCAGCATGGGGAGGTCAGGGAACGTGCACTGGCAATGTAGGATAGGTTTTTGAAAAACATCGAGGGGTGGTGCGAATTGCATGGGTGTTGTTACATTACATTCACTAGTAGGAGTGAGAAAAACATCACGGGGTGGTGCGCATTGTATGGGTGTGTGTTACAGTACATTCACTAGGAGGAGTGAGAAAAACATCACGGGGAAGTGTGAATCGGAGGGTCTGAATTAGGATAGGCAGTGAGTGTCAATGTAGGATGAAGAAAAGCACCGCGGGGTGGTCAGCATGGGGAGGTCAGGGAACATGGAGTGGCAATGTAGGATAGGTTTCTGAAAAATATCGCGTGGTGGTGCGCATTGTATGGGTGTGTGTTACATTACATTCACTAGTAGGAGTGAGAAAAACATCACTGGGTGGTGTGAATCAGAGGGTCTGAATTAGGACAGGCAGTGAGTGGCAATGTAGGATGGAGAAAAGCACCGCGGGGTGGTCAGCATGGGGAGGTCAGGGAACATGTAGTGGCAATGTAAGATAGGTTTCTGAAAAACATCGCGGGGTGGTGCGCATTGTATGGGTGTGTGTTACATTACATTCACTAGTAGGAGTGAGAAAAACATCACGGGGTGGTGTGAATCGGAGGGTCTGAATTAGGATAGGCAGTGAGTGGCAATGTAGGATGGAGAAAAGCACCTCGGGGTGTTCAGCATGGGGAGGTCAGGGAACATGCAGTGGCCATGTAGGATAGGTTTCTGAAAAACATCGCGGGGTGCTGCGCATTGTATGGGTGTATGTTACATTACATTAACTAGTAGGAGTGAGAAAAACATCACGGGGTGGTGCGCATTGTATGGGTATGTGTTTCATTACATTAACTAGGAGGAGTGAGAAAAATATCACGGGGTGGTGTGAATCGGAGGGTCTGAATTAGGATAGGCAGTGAGTGGCAATTTAGGATGGAGAAAAGCACCGCGGGGTGGTCAGCATGGGGAGGTCAGGGAACGTGCACTGGCAATGTAGGATAGGTTTTTGAAAAACATCGAGGGGTGGTGCGAATTGCATGGGTGTTGTTACATTACATTCACTAGTAGGAGTGAGAAAAACATCACGGGGTGGTGCGCATTGTATGGGTGTGTGTTACAGTACATTCACTAGGAGGAGTGAGAAAAACATCACGGGGAAGTGTGAATCGGAGGGTCTGAATTAGGATAGGCAGTGAGTGTCAATGTAGGATGAAGAAAAGCACCGCGGGGTGGTCAGCATGGGGAGGTCAGGGAACATGGAGTGGCAATGTAGGATAGGTTTCTGAAAAATATCGCGTGGTGGTGCGCATTGTATGGGTGTGTGTTACATTACATTCACTAGTAAGAGTGAGAAAAACATCACTGGGTGGTGTGAATCAGAGGGTCTGAATTAGGACAGGCAGTGAGTGGCAATGTAGGATGGAGAAAAGCACCGCGGGGTGGTCAGCATGGGGAGGTCAGGGAACATGCAGTGGCAATGTAGGATAGGTTTCTGAAAAACATCGCGGGGTGGTGCGCATTGTATGGGTGTGTGTTACATTACATTCACTAGTAGGAGTGAGAAAAACATCACGGGGTGGTGCGCATTGTATGGGTGTGTGTTACATTACATTCACTAGTAGGAGTGAGAAAAACATCACGGGGTGGTGTGAATCGGAGGGTTTGAAATAGGATAGGCAGTGAGTGGCAATGTAGGATGGAGAAAAGCACTGCGGTGTGGTCAGCATGGGGAGGTCAGGGAACATGCAGTGGCCATGTAGGATAGGTTTTTGAAAAACATCGCGGGGTGGTGCGCATTGTATGGGTGTGTGTTACATTACATTCACTAGTAGGAGTGAGAAAAACATCACGGGGTGGTGCGCATTGTATGGGTGTGTGTTACATTACATTCACTAGTAGGAGTGAGAAAAATATCACGGGGTGGTGTGAATCGGAGGGTCTGAATTAGGATAGGCAGTGAGTGGCATTGTAGGATGGAGAAAAGCAAAGCGGGGTGGTCAGCATGGGGAAGTCAGGGAACATGCAGTGGCCATGTAGGTTAGGTTTCTGAAAAACATCGCGGGGTGGTGCGCATTGTATGGGTGTGTGTTACATTACATTCACTAGTAGGAATGAGAAAAACATCACGGGGTGGTGCGCATTGTATGGGTGTGTGTTACATTACATTCACTAGTAGGGGTGAGAAAAACATCACGGGGTGGTGTGAATCGGAAGGTCTGAATTAGGATAGGCAGTGAGTGGCAATGTAGGATGGAGAAAAGCTCCGCGGGGTGGTCAGCATGGGGATGTCAGGGAACATGCAGTGGCAATGTAGGATAGGTTTCTGAAAAACATCGCGGGGTGGTGCGCATTGTATGGGTGTGTGTCACATTACATTCACTAGTAGGAGTGAGAAATACATCACGGGGTGGTGCGCATTGTATGGGTGTGTGTTACATTACATTTTGTAGTAGTAGTGAGAAAAATTTCTAGAGGTTGTGTGAATCGGAGGGTCTGAATTAGGATAGGCAGTGAGTGGCAATGAGGGATGGAGAAAAGCACCACGGGGTGGTCAGCATGGGGAGGTCAGGGAACATGCAGTGGCAATGTATGATAGGTTTCTGAAAAACATCGCGGGGTGGTGCGCATTGAATGGGTGTGTGTTACATTACATTCACTAGTAGGAGTGAGAAAAACATCACGGGGTGGTGTGAATCGGAGGGTCTGAATTAGGATAGGCAGTGAGTGGCAATGTAGGATGGAGAAAAGCACCGCGGGGTGGTCAGCATGGGGAGGTCAGGGAACATGTAGTGGCCATGTAGGATAGGTTTCTGAAAAACGTCGCGGGGTGGTACGCATTGTATGGGTGTGTGTTACATTACATTCACTAGTAGGAGTGAGAAAAACATCACGGGCTCGTGTGAATCGGAGGGTCTGAATTAGGATAGGCAGTGAGTGGCAATGTAGGATGGAGAAAGCACCGCGGGGTGGTCCACATGGTGAGGTCAGGGAACATGCAGTGGCAATGTAGGATAGGTTTCTGAAAAACATCGCAGGGTGGTGCGCATTGTATGGGTGTGTGTTGCAGTACATTCACTAGTAGGAGTGAGAAAAACATCACGGGGAAGTGTGAATCGGAGGGTCTGAATTAGGATAGGCAGTGAGTGTCAATGTAGGATGAAGAAAAGCACCGCGGGGTGGTCAGCATGGGGAGGTCAGGGAACATGGAGTGGCAATGAAGGATAGGTTTCTGAAAAACATCTCGGGGTGGGGCGCATTGTATGGGTGTGTGTTACATTACATTCACTAGTAGGAGTGAGAAAAACATCTCTGGGTGGTGTGAATCGGAGGGTCTGAATTAGGATAGGCAGTGAGTGGCAATGTAGGATGGAGAAAAGCATCGCGGAGTGGTCAGCATGGGGAGGTCAGGGAACATGCAGTGGCAATGTAGGATAGGTTTCTGAAAAACATCGCGGGGTGGTGCGCATTGTATGGGTGTGTGTTACATTACATTCACTAGTAGGAGTGAGAAAAACATCACGGGGTGGTGCGCATTGTATGGGTGTGTGTTACATTACATTCACTAGTAGGAGTGAGAAAAACATCACGGGGTGGTGTGAATTGGAGGGTCTGAATTAGGATAGGCAGTGCGTGGCAATGTAGGATGGAGAAAAGCACCTCGGGGTGGTCAGCATGGGGAGGTCAGGGAACATGCAGTGGCAATGTAGGATAGGTTTCTGAAAAACATTCCGGGGTGGTGCGCATTGTATGGGTGTGTGTTACATTACATTCACTAGTAGGAGTGAGAAAAACATCACGGGGAGGTGTGAATCAGAGGGTCTGAATTAGGATAGGCAGTGAGTGGCAATGTAGGATGGAGAAAAGCTCCGCGGGGTGGTCAGCATGGGGAGGTCAGGGAACATTCAGTGGCCATGTAGGATAGGTTTCTGAAAAACATCGCGGGGTGGTGCGCATTTTATGGGTGTGTGTTACATTACATTTTCTAGTAGGAGTGAGAAAAACATCACGGGGTCGTGTGAATCGGAGGGTCTGAATTAGGATAGGCAGTGAGTGGCAATTTAGGATGGAGAAAAGCACCGCGGGGTTGTCAGCATGGGGAGGTCAGGGAACGTGCAGTGGCAATGAAGGATAGGTTTTTGAAAAACATCGCGGGGTGGTGCGCATTGCATGGGTGTTGTTACATTACATTCACTAGTAGGAGTGAGAAAAACATCACGGGGTGGTGCGCATTGTATGGGTGTGTGTTACAGTACATTCACTAGGAGGAGTGAGAAAAACATCACGGGGAAGTGTGAATCGGAGGGTCTGAATTAGGATAGGCAGTGAGTGTCAATGTAGGATGAAGAAAAGCACCGCGGGGTGGTCAGCATGGGGAGGTCAGGGAACATGGAGTGGCAATGTAGGATAGGTTTCTGAAAAATATCGCGTGGTGGTGCGCATTGTATGGGTGTGTGTTACATTACATTCACTAGTAGGAGTGAGAAAAACATCACTGGGTGGTGTGAATCAGAGGGTCTGAATTAGGACAGGCAGTGAGTGGCAATGTAGGATGGAGAAAAGCACCGCGGGGTGGTCAGCATGGGGAGGTCAGGGAACATGCAGTGGCAATGTAGGATAGGTTTCTGAAAAACATCGCGGGGTGGTGCGCATTGTATGGGTGTGTGTTACATTACATTCACTAGTAGGAGTGAGAAAAACATCACGGGGTGGTGCGCATTGTATGGGTGTGTGTTACATTACATTCACTAGTAGGAGTGAGAAAAACATCACGGGGTGGTGTGAATCGGAGGGTCTGAATTAGGTTAGGCAGTGAGTGGCAATGTAGGATGGAGAAAGCACCGCGGGGTGGTCAGCATGGGGAGGTCAGGGAACATGTAGTGGCAATGTAAGATAGGTTTCTGAAAAACATCGCGGGGTGGTGCGCATTGTATGGGTGTGTGTTACATTACATTCACTAGTAGGAGTGAGAAAAACATCACGGGGTGGTGTGAATCGGAGGGTCTGAATTAGGATAGGCAGTGAGTGGCAATGTAGGATGGAGAAAAGCACCTCGGGGTGTTCAGCATGGGGAGGTCAGGGAACATGCAGTGGCCATGTAGGATAGGTTTCTGAAAAACATCGCGGGGTGCTGCGCATTGTATGGGTGTATGTTACATTACATTCACTAGTAGGAGTGAGAAAAACATCACGGGGTGGTGCGCATTGTATGGGTATGTGTTTCATTACATTAACTAGGAGGAGTGAGAAAAATATCACGGGGTGGTGTGAATCGGAGGGTCTGAATTAGGATAGGCAGTGAGTGGCAATTTAGGATGGAGAAAAGCACCGCGGGGTGGGCAGCATGGGGAGGTCAGGGAACGTGCACTGGCAATGTAGGATAGGTTTTTGAAAAACATCGAGGGGTGGTGCGAATTGCATGGGTGTTGTTACATTACATTCACTAGTAGGAGTGAGAAAAACATCACGGGGTGGTGCGCATTGTATGGGTGTGTGTTACAGTACATTCACTAGGAGGAGTGAGAAAAACATCACGGGGAAGTGTGAATCGGAGGGTCTGAATTAGGATAGGCAGTGAGTGTCAATGTAGGATGAAGAAAAGCACCGCGGGGTGGTCAGCATGGGGAGGTCAGGGAACATGGAGTGGCAATGTAGGATAGGTTTCTGAAAAATATCGCGTGGTGGTGCGCATTGTATGGGTGTGTGTTACATTACATTCACTAGTAAGAGTGAGAAAAACATCACTGGGTGGTGTGAATCAGAGGGTCTGAATTAGGACAGGCAGTGAGTGGCAATGTAGGATGGAGAAAAGCACCGCGGGGTGGTCAGCATGGGGAGGTCAGGGAACATGCAGTGGCAATGTAGGATAGGTTTCTGAAAAACATCGCGGGGTGGTGCGCATTGTATGGGTGTGTGTTACAATACATTCACTAGTAGGAGTGAGAAAAACATCACGGGGTGGTGCGCATTGTATGGGTGTGTGTTACATTACATTCACTAGTAGGAGTGAGAAAAACATCACGGGGTGGTGTGAATCGGAGGGTTTGAAATAGGATAGGCAGTGAGTGGCAATGTAGGATGGAGAAAAGCACTGCGGTGTGGTCAGCATGGGGAGGTCAGGGAACATGCAGTGGCCATGTAGGATAGGTTTTTGAAAAACATCGCGGGGTGGTGCGCATTGTATGGGTGTGTGTTACATTACATTCACTAGTAGGAGTGAGAAAAACATCACGGGGTGGTGCGCATTGTATGGGTGTGTGTTACATTACATTCACTAGTAGGAGTGAGAAAAATATCACGGGGTGGTGTGAATCGGAGGGTCTGAATTAGGATAGGCAGTGAGTGGCATTGTAGGATGGAGAAAAGCAAAGCGGGGTGGTCAGCATGGGGAAGTCAGGGAACATGCAGTGGCCATGTAGGTTAGGTTTCTGAAAAACATCGCGGGGTGGTGCGCATTGTATGGGTGTGTGTTACATTACATTCACTAGTAGGAATGAGAAAAACATCACGGGGTGGTGCGCATTGTATGGGTGTGTGTTACATTACATTCACTAGTAGGGGTGAGAAAAACATCACGGGGTGGTGTGAATCAGAAGGTCTGAATTAGGATAGGCAGTGAGTGGCAATGTAGGATGGAGAAAAGCTCCGCGGGGTGGTCAGCATGGGGATGTCAGGGAACATGCAGTGGCAATGTAGGATAGGTTTCTGAAAAACATCGCGGGGTGGTGCGCATTGTATGGGTGTGTGTCACATTACATTCACTAGTAGGAGTGAGAAATACATCACGGGGTGGTGCGCATTGTATGGGTGTGTGTTACATTACATTTTGTAGTAGTAGTGAGAAAAATTTCTAGAGGTTGTGTGAATCGGAGGGTCTGAATTAGGATAGGCAGTGAGTGGCAATGAGGGATGGAGAAAAGCACCACGGGGTGGTCAGCATGGGGAGGTCAGGGAACATGCAGTGGCAATGTATGATAGGTTTCTGAAAAACATCGCGGGGTGGTGCGCATTGAATGGGTGTGTGTTACATTACATTCACTAGTAGGAGTGAGAAAAACATCACGGGGTGGTGTGAATCGGAGGGTCTGAATTAGGATAGGCAGTGAGTGGCAATGTAGGATGGAGAAAAGCACCGCGGGGTGGTCAGCATGGGGAGGTCAGGGAACATGTAGTGGCCATGTAGGATAGGTTTCTGAAAAACGTCGCGGGGTGGTACGCATTGTATGGGTGTGTGTTACATTACATTCACTAGTAGGAGTGAGAAAAACATCACGGGCTCGTGTGAATCGGAGGGTCTGAATTAGGATAGGCAGTGAGTGGCAATGTAGGATGGAGAAAGCACCGCGGGGTGGTCCACATGGTGAGGTCAGGGAACATGCAGTGGCAATGTAGGATAGGTTTCTGAAAAACATCGCAGGGTGGTGCGCATTGTATGGGTGTGTGTTGCAGTACATTCACTAGTAGGAGTGAGAAAAACATCACGGGGAAGTGTGAATCGGAGGGTCTGAATTAGGATAGGCAGTGAGTGTCAATGTAGGATGAAGAAAAGCACCGCGGGGTGGTCAGCATGGGGAGGTCAGGGAACATGGAGTGGCAATGAAGGATAGGTTTCTGAAAAACATCTCGGGGTGGGGCGCATTGTATGGGTGTGTGTTACATTACATTCACTAGTAGGAGTGAGAAAAACATCTCTGGGTGGTGTGAATCGGAGGGTCTGAATTAGGATAGGCAGTGAGTGGCAATGTAGGATGGAGAAAAGCATCGCGGAGTGGTCAGCATGGGGAGGTCAGGGAACATGCAGTGGCAATGTAGGATAGGTTTCTGAAAAACATCGCGGGGTGGTGCGCATTGTATGGGTGTGTGTTACATTACATTCACTAGTAGGAGTGAGAAAAACATCACGGGGTGGTGCGCATTGTATGGGTGTGTGTTACATTACATTCACTAGTAGGAGTGAGAAAAACATCACGGGGTGGTGTGAATTGGAGGGTCTGAATTAGGATAGGCAGTGCGTGGCAATGTAGGATGGAGAAAAGCACCTCGGGGTGGTCAGCATGGGGAGGTCAGGGAACATGCAGTGGCAATGTAGGATAGGTTTCTGAAAAACATTCCGGGGTGGTGCGCATTGTATGGGTGTGTGTTACATTACATTCACTAGTAGGAGTGAGAAAAACATCACGGGGAGGTGTGAATCAGAGGGTCTGAATTAGGATAGGCAGTGAGTGGCAATGTAGGATGGAGAAAAGCTCCGCGGGGTGTTCAGCATGGGGAGGTCAGGGAACATTCAGTGGCCATGTAGGATAGGTTTCTGAAAAACATCGCGGGGTGGTGCGCATTTTATGGGTGTGTGTTACATTACATTTTCTAGTAGGAGTGAGAAAAACATCACGGGGTCGTGTGAATCGGAGGGTCTGAATTAGGATAGGCAGTGAGTGGCAATTTAGGATGGAGAAAAGCACCGCGGGGTTGTCAGCATGGGGAGGTCAGGGAACGTGCAGTGGCAATGAAGGATAGGTTTTTGAAAAACATCGCGGGGTGGTGCGCATTGCATGGGTGTGTGTTACATTACATTCACTAGTAGGAGTGAGAAAAACATCACGGGGTGGTGTGAATCGGAGGGTCTGAATTAGGATAGGCAGTGAGTGGCAATGTAGGATGGAGAAAAGCACCGCGGGGTGGTCAGCATGGGGAGGCCATGGAACATGCAGTGGCAATGTAGGATAGTTTTCTGAAAAATATCACGATGTGGTGCGCATTGTATGGGTGTGTGTTACATTACATTCACTAGTAGGAGTGAGAAAAACATCGCGGGGTGGTGCGCATTGCATGGGTGTGTGTTACATTACATTCACTAGTAGGAGTGAGAAAAACATCACGGGGTGGTGTGCATTGTATAGGTGTGTGTTACATTACATTCACTAGTAGGAGTGAGAAAAACATCACGGGGAAGCGTGAATCGGAGGGTCTGAATTAGGATAGGCAGTGAGTGTCAATGTAGGATGGAGAAAAGCACCGCGGAGTGGTCAGCATGGGGAGGTCAGGGAACATGCAGTGGCAATGTATGATAGGTTTCTGAAAAACATCGCGGGGTGGTGCGCATTGTATGGGTGTGTGTTACATTACATTCAGTAGTAGGAGTGAGAAAAACATCACGGGGTGGTGTTAATCGGAGGGTCTGAGTTAGGATAGGCAGTGAGTGGCAATGTAGGATGGAGAAAAGCACCACGGGGTGGTCAGCATGGGGAGGTCAGGGAACATGTAGTGGCCATGTAGGATAGGTTTCTGAAAAAAGTCGCGGGGTGGTACGCATTGTATGGGTGTGTGTTACATTACATTCACTAGTAGGAGTGAGAAAAACATCACGAGCTCGTGTGAATCGGAGGGTCTGAATTAGGATAGGCAGTGAGTGGCAATGTAGGATGGAGAAAGCACCGCGGGGTGGTCA
Organism: Cavia porcellus; assembly: GCF_034190915.1. Lineage (NCBI taxonomy): Eukaryota > Metazoa > Chordata > Mammalia > Rodentia > Caviidae > Cavia > Cavia porcellus. The sequence goes on from NW_026947569.1 coordinate 761,972, forward strand.
GCATGGGGAGGTCAGGGAACATGTAGTGGCAATGTAAGATAGGTTTCTGAAAAACATCGCGGGGTGGTGCGCATTGTATGGGTGTGTGTTACATTACATTCACTAGTAGGAGTGAGAAAAACATCACGGGGTGGTGTGAATCGGAGGGTCTGAATTAGGATAGGCAGTGAGTGGCAATGTAGGATGGAGAAAAGCACCTCGGGGTGCTCAGCATGGGGAGGTCAGGGAACATGCAGTGGCCATGTAGGACAGGTTTCTGAAAAACATCGCGGGGTGCTGCGCATTGTATGGGTGTATGTTACATTACATTCACTAGTAGGAGTGAGAAAAACATCACGGGGTGGTGCGCATTGTATGGGTATGTGTTACATTACATTAACTAGGAGGAGTGAGAAAAATATCACGGGGTGGTGTGAATCGGAGGGTCTGAATTAGGATAGGCAGTGAGTGGCAATTTAGGATGGAGAAAAGCACCGCGGGGTGGTCAGCTTGGGGAGGTCAGGGAACGTGCATGGCAATGTAGGATAGGTTTTTGAAAAACATCGAGGGGTGGTGCGAATTGCATGGGTGTTGTTACATTACATTCACTAGTAGGAGTGAGAAAAACATCACGGGGTGGTGCGCATTGTATGGGTGTGTGTGACAGTACATTCACTAGGAGGAGTGAGAAAAACATCACGGGGAAGTGTGAATCGGAGGGTCTGAATTAGGATAGGCAGTGAGTGTCAATGTAGGATGAAGAAAAGCACCGCGGGGTGGTCAGCATGGGGAGGTCAGGGAACATGGAGTGGCAATGTAGGATAGGTTTCTGAAAAACATCGCGGGGTGGTGCGCATTGTATGGGTGTGTGTTACATTACATTCACAGGTAGGAGTGAGAAAAACATCACTGGGTGGTGTGAATCAGAGGGTCTGAATTAGGATAGGCAGTGAGTGGCAATGTAGGATGGAGAAAAGCACCGCGGGGTGGTCAGCATGGGGAGGTCAGGGAACATGCAGTGGCAATGTAGGATAGGTTTCTGAAAAACATCGCGGGGTGGTGCGCATTGTATGGGTGTGTGTTACATTACATTCACTAGTAGGAGTGAGAAAAACATCACGGGGTGGTGCGCATTGTATGGGTGTGTGTTACATTACATTCACTAGTAGGAGTGAGAAATACATCACGGGGTGGTGTGAATTGGAGGGTCTGAATTAGGATAGGCAGTGCGTGGCAATGTAGGATGGAGAAAAGCACCGCGGGTGGGGTGGTCAGCATGGGGAGGTCAGGGAACATGCAGTGGCAATGTAGGATAGGTTTCTGAAAAACATCGCGGGGTGGTGCGCATTGTATGGGTGTGTGTTACATTACATTTTGTAGTAGGAGTGAGTAAAACTTCGTGGGGTTGTGTGAATCGGAGGGTCTGAATTAGGATAGGCAGTGATTGGCAATGTAGGATGGAGAAAAGCACCGCGGGGTGGTCAGCATGGGGAGGTAAGGGAACATGCAGTGGCAATGTATGATAGGTTTCTGAAAAACATCACGGGGTGGTGCGCATTGTATGGGTGTGTGTTACATTACATTCAATAGTAGGAGTGAGAAAAACATCACGGGATGGTGTGAATCGGAGGGTCTGAATTAGGATAGGCAGTGAGTGGCATTGTAGGATGGAGAAAAGCAAAGCGGGGTGGTCAGCATGGGGAAGTCAGGGAACATGCAGTGGCCATGTCGGTTAGGTTTCTGAAAAACATCGCGGGGTGGTGCGCATTGTATGGGTGTGTGTTACATTACATTCACTAGTAGGAGTGAGAAAAACATCACGGGGTGGTGCACATTGTATGGGTGTGTGTTACATTACATTCACTAGTAGGGGTGAGAAAATCATCACGGGGTGGTGTGAATCGGAAGGTCTGAATTAGGATAGGCAGTGAGTGGCAATGTAGGATGGAGAAAAGCTCCGCGGGGTGGTCAGCATGGGGATGTCAGGGAACATGCAGTGGCAATGTAGGATAGGTTTCTGAAAAACATCGCGGGGTGGTGCGCATTGTATGGGTGTGTGTCACATTACATTCACTAGTAGGAGTGAGAAATACATCACGGGGTGGTGCGCATTGTATGGGTGTGTGTTACATTACATTCACTACTAGGAGTGAGAAAAATATCACGGGGTGGTGTGAATCGGAGTGTCTGAATTGGGATAGGCAGTGTGTGGCAATGTAGGATGGAGAAAAGCACCGCGGGGTGGTCAGCATGGGGAGATCAGGGAACACGCAGTGGCAATGTAGGATATGTTTCTGAAAAACATCGCGGGGTGGTGCGCATTGTATGGGTGTGTGTTACATTACATTTTGTAGTAGGAGTGAGAAAAATTTCGCGGGGTTGTGTGAATCGGAGGGTCTGAATTAGGATAGGCAGTGAGTGGCAATGTAGGATGGAGAAAAGCACCGCGGGGTGGTCAGCATGGGGAGGTCAGGGAACATGCAGTGGCAATGTATGATAGGTTTCTGAAAAACATCGCGGGGTGGTGCTCATTGAATGGGTGTGTGTTACATTACATTCACTAGTAGGAGTGAGAAAAACATCACGGGGTGGTGTGAATCGGAGGGTCTGAATTAGGATAGGCAGTGAGTGGCAATGTAGGATGGAGAAAAGCACCACGGGGTGGTCAGCATGGAGAGGTCAGGGAACATGTAGTGGCCATGTAGGATAGGTTTCTGAAAAACGTCGTGGGGTGGTACGCATTGTATGGGTGTGTGTTACATTACATTCACTAGTAGGAGTGAGAAAAACATCACGGGGTCGTGTGAATCGGAGGGTCTGAATTAGGATAGGCAGTGAGTGGCAATGTAGGATGGAGAAAGCACCGCGGGGTGGTCCGCATGGTGAGGTCAGGGAACATGCAGTGGCAATATAGGATAGGTTTCTGAAAAACATCGCGGGGTGGTGCGCATTGTATGGGTGTGTGTTACAGTACATTCACTAGTAGGAGTGAGAAAAACATCACGGGGAAGTGTGAATCGGAGGGTCTGAATTAGGATAGGCAGTGAGTGTCAATGTAGGATGAAGAAAAGCACCGCGGGGTGGTCAGCATGGGGAGGTCAGGAACATGGATTGGCAATGAAGGATAGGTTTCTGAAAAACATCGCGGGGTGGTGTGCATTGTATGGGTGTGTGTTACATTACATTCACTAGTAGGAGTGAGAAAAACATCACTGCGTGGTGTGAATCAGAGGGTCTGAATTAGGATAGGCAGTGAGTGGCAATGTAGGATGGAGAAAAGCATCGCGGAGTGGTCAGCATGGGGAGGTCAGGGAACATGCAGTGGCAATGTAGGATAGGTTTCTGAAAAACATCGCGGGGTGGTGCGCATTGTATGGGTGTGTGTTACATTACATTCACTAGTAGGAGTGAGAAAAACATCACGGGGTGGTGCGCATTGTATGGGTGTGTGTTACATTACATTCACTAGTAGGAGTGAGAAAAACATCACGGGGTGGTGTGAATTGGAGGGTCTGAATTAGGATAGGCAGTGCGTGGCAATGTAGGATGGAGAAAAGCACCGCGGGGTGGTCAGCATGGGGAGGTCAGGGAACATGCAGTGGCAATGTAGGATAGGTTTCTGAAAAACATTCCGGGGTGGTGCGCATTGTATGGGTGTGTGTTACATTACATTCACTAGTAGGAGTGAGAAAAACATCACGGGGAGGTGTGAATCAGAGGGTCTGAATTAGGATAGGCAGTGAGTGGCAATGTAGGATGGAGAAAAGCACCGCGGGGTGGTCAGCATGGGGAGGTCAGGGAACATTCAGTGGCCATGTAGGATAGGTTTCTGAAAAACATCGCGGGGTGGTGCGCATTTTATGGGTGTGTGTTACATTACATTTTCTAGTAGGAGTGAGAAAAACATCACGGGGTCGTGTGAATCGGAGGGTCTGAATTAGGATAGGCAGTGAGTGGCAATGTAGGATGGAGAAAAGCACCGCGGGGTGGTCAGCATGGGGAGGTCAGGGAACATGCAGTGGCAATGTAGGATAGGTTTCTGAAAAATATCGCTGGGTGGTGCGCATTGTATGGGTGTGTGTTACGTTACATTCACTAGTAGGAGTGAGAAAAACATCACGGTGTGGTGTGAATCGGAGGGTCTGAATTAGGATAGGCAGTGAGTGGCAATTTAGGATGGAGCAAAGCACCGCGGGGTTGTCAGCATGGGGAGGTCAGGGAACGTGCAGTGGCAATGAAGGATAGGTTTTTGAAAAACATCGCGGGGTGGTGCGCATTGCATGGGTGTGTGTTACATTACATTCACTAGTAGGAGTGAGAAAAACATCACGGGGTGGTGCGCATTGTATGGGTGTGTGTTACATTACATTCACTAGTAGGAGTGAGAAAAACATCACGGGGTGGTGTGAATCGGAGGGTCTGAATTAGGATAGGCAGTGAGTGGCAATGTAGGATGGAGAAAAGCACCGCGGGGTGGTCAGCATGGGGAGGCCATGGAACATGCACTGGCAATGTAGGATAGTTTTCTGAAAAACATCACGATGTGGTGCGCATTGTATGGGTGTGTGTTACATTACATTCACTAGTAGGAGTGAGAAACACATCACGGGGAAGCGTGAATCGGAGGGTCTGAATTAGGATAGGCAGTGAGTGTCAATGTAGGATGAAGAAAAGCATCGCGGGGTGGTCAGCATGGCGAGATGTGGGAACATGCAGTGGCAATGTACGATAGGTTTCTGAAAAACATCGCGGGGTGGTGCGCATTGTATGGGTGTGTGTTACATTACATTTTGTAGTAGGAGTGAGAAAAACTTCGCGGGGTTGTGTGAATCGGAGGGTCTGAATTAGGATAGGCAGTGAGTGGCAATGTAGGATGGAGAAAAGCACCGCGGGGTGGTCAGCATGGGGAGGTCAGGGAACATGCAGTGGCAATGTATGATAGGTTTCTGAAAAACATCGCGGGGTGGTGCGCATTGTATGGGTGTGTGTTACATTACATTCACTAGTAGGAGTGAGAAAAACATCACGGGGTGGTGTTAATCGGAGGGTCTTAATTAGGATAGGCAGTGAGTGGCAATGTAGGATGGAGAAAAGCACCGCGGGGTGGTCAGCATGGGGAGGTCAGGGAACATGTAGTGGCCATGTAGGATAGGTTTCTGAAAAACGTCACGGGGTGGTACGCATTGTATGGGTGTGTGTTACATTACATTCACTAGTAGGAGTGAGAAAAACATCACGGGGTCGTGTGAATCGGAGGGTCTGAATTAGGATAGGCAGTGAGTGGCAATGTAGGATGGAGAAAGCACCGCGGGGTGGTCAGCATGGAGAGGACAGGGAACATGCAGTGGCAATGTAGGATAGGTTTCTGAAAAACATCGCGCGGTGGTGCGCATTGTATGGGTGTGTGTTACATTACATTCACTAGTAGGAGTGAGAAAAACATCACGGGGTGGTGTGAATCGGAGGGTCTGAATTAGGATAGGCAGTGAGTGGCAATGTAGGATGGAGAAAAGCACCTCAGGGTGTTCAGCATGGGGAAGTCAGGGAACATGCAGTGGCCATGTAGGATAGGTTTCTGAAAAACATCGCGGGGTGGTGCGCATTGCATGGGTGTGTGTTACATTACATTCACTATAAGGAGTGAGAAAAACATCACGGGGTGGTGTGAATCGGAGGGTCTGAATTAGGATAGGCAGTGAGTGGCAATTTACGATGGAGAAAAGCACCGCGGGGTGGTCAGCATGGGGAGGTCAGGGAACGTGCAGTGGCAATGTAGGATAGGTTGTTGAAAAACATCGCGGGGTGGTGCGCATTGCATGGGTGTGTGTTACATTACATTCACTAGTAGGAGTGAGAAAAACATCACGGGGTGGTGCGCATTGTATGGTTGTGTGTTACATTACATTCACTATTAGGAGTGAGAAAAACATCACGGGGAAGTGTGAATCGGAGGGTATGAATTAGGATAGGCAGTGCGTGGCAATGTAGGATGGAGAAAAGCACCGCGGGGTGGTCAGCATGGGGAGATCAGGGAACATGCAGTGGCAATGTAGGATAGGTTTCTCAAAAACATCACGGGGTGGTGCGCATTGTATGGGTGTGTGTTACATTACATTCTCTAGTAGGAGTGAGAAAAACTTCGCGGGGTGGTGTGAATCGGAGGGTCTGAATTAGGATAGGCAGTGAGTGGCAATGTAGGATGGAGAAAAGCACCGCGGAGTGGTCAGCATGGGGAGGTCAGGGAATATGCAGTGGCCATGTAGGATAGGTTTCTGAAAAACATCGCGGGGTGGTGCGCATTGTATGGGTGTGTGTTACATTACATTCACTAGTAGGAGTGAGAAAAACATCAGGGGGTGGTGTGAATTGGAGGGTCTGAATTAGGATAGGCAGTGAGTGGCAATGTAGGATGGAGAAAAGCACCGCGGGGTGGTCAGCATGGGGAGGTCAGGGAACATGCAGTGGCCATGTAGGATAGATTTCTGAAAAACGTCGCGGGGTGGTGCGCATTGTATGGGTGTGTGTTACATTACATTGACTAGTAGGAGTGAGAAAAACATCACGGGGTGGTGTGAATCGGTGGGTCTGAATTAGGATAGGCAGTGAGTGGCAATGTAGGATGGAGAAAAGCACCGCGGTGTGGTCAGCATGGGGAGGTCAGGGAACATGCACTGGCCATGTAGGATAGGTTTTTGAAAAACATCGCGGGGTGGTGCACATTGTATGGGTGTGTGTTACATTACATTCACTAGTAGGAGTGAGAAAAACATCAAAGGGTGGTGCGCATTGTATGGGTGTGTGTTACATTACATTCACTAGTAGGAGTGAGAAAAACATCACGGGGTGGTATGCATTTTATGGGTGTGTGTTACATTACATTCACTAGTAGGGGTGAGAAAAACATCACGGGGTGGTGTGAATCGGAAGGTCTGAATTAGGATAGGCAGTGAGTGGCAATGTAGGATGGAGAAAAGCCCCACGGGGTGGTCAGCATGGGGATGTCAGGGAACATGCAGTGGCAATGTAGGATAGGTTTCTGAAAAACATCGCGGGGTGGTGCGCATTGTATGGGTGTGTGTCACATTACATTCACTAGTAGGAGTGAGAAATACATCACGGGGTTGTGCGCATTGTATGGGTGTGTGTTACATTACATTCACTACTAGGAGTGAGAAAAATATCACGGGGTGGTGTGAATCGGAGTGTCTGAATTGGGATAGGCAGTGAGTGGCAATGTAGGATGGAGAAAAGCACCGCGGGGTGGTCAGCATGGGGAGGTCAGGGAACATGCAGTGGGAATGTAGGATAGGTTTCTGAAAAACATCACGGGGTGGTGCGCATTGTATGGGTGTGTGTTACATTACATTCAGTAGTAGGATTGAGAAAAACATCACGGGTTTGTGTGAATCGGAGGGTCTGAATTAGGATAGGCAGTGCGTGGCAATGTAGCATGAAGAAAAGCACCGCGGGGTGGTCCGCATGGTGAGGTCAGGGAACATGCAGTGGCAATGTAGGATAGGTTTCTGAAAAACATCGCGGGGTGGTGCGCATTGTATGGGTGTGTGTTACAGTACATTCACTAGTAGGAGTGAGAAAAACATCTCTGGGTGGTGTGAATCACAGGGTCTGAATTAGGATAGGCAGTGAGTGGCAATGTAGGATGGAGAAAAGCATCGCGGAGTGGTCAGCATGGGGAGGTCAGGGAACATGCAGTGGCAATGTAGGATAGGTTTCTGAAAATCATCGCGGGGTGGTGCGCATTGTATGGGTGTGTGTTACATTACATTCACTAGTAGGAGTGAGAAAAACATCACGGGGTGGTGCGCATTGTATGGGTGTGTGTTACATTGCATTCACTAGTAGGAGTGCGAAAAACATCACGGGGTGGTGTGAATTGGAGGGTCTGAATTAGGATAGGCAGTGCGTGGCAATGTAGGATGGAGAAAAGCACCGCGGGGTGGTCAGCATGGGGAGGTCAGGGAACATGCAGTGGCAATGTAGGATAGGTTTCTGAAAAACATTCCGGGGTGGTGCGCATTGTATGGGTGTGTGTTACATTACATTCACTAGTAGGAGTGAGAAAAACATCACGGGGAGGTGTGAATCGGAGGGTCTGAATTAGGATAGGCAGTGAGTCGAAATGTAGGATGGAGAAAAGCACCGCGGGGTGGTCAGCATGGGGAGGTCAGGGAACATTCAGTGGCCATGTAGGATAGGTTTCTGAAAAACATCGCGGGGTGGTGCGCATTTTATGGGTGTGTGTTACATTACATTTTCTAGTAGGAGTGAGAAAAACATCACGGGGTCGTGTGAATCGGAGGGTCTGAATTAGGATAGGCAGTGAGTGGCAATGTAGGATGGAGAAAAGCACCGCGGGGTGGTCAGCATGGGGAGGTCAGGGAACATGCAGTGGCAATGTAGGATAGGTTTCTGAAAAATATCCCTGGGTGGTGCGCATTGTATGGGTGTGTGTTACGTTACATTCACTAGTAGGAGTGAGAAAAACATCACGGTGTGGTGTGAATCGGAGGGTCTGAATTAGGATAGGCAGTGAGTGGCAATTTAGGATGGAGCAAAGCACCGCGGGGTTGTCAGCATGGGGAGGTCAGGGAACGTGCAGTGGCAATGAAGGATAGGTTTTTGAAAAACATCGCGGGGTGGTGCGCATTGCATGGGTGTGTGTTACATTACATTCACTAGTAGGAGTGAGAAAAACATCACGGGGTGGTGCGCATTGTATGGGTGTGTGTTACATTACATTCACTAGTAGGAGTGAGAAAAACATCACGGGGTGGTGTGAATCGGAGGGTCTGAATTAGGATAGGCAGTGAGTGGCAATGTAGGATGGAGAAAAGCACCGCGGGGTGGTCAGCATGGGGAGGCCATGGAACATGCAGTGGCAATGTAGGATAGTTTTCTGAAAAACATCACGATGTGGTGCGCATTGTATGGGTGTGTGTTACATTACATTCACTAGTAGGAGTGAGAAACACATCACGGGGAAGCGTGAATCGGAGGGTCTGAATTAGGATAGGCAGTGAGTGTCAATGTAGGATGAAGAAAAGCATCGCGGGGTGGTCAGCATGGCGAGATGTGGGAACATGCAGTGGCAATGTACGATAGGTTTCTGAAAAACATCGCGGGGTGGTGCGCATTGTATGGGTGTGTGTTACATTACATTTTGTAGTAGGAGTGAGAAAAACTTCGCGGGTTTGTGTGAATCGGAGGGTCTGAATTAGGATAGGCAGTGAGTGGCAATGTAGGATGGAGAAAAGCACCGCGGGGTGGTCAGCATGGGGAGGTCAGGGAACATGCAGTGGCAATGTATGATAGGTTTCTGAAAAACATCGCGGGGTGGTGCGCATTGTATGGGTGTGTGTTACATTACATTCACTAGTAGGAGTGAGAAAAACATCACGGGGTGGTGTTAATCGGAGGGTCTTAATTAGGATAGGCAGTGAGTGACAATGTAGGATGGAGAAAAGCACCGCGGGGTGGTCAGCATGGGGAGGTCAGGGAACATGTAGTGGCCATGTAGGATAGGTTTCTGAAAAACGTCGCGGGGTGGTACGCATTGTATGGGTGTGTGTTACATTACATTCACTAGTAGGAGTGAGAAAAACATCACGGGGTCGTGTGAATCGGAGGGTCTGAATTAGGATAGGCAGTGAGTGGCAATGTAGGATGGAGAAAGCACCGCGGGGTGGTCAGCATGGAGAGGACAGGGAACATGCAGTGGCAATGTAGCATAGGTTTCTGAAAAACATCGCGCGGTGGTGCGCATTGTATGGGTGTGTGTTACATTACATTCACTAGTAGGAGTGAGAAAAACATCACGGGGTGGTGTGAATCGGAGGGTCTGAATTAGGATAGGCAGTGAGTGGCAATGTAGGATGGAGAAAAGCACCTCAGGGTGTTCAGCATGGGGAAGTCAGGGAACATGCAGTGGCCATGTAGGATAGGTTTCTGAAAAACATCGCGGGGTGGTGCGCATTGCATGGGTGTGTGTTACATTACATTCACTATAAGGAGTGAGAAAAACATCACGGGGTGGTGTGAATCGGAGGGTCTGAATTAGGATAGGCAGTGAGTGGCAATTTAGGATGGAGAAAAGCACCGCGGGGTGGTCAGCATGGGGAGGTCAGGGAACGTGCAGTGGCAATGTAGGATAGGTTGTTGAAAAACATCGCGGGGTGGTGCGCATTGCATGGGTGTGTGTTACATTACATTCACTAGTAGGAGTGAGAAAAACATCACGGGGTGGTGCGCATTGTATGGTTGTGTGTTACATTACATTCACTATTAGGAGTGAGAAAAACATCACGGGGAAGTGTGAATCGGAGGGTATGAATTAGGATAGGCAGTGAGTGGCAATGTAGGATGGAGAAAAGCACCGCGGGGTGGTCAGCATGGGGAGATCAGGGAACATGCAGTGGCAATGTAGGATAGGTTTCTCAAAAACATCACGGGGTGGTGCGCATTGTATGGGTGTGTGTTACATTACATTCTCTAGTAGGAGTGAGAAAAACTTCGCGGGGTGGTGTGAATCGGAGGGTCTGAATTAGGATAGGCAGTGAGTGGCAATGTAGGATGGAGAAAAGCACCGCGGAGTGGTCAGCATGGGGAGGTCAGGGAATATGCAGTGGCCATGTAGGATAGGATTCTGAAAAACATCGCGGGGTGGTGCGCATTGTATGGGTGTGTGTTACATTACATTCACTAGTAGGAGTGAGAAAAACATCAGGGGGTGGTGTGAATTGGAGGGTCTGAATTAGGATAGGCAGTGAGTGGCAATGTAGGATGGAGAAAAGCACCGCGGGGTGGTCAGCATGGGGAGGTCAGGGAACATGCAGTGGCCATGTAGGATAGATTTCTGAAAAACGTCGCGTGGTGGTGCGCATTGTATGGGTGTGTGTTACATTACATTGACTAGTAGGAGTGAGAAAAACATCACGGGGTGGTGTGAATCGGTGGGTCTGAATTAGGATAGGCAGTGAGTGGCAATGTAGGATGGAGAAAAGCACCGCGGTGTGGTCAGCATGGGGAGGTCAGGGAACATGCAGTGGCCATGTAGGATAGGTTTTTGAAAAACATCGCGGGGTGGTGCACATTGTATGGGTGTGTGTTACATTACATTCACTAGTAGGAGTGAGAAAAACATCAAAGGGTGGTGCGCATTGTATGGGTGTGTGTTACATTACATTCACTAGTAGGAGTGAGAAAAACATCACGGGGTGGTGTGAATCGGAGGGTCTGAATTAGGATAGGCAGTGAGTGGCAATGTAGGATGGAGAAAAGCACCGCGGGGTGGTCAGCATGGGGAAGTCAGGGAACATGCAGTGGCCATGTAGGTTAGGTTTCTGAAAAACATAGTGGGGTGGTGCGCATTGTATGGGTGTGTGTTACATTACATTCACTAGTAGGAGTGAGAAAAACATCACGGGGTGGTATGCATTTTATGGGTGTGTGTTACATTACATTCACTAGTAGGGGTGAGAAAAACATCACGGGGTGGTGTGAATCGGAAGGTCTGAATTAGGATAGGCAGTGAGTGGCAATGTAGGATGGAGAAAAGCCCCACGGGGTGGTCAGCATGGGGATGTCAGGGAACATGCAGTGGCAATGTAGGATAGGTTTCTGAAAAACATCGCGGGGTGGTGCGCATTGTATGGGTGTGTGTCACATTACATTCACTAGTAGGAGTGAGAAATACATCACGGGGTTGTGCGCATTGTATGGGTGTGTGTTACATTACATTCACTACTAGGAGTGAGAAAAATATCACGGGGTGGTGTGAATCGGAGTGTCTGAATTGGGATAGGCAGTGAGTGGCAATGTAGGATGGAGAAAAGCACCGCGGGGTGGTCAGCATGGGGAGGTCAGGGAACATGCAGTGGGAATGTAGGATAGGTTTCTGAAAAACATCACGGGGTGGTGCGCATTGTATGGGTGTGTGTTACATTACATTCAGTAGTAGGATTGAGAAAAACATCACGGGTTTGTGTGAATCGGAGGGTCTGAATTAGGATAGGCAGTGCGTGGCAATGTAGCATGAAGAAAAGCACCGCGGGGTGGTCCGCATGGTGAGGTCAGGGAACATGCAGTGGCAATGTAGGATAGGATTCTGAAAAACATCGCGGGGTGGTGCGCATTGTATGGGTGTGTGTTACAGTACATTCACTAGTAGGAGTGAGAAAAACATCTCTGGGTGGTGTGAATCAGAGGGTCTGAATTAGGATAGGCAGTGAGTGGCAATGTAGGATGGAGAAAAGCATCGCAGAGTGGTCAGCATGGGGAGGTCAGGGAACATGCAGTGGCAATGTAGGATAGGTTTCTGAAAATCATCGCGGGGTGGTGCGCATTGTATGGGTGTGTGTTACATTACATTCACTAGTAGGAGTGAGAAAAACATCACGGGGTGGTGCGCATTGTATGGGTGTGTGTTACATTGCATTCACTAGTAGGAGTGCGAAAAACATCACGGGGTGGTGTGAATTGGAGGGTCTGAATTAGGATAGGCAGTGCGTGGCAATGTAGGATGGAGAAAAGCACCGCGGGGTGGTCAGCATGGGGAGGTCAGGGAACATGTAGTGGCAATGTAGGATAGGTTTCTGAAAAACATTCCGGGGTGGTGCGCATTGTATGGGTGTGTGTTACATTACATTCACTAGTAGGAGTGAGAAAAACATCACGGGGAGGTGTGAATCGGAGGGTCTGAATTAGGATAGGCAGTGAGTCGAAATGTAGGATGGAGAAAAGCACCGCGGGGTGGTCAGCATGGGGAGGTCAGGGAACATGCAGTGGCCATGTAGGATAGGTTTCTGAAAAACATCGCGGGGTGGTGCGCATTTTATGGGTGTGTGTTACATTACATTTTCTAGTAGGAGTGAGAAAAACATCACGGGGTCGTGTGAATCGGAGTGTCTGAATTAGGATAGGCAGAGAGTGGCAATGTAGGATGGAGAAAAGCACGGCGGGGTGTTCAGCATGGGGAGGTCAGGGAACATTGCAGTGGCCATGTAGGATATGATTCTGAAAAACATCGCGGGGTGGTGCGCATTGTATGGGTGTATGTTACATTACATTCACTAGTAGGAGTGAGAAAAACATCACGGGGTGGTGTGCATTGTATGGGTGTGTGTTACATTACATTCACTAGTAGGAGTGAGAAAAACATCACGGGGTGGTGTGAATCGGAGGGTCTGAATTAGGATAGGCAGTGAGTGGCAATGTAGGATGGAGAAAAGCACCGCGGGGAGGTCAGCATGGGGAGGCCATGGAACATGCAGTGGCAATGTAGGATAGTTTTCTGAAAAACATCACGATGTGGTGCGCATTGTATGGGTGTGTGTTACATTACATTCACTAGTAGGAGTGAGAAAAACATCACGGGGAAGCGTGAATCGGAGGGTCTGAATTAGGATAGGCAGTGAGTGTCAATGTAGGATGAAGAAAAGCATCGCGGGGTGGTCAGCATGGGGAGATCAGGGAACATGCAGTGGCAATGTAGGATAGGTTTCTGAAAAACATTGCGGGGTGGTGCGCATTGTATGGGTGTGTGTTACATTACATTTTGTAGTAGGAGTGAGAAAAACTTCGCGGGGTTGTGTGAATCGGAGGGTCTGAATTAGGATAGGCAGTGAGTGGCAATGTAGGATGGAGAAAAGCACCGCGGGGTGGTCAGCATGGGGAGGTCAGGGAACATGCAGTGGCAATGTATGATAGGTTTCTGAAAAACATCGCGGGGTGGTGCGCATTGTATGGGTGTGTGTTACATTACATTCACTAGTAGGAGTGAGAAAAACATCACAGGGTTGTGTGAATCGGAGGGTCTGAATTAGGATAGGCAGTGAGTGGCAATGTAGGATGGAGAAAAGCACCGCGGGGTGGTCAGCATGGGGAGGTCAGGGAACATGTAGTGGCCATGTAGGATAGGTTTCTGAAAAACGTCGCGGGGTGGTACGCATTGTATGGGTGTGTGTTACATTACATTCACTAGTAGGAGTGAGAAAAACATCACGGGGTCGTGTGAATCGGAGGGTCTGAATTAGGATAGGCAGTGAGTGGCAATGTAGGATGGAGAAAGCACCGCGGGGTGGTCAGCATGGGGAGGTCAGGGAACATGCAATGGCAATGTAGGATAGGTTTCTGAAAAACATCGCGGGGTGGTGCGCATTGTATGGATGTGTGTTACATTACATTCACTAGTAGGAGTGAGAAAAACATCACGGGGTGGTGTGAATCGGAGGGTCTGAATTAGGATAGGCAGTGAGTGGCAATGTAGGATGGAGAAAAGCACCTCGGGGTGTTCAGCATGGGGAGGTCAGGGAACATGCAATGGCCATGTAGGATAGGTTTCTGAAAAACATCGCGGGGTGGTGCGCATTGTATGGGTGTATGTTACATTGCATTCACTAGTAGGAGTGAGAAAAAACATCAAGGGGTGGTGCGCATTGTATGGGTTTGTGTTACATTACATTAACTAGGAGGAGTGAGAAAAATATCACGGGGTGGTGTGAATCGGAGGGTCTGAATTAGGATAGGCAGTGAGTGGCAATTTAAGATGGAGAAAAGCACCGCGGGGTGGTCAGCATTGGGAGGTCAGGGAACGTGCAGTGGCAATGTAGGATAGGTTTTTGAAAAACATCGCGGGGTGGTGCGCATTGCATGGGTGTGTGTTACATTACATTCACTAGTAGGAGTGAGAAAAACATCACGGGGTGGTGCGCATTGTATGGGTGTGTGTTACATTACATTCACTAGTAGGAGTGAGAAAAACATCACGGGGAAGTGTGAATCGGAGGGTATGAATTAGTATAGGCAGTGAGTGGCAATGTAGGATGGAGAAAAGCACCGCGGGGTGGTCAGCATGGGGAGATCAGGGAACATGCAGTGGCAATGTAGGATAGGTTTATGAAAAACTTCACGGGGTGGTGCGCATTGTATGGGTGTGTGTTACATTACATTCTCTAGTAGGAGTGAGAAAAACTTCGCGGGGTGGTGTGAATCGGAGGGTCTGAATTAGGATAGGCAGTGAGTGGCAATGTAGGATGGAGAAAAGCACCGCGGAGTGGTCAGCATGGGGAGGTCAGGGAACATGCAGTGGCCATGTAGGATAGGTTTCTGAAAAACATCGCGGGGTGGTGCGCATTGTATAGGTGTGTGTTACATTACATTCACTAGTAGGAGTGAGAAAAACATCACGGGGTGGTGTGAATCGGAGGGTCTGAATTAGGATAGGCAGTGAGTGGCAATGTAGGATGGAGAAAAGCACCGCGGGGTGGTCAGCATGGGGAAGTCAGGGAACATGCAGTGGCCATGTAGGTTAGGTTTCTGAAAAACATAGTGGGGTGGTGCGCATTGTATGGGTGTGTGTTACATTACATTCACTAGTAGGAGTGAGAAAAACATCACGGGGTGGTATGCATTTTATGGGTGTGTGTTACATTACATTCACTAGTAGGGGTGAGAAAAACATCACGGGGTGGTGTGAATCGGAAGGTCTGAATTAGGATAGGCAGTGAGTGGCAATGTAGGATGGAGAAAAGCCCCACGGGGTGGTCAGCATGGGGATGTCAGGGAACATGCAGTGGCAATGTAGGATAGGTTTCTGAAAAACATCGCGGGGTGGTGCGCATTGTATGGGTGTGTGTCACATTACATTCACTAGTAGGAGTGAGAAATACATCACGGGGTTGTGCGCATTGTATGGGTGTGTGTTACATTACATTCACTACTAGGAGTGAGAAAAATATCACGGGGTGGTGTGAATCGGAGTGTCTGAATTGGGATAGGCAGTGAGTGGCAATGTAGGATGGAGAAAAGCACCGCGGGGTGGTCAGCATGGGGAGGTCAGGGAACATGCAGTGGGAATGTAGGATAGGTTTCTGAAAAACATCACGGGGTGGTGCGCATTGTATGGGTGTGTGTTACATTACATTCAGTAGTAGGATTGAGAAAAACATCACGGGTTTGTGTGAATCGGAGGGTCTGAATTAGGATAGGCAGTGCGTGGCAATGTAGCATGAAGAAAAGCACCGCGGGGTGGTCCGCATGGTGAGGTAAGGGAACATGCAGTGGCAATGTAGGATAGGTTTCTGAAAAACATCGCGGGGTGGTGCGCATTGTATGGGTGTGTGTTACATTACATTCACTAGTAGGAGTGAGAAAAACATCACGGGGTCGTGTGAATTGGAGGGTCTGAATTAGGATAGGCAGTGAGTGGCAATGTAGGATGGAGAAAGCACCGCGGGGTGGTCAGCATGGGGAGGTCAGGGAACATGCAGTGGCAATGTAGGATAGGTTTCTGAAAAACATCGCGGGGTGGTGCGCATTGTATGGATGTGTGTTACATTACATTCACTAGTAGGAGTGAGAAAAACATCACGGGGTGGTGTGAATCGGAGGGTCTGAATTAGGATAGGCAGTGAGTGGCAATGTAGGATGGAGAAAAGCACCTCGGGGTGTTCAGCATGGGGAGGTCCGGGAACATGCAATGGCCATGTAGGATAGGTTTCTGAAAAACATCGCGGGGTGGTGCGCATTGTATGGGTGTATTTTACATTGCATTCACTAGTAGGAGTGAGAAAAAACATGAAGGGGTGGTGCGCATTGTATGGGTTTGTGTTACATTACATTAACTAGGAGGAGTGAGAAAAATATCACGGGGTGGTGTGAATCGGAGGGTCTGAATTAGGATAGGCAGTGAGTGGCAATTTAAGATGGAGAAAAGCACCGCGGGGTGGTCAGCATTGGGAGGTCAGGGAACGTGCAGTGGCAATGTAGGATAGGTTTTTGAAAAACATCGCGGGGTGGTGCGCATTGTATGGGTGTGTGTTACATTACATTCACTAGTAGGAGTGAGAAAAACATCACGGGGAAGTGTGAATCGGAGGGTATGAATTAGTATAGGCAGTGAGTGGCAATGTAGGATGGAGAAAAGCACCGCGGGGTGGTCAGCATGGGGAGATCAGGGAACATGCAGTGGCAATGTAGGATAGGTTTATGAAAAACTTCACGGGGTGGTGCGCTTTGTATGGGTGTGTGTTACATTACATTCTCTAGTAGGAGTGAGAAAAACTTCGCGGGGTGGTGTGAATCGGAGGGCCTGAATTAGGATAGGCAGTGAGTGGCAATGTAGGATGGAGAAAAGCACCGCGGAGTGGTCAGCATGGGGAGGTCAGGGAACATGCAGTGGCCATGTAGGATAGGTTTCTGAAAAACATCGCGGGGTGGTGCGCATTGTATAGGTGTGTGTTACATTACATTCACTAGTAGGAGTGAGAAAAACATCACGGGGTGGTGTGAATCGGAGGGTCTGAATTAGGATAGGCAGTGAGTGGCAATCTAGAATGGAGAAAAGCACCGCGGGGTGGTCAGCATGGGGAGGTCAGGGAACATGCAGTGGCCATGTAGGATAGTTTTCTGAAAAACGTCGCGGGGTGGTGCGCATTGTATGGGTGTGTGTTACATTACATTCACTAGTAGGAGTGAGAAAAACATCACGGGGTGGTGTGAATCGGAGGGTCTGAATTAGGATAGGCAGTGAGTGGCAATGTAGGATGGAGAAAAGCACCGCAGGGTGGTCAGCATTGGGAAGTCAGGGAACAGGCAGTGGCCATGTAGGTTACGTTTCTGAAAAACATCGCGGGGTGGTGCGCATTGTATGGGTGTGTGTTACATTACTTTCACTAGTAGGAGTGAGAAAAACATCACGGGGTGGTGCGCATTGTATGGGTGTGTGTTACATTATATTCACTAGTAGGGGTGAGAAAAACATCACGGGGTGGTGTGAATCGGGAGGTCTGAATTAAGATAGGCAGTGAGTGGCAATGTAGGATGGAGAAAAGCACCGCGGGGTGGTCAGCATGGGGAGGTCAGGGAACATGCAGTGGCAATGTAGGATAGGTTTCTGAAAAACATCACGGGGTGGTGCGCATTGTATGGGTGTGTGTTACATTACATTCACTAGTACGAGTGAGAAAAACATTACGGGTTTGTGTGAATCGGAGGGTGTGAATTAGGATAGGCAGTGAGTGGCAATGTAGCATGAAGAAAAGCACCGCGGGGTGGTCCGCATGGTGAGGTCAGGGAACATGCAGTGGCAATGTAGGATAGGTTTCTGAAAAACATCGCGGGGTGGTGCGCATTGTATGGGTGTGTGTCACATTACATTCACTAGTAGGAGTGAGAAATACATCACGGGGTGGTGCGCATTGTATGGGTGTGTGTTACATTACATTTTGTAGTAGGAGTGAGAAAAATTTCGCGAGGTTGTGTGAATCGGAGGGTCTGAATTAGGATAGGCAGTGAGTGGCAATGTAGGATGGAGAAATGCACCGCGGGGTGGTCAGCATGGGGAGGTCAGGGAACATGTAGTGGCCATGTAGGATAGGTTTCTGAAAAACGTCGCGGGGTGGTACGCATTGTATGGGTGTGTGTTACATTACATTCACTAGTAGGAGTGAGAAAAACATCAGGGGCTCGTGTGAATCGGAGGGTCTGAATTAGGATAGGCAGTGAGTGGCAATGTAGGATGGAGAAAGCACCGCGGGGTGGTCCACATGGTGAGGTCAGGGAACATGCAGTGGCAATGTAGGATAGGTTTCTGAAAAACATCGCGGGGTGGTGCGCATTGTATGGGTGTGTGTTGCAGTACATTCACTAGTAGGAGTGAGAAAAACATCACGGGGAAGTGTGAATCGGAGGGTCTGAATTAGGATAGGCAGTGAGTGTCAATGTAGGATGAAGAAAAGCACCGCGGGGTGGTCAGCATGGGGAGGTCAGGGAACATGGAGTGGCAATGAAGGATAGGTTTCTGAAAAACATCGCGGGGTGGGGCGCATTGTATGGGTGTGTGTTACATTACATTCACTAGTAGGAGTGAGAAAAACATCTCTGGGTGGTGTGAATCGGAGGGTCTGAATTAGGATAGGCAGTGAGTGGCAATGTAGGATGGAGAAAAGCATCGCGGAGTGGTCAGCATGGGGAGGTCAGGGAACATGCAGTGGCAATGTAGGATAGGTTTCTGAAAAACATCGCGGGGTGGTTCGCATTGTATGGGTGTGTGTTACATTACATTCACTAGTAGGAGTGAGAAAAACATCACGGGGTGGTGCGCATTGTATGGGTGTGTGTTACATTACATTCACTAGTAGGAGTGAGAAAAACATCACGGGGTGGTGTGAATTGGAGGGTCTGAATTAGGATAGGCAGTGCGTGGCAATGTAGGATGGAGAAAAGCACCTCGGGGTGGTCAGCATGGGGAGGTCAGGGAACATGCAGTGGCAATGTAGGATAGGTTTCTGAAAAACATTCCGGGGTGGTGCGCATTGTATGGGTGTGTGTTACATTACATTCACTAGTAGGAGTGAGAAAAACATCACGGGGAGGTGTGAATCAGAGGGTCTGAATTAGGATAGGCAGTGAGTGGCAATGTAGGATGGAGAAAAGCACCGCGGGGTGGTCAGCATGGGGAGGTCAGGGAACATTCAGTGGCCATGTAGGATAGGTTTCTGAAAAACATCGCGGGGTGGTGCGCATTTTATGGGTGTGTGTTACATTACATTTTCTAGTAGGAGTGAGAAAAACATCACGGGGTGGTGTGAATCGGAGGGTCTGAATTAGGATAGGCAGTGAGTGGCAATTTAGGATGGAGAAAAGCACCGCGGGGTTGTCAGCATGGGGAGGTCAGGGAACGTGCAGTGGCAATGAAGGATAGGTTTTTGAAAAACATCGCGGGGTGGTGCGCATTGCATGGGTGTGTGTTACATTACATTCACTAGTAGGAGTGAGAAAAACATCACGGGGTGGTGTGAATCGGAGGGTCTGAATTAGGATAGGCAGTGAGTGGCAATGTAGGATGGAGAAAAGCACCGCGGGGTGGTCAGCATGGGGAGGCCATGGAACATGCAGTGGCAATGTAGGATAGTTTTCTGAAAAACATCACGATGTGGTGCGCATTGTATGGGTGTGTGTTACATTACATTCACTAGTAGGAGTGAGAAAAACATCGCGGGGTGGTGCGCATTGCATGGGTGTGTGTTACATTACATTCACTAGTAGGAGTGAGAAAAACATCACGGGGTGGTGTGCATTGTATGGGTGTGTGTTACATTACATTCACTAGTAGGAGTGAGAAAAACATCACGGGGAAGCGTGAATCGGAGGGTCTGAATTAGGATAGGCAGTGAGTGTCAATGTAGGATGGAGAAAAGCACCGCGGAGTGGTCAGCATGGGGAGGTCAGGGAACATGCAGTGGCAATGTATGATAGGTTTCTGAAAAACATCGCGGGGTGGTGCGCATTGTATGGGTGTGTGTTACATTACATTCACTAGTAGGAGTGAGAAAAACATCACGGGGTGGTGTTAATCGGAGGGTCTGAGTTAGGATAGGCAGTGAGTGGCAATGTAGGATGGAGAAAAGCACCACGGGGTGGTCAGCATGGGGAGGTCAGGGAACATGTAGTGGCCATGTAGGATAGGTTTCTGAAAAACGTCGCGGGGTGGTACGCATTGTATGGGTGTGTGTTACATTACATTCACTAGTAGGAGTGAGAAAAACATCACGAGCTCGTGTGAATCGGAGGGTCTGAATTAGGATAGGCAGTGAGTGGCAATGTAGGATGGAGAAAGCACCGCGGGGTGGTCAGCATGGGGAGGTCAGGGAACATGTAGTGGCAATGTAAGATAGGTTTCTGAAAAACATCGCGGGGTGGTGCGCATTGTATGGGTGTGTGTTACATTACATTCACTAGTAGGAGTGAGAAAAACATCACGGGGTGGTGTGAATCGGAAGGTCTGAATTAGGATAGGCAGTGAGTGGCAATGTAGGATGGAGAAAAGCACCTCGGGGTGTTCAGCATGGGGAGGTCAGGGAACATGCAGTGGCCATGTAGGATAGGTTTCTGAAAAACATCGCGGGGTGCTTCGCATTGTATGGGTGTATGTTACATTACATTCACTAGTAGGAGTGAGAAAAACATAACGGGGTGGTGCGCATTGTATGGGTATGTGTTACATTACATTAACTAGGAGGAGTGAGAAAAATATCACGGGGTGGTGTGAATCGGAGGGTCTGAATTAGGATAGGCAGTGAGTGGCAATTTAGGATGGAGAAAAGCACCGCGGGGTGGTCAGCATGGGGAGGTCAGGGAACGTGCATGGCAATGTAGGATAGGTTTTTGAAAAACATCGAGGGGTGGTGCGAATTGCATGGGTGTTGTTACATTACATTCACTAGTAGGAGTGAGAAAAACATCACGGGGTGGTGCGCATTGTATGGGTGTGTGTGACAGTACATTCACTAGGAGGAGTGAGAAAAACATCACGGGGAAGTGTGAATCGGAGGGTCTGAATTAGGATAGGCACTGAGTGTCAATGTAGGATGAAGAAAAGCACCGCGGGGTGGTCAGCATGGGGAGGTCAGGGAACATGGAGTGGCAATGTAGGATAGGTTTCTGAAAAACATCGCGGGGTGGTGCGCATTGTATGGGTGTGTGTTACATTACATTCACAGGTAGGAGTGAGAAAAACATCACTGGGTGGTGTGAATCAGAGGGTCTGAATTAGGATAGGCAGTGAGTGGCAATGTAGGATGGAGAAAAGCACCGCGGGGTGGTCAGCATGGGGAGGTCAGGGAACATGCAGTGGCAATGTAGGATATGTTTCTGAAAAACATCGCGGGGAAGTGCGCATTGTATGGGTGTGGGTTACATTACATTCACTAGTAGGAGTGAGAAAAACATCACGGGGTGGTGCGCATTGTATGGGTGTGTGTTACATTACATTCACTAGTAGGAGTGAGAAATACATCACGGGGTGGTGTGAATTGGAGGGTCTGAATTAGGATAGGCAGTGCGTGGCAATGTAGGATGGAGAAAAGCACCGCGGGGTGGTCAGCATGGGGAGGTCAGGGAACATGCAGTGGCAATGTAGGATAGGTTTCTGAAAAACATCCCGGGGTGGTGCGCATTGTATGGGTGTGTGTTACATTACATTCACTAGTAGGAGTGAGAAAAACATCATGGGGTGGTGTGAATCGGAGGGTCTGAATTAGGATAGGCAGTGAGTGGCAATGTAGGATGCAGAAAAGCACCGCGGGGTGGTCAGCATGGGGAAATCAGGGAACATGCAGTGGCAATGTAGGATAGGTTTCTGAAAAACATCGCGGGGTGGTGCGCATTGTATGGGTGTGTGTTACATTACATTTTGTAGTAGGAGTGAGTAAAACTTCGTGGGGTTGTGTGAATCGGAGGGTCTGAATTAGAATAGGCAGTGATTGGCAATGTAGGATGGAGAAAAGCACCGCGGGGTGGTCAGCATGGGGAGGTAAGGGAACATGCAGTGGCAATGTATGATAGGTTTCTGAAAAACATCACGGGGTGGTGCGCATTGTATGGGTGTGTGTTACATTACATTCAATAGTAGGAGTGAGAAAAACATCACGGGGTGGTGTGAATCGGAGGGTCTGAATTAGGATAGGCAGTGAGTGGCAATGTAGGATGGAGAAAAGAACCTCGGGGTGTTCAGCATGGGGAGGTCAGGGAACATGCAGTGGCCATGTAGGATAGGTTTCTGAAAAACATCGCGGGGTGGTGCGCATTGTATGGGTGTGTGTTACATTACATTCACTAGTAGGAGTGAGAAAAACATCACGGGGTGGTGCGCATTGTATGGGTTTGTGTTACATTACATTAACTAGGAGGAGTTGAAAAATATCACGGGGTGGTGTGAATAGGAGGGTCTGAATTAGGATAGGCAGTGAGTGGCAATTTAGGATGGAGAAAAGCACCGCGGGGTGGTCAGCATGGGGAGGTCAGGGAACGTGCAGGGGCAATGTAGGATAGGTTTTTGAAAACATCGCGGGGTGGTGCGCATTGCATGGGTGTGTGTTACATTACATTCACTAGTAGGAGTGAGAAAAACATCACGGGGTGGTGCGCATTGTATGGGTGTGTGTTACATTACATTCACTAGTAGGAGTGAGAAAAACATCACGGGGTGGTGTGAATCGGAGGGTCTGAATTAGGATACGCAGTGAGTGGCAATGTAGGATGGGGAAAAGCACCGTGGGGTGGTCAGCATGGGTAGGCCAGGGAACATGCAGTGGCAATGTAGGATAGATTTCTGAAAAACATCACGGGGTGGTGCGCATTGTATGGGTGTGTGTTACATTACATTCACAAGTAGGAGTGAGAAAAACATCACGGGGAAGTGTGAATCGGAGGGTATGAATTAGGATAGGCAGTGAGTTTCAATGTAGGATGAAGAAAAGCACCGCGGGGTGGTCAGCATGGGGAGATCAGGGAACATGCAGTGGCAATGTAGGATAGGTTTCTGAAAAACATCGCGGGGTGGTGCGCATTGTATGGGTGTGTGTTACATTACATTCTCTAGTTGGAGTGAGAAAAACTTCGCGGGGTGGTGTGAATCGGAGGGTCTGAATTAGGATAGGCAGTGAGTGGCAATGTAGGATGGAGAAAAGCACCGCGGAGTGGTCAGCATTTGGAGGTCAGGGAACATGCAGTGGCAATGTAGGATAGGTTTCTGAAAAACATCGCGGGGTGGTGCGCATTGTATGGGTGTGTGTTACATTACATTCACTAGCAGGATTGAGAAAAACATCACGGGGTGGTGTGAATCAGAGTGTCTGAATTAGGATAGGCAGTGAGGGGCAATGTAGGATGGAGAAAAGCAGCGCGGTGTGGTCAGCATGGGGAGGTCAGGGAACATGCAGTGGCCATGTAGGATAGGTTTTTGAAAAACATCGCGGGGTGGTGCGCATTGTATGGGTGTGTGTTACATTGCATTCACTAGTAGGAGTGAGAAAAACATCACGGGGTGGTGCGCATTGTATGGGTGTGTGTTACATTACATTCACTAGTAGGAGTGAGAAAAACATCACGGGGTGGTGTGAATCGGAGGGTCTGAATTAGGATAGGCAGTGAGTGGCATTGTAGGATGGAGAAAAGCAAAGCGGGGTGGTCAGCATGGGGAAGTCAGGGAACATGCAGTGGCCATTTCGGTTAGGTTTCTGAAAAACATCGCGGGGTGGTGCGCATTGTATGGGTGTGTATCACATTACATTCACTAGTAGGAGTGAGAAATACATCACGGGGTGGTGCGCATTGTATGGGTGTGTGTTACATTACATTCACTACTAGGAGTGAGAAAAATATCACGGGGTGGTGTGAATCGGAGTGTCTGAATTGGAATAGGCAGTGTGTGGCAATGTAGGATGGAGAAAAGCACCGCGGGGTGGTCAGCATGGGGAGATCAGGGAACACGCAGTGGCAATGTAGGATATGTGTCTGAAAAACATCGCGGGGTGGTGCGCATTGTATGGGTGTGTGTTACATTACATTTTGTAGTAGGAGTGAGAAAAACATCACGGGGTGGTGTGAATCGGAGGGTCTGAATTAGGATAGGCAGTGAGTGGCAATGTAGGATGGAGAAAAGCACCGCGGGGTGGTCAGCATGGGGAGGCCATGGAACATGCAGTGGCAATGTAGGATAGTTTTCTGAAAAACATCACGATGTGGTGCGCATTGTATGGGTGTGTGTTACATTACATTCACTAGTAGGAGTGAGAAACACATCACGGGGAAGCGTGAATCGGAGGGTCTGAATTAGGATAGGCAGTGAGTGTCAATGTAGGATGAAGAAAAGCATCGCGGGGTGGTCAGCATGGCGAGATGTGGGAACATGCAGTGGCAATGTACGATAGGTTTCTGAAAAACATCGCGGGGTGGTGCGCATTGTATGGGTGTGTGTTACATTACATTTTGTAGTAGGAGTGAGAAAAACTTCGCGGGGTTGTGTGAATCGGAGGGTCTGAATTAGGATAGGCAGTGAGTGGCAATGTAGGATGGAGAAAAGCACCGCGGGGTGGTCAGCATGGGGAGGTCAGGGAACATGCAGTGGCAATGTATGATAGGTTTCTGAAAAACATCGCGGGGTGGTGCGCATTGTATGGGTGTGTGTTACATTACATTCACTAGTAGGAGTGAGAAAAACATCACGGGGTGGTGTTAATCGGAGGGTCTTAATTAGGATAGGCAGTGAGTGGCAATGTAGGATGGAGAAAGCACCGCGGGGTGGTCAGCATGGGGAGGTCAGGGAACATGCAGTGGCAATGTAGGATAGGTTTCTGAAAAACATCGCACGGTGGTGCGCATTGTATGGGTGTGTGTTACATTACATTCACTAGTAGGAGTGAGAAAAACATCACGGGGTGGTGTGAATCGGAGGGTCTGAATTAGGATAGGCAGTGAGTGGCAATGTAGGATGGAGAAAAGCACCTCGGGGTGTTCAGCATGGGGAAGTCAGGGAACATGCAGTGGCCATGTAGGATAGGTTTCTGAAAAACATCGCGGGGTGCTGCGCATTGTATGGGTGTATGTTACATTACATTCACTAGTAGGAGTGAGAAAAACATCACGGGGTGGTGCGCATTGTATGGGTTTGTGTTACATTACATTAACTAGGAGGAGTGAGAAAAATATCACGGGGTGGTGTGAATCGGAGGGTCTGAATTAGGATAGGCAGTGAGTGGCAATTTAGGATGGAGAAAAGCACCGCGGGGTGGTCAGCATGGGGAGGTCAGGGAACGTGCAGTGGCAATGTAGGATAGGTTGTTGAAAAACATCGCGGGGTGGTGCGCATTGCATGGGTGTGTGTTACATTACATTCACTAGTAGGAGTGAGAAAAACATCACGGGGTGGTGCGCATTGTATGGTTGTGTGTTACATTACATTCACTATTAGGAGTGAGAAAAACATCACGGGGAAGTGTGAATCGGAGGGTATGAATTAGGATAGGCAGTGAGTGGCAATGTAGGATGGAGAAAAGCACCGCGGGGTGGTCAGCATGGGGAGGTCAGGGAACATGCAGTGGCCATGTAGGATAGATTTCTGAAAAACGTCGCGGGGTGGTGCGCATTGTATGGGTGTGTGTTACATTACATTGACTAGTAGGAGTGAGAAAAACATCACGGGGTGGTGTGAATCGGTGGGTCTGAATTAGGATAGGCAGTGAGTGGCAATGTAGGATGGAGAAAAGCACCGCGGTGTGGTCAGCATGGGGAGGTCAGGGAACATGCAGTGGCCATGTAGGATAGGTTTTTGAAAAACATCGCGGGGTGGTGCACATTGTATGGGTGTGTGTTATATTACATTCACTAGTAGGAGTGAGAAAAACATCAAAGGGTGGTGCGCATTGTATGGGTGTGTGTTACATTACATTCACTAGTAGGAGTGAGAAAAACATCACGGGGTGGTGTGAATCGGAGGGTCTGAATTAGGATAGGCAGTGAGTGGCAATGTAGGATGGAGAAAAGCACCGCGGGGTGGTCAGCATGGGGAAGTCAGGGAACATGCAGTGGCCATGTAGGTTAGGTTTCTGAAAAACATAGTGGGGTGGTGCGCATTGTATGGGTGTGTGTTACATTACATTCACTAGTAGGAGTGAGAAAAACATCACGGGGTGGTATGCATTTTATGGGTGTGTGTTACATTACATTCACTAGTAGGGGTGAGAAAAACATCACGGGGTGGTGTGAATCGGAAGGTCTGAATTAGGATAGGCAGTGAGTGGCAATGTAGGATGGAGAAAAGCCCCACGGGGTGGTCAGCATGGGGATGTCAGGGAACATGCAGTGGCAATGTAGGATAGGTTTCTGAAAAACATCGCGGGGTGGTGCGCATTGTATGGGTGTGTGTCACATTACATTCACTAGTAGGAGTGAGAAATACATCACGGGGTTGTGCGCATTGTATGGGTGTGTGTTACATTACATTCACTACTAGGAGTGAGAAAAATATCACGGGGTGGTGTGAATCGGAGTGTCTGAATTGGGATAGGCAGTGAGTGGCAATGTAGGATGGAGAAAAGCACCGCGGGGTGGTCAGCATGGGGAGGTCAGGGAACATGCAGTGGGAATGTAGGATAGGTTTCTGAAAAACATCACGGGGTGGTGCGCATTGTATGGGTGTGTGTTACATTACATTCAGTAGTAGGATTGAGAAAAACATCACGGGTTTGTGTGAATCGGAGGGTCTGAATTAGGATAGGCAGTGCGTGGCAATGTAGCATGAAGAAAAGCACCGCGGGGTGGTCCGCATGGTGAGGTCAGGGAACATGCAGTGGCAATGTAGGATAGGTTTCTGAAAAACATCGCGGGGTGGTGCGCATTGTATGGGCGTGTGTTACAGTACATTCACTAGTAGGAGTGAGAAAAACATCTCTGGGTGGTGTGAATCAGAGGGTCTGAATTAGGATAGGCAGTGAGTGGCAATGTAGGATGGAGAAAAGCATCGCGGAGTGGTCAGCATGGGGAGGTCAGGGAACATGCAGTGGCAATGTAGGATAGGTTTCTGAAAATCATCGCGGGGTGGTGCGCATTGTATGGGTGTGTGTTACATTACATTCACTAGTAGGAGTGAGAAAAACATCACGGGGTGGTGCGCATTGTATGGGTGTGTGTTACATTGCATTCACTAGTAGGAGTGCGAAAAACATCACGGGGTGGTGTGAATTGGAGGGTCTGAATTAGGATAGGCAGTGCGTGGCAATGTAGGATGGAGAAAAGCACCGCGGGGTGGTCAGCATGGGGAGGTCAGGGAACATGCAGTGGCAATGTAGGATAGGTTTCTGAAAAACATTCCGGGGTGGTGCTCATTGTATGGGTGTGTGTTACATTACATTCACTAGTAGGAGTGAGAAAAACATCACGGGGAGGTGTGAATCGGAGGGTCTGAATTAGGATAGGCAGTGAATCGAAATGTAGGATGGAGAAAAGCACCGCGGGGTGGTCAGCATGGGGAGGTCAGGGAACATGCAGTGGCCATGTAGGATAGGTTTCTGAAAAACATCGCGGGGTGGTGCGCATTTTATGGGTGTGTGTTACATTACATTTTCTAGTAGGAGTGAGAAAAACATCACGGGGTTGTGTGAATCGGAGTGTCTGAATTAGGATAGGCAGAGAGTGGCAATGTAGGATGGAGAAAAGCACGGCGGGGTGTTCAGCATGGGGAGGTCAGGGAACATTGCAGTGGCCATGTAGGATATGATTCTGAAAAACATCGCGGGGTGGTGCGCATTGTATGGGTGTATGTTACATTACATTCACTAGTAGGAGTGAGAAAAACATCACGGGGTGGTGCGCATTGTATGGGTGTGTGTTACATTACATTCACTAGTAGGAGTGAGAAAAACATCACGGGGTGGTGTGAATCGGAGGGTCTGAATTAGGATAGGCAGTGAGTGGCAATGTAGGATGGAGAAAGGCACCGCGGGGTGGTCAGCATGGGGAGGCCATGGAACATGCAGTGGCAATGTAGGATAGTTTTCTGAAAAACATCACGATGTGGTGCGCATTGTATGGGTGTGTGTTACATTACATTCACTAGTAGGAGTGAGAAACACATCACGGGGAAGCGTGAATCGGAGGGTCTGAATTAGGATAGGCAGTGAGTGTCAATGTAGGATGAAGAAAAGCATCGCGGGGTGGTCAGCATGGCGAGATGTGGGAACATGCAGTGGCAATGTACGATAGGTTTCTGAAAAACATCGCGGGGTGGTGCGCATTGTATGGGTGTGTGTTACATTACATTTTGTAGTAGGAGTGAGAAAAACTTCGCGGGGTTGTGTGAATCGGAGGGTCTGAATTAGGATAGGCAGTGAGTGGCAATGTAGGATGGAGAAAAGCACCGCGGGGTGGTCAGCATGGGGAGGTCAGGGAACATGCAGTGGCAATGTATGATAGGTTTCTGAAAAACATCGCGGGGTGGTGCGCATTGTATGGGTGTGTGTTACATTACATTCACTAGTAGGAGTGAGAAAAACATCACGGGGTGGTGTTAATCGGAGGGTCTTAATTAGGATAGGCAGTGAGTGGCAATGTAGGATGGAGAAAGCACCGCGGGGTGGTCAGCATGGGGAGGTCAGGGAACATGCAGTGGCAATGTAGGATAGGTTTCTGAAAAACATCGCACGGTGGTGCGCATTGTATGGGTGTGTGTTACATTACATTCACTAGTAGGAGTGAGAAAAACATCACGGGGTGGTGTGAATCGGAGGGTCTGAATTAGGATAGGCAGTGAGTGGCAATGTAGGATGGAGAAAAGCACCTCGGGGTGTTCAGCATGGGGAAGTCAGGGAACATGCAGTGGCCATGTAGGATAGGTTTCTGAAAAACATCGCGGGGTGCTGCGCATTGTATGGGTGTATGTTACATTACATTCACTAGTAGGAGTGAGAAAAACATCACGGGGTGGTGCGCATTGTATGGGTTTGTGTTACATTACATTAACTAGGAGGAGTGAGAAAAATATCACGGGGTGGTGTGAATCGGAGGGTCTGAATTAGGATAGGCAGTGAGTGGCAATTTAGGATGGAGAAAAGCACCGCGGGGTGGTCAGCATGGGGAGGTCAGGGAACGTGCAGTGGCAATGTAGGATAGGTTGTTGAAAAACATCGCGGGGTGGTGCGCATTGCATGGGTGTGTGTTACATTACATTCACTAGTAGGAGTGAGAAAAACATCACGGGGTGGTGCGCATTGTATGGTTGTGTGTTACATTACATTCACTATTAGGAGTGAGAAAAACATCACGGGGAAGTGTGAATCGGAGGGTATGAATTAGGATAGGCAGTGAGTGGCAATGTAGGATGGAGAAAAGCACCGCGGGGTGGTCAGCATGGGGAGGTCAGGGAACATGCAGTGGCCATGTAGGATAGATTTCTGAAAAACGTCGCGGGGTGGTGCGCATTGTATGGGTGTGTGTTACATTACATTGACTAGTAGGAGTGAGAAAAACATCACGGGGTGGTGTGAATCGGTGGGTCTGAATTAGGATAGGCAGTGAGTGGCAATGTAGGATGGAGAAAAGCACCGCGGTGTGGTCAGCATGGGGAGGTCAGGGAACATGCAGTGGCCATGTAGGATAGGTTTTTGAAAAACATCGCGGGGTGGTGCACATTGTATGGGTGTGTGTTATATTACATTCACTAGTAGGAGTGAGAAAAACATCAAAGGGTGGTGCGCATTGTATGGGTGTGTGTTACATTACATTCACTAGTAGGAGTGAGAAAAACATCACGGGGTGGTGTGAATCGGAGGGTCTGAATTAGGATAGGCAGTGAGTGGCAATGTAGGATGGAGAAAAGCACCGCGGGGTGGTCAGCATGGGGAAGTCAGGGAACATGCAGTGGCCATGTAGGTTAGGTTTCTGAAAAACATAGTGGGGTGGTGCGCATTGTATGGGTGTGTGTTACATTACATTCACTAGTAGGAGTGAGAAAAACATCACGGGGTGGTATGCATTTTATGGGTGTGTGTTACATTACATTCACTAGTAGGGGTGAGAAAAACATCACGGGGTGGTGTGAATCGGAAGGTCTGAATTAGGATAGGCAGTGAGTGGCAATGTAGGATGGAGAAAAGCCCCACGGGGTGGTCAGCATGGGGATGTCAGGGAACATGCAGTGGCAATGTAGGATAGGTTTCTGAAAAACATCGCGGGGTGGTGCGCATTGTATGGGTGTGTGTCACATTACATTCACTAGTAGGAGTGAGAAATACATCACGGGGTTGTGCGCATTGTATGGGTGTGTGTTACATTACATTCACTACTAGGAGTGAGAAAAATATCACGGGGTGGTGTGAATCGGAGTGTCTGAATTGGGATAGGCAGTGAGTGGCAATGTAGGATGGAGAAAAGCACCGCGGGGTGGTCAGCATGGGGAGGTCAGGGAACATGCAGTGGGAATGTAGGATAGGTTTCTGAAAAACATCACGGGGTGGTGCGCATTGTATGGGTGTGTGTTACATTACATTCAGTAGTAGGATTGAGAAAAACATCACGGGTTTGTGTGAATCGGAGGGTCTGAATTAGGATAGGCAGTGCGTGGCAATGTAGCATGAAGAAAAGCACCGCGGGGTGGTCCGCATGGTGAGGTCAGGGAACATGCAGTGGCAATGTAGGATAGGTTTCTGAAAAACATCGCGGGGTGGTGCGCATTGTATGGGCGTGTGTTACAGTACATTCACTAGTAGGAGTGAGAAAAACATCTCTGGGTGGTGTGAATCAGAGGGTCTGAATTAGGATAGGCAGTGAGTGGCAATGTAGGATGGAGAAAAGCATCGCGGAGTGGTCAGCATGGGGAGGTCAGGGAACATGCAGTGGCAATGTAGGATAGGTTTCTGAAAATCATCGCGGGGTGGTGCGCATTGTATGGGTGTGTGTTACATTACATTCACTAGTAGGAGTGAGAAAAACATCACGGGGTGGTGCGCATTGTATGGGTGTGTGTTACATTGCATTCACTAGTAGGAGTGCGAAAAACATCACGGGGTGGTGTGAATTGGAGGGTCTGAATTAGGATAGGCAGTGCGTGGCAATGTAGGATGGAGAAAAGCACCGCGGGGTGGTCAGCATGGGGAGGTCAGGGAACATGCAGTGGCAATGTAGGATAGGTTTCTGAAAAACATTCCGGGGTGGTGCTCATTGTATGGGTGTGTGTTACATTACATTCACTAGTAGGAGTGAGAAAAACATCACGGGGA
Organism: Cavia porcellus; assembly: GCF_034190915.1. Lineage (NCBI taxonomy): Eukaryota > Metazoa > Chordata > Mammalia > Rodentia > Caviidae > Cavia > Cavia porcellus. Next base: position 793,519 of record NW_026947569.1, read on the forward strand.
GGTGTGAATCGGAGGGTCTGAATTAGGATAGGCAGTGAATCGAAATGTAGGATGGAGAAAAGCACCGCGGGGTGGTCAGCATGGGGAGGTCAGGGAACATGCAGTGGCCATGTAGGATAGGTTTCTGAAAAACATCGCGGGGTGGTGCGCATTTTATGGGTGTGTGTTACATTACATTTTCTAGTAGGAGTGAGAAAAACATCACGGGGTTGTGTGAATCGGAGTGTCTGAATTAGGATAGGCAGAGAGTGGCAATGTAGGATGGAGAAAAGCACGGCGGGGTGTTCAGCATGGGGAGGTCAGGGAACATTGCAGTGGCCATGTAGGATATGATTCTGAAAAACATCGCGGGGTGGTGCGCATTGTATGGGTGTATGTTACATTACATTCACTAGTAGGAGTGAGAAAAACATCACGGGGTGGTGTGCATTGTATGGGTGTGTGTTACATTACATTCACTAGTAGGAGTGAGAAAAACATCACGGGGTGGTGTTAATCGGAGGGTCTGAATTAGGATAGGCAGTGAGTGGCAATGTAGGATGGAGAAAGGCACCGCGGGGTGGTCAGCATGGGGAGGCCATGGAACATGCAGTGGCAATGTAGGATAGTTTTCTGAAAAACATCACGATGTGGTGCGCATTGTATGGGTGTGTGTTACATTACATTCACTAGTAGGAGTGAGAAAAACATCACGGGGAAGCGTGAATCGGAGGGTCTGAATTAGGATAGGCAGTGAGTGTCAATGTAGGATGAAGAAAAGCATCGCGGGGTGGTCAGCATGGGGAGATCAGGGAACATGCAGTGGCAATGTAGGATAGGTTTCTGAAAAACATTGCGGGGTGGTGCGCATTGTATGGGTGTGTGTTACATTACATTTTGTAGTAAGAGTGAGAAAAACTTCGCGGGGTTGTGTGAATCGGAGGGTCTGAATTAGGATAGGCAGTGAGTGGCAATGTAGGATGGAGAAAAGCACCGCGGGGTGGTCAGCATGGGGAGGTCAGGGAACATGCAGTGGCAATGTATGATAGGTTTCTGAAAAACATCGCGGGGTGGTGCGCATTGTATGGGTGTGTGTTACATTACATTCACTAGTAGGAGTGAGAAAAACATCACAGGGTTGTGTGAATCGGAGGGTCTGAATTAGGATAGGCAGTGAGTGGCAATGTAGGATGGAGAAAAGCACCGCGGGGTGGTCAGCATGGGGAGGTCAGGGAACATGTAGTGGCCATGTAGGATAGGTTTCTGAAAAACGTCGCGGGGTGGTACGCATTGTATGGGTGTGTGTTACATTACATTCACTAGTAGGAGTGAGAAAAACATCACGGGGTCGTGTGAATCGGAGGGTCTGAATTAGGATAGGCAGTGAGTGGCAATGTAGGATGGAGAAAGCACCGCGGGGTGGTCAGCATGGGGAGGTCAGGGAACATGCAGTGGCAATGTAGGATAGGTTTCTGAAAAACATCGCGGGGTGGTGCGCATTGTATGGATGTGTGTTACATTACATTCACTAGTAGGAGTGAGAAAAACATCACGGGGTGGTGTGAATCGGAGGGTCTGAATTAGGATAGGCAGTGAGTGGCAATGTAGGATGGAGAAAAGAACCTCGGGGTGTTCAGCATGGGGAGGTCAGGGAACATGCAATGGCCATGTAGGATAGGTTTCTGAAAAACATCGCGGGGTGGTGCGCATTGTATGGGTGTATGTTACATTGCATTCACTAGTAGGAGTGAGAAAAAACATCAAGGGGTGGTGCGCATTGTATGGGTTTGTGTTACATTACATTAACTAGGAGGAGTGAGAAAAATATCACGGGGTGGTGTGAATCGGAGGGTCTGAATTAGGATAGGCAGTGAGTGGCAATTTAAGATGGAGAAAAGCACCGCGGGGTGGTCATCATTGGGAGGTCAGGGAACGTGCAGTGGCAATGTAGGATAGGTTTTTGAAAAACATCGCGGGGTGGTTCGCATTGCATGGGTGTGTGTTACATTACATTCACTAGTAGGAGTGAGAAAAACATCACGGGGTGGTGCGCATTGTATGGGTGTGTGTTACATTACATTCACTAGTAGGAGTGAGAAAAACATCACGGGGAAGTGTGAATCGGAGGGTATGAATTAGTATAGGCAGTGAGTGGCAATGTAGGATGGAGAAAAGCACCACGGGGTGGTCAGCATGGGGAGATCAGGGAACATGCAGTGGCAATGTAGGATAGGTTTATGAAAAACTTCACGGGGTGGTGCGCATTGTATGGGTGTGTGTTACATTACATTCTCTAGTAGGAGTGAGAAAAACTTCGCGGGGTGGTGTGAATCGGAGGGTCTGAATTAGGATAGGCAGTGAGTGGCAATATAGGATGGAGAAAAGCACCGCGGGGTGGTCAGCATGGGGAAGTCAGGGAACATGCAGTGGCCATGTAGGTTAGGTTTCTGAAAAACATAGTGGGGTGGTGCGCATTGTATGGGTGTGTGTTACATTACATTCACTAGTAGGAGTGAGAAAAACATCACGGGGTGGTATGCATTTTATGGGTGTGTGTTACATTACATTCACTAGTAGGGGTGAGAAAAACATCACGGGGTGATGTGAATCGGAAGGTCTGAATTAGGATAGGCAGTGAGTGGCAATGTAGGATGGAGAAAAGCCCCACGGGGTGGTCAGCATGGGGATGTCAGGGAACATGCAGTGGCAATGTAGGATAGGTTTCTGAAAAACATCGCGGGGTGGTGCGCATTGTATGGGTGTGTGTCACATTACATTCACTAGTAGGAGTGAGAAATACATCACGGGGTTGTGCGCATTGTATGGGTGTGTGTTACATTACATTCACTACTAGGAGTGAGAAAAATATCACGGGGTGGTGTGAATCGGAGTGTCTGAATTGGGATAGGCAGTGAGTGGCAATGTAGGATGGAGAAAAGCACCGCGGGGTGGTCAGCATGGGGAGGTCAGGGAACATGCAGTGGGAATGTAGGATAGGTTTCTGAAAAACATCACGGGGTGGTGCGCATTGTATGGGTGTGTGTTACATTACATTCAGTAGTAGGATTGAGAAAAACATCACGGGTTTGTGTGAATCGGAGGGTCTGAATTAGGATAGGCAGTGCGTGGCAATGTAGCATGAAGAAAAGCACCGCGGGGTGGTCCGCATGGTGAGGTCAGGGAACATGCAGTGGCAATGTAGGATAGGTTTCTGAAAAACATCGCGGGGTGGTGCGCATTGTATGGGTGTGTGTTACATTACATTCACTATTAGGAGTGAGAAAAACATCACGGGGTCGTGTGAATTGGAGGGTCTGAATTAGGATAGGCAGTGAGTGGCAATGTAGGATGGAGAAAGCACCGCGGGGTGGTCAGCATGGGGAGGTCAGGGAACATGCAGTGGCAATGTAGGATAGGTTTCTGAAAAACATCGCGGGGTGGTGCGCATTGTATGGATGTGTGTTACATTACATTCACTAGTAGGAGTGAGAAAAACATCACAGGGTGGTGTGAATCGGAGGGTCTGAATTAGGATAGGCAGTGAGTGGCAATGTAGGATGGAGAAAAGCACCTCGGGGTGTTCAGCATGGGGAGGTCCGGGAACATGCAATGGCCATGTAGGATAGGTTTCTGAAAAACATCGCGGGGTGGTGCGCATTGTATGGGTGTATTTTACATTGCATTCACTAGTAGGAGTGAGAAAAAACATCAAGGGGTGGTGCGCATTGTATGGGTTTGTGTTACATTACATTAACTAGGAGGAGTGAGAAAAATATCACGGGGTGGTGTGAATCGGAGGGTCTGAATTAGGATAGGCAGTGAGTGGCAATTTAAGATGGAGAAAAGCACCGCAGGGTGGTCAGCATTGGGAGGTCAGGGAACGTGCAGTGGCAATGTAGGATAGGTTTTTGAAAAACATCGCGGGGTGGTGCGCATTGTATGGGTGTGTGTTACATTACATTCACTAGTAGGAGTGAGAAAAACATCACGGGGAAGTGTGAATCGGAGGGTATGAATTAGTATAGGCAGTGAGTGGCAATGTAGGATGGAGAAAAGCACCGCGGGGTGGTCAGCATGGGGAGATCAGGGAACATGCAGTGGCAATGTAGGATAGGTTTATGAAAAACTTCACGGGGTGGTGCGCTTTGTATGGGTGTGTGTTACATTACATTCTCTAGTAGGAGTGAGAAAAACTTCGCGGGGTGGTGTGAATTGGAGGGTCTGAATTAGGATAGGCAGTGAGTGGCAATGTAGGATGGAGAAAAGCACCGCGGAGTGGTCAGCATGGGGAGGTCAGGGAACATGCAGTGGCCATGTAGGATAGGTTTCTGAAAAACATCGCGGGGTGGTGCGCATTGTATAGGTGTGTGTTACATTACATTCACTAGTAGGAGTGAGAAAAACATCACGGGGTGGTGTGAATCGGAGGGTCTGAATTAGGATAGGCAGTGAGTGGCAATCTAGGATGGAGAAAAGCACCGCGGGGTGGTCAGCATGGGGAGGTCAGGGAACATGCAGTGGCCATGTAGGATAGTTTTCTGAAAAACGTCGCGGGGTGGTGCGCATTGTATGGGTGTGTGTTACATTACATTCACTAGTAGGAGTGAGAAAAACATCACGGGGTGGTGTGAATCGGAGGGTCTGAATTAGGATAGGCAGTGAGTGGCAATGTAGGATGGAGAAAAGCACCGCGGTGTGGTCAGCATGGGGAGGTCAGGGAACATGCACTGGCCATGTAGGATAGGTTTTTGAAAAACATCGCGGGGTGGTGCGCATTGTATGCGTGTGTGTTACATTACATTCACTAGTAGGAGTGAGAAAAACATCACGGGGTGGTGCGCATTGTATGGGTGTGTGTTACATTACATTCACTAGTAGGAGTGATAAAAACATCACGGGGTGGTGTGAATCGGAGGGTCTGAATTAGGATAGGGAGGGAGTGGCAATGTAGGATGGAGAAAAGCACCGCGGGGTGGTCAGCATTGGGAAGTCAGGGAACAGGCAGTGGCCATGTAGGTTACGTTTCTGAAAAACATCGCGGGGTGGTGCGCATTGTATGGGTGTGTGTTACATTACTTTCACTAGTAGGAGTGAGAAAAACATCACGGGGTGGTGCGCATTGTATGGGTGTGTGTTACATTATATTCACTAGTAGGGGTGAGAAAAACATCACGGGGTGGTGTGAATCGGAAGGTCTGAATTAAGATAGGCAGTGAGTGGCAATGTAGGATGGAGAAAAGCACCACGGGGTGGTCAGCATGGGGAGGTCAGGGAACATGCAGTGGCAATGTAGGATAGGTTTCTGAAAAACATCACGGGGTGGTGCGCATTGTATGGGTGTGTGTTACATTACATTCACTAGTAGGAGTGAGAAAAACATTACGGGTTTGTGTGAATCGGAGGGTGTGAATTAGGATAGGCAGTGAGTGGCAATGTAGCATGAAGAAAAGCACCGCGGGGTGGTCCGCATGGTGAGGTCAGGGAACATGCAGTGGCAATGTAGGATAGGTTTGTGAAAAACATCGCGTTGTGGTGCGCATTGTATGGGTGTGTGTTACAGTACATTCACTAGTAGGAGTGAGAAAAACATCACGGGGAAGTGTGAATCGGAGGGTCTGAATTAGGATAGGCAGTGAGTGTCAATGTAGGTTGAAGAAAAGCACCGCGGGGTGGTCAGCATGGGGAGGTCAGGGAACATGCCGTGGCAATGTAGGATAGGTTTCTGAAAAACATCGCGGGGTGGTGCGCATTGTATGGGTGTGTGTTACATTACATTCACTAGTAGGAGTGAGAAAAACATCACGGGGTGGTGCGCATTGTATGGGTGTGTGTTACATTACATTCACTAGTAGGAGTGAGAAAAACATCACGGGGTGGTGTGCATTGGAGGGTCTGAATTAGGATAGGGAGTGAGTGGCAATGTAGGATGGAGAAAACCACCGCGGGGTGGTCAGCATTGGGAAGTCAGGGAACATGCAGTGGCCATGTAGGTTAGGTTTCTGAAAAACATTGCGGGGTGGTGTGCATTGTATGGGTGTGTGTTACATTACATTCACTAGTAGGAGTGAGAAAAACATCACGGGGTGGTGCGCATTGTATGGGTGTGTGTTACATTACATTCACTAGTAGGGGTGAGAAAAACATCACGGGGTGGTGTGAATCGGAAGGTCTGAATTAGGATAGGCAGTGAGTGGCAATGTAGGATGGAGAAAAGCAGAGCGGGGTGGTCAGCATGGGGATGTCAGGGAACATGCAGTGGCAATGTAGGATAGGTTTCTGAAAAACATCGCGGGGTGGTGCGCATTGTATGGATGTGTGTCACATTACATTCACTAGTAGGAGTGAGAAATACATCACAGGGTGGTGCGCATTGTATGGGTGTGTGTTACATTACATTCACTACTAGGAGTGAGAAAAATATCATGGGGTGGTGTGAATCGGAGTGTCTGAATTGGGATAGGCAGTGAGTGGCAATGTAGGATGGAGAAAAGCACCGCGGGGTGGTCAGCATGGGGAGGTCAGGGAACATGCAGTGGCAATGTAGGATAGGTTTCTGAAAAACATCACGGGGTGGTGCGCATTGTATGGGTGTGTGTTACATTACATTCACTAGTAGGAGTGAGAAAAACATCATGGGTTTGTGTGAATCGGAGGGTCTGAATTAGGATAGGCAGTGAGTGGCAATGTAGCATGAAGAAAAGCACCGCGGGGTGGTCCACATGGTGAGGTCAGGGAACATGCAGTGGCAATGTAGGATAGGTTTCTGAAAAACATCGCGGGGTGGTGCGCATTGTATGGGTGTGTGTTACATTACATTCACTAGTAGGAGTGAGAAAAACATCACGGGGTGGTGCGCATTGTATGGGTGTGTGTTACATTACATTCACTAGTAGGAGTGAGAAAAACATCACGGGGTGGTGTGAATTGGAGGGTCTGAATTAGGATAGGCAGTGCGTGGCAATGTAGGATGGAGAAAAGCACCGCGGGGTGGTCAGCATGGGGAGGTCAGGGAACATGCAGTGGCAATGTAGGATAGGTTTCTGAAAAACATTCCGGGGTGGTGTGCATTGTATGGGTGTGTGTTACATTACATTCACTAGTAGGAGTGAGAAAAACATCACAGGGAGGTGTGAATCGGAGGGTCTGAATTAGGATAGGCAGTGAGTGGCAATGTAGGATGGAGAAAAGCACCGCGGGGTGGTCAGCATGGGGAGGTCAGGGAACATGCAGTGGCCATGTAGGATAGGTTTCTGAAAAACATCGCGGGGTGGTGCGCATTTTATGGGTGTGTGTTACATTACATTTTGTAGTAGGAGTGAGAAAAACTTCCCGGGGTTGTGTGAATCGGAGGGTCTGAATTAGGATAGGCAGTGAGTGGCAATGTAGGATGGAGAAAAGTACTTCGGGGTGGTCAGCATGTGGAGGTCAGGGAACATGCAGTGGCAATGTATGATAGGTTTCTGAAAAACATCGCGGGGTGGTGCGCATTGTATGGGTGTGTGTTACATTACATTCACTAGTAGGAGTGAGAAAAACATCACGGTGTGGTGTGAATCGGAGGGTCTGAATTAGGATAGGCAGTGAGTGGCAATGTAGGATGGAGAAAAGCACCGCGGGGTGGTCAGCATGGGGAGGTCAGGGAACATGTAGTGGCCATGTAGGATAGGTTTCTGAAAAACGTCGCGGGGTGGTACGCATTGTATGGGTGTGTGTTACATTACATTCACTAGTAGGAGTGAGAAAAACATCACGGGGTCGTGTGAATCGGAGGGTCTGAATTAGGATAGGCAGTGAGTGGCAATGTAGGATGGAGAAAGCACCGCGGGGTGGTCAGCATGGGGAGGTCAGGGAACATGCAGTGGCAATGTAGGATAGGTTTCTGAAAAACATCGCGGGGTGGTGCGCATTGTATGGGTTTGTGTTACATTACATTAACTAGGAGGAGTGAGAAAAATATCACGGGGTGGTGTGAATCGGAGGGTCTGAATTAGGATAGGTAGTGAGTGGCCATGTAGGATGGAGAAAAGCACCTCGGGGTGTTCAGCATGGGGAGGTCAGGGAACATGCAGTGGCCATGTAGGATAGGTTTCTGAAAAACATCGCGGGGTGGTGCGCATTGTATGGGTTTGTGTTACATTACATTAACTAGGAGGAGTGAGAAAAATATCACGGGGTGGTGTGAATCGGAGGGTCTGAATTAGGATAGGCAGTGAGTGGCAATTTAGGATGGAGAAAAGCACCGCGGGGTGGTCAGCATGGGGAGGTCAGGGAACGTGCAGTGGCAATGTAGGATAGGTTTTGAAAAACATCGCGGGGTGGTGCGCATTGCATGGGTGTGTGTTACATTACATTCACTAGTAGGAGTGAGAAAAACATCACGGGGTGGTGCGCATTGTATGGGTGTGTGTTACATTACATTCACTAGTAGGAGTGAGAAAAACATCACGGGGAAGTGTGAATCGGAGGGTATGAATTAGGATAGGCAGTTAGTGGCAATGTAGGATGGAGAAAAGCACCGCGGGGTGGTCAGCATGGGGAGATCAGGGAACATGCAGTGGCAATGTAGGATAGGTTTCTGAAAAACATCACGGGGTGGTGCGCATTGTATGGGTGTGTGTTACATTACATTCTCTAGTAGGAGTGAGAAAAACTTCGCGGGGTGGTGTGAATCTGAGGGTCTGAATTAGGATAGGCAGTGAGTGGCAATGTAGGATGGAGAAAAGCACCGCGGAGTGGTCAGCATGGGGAGGTCAGGGAACATGCAGTGGCCATGTAGGATAGGTTTCTGAAAAACATCGCGGGGTGGTGCGCATTGTATGGGTGTGTTACATTACATTCACTAGTAGGAGTGAGAAAAAAATCACGGGGTGGTGTGAATCGGAGGGTCTGAATTAGGATAGGCAGTGAGTGGCAATGTAGGATGGAGAAAAGCACCGTGGTGTGGTCAGCATGGGGAGGTCAGGGAACATGCAGTGACCATGTAGGATAGGTTTTTGAAAAACATCGCGGAGTGGAGCGCATTGTATGGGTGTGTGTTACATTACATTCACTAGTAGGAGTGAGAAAAACATCACGGGGTGGTGCGCATTGTATGGGTGTGTGTTACATTACATTCACTAGTGAGAAAAACATCACGGGGAGGTGTGAATCGGAGGGTCTGAATCAGGATAGGCAGTGAGTGGCAATGTAGGATGGAGAAAAGCACCGCGGGGTGGTCAGCATGGGGAGGTCAGGGAACATGCAGTGGCCATGTAGGATAGGTTTCTGAAAAACATCGCGGGGTGGTGCGCATTTTATGGGTGTGTGTTACATTACATTTTCTAGTAGGAGTGAGAAAAACATCACGGGGTCGTGTGAATCGGAGGGTCTGAATTAGGATAGGCAGTGAGTGGCAATGTAGGATGGAGAAAAGCACCGCGGGGTGTTCAGCATGGGGAGGTCAGGGAACATGCAGTGGCAATGTAGGATAGGTTTCTGAAAAATAGCGCTGGGTGGTGCGCATTGTATGGGTGTGTGTTACGTTACATTCACTAGTAGGAGTGAGAAAAACATCACGGTGTGGTGTGAATCGGAGAGTCTGAATTAGGATATGCAGAGAGTGGCAATGTAGGATGGAGAAAAGGACGGCGGGGTGTTCAGCATGGGGAGGTCAGGGAACATGCAGTGGCCATGTAGGATATGTTTCTGAAAAACATCGCGGGGTGGTGCGCATTGTATGGGTGTATGTTACATTACATTCACTAGTAGGACTGAGAAAAACATCACGAGGTGGTGAGCATTGTATGGGCGTGTGTTACATTACATTAACTAGTAGGAGTGAGAAAAATATCACGGGGTGGTGTGAATCGGAGGGTCTGAATTAGGATAGGCAGTAAGTGGCAATTTAGGGTGGAGAAAAGCACCGCGGGGTGGTCAGCATGGGGAGGTCAGGGAACGTGCAGTGGCAATGTAGGATAGGTTTTTGAAAAACATCGCGGGGTGGTGCGCATTGCATGGGTGTGTGTTACATTACATTCACTAGTAGGAGTGAGAAAAACATCACGGGATGGTGTGCATTGTATGGGTGTGTGTTACATTACATTCACTAGTAGGAGTGAGAAAAACATCACGGGGTGGTGTGATTCGGAGGGTCTGAATTAGGATAGGCAGTGAGTGGCAATGTAGGATGGAGAAAAGCACCGCGGGGTGGTCAGCATGGGGAGGCCATGGAACATGCAGTGGCAATGTAAGATAGTTTTCTGAAAAACATCACGATGTGGTCCGCATTGTATGGGTGTGTGTTACATTACATTCACTAGTAGGAGTGAGAAAAACATCACGGGGAAGCGTGAATCGGAGGGTCTGAATTAGGATAGGCAGTGAGTGTCAATGTAGGATGAAGAAAAGCATCGCGGGGTGGTCAGCATGGGGAGATCAGGGAACATGCAGTGGCAATGTAGGATAGGTTTCTGAAAAACATCGCGGGGTGGTGCGCATTGTATGGGTGTGTGTTACATTACATTTTGTAGTAGGAGTGAGAAAAACTTCCCGGGGTTGTGTGAATCGGAGGGTCTGAATTAGGATAGGCAGTGAGTGGCAATGTAGGATGGAGAAAAGTACCGCGGGGTGGTCAGCATGGGGAGGTCAGGGAACATGCAGTGGCAATGTATGATAGGTTTCTGAAAAACATCGCGGGGTGGTGCGCATTGTATGGGTGTGTGTTACATTACATTCACTAGTAGGAGTGAGAAAAACATCACGGTGTGGTGTGAATCGGAGGGTCTGAATTAGGATAGGCAGTGAGTGGCAATGTAGGATGGAGAAAAGCACCGCGGGGTGGTCAGCATGGGGAGGTCAGGGAACATGTAGTGGCCATGTAGGATAGGTTTCTGAAAAACGTCGCGGGGTGGTACGCATTGTATGGGTGTGTGTTACATTACATTCACTAGTAGGAGTGAGAAAAACATCACGGGGTCGTGTGAATCGGAGGGTCTGAATTAGGATAGGCAGTGAGTGGCAATGTAGGATGGAGAAAGCACCGCGGGGTGGTCAGCATGGGGAGGTCAGGGAACGTGCAGTGGCAATGTAGGATAGGTTTTGAAAAACATCGCGGGGTGGTGCGAATTGCATGGGTGTGTGTTACATTACATTCACTAGTAGGAGTGAGAAAAACATCACGGGGTGGTGCGCATTGTATGGGTGTGTGTTACATTACATTCACTAGTAGGAGTGAGAAAAACATCACGGGGAAGTGTGAATCGGAGGGTATGAATTAGGATAGGCAGTTAGTGGCAATGTAGGATGGAGAAAAGCACCGCGGGGTGGTCAGCATGGGGAGATCAGGGAAAATGCAGTGGCAATGTAGGATAGGTTTCTGAAAAACATCACGGGGTGGTGCGCATTGTATGGGTGTGTGTTACATTACATTCTCTAGTAGGAGTGAGAAAAACTTCGCGGGGTGGTGTGAATCGGAGGGTCTGAATTAGGATAGGCAGTGAGTGGCAATGTAGGATGGAGAAAAGCACCGCGGAGTGGTCAGCATGGGGAGGTCACGGAACATGCAGTGGCCATGTAGGATAGGTTTCTGAAAAACATCGTGGGGTGGTGCGCATTGTATGGGTGTGTGTTACATTACATTCACTAGTAGTAGTGAGAAAAACATCACGGGGTGGTGCGCATTGTATGGGGGTGTGTTACATTACATTCACTAGTAGGAGTGAGAAAAACATCACGGGGTGGTGTGAATTGGAGGGTCTGAATTAGGATAGGCAGTGCGTGGCAATGTAGGATGGAGAAAAGCACCGCGGGGTGGTCAGCATGGGGAGGTCAGGGAACATGCAGTGGCCATGTAGGATAGGTTTCTGAAAAACATCGCGGGGTGGTGCGCATTGTATGGGTGTGTGTTACATTACATTTTCTAGTAGGTGTGAGAAAAACATCACGGGTTGTGTGAATCGGAGGGTCTGAATTAGGATAGGCAGTGAGTGGCAATGTAGGATGGAGAAAAGCACAGCGGGGTGGTCAGCATGGGGCTTTCAGGGATCATGCAGTGGCAATGTAGGACAGGTTTCTGAAAAATATCGCTGGGTGGTGCGCATTGTATGGGTGTGTGTTACGTTACATTCACTAGTAGGAGTGAGAAAAACATCACGGGGTGGTGTGAATCGGAGGGTCTTAATTAGGATAGGCAGAGAGTGGCAATGTAGGATCAGAAAAGCACCGCGGGGTGGTCAACATGGGGAGGTCAGGGAACATGCAGTGGCCATGTAGGATAGGTTTCTGAAAAACATCGCGGGGTGGTGCGCATTGTATGGGTGTGTGTTATATTACATTCACTAGTAGGAGTGAGAAAAACATCACGGGGTGGTGTGCATTGTATGGGTGTGTGTTACATTACATTCACTAGTAGGAGTGAGAAAAACATCACGGGGTGGTGTGAATCAGAGGGTCTGAATTAGGATAGGCAGTGAGTGGCAATGTAGGATGGAGAAAAGCACCGCGGGGTGGTCAGGATGGGGAGGCCATGGAACATGCAGTGGCAATGTAGGATAGTTTTCTGAAAAACATCACGATGTGGTGCGCATTGTATGGGTGTGTGTTACATTACATTCACTATTAGGAGTGAGAAAAGCATCACGGGGAAGCGTGAATCGGAGGGTCTGAATTAGGATAGGCAGTGAGTGGCAATGTAGGATGGAGAAAAGCACCGCGGGGAGGTCAGCATGGGGAGATCAGGGAACATGCATTGGCAATGTAGGATAGGTTTCTGAAAATCATCGCGGGGTGGTGCGCATTGTATGGGTGTGTGTTACATTACATTAACTAGGAGGAGTGAGAAAAATATCACGGAGTGGTGTGAATCGGAGGGTCTGAATTAGGATAGGCAGTGAGTGGCAATTTAGGATGGAGAAAAGCACCGCGGGGTGGTCAGCATGGGGAGGGCAGGGAACGTGCAGTGGCAATGTAGGATAGGTTTTTGAAAAACATCGCGGGGTGGTGCGCATTGCATGGGTGTGTTACATTACATTCACTAGTAGGAGTGAGAAAAACATCACGGGGTAGTGCGCATTGTATGGGTGTGTGTTACATTACATTCACTAGTAGGAGTGAGAAAAAAATCACGGGGTGGTGTGAATCGGAGGGTCTGAATTAGGATAGGCAGTGAGTGGCAATGTAGGATGGAGAAAAGCACCGTGGTGTGGTCAGCATGGGGAGGTCAGGGAACATGCAGTGACCATGTAGGATAGGTTTTTGAAGAACATCGCGGAGTGGAGCGCATTGTATATGTGTGTGTTACATTACATTCACTAGTAGGAGTGAGAAAAACATCACGGGGTGGTGCGCATTGTATGGGTATGTGTTACATTACATTCACTAGTAGGAGTGAGAAAAACATCACGGGGTGGTGTGAATCGGAGGGTCTGAATTAGGATAGGCAGTCAGTGGCAATGTAGGATAGAGAAAAGCACCGCAGGGTGGTCAGCATGGGGAAGTCAGGGAACATGCAGTGGCCATGTAGGTTAGGTTTCTGAAAAACATCGCGGGGTGGTGCGCATTTTATGGGTGTGTGTTAAAGGACATTCACTAGTAGGAGTGAGAAAAACATCACGGGGTGGTGCGCATTGTATGGGTGTGTGTTACATTACATTCACTAGTAGGGGTGAGAAAAACATCACGGGGTGGTGTGAATCGGAAGGTCTGAATTAGGATAGGCAGTGAGTGGCAATGTAGGATGGAGAAAAGCACCGCGGGGTGGTCAGCATGGGGATGTCAGGGAACATGCTGTGGCAATGTAGGATAGGTTTATGAAAAACATCGCGGGGTGGTGCGCATTGTATGGGTGTGTGTCACATTACATTCACTAGTAGGAGTGAGAAATACATCACGGGGTGGTGCGCATTGTATGGGTGTGTGTTACATTACATTCACTACTAGGAGTGAGAAAAATATCACGGGGTGGTGTGAATCGGAGTGTCTGAATTGGGATAGGCAGTGAGTGGCAATGTAGGATGGAGAAAAGCACCGCGGGGTGGTCAGCATGGGGAGGTCAGGGAACATGCAGTGGCAATGTAGGATAGGTTTCTGAAAAACATCACCGGGTGGTGCGCATTGTATGGGTGTGTGCTACATTACATTCACTAGTAGGAGTGAGAAAAACATCACGGGTTTGTGTGAATCGGAGGGTCTGAATTAGGATAGGCAGTGAGTGTCAATGTAGCATGAAGAAAAGCACCGCCGGGTGGTCAGCATGTGGAGGTCAGGGAACATGCACTGACAATGTAGGATAGGTTTCTGAAAAACATCGCGGGGTGGTGCGCATTGTATGGGTGTGTGTTACATTACATTCACTAGTAGGAGTGAGAAAAACATCACGGGGTGGTGTGAATCGGAGGGTCTGAATTAGGATAGGCAGTGAGTGGCAATGTAGGATGGAGAAAAGCACCGCGGGGTGGTCCGCATGGTGAGGTTAGGGAACATGCAGTGGCAATGTAGGATAGGTTTCTGAAAAACATCGCGGGGTGGTGCGCATTGTATGGGTGTGTGTTACATTACATTCACTAGTAGGAGTGAGAAAAACATCACGTTTTGGTGTGAATCGCAGGGTCTGAATTAGGATAGGCTGTGAGTGGCAATGTAGGATGGAGAAAAGCACAGCGGGGTTTTCAGCATGGGGAGGTCAGGGAACATGCAGTGGCAATGTAGGATAGTTTTCTGAAAAACATCACGGGGTGGTGCGCATTGTATGTGTGTGTGTTACATTACATTCACTAATAGGAGTGAGAAAAACATCACGGGGTGGTGTGAATCGGAGGGTCTGAATTAGGATAGGCAGTGAGTGGCAATATAGGATGGAGAAAAGCACCGCGGGGTGGTCAGCATGGGGAGGTCAGGGAACATGCAGTGGCAATGTAGGATAGGTTTGTGAAAAACATCGCGGGGTGGTGCGCATTGTATGGGTGTGTTTTACATTACATTCACTAGTAGGAGTGAGAAAAACATCACGGGGTGGTGTGAATCGGAGGGTCTGAATTAGGATAGGCAGTGAGTGGCAATGTAGGATGGAGAAAAGCACCGCGGGGTGGTCAGCATGGGGAGGTCAGGGAACATGCATTGGCAATGTAGGATAGGTTTCTGAAAAACATCGCGGGGTGGTGCGAATTGTATGGGTATGTGTTACATTACAGTCACAAGTAGGAGGAGAAAAACATCATGGGGTGGTGCGCATTGTATGGGTGTGTGTTACATTTCATTCACTAGTAGGAGTGAGAAATACATCACGAGGTGGTGCGCATTGTATGGTTGTGTGTTACATTACATTCAATAGTAATAGTGAGAAAAACATCACGGGCTGGTGTGAATCGGAGGGTCTGAATTAGGATAGGCAGTGAGTGGCAATGTAGGATGGAGAAAAGCACCGCGTGGTGTTCAGCATGGGGAGGTCAGGGAACATGCAGTGGGCATGTAGGATAGGGTTCTGAAAAACATCGCGGGGTGGTGCGCATTGTATTTGTGTATGTTACATTACATTCACTAGTAGGAGTGAGAAAAACATCATGGTGTGGTGCGCATTGTATGGGTGTGTGTTACATTACATTAACTAGTAGGAGTGAGAAAAATATCACGGGGTGGTGTGAATCGGAGGGTCTGAATTAGGATAGGCAGTGAGTGGCAATTTAGGATGGAGAAAAGCACCGCGGGGTGGTCAGCATGGGGAGGTCAGGGAACGTGCACTGGCAATGTAGGATAGGTTTTTGAAAAACATCGCGGGGTGGTGCGCATTGCATGGGTGTGTGTTACATTACATTCACTAGTAGGAGTTAGAAAAACATCACGGGGTGGTGCGCATTGTATGGGTGTGTGTTACATTATATTCACTAGTAGGAGTTAGAAAAACATCACGGGGTGGTGTGAATCGGAGGGTCTGAATTAGGATACGCAGTGAGTCGCAATGTAGGATGGAGAAAAGCACAGCGGGGTGGTCAGCATGGGGAGGCCAGGGAACATGCAGTGGCAATGTAGGATAGTTTTCTGAAAAATATCACGGGGTGGTGCGCATTGTATGGGTGTGTGTTACAGTACATACACTAGTAGGAGTGAGAAAAACATCACGGGGCAGTGTGAATTGGAGGGTCTGTATTAGGATAGGCAGTGAGTGTCAATGTAGGATAAAGAAAAGCACCGCGGGGTGGTTCAGCATGGGGAGGTTAGGGAACATGGAGTGGCAATGTAGGATAGGTTTCTGAAAAACATCGCGGGGTGGTGCGCATTTTATAGGTGTGTGTTACATTACATTCACTAGTAGGAGTGAGAAAAACATCACTGGGTGGTGTGAATCGGAGGGTCTGAATTAGGATAGGCAGTGAGTGGCAATGTAGGATGGAGAAAAGCACCGCGGGGTGGTCAGCATGGGGAGGTCAGGGAACATGCAGTGGCAATGTATGATAGGTTTCTGAAAAACATCGTGGGGTGGTGCGCATTGTATGGGTGTGTGTTACATTACATTCACTAGTAGGAGTGAGAAAAACATCACAGGGTGGTGTGAATCGGAGGGTCTGAATTAGGATAGGCAGTGAGTGGCAATGTAGGATGGAGAAAAGCACCGCGGGGTGGTCAGCATGGGGAGGTCAGGGAACATGCAGTGACCATGTAGGATAGGTTTCTGAAAAACGTCGCGGGGTGGTGCGCATTGTATGGGTGTGTGTTACATTACATTCACTAGTAGGAGTGAGAAAAACATCACGGGGTCGTGTGAATCGGAGGGTCTGAATTAAGATAGGCAGTGAGTGGCAATGTAGGATGGAGAAAGCACCGCGGGGTGGTCAGCATGGGGAGGTCAGGGAACATGCAGTGGCAATGTAGGATAGGTTTCTGAAAAACGTCGCGGGGTGGTGCGCATTGTATGGGTGTGTGTTACATTACATTCACTAGTAGGAGTGAGAAAAACATCACGGGGTCGTGTGAATCGGAGGGTCTGAATTAGGATAGGCAGTGAGTGGCAATGTAGGATGGAGAAAGCACCGCGGGGTGGTCAGCATGGGGAGGTCAGGGAACATGCAGTGGCAATGTAGGATAGGTTTCTGAAAAACATCGTGGGGTGGTGCGCATTGTATGGGTGTGTGTTACATTACATTTTCTAGTAGGAGTGAGAAAAACATCACGGGGTGGTGTGAATCGGAAGGTCTGAATTAGGATAGGCAGAGAGTGGCAATGTATGATGGAGAAAAGCACGGCGGGGTGTTCAGCATGTGGAGGTCAGGGAACATGCAGTGGCCATATAGGATATGTTTCTGAAAAACATCGCGGGGTGGTGCGCATTGTATGGGTGTATGTTACATTACATTCACTAGTAGGAGTGAGAAAAACATCACGGGATGGTGCGCATTGTATGGGCGTGTGTTACATTACCTTAACTAGTAGGAGTGAGAAAAATATCACGGGGTGGTGTGAATCGGAGGGTCTGAATTAGGATAGGCAGTGAGTGGCAATTTAGGATGGAGAAAAGCACCGCGAGGTGGTCAGCATGGGGAGGTCAGGGAACGTGCAGTGGCAATGTAGGATAGGTTTTTGAAAAACATCGCGGGGTGGTGCGCATTGCATGGGTGTGTGTTACATTACATTCACTAGTAGGAGTGAGAAAAACATCACGGGGTGGTGTGCATTGTATGGGTGTGTGTTACATTACATTCACTAGTAGGAGTGAGAAAAACATCACGGGGAAGCGTGAATCGGAGGGTCTGAATTAGGATAGGCAGTGAGTGTCAATGTAGGATGAAAAAAAGCATCGCGGGGTGGTCAGCATGGGGAGATCATTGAACATGCAGTGGCAATGTAGGATAGGTTTCTGAAAAACATCGCGGGGTGGTGCGCATTGTATGGGTGTGTATTACATTACATTTTGTAGTAGGAGTGAGAAAAACTTCGCGGGGTTGTGTGAATCGGAGGGTCTGAATTAGGATAGGCAGTGAGTGGCAATGTAGGATGGAGAAAAGCACCGCGGGGTGGTCAGCATGGGGAGTTCAGGGAACATGCAATGGCAATGTATGATAGGTTTCTGAAAAACATCGCCGGGTGGTGCGCATTGTATGGGTGTGTGTTACATTACATTCACTAGTAGGAGTGAGAAAAACATCACGGGGTGGTGTGAATCGGAGGGTCTGAATTAGGATAGGCAGTGAGTGGCAATGTAGGATGGAGAAAAGCACCGCGGGGTGGTCAGCATGGGGAGGTCAGGGAACATGCAGTGGCCATGTAGGATAGGTTTCTGAAAAACGTCGCGGGGTGGTACGCATTGTATGGGTGTGTGTTACATTACATTCACTAGTAGGAGTGAGAAAAACATCACGGGGTGGTGTGAATCGGAGGGTCTGAATTAGGATAGGCAGTGAGTGGCAATGTAGGATGGAGAAAGCACCGCGGGGTGGTCAGCATGGGCAGGTCAGGGAACATGCAGTGGCAATGTAGGATAGGGTTCTGAAAAACATCGCGGGGTGGTGCGCATTGTATGGGTGTGTGTTACATTACATTCACTAGTAGGAGTGAGAAAAACATCACGGGGTGGTGTGAATCGGAGGGTCTGAATTAGGATAGGCAGTGAGTGGCAATGTAGGATGGAGATAAGCACCTCGGGGTGGTCAGCATGGGGAGATCAGGGAACATGCAGTGGCAATGTAGGATAGGTTTCTGAAAAACATCACGGGGTGGTGCGCATTGTATGGGTGTGTGTTACATTACATTTTGTAGTATGAGTGAGAAAAACTTCGCGGGGTTGTGTGAATCGGAGGGTCTGAATTAGGATAGGCAGTGAGTGGCAATGTAGGATGGAGAAAAGCACCGCGGGGTGGTCAGCATGGGGAGGTCAGGGAACATGCAGTGGCAATGTATGATAGGTTTCTGAAAAACATCGCGGGGTGGTGCGCATTGTATGGGTGTGTGTTACATTACATTCACTAGTAGGAGTGAGAAAAACATCACAGGGTGGTGTGAATCGGAGGGTCTGAATTAGGATAGGCAGTGAGTGGCAATGTAGGATGGAGAAAAGCACCGCGGGGTGGTCAGCATGGGGAGGTCAGGGAACATGCAGTGACCATGTAGGATAGGTTTCTGAAAAACGTCGCGGGGTGGTGCGCATTGTACGGGTGTGTGTTACATTACATTCACTAGTAGGAGTGAGAAAAACATCACGGTGTCGTGTGAATCGGAGGGTCTGAATTAGGATAGGCAGTGAGTGGCAATGTACGATGGAGAAAGCACCGCGGGGTGGTCAGCATGGGGAGGTCAGGGAACATGCAGTGGCAATGTAGGATAGGTTTCTGAAAAACATCGCGGGGTGGTGCGCATTGTATGGGTGTATGTTACATTACATTCACTAGTAGGAGTGAGAAAAACATCACGGGATGGTGCTCATTGTATGGGTGTGTGTTACATTACATTAACCAGTAGGAGTGAGAAAAATATCACGGGGCGGTGTGAATCGGAGGGTCTGAATTAGGATAGGCAGTGAGTGGCAATGTAGGATGGAGAAAAGCACCGCGGGGTGGTCAGCATTGGGAGGCCAGGGAACATGCTGTGGCAATGTAGGATAGTTTTCTGAAAAACATCACGGGGTGGTGCGCATTGCATGGGTGTGTGTTACATTACATTCACTAGTAGGAGTGAGAAAAACATCACGGGGAAGTGTGAATCAGAGGGTCTGAATTAGGATACGCAGTGAGTGTCAATGTAGGATGAAGAAAAGCACCGCGGGGTGGTCAGCATGGGGAGGTCAGGGAACATGCAATGGCAATGTATGATAGGTTTCTGAAAAACATCGCGGGGTGGTGCGCATTGCATGGGTGTGTGTTACATTACATTCACTAGTAGGAGTGAGAAAAACATCACGGGGTGGTGTGAATCAGAGGGTCTGAATTAGGATAGGCAGTGAGTGGCAATGTAGGATGGAGAAAAGCACCGCGGGGTGGTCAGCATGGGGAGGTCAGGGAACATGCAGTGGCCATGTAGGATAGGTTTCTGAAAAACGTCGCGGGGTGGTACGCATTGTATGGGTGTGTGTTACATTACATTCACTAGTAGGAGTGAGAAAAACATCACGGGGTGGTGTGAATCGGAGGGTCTGAATTAGGATAGGCAGTGAGTGGCAATGTAGGATGGAGAAAGCACCGCGGGGTGGTCAGCATGTGGAGGTCAGGGAACATGCAGTGGCAATGTAGGATAGGTTTCTGAAAAACATCGCGGGGTGGTGCGCATTGTATGGGTGTGTGTTACATTACATTCACTAGTAGGAGTGAGAAAAACATCACGGGGTGGTGTGAATCGGAGGGTCTGAATTAGGATAGGCAGTGAGTGGCAATGTAGGATGGAGAAAAGCACCGCGGGGTGGTCAGCATGGGGAGTTCAGGGAACATGCAATGGCAATGTATGATAGGTTTCTGAAAAACATCGCCGGGTGGTGCGCATTGTATGGGTGTGTGTGACATTACATTCACTAGTAGGAGTGAGAAAAACATCACGGGGTGGTGTGAATCGGAGGGTCTGAATTAGGATAGGCAGTGAGTGGCAATGTAGGATGGAGAAAAGCACCGCGGGGTGGTCAGCATGGGGAGGTCAGGGAACATGCAGTGGCCATGTAGGATAGGTTTCTGAAAAACGTCGCGGGGTGGTACGCATTGTATGGGTGTGTGTTACATTACATTCACTAGTAGGAGTGAGAAAAACATCACGGGGTGGTGTGAATCGGAGGGTCTGAATTAGGATAGGCAGTGAGTGGCAATGTACGATGGAGAAAGCACCGCGGGGTGGTCAGCATGGGCAGGTCAGGGAACATGCAGTGGCAATGTAGGATAGGGTTCTGAAAAACATCGCGGGGTGGTGCGCATTGTATGGGTGTGTGTTACATTACATTCACTAGTAGGAGTGAGAAAAACATCACGGTTTGGTGTGAATAGGAGGGTCTGAATTAGGATAGGCAGTGAGTGGCAATGTAGGATGGAGATAAGCACCTCGGGGTGTTCAGCATGGGGAGGTCAGGGAACATGCAGTGGCCATGTAGGATAGGTTTCTGAAAAACATCGCGGGCTGGTGCGCATTGTATGGGTGTGTGTTACATTACATTCACTAGTAGGAGTGAGAAAAACATCACGGGGAAGTGTGAATCGGAGGGTCTCAATTAGGATAGGCAGTGAGTGTCAATGTAGAATGAAGAAAAGCACTGCGGGGTGGTCAGCATGGGGAGATCAGGGAACATGCAGTGGCAATGTAGGATAGGTTTCTGAAAAACATCACGGGGTGGTGCGCATTGTATGGGTGTGTGTTACATTACATTTTGTAGTATGAGTGAGAAAAACTTCGCGAGGTTGTGTGAATCGGAGGGTCTGAATTAGGATAGGCAGTGAGTGGCAATGTAGGATGGAGAAAAGCACCGCGGGGTGGTCAGCATGGGGAGGTCAGGGAACATGCAGTGGCAATGTATGATAGGTTTCTGAAAAACATCGCGGGGTGGTGCGCATTGTATGGGTGTGTGTTACATTACATTCACTAGTAGGAGTGAGAAAAACATCACAGGGTGGTGTGAATCGGAAGGTCTGAATTAGGATAGGCAGTGAGTGGCAATGTAGGATGGAGAAAAGCACCGCGGGGTGGTCAGCATGGGGAGGTCAGGGAACATGCAGTGACCATGTAGGATAGGTTTCTGAAAAACATCGCGGGGTGGTGCGCATTGTACGGGTGTGTGTTACATTACATTCACTAGTAGGAGTGAGAAAAACATCACGGGGTCGTGTGAATCGGAGGGTCTGAATTAGGATAGGCAGTGAGTGGCAATGTACGATGGAGAAAGCACTGCGGGGTGGTCAGCATGGGGAGGTCAGGGAACATGCAGTGGCAATGTAGGATAGGTTTCTGAAAAACATCGCGGGGTGGTGCGCATTGTATGGGTGTATGTTACATTACATTCACTAGTAGGAGTGAGAAAAACATCACGGGATGGTGCTCATTGTATGGGTGTGTGTTACATTACATTAACCAGTAGGAGTGAGAAAAATATCACGGGGCGGTGTGAATCGGAGGGTCTGAATTAGGATAGGCAGTGAGTGGCAATGTAGGATGGATAAAAGCACCGCGGGGTGGTCAGCATTGGGAGGCCAGGGAACATGCTGTGGCAATGTAGGTTAGTTTTCTGAAAAACATCACGGGGTGGTGCGCATTGCATGGGTGTGTGTTACATTACATTCACTAGTAGGAGTGAGAAAAACATCACGGGGAAGTGTGAATCGGAGGGTCTGAATTAGGATACGCAGTGAGTGTCAATGTAGGATGAAGAAAAGCACCGCGGGGTGGTCAGCATGGGGAGGTCAGGGAACATGCAGTGGCAATGTAGGATAGGTTTCTGAAAAACATCGTGGGGTGGTGCGCATTGTATCTGTGTGTGTTACATTACATTCACTAGTAGGAGTGAGAAAAACATCACGGTGTGGTGTGAATCGGAGGGTCTGAATTAGGATAGGCAGTGAGTGGCAATGTAGGATGGAGAAAAGCACCTCGGGTTGTTCAGCATGGGGAGGTCAGGGAACATGCAGTGGCCATGTAGGATAGGTTTCTGAAAAACATCGCGGGGTGGTGCGCATTGTATGGGTGTATGTTACATTACATTCACTAGTAGGAGTGAGAAAAACATCACGGGGTGGTGCGCATTGTATGGGTTTGTGTTACATTACATTAACTAGGAGGAGTGAGAAAAATATCACGGGGTGGTGTGAATCGGAGGGTCTGAATTAGGATAGGCAGTGATTGGCAATTTAGGATGGAGAAAAGCACCGCGGGCTGGTCAGCATGGGGAGGTCAGGGAACGTGCAGTGGGAATGTAGGATAGGTTTTTGAAAAACATCGCGGGGTGGTGCGCATTGCATGGGTGTGTGTTACATTACATTCACTAGTAGGAGTGAGAAAAACATCACGGGGTGGTGTGCATTGTATGGGTGTGTGTTACATTACATTCACTAGTAGGAGTGAGAAAAACATCACGGGAAGCGTGAATCGGAGGGTCTGAATTAGGATAGGCAGTGAGTGTCAATGTAGGATGAAAAAAAGCATCGCGGGGTGGTCAGCATGGGGAGATCATTGAACATGCAGTGGCAATGTAGGATAGGTTTCTGAAAAACATCGCGGGGTGGTGCGCATTGTATGGGTGTGTATTACATTACATTTTGTAGTAGGAGTGAGAAAAACTTCGCGGGGTTGTGTGAATCGGAGGGTCTGAATTAGGATAGGCAGTGAGTGGCAATGTAGGATGGAGAAAAGCACCGCGGGGTGGTCAGCATGGGGAGTTCAGGGAACATGCAATGGCAATGTATGATAAGTTTCTGAAAAACATCGCCGGGTGGTGCGCATTGTATGGGTGTGTGTTACATTACATTCTCTAGTAGGAGTGAGAAAAACTTCGCGGGGTGGTGTGAATCGGAGGCTCTGAATTAGGATAGGCAGTGAGTGGCAATGTAGGATGGAGAAAAGCACTGCGGAGTGGTCAGCATGGGGAGGTCAGGGAACATGCAGTGGCCATGTAGGATAGGTTTCTGAAAAACATCGCGGGGTGGTGCGCATTGTATGGGTGTGTTACATTACATTCACTAGTAGGAGTGAGAAAAACATCACGGGGTGGTGTGAATCGGAGGGTCTGAATTAGGATAGGCAGTGAGTGGCAATGTAGGATGGAGAAAAGCACCGAGGGGTGGTCAGCATGGGGATGTCAGGGAACAAGCAGTGGCCATGTAGGATAGTTTTCTGAAAAACGTCGCGGGGTGGTGCGCATTGTATGGGTGTGTGTTATATTACATTCACTAGTAGGAGTGAGAAAAACATCACGGGGTCATGTGAATCGGAGGGTCTGAATTAGGATAGGCAGTGAGTGGCAATGTAGGATGGAGAAAGCACCGCGGTGTGGTCAGCATGGGGAGGTCAGGGTACATGCAGTGGCAATGTAGGATAGGTTTCTGGAAAACATCGCGGGGTGGTGCGCATTGTATGGGTGTGTGTTACATTACATTCACTAGTAGGAGAGAGAAAAACATCACGGGGTGGTTTGAATCGGAGGGTCTGAATTAGGATAGGCAGTGAGTGGCAATGTAGGATGGAGAAAAGCACCTCGGGGTGTTCAGCATGGGGAGGTCAGGGAACATGCAGTGGCCATGTAGGATAGGTTTCTGAAAAACATCGCGGGGTGGTGCGCATTGTATGGGTGTATGTTACATTATATTCAGTAGTAGGAGTGAGAAAAACATCGCGGGGTGGTGCGCATTGTATGGGTGTGTGTTACATTACATTCACTAGTAGGAGTGAGAAAAACATCACGGGATGGTGCGCATTGTATGGGTGTGTGTTACATTACATTCACTAGTAGGAGTGAGAAAAACATCACGGGGTGGTGTGAATTGGAGGGTCTGAATTAGGATAGGCAGTGAGTGGCAATGTAGGATGGAGAAAAGCACTGCGGGGTGGTCAGCATGGGGAGGTCAGGGAACATGCAGTGGCAATGTAGGATAGGTTTCTGAAAAACATCGCGGGGTGGTGCGCATTGTATGGGTGTGTGTTACATTACATTCACTAGTAGGAGTGAGAAAAACATTGCAGGGTGGTGTGAATCGGAGGGTCTGAATTAGGATAGGCAGTGAGTGGCAATGTAGGATGGAGAAAAGCACCACGGGCTGGTCAGCATGGGGATGTCAGGGAACATGCAGTGGCAATGTAGGATAGGTTTCTGAAAAACATCGCGGGGTGGTGCGAATTGTATGGGTGTGTGTTACATTACATTCACTAGTAGGAGTGAGAAAAACATTGCAGGGTGGTGTGAATCGGAGGGTCTGTATTAGGATAGGCAGTGAGTGGCAATGTAGGATGTAGAAAAGCACCGCGGGGTGGTCAGCATGGGGAGGTCAGAGAACATGCATTGGCAATGTAGGATAGGTTTCTGAAAAACATCGCGGGGTGGTGCGCATTGTATGGGTGGGTGTTACATTACATTCACTATTAGGAGTGAGAAAAACATCACGGGGTGGTGTGAATCGGAGGATC
The DNA here is from genome assembly GCF_034190915.1 of Cavia porcellus. Classification (NCBI taxonomy): domain Eukaryota; kingdom Metazoa; phylum Chordata; class Mammalia; order Rodentia; family Caviidae; genus Cavia; species Cavia porcellus. The sequence continues at coordinate 818,536 of NW_026947569.1, forward strand.
TGAATTAGGATAGGCAGTGTGTGGCAATGTGGGATGGAGAAAAGCACCGCGGTGTGGTCAGCATGGAGAGGTCAGGGAACATGCAGTGGCAATGTAGGATAGGTTTCTGAAAAACATTGTGGGTTGGTGCGCATTGTTTGGGTGTGTATTACATTACATTCACTAGTAGGAGTGAGAAAAACATCACGGGGTGGTGCGCATTGTATGGGTGTGTGTTACATTACATTCACTAATAGGAGTGAGAAAAACATCACGGGGTGGTGTGAATCGGAGGGTCTGAATTAGGATAGGCAGTGAGTGGCAATGTAGGATGGAGAAAAGCACCGCGGGGTTGTCAGCATGGGGAGGTCAGGGAACATGCAGTGGCAATGTAGGATAGGTTTCTGAAAAACATCACGGGGTGGTGCGCATTGTATGGGTGTGTGTTACATTACATTCACTAGTAGGAGTGAGAAAAACATCACGGGGTGGTGCGCATTGTATGGGTGTGTGTTACATTAGATTCACTAGTAGGAGTGAGAAAAACATCGCAGGGTAGTGTGAATCGGAGGGTCTGAATTAGGATAGGCAGTGAGTGGCAATGTAGAATGGAGAAAAGCACCGCGGGGTGGTAAGCATGGGGAGGTCAGGGAACATGCAGTGGCAATGTAGGATAGGTTTCTGAAAAACATCGCGGGGTGGTGCGCATTGTATGGGTGTGTGTTACATTACATTCACTAGTAGGAGTGAGAAAAACATCACGGGGTGGTGTGAATCGGAAGGTCTGAATTAGGATAGGCAGTGAGTGGCAATGTAGGATGGAGAAAAGCACCGCGGGGTGGTCAGCATGGATAGGTCTGGGAACATGCAGTGGCAATGTAGGATAGGTTTCTGAAAAACATCGCGGGGTGGTGCGCATTGTATGGGTGTGTGTTACATTACATTCACTAGTAGGAGTGAGAAAAACATCACGGGGTGGTGCGCATTGTATGGGTGTGTGTTACATTACATTCACTACTAGGAGTGAGAAAAACATCACGGGGTGGTGTGAATCGGAAGGTCTGAATTAGGATAGGCAGTGAGTGGCAATGTAGGATGGAGAAAAGCACCGCGGGGTGGTCAGCATGGGGAGGTCAGGGAACATGCAGTGGCAATGTAGGTTAATTTTCTGAAAAACATCACGGGGTCGTGCGCATTGTATGGGTGTGTGTTACATTACATTCACTAGTAGGAGTGAGAAAAACATCACGGGGTGGTGTGAATCGGAGGGTCTGAATTAGGATAGGCAGTGTGTGGCAATGTGGGATGGAGAAAAGCACCGCGGGGTGGTCAGCATGGGGAGGTCAGGGAACATGCAGTGGCAATGTAGGATAGGTTTCTGAAAAACATCGCGGGGTGGTGCGCATTGTATGGGTGTGTGTTACATTACATTCACTAGTAGGAGTGAGAAAAACATCACGGGGTGGTGCGCATTGTATGGGTGTGTGTTACATTACATTCACTAGTAGGAGTGAGAAAAACATCACGGGGTGATGTGTATCGGAGGGTCTGAATTAGGATAGGCAGTGAGTGGCAATGTAGGATGGAGAAAAGCACCGCAGGGTGTTCAGCATAGGGAGGTCAGGGAACATGTAGAGGCAATGTAGGATAGGTTTATGAAAAACATCGCAGGGTGGTGCGCATTGTAAGGGTGTGTTTTACATTACATTCACTAGTAGGAGTGAGAAAAACATCACGGGGTGGTGTGAATCGGAGGGTCTGAATTAGGATAGGCAGTGAGTGGCAATGTAGGATGGAGAAAAGCACCGCGGGCTGGTCAGCATGGGGAGGTCAGGGAACATGCAGTGGCAATGTAGGATAGTTTTCTGAAAAACATCACGGGGTGGTGCGCATTGTATGGGTGTGTGTTACATTACATTCACTAGTAGGAGTGAGAAAAACATCACGGGGTGGTGCGCATTGTATGGGTGTGTGTTACATTACATTCACTAGTAGGAGTGAGAAAAACATCACGGGGTGATGTGAATCGGATGGTCTGAATTAGGATAGGCAGTGAGTGGCAATGTAGGATGGAGAAAAGCACCGCGGGATGGTCAGCATGGGGAGGTCAGGGAACATGCAGTGGCAATGTAGGGTAGTTTTCTGAAAAACATCGCGTGCTGGTGCGCATTGTATGGGTGTGTGTTACATTACATTCACTAGTAGGAGTGAGAAAAACATCACGGGGTGGTGCGCATTGTATGGGTGTGTGTTACATTACATTCACTAGTAGGAGTGAGAAAAACATCACGGGTTTGTGTGAATCGGAGGGTCTGAATTAGGATAGGCAGTGAGTGTCAATGTAGCATGAAGAAAAGCACCGCGGGGTGGTCAGCATGTGGAGGTCAGGGAACATGCACTGACAATGTAGGATAGGTTTCTGAAAAACATCGCGGGGTGGTGCGCATTGTATGGGTGTGTGTTACATTACATTCACTAGTAGGAGTGAGAAAAACATCACGGGGTGGTGTGAATCGGAGGGTCTGAATTAGGATAGGCAGTGAGTGGCAATGTAGGATGGAGAAAAGCACCGAGGGGTGGTCCGCATGGTGAGGTCAGGGAACATGAGGTGGCAATGTAGGATAGGTTTCTGAAAAACATCGCGGGGTGGTGCGCATTGTATGGGTGTGTGTTACATTACATTCACTAGTAGGAGTGAGAAAAACATCACGTTTTGGTGTGAATCGCAGGGTCTGAATTAGGATAGGCAGTGAGTGGCAATGTACGATGGAGAAAAGCACCGCGGGGTTTTCAGCATGGGGAGGTCAGGGAACATGCAGTGGCAATGTAGGATAGTATTCTGAAAAACATCACGGGGTGGTGCGCATTGTATGTGTGTGTGTTACATTACATTCACTAATAGGAGTGAGAAAAACATCACGGGGTGGTGTGAATCGGAGGGTCTGAATTAGGATAGGCAGTGAGTGGCAATATAGGATGGAGAAAAGCACCGCGGGGTGGTCAGCATGGGGAGGTCAGGGAACATGCAGTGGAAATGTAGGATAGGTTTCTGAAAAACATCGCGGGGTGGTGCGCATTGTATGGGTGTGTTTTACATTACATTCACTAGTAGGAGTGAGAAAAACATCACGGGGTGGTGTGAATCGGAGGGTCTGAATTAGGATAGGCAGTGAGTGGCAATGTAGGATGGAGAAAAGCACCGCGGGGTGGTCAGCATGGGGAGTTCAGGGAACATGCATTGGCAATGTAGGATAGGTTTCTGAAAAACATCGCGGGGTGGTGCGAATTGTATGGGTATGTGTTACATTACAGTCACAAGTAGGAGGAGAAAAACATCATGGGGTGGTGCGCATTGTATGGGTGTGTGTTACATTACATTCACTAGTAGGAGTGAGAAAAACATCACGGGGTGGTGTGACTTGGAAGGTCTGAATTAGGATAGGCAGTGCGTGGCAATGTAGGATGGAGAAAAGCACCGCGGGGTGGTCAGCATGGGGAGGTCAGGGAACATGCAGTGGCAATGTATGATAGGTTTCTGAAAAACATCGTGGGGTGGTGCGCATTGTATGTGTGTGTGTTACATTACATTCACTAGTAGGAGTGAGAAAAACATCACAGGGTGGTGTGAATCGGAGGGTCTGAATTAGGATAGGCAGTGAGTGGCAATGTAGGATGGAGAAAAGCACCGCGGGGTGGTCAGCATGGGGAGGTCAGGGAACATGCAGTGACCATGTAGGATAGGTTTCTGAAAAATGTCGCGGGGTGGTGCGCATTGTATGGGTGTGTGTTACATTACATTCACTAGTAGGAGTGAGAAAAACATCACGGGGTCGTGTGAATCGGAGGGTCTGAGTTAGGATAGGCAGTGAGTGGCAATGTAGGATGGAGAAAGCACCGCGGGGTGGTCAGCATGGGGAGGTCAGGGAACATGCAGTGGCAATGTAGGATAGGTTTCTGAAAAACATCGTGGGGTGGTGCGCATTGTATGGGTGTGTGTTACATTACATTTTCTAGTAGGAGTGAGAAAAACATCACGGGGTGGTGTGAATCGGAAGGTCTGAATTAGGATAGGCAGAGAGTGGCAATGTATGATGGAGAAAAGCACGGCGGGGTGTTCAGCATGTGGAGGTCAGGGAACATGCAGTGGCCATATAGGATATGTTTCTGAAAAACATCACGGGGTGGTGTGCATTGTATGGGTGTATGTTACATTACATTCACTAGTAGGAGTGAGAAAAACATCACGGGATGGTGCGCATTGTATGGGCGTGTGTTACATTACCTTAACTAGTAGGAGTGAGAAAAATATCACGGGGTGGTGTGAATCGGAGGGTCTGAATTAGGATAGGCAGTGAGTGGCAATTTAGGATGGAGAAAAGCACCGCGAGGTGGTCAGCATGGGGAGGTCAGGGAACGTGCAGTGGCAATGTAGGATAGGTTTTTGAAAAACATCGCGGGGTGGTGCACATTGCATGGGTGTGTGTTACATTACATTCACTAGTAGGAGTGAGAAAAACATCACGGGGTGGTGTGCATTGTATGGGTGTGTGTTACATTACATTCACTAGTAGGAGTGAGAAAAACATCACGGGGAAGCGTGAATCGGAGGGTCTGAATTAGGATAGGCAGTGAGTGTCAATGTAGGATGAAAAAAAGCATCGCGGGGTGGTCAGCATGGGGAGATCATTGAACATGCAGTGGCAATGTAGGATAGGTTTCTGAAAAACATCGCGGGGTGGTGCGCATTGTATGGGTGTGTATTACATTACATTTTGTAGTAGGAGTGAGAAAAACTTCGCGGGGTTGTGTGAATCGGAGGGTCTGAATTAGGATAGGCAGTGAGTGGCAATGTAGGATGGAGAAAAGCACCGCGGGGTGGTCAGCATGGGGAGTTCAGGGAACATGCAATGGCAATGTATGATAGGTTTCTGAAAAACATCGCCGGGTGGTGCGCATTGTATGGGTGTGTGTTACATTACATTCACTAGTAGGAGTGAGAAAAACATCACGGGGTCGTGTGAATCGGAGGGTCTGAATTAGGATAGGCAGTGAGTGGCAATGTAGGATGGAGAAAAGCACCGCGGGGTGGTCAGCATGGGGAGGTCAGGGAACATGCAGTGGCCATGTAGGATAGGTTTCTGAAAAACGTCGCGGGGTGGTACGCATTGTATGGGTGTGTGTTACATTACATTCACTAGTAGGAGTGAGAAAAACATCACGGGGTGGTGTGAATCGGAGGGTCTGAATTAGGATAGGCAGTGAGTGGCAATGTAGGATGGAGAAAGCACCGCGGGGTGGTCAGCATGGGCAGGTCAGGGAACATGCAGTGGCAATGTAGGATAGGTTTCTGAAAAACATCGCGGGGTGGTGCGCATTGTATGGGTGTGTGTTACATTACATTCACTAGTAGGAGTGAGAAAAACATCACGGGGTCGTGTGAATCGGAGGGTCTGAATTAGGATAGCCAGTGAGTGGCAATGTACGATGGAGAAAGCACCGCGGGGTGGTCAGCATGGGGAGGTCAGGGAACATGCAGTGGCAATGTAGGATAGGTTTCTGAAAAACATCGCGGGGTGGTGCGCATTGTATGGGTGTATGTTACATTACATTCACTAGTAGGAGTGAGAAAAACATCACGGGATGGTGCTCATTGTATGGGTGTGTGTTACATTACATTAACCAGTAGGAGTGAGAAAAATATCACGGGGCGGTGTGAATCGGAGGGTCTGAATTAGGATAGGCAGTGAGTGGCAATGTAGGATGGAGAAAAGCACCGCGGGGTGGTCAGCATTGGGAGGCCAGGGAACATGCTGTGGCAATGTAGGATAGTTTTCTGAAAAACATCACGGGGTGGTGCGCATTGCATGGGTGTGTGTTACATTACATTCACTAGTAGGAGTGAGAAAAACATCACGGGGAAGTGTGAATCGGAGGGTCTGAATTAGGATACGCAGTGAGTGTCAATGTAGGATGAAGAAAAGCACCGCGGGGTGGTCAGCATGGGGAGGTCAGGGAACATGCAGTGGCAATGTAGGATAGGTTTCTGAAAAACATCGCGGGGTGGTGCGCATTGTATGGGTGTGTGTTACATTACATTCACTAGTAGGAGTGAGAAAAACATCACGGGGTGGTGTGAATGGGAGGGTCTGAATTAGGATAGGCAGTGAGTGGCAATGTAGGATGGAGAAAAGCACCTCGGGTTGTTCAGCATGGGGAGGTCAGGGAACATGCAGTGGCCATGTAGGATAGGTTTCTGAAAAACATCGCGGGGTGGTGCGCATTGTATGGGTGTATGTTACATTACATTCACTAGTAGGAGTGAGAAAAACATCACGGGGTGGTGCGCATTGTATGGGTTTGTGTTACATTACATTAACTAGGAGGAGTGAGAAAAATATCACGGGGTGGTGTGAATCGGAGGGTCTGAATTAGGATAGGCAGTGATTGGCAATTTAGGATGGAGAAAAGCACCGCGGGGTGGTCAGCATGGGGAGGTCAGGGAACGTGCAGTGGGAATGTAGGATAGGTTTTTGAAAAACATCGCGGGGTGGTGCGCATTGCATGGGTGTGTGTTACATTACATTCACTAGTAGGAGTGAGAAAAACATCACGGGGTGGTGCGCATTGTATGGGTGTGTGTTACATTACATTCACTAGTAGGAGTGAGAAAAACATCACGGGGTGGTGTGAATCGGAGGGTCTGAATTAGGATACGCAGTGAGTGGCAATGTAGGAGGGGGAAAAGCACCGCGGGGTGGTAAGCATGGGGAGGCCAGGGAAAATGCAGTGGCAATGTAGGATAGTTTTCTGAAAAATATCACGGGGTGGTTACGCATTGTATGGGTGTGTGTTACATTACATTCACTAGTAGGAGTGAGAAAAACATCACGGGGAAGTGTGAATCGGAGGGTATGAATTAGGATAGGCAGTGAGTGTCAATGTAGGATGAAGAAAACATCGCGGGGTGGTCAGCATGGGGAGATCAGGGAACATGCAGTGGCAATGTAGGATAGGTTTCTGAAAAACATCGCGGGGTGGTGCGCATTATATGGGTGTGTGTTACATTACATTCTCTAGTAGGAGTGAGAAAAACTTCGCGGGGTGGTGTGAATCGGAGGCTCTGAATTAGGATACGCAGTGAGTGGCAATGTAGGATGGAGAAAAGCACCGCGGAGTGGTCAGCATGGGGAGGTCAGGGAACATGCAGTGGCCATGTAGGATAGGTTTCTGAAAAACATCGCGGGGTGGTGCGCATTGTATGGGTGTGTTACATTACATTCACTAGTAGGAGTGAGAAAAACATCACGGGGTGGTGTGAATCGGAGGGTCTGAATTAGGATAGGCAGTGAGTGGCAATGTAGGATGGAGAAAAGCACCGAGGGGTGGTCAACATGGGGATGTCAGGGAACAAGCAGTGGCCATGTAGGATAGTTTTCTGAAAAACGTCGCGGGGTGGTGCGCATTGTATGGGTGTGTGTTACATTACATTCACTAGTAGGAGTGAGAAAAACATCACGGGGTCGTGTGAATCGGAGGGTCTGAATTAGGATAGGCAGTGAGTGGCAATGTAGGATGGAGAAAGCACCGCGGTGTGGTCAGCATGGGGAGGTCAGGGTACATGCAGTGGCAATGTAGGATAGGTTTCTGGAAAACATCGCGGGGTGGTGCGCATTGTATGGGTGTGTGTTACATTACATTCACTAGTAGGAGTGAGAAAAACATCACGGGGTGGTTTGAATCAGAGGGTCTGAATTAGGATAGGCAGTGAGTGGCAATGTAGGATGGAGAAAAGCACCTCGGGGTGTTCAGCATGGGGAGGTCAGGGAACATGCAGTGGCCATGTAGGATAGGTTTCTGAAAAACATCGCGGGGTGGTGCGCATTGTATGGGTGTATGTTACACTATATTCAGTAGTAGGAGTGAGAAAAACATCGCGGGGTGGTGCGCATTGTATGGGTGTGTGTTACATTACATTCACTAGTAGGAGTGAGAAAAACATCACGGGATGGTGCGCATTGTATGGGTGTGTGTTACATTACATTCACTAGTAGGAGTGAGAAAAACATCACGGGGTGGTGTGAATTGGAGGGTCTGAATTAGGATAGGCAGTGAGTGGCAATGTAGGATGGAGAAAAGCACTGCGGGGTGGTCAGCATGGGGAGGTCAGGGAACATGCAGTGGCAATGTAGGATAGGTTTCTGAAAAACATCGCGGGGTGGTGCGCATTGTATGGGTGTGTGTTACATTACATTCACTAGTAGGAGTGAGAAAAACATTGCAGGGTGGTGTGAATCGGAGGGTCTGAATTAGGATAGGCAGTGAGTGGCAATGTAGGATGGAGAAAAGCACCACGGGCTGGTCAGCATGGGGATGTCAGGGAACATGCAGTGGCAATGTAGGATAGGTTTCTGAAAAACATCGCGGGGTGGTGCGAATTGTATGGGTGTGTGTTACATTACATACACTAGTAGGAGTGAGAAAAACATTGCAGGGTGGTGTGAATCGGAGGGTCTGAATTAGGATAGGCAGTGAGTGGCAATGTAGGATGTAGAAAAGCACCGCGGGGTGGTCAGCATGGGGAGGTCAGGGAACATGCATTGGCAATGTAGGATAGGTTTCTGAAAAACATCGCGGGGTGGTGCGCATTGTATGGGTGGGTGTTACATTACATTCACTATTAGGAGTGAGAAAAACATCACGGGGTGGTGTGAATCGGAGGATCTGAATTAGGATAGGCAGTGTGTGGCAATGTGGGATGGAGAAAAGCACCGCGGTGTGGTCAGCATGGAGAGGTCAGGGAACATGCAGTGGCAATGTAGGATAGGTTTCTGAAAAACATTGTGGGTTGGTGCGCATTGTTTGGGTGTGTATTACATTACATTCACTAGTAGGAGTGAGAAAAACATCACGGGGTGGTGCGCATTGTATGGGTGTGTGTTACATTACATTCACTAATAGGAGTGAGAAAAACATCACGGGGTGGTGTGAATCGGAGGGTCTGAATTAGGATAGGCAGTGAGTGGCAATGTAGGATGGAGAAAAGCACCGCGGGGTTGTCAGCATGGGGAGGTCAGGGAACATGCAGTGGCAATGTAGGATAGGTTTCTGAAAAACATCACGGGGTGGTGCGCATTGTATGGGTGTGTGTTACATTACATTCACTAGTAGGAGTGAGAAAAACATCACGGGGTGGTGCGCATTGTATGGGTGTGTGTTACATTAGATTCACTAGTAGGAGTGAGAAAAACATCGCAGGGTAGTGTGAATCGGAGGGTCTGAATTAGGATAGGCAGTGAGTGGCAATGTAGAATGGAGAAAAGCACCGCGGGGTGGTAAGCATGGGGAGGTCAGGGAACATGCAGTGGCAATGTAGGATAGGTTTCTGAAAAACATCGCGGGGTGGTGCGCATTGTATGGGTGTGTGTTACATTACATTCACTAGTAGGAGTGAGAAAAACATCACGGGGTGGTGTGAATCGGAAGGTCTGAATTAGGATAGGCAGTGAGTGGCAATGTAGGATGGAGAAAAGCACCGCGGGGTGGTCAGCATGGAGAGGTCAGGGAACATGCAGTGGCAATGTAGGATAGGTTTCTGAAAAACATCGCGGGGTGGTGCGCATTGTATGGGTGTGTGTTACATTACATTCACTAGTAGGAGTGAGAAAAACATCACGGGGTGGTGCGCATTGTATGGGTGTGTGTTACATTACATTCACTAGTAGGAGTGAAAAAAACATCACGGGGTGGTGTGAATCGGAAGGTCTGAATTAGGATAGGCAGTGAGTGGCAATGTAGGATGGAGAAAAGCACCGCGGGGTGGTCAGCATGGGGAGGTCAGGGAACACGCAGTGGCAATGTAGGTTAATTTTCTGAAAAACATCATGGGGTCGTGCGCATTGTATGGGTGTGTGTTACATTACATTCACTAGTAGGAGTGAGAAAAACATCACGGGGTGGTGTGAATCGGAGGGTCTGAATTAGGATAGGCAGTGTGTGGCAATGTGGGATGGAGAAAAGCACCGCGGGGTGGTCAGCATGGGGAGGTCAGGGAACATGCAGTGGCAATGTAGGATAGGTTTCTGAAAAACATCGCGGGGTGGTGCGCATTGTATGGGTGTGTGTTACATTATATTCACTAGTAGGAGTGAGAAAAACATCACGGGGTGGTGCGCATTGTATGGGTGTGTGTTACATTACATTCACTAGTAGGAGTGAGAAAAACATCACGGGGTGATGTGTATCGGAGGGTCTGAATTAGGATAGGCAGTGAGTGGCAATGTAGGATGGAGAAAAGCACCGCAGGGTGTTCAGCATAGGGAGGTCAGGGAACATGTAGAGGCAATGTAGGATAGGTTTATGAAAAACATCGCAGGGTGGTGCGCATTGTAAGGGTGTGTTTTACATTACATTCACTAGTAGGAGTGAGAAAAACTTCACGGGGTGGTGTGAATCGGAGGGTCTGAATTAGGATAGGCAGTGAGTGGCAATGTAGGATGGAGAAAAGCACCGCGGGGTGGTCAGCATGGGGAGGTCAGGGAACATGCAGTGGCAATGTAGGATAGTTTTCTGAAAAACATCACGGGGTGGTGCGCATTGTATGGGTGTGTGTTACATTACATTCACTAGTAGGAGTGAGAAAAACATCACGGGGTGGTGCGCATTGTATGGGTGTGTGTTACATTACATTCACTAGTAGGAGTGAGAAAAACATCACGGGGTGATGTGAATCGGATGGTCTGAATTAGGATAGGCAGTGAGTGGCAATGTAGGATGGAGAAAAGCACCGCGGGATGGTCAGCATGGGGAGGTCAGGGAACATGCAGTGGCAATGTAGGGTAGTTTTCTGAAAAACATCGCGTGCTGGTGCGCATTGTATGGGTGTGTGTTACATTACATTCACTAGTAGGAGTGAGAAAAACATCACGGGGTGGTGCGCATTGTATGGGTGTGTGTTACATTACATTCACTAGTAGGAGTGAGAAAAACATCACGGGTTTGTGTGAATCGGAGGGTCTCAATTAAGATAGGCAGTGAGTGTCAATGTAGCATGAAGAAAAGCACCGCGGGGTGGTCAGCATGTGGAGGTCAGGGAACATGCACTGACAATGTAGGATAGGTTTCTGAAAAACATCGCGGGGTGGTGCGCATTGTATGGGTGTGTGTTACATTACATTCACTAGTAGGAGTGAGAAAAACATCACGGGGTGGTGTGAATCGGAGGGTCTGAATTAGGATAGGCAGTGAGTGGCAATGTAGGATGGAGAAAAGCACCGCGGGGTGGTCCGCATGGTGAGGTCAGGGAACATGAGGTGGCAATGTAGGATAGGTTTCTGAAAAACATCGCGGGGTGGTGCGCATTGTATGGGTGTGTGTTACATTACATTCACTAGTAGGAGTGAGAAAAACATCACGTTTTGGTGTGAATCGCAGGGTCTGAATTAGGATAGGCAGTGAGTGGCAATGTACGATGGAGAAAAGCACCGCGGGGTTTTCAGCATGGGGAGGTCAGGGAACATGCAGTGGCAATGTAGGATAGTTTTCTGAAAAACATCACGGGGTGGTGCGCATTGTATGTGTGTGTGTTACATTACATTCACTAATAGGAGTGAGAAAAACATCACGGGGTGGTGTGAATCGGAGGGTCTGAATTAGGATAGGCAGTGAGTGGCAATATAGGATGGAGAAAAGCACCGCGGGGTGGTCAGCATGGGGAGGTCAGGGAACATGCAGTGGCAATGTAGGATAGGTTTCTGAAAAACATCGCGGGGTGGTGCGCATTGTATGGGTGTGTTTTACATTACATTCACTAGTAGGAGTGAGAAAAACATCACGGGGTGGTGTGAATCGGAGGGTCTGAATTAGGATAGGCAGTGAGTGGCAATGTAGGATGGAGAAAAGCACCGCGGGGTGGTCAGCATGGGGAGGTCAGGGAACATGCATTGGCAATGTAGGATAGGTTTCTGAAAAACATCGCGGGGTGGTGCGATTTGTATGGGTATGTGTTACATTACAGTCACAAGTAGGAGGAGAAAAACATCATGGGGTGGTGCGCATTGTATGGGTGTGTGTTACATTTCATTCACTAGTAGGAGTGAGAAATACATCACGAGGTGGTGCGCATTGTATGGTTGTGTGTTACATTACATTCACTAGTAATAGTGAGCAAAACATCACGGGCTGGTGTGAATCGGAGGGTCTGAATTAGGATAGGCAGTGAGTGGCAATGTAGGATGGAGAAAAGCACCGCGTGGTGTTCAGCATGGGGAGGTCAGGGAACATGCAGTGGGCATGTAGGATAGGTTTCTGAAAAACATCGCGGGGCGGTGCGCATTGTATTTGTGTATGTTACATTACATTCACTAGTAGGAGTGAGAAAAACATCATGGTGTGGTGCGCATTGTATGGGTGTGTGTTACATTACATTAACTAGTAGGAGTGAGAAAAATATCACGGGGTGGTGTGAATCGGAGGGTCTGAATTAGGATAGGCAGTGAGTGGCAATGTAGGATGGAGAAAAGCACCGCGTGGTGTTCAGCATGGGGAGGTCAGGGAACATGCAGTGGGCATGTAGGATAGGTTTCTGAAAAACATCGCGGGGTGGTGCGCATTGTATTTGTGTATGTTACATTACATTCACTAGTAGGAGTGAGAAAAACATCATGGTGTGGTGCGCATTGTATGGGTGTGTGTTACATTACATTCACTAGTAGGAGTGAGAAAAACATCACGGGGTGGTGTGAATCGGAGGGTCTGAATTAGGATAGGCAGTGAATGGCAATGTAGGATGGAGAAAAGCACCGCGGGGTGGTCAGCATGGGGAGGTCAGGGAACGTGCACTGGCAATGTAGGATAGGTTTTTGAAAAACATCGCGGGGTGGTGCACATTGCATGGGTGTGTGTTACATTACATTCACTAGTAGGAGTGAGAAAAACATTACGGGGTGGTGCGCATTGTATGGGTGTGTGTTACATTATATTCACTAGTAGGAGTTAGAAAAACATCACGGGGTGGTGTGAATCGGAGGGTCTGAATTAGGATAGGCAGTGAGTCGCAATGTAGGATGGAGAAAAGCACAGCGGGGTGGTCAGCATGGGGAGGCCAGGGAACATGCAGTGGCAATGTAGGATAGTTTTCTGAAAAATATCACGGGGTGGTGCGCATTGTATGGGTGTGTGTTACAGTACATACACTAGTAGGAGTGAGAAAAACATCACGGGGCTGTGTGAATCGGAGGGTCTGAATTAGGATAGGCAGTGAGTGTCAATGTAGGATGAAGAAAAGCACCGCGGGGTCGTTCAGCATGGGGAGGTTAGGGAACATGGAGTGGCAATGTAGGATAGGTTTCTGAAAAACATCGCGGGGTGGTGCGCATTTTATGGGTGTGTGTTACATTACATTCACTAGTAGGAGTGAGAAAAACATCACTGGGTGGTGTGAATCGGAGGGTCTGAATTAGGATAGGCAGTGAGTGGCAATGTAGGATGGAGAAAAGCACCGCGGGGTGGTCAGCATGGGGAGGTCAGGGAACATGCAGTGGCAATGTATGATAGGTTTCTGAAAAACATCGTGGGGTGGTGCGCATTGTATGGGTGTGTGTTACATTACATTCACTAGTAGGAGTGAGAAAAACATCACAGGGTGGTGCGCATTGTATGGGTGTGTGTTACATTACATTCACTAGTAGGAGTGAGAAAAACATCACGGGGTGGTGTGAATTGGAAGGTCTGAATTAGGATAGGCAGTGCGTGGCAATGTAGGATGGAGAAAAGCACCGCGGGGTGGTCAGCATGGGGAGGTCAGGGAACATGCAGTGGCAATGTATGATAGGTTTCTGAAAAACATCGTGGGGTGGTGCGCATTGTATGTGTGTGTGTTACATTACATTCACTAGTAGGAGTGAGAAAAACATCACAGGGTGGTGTGAATCGGAGGGTCTGAATTAGGATAGGCAGTGAGTGGCAATGTAGGATGGAGAAAAGCACCGCGGGGTGGTCAGCATGGGGAGGTCAGGGAACATGCAGTGACCATGTAGGATAGGTTTCTGAAAAACGTCGCGGGGTGGTGCGCATTTATGGGTGTGTGTTACATTACATTCACTAGTAGGAGTGAGAAAAACATCACGGGGTCGTGTGAATCGGAGGGTCTGAATTAGGATAGGCAGTGAGTGGCAATGTAGGATGGAGAAAGCACCGCGGGGTCGTCAGCATGGGGAGGTCAGGGAACATGCAGTGGCAATGTAGGATAGGTTTCTGAAAAACATCGTGGGGTGGTGCGCATTGTATGGGTGTGTGTTACATTACATTTTCTAGTAGGAGTGAGAAAAACATCACGGGGTGGTGTGAATCGGAAGGTCTGAATTAGGATAGGCAGAGAGTGGCAATGTATGATGGAGAAAAGCACGGCGGGGTCTTCAGCATGTGGAGGTCAGGGAACATGCAGTGGCCATATAGGATATGTTTCTGAAAAACATCGCGGGGTGGTGCGCATTGTATGGGTGTATGTTACATTACATTCACTAGTAGGAGTGAGAAAAACATCACGGGATGGTGCTCATTGTATGGGCGTGTGTTACATTACCTTAACTAGTAGGAGTGAGAAAAATATCACGGGGTGGTGTGAATCGGAGGGTCTGAATTAGGATAGGCAGTGAGTGGCAATTTAGGATGGAGAAAAGCACCGCGAGGTGGTCAGCATGGGGAGGTCAGGGAACGTGCAGTGGCAATGTAGGATAGGTTTTTGAAAAACATCGCGGGGTGGTGCGCATTGCATGGGTGTGTGTTACATTACATTCACTAGTAGGAGTGAGAAAAACATCACGGGGTGGTGTGCATTGTATGGGTGTGTGTTACATTACATTCACTAGTAGGAGTGAGAAAAACATCACGGGGAAGCGTGAATCGGAGGGTCTGAATTAGGATAGGCAGTGAGTGTCAATGTAGGATGAAAAAAAGCATCGCGGTTTGGTCAGCATGGGGAGATCATTGAACATGCAGTGGCAATGTAGGATAGGTTTCTGAAAAACATCGCGGGGTGGTGCGCATTGTATGGGTGTGTGTTACATTACATTCACTAGTAGGAGTGAGAAAAACATCACGGGGTGGTGTGAATCGGAGGGTCTGAATTAGGATAGGCAGTGAGTGGCAATGTAGGATGGAGAAAGCACCGCGGGGTGGTCAGCATGGGCAGGTCAGGGAACATGCATGGCAATGTAGGATAGGGTTCTGAAAAACATCGCGGGGTGGTGCGCATTGTATGGGTATGTGTTACATTACATTCACTAGTAGGAGTGAGAAAAACATCACGGGGTGGTGTGAATCGGAGGGTCTGAATTAGGATAGGCAGTGAGTGGCAATGTAGGATGGAGAAAAGCACCTCGGGGTGTTCAGCATGGGGAGGTCAGGGAACATGCAGTGGCCATGTAGGATAGGTTTCTGAAAAACATCGCGGGCTGGTGCGCATTGTATGGGTGTGTGTTACATTACATTCACTAGTAGGAGTGAGAAAAACATCACGGGGAAGTGTGAATCGGAGGGTCTCAATTAGGATAGGCAGTGAGTGTCAATGTAGAATGAAGAAAAGCACTGCGGGGTGGTCAGCATGGGGAGATCAGGGAACCTGCAGTGGCAATGTAGGATAGGTTTCTGAAAAACATCACGGGGTGGTGCGCATTGTATGGGTGTGTGTTACATTACATTTTTTAGTAGGAGTGAGAAAAACTTCGCGGGGTTGTGTGAATCGGAGGGTCTGAATTAGGATAGGCAGTGAGTGGCAATGTAGGATGGAGAAAAGCACCGCGGGGTGGTCAGCATGGGGAGGTCAGGGAACATGCAGTGGCAATGTATGATAGGTTTCTGAAAAACATCGCGGGGTGGTGCGCATTGTATGGGTGTGTGTTACATTACATTCACTAGTAGGAGTGAGAAAAACATCACGGGATGGTGCTCATTGTATGGGTGTGTGTTACATTACATTAACCAGTAGGAGTGAGAAAAATATCACGGGGCGGTGTGAATCGGAGGGTCTGAATTAGGATAGGCAGTGAGTGGCAATGTAGGATGGAGAAAAGCACCGCGGGGTGGTCAGCATTGGGAGGCCAGTGAACATGCTGTGGCAATGTAGGATAGTTTTCTGAAAAACATCACGGGGTGGTGCGCATTGCATGGGTGTGTGTTACATTACATTCACTAGTAGGAGTGAGAAAAACATCACGGGGAAGTGTGAATCGGAGGGTCTGAATTAGGATACGCAGTGAGTGTCAATGTAGGATGAAGAAAAGCACCGCGGGGTGGTCAGCATGGGGAGGTCAGGGAACATGCAGTGGCAATATAGGATAGGTTTCTGAAAAACATCGCGGGGTGGTGCGCATTGTATGGGTGTGTGTTACATTACATTCACTAGTAGGAGTGAGAAAAACATCACGGTGTGGTGTGAATCGGAGGGTCTGAATTAGGATAGGCAGTGAGTGGCAATGTAGGATGGAGAAAAGCACCTCGGGTTGTTCAGCATGGGGATGTCAGGGAACATGCAGTGGCCATGTAGGATAGGTTTCTGAAAAACATCGCGGGGTGGTGCGCATTGTATGGGTGTATGTTACATTACATTCACTAGTAGGAGTGAGAAAAACATCACGGGGTGGTGCGCATTGTATGGGTTTGTGTTACATTACATTAACTAGGAGGAGTGAGAAAAATATCACGGGGTGGTGTGAATCGGAGGGTCTGAATTAGGATAGGCAGTGATTGGCAATTTAGGATGGAGAAAAGCACCGCGGGGAGGTCAGCATGGGGAGGTCAGGGAACGTGCAGTGGGATTGTAGGATAGGTTTTTGAAAAACATCGCGGGGTGGTGCGCATTGCATGGGTGTGTGTTACATTACATTCACTAGTAGGAGTGAGAAAAACATCACGGGGTGGTGCGCATTGTAATAGTGTGTGTTACATTACATTCACTAGTAGGAGTGAGAAAAACATCACGGGGTGGTGTGAATCGGAGGGTCTGAATTAGGATACGCAGTGAGTGGCAATGTAGGAGGGGGAAAAGCACCGCGGGGTGGTAAGCATGGGGAGGCCAGGGAACATGCAGTGGCAATGTAGGATAGTTTTCTGAAAAATATCACGGGGTGGTTACGCATTGTATGGGTGTGTGTTACATTACATTCACTAGTAGGAGTGAGAAAAACATCACGGGGAAGTGTGAATCGGAGGGTATGAATTAGGATAGGCAGTGAGTGTCAATGTAGGATGAAGAAAACATCGCGGGGTGGTCAGCATGGGGAGATCAGGGAACATGCAGTGGCAATGTAGGATAGGTTTCTGAAAAACATCGCGGGGTGGTGCGCATTATATGGGTGTGTGTTACATTACATTCTCTAGTAGGAGTGAGAAAAACTTCGCGGGGTGGTGTGAATCGGAGGCTCTGAATTAGGATAGGCAGTGAGTGGCAATGTAGGATGGAGAAAAGCACCGCGGAGTGGTCAGCATGGGGAGGTCAGGGAACATGCAGTGGCCATGTAGGATAGGTTTCTGAAAAACATCGCGGGGTGGTGCGCATTGTATGGGTGTGTTACATTACATTCACTAGTAGGAGTGAGAAAAACATCACGGGGTGGTGTGAATCGGAGGGTCTGAATTAGGATAGGCAGTGAGTGGCAATGTAGGATGGAGAAAAGCACCGAGGGGTGGTCAGCATGGGGATGTCAGGGAACAAGCAGTGGCCATGTAGGATAGTTTTCTGAAAAACGTCGCGGGGTGGTGCGCATTGTATGGGTGTGTGTTACATTACATTCACTAGTAGGAGTGAGAAAAACATCACGGGGTCGTGTGAATCGGAGGGTCTGAATTAGGATAGGCAGTGAGTGGCAATGTAGGAGGGAGAAAGCACCGCGGTGTGGTCAGCATGGGGAGGTCAGGGTACATGCAGTGGCAATGTAGGATAGGTTTCTGGAAAACATCGCGGGGTGGTGCGCATTGTATGGGTGTGTGTTACATTACATTCACTAGTAGGAGTGAGAAAAACATCACGGGGTGGTTTGAATCGGAGGGTCTGAATTAGGATAGGCAGTGAGTGGCAATGTAGGATGGAGAAAAGCACCTCGGGGTGTTCAGCATGGGGAGGTCAGGGAACATGCAGTGGCCATGTAGGATAGGTTTCTGAAAAACATCGCGGGGTGGTGCGCATTGTATGGGTGTATGTTACATTATATTCAGTAGTAGGAGTGAGAAAAACATCGCGGGGTGGTGCGCATTGTATGGGTGTGTGTTACATTACATTCACTAGTAGGAGTGAGAAAAACATCACGGGATGGTGCGCATTGTATGGGTGTGTGTTACATTACATTCATTAGTAGGAGTGAGAAAAACATCACGGGGTGGTGTGAATTGGAGGGTCTGAATTAGGATAGGCAGTGAGTGGCAATGTAGGATGGAGAAAAGCACTGCGGGGTGGTCAGCATGGGGAGGTCAGGGAACATGCAGTGGCAATGTAGGATAGGTTTCTGAAAAACATCGCGGGGTGGTGCGCATTGTATGGGTGTGTGTTACATTACATTCACTAGTAGGAGTGAGAAAAACATTGCAGGGTGGTGTGAATCGGAGGGTCTGAATTAGGATAGGCAGTGAGTGGCAATGTAGGATGGAGAAAAGCACCACGGGGTGGTCAGCATGGGGATGTCAGGGAACATGCAGTGGCAATGTAGGATAGGTTTCTGAAAAACATCGCGGGGTGGTGCGAATTGTATGGGTGTGTGTTACATTACATTCACTAGTAGGAGTGAGAAAAACATCACGGTGTGGTGTGAATCGGAGGGTCTGAATTAGGATAGGCATTGAGTGGCAATGTAGGATGGAGAAAAGCACCGTGGGGTGGTCAGCATGGGGAGGTCAGGGAACATGCAGTGGCAATGTAGGATAGGTTTCTGAAAAACATCG
The DNA here is from genome assembly GCF_034190915.1 of Cavia porcellus. Taxonomy (NCBI): domain Eukaryota; kingdom Metazoa; phylum Chordata; class Mammalia; order Rodentia; family Caviidae; genus Cavia; species Cavia porcellus. Next base: position 837,442 of record NW_026947569.1, read on the forward strand.
CGGGGTGGTGCGCATTGTATGGGTGTGTGTTACATTACATTCACTAGTAGGAGTGAGAAAAACATCACGAGGAGGTGCGCATTGTATGGGTGTGTGTTACATTACATTCACTAGTAGGAGTGAGAAAATCATCACGGGGTGGTGTGAATCTGAGGGTTTGAATTAGGGTAGGAAGTGAGTGACAATGTAGGATGGAGAAAAGCACCGCGGGGTGGTCAGCATGTGGAGGTCATGGAACATGCAGTGGCAATGTAGGGTAGGTTTCTGAAAAACATCGAGGGGTGGTGCGCATTGTATTGGTGTGTGTTACATTACATTCACTAGTAGGAGTGAGAAAAACATCACGGGGTGGTGCGCATTGTATGGGTGTGTGTTACATTACATTCACAAGTAGGAGTGAGAAAAACATCACGGGGTGGTGCCCATTGTATGGGTGTGTGTTACATTACATTCACTAGTAGGAGTGAGAAAATCATTACGGGGTGGTGTGAATCGGAGGGTCTGAATTAGGATAGGCAGTGAGTGGCAATGTAGGATGGAGAAAAGCACTGCGGGGTGGTCAGCATGGGGAAGTCAGTTAAGATGCAGTGGCAATGTAGGATAGTTTTCTGAAAAACATCACGGGGTGGTGCACATTGTATGGGTGTGTGTTACATTACATTCACTAGTAGGAGTGAGAAAAACATCACGGGGTGGTGTGAATCGGAGGGTCTGAATTAGGATAGGCAGTGTGTGGCAATGTGGGATGGAGAAAAGCACCGCGGTGTGGTCAGCATGGAGAGGTCAGGGAACATGCAGTGGCAATGTAGGATAGGTTTCTGAAAAACATTGTGGGTTGGTGCGCATTGTTTGGGTGTGTATTACATTACATTCACTAGTAGGAGTGAGAAAAACATCACGGGGTGGTGTGAATCGGAGGGTCTGAATTAGGATAGGCCATGAGTGGCAACGTAGGATGGAGAAAAGCACCACGGGGTGGTCAGCATGGGGAGGTCAGGTAACATGCAGTGGCAATGTAGGATAGTTTTCTGAAAAACATCACGGGGTGGTGCGCATTGTATGGGTGTGTGTTACATTACATTCACTAGTAGGAGTGAGAAAAACATCACGGGGTGGTGCGCATTGTATGGGTGTGTGTTACATTAGATTCACTAGTAGGAGTGAGAAAAACATCATGGTGTGGTGCGCATTGTATGGGTGTGTGTTACATTACATTCACTAGTAGGAGTGAGAAAAACATCACGGGGTGGTGTGAATCGGAGGGTCTGAATTAGGATAGGCAGTGAATGGCAATGTAGGATGGAGAAAAGCACCGCGGGGTGGTCAGCATGGGGAGGTCAGGGAACGTGCACTGGCAATGTAGGATAGGTTTTTGAAAAACATCGCGGGGTGGTGCGCATTGCATGGGTGTGTGTTACATTACATTCACTAGTAGGAGTGAGAAAAATATTACGGGGTGGTGCGCATTGTATGGGTGTGTGTTACATTATATTCACTAGTAGGAGTTAGAAAAACATCACGGGGTGGTGTGAATCGGAGGGTCTGAATTAGGATAGGCAGTGAGTCGCAATGTAGGATGGAGAAAAGCACAGCGGGGTGGTCAGCATGGGGAGGCCAGGGAACATGCAGTGGCAATGTAGGATAGTTTTCTGAAAAATATCACGGGGTGGTGCGCATTGTATGGGTGTGTGTTACAGTACATACACTAGTAGGAGTGAGAAAAACATCACGGGGCTGTGTGAATCGGAGGGTCTGAATTAGGATAGGCAGTGAGTGTCAATGTAGGATGAAGAAAAGCACCGCGGGGTCGTTCAGCATGGGGAGGTTAGGGAACATGGAGTGGCAATGTAGGATAGGTTTCTGAAAAACATCGCGGGGTGGTGCGCATTTTATGGGTGTGTGTTACATTACATTCACTAGTAGGAGTGAGAAAAACATCACTGGGTGGTGTGAATCGGAGGGTCTGAATTAGGATAGGCAGTGAGTGGCAATGTAGGATGGAGAAAAGCACCGCGGGGTGGTCAGCATGGGGAGGTCAGGGAACATGCAGTGGCAATGTATGATAGGTTTCTGAAAAACATCGTGGGGTGGTGCGCATTGTATGGGTGTGTGTTACATTACATTCACTAGTAGGAGTGAGAAAAACATCACAGGGTGGTGCGCATTGTATGGGTGTGTGTTACATTACATTCACTAGTAGGAGTGAGAAAAACATCACGGGGTGGTGTGAATTGGAAGGTCTGAATTAGGATAGGCAGTGCGTGGCAATGTAGGATGGAGAAAAGCACCGCGGGGTGGTCAGCATGGGGAGGTCAGGGAACATGCAGTGGCAATGTATGATAGGTTTCTGAAAAACATCGTGGGGTGGTGCGCATTGTATGTGTGTGTGTTACATTACATTCACTAGTAGGAGTGAGAAAAACATCACAGGGTGGTGTGAATCGGAGGGTCTGAATTAGGATAGGCAGTGAGTGGCAATGTAGGATGGAGAAAAGCACCGCGGGGTGGTCAGCATGGGGAGGTCAGGGAACATGCAGTGACCATGTAGGATAGGTTTCTGAAAAACGTCGCGGGGTGGTGCGCATTGTATGGGTGTGTGTTACATTACATTCACTAGTAGGAGTGAGAAAAACATCACGGGGTCGTGTGAATCGGAGGGTCTGAATTAGGATAGGCAGTGAGTGGCAATGTAGGATGGAGAAAGCACCGCGGGGTCGTCAGCATGGGGAGGTCAGGGAACATGCAGTGGCAATGTAGGATAGGTTTCTGAAAAACATCGTGGGGTGGTGCGCATTGTATGGGTGTGTGTTACATTACATTTTCTAGTAGGAGTGAGAAAAACATCACGGGGTGGTGTGAATCGGAAGGTCTGAATTAGGATAGGCAGAGAGTGGCAATGTATGATGGAGAAAAGCACGGCGGGGTCTTCAGCATGTGGAGGTCAGGGAACATGCAGTGGCCATATAGGATATGTTTCTGAAAAACATCGCGGGGTGGTGCGCATTGTATGGGTGTATGTTACATTACATTCACTAGTAGGAGTGAGAAAAACATCACGGGATGGTGCTCATTGTATGGGCGTGTGTTACATTACCTTAACTAGTAGGAGTGAGAAAAATATCACGGGGTGGTGTGAATCGGAGGGTCTGAATTAGGATAGGCAGTGAGTGGCAATTTAGGATGGAGAAAAGCACCGCGAGGTGGTCAGCATGGGGAGGTCAGGGAACGTGCAGTGGCAATGTAGGATAGGTTTTTGAAAAACATCGCGGGGTGGTGCGCATTGCATGGGTGTGTGTTACATTACATTCACTAGTAGGAGTGAGAAAAACATCACGGGGTGGTGTGCATTGTATGGGTGTGTGTTACATTACATTCACTAGTAGGAGTGAGAAAAACATCACGGGGAAGCGTGAATCGGAGGGTCTGAATTAGGATAGGCAGTGAGTGTCAATGTAGTATGAAAAAAAGCATCGCGGTTTGGTCAGCATGGGGAGATCATTGAACATGCAGTGGCAATGTAGGATAGGTTTCTGAAAAACATCGCGGGGTGGTGCGCATTGTATGGGTGTGTGTTACATTACATTCACTAGTAGGAGTGAGAAAAACATCACGGGGTGGTGTGAATCGGAGGGTCTGAATTAGGATAGGCAGTGAGTGGCAATGTAGGATGGAGAAAGCACCGCGGGGTGGTCAGCATGGGCAGGTCAGGGAACATGCATGGCAATGTAGGATAGGGTTCTGAAAAACATCGCGGGGTGGTGCGCATTGTATGGGTATGTGTTACATTACATTCACTAGTAGGAGTGAGAAAAACATCACGGGGTGGTGTGAATCGGAGGGTCTGAATTAGGATAGGCAGTGAGTGGCAATGTAGGATGGAGAAAAGCACCTCGGGGTGTTCAGCATGGGGAGGTCAGGGAACATGCAGTGGCCATGTAGGATAGGTTTCTGAAAAACATCGCGGGCTGGTGCGCATTGTATGGGTGTGTGTTACATTACATTCACTAGTAGGAGTGAGAAAAACATCACGGGGAAGTGTGAATCGGAGGGTCTCAATTAGGATAGGCAGTGAGTGTCAATGTAGAATGAAGAAAAGCACTGCGGGGTGGTCAGCATGGGGAGATCAGGGAACATGCAGTGGCAATGTAGGATAGGTTTCTGAAAAACATCACGGGGTGGTGCGCATTGTATGGGTGTGTGTTACATTACATTTTTTAGTAGGAGTGAGAAAAACTTCGCGGGGTTGTGTGAATCGGAGGGTCTGAATTAGGATAGGCAGTGAGTGGCAATGTAGGATGGAGAAAAGCACCGCGGGGTGGTCAGCATGGGGAGGTCAGGGAACATGCAGTGGCAATGTATGATAGGTTTCTGAAAAACATCGCGGGGTGGTGCGCATTGTATGGGTGTGTGTTACATTACATTCACTAGTAGGAGTGAGAAAAACATCACGGGATGGTGCTCATTGTATGGGTGTGTGTTACATTACATTAACCAGTAGGAGTGAGAAAAATATCACGGGGCGGTGTGAATCGGAGGGTCTGAATTAGGATAGGCAGTGAGTGGCAATGTAGGATGGAGAAAAGCACCGCGGGGTGGTCAGCATTGGGAGGCCAGTGAACATGCTGTGGCAATGTAGGATAGTTTTCTGAAAAACATCACGGGGTGGTGCGCATTGCATGGGTGTGTGTTACATTACATTCACTAGTAGGAGTGAGAAAAACATCACGGTGTGGTGTGAATCGGAGGGTCTGAATTAGGATAGGCAGTGAGTGGCAATGTAGGATGGAGAAAAGCACCTCGGGTTGTTCAGCATGGGGATGTCAGGGAACATGCAGTGGCCATGTAGGATAGGTTTCTGAAAAACATCGCGGGGTGGTGCGCATTGTATGGGTGTATGTTACATTACATTCACTAGTAGGAGTGAGAAAAACATCACGGGGTGGTGCGCATTGTATGGGTTTGTGTTACATTACATTAACTAGGAGGAGTGAGAAAAATATCACGGGGTGGTGTGAATCGGAGGGTCTGAATTAGGATAGGCAGTGATTGGCAATTTAGGATGGAGAAATGCACCGCGGGGAGGTCAGCATGGGGAGGTCAGGGAACGTGCAGTGGGATTGTAGGATAGGTTTTTGAAAAACATCGCGGGGTGGTGCGCATTGCATGGGTGTGTGTTACATTACATTCACTAGTAGGAGTGAGAAAAACATCACGGGGTGGTGCGCATTGTATGGGTGTGTGTTACATTACATTCACTAGTAGGAGTGAGAAAAACATCACGGGGTGGTGTGAATCGGAGGGTCTGAATTAGGATACGCAGTGAGTGGCAATGTAGGAGGGGGAAAAGCACCGCGGGGTGGTAAGCATGGGGAGGCCAGGGAACATGCAGTGGCAATGTAGGATAGTTTTCTGAAAAATATCACGGGGTGGTTACGCATTGTATGGGTGTGTGTTACATTACATTCACTAGTAGGGGTGAGAAAAACATCACGGGGAAGTGTGAATCGGAGGGTATGAATTAGGATAGGCAGTGAGTGTCAATGTAGGATGAAGAAAACATCGCGGGGTGGTCAGCATGGGGAGATCAGGGAACATGCAGTGGCAATGTAGGATAGGTTTCTGAAAAACATCGCGGGGTGGTGCGCATTATATGGGTGTGTGTTACATTACATTCTCTAGTAGGAGTGAGAAAAACTTCGCGGGGTGGTGTGAATCGGAGGCTCTGAATTAGGATAGGCAGTGAGTGGCAATGTAGGATGGAGAAAAGCACCGCGGAGTGGTCAGCATGGGGAGGTCAGGGAACATGCAGTGGCCATGTAGGATAGGTTTCTGAAAAACATCGCGGGGTGGTGCGCATTGTATGGGTGTGTTACATTACATTCACTAGTAGGAGTGAGAAAAACATCACGGGGTGGTGTGAATCGGAGGGTCTGAATTAGGATAGGCAGTGAGTGGCAATGTAGGATGGAGAAAAGCACCGAGGGGTGGTCAGCATGGGGAGGTCAGGGAACAAGCAGTGGCCATGTAGGATAGTTTTCTGAAAAACGTCGCGGGGTGGTGCGCATTGTATGGGTGTGTGTTACATTACATTCACTAGTAGGAGTGAGAAAAACATCACGGGGTCGTGTGAATCGGAGGGTCTGAATTAGGATAGGCAGTGAGTGGCAATGTAGGAGGGAGAAAGCACCGCGGTGTGGTCAGCATGGGGAGGTCAGGGTACATGCAGTGGCAATGTAGGATAGGTTTCTGGAAAACATCGCGGGGTGGTGCGCATTGTATGGGTGTGTGTTACATTACATTCACTAGTAGGAGTGAGAAAAACATCACGGGGTGGTTTGAATCGGAGGGTCTGAATTAGGATAGGCAGTGAGTGGCAATGTAGGATGGAGAAAAGCATCTCGGGGTGTTCAGCATGGGGAGGTCAGGGAACATGCAGTGGCCATGTAGGATAGGTTTCTGAAAAACATCGCGGGGTGGTGCGCATTGTATGGGTGTATGTTCCATTATATTCAGTAGTAGGAGTGAGAAAAACATCGCGGGGTGGTGCGCATTGTATGGGTGTGTGTTACATTACATTCACTAGTAGGAGTGCGAAAAACATCACGGGATGGTGCGCATTGTATGGGTGTGTGTTACATTACATTCATTAGTAGGAGTGAGAAAAACATCACGGGGTGGTGTGAATTGGAGGGTCTGAATTAGGATAGGCAGTGAGTGGCAATGTAGGATGGAGAAAAGCACCACGGGGTGGTCAGCATGGGGATGTCAGGGAACATGCAGTGGCAATGTAGGATAGGTTTCTGAAAAACATCGCGGGGTGGTGCGCATTGTATGGGTGTGTGTTACATTACATTCACTAGTAGGAGTGAGAAAAACATTGCAGGGTGGTGTGAATCGGAGGGTCTGAATTAGGATAGGCAGTGAGTGGCAATGTCGGATGGAGAAAAGCACCACGGGGTGGTCAGCATGGGGATGTCAGGGAACATGCAGTGGCAATGTAGGATAGGTTTCTGAAAAACATCGCGGGGTGGTGCGAATTGTATGGGTGTGTGTTACATTACATTCACTAGTAGGAGTGAGAAAAACATCACGGTGTGGTGTGAATCGGAGGGTCTGAATTAGGATAGGCATTGAGTGGCAATGTAGGATGGAGAAAAGCACCGCGGGGTGGTCAGCATGGGGAGGTCAGGGAACATGCAGTGGCAATGTAGGATAGGTTTCTGAAAAACATCGCGGGGTGGTGCGCATTGTATGGGTGTGTGTTACATTACATTCACTAGTAGGAGTGAGAAAAACATCACGAGGAGGTGCGCATTGTATGGGTGTGTGTTACATTACATTCACTAGTAGGAGTGAGAAAATCATCACGGGGTGGTGTGAATCTGAGGGTTTGAATTAGGGTAGGAAGTGAGTGACAATGTAGGATGGAGAAAAGCACCGCGGGGTGGTCAGCATGTGGAGGTCATGGAACATGCAGTGGCAATGTAGGGTAGGTTTCTGAAAAACATCGAGGGGTGGTGCGCATTGTATTGGTGTGTGTTACATTACATTCACTAGTAGGAGTGAGAAAAACATCACGGGGTGGTGCGCATTGTATGGGTGTGTGTTACATTACATTCACAAGTAGGAGTGAGAAAAACATCACGGGGTGGTGCCCATTGTATGGGTGTGTGTTACATTACATTCACTAGTAGGAGTGAGAAAAACATTACGGGGTGGTGTGAATCGGAGGGTCTGAATTAGGATAGGCAGTGAGTGGCAATGTAGGATGGAGAAAAGCACTGCGGGGTGGTCAGCATGGGGAAGTCAGTTAAGATGCAGTGGCAATGTAGGATAGTTTTCTGAAAAACATCACGGGGTGGTGCACATTGTATGGGTGTGTGTTACATTACATTCACTAGTAGGAGTGAGAAAAACATCACGGGGTGGTGTGAATCGGAGGGTCTGAATTAGGATAGGCAGTGTGTGGCAATGTGGGATGGAGAAAAGCACCGCGGTGTGGTCAGCATGGAGAGGTCAGGGAACATGCAGTGGCAATGTAGGATAGGTTTCTGAAAAACATTGTGGGTTGGTGCGCATTGTTTGGGTGTGTATTACATTACATTCACTAGTAGGAGTGAGAAAAACATCACGGGGTGGTGTGAATCGGAGGGTCTGAATTAGGATAGGCCATGAGTGGCAACGTAGGATGGAGAAAAGCACCACGGGGTGGTCAGCATGGGGAGGTCAGGTAACATGCAGTGGCAATGTAGGATAGTTTTCTGAAAAACATCACGGGGTGGTGCGCATTGTATGGGTGTGTGTTACATTACATTCACTAGTAGGAGTGAGAAAAACATCACGGGGTGGTGCGCATTGTATGGGTGTGTGTTACATTAGATTCACTAGTAGGAGTGAGAAAAACATCGCAGGGTAGTGTGAATCGGAGGGTCTGAATTAGGATAGGCAGTGAGTGGCAATGTAGAATGGAGAAAAGCACCGCGGGGTGGTAAGCATGGGGAGGTCAGGGAACATGCAGTGGCAATGTAGGATAGGTTTCTGAAAAACATCGCGGGGTGGTGCGCATTGTATGGGTGTGTGTTACATTACATTCACTAGTAGGAGTGAGAAAAACATCACGGGGTGGTGCGCATTGTATGGGTCGGTGTTACATTTCATTCACTAGTAGGAGTAAGAAAAACATCACAGGGTGGTGTGAATCGGAGGGTCTGAATTAGGATAGGCAGTGTGTGGCAATGTGGGATGGAGAAAAGCACCGCGGGGTGGTCAGCATGTTAATTTCAGGGAAAAAGCAGTGGCAATGTAGGATAGGTTTCTGAAAAACATCGCGGGGTGGTGTGCATTTTATGGGTGTGTGTTACATTACATTCACTAGTAGGAGTGAGAAAAACATCACGGGATGGTGCGCATTGTATGGGTGTGTGTTACATTACATTCACTAGTAGGAGTGAGAAAAACATCACGGGGTGGTGTGAATCGGAAGGTCTGAATTAGGATAGGCAGTGAGTGGCAATGTAGCATGGAGAAAAGCACCGCGGGGTGGTCAGCATGGGGAGGTCAGGGAACATGCAGTGGCAATGTAGGTTAATTTTCTGAAAAACATCACGGGGTCGTGCGCATTGTATGGGTGTGTGTTACATTACATTCACTAGTAGGAGTGAGAAAAACATCACGGGGTGGTGTGAATCGGAGGGTCTGAATTAGGATAGGCAGTGTGTGGCAATGTGGGATGGAGAAAAGCACCGCGGGGTGGTCAGCATGGGGAGGTCAGGGAACATGCAGTGGCAATGTAGGATAGGTTTCTGAAAAACATCGCGGGGTGGTGCGCATTGTATGGGTGTGTGTTACATTACATTCACTAGTAGGAGTGAGAAAAACATCACGGGGTGGTGCGCATTGTATGGGTGTGTGTTACATTACATTCACTAGTAGGAGTGAGAAAAACATCACGGGGTGATGTGTATCGGAGGGTCTGAATTAGGATAGGCAGTGAGTGGCAATGTAGGATGGAGAAAAGCACCGCAGGGTGTTCAGCATAGGGAGGTCAGGGAACATGTAGAGGCAATGTAGGATAGGTTTATGAAAAACATCGCAGGGTGGTGCGCATTGTAAGGGTGTGTTTTACATTACATTCACTAGTAGGAGTGAGAAAAACATCACGGGGTGGTGTGAATCGGAGGGTTTGAATTAGGATAGGCAGTGAGTGGCAATGTAGGATGGAGAAAAGCACCGCGGGGTGGTCAGCATGGGGAGGTCAGGGAACATGCAGTGGCAATGTAGGATAGTTTTCTGAAAAACATCACGGGGTGGTGCGCATTGTATGGGTGTGTGTTACATTACATTCACTAGTAGGAGTGAGAAAAACATCACGGGGTGGTGTGAATCGGAGGGTCTGAATTAGGATAGGCAGTGAGTGGCAATGTAGGATGGAGAAAGCACCGCGGGGTGGTCAGCATGGGCAGGTCAGGGAACATGCATGGCAATGTAGGATAGGGTTCTGAAAAACATCGCGGGGTGGTGCGCATTGTATGGGTATGTGTTACATTACATTCACTAGTAGGAGTGAGAAAAACATCACGGGGTGGTGTGAATCGGAGGGTCTGAATTAGGATAGGCAGTGAGTGGCAATGTAGGATGGAGAAAAGCACCTCGGGGTGTTCAGCATGGGGAGGTCAGGGAACATGCAGTGGCCATGTAGGATAGGTTTCTGAAAAACATCGCGGGCTGGTGCGCATTGTATAGGTGTGTGTTACATTACATTCACTAGTAGGAGTGAGAAAAACATCACGGGGTCGTGTGAATCGGAGGGTCTCAATTAGGATAGGCAGTGAGTGTCAATGTAGAATGAAGAAAAGCACTGCGGGGTGGTCAGCATGGGGAGATCAGGGAACATGCAGTGGCAATGTAGGATAGGTTTCTGAAAAACATCACGGGGTGGTGCGCATTGTATGGGTGTGTGTTACATTACATTTTTTAGTAGGAGTGAGAAAAACTTCGCGGGGTTGTGTGAATCGGAGGGTCTGAATTAGGATAGGCAGTGAGTGGCAATGTAGGATGGAGAAAAGCACCGCGGGGTGGTCAGCATGGGGAGGTCAGGGAACATGCAGTGGCAATGTATGATAGGTTTCTGAAAAACATCGCGGGGTGGTGCGCATTGTATGGGTGTGTGTTACATTACATTCACTAGTAGGAGTGAGAAAAACATCACGGGATGGTGCTCATTGTATGGGTGTGTGTTACATTACATTAACCAGTAGGAGTGAGAAAAATATCACGGGGCGGTGTGAATCGGAGGGTCTGAATTAGGATAGGCAGTGAGTGGCAATGTAGGATGGAGAAAAGCACCGCGGGGTGGTCAGCATTGGGAGGCCAGTGAACATGCAGTGGCCATGTAGGATAGGTTTCTGAAAAACATCGCGGGGTGGTGCGCATTGTATGGGTGTGTTACATTACATTCACTAGTAGGAGTGAGAAAAACATCACGGGGTGGTGTGAATCGGAGGGTCTGAATTAGGATAGGCAGTGAGTGGCAATGTAGGATGGAGAAAAGCACCGAGGGGTGGTCAGCATGGGGAGGTCAGGGAACAAGCAGTGGCCATGTAGGATAGTTTTCTGAAAAACGTCGCGGGGTGGTGCGCATTGTATGGGTGTGTGTTACATTACATTCACTAGTAGGAGTGAGAAAAACATCACGGGGTCGTGTGAATCGGAGGGTCTGAATTAGGATAGGCAGTGAGTGGCAATGTAGGAGGGAGAAAGCACCGCGGTGTGGTCAGCATGGGGAGGTCAGGGTACATGCAGTGGCAATGTAGGATAGGTTTCTGGAAAACATCGCGGGGTGGTGCGCATTGTATGGGTGTGTGTTACATTACATTCACTAATAGGAGTGAGAAAAACATCACGGGGTGGTTTGAATCGGAGGGTCTGAATTAGGATAGGCAGTGAGTGGCAATGTAGGATGGAGAAAAGCATCTCGGGGTGTTCAGCATGGGGAGGTCAGGGAACATGCAGTGGCCATGTAGGATAGGTTTCTGAAAAACATCGCGGGGTGGTGCGCATTGTATGGGTGTATGTTCCATTATATTCAGTAGTAGGAGTGAGAAAAACATCGCGGGGTGGTGCGCATTGTATGGGTGTGTGTTACATTACATTCACTAGTAGGAGTGCGAAAAACATCACGGGATGGTGCGCATTGTATGGGTGTGTGTTACATTACATTCATTAGTAGGAGTGAGAAAAACATCACGGGGTGGTGTGAATTGGAGGGTCTGAATTAGGATAGGCAGTGAGTGGCAATGTAGGATGGAGAAAAGCACCACGGGGTGGTCAGCATGGGGATGTCAGGGAACATGCAGTGGCAATGTAGGATAGGTTTCTGAAAAACATCGCGGGGTGGTGCGCATTGTATGGGTGTGTGTTACATTACATTCACTAGTAGGAGTGAGAAAAACATTGTAGGGTGGTGTGAATCGGAGGGTCTGAATTAGGATAGGCAGTGAGTGGCAATGTAGGATGGAGAAAAGCACCACGGGGTGGTCAGCATGGGGATGTCAGGGAACATGCAGTGGCAATGTAGGATAGGTTTCTGAAAAACATCGCGGGGTGGTGCGAATTGTATGGGTGTGTGTTACATTACATTCACTAGTAGGAGTGAGAAAAACATCACGGTGTGGTGTGAATCGGAGGGTCTGAATTAGGATAGGCATTGAGTGGCAATGTAGGATGGAGAAAAGCACCGCGGGGTGGTCAGCATGGGGAGGTCAGGGAACATGCAGTGGCAATGTAGGATAGGTTTCTGAAAAACATCGCGGGGTGGTGCGCATTGTATTGGTGTGTGTTACATTACATTCACTAGTAGGAGTGAGAAAAACATCACGGGGTGGTGCGCATTGTATGGGTGTGTGTTACATTACATTCACAATTAGGAGTGAGAAAAACATCACGGGGTGGTGCCCATTGTATGGGTGTGTGTTACATTACATTCACTAGTAGGAGTGAGAAAAACATTACGGGGTGGTGTGAATCGGAGGGTCTGAATTAGGATAGGCAGTGAGTGGCAATGTAGGATGGAGAAAAGCACTGCGGGGTGGTCAGCATGGGGAAGTCAGTTAAGATGCAGTGGCAATGTAGGATAGTTTTCTGAAAAACATCACGGGGTGGTGCACATTGTATGGGTGTGTGTTACATTACATTCACTAGTAGGAGTGAGAAAAACATCACGGGGTGGTGTGAATCGGAGGGTCTGAATTAGGATAGGCAGTGTGTGGCAATGTGGGATGGAGAAAAGCACCGCGGTGTGGTCAGCATGGAGAGGTCAGGGAACATGCAGTGGCAATGTAGGATAGGTTTCTGAAAAACATTGTGGGTTGGTGCGCATTGTTTGGGTGTGTATTACATTACATTCACTAGTAGGAGTGAGAAAAACATCACGGGGTGGTGTGAATCGGAGGGTCTGAATTAGGATAGGCCATGAGTGGCAACGTAGGATGGAGAAAAGCACCACGGGGTGGTCAGCATGGGGAGGTCAGGTAACATGCAGTGGCAATGTAGGATAGTTTTCTGAAAAACATCACGGGGTGGTGCGCATTGTATGGGTGTGTGTTACATTACATTCACTAGTAGGAGTGAGAAAAACATCACGGGGTCGTGCGCATTGTATGGGTGTGTGTTACATTAGATTCACTAGTAGGAGTGAGAAAAACATCGCAGGGTAGTGTGAATCGGAGGGTCTGAATTAGGATAGGCAGTGAGTGGCAATGTAGAATGGAGAAAAGCACCGCGGGGTGGTAAGCATGGGGAGGTCAGGGAACATGCAGTGGCAATGTAGGATAGGTTTCTGAAAAACATCGCGGGGTGGTGCGCATTGTATGGGTGTGTGTTACATTACATTCACTAGTAGGAGTGAGAAAAACATCACGGGGTGGTGCGCATTGTATGGGTCGGTGTTACATTTCATTCACTAGTAGGAGTAAGAAAAACATCACAGGGTGGTGTGAATCGGAGGGTCTGAATTAGGATAGGCAGTGTGTGGCAATGTGGGATGGAGAAAAGCACCGCGGGGTGGTCAGCATGTTAATTTCAGGGAAAAAGCAGTGGCAATGTAGGATAGGTTTCTGAAAAACATCGCGGGGTGGTGTGCATTTTATGGGTGTGTGTTACATTACATTCACTAGTAGGAGTGAGAAAAACATCACGGGATGGTGCGCATTGTATGGGTGTGTGTTACATTACATTCACTAGTAGGAGTGAGAAAAACATCACGGGGTGGTGTGAATCGGAAGGTCTGAGTTAGGATAGGCAGTGAGTGGCAATGTAGGATGGAGAAAAGCACCGCGGGGTGGTCAGCATGGGGAGGTCAGGGAACATGCAGTGGCAATGTAGGTTAATTTTCTGAAAAACATCACGGGGTCGTGCGCATTGTATGGGTGTGTGTTACATTACATTCACTAGTAGGAGTGAGAAAAACATCACGGGGTGGTGTGAATCGGAGGGTCTGAATTAGGATAGGCAGTGTGTGGCAATGTGGGATGGAGAAAAGCACCGCGGGGTGGTCAGCATGGGGAGGTCAGGGAACATGCAGTGGCAATGTAGGATAGGTTTCTGAAAAACATCGCGGGGTGGTGCGCATTGTATGGGTGTGTGTTACATTACATTCACTAGTAGGAGTGAGAAAAACATCACGGGGTGGTGCGCATTGTATGGGTGTGTGTTACATTACATTCACTAGTAGGAGTGAGAAAAACATCACGGGGTGATGTGTATCGGAGGGTCTGAATTAGGATAGGCAGTGAGTGGCAATGTAGGATGGAGAAAAGCACCGCAGGGTGTTCAGCATAGGGAGGTCAGGGAACATGTAGAGGCAATGTAGGATAGGTTTATGAAAAACATCGCAGGGTGGTGCGCATTGTAAGGGTGTGTTTTACATTACATTCACTAGTAGGAGTGAGAAAAACATCACGGGGTGGTGTGAATCGGAGGGTTTGAATTAGGATAGGCAGTGAGTGGCAATGTAGGATGGAGAAAAGCACCGCGGGGTGGTCAGCATGGGGAGGTCAGGGAACATGCAGTGGCAATGTAGGATAGTTTTCTGAAAAACATCACGGGGTGGTGCGCATTGTATGGGTGTGTGTTACATTACATTCACTAGTAGGAGTGAGAAAAACATCACGGGGTGGTGTGAATCGGAGGGTCTGAATTAGGATAGGCAGTGAGTGGCAATGTAGGATGGAGAAAGCACCGCGGGGTGGTCAGCATGGGCAGGTCAGGGAACATGCATGGCAATGTAGGATAGGGTTCTGAAAAACATCGCGGGGTGGTGCGCATTGTATGGGTATGTGTTACATTACATTCACTAGTAGGAGTGAGAAAAACATCACGGGGTGGTGTGAATCGGAGGGTCTGAATTAGGATAGGCAGTGAGTGGCAATGTAGGATGGAGAAAAGCACCTCGGGGTGTTCAGCATGGGGAGGTCAGGGAACATGCAGTGGCCATGTAGGATAGGTTTCTGAAAAACATCGCGGGCTGGTGCGCATTGTATGGGTGTGTGTTACATTACATTCACTAGTAGGAGTGAGAAAAACATCACGGGGAAGTGTGAATCGGAGGGTCTCAATTAGGATAGGCAGTGAGTGTCAATGTAGAATGAAGAAAAGCACTGCGGGGTGGTCAGCATGGGGAGATCAGGGAACATGCAGTGGCAATGTAGGATAGGTTTCTGAAAAACATCACGGGGTGGTGCGCATTGTATGGGTGTGTGTTACATTACATTTTTTAGTAGGAGTGAGAAAAACTTCGCGGGGTTGTGTGAATCGGAGGGTCTGAATTAGGATAGGCAGTGAGTGGCAATGTAGGATGGAGAAAAGCACCGCGGGGTGGTCAGCATGGGGAGGTCAGGGAACATGCAGTGGCAATGTATGATAGGTTTCTGAAAAACATCGCGGGGTGGTGCGCATTGTATGGGTGTGTGTTACATTACATTCACTAGTAGGAGTGAGAAAAACATCACGGGATGGTGCTCATTGTATGGGTGTGTGTTACATTACATTAACCAGTAGGAGTGAGAAAAATATCACGGGGCGGTGTGAATCGGAGGGTCTGAATTAGGATAGGCAGTGAGTGGCAATGTAGGATGGAGAAAAGCACCGCGGGGTGGTCAGCATTGGGAGGCCAGTGAACATGCTGTGGCAATGTAGGATAGTTTTCTGAAAAACATCACGGGGTGGTGCGCATTGCATGGGTGTGTGTTACATTACATTCACTAGTAGGAGTGAGAAAAACATCACGGGGAAGTGTGAATCGGAGGGTCTGAATTAGGATACGCAGTGAGTGTCAATGTAGGATGAAGAAAAGCACCGCGGGGTGGTCAGCATGGGGAGGTCAGGGAACATGCAGTGGCAATACAGGATAGGTTTCTGAAAAACATCGCGGGGTGGTGCGCATTGTATGGGTGTGTGTTACATTACATTCACTAGTAGGAGTGAGAAAAACATCACGGTGTGGTGTGAATCGGAGGGTCTGAATTAGGATAGGCAGTGAGTGGCAATGTAGGATGGAGAAAAGCACCTCGGGTTGTTCAGCATGGGGATGTCAGGGAACATGCAGTGGCCATGTAGGATAGGTTTCTGAAAAACATCGCGGGGTGGTGCGCATTGTATGGGTGTATGTTACATTACATTCACTAGTAGGAGTGAGAAAAACATCACGGGGTGGTGCGCATTGTATGGGTTTGTGTTACATTACATTAACTAGGAGGAGTGAGAAAAATATCACGGGGTGGTGTGAATCGGAGGGTCTGAATTAGGATAGGCAGTGATTGGCAATTTAGGATGGAGAAATGCACCGCGGGGAGGTCAGCATGGGGAGGTCAGGGAACGTGCAGTGGGATTGTAGGATAGGTTTTTGAAAAACATCGCGGGGTGGTGCGCATTGCATGGGTGTGTGTTACATTACATTCACTAGTAGGAGTGAGAAAAACATCACGGGGTGGTGCGCATTGTATGGGTGTGTGTTACATTACATTCACTAGTAGGAGTGAGAAAAACATCACGGGGTGGTGTGAATCGGAGGGTCTGAATTAGGATACGCAGTGAGTGGCAATGTAGGAGGGGGAAAAGCACCGCGGGGTGGTAAGCATGGGGAGGCCAGGGAACATGCAGTGGCAATGTAGGATAGTTTTCTGAAAAATATCACGGGGTGGTTACGCATTGTATGGGTGTGTGTTACATTACATTCACTAGTAGGAGTGAGAAAAACATCACGGGGAAGTGTGAATCGGAGGGTATGAATTAGGATAGGCAGTGAGTGTCAATGTAGGATGAAGAAAACATCGCGGGGTGGTCAGCATGGGGAGATCAGGGAACATGCAGTGGCAATGTAGGATAGGTTTCTGAAAAACATCGCGGGGTGGTGCGCATTATATGGGTGTGTGTTACATTACATTCTCTAGTAGGAGTGAGAAAAACTTCGCGGGGTGGTGTGAATCGGAGGCTCTGAATTAGGATAGGCAGTGAGTGGCAATGTAGGATGGAGAAAAGCACCGCGGAGTGGTCAGCATGGGGAGGTCAGGGAACATGCAGTGGCCATGTAGAATAGGTTTCTGAAAAACATCGCGGGGTGGTGCGCATTGTATTGGTGTGTGTTACATTACATTCACTAGTAGGAGTGAGAAAAACATCACGGGGTGGTGCGCATTGTATGGGTGTGTGTTACATTACATTCAAAAGTAGGAGTGAGAAAAACATCACGGGGTGGTGCCCATTGTATGGGTGTGTGTTACATTACATTCACTAGTAGGAGTGAGAAAAACATTACGGGGTGGTGTGAATCGGAGGGTCTGAATTAGGATAGGCAGTGAGTGGCAATGTAGGATGGAGAAAAGCACTGCGGGGTGGTCAGCATGGGGAAGTCAGTTAAGATGCAGTGGCAATGTAGGATAGTTTTCTGAAAAACATCACGGGGTGGTGCACATTGTATGGGTGTGTGTTACATTACATTCACTAGTAGGAGTGAGAAAAACATCACGGGGTGGTGTGAATCGGAGGGTCTGAATTAGGATAGGCAGTGTGTGGCAATGTGGGATGGAGAAAAGCACCGCGGTGTGGTCAGCATGGAGAGGTCAGGGAACATGCAGTGGCAATGTAGGATAGGTTTCTGAAAAACATTGTGGGTTGGTGCGCATTGTTTGGGTGTGTATTACATTACATTCACTAGTAGGAGTGAGAAAAACATCACGGGGTGGTGTGAATCGGAGGGTCTGAATTAGGATAGGCCATGAGTGGCAACGTAGGATGGAGAAAAGCACCACGGGGTGGTCAGCATGGGGAGGTCAGGTAACATGCAGTGGCAATGTAGGATAGTTTTCTGAAAAACATCACGGGGTGGTGCGCATTGTATGGGTGTGTGTTACATTACATTCACTAGTAGGAGTGAGAAAAACATCACGGGGTGGTGCGCATTGTATGGGTGTGTGTTACATTAGATTCACTAGTAGGAGTGAGAAAAACATCGCAGGGTAGTGTGAATCGGAGGGTCTGAATTAGGATAGGCAGTGAGTGGCAATGTAGAATGGAGAAAAGCACCGCGGGGTGGTAAGCATGGGGAGGTCAGGGAACATGCAGTGGCAATGTAGGATAGGTTTCTGAAAAACATCGCGGGGTGGTGCGCATTGTATGGGTGTGTGTTACATTACATTCACTAGTAGGAGTGAGAAAAACATCACGGGGTGGTGCGCATTGTATGGGTCGGTGTTACATTTCATTCACTAGTAGGAGTAAGAAAAACATCACAGGGTGGTGTGAATCGGAGGGTCTGAATTAGGATAGGCAGTGTGTGGCAATGTGGGATGGAGAAAAGCACCGCGGGGTGGTCAGCATGTTAATTTCAGGGAAAAAGCAGTGGCAATGTAGGATAGGTTTCTGAAAAACATCGCGGGGTGGTGTGCATTTTATGGGTGTGTGTTACATTACATTCACTAGTAGGAGTGAGAAAAACATCACGGGATGGTGCGCATTGTATGGGTGTGTGTTACATTACATTCACTAGTAGGAGTGAGAAAAACATCACGGGGTGGTGTGAATCGGAAGGTCTGAATTAGGATAGGCAGTGAGTGGCAATGTAGGATGGAGAAAAGCACCGCGGGGTGGTCAGCATGGGGAGGTCAGGGAACATGCAGTGGCAATGTAGGTTAATTTTCTGAAAAACATCACGGGGTCGTGCGCATTGTATGGGTGTGTGTTACATTACATTCACTAGTAGGAGTGAGAAAAACATCACGGGGTGGTGTGAATCGGAGGGTCTGAATTAGGATAGGCAGTGTGTGGCAATGTGGGATGGAGAAAAGCACCGCGGGGTGGTCAGCATGGGGAGGTCAG
The DNA here is from genome assembly GCF_034190915.1 of Cavia porcellus. Lineage (NCBI taxonomy): Eukaryota > Metazoa > Chordata > Mammalia > Rodentia > Caviidae > Cavia > Cavia porcellus. The sequence continues at coordinate 856,312 of NW_026947569.1, forward strand.
GGAACATGCAGTGGCAATGTAGGATAGGTTTCTGAAAAACATCGCGGGGTGGTGCGCATTGTATGGGTGTGTGTTACATTACATTCACTAGGAGGAGTGAGAAAAACATCACGGGGTGGTGCGCATTGTATGGGTGTGTGTTACATTACATTCACTAGTAGGAGTGAGAAAAACATCACGGGGTGATGTGTATCGGAGGGTCTGAATTAGGATAGGCAGTGAGTGGCAATGTAGGATGGAGAAAAGCACCGCAGGGTGTTCAGCATAGGGAGGTCAGGGAACATGTAGAGGCAATGTAGGATAGGTTTATGAAAAACATCGCAGGGTGGTGCGCATTGTATGGGTGTGTGTTACATTACATTCACTAGTAGGAGTGAGAAAAACATCACGGGGTGGTGCGCATTGTATGGGTGTGTGTTACATTACATTCACTAGTAGGAGTGAGAAAAACATCACGGGGTGATGTGAATCGGATGGTCTGAATTAGGATAGGCAGTGAGTGGCAATGTAGGATGGAGAAAAGCACCGCGGGATGGTCAGCATGGGGAGGTCAGGGAACATGCAGTGGCAATGTAGGGTAGTTTTCTGAAAAACATCGCGTGCTGGTGCGCATTGTATGGGTGTGTGTTACATTACATTCACTAGTAGGAGTGAGAAAAACATCACGGGGTGGTGTGAATCGGAGGGTCTGAATTAGGATAGGCAGTGAGTGGCAATGTAGGATGGAGAAAAGCACCGCGGGGTGGTCAGCATGGGGAGGTCAGGGAACATGCAGTGGCAATGTAGGATAGGTTTCTGAAAAACATCGCGGGGTGGTGCGCATTATATGGGTGTGTGTTACATTACATTCACTAGTAGGAGTGAAAAAAACATCACGGGGTGTTGTGAATCGGAGGGTCTGAATTAGGATTGGCAGTGAGTGGCAATATAGGATGGAGAAATAAACCGCGGGGTTGTCAGCATTGGGAGGTCAGGGAACATGCAGTGGCAATGTAGGATAGGTTTTTCAAAAACATCGCGCGGTGGTGCGCATTGCATGGGTGTGTGTTACATTACATTCACTAGTAGGAGTGAGAAAAACATCACGGGGTCGTGTGAATCGGAGGGTCTGAATTAGGATAGGCAGTGAGTGGCAATGTAGGATGGAGAAAAGCACCGCGGGGTGGTCAGCATGGGGAGGTCAGGGAACATGCAGTGGCAATGTAGGATAGGTTTCTGAAAAATATCGCGGGGTGGTGCGCATTGTATGGGTGTGTGTTACATTACATTCACTAGTAGGAGTGAGAAAAACATCACGGGGTGGTGCACATTGTATGGGTGTGTGTTACATTACATTCACTAGTAGGAGTGAGAAAAACATTACGGGGTGGTGTGAATCGGAGGGTCTGAATTAGGATAGGCAGTGAGTGGCAATGTAGGATGGAGAAAAGCACTGCGGGGTGGTCAGCATGGGGAAGTCAGGGAAGATGCAGTGGCAATGTAGGATAGTTTTCTGAAAAACATCACGGGGTGGTGCACATTATATGGGTGTGTGTTACATTACATTCACTAGTAGGAGTGAGAAAAACATCACGGGGTGGTGTGAATCGGAGGGTCTGAATTAGGATAGGCAGTGAGTGGCAATGTAGGATGGAGAAAAGCACCGCGGCGTGGTCAGCATGGGGAGGTCAGGGAACATGCAGTGGCAATGTAGGATAGGTTTCTGAAAAACATCGCGGGGTGGTGTGCATTGTATGGGTGTGTGTTACATTACATTCACTAGAAGGAGTGAGAAAAACATCACGGGGTGGTGCGCATTGTATGGGTGTGTGTTACATTACATTCACTAGTAGGAGTGAGAAATACATCACGGGGTGGTGTGAATCGGAGGGTCTTAATTAGGATAGGCAGTGAGCGGCAATGTAGGATGGAGAAAAGCACCGCGGGGTGGTCAGCATGGGGAGGTCAGAGAACATGCAGTGGCAATGTAGGATAGGTTTCTGCAAAACATCGCGGGGTGGTGCGCATTGTATGGGTGTGTGTTACATTACATTCACTTGTAGGAGTCAGAAAAACATCGCGGGGTGGTGTGAATCTGAGGGTCTGAATTAGGATAGTCAGTGAGTTGCAATGTAGGATGGAAAAAAGCACCGAGGCGTGGTCTGCATGGGGAGGTCAGGGAACATGCAGTGGTAATGTAGGATAGGTTTCTGAAAAACATCACGGGGTGGTGCGCATTGTATGGGAGTGTCTTACATTACATTCACTAGTAGGAGTGAGAAAAACATCACGGGGTGGTGTGAATCGGAGGGTCTGAATTAGGATAGGCAATGAGTGGCAATGTAGGATGGAGACAAGCACCGCGGGGTTGTCAGCATGGGGAGGTCAGGGAACATGCAGTGGCAATGTAGGATAGTTTTCTGAAAAACATCACGGGGTGGTGCGCATTGTATGGGTGTGTGTTACATTACATTCACTAGTAGGAGTGAGAAAAACATCACGGGGTGGTGTGAATCGGAGGGTCTGAATTAGGATAGGCCATGAGTGGCAACGTACGATGGAGAAAAGCACCACGGGGTGGTCAGCATGGGGAGGTCAGGTAACATGCAGTGGCAATGTAGGATAGTTTACTGAAAAACATCACGGGGTGGTGCGCATTGTATGGCTGTGTGTTACATTACATTCACTAGTAGGAGTGAGAAAAACATCACGGGGTGGTGTGAATCGGAGGGTCTGAATTAGGATAGGCAGTGAGTGGCAATGTAGGATGTAGAAAAGCACAGCGGGGTTGTCAGCATGGGGAGGTCAGGGAACATGCAGTGGCAATGTAGTATAGGTTTCTGAAAAACATCGCGGGGTGGTGCGCTTTGTATGGGTGTGTGTTACATTACATTCACTAGTAGGAGTGAGAAAAACATCGCAGGGTAGTGTGAATCGGAGGGTCTGAATTAGGATAGGCAGTGAGTGGCAATGTAGGATGGAGAAAAGCACCGCGGGGTGGTCAGCATGGGGAGGTCAGGGAACATGCAGTGGCAATGTAGGTTAATTTTCTGAAAAACATCACGGGGTGGTGCGCATTGTATGGGTGTGTGTTACATTACATTCACTAGTAGGAGTGAGAAAAACATCACGGGGTGGTGCGCATTGTATGGGTGTGTGTTACATTAGATTCACTAGTAGGAGTGAGAAAAACATCGCAGGGTAGTGTGAATCGGAGGGTCTGAATTAGGATAGGCAGTGAGTGGCAATGTAGAATGGAGAAAAGCACCACGGGGTGGTAAGCATGGGGAGGTCAGGGAACATGCAGTGGCAATGTAGGATAGGTTTCTGAAAAACATCGCGGGGTGGTGCGCATTGTATGGGTGTGTGTTACATTACATTCACTAGTAGGAGTGAGAAAAACATCACGGGGTGGTGTGAATCGGAAGGTCTGAATTAGGATAGGCAGTGAGTGGCAATGTAGGATGGAGAAAAGCACCGCGGGGTGGTCAGCATGGGGAGGTCAGGGAACATGCAGTGGCAATGTAGGTTAATTTTCTGAAAAACATCACGGGGTCGTGCGCATTGTATGGGTGTGTGTTACATTACATTCACTAGTAGGAGTGAGAAAAACATCACGGGGTGGTGTGAATCGGAGGGTCTGAATTAGGATAGGCAGTGTGTGGCAATGTGGGATGGAGAAAAGCACCGCGGGGTGGTCAGCATGGGGAGGTCAGGGAACATGCAGTGGCAATGTAGGATAGGTTTCTGAAAAACATCGCGGGGTGGTGCGCATTGTATGGGTGTGTGTTACATTACATTCACTAGTAGGAGTGAGAAAAACATCACGGGGTGGTGTGAATCGGAAGGTCTGAATTAGGATAGGCAGTGAGTGGCAATGTAGGATGGAGAAAAGCACCGCGGGGTGGTCAGCATGGGGAGGTCAGGGAACATGCAGTGGCAATGTAGGTTAATTTTCTGAAAAACATCACGGGGTCGTGCGCATTGTATGGGTGTGTGTTACATTACATTCACTAGTAGGAGTGAGAAAAACATCACGGGGTGGTGTGAATCAGAGGGTCTGAATTAGGATAGGCAGTGTGTGGCAATGTGGGATGGAGAAAAGCACCGCGGGGTGGTCAGCATGGGGAGGTCAGGGAACATGCAGTGGCAATGTAGGATAGGTTTCTGAAAAACATCGCGGGGTGGTGCGCATTGTATGGGTGTGTGTTACATTACATTCACTAGTAGGAGTGAGAAAAACATCACGGGGTGGTGCGCATTGTATGGGTGTGTTTTACATTACATTCACTAGTAGGAGTGAGAAAAACATCACGGGGTGATGTGTATCGGAGTGTCTGAATTAGGATAGGCAGTGAGTGGCAATGTAGGATGGAGAAAAGCACCGCAGGGTGTTCAGCATAGGGAGGTCAGGGAACATGTAGAGGCAATGTAGGATAGGTTTATGAAAAACATCGCAGGGTGGTGCGCATTGTAAGGGTGTGTTTTACATTACATTCACTAGTAGGAGTGAGAAAAACATCACGGGGTGGTGTGAATCGGAGGGTCTGAATTAGGATAGGCAGTGAGTGGCAATGTAGGATGGAGAAAAGCACCGCGGGGTGGTCAGCATGGGGAGGTCAGGGAACATGCAGTGGCAATGTAGGATAGTTTTCTGAAAAACATCACGGGGTGGTGCGCATTGTATGGGTGTGTGTTACATTACATTCACTAGTAGGAGTGAGAAAAACATCACGGGGTGGTGCGCATTGTATGGGTGTGTGTTACATTACATTCACTAGTAGGAGTGAGAAAAACATCACGGGGTGATGTGAATCGGATGCTCTGAATTAGGATAGGCAGTGAGTGGCAATGTAGGATGGAGAAAAGCACCGCGGGATGGTCAGCATGGGGAGGTCAGGGAACATGCAGTGGCAATGTAGGGTAGTTTTCTGAAAAACATCGCGTGCTGGTGCGCATTGTATGGGTGTGTGTTACATTACATTCACTAGTAGGAGTGAGAAAAACATCACGGGGTGGTGTGAATCGGAGGGTCTGAATTAGGATAGGCAGTGAGTGGCAATGTAGGATGGAGAAAAGCACCGCGGGGTGGTCAGCATGGGGAGGTCAGGGAACATGCAGTGGCAATGTAGGATAGGTTTCTGAAAAACATCGCGGGGTGGTGCGCATTATATGGGTGTGTGTTACATTACATTCACTAGTAGGAGTGAAAAAAACATCACGGGGTGTTGTGAATCGGAGGGTCTGAATTAGGATAGGCAGTGAGTGGCAATATAGGATGGAGAAATAAACCGCGGGGTTGTCAGCATTGGGAGGTCAGGGAACATGCAGTGGCAATGTAGGATAGGTTTTTCAAAAACATCGCGGGGTGGTGCGCATTGCATGGGTGTGTGTTACATTACATTCACTAGTAGGAGTGAGAAAAACATCACGGGGTCGTGTGAATCGGAGGGTCTGAATTAGGATAGGCAGTGAGTGGCAATGTAGGATGGAGAAAAGCACCGCGGGGTGGTCAGCATGGGGAGGTCAGGGAACATGCAGTGGCAATGTAGGATAGGTTTCTGAAAAACATCGCGGGGTGGTGCGCATTATATGGGTGTGTGTTACATTACATTCACTAGTAGGAGTGAAAAAAACATCACGGGGTGTTGTGAATCGGAGGGTCTGAATTAGGATAGGCAGTGAGTGGCAATATAGGATGGAGAAATAAACCGCGGGGTTGTCAGCATTGGGAGGTCAGGGAACATGCAGTGGCAATGTAGGATAGGTTTTTCAAAAACATCGCGGGGTGGTGCGCATTGCATGGGTGTGTGTTACATTACATTCACTAGTAGGAGTGAGAAAAACATCACGGGGTCGTGTGAATCGGAGGGTCTGAATTAGGATAGGCAGTGAGTGGCAATGTAGGATGGAGAAAAGCACCGCGGGGTGGTCAGCATGGGGAGGTCAGGGAACATGCAGTGGCAATGTAGGATAGTTTTCTGAAAAACATCAAGGGGTGGTGCGGGTGTATGGGTGTGTGTTACATTACATTCACTAGTAGGAGTGAGAAAAACATCACGGGGTCGTGTGAATCGGAGGGTCTGAATTAGGATAGGCAGTGAGTGGCCATGTAGGATGGAGAAAAGCACCGCGGGGTGGTCAGCATGGGGAGGTCAGGGAACATGCAGTGGCAATGTAGGATAGGTTTCTGAAAAATATCGCGGGGTGGTGCGCATTGTATGGGTGTGTGTTACATTACATTCACTAGTAGGAGTGAGAAAAACATCACGGGGTGGTGCACATTGTATGGGTGTGTGTTACATTACATTCACTAGTAGGAGTGAGAAAAACATTACGGGGTGGTGTGAATCGGAGGGTCTGAATTAGGATAGGCAGTGAGTGGCAATGTAGGATGGAGAAAAGCACTGCGGGGTGGTCAGCATGGGGAAGTCAGTTAAGATGCAGTGGCAATGTAGGATAGTTTTCTGAAAAACATCACGGGGTGGTGCACATTGTATGGGTGTGTGTTACATTACATTCACTAGTAGGAGTGAGAAAAACATCACGGGGTGGTGTGAATCGGAGGGTCTGAATTAGGATAGGCAGTGTGTGGCAATGTGGGATGGAGAAAAGCACCGCGGTGTGGTCAGCATGGAGAGGTCAGGGAACATGCAGTGGCAATGTAGGATAGGTTTCTGAAAAACATTGTGGGTTGGTGCGCATTGTTTGGGTGTGTATTACATTACATTCACTAGTAGGATTGAGAAAAACATCACGGGGTGGTGTGAATCGGAGGGTCTGAATTAGGATAGGCCATGAGTGGCAACGTAGGATGGAGAAAAGCACCACGGGGTGGTCAGCATGGGGAGGTCAGGGAACATGCAGTGGCAATGTAGGATAGTTTTCTGAAAAACATCACGGGGTGGTGCGCATTGTATGGGTGTGTGTTACATTACATTCACTAGTAGGAGTGAGAAAAACATCACGGGGTGGTGCGCATTGTATGGGTGTGTGTTACATTAGATTCACTAGTAGGAGTGAGAAAAACATCGCAGGGTAGTGTGAATCGGAGGGTCTGAATTAGGATAGGCAGTGAGTGGCAATGTAGAATGGAGAAAAGCACCGCGGGGTGGTAAGCATGGGGAGGTCAGGGAACATGCAGTGGCAATGTAGGATAGGTTTCTGAAAAACATCGCGGGGTGGTGCGCATTGTATGGGTGTGTGTTACATTACATTCACTAGTAGGAGTGAGAAAAACATCACGGGGTGGTGTGAATCGGAAGGTCTGAATTAGGATAGGCAGTGAGTGGCAATGTAGGATGGAGAAAAGCACCGCCCGGTGGTCAGCATGGAGAGGTCAGGGAACATGCAGTGGCAATGTAGGATAGGTTTCTGAAAAACATCGCGGGGCGGTGCGCATTGTATGGGTGTGTGTTACATTACATTCACTAGTAGGAGTGAGAAAAACATCACGGGGTGGTGCGCATTGTATGGGTGTGTGTTACATTACATTCACTAGTAGGAGTGAGAAAAACATCACGGGGTGGTGTGAATCGGAAGGTCTGAATTAGGATAGGCAGTGAGTGGCAATGTAGGATGGAGAAAAGCACCGCGGGGTGGTCAGCATGGGGAGGTCAGGGAACATGCAGTGGCAATGTAGGTTAATTTTCTGAAAAACATCACGGGGTCGTGCGCATTGTATGGTTGTGTGTTACATTACATTCACTAGTAGGAGTGAGAAAAACATCACGGGGTGGTGTGAATCGGAGGGTCTGAATTAGGATAGGCAGTGTGTGGCAATGTGGGATGGAGAAAAGCACCGCGGGGTGGTCAGCATGGGGAGGTCAGGGAACATGCAGTGGCAATGTAGGATAGGTTTCTGAAAAACATCGCGGGGTGGTGCGCATTGTATGGGTGTGTGTTACATTACATTCACTAGTAGGAGTGAGAAAAACATCACGGGGTGGTGCGCATTGTATGGGTGTGTTTTACATTACATTCACTAATAGGAGTGAGAAAAACATCACGGGGTGATGTGTATCGGAGGGTCTGAATTAGGATAGGCAGTGAGTGGCAATGTAGGATGGAGAAAAGCACCGCAGGGTGTTCAGCATAGGGAGGTCAGGGAACATGTAGAGGCAATGTAGGATAGGTTTATGAAAAACATCGCAGGGTGGTGCGCATTGTAAGGGTGTGTTTTACATTACATTCACTAGTAGGAGTGAGAAAAACATCACGGGGTGGTGTGAATCGGAGGGTCTGAATTAGGATAGGCAGTGATTGGCAATGTAGGATGGAGAAAAGCACCGCGGGGTGGTCAGCATGGGGAGGTCAGGGAACATGCAGTGGCAATGTAGGATAGGTTTCTGAAAAACATTGTGGGTTGGTGCGCATTGTTTGGGTGTGTATTACATTACATTCACTAGTAGGAGTGAGAAAAACATCACGGGGTGGTGTGAATCGGAGGGTCTGAATTAGGATAGGCCATGAGTGGCAACGTAGGATGGAGAAAAGCACCACGGGGTGGTCAGCATGGGGAGGTCAGGTAACATGCAGTGGCAATGTAGGATAGTTTTCTGAAAAACATCACGGGGTGGTGCGCATTGTATGGGTGTGTGTTACATTACATTCACTAGTAGGAGTGAGAAAAACATCACGGGTTGGTGCGCATTGTATGGGTGTGTGTTACATTAGATTCACTAGTAGGAGTGAGAAAAACATCGCAGGGTAGTGTGAATCGGAGGGTCTGAATTAGGATAGGCAGTGAGTGGCAATGTAGAATGGAGAAAAGCACCGCGGGGTGGTAAGCATGGGGAGGTCAGGGAACATGCAGTGGCAATGTAGGATAGGTTTCTGAAAAACATCGCGGGGTGGTGCGCATTGTATGGGTGTGTGTTACATTACATTCACTAGTAGGAGTGAGAAAAACATCACGGGGTGGTGTGAATCGGAAGGTCTGAATTAGGATAGGCAGTGAGTGGCAATGTAGGATGGAGAAAAGCACCGCCCGGTGGTCAGCATGGAGAGGTCAGGGAACATGCAGTGGCAATGTAGGATAGGTTTCTGAAAAACATCGCGGGGCGGTGCGCATTGTATGGGTGTGTGTTACATTACATTCACTAGTAGGAGTGAGAAAAACATCACGGGGTGGTGCGCATTGTATGGGTGTGTGTTACATTACATTCACTAGTAGGAGTGAGAAAAACATCACGGGGTGGTGTGAATCGGAAGGTCTGAATTAGGATAGGCAGTGAGTGGCAATGTAGGATGGAGAAAAGCACCGCGGGGTGGTCAGCATGGGGAGGTCAGGGAACATGCAGTGGCAATGTAGGTTAATTTTCTGAAAAACATCACGGGGTCGTGCGCATTGTATGGGTGTGTGTTACATTACATTCACTAGTAGGAGTGAGAAAAACATCACGGGGTGGTGTGAATCGGAGGGTCTGAATTAGGATAGGCAGTGTGTGGCAATGTGGGATGTAGAAAAGCACCGCGGGGTGGTCAGCATGGGGAGGTCAGGGAACATGCAGTGGCAATGTAGGATAGGTTTCTGAAAAACATCGCGGGGTGGTGCGCATTGTATGGGTGTGTGTTACATTACATTCACTAGTAGGAGTGAGAAAAACATCACGGGGTGGTGCGCATTGTATGGGTGTGTTTTACATTACATTCACTAGTAGGAGTGAGAAAAACATCACGGGGTGATGTGTATCGGAGGGTCTGAATTAGGATAGGCAGTGAGTGGCAATGTAGGATGGAGAAAAGCACCGCAGGGTGTTCAGCATAGGGAGGTCAGGGAACATGTAGAGGCAATGTAGGATAGGTTTCTGAAAAACATCGCAGGGTGGTGCGCATTGTAAGGGTGTGTTTTACATTACATTCACTAGTAGGAGTGAGAAAAACATCACGGGGTGGTGTGAATCGGAGGGTCTGAATTAGGATAGGCAGTGAGTGGCAATGTAGGATGGAGAAAAGCACCGCGGGGTGGTCAGCATGGGGAGGTCAGGGAACATGCAGTGGCAATGTAGGATAGTTTTCTGAAAAACATCACGGGGTGGTGCGCATTGTATGGGTGTGTGTTACATTACATTCACTAGTAGGAGTGAGAAAAACATCACGGGGTGGTGCGCATTGTATGGGTGTGTGTTACATTACATTCACTAGTAGGAGTGAGAAAAACATCACGGGGTGATGTGAATCGGATGGTCTGAATTAGGATAGGCAGTGAGTGGCAATGTAGGATGGAGAAAAGCACCGCGGGATGGTCAGCATGGGGAGGTCAGGGAACATGCAGTGGCAATGTAGGGTAGTTTTCTGAAAAACATCGCGTGCTAGTGCGCATTGTATGGGTGTGTGTTACATTACATTCACTAGTAGGAGTGAGAAAAACATCACGGGGTGGTGTGAATCGGAGGGTCTGAATTAGGATAGGCAGTGAGTGGCAATGTAGGATGGAGAAAAGCACCGCGGGGTGGTCAGCATGGGGAGGTCAGGGAACATGCAGTGGCAATGTAGGATAGGTTTCTGAAAAACATCGCGGGGTGGTGCGCATTATATGGGTGTGTGTTACATTACATTCACTAGTAGGAGTGAAAAAAACATCACGGGGTGTTGTGAATCGGAGGGTCTGAATTAGGATAGGCAGTGAGTGGCAATATAGGATGGAGAAATAAACCGCGGGGTTGTCAGCATTGGGAGGTCAGGGAACATGCAGTGGCAATGTAGGATAGGTTTTTCAAAAACATCGCGGGGTGGTGCGCATTGCATGGGTGTGTGTTACATTACATTCACTAGTAGGAGTGAGAAAAACATCACGGGGTCGTGTGAATCGGAGGGTCTGAATTAGGATAGGCAGTGAGTGGCAATGTAGGATGGAGAAAAGCACCGCGGGGTGGTCAGCATGGGGAGGTCAGGGAACATGCAGTGGCAATGTAGGATAGTTTTCTGAAAAACATCAAGGGGTGGTGCGGGTGTATGGGTGTGTGTTACATTACATTCACTAGTAGGAGTGAGAAAAACATCACGGGGTCGTGTGAATCGGAGGGTCTGAATTAGGATAGGCAGTGAGTGGCCATGTAGGATGGAGAAAAGCACCGCGGGGTGGTCAGCATGGGGAGGTCAGGGAACATGCAGTGGCAATGTAGGATAGGTTTCTGAAAAATATCGCGGGGTGGTGCGCATTGTATGGGTGTGTGTTACATTACATTCACTAGTAGGAGTGAGAAAAACATCACGGGGTGGTGCACATTGTATGGGTGTGTGTTACATTACATTCACTAGTAGGAGTGAGAAAAACATTACGGGGTGGTGTGAATCGGAGGGTCTGAATTAGGATAGGCAGTGAGTGGCAATGTAGGATGGAGAAAAGCACTGCGGGGTGGTCAGCATGGGGAAGTCAGGGAAGATGCAGTGGCAATGTAGGATAGTTTTCTGAAAAACATCACGGGGTGGTGCGCATTGTATGTGTGTGTGTTACATTACATTCACTAGAAGGAGTGAGAAAAACATCACGGGGTGGTGCGCATTGTATGGGTGTGTGTTACATTACATTCACTAGTAGGAGTGAGAAATACATCACGGGGTGGTGTGAATCGGAGGGTCTTAATTAGGATAGGCAGTGAGCGGCAATGTAGGATGGAGAAAAGCACCGCGGGGTGGTCAGCATGGGGAGGTCAGAGAACATGCAGTGGCAATGTAGGATAGGTTTCTGCAAAACATCGCGGGGTGGTGCGCATTGTATGGGTGTGTGTTACATTACATTCACTTGTAGGAGTCAGAAAAAAAACGCGGGGTGGTGTGAATCTGAGGGTCTGAATTAGGATAGGCAGTGAGTGGCAATGTAGGATGGAAAAAAGCACCGCGGCGTGGTCTGCATGGGGAGGTCCGGGAACATGCAGTGGTAATGTAGGATAGGTTTCTGAAAAACATCGCGGGGTGGTGCGTATTGTATGGGTGTGTGTTACATTACATTCACTAGTAGGAGTGAGAAAAACATCACGGGGTGGTGCGCATTGTATGGGTGTGTGTTACATTACATTCACTAGTAGGAGTGAGAAAAACATCACGGGGTGGTGCGCATTGTATGGGTGTGTGTTACATTACATTCACTAGTAGGAGTGAGAAAAACATCACGGGGTGGTGTGAATCGGAAGGTCTGAATTAGGATAGGCATTGAGTGGCAATGTAGGATGGAGAAAAGCACCGCGGGGTGGTCAGCATGGGGAGGTCAGGGAACATGCAGTGGCAATGTAGGTTAGTTTTCTGAAAAACATCACGGGGTCGTGCGCATTGTATGGGTGTGTGTTACATTACATTCACTAGTAGGAGTGAGAAAAACATCACGGGGTGGTGTGAATCGGAGGGTCTGAATTAGGATAGGCAGTGTGTGGCAATGTGGGATGGAGAAAAGCACCGCGGGGTGGTCAGCATGGGGAGGTCAGGGAACATGCAGTGGCAATGTAGGATAGGTTTCTGAAAAACATCGCGGGGTGGTGCGCATTGTATGGGTGTGTGTTACATTACATTCACTAGTAGGAGTGAGAAAAACATCACGGGGTGGTGCGCATTGTATGGGTGTGTGTTACATTACATTCACTAGTAGTAGTGAGAAAAACATCACGGGGTGATGTGTATCGGAGGGTCTGAATTAGGATAGGCAGTGAGTGGCAATGTAGGATGGAGAAAAGCACCGCAGGGTGTTCAGCATAGGGAGGTCAGGGAACATGTAGTGGCAATGTAGGATAGGTTTATGAAAAACATCGCAGGGTGGTGCGCATTGTAAGGGTGTGTTTTACATTACATTCACTAGTAGGAGTGAGAAAAACATCACGGGGTGGTGTGAATCGGAGGGTCTGAATTAGGATAGGCAGTGAGTGGCAATGTAGGATGGAGAAAAGCACCGTGGGGTGGTCAGCATGGGGAGGTCAGGGAACATGCAGTGGCAATGTAGGATAGTTTTCTGAAAAACATCACGGGGTGGTGCGCATTGTATGGGTGTGTGTTACATTACATTCACTAGTAGGAGTGAGAAAAACATCACGGGGTGGTGCGCATTGTATGGGTGTGTGTTACATTACATTCACTAGTAGGAGTGAGAAAAACATCACGGGGTGATGTGAATCGGATGGTCTGAATTAGGATAGGCAGTGAGTGGCAATGTAGGATGGACAAAAGCACCGCGGGATGGTCAGCATGGGGAGGTCAGGGAACATGCAGTGGCAATGTAGGGTAGTTTTCTGAAAAACATCGCGTGCTGGTGCGCATTGTATGGGTGTGTGTTACATTACATTCACTAGTAGGAGTGAGAAAAACATCACGGGGTGGTGCGCATTGTATGGGTGTGTGTTACATTACATTCACTAGTAGGAGTGAGAAAAACATCACGGGGTGATGTGAATCGGATGGTCTGAATTAGGATAGGCAGTGAGTGGCAATGTAGGATGGACAAAAGCACCGCGGGATGGTCAGCATGGGGAGGTCAGGGAACATGCAGTGGCAATGTAGGGTAGTTTTCTGAAAAACATCGCGTGCTGGTGCGCATTGTACGGGTGTGTGTTACATTACATTCACTAGTAGGAGTGAGAAAAACATCACGGGGTGGTGTGAATCGGAGGGTCTGAATTAGGATAGGCAGTGAGTGGCAATGTAGGATGGAGAAAAGCACCGCGGGGTGGTCAGCATGGGGAGGTCAGGGAACATGCAGTGGCAATGTAGGATAGGTTTCTGAAAAACATCGCGGGGTGGTGCGCATTGTATGGGTGTGTGTTACATTACATTCACTAGTAGGAGTGAGAAAAACATCACGGGGTCGTGTGAATCGGAGGGTCTGAATTAGGATAGGCAGTGAGTGGCAATATAGGATGGAGAAATAAACCGCGGGGTGGTCAGCATTGGGAGGTCAAGGAACATGCAGTGGCAATGTAGGATAGGTTTTTCAAAAACATCGCGGGGTGGTGCGCATTGCATGGGTGTGTGTTACATTACATTCACTAGTAGGAGTGAGAAAAACATCACGGGGTCGTGTGAATCGGAGGGTCTGAATTAGGATAGGCAGTGAGTGGCAATGTAGGATGGAGAAAAGCACCGCGGGGTGGTCAGCATGGGGAGGTCAGGGAACATGCAGTGGCAATGTAGGATAGTTTTCTGAAAAACATCACGGGGTGGTGCGCATTGTATGGGTGTGTGTTACATTACATTCACTAGTAGGAGTGAGAAAAACATCACGGGGTGGTGTGAATCGGAGGGTCTGAATTAGGATAGGCCATGAGTGGCAACGTAGGATGGAGAAAAGCACCACGGGGTGGTCAGCATGGGGAGGTCAGGTAACATGCAGTGGCAATGTAGGATAGTTTACTGAAAAACATCACGGGGTGGTGCGCATTGTATGGCTGTGTGTTACATTACATTCACTAGTAGGAGTGAGAAAAACATCACGGGGTGGTGTGAATCGGAGGGTCTGAATTAGGATAGGCAGTGAGTGGCAATGTAGGATGTAGAAAAGCACAGCGGGGTTGTCAGCATGGGGAGGTCAGGGAACATGCAGTGGCAATGTAGTATAGGTTTCTGAAACACATCGCGGGGTGGTGCGCTTTGTATGGGTGTGTGTTACATTACATTCACTAGTAGGAGTGAGAAAAACATCGCAGGGTAGTGTGAATCGGAGGGTCTGAATTAGGATAGGCAGTGAGTGGAAATGTAGGATGGAGAAAAGCACCGCGGGGTGGTAAGCATGGGGAGGTCAGGGAACATGCAGTGGCAATGTAGGATAGGTTTCTGAAAAACATCGCGGGGTGGTGCGCATTGTATGGGTGTGTGTTACATTACATTCACTAGTAGGAGTGAGAAAAACATCACGGGGTGGTGTGAATCGGAAGGTCTGAATTAGGATAGGCAGTGAGTGGCAATGTAGGATGGAGAAAAGCACCGCGGGGTGGTCAGCATGGAGAGGTCAGGGAACATGCAGTGGCAATGTAGGATAGGTTTCTGAAAAACATCGCGGGGTGGTGCGCATTGTATGGGTGTGTGTTACATTACATTCACTAGTAGGAGTGAGAAAAACATCACGGGGTGGTGCGCATTGTATGGGTGTGTGTTACATTACATTCACTAGTAGGAGTGAGAAAAACATCACGGGGTGGTGTGAATCGGAAGGTCTGAATTAGGATAGGCAGTGAGTGGCAATGTAGGATGGAGAAAAGCACCGCGGGGTGGTCAGCATGGGGAGGTCAGGGAACATGCAGTGGCAATGTAGGTTAGTTTTCTGAAAAACATCACGGGGTCGTGTGCATTGTATGGGTGTGTGTTACATTACATTCACTAGTAGGAGTGAGAAAAACATTGCAGGGTGGTGTGAATCGGAGGGTCTGAATTAGGATAGGCAGTGAGTGGCAATGTAGGATGTAGAAAAGCACCGCGGGGTGGTCAGCATGGGGAGGTCAGGGAACATGCAGTGGCAATGTAGGATAGGTTTCTGAAAAACATCGCGGGGTGGTGCGCATTGTATGGGTGGGTGTTACATTACATTCACTATTAGGAGTGAGAAAAACATCACGGGGTGGTGTGAATCGGAGGATCTGAATTAGGATAGGCAGTGTGTGGCAATGTGGGATGGAGAAAAGCACCGCGGTGTGGTCAGCATGGAGAGGTCAGGGAACATGCAGTGGCAATGTAGGATAGGTTTCTGAAAAACATTGTGGGTTGGTGCGCATTGTTTGGGTGTGTATTACATTACATTCACTAGTAGGAGTGAGAAAAACATCACGGGGTGGTGTGAATCGGAGGGTCTGAATTAGGATAGGCCATGAGTGGCAACGTAGGATGGAGAAAAGCACCACGGGGTGGTCAGCATGGGGAGGTCAGGTAACATGCAGTGGCAATGTAGGATAGTTTTCTGAAAAACATCACGGGGTGGTGCGCATTGTATGGGTGTGTGTTACATTACATTCACTAGTAGGAGTGAGAAAAACATCACGGGGTGGTGCGCATTGTATGGGTGTGTGTTACATTAGATTCACTAGTAGGAGTGAGAAAAACATCGCAGGGTAGTGTGAATCGGAGGGTCTGAATTAGGATAGGCAGTGAGTGGCAATGTAGAATGGAGAAAAGCACCGCGGGGTGGTAAGCATGGGGAGGTCAGGGAACATGCAGTGGCAATGTAGGATAGGTTTCTGAAAAACATCGCGGGGTGGTGCGCATTGTATGGGTGTGTGTTACATTACATTCACTAGTAGGAGTGAGAAAAACATCACGGGGTGGTGTGAATCGGAAGGTCTGAATTAGGATAGGCAGTGAGTGGCAATGTAGGATGGAGAAAAGCACCGCGGGGTGGTCAGCATGGAGAGGTCAGGGAACATGCAGTGGCAATGTAGGATAGGTTTCTGAAAAACATCGCGGGGCGGTGCGCATTGTATGGGTGTGTGTTACATTACATTCACTAGTAGGAGTGAGAAAAACATCACGGGGTGGTGCGCATTGTATGGGTGTGTGTTACATTACATTCACTAGTAGGAGTGAGAAAAACATCACGGGGTGGTGTGAATCGGAAGGTCTGAATTAGGATAGGCAGTGAGTGGCAATGTAGGATGGAGAAAAGCACCGCGGGGTGGTCAGCATGGGGAGGTCAGGGAACATGCAGTGGCAATGTAGGTTAATTTTCTGAAAAACATCACGGGGTCGTGCGCATTGTATGGGTGTGTGTTACATTACATTCACTAGTAGGAGTGAGAAAAACATCACGGGGTGGTGTGAATCGGAGGGTCTGAATTAGGATAGGCAGTGTGTGGCAATGTGGGATGGAGAAAAGCACCGCGGGGTGGTGAGCATGGGGAGGTCAGGGAACATGCAGTGGCAATGTAGGATAGGTTTCTGAAAAACATCGCGGGGTGGTGCGCATTGTATGGGTGTGTGTTACATTACATTCACTAGTAGGAGTGAGAAAAACATCACGGGGTGGTGCGCATTGTATGGGTGTGTGTTACATTACATTCACTAGTAGGAGTGAGAAAAACATCACGGGGTGATGTGTATCGGAGGGTCTGAATTAGGATAGGCAGTGAGTGGCAATGTAGGATGGAGAAAAGCACCGCAGGGTGTTCAGCATAGGGAGGTCAGGGAACATGTAGAGGCAATGTAGGATAGGTTTATGAAAAACATCGCAGGGTGGTGCGCATTGTAAGGGTGTGTTTTACATTACATTCACTAGTAGGAGTGAGAAAAACATCACGGGGTGGTGTGAATCGGAGGGTCTGAATTAGGATAGGCAGTGAGTGGCAATGTAGGATGGAGAAAAGCACCGCGGGGTGGTCAGCATGGGGAGGTCAGGGAACATGCAGTGGCAATGTAGGATAGTTTTCTGAAAAACATCACGGGGTGGTGCGCATTGTATGGGTGTGTGTTACATTACATTCACTAGTAGGAGTGAGAAAAACATCACGGGGTGGTGCGCATTGTATGGGTGTGTGTTACATTACATTCACTAGTAGGAGTGAGAAAAACATCACGGGGTGATGTGAATCGGATGGTCTGAATTAGGATAGGCAGTGAGTGGCAATGTAGGATGGAGAAAAGCACCGCGGGATGGTCAGCATGGGGAGGTCAGGGAACATGCAGTGGCAATGTAGGGTAGTTTTCTGAAAAACATCGCGTGCTGGTGCGCATTGTATGGGTGTGTGTTACATTACATTCACTAGTAGGAGTGAGAAAAACATCACGGGGTGGTGTGAATCGGAGGGTCTGAATTAGGATAGGCAGTGAGTGGCAATGTAGGATGGAGAAAAGCACCGCGGGGTGGTCAGCATGGGGAGGTCAGGGAACATGCAGTGGCAATGTAGGATAGGTTTCTGAAAAACATCGCGGGGTGGTGCGCATTATATGGGTGTGTGTTACATTACATTCACTAGTAGGAGTGAAAAAAACATCACGGGGTGTTGTGAATCGGAGGGTCTGAATTAGGATAGGCAGTGAGTGGCAATATAGGATGGAGAAATATACCGCGGGGTTGTCAGCATTGGGAGGTCAGGGAACATGCAGTGGCAATGTAGGATAGGTTTTTCAAAAACATCGCGGGGTGGTGCGCATTGCATGGGTGTGTGTTACATTACATTCACTAGTAGGAGTGAGAAAAACATCACGGGGTCGTGTGAATCGGAGGGTCTGAATTAGGATAGGCAGTGAGTGGCAATGTAGGATGGAGAAAAGCACCGCGGGGTGGTCAGCATGGGGAGGTCAGGGAACATGCAGTGGCAATGTAGGATAGTTTTCTGAAAAACATCAAGGGGTGGTGCGGGTGTATGGGTGTGTGTTACATTACATTCACTAGTAGGAGTGAGAAAAACATCACGGGGTCGTGTGAATCGGAGGGTCTGAATTAGGATAGGCAGTGAGTGGCCATGTAGGATGGAGAAAAGCACCGCGGGGTGGTCAGCATGGGGAGGTCAGGGAACATGCAGTGGCAATGTAGGATAGGTTTCTGAAAAATATCGCGGGGTGGTGCGCATTGTATGGGTGTGTGTTACATTACATTCACTAGTAGGAGTGAGAAAAACATCACGGGGTGGTGCACATTGTATGGGTGTGTGTTACATTACATTCACTAGTAGGAGTGAGAAAAACATTACGGGGTGGTGTGAATCGGAGGGTCTGAATTAGGATAGGCAGTGAGTGGCAATGTAGGATGGAGAAAAGCACTGCGGGGTGGTCAGCATGGGGAAGTCAGGGAAGATGCAGTGGCAATGTAGGATAATTTTCTGAAAAACATCACGGGGTGGTGCACATTGTATGGGTGTGTGTTACATTACATTCACTAGTAGGAGTGAGAAAAACATCACGGGGTGGTGTGAATCGGAGGGTCTGAATTAGGATAGGCAGTGAGTGGCAATGTAGGATGGAGAAAAGCACCGCGGGGTGGTCAGCATGGGGAGGTCAGGGAACATGCAGTGGCAATGTAGGATAGGTTTCTGAAAAACATCGCGGGGTGGTGCGCATTGTATGTGTGTGTGTTACATTACATTCACTAGAAGGAGTGAGAAAAACATCACGGGGTGGTGCGCATTGTATGGGTGTGTGTTACATTACATTCACTAGTAGGAGTGAGAAATACATCACGGGGTGGTGTGAATCGGAGGGTCTTAATTAGGATAGCCAGTGAGCGGCAATGTAGGATGGAGAAAAGCACCGCGGGGTGGTCAGCATGGGGAGGTCAGAGAACATGCAGTGGCAATGTAGGATAGGTTTCTGCAAAACATCGCGGGGTGGTGCGCATTGTATGGGTGTGTGTTACATTACATTCACTTGTAGGAGTCAGAAAAACATCGCGGGGTGGTGTGAATCTGAGGGTCTGAATTAGGATAGGCAGTGAGTGGCAATGTAGGATGGAAAAAAGCACCGCGGCGTGGTCTGCATGGGGAGGTCAGGGAACATGCAGTGGTAATGTAGGATAGGTTTCTGAAAAACATCGCGGGGTGGTGCGCCTTGTATGGGACTGTCTTACATTACATTCACTAGTAGGAGTGAGAAAAACATCACGGGGTGGTGTGAATCGGAGGGTCTGAATTAGGATAGGCATTGTGTGGCAATGTGGGATGGAGAAAAGCACCACGGGGTGGTCAGCATGGGGAGATCAGGGAACATGCAGTGGCAATGTAGGTTAGTTTTCTGAAAAACATCACGGGGTCGTGCGCATTGTATGGGTGTGTGTTACATTACATTCACTAGTAGGAGTGAGAAAAACATCACGGGGTGGTGTGAATCGGAGGGTCTGAATTAGGATAGGCAGTGTGTGGCAATGTGGGATGGAGAAAAGCACCGCGGGGTGGTCAGCATGGGGAGGTCAGGGAACATGCAGTGGCAATGTAGGATAGGTTTCTGAAAAACATCGCGGGGTGGTGCGCATTGTATGGGTGTGTGTTACATTACATACACTAGTAGGAGTGAGAAAAACATCACGGGGTGGTGCGCATTGTATGGGTGTGTGTTACATTACATTCACTAGTAGTAGTGAGAAAAACATCACGGGGTGATGTGTATCGGAGGGTCTGAATTAGGATAGGCAGTGAGTGGCAATGTAGGATGGAGAAAAGCACCGCAGGGTGTTCAGCATAGGGAGGTCAGGGAACATGTAGTGGCAATGTAGGATAGGTTTATGAAAAACATCGCAGGGTGGTGCGCATTGTAAGGGTGTGTTTTACATTACATTCACTAGTAGGAGTGAGAAAAACATCACGGGGTGGTGTGAATCGGAGGGTCTGAATTAGGATAGGCAGTGAGTGGCAATGTAGGATGGAGAAAAGCACCGTGGGGTGGTCAGCATGGGGAGGTCAGGGAACATGCAGTGGCAATGTAGGATAGTTTTCTGAAAAACATCACGGGGTGGTGCGCATTGTATGGGTGTCTGTTACATTACATTCACTAGTAGGAGTGAGAAAAACATCACGGGGTGGTGCGCATTGTATGGGTGTGTGTTACATTACATTCACTAGTAGGAGTGAGAAAAACATCACGGGGTGATGTGAATCGGATGGTCTGAATTAGGATAGGCAGTGAGTGGCAATGTAGGATGGACAAAAGCACCGCGGGATGGTCAGCATGGGGAGGTCAGGGAACATGCAGTGGCAATGTAGGGTAGTTTTCTGAAAAACATCGCGTGCTGGTGCGCATTGTATGGGTGTGTGTTACATTACATTCACTAGTAGGAGTGAGAAAAACATCACGTGGTGGTGCGCATTGTATGGGTGTGTGTTACATTACATTCACTAGTAGGAGTGAGAAAAACATCACGGGGTGATGTGAATCGGATGGTCTGAATTAGGATAGGCAGTGAGTGGCAATGTAGGATGGACAAAAGCACCGCGGGATGGTCAGCATGGGGAGGTCAGGGAACATGCAGTGGCAATGTAGGGTAGTTTTCTGAAAAACATCGCGTGCTGGTGCGCATTGTATGGGTGTGTGTTACATTACATTCACTAGTAGGAGTGAGAAAAACATCACGGGGTGGTGTGAATCGGAGGGTCTGAATTAGGATAGGCAGTGAGTGGCAATGTAGGATGGAGAAAAGCACCGCGGGGTGGTCAGCATGGGGAGGTCAGGGAACATGCAGTGGCAATGTAGGATAGGTTTCTGAAAAACATCGCGGGGTGGTGCGCATTGTATGGGTGTGTGTTACATTACATTCACTAGTAGGAGTGAGAAAAACATCACGGGGTCGTGTGAATCGGAGGGTCTGAATTAGGATAGGCAGTGAGTGGCAATATAGGATGGAGAAATAAACCGCGGGGTGGTCAGCATTGGGAGGTCAAGGAACATGCAGTGGCAATGTAGGATAGGTTTTTCAAAAACATCGCGGGGTGGTGCGCATTGCATGGGTGTGTGTTACATTACATTCACTAGTAGGAGTGAGAAAAACATCACGGGGTCGTGTGAATCGGAGGGTCTGAATTAGGATAGGCAGTGAGTGGCAATGTAGGATGGAGAAAAGCACCGCGGGGTGGTCAGCATGGGGAGGTCAGGGAACATGCAGTGGCAATGTAGGATAGTTTTCTGAAAAACATCAAGGGGTGGTGCGCATTGTATGGGTGTGTGTTACATTACATTCACTAGTAGGAGTGAGAAAAACATCACGGGGTCGTGTGAATCGGAGGGTCTGAATTAGGATAGGCAGTGAGTGGCAATGTAGGATGGAGAAAAGCACCGCGGGGTGGTCAGCATGGGGAGGTCAGGGAACATGCAGTGGCAATGTAGGATAGGTTTCTGAAAAATATCGCGGGGTGGTGCGCATTGTATGGGTGTGTGTTACATTACATTCACTAGTAGGAGTGAGAAAAACATCACGGGGTGGTGCGCATTGTATGGGTGTGTGTTACATTACATTCACTAGTAGGAGTGAGAAAAACATCACGGGGTGGTGTGAATCGGAGGGTCTGAAATAAGATAGGCAGTGAGTGGCAATGTAGGATGGAGAAAAGCACCGTGGGGTCGTCAGCATGGGGAGGTCAGGGAACCTGCAGTGGCAATGTAGGTTAGGTTTCTGAAAAACATCGCGTGCTGGTGCGCATTGTATGGGTGTGTGTTACATTGCATTCACTAGTAGGAGTGAGAAAAACATCACGGGGTGGTGTGAATCGGAGGGTCTGAATTAGGATAGGCAGTGTGTGGCAATGTGGGATGGAGAAAAGCACCACGGGGTGGTCAGCATGGGGAGATCAGGGAACATGCAGTGGCAATGTAGGATAGGTTTCTGAAAAACATCGCGGGGTGGTGCGCATTGCATGGGTGTGTGTTACATTACATTCACTAGTAGGAGTGAGAAAAACATCACGGGGTGGTGCGCATTGTATGGGTGTGTGTTACATTACATTCACTAGTAGGAGTGAGAAAAACATCACGGGGTGGTGTGAATCGGAGGGTCTGAATTAGGATAGGCAGTGAGTGGCAATGTAGGATGGAGAAAAGCACCGCGGGGTTGTCAGCATGGGGAGGTCAGGGAACATGCAGTGGCAATGTAGGATAGGTTTCTGAAAAACTTCGCCGGGTGGTGCGCATTGTATGGGTGTGTGTTACATTACATTCACTAGTAGGAGTGAGAAAAACATCACGAGGTGGTGTGAATCGGAGGGTCTGAATTAGGATCGGCCATGAGTGGCAACGTAGGATGGAGAAAAGCACCACGGGGTGGTCAGCATGGGGAGGTCAGGTAACATGCAGTGGCAATGTAGGATAGTTTTCTGAAAAACATCACGGGGTGGTGCGCATTGTATGGGTGTGTGTTACATTACATTCACTAGTAGGAGTGAGAAAAACATCACGGGGTGGTGTGAATCGGAGGGTCTGAATTAGGATAGGCAGTGAGTGGCAATGTAGGATGTAGAAAAGCACAGCGGGGTTGTCAGCATGGGGAGGTCAGGGAACATGCAGTGGCAATGTAGGATAGGTTTCTGAAAAACTTCGCGGGGTGGTGCGCTTTGTATGGGTGTGTGTTACATTACATTCACTAGTAGGAGTGAGAAAAACATCGCAGGGTAGTGTGAATCGGAGGGTCTGAATTAGGATAGGCAGTGAGTGGCAATGTAGGATGGAGAAAAGCACCGCGGGGTGGTAAGCATGGGGAGGTCAGGGAACATGCAGTGGCAATGTAGGATAGGTTTCTGAAAAACATCGCGGGGTGGTGCGCATTGTATGGGTGTGTGTTACATTACATTCACTAGTAGGACTGAGAAAAACATCACGGGGTGGTGCGCATTGTATGGGTGTGTGTTATATTACATTCACTAGTAGGAGTGAGAAAAACATAACGGGGTGGTGTGAATCGGAGGGTCTGAATTAGGATAGGCAGTGAGTGGCAATGTAGGATGGAGAAAAGCACCGCGGGGTGGTCAGCATGGGGAGGTCAGGGAACATGCAGTAGCAATGTAGGATAGTTTTCTGAAAAACATCACGGGGTGGTGCGCATTGTATGGGTGTGAGTTACATTACATTCACTAGTAGGAGTGAGAAAAACATCATGGGGTGGTGTGAATCGGAGGGTCTGAATTAAGATAGGCAGTGAGTGGCAATGTAGGATGGAGAAAAGTACCGCGGGGTGGTCAGCATGTGGAGGTCAGGGAACATGCAGTGGCAATGTAGGATAGGTTTCTGAAAAATATCGCGGAGTGGTGTGCATTGTATGGGTGTGTGTTACATTACATTCACTAGTAGGAGTGAGAAAAACATCACGGGGTGGTGTGAATCGGAGGGTCTGAATTAGGATAGGCAGTGAGTGGCAATGTAGGATGGAGAAAAGCACCACAGGGTGGTCAGCATGTGGAGGTCAGGGAACATGCATTGGCAATGTAGGATAGGTTTCTGAAAAACATCGCGGGGCGGTGCGCATTGTATGGGTGTGTGTTACATTACATTCACTAGTAGGAGTCAGAAAAACATCGCGGGGTGGTGTGAATCGGAGGGTCTGAATTAGGATAGGCAGTGAGTGGCAATGTAGGATGGAGAAAAGCACCACGTGGTGGTCAGCATGGGGAGGTCACGGAACATTCAGTGGCAATGTAGGATAGGTTTCTGAAAAACATCGCGGGGTGGTGCGCATTGTATGGGTGTGTGTTACCTTACATTCACTAGTAGGAGTGAGAAAAACATCACGGGGTGGTGCGCATTGTATGGGTGTGTGTTACATTACATTCACTAGTAGGAGTGAGAAAAACATCACGGGGTGGTGTGAATCGGAAGGTCTGAATTAGGATAGGCAGTGAGTGGCAATGTAGGATGGAGAAAAGCACCGCGGGGTGGTCAGCATGGGGAGGTCAGGGAACATGCAGTGGCAATTTAGGATAGGTTTCTGAAAAACATCGCGGGGTGGTGCGCATTGTATGGGTGTGTGTTACATTACATTCACTAGTAGGAGTGAGAAAAACATCACGGGGTGGTGCGCATTGTATGGTTGTGTGTTACATTACATTCACTAGTAGGAGTGAGAAAAACATCACGGGGTGATGTGTATCGGAGGGTCTGAATTAGGATAGGCAGTGAGTGGCAATGTAGGATGGAGAAAAGCACCGCAGGGTGTTCAGCATAGGGAGGTCAGGGAACATGTAGTGGCAATGTAGGATAGGTTTATGAAAAACATCGCAGGGTGGTGCGCATTGTAAGGGTGTGTTTTACATTACATTCACTAGTAGGAGTGAGAAAAACATCACGGGGTGGTGTGAATCGGAGGGTCTGAATTAGGATTGGCAGTGAGTGGCAATGTAGGATGGAGAAAAGCACCGCGGGGTGGTGAGCATGGGGAGGTCAGGGAACATGCAGTGGCAATGTAGGATAGTTTTCTGAAAAACATCACGGGGTGGAGCGCATTGTATGGGTGTGTGTTACATTACATTCACTAGTAGGAGTGAGAAAAACATCACGGGGTGGTGCGCATTGTATGGGTGTGTGTTACATTACATTCACTAGTAGGAGTGAGAAAAACATCACGGGGTGATGTGAATCGGATGGTCTGAATTAGGATAGGCAGTGAGTGGCAATGTAGGATGGAGAAAAGCACTGCGGGATGGTCAGCATGGGGAAGTCAGGGAACATGCAGTGGCAATGTAGGGTAGTTTTCTGAAAAACATCGCGTGCTGGTGCACATTGTATGGGTGTGTGTTACATTACATTCACTAGTAGGAGTGAGAAAAACATCACGGGGTGGTGTGAATCGGAGGGTCTGAATTAGGATAGGCAGTGAGTGGCAATATAGGATGGAGAAATAAACCGCGGGGTGGTCAGCATTGGGAGGTCAGGGAACATGCAGTGGCAATGTAGGATAGGTTTTTCAAAAACATCGCGGGGTGGTGCGCATTGCATGGGTGTGTGTTACATTACATTCACTAGTAGGAGTGAGAAAAACATCACGGGGTCGTGTGAATCGGAGGGTCTGAATTAGGATAGGCAGTGAGTGGCAATGTAGGATGGAAAAAAGCACCGCGGTGTGGTCAGCATGGGGAGGTCAGGGAACATGCAGTGGCAATGTAGGATAGTTTTCTGAAAAACATCAAGGGGTGGTGCGCATTGTATGGGTGTGTGTTACATTACATTCACTAGTAGGAGTGAGAAAAACATCACGGGGTCGTGTGAATCGGAGGGTCTGAATTAGGATAGGCAGTGAGTGGCAATGTAGGATGGAGAAAAGCACCGCGAGGTGGTCAGCATGGGGAGGTCAGGGAACATGCAGTGGCAATGTAGGATAGGTTTCTGAAAAATATCGCGGGGTGGTGAGCATTGTATGGGTGTGTGTTACATTACATTCACTAGTAGGAGTGAGAAAAACATCACGGGGTGGTGCGCATTGTATGGGTGTGTGTTACATTACATTCACTAGTAGGAGTGAGAAAAACATTACGGGGTGGTGTGAATCGGAGGGTCTGAATTAGGATAGGCAGTGAGTGGCAATGTAGGATGGAGAAAAGCACCGCGGGGTGGTCAGCATGGGGAAGTCAGGGAAGATGCAGTGGCAATGTAGGATAGTTTTCTGAAAAACATCACGGGGTGGTGCACATTGTATGGGTGTGTGTTACATTACATTCACTAGTAGGAGTGAGAAAAACATCACGGGGTGGTGTGAATCGGAAGGTCTGAATTAGGATAGGCAGTGAGTGGCAATGTAGGATGGAGAAAAGCACCGCGGGGTGGTCAGCATGGGGAGGTCAGGGAACATGCAGTGGCAATGTAGGATAGGTTTCTGAAAAACATCGCGGGGTGGTGCGCATTGTATGGGTGTGTGTTACATTACATTCACCAGAAGGAGTGAGAAAAACATCACGGGGTGGTGCGCATTGTATGGGTGTGTGTTACATTACATTCACTAGTAGGAGTGAGAAAAACATCACGGGGTGGTGTGAATCGGAGGGTCTTAATTAGGATAGGCAGTGAGCGGCAATGTAGGATGGAGAAAAGCACCGTGGGGTGGTCAGCATGGGGAGGTCAGGGAACATGCAGTGGCAATGTAGGGTAGTTTTCTGAAAAACATCACGGTGTGGTGTGCATTGTATGGGTGTGTGTTACATTACATTCACTAGTAGGAGTGAGAAAAACATCACGGAGTGGTGTGAATCGGAGGGTCTGAATTAAGATAGGCAGTGAGTGGCAATGTAGGATGGAGAAAAGCACCGCGGGGTCGTCAGCATGGGGAGGTCAGGGAACCTGCAGTGGCAATGTAGGAAAGGTTTCTGAAAAACATCGCGTGCTGGTGCGCATTGTATGGGTGTGTGTTACATTACATTCACTAGTAGGAGTCAGAAAAACATCGCGGGGTGGTGTGAATCGGAGGGTCTGAATTAGGATAGGCAGTGAGTGGCAATGTAGGATGGAAAAAAGCATCGCGGCGTGGTCTGCATGGGGAGGTCAGGGAACATGCAGTGGTAATGTAGGATAGGTTTCTGAAAAACATCGCGGGGTGGTGCGCATTGTATGGGAGTGTCTTACATTACATTCACTAGTAGGAGTGAGAAAAACATCACGGGGTGGTGTGAACCGGAGGGTCTGAATTAGGATAGGCAGTGTGTGGCAATGTGGGATGGAGAAAAGCACCACGGGGTGGTCAGCATGGGGAGATCAGGGAACATGCAGTGGCAATGTAGGATAGGTTTCTGAAAAACATCGAGGGGTGGTGTGCATTGTATGGGTGTGTGTTACATTACATTCACTAGTAGGAGTGAGAAAAACATCACGGGGTGGTGCGCATTGTATGGGTGTGTGTTACATTACATTCACTAGTAGGAGTGAGAAAAACATCACGGGGTGGTGTGAATCGGAGGGTCTGAATTAGGATAGGCAGTGAGTGGCAATGTAGGATGGAGAAAAGCACCGCGGGGTTGTCAGCATGGGGAGGTCAGGGAACATGCAGTGGCAATGTAGGATAGGTTTCTGAAAAACTTCGCCGGGTGGTGCGCATTGTATGGGTGTGTGTTACATTACATTCACTAGTAGGAGTGAGAAAAACATCACGAGGTGGTGTGAATCGGAGGGTCTGAATTAGGATAGGCCATGAGTGGCAACGTAGGATGGAGAAAAGCACCACGGGGTGGTCAGCATGGGGAGGTCAGGTAACATGCAGTGGCAATGTAGGATAGTTTTCTGAAAAACATCACGGGGTGGTGCGCATTGTATGGGTGTGTGTTACATTACATTCACTAGTAGGAGTGAGAAAAACATCACGGGGTGGTGTGAATCGGAGGGTCTGAATTAGGATAGGCAGTGAGTGGCAATGTAGGATGTAGAAAAGCACAGCGGGGTTGTCAGCATGGGGAGGTCAGGGAACATGCAGTGGCAATGTAGGATAGGTTTCTGAAAAACATCGCTGGGTGGTGTGCTTTGTATGGGTGTGTGTTACATTACATTCACTAGTAGGAGTGAGAAAAACATCGCAGGGTAGTGTGAATCGGAGGGTCTGAATTAGGATAGGCAGTGAGTGGCAATGTAGGATGGAGACAAGCACCGCGGGGTGGTCAGCATGGGGAGGTCAGGGAACATGCAGTAGCAATGTAGGATAGTTTTCTGAAAAACATCACGGGGTGGTGCGCATTGTATGGGTGTGTGTTACATTACATTCACTAGTAGGAGTGAGAAAAACATCACGGGGTGGTGTGAATCGGAGGGTCTGAATTAGGACAGGCAGTGAGTGGCAATGTAGGATGGAGAAAAGCACCGCGGGGTGGTCAGCATGTGGAGGTCAGGGAACATGCAGTGGCAATGTAGGATAGGTTTCTGAAAAATATCGCGGAGTGGTGCGCATTGTATGGGTGTGTGTTACATTACATTCACTAGTAGGAGTGAGAACAACATCACGGGCTGGTGTGAATCGGAGGGCCTGAATTAGGATAGGCAGTGAGTGGCAATGTAGGATGGAGAAAAGCACCACAGGGTGGTCAGCATGTGGAGGTCAGCGAACATGCAGTGGCAATGTAGGATAGGTTTCTGAAAAACATCGCGGGGTGGTGCGCATTGTATGGGTGTGTGTTACATTACATTCACTAGTAGGAGTCAGAAAAACATCGCGGGGTGGTGTGAATCGGAGGGTCTGAATTACGATAGGCAGTGAGTGGCAATGTAGGATGGAGAAAATCACCGCGGCGTGGTCAGCATTGGGAGGTCACGGAACATGCAGTGGTAATGTAGGATAGGTTTCTGAAAAACATCGCGGGGTGGTGCGCATTGTATGGGTGTGTGTTACATTACATTCACTAGTAGGAGTGAGAAAAACATCACGGGGTGGTGCGCATTGTATGGGTGTATGTTACATTAGATTCACTAGTAGGAGTGAGAAAAACATTACGGGGTGGTGTGAATCGGAGGGTCTGAATTGGATAGGCAGTGAGTGGCAATGTAGGATGGAGAAAATCACCGCGGCGTGGTCAGCATTGGGAGGTCACGGAACATGCAGTGGTAATGTAGGATAGGTTTCTGAAAAACATCGCGAGGTGGTGCGCATTGTATGGGTGTGTGTTACATTACATTCACTAGTTGGAGTGAGAAAAACATCACGGGGTGGTACACATTGTATGGGTGTGTGTTACATTACATTCACTAGTAGGAGTGAGAAAAACTTCATGGGGTGGTGTGAATCGGAGGGTCTGAATTAGGATAGGCAGTGAGTGGCAATGTAGGATGGAGAAAACCACCGCGGGGTGTTCAGCATAGGGAGGTCAGGGAACATGCAGTGGCAATGTAGGATAGGTTTATGAAAAACATTGCGGGGTGGTGCGCATTGTATGGGTGTGTTTTACATTACATTCACTGGTAGGAGTGAGAAAAACATCACGGGGTGGTGTGAATCGGAGGGTCTGAATTAGGATAGGCAGTGAGTGGCAATGTAGGATGGAGAAAAGCACCACGTGGTGGTCAGCATGGGGAGGTCACGGATCATTCAGTGGCAATGTAGGATAGGTTTCTGAAAAACATCGCGGGGTGGTGCGCATTGTATGGGTGTGTGTTACATTACATTCACTAGTAGGAGTGAGAAAAACATCACGGGGTGGTGCGCATTGTATGGGTGTGTGTTACATTACATTCACTAGTAGGAGTGAGAAAAACATCACGGGGTGGTGTGAATCGGAAGGTCTGTATTAGGATAGGCAGTGAGTGGCAATATAGGATGGAGAAAAGCACCGCGGTGTGGTCAGCATGGGGAGGTCAGGGAACATGCATTGGCAATGTAGGATAGTTTTCTGAAAAACATCACGGTGTTGTGGGCATTGTGTGGGTGTGTGTTACATTACATTCACTAGTAGGAGTGAAAAAAACATTGTGGGGTGGTGTGAATCGGAGGGTCTGAATTAGGATAGGCAGTGAGTGGCAATCTAGAATGGAGAAAAGCACCGCGGGGTGGTCAGCATGGGGAGGTGAAGAACATGCAGTGGCAATGTAGGATAGGTTTCTGAAAAACATCGCGGGGTGGTGCGCATTGTATGGGTGTGTGTTACATTACATTCACTAGTAGGAGTGAGAAAAACATCACGGGGTGGTGCGCATTGTATGGGTGTATGTTACATTACATTCACTAGTAGGAGTGAGAAAAACATTACGGGGTGGTGTGAATCGGAGGGTCTGAATTGGATAGGCAGTGAGTGGCAATGTAGGATGGAGAAAAGCACCGCGGCGTGGTCAGCATTGGGAGGTCAGGGAACATGCAGTGGTAATGTAGGATAGGTTTCTGAAAAACATCGCGGGGTGGTGCGCATTGTATGGGTGTGTGTTACATTACATTCACTAGTAGGAGTGAGAAAAACATCACGGGGTGGTACGCATTGTATGGGGGTGTGTTACATTACATTCACTAGTAGGAGTGAGAAAAACTTCATTGGGTGGTGTGAATCGGAGGGTCTGAATTAGGATAGGCAGTGTGTGGCAATGTGGGATGGAGAAAAGCACCGCGGGGTGGTCAGCATGGGGAGGTCAGGGAACATGCTGTGGCAATGTAGGATAGGTTTCTGAAAAACATCGCGGGTGGTGCGCATTGTATGGGTGTGTGTTACATTACATTCACTAGTAGGAGTGAGAAAAACATCACGGGATGGTGCGCATTGTATGGGTGTGTGTTACATTACATTCAATTGTAGGAGTAAGAAAAACATCACGGGGTGGTGTGAATCGGAGGGTCTGAATTAGGATAGGCAGTGAGTGGCAATGTAGGATGGAGAAAAGCACCGCGGGGTGTTCAGCATAGGGAGGTCAGGGAACATGCAGTGGCAATGTAGGATAGGTTTATGAAAAACATTGCGGGGTGGTGCGCATTGTATGGGTGTGTTTTACATTACATTCACTGGTAGGAGTGAGAAAAACATCACGGGGTGATGTGAATCGGAGGGTCTGAATTAGGATAGGCAGTGAGTGGCAATGTAGGATGGAGAAAAGCACCGCGGGTTGGTCAGCATGGGGAGGTCAGGGAACATGCAGTAGCAATGTAGGATAGGTTTCTGAAAAACATCAAGGGGTGGTGCGCATTGTATGGGTGTGTGTTACATTACATTCACTAGTAGTAGTGAGAAAAACATCACGGGGTGTTGCGCATTGTATGGGTGTGTGTTACATTACATTCACTAGTAGGAGTGAGAAAAACATCACGGGGTGGTGTGAATCGGAGGGTCTGAATTAGGATAGGCAGTGAGTGGCAATGTAGGATGGAGAAAAGCACCGCGGGGTGGTCAGCATGGGGAGGTCAGGGAACATGCAGTGGCAATGTAGGGTAGTTTTCTGAAAAACATCGCGTGCTGCTGCGCATTGTATGGGTGTGTGTTACATTACATTCACTAGTAGGAGTGAGAAAAACATCACGGGGTGGTGTGAATTGGAGGGTCTGAATTAGGATAGGCAGTGAGTGGAAATGTAGGATGGAGAAAAGCACCGCGGGGTGGTCAGCATGGGGAGGTCAGGGAACATGCAGTGGCAATGTAGGATAGGTTTCTGAAAAACATCGCGGGGTGGTGCATATTGTATGGGTGTGTGTTACATTACATTCACTAGTAGGAGTGAAAAAAACATCACGGGGTGGTGTGAATCGGAGGGTCTGAATTAGGATAGGCAGTGAGTGGCAATGTAGGATGGAGAAAAGCACCGCGGGGTGGTCAGCATGGGGAGGTCAGGGAACATGCAGTGGCAATGTAGGATAGTTTTCTGAAAAACATCAAGGGGTGGTGCGCATTGTATGGGTGTGTGTTACATTACATTCACTAGTAGGAGTGAGAAAAACATCACAGGGTCGTGTGAATCGGAGGGTCTGAATTAGGATAGGCAGTGAGTGGCAATGTAGGATGGAGAAAAGCACCGCGGGGAGGTCAGCATGGGGAGGTCAGGGAACATGCAGTGGCAATGTAGGATAGGTTTCTGAAAAACATCGCGGGGTGGTGCGCATTGTATGGGTGTGTGTTACATTACATTCACTAGTAAGAGTGAGAAAAACATCACGGGGTGGTGCGCATTGTATGGGTGTGTGTTACATTACATTCACTAGTAGGAGTGAGAAAAACATTACGGGGTGCTGTGAATCGGAGGGTCTGAATTAGGATAGGCAGTGAGTGGCAATGTAGGATGGACAAAAGCACCGCGGCGTGGTCAGCATGGGGAGGTCAGGGAACATGCAGTGGTAATGTAGGATAGGTTTCTGAAAAACATCGCGGGGTGGTGCGCATTGTATGGGAGTGTCTTACATTACATTCACTAGTAGGAGTGAGAAAAACATCACGGGGTGGTGTGAATCGGAGGGTCTGAATTAGGATAGGCAGTGAGTCGCAATGTAGGATGGAGAAAAGCACCGCGGGGTGTTCAGCATAGGGAGGTCAGGGAACATGCAGTGGCAATGTAGGATATTTTTCTGAAAAACATCGCGGGGTGGTGCGCATTGTATGGGTGTGTGTTACATTACATTCACTAGTAGGAGTGAAAAAAACATCACGGGGTGGTACGCATTGTATGGGTGTGTGTTACATTACATTCACTAGTAGGAGTGAGAAAAACATCACGGGGTGGTGTGAATCGGAGGGTCTGAATTAGGATAGGCAGTGTGTGACAATGTGGGATGGAGAAAAGCACCGCGGGGTGGTCAGCATGGGGAGGTCAGGGAACATGCAGTGGCAATGTAGGATAGGTTTCTGAAAAACATCGCGGGTGGTGCGCATTGTATGGGTGTGTGTTACATTACATTCACTAGTAGGAGTGAGAAAAACATCACGGGATGGTGCTCATTGTATGGGTGTGTGTTACAATACATTCAATCGTAGGAGTGAGAAAAACATCACGGGGTGGTGTGAATCGGAGGGTCTGAATTAGGATAGGCAGTGAGTGGCAATGTAGGATGGAGAAAAGCACCGCGGGGTGTTCATCATAGGGAGGTCAGGGAACATGCAGTGGCAATGTAGGATAGGTTTATGAAAAACATCGCGGGGTGGTGCGCATTGTATGGGTGTGTTTTACATTACATTCACTGGTAGGAGTGAGAAAAACATCACGGGGTGGTGTGAATCCGAGGGTCTGAATTAGTATAGGCAGTGTGTGGCAATGTGGGATGGAGAAAAGCACCGCGGGGTGGTCAGCATGGGGAGGTCAGGGAACATGCAGTGGCAATGTAGGATAGGTTTCGGAAAAACATCGCGGGGTGGTGCGCATTGTATGGGTGTGTGTTACATTACATTCACTAGTAGGAGTGATAAAAACATCACGGGGTGGTGTGAATCGGAAGGTCTGAATTAGGATAGGCAGTGAGTGGCAATGTAGGATGAAGAAAAGCACCGCGGGGTGGTCAGCATGGGGAGGTCAGGGAACATGCAGTGGCAATGTAGGATAGTTTTCTGAAAAACATCACGGGGTGGTGCGCATTGTATGGGTGTGTGTTACATTACATTCACTAGTAGGAGTGAGAAAAACATCACGGGGTGCTGCGCATTGTATGGGTGTGTTTTACATTACATTCACTAGTAGGAGTGAGAAAAACATCACGTGGTGGTGTGAATCGGAGGGTCTGAATTAGGATAGGCAGTGAGTGGCAATGTAGGATGGAGAAAAGCACCGCGGGGTGGTCAGCATGGGGAGGTCAGGGAACATGCAGTGGCAATGTAGGATAGTTTGCTGAAAAACATCACGGGGTGGTGCACATTGTATGGGTGTGTATTACATTACATTCACTAGTAGGAGTGAGAAAAACATCACGGGGTGGTGCGCATTGTATGGGTGTGTGTTACATTACATTCACTAGTAGGAGTGAGAAAAACATCATGGGGTGGTGTGAATCGGAGGGTCTGAATTAGGATAGGCAGTGAGTGGCAATGTAGGATGGAGAAAAGCACCGCGGGGTGGTCAGCATGGGGAGGTCAGGGAACATGCAGTGGCAATGTAGGATAGGTTTCTGAAAAACATCGCGGGGTGGTGCGCATTGTATGGGTGTGTGTTACATTACATTCACTAGTAGGAGTGAAAAAAACATCACGGGGTGGTGTGAATCGGAGGGTCTGAATTAGGATAGGCAGTGAGTGGCAATATAGGATGGAGAAAAAAACCGCGGGGTGGTCAGCATTGAGAGGTCAGGGAACATGCAGTGGCAATGTAGGATAGGTTTTTCAAAAACATCGCGGGGTGGTGCGCATTGCATGGGTGTGTGTTACATTACATTCACTAGTAGGAGTGAGAAAAACATCACGGGGTGTTGTGAATCGGAGGGTCTGAATTAGGATAGGCAGTGAGTGGCAATGTACGATGGAGAAAAGCACCGCGGGGTGGTCAGCATGGGGAGGTCAGGGAACATGCAGTGGCAATGTAGGATAGTTTTCTGAAAAAAATCAAGGGGTGGTGCGCATTGTATGGGTGTGTGTTACATTACATTCACTAGTAGGAGTGAGAAAAACATCACGGGGTAGTGTGCATCGGAGGGTCTGAATTAGGATAGGCAGTGAGTGGCAATGTAGGATGGAGAAAAGCACCGCGGGGTGGTCAGCATGGGGAGGTCAGGGAACATGCAGTGGCAATGTAGGATAGGTTTCTGAAAAACATCAAGGGGTGGTGCGCATTGTATGGGTGTGTGTTACATTACATTCACTAGTAGGAGTGAGAAAAACATCACGGGGTGTTGCGCATTGTATGGGTGTGTGTTACATTACATTCTCTAGTAGGAGTGAGAAAACCATCACGGGGTGGTGTGAATCGGAGGGTCTGAATTAGGATAGGCAGTGAGTGGCAATGTAGGATGGAGAAAAGCACCGCGGGGTGGTCAGCATGGGGAGGTCAGGGAACATGCAGTGGCAATGTAGGATAGGTTTCTGAAAAACATCAAGGGGTGGTGCGCATTGTATGGGTGTGTGTTACATTACATTCACTAGTAGGAGTGAGAAAAACATCACGGGGTGGTGTGAATCGGAGGGTCTGAATTAGGATAGGCAGTGAGTGGCAATGTAGGATGGAGAAAAGCACCGCGGGGTGGTCAGCATGGGGAGGTCAGGGAACATGCAGTGGCAATGTAGGGTAGTTTTCTGAAAAACATCGCGTGCTGGTGCGCATTGTATGGGTGTGTGTTACATTACATTCACTGGTAGGAGTGAGAAAAACATCACGGGGTGGTGTGAATTGGAGGGTCTGAATTAGGATAGGCAGTGAGTGGAAATGTAGGATGGAGAAAAGCACCGCGGGGTGGTCAGCATGGGGAGGTCAGGGAACATGCAGTGGCAATGTAGGATAGGTTTCTGAAAAACATCGCGGGGTGGTGCGCAATGTATGGGTGTGTGTTACATTACATTCACTAGTAGGAGTGAAAAAAACATCACGGGTTGGTGTGAATCGGAGTGTCTGAATTAGGATAGGCAGTGAGTGGCACTATAGGATGGAGAAAAAAACCGCGGGGTGGTCAGCATTGGGAGGTCAGGGAACATGCAGTGGCAATGTAGGATAGGTTTTTCAAAAACATCGCGGGGTGGTGTGCATTGCATGGGTGTGTGTTACATTACATTCACTAGTAGGAGTGAGAAAAACATCACGGGGTGTTTTGAATCGGAGGGTCTGAATTAGGATAGGCAGTAAGTGGCAATGTAGGATGGAGAAAAGCACCGCGGGGTGGTCAGCATGGGGAGGTCAGGGAACATGCAGTGGCAATGTAGGATAGTTTTCTGAAAAACATCAAGGTGGTGCGCATTGTATGGGTGTGTGTTACATTACATTCACTAGTAGGAGTGAGAAAAACATCACGGGTTCGTGTGAATCGGAGGGTCTGAATTAGGATAGGCAGTGAGTGGCAATATAGGATGGAGAAAAGCACCGCGGGGAGGTCAGCATGGGGAGGTCAGGGAACATGCAGTGGCAATGTAGGATAGGTTTCTGAAAAACATCGCGGGGTGGTGCGCATTGTATGGGTGTGTGTTACATTACATTCACTAGTAGGAGTGAGAAAAACATCACGGGGTGGTGCGCATTGTATGGGTGTGTGTTACATTACATTCACTAGTAGGAGTGAAAAAAACATCACGGGGTGGTACGCATTGTATGGGTGTGTGTTACATTACATTCACTAGTAGGAGTGAGAAAAACATCACGGGGTGGTGTGAATCGGAGGGTCTGAATTAGGATAGGCAGTGTGTGACAATGTGGGATGGAGAAAAGCACCGCGGGGTGGTCAGCATGGGGAGGTCAGGGAACAGGCAGTGGCAATGTAGGATAGGTTTCTGAAAAACATCGCGGGTGGTGCGCATTGTATGGGTGTGTGTTACATTACATTCACTAGTAGGAGTGAGAAAAACATCACGGGATGGTGCTCATTGTATTGGTGTGTGTTACAATACATTCAATCGTAGGAGTGAGAAAAACATCACGGGGTGGTGTGAATCGGAGGGTCTGAATTAGGATAGGCAGTGAGTGGCAATGTAGGATGGAGAAAAGCACCGCGGGGTGTTCATCATAGGGAGGTCAGGGAACATGCAGTGGCAATGTAGGATAGGTTTATGAAAAACATCGCGGGGTGGTGCGCATTGTATGGGTGTGTTTTACATTACATTCACTGGTAGGAGTGAGAAAAACATCACGGGGTGGTGTGAATCCGAGGGTCTGAATTAGTATAGGCAGTGTGTGGCAATGTGGGATGGAGAAAAGCACCGCGGGGTGGTCAGCATGGGGAGGTCAGGGAACATGCAGTGGCAATGTAGGATAGGTTTCGGAAAAACATCGCGGGGTGGTGCGCATTGTATGGGTGTGTGTTACATTACATTCACTAGTAGGAGTGATAAAAACATCACGGGGTGGTGTGAATCGGAAGGTCTGAATTAGGATAGGCAGTGAGTGGCAATGTAGGATGAAGAAAAGCACCGCGGGGTGGTCAGCATGGGGAGGTCAGGGAACATGCAGTGGCAATGTAGGATAGTTTTCTGAAAAACATCACGGGGTGGTGCGCATTGTATGGGTGTGTGTTACATTACATTCACTAGTAGGAGTGAGAAAAACATCACGGGGTGCTGCGCATTGTATGGGTGTGTTTTACATTACATTCACTAGTAGGAGTGAGAAAAACATCACGTGGTGGTGTGAATCGGAGGGTCTGAATTAGGATAGGCAGTGAGTGGCAATGTAGGATGGAGAAAAGCACCGCGGGGTGGTCAGCATGGGGAGGTCAGGGAACATGCAGTGGCAATGTAGGATAGTTTGCTGAAAAACATCACGGGGTGGTGCACATTGTATGGGTGTGTATTACATTACATTCACTAGTAGGAGTGAGAAAAACATCACGGGGTGGTGCGCATTGTATGGGTGTGTGTTACATTACATTCACTAGTAGGAGTGAGAAAAACATCATGGGGTGGTGTGAATCGGAGGGTCTGAATTAGGATAGGCAGTGAGTGGCAATGTAGGATGGAGAAAAGCACCGCGGGGTGGTCAGCATGGGGAGGTCAGGGAACATGCAGTGGCAATGTAGGATAGGTTTCTGAAAAACATCGCGGGGTGGTGCGCATTGTATGGGTGTGTGTTACATTACATTCACTAGTAGGAGTGAAAAAAACATCACGGGGTGGTGTGAATCGGAGGGTCTGAATTAGGATAGGCAGTGAGTGGCAATATAGGATGGAGAAAAAAACCGCGGGGTGGTCAGCATTGAGAGGTCAGGGAACATGCAGTGGCAATGTAGGATAGGTTTTTCAAAAACATCGCGGGGTGGTGCGCATTGCATGGGTGTGTGTTACATTACATTCACTAGTAGGAGTGAGAAAAACATCACGGGGTGTTGTGAATCGGAGGGTCTGAATTAGGATAGGCAGTGAGTGGCAATGTACGATGGAGAAAAGCACCGCGGGGTGGTCAGCATGGGGAGGTCAGGGAACATGCAGTGGCAATGTAGGATAGTTTTCTGAAAAAAATCAAGGGGTGGTGCGCATTGTATGGGTGTGTGTTACATTACATTCACTAGTAGGAGTGAGAAAAACATCACGGGGTAGTGTGCATCGGAGGGTCTGAATTAGGATAGGCAGTGAGTGGCAATGTAGGATGGAGAAAAGCACCGCGGGGTGGTCAGCATGGGGAGGTCAGGGAACATGCAGTGGCAATGTAGGATAGGTTTCTGAAAAACATCAAGGGGTGGTGCGCATTGTATGGGTGTGTGTTACATTACATTCACTAGTAGGAGTGAGAAAAACATCACGGGGTGTTGCGCATTGTATGGGTGTGTGTTACATTACATTCTCTAGTAGGAGTGAGAAAACCATCACGGGGTGGTGTGAATCGGAGGGTCTGAATTAGGATAGGCAGTGAGTGGCAATGTAGGATGGAGAAAAGCACCGCGGGGTGGTCAGCATGGGGAGGTCAGGGAACATGCAGTGGCAATGTAGGATAGGTTTCTGAAAAACATCAAGGGGTGGTGCGCATTGTATGGGTGTGTGTTACATTACATTCACTAGTAGGAGTGAGAAAAACATCACGGGGTGGTGTGAATCGGAGGGTCTGAATTAGGATAGGCAGTGAGTGGCAATGTAGGATGGAGAAAAGCACCGCGGGGTGGTCAGCATGGGGAGGTCAGGGAACATGCAGTGGCAATGTAGGGTAGTTTTCTGAAAAACATCGCGTGCTGGTGCGCATTGTATGGGTGTGTGTTACATTACATTCACTGGTAGGAGTGAGAAAAACATCACGGGGTGGTGTGAATTGGAGGGTCTGAATTAGGATAGGCAGTGAGTGGAAATGTAGGATGGAGAAAAGCACCGCGGGGTGGTCAGCATGGGGAGGTCAGGGAACATGCAGTGGCAATGTAGGATAGGTTTCTGAAAAACATCGCGGGGTGGTGCGCAATGTATGGGTGTGTGTTACATTACATTCACTAGTAGGAGTGAAAAAAACATCACGGGTTGGTGTGAATCGGAGTGTCTGAATTAGGATAGGCAGTGAGTGGCACTATAGGATGGAGAAAAAAACCGCGGGGTGGTCAGCATTGGGAGGTCAGGGAACATGCAGTGGCAATGTAGGATAGGTTTTTCAAAAACATCGCGGGGTGGTGCGCATTGCATGGGTGTGTGTTACATTACATTCACTAGTAGGAGTGAGAAAAACATCACGGGGTGTTTTGAATCGGAGGGTCTGAATTAGGATAGGCAGTAAGTGGCAATGTAGGTTGGAGAAAAGCACCGCGGGGTGGTCAGCATGGGGAGGTCAGGGAACATGCAGTGGCAATGTAGGATAGTTTTCTGAAAAACATCAAGGGGTGGTGCGCATTGTATGGGTGTGTGTTACATTACATTCACTAGTAGGAGTGAGAAAAACATCACGGGTTCGTGTGAATCGGAGGGTCTGAATTAGGATAGGCAGTGAGTGGCAATGTAGGATGGAGAAAAGCACCGCGGGGAGGTCAGCATGGGGAGGTCAGGGAACATGCAGTGGCAATGTAGGATAGGTTTCTGAAAAACATCGCGGGGTGGTGCGCATTGTATGGGTGTGTGTTACATTACATTCACTAGTAGGAGTGAGAAAAACATCACGGGGTGGTGCGCATTGTATGGGTGTGTGTTACATTACATTCACTAGTAGGAGTGAGAAAAACATTACGGGGTGGTGTGAATCGGAGGGTCTGAATTAGGATAGGCAGTGAGTGGCAAAGTAGCATGGACAAAAGCACCGCGGCGTGGTCAGCATGGGGAGGTCAGGGAACATGCAGTGGTAATGTAGGATAGGTTTCTGAAAAACATCGCGGGGTGGTGCGCATTGTATGGGAGTGTCTTACATTACATTCACTAGTAGGAGTGAGAAAAACATCACGGGGTGGTGTGAATCGGAGGGTCTGAATTAGGATAGGCAGTGTGTGGCAATGTGGGATGGAGAAAAGCACAACGGGGTGGTCAGCATGGGGAGGTCAGGGAACATGCAGTGGCAATGTAGGATAGGTTTCTGAAAAACATCGCGGGATGGTGCGCATTGTATGGGTGTGTGTTACATTACATTCACTAGTAGGAGTGAGAAAGACATCACGGGGTTGTGCGCATTGTATGGGTGTGTGTTACATTACATTCACTAGTAGGAGTGAGAAAAACATCACGGGGTGGTGTGAATCGGAGGGTCTGAATTAGGATAGGCAGTGAGTGGCAATGTAGGATGGAGAAAAGCACCGCGGGGTGTTCAGCATAGGGAGGTCAGGGAACATGCAGTGGCAATGTAGGATATTTTTCTGAAAAACATCGCGGGGTGGTGCGCATTGTATGGGTGTGTGTTACATTACATTCACTAGTAGGAGTGAAAAAAACATCACGGGGTGGTACGCATTGTATGGGTGTGTGTTACATTACATTCACTAGTAGGAGTGAGAAAAACATCACGGGGTGGTGTGAATCGGAGGGTCTGAATTAGGATAGGCAGTGTGTGACAATGTGGGATGGAGAAAAGCACCGCGGGGTGGTCAGCATGGGGAGGTCAGGGAACATGCAGTGGCAATGTAGGATAGGTTTATGAAAAACATCGCGGGTGGTGCGCAGTGTATGGGTGTGTGTTACATTACATTCACTAGTAGGAGTGAGAAAAACATCACGGGATGGTGCTCATTGTATGGGTGTGTGTTACATTACATTCAATCGTAGGAGTGAGAAAAACATCACGGGGTGGTGTGAATCGGAGGGTCTGAATTAGGATAGGCAGTGAGTGGCAATGTAGGATGGAGAAAAGCACCGCGGGGTGTTCAGCATAGGGAGGTCAGGGAACATGCAGTGGCAATGTAGGATAGGTTTATGAAAAACATCGCGGGGTGGTGCGCATTGTATGGGTGTGTTTTACATTACATTCACTGGTAGGAGTGAGAAAAACATCACGGGGTGGTGTGAATCGGAGGGTCTGAATTAGTATAGGCAGTGTGTGGCAATGTGGGATGGAGAAAAGCACGGCGGGGTGGTCAGCATGGGGAGGTCAGGGAACATGCAGTGGCAATGTAGGATAGTTTGCTGAAAAACATCACGGGGTGGTGCACATTGTATGGGTGTGTTTTACATTACATTCACTAGTAGGAGTGAGAAAAACATCACAGGGTGGTGCGCATTGTATGGGTGTGTGTTACATTACATTCACTAGTAGGAGTGAGAAAAACATCACGGGGTGGTGTGAATCGGAGGGTCTGAATTAGGATAGGCAGTGAGTGGCAATGTAGGATGGAGAAAAGCACCACGGGGTGGTCAGCATGGGGAGGTCAGGGAACATGCAGTGGCAATGTAGGGTAGTTTTCTGAAAAACATCGCGGGGTGGTGCGCATTGTATGGGTGTGTGTTACATTACATTCACTAGTAGGAGTGAGAAAAACATCACGGGATGGTGCTCATTGTATGGGTGTGTGTTACATTACATTCAATCGTAGGAGTGAGAAAAACATCACGGGGTGGTGTGAATCGGAGGGTCTGAAGTAGGATAGGCAGTGAGTGGCAATGTAGGATGGAGAAAAGCACCGCGGGGTGGTCAGCATGGGGAGGTCAGGGAACATGCAGTGGCAATGTAGGATAGTTTGCTGAAAAACATTACGGGGTGGTGCACATTGTATGGGTGTGTATTACATTACATTCACTAGTAGGAGTGAGAAAAACATCACGGGGTGGTGCGCATTGTATGGGTGTGTGTTACATTACATTCACTAGTAGGAGTGAGAAAAACATCACGGGGTGGTGTGAATCGGAGGGTCTGAATTAGGATAGGCAGTGAGTGGCAATGTAGGATGGAGAAAAGCACCACGGGGTGGTCAGCATGGGGAGGTCAGGGAACATGCAGTGGCAATGTAGGGTAGTTTTCTGAAAAACATCGCGGGCTGGTGCGCATTGTATGGGTGTGTGTTACATTACATTCACTAGTAGGAGTGAGAAAAACATCACGGGGTGGTGTGAATCGGAGGGTCTGAATTAGGATAGGCAGTGAGTGGCAATGTAGGATGGAGAAAAGCACCGCGGGGTGTTCAGCATGGGGAGGTCAGGGAACATGCAGTGGCAATGTAGGATAGGTTTCTGAAAAACATCGCGGGGTGGTGCGCATTGTATGGGTGTGTGTTACAT
The DNA here is from genome assembly GCF_034190915.1 of Cavia porcellus. Lineage (NCBI taxonomy): Eukaryota > Metazoa > Chordata > Mammalia > Rodentia > Caviidae > Cavia > Cavia porcellus. The sequence goes on from NW_026947569.1 coordinate 898,248, forward strand.
TACATTCACTAGTAGGAGTGAAAAAAACATCACGGGGTGGTGTGAATCGGAGGGTCTGAATTAGGATAGGCAGTGAGTGGCACTATAGGATGGAGAAAAAAACCGCGGGGTGGTCAGCATTGGGAGGTCAGGGAACATGCAGTGGCAATGTAGGATAGGTTTTTCAAAAACATCGCGGGGTGGTGCGCATTGCATGGGTGTGTGTTACATTACATTCACTAGTAGGAGTGAGAAAAACATCACGGGGTGGTGTGAATCGGAGGGTCTGAATTAGGATAGGCAGTGATTGGCAATGTAGGATGGAGAAAAGCACCGCGGGGTGGTCAGCATGGGGAGGTCACGGAACATGCAGTGGCAAAGTAGGATAGGTTTCTACAAAACATCGCGGGGTGGTGCGCATTGTATGGGTGTGTGTTACATTACATTCACTAGTAGGAGTCAGAAAAACATCGCGGGGTGGTGTGAATCGGAGGGTCTGAATTAGGATAGGCAGTGAGTGGCAATGTAGGATGGACAAAAGCACCGCGGCGTGGTCAGCATGGGGAGGTCAGGGAACATGCAGTGGTAATGTAGGATAGGTTTCTGAAAAACATCGCGGGGTGGTGCGCATTGTATGGGAGTGTCTTACATTACATTCACTAGTAGGAGTGAGAAAGACATCACGGGGTGGTGCGCATTGTATGGGTGTGTGTTACATTACATTCACTAGTAGGAGTGAGAAAAACATCACGGGGTGGTGTGAATCGGAGGGTCTGAATTAGGATAGGCAGTGAGTGGCAATGTAGGATGGAGAAAAGCACTGCGGGGTGTTCAGCATAGGGAGGTCAGGGAACATGCAGTGGCAATGTAGGATATTTTTCTGAAAAACATCGCGGGGTGGTGCGCATTGTATGGGTGTGTGTTACATTACATTCACTAGTAGGAGAGAGAAAAACATCACGGGGTGGTACGCATTGTATGGGTGTGTGTTACATTACATTCACTAGTAGGAGTGAGAAAAACATCACGGGGTGGTGTGAATCGGAGGGTCTGAATTAGGATAGGCAGTGTGTGACAATGTGGGATGGAGAAAAGCACCGCGGGGTGGTCAGCATGGGGAGGTCAGGGAACATGCAGTGGCAATGTAGGATAGGTTTCTGAAAAACATCGCGGGTGGTGAGCATTGTATGGGTGTGTGTTACATTACATTCACTAGTAGGAGTGAGAAAAACATCACGGGATGGTGCGCATTGTATGGGTGTGTGTTACATTACATTCAATCGTAGGAGTGAGAAAAACATCACGGGGTGGTGTGAATCGGAGGGTCTGAATTAGGATAGGCAGTGAGTGGCAATGTAGGATGGAGAAAAGCACCGCGGGGTGTTCAGCATAGGGAGGTCAGGGAACATGCAGTGGCAATGTAGGATAGGTTTATGAAAAACATCGCGGGGTGGTGCGCATTGTATGGGTGTGTTTTACATTACATTCACTGGTAGGAGTGAGAAAAACATCACGGGGTGGTGTGAATCGGAGGGTCTGAATTAGTATAGGCAGTGTGTGGCAATGTGGGATGGAGAAAAGCACCGCGGGGTGGTCAGCATGGGGAGGTCAGGGAACATGCAGTGGCAATGTAGGATAGGTTTCTGAAAAACATCGCGGGGTGGTGCGCATTGTATGGGTGTGTGTTACATTACATTCACTAGTAGGAGTGATAAAAACATCACGGGGTGGTGTGAATCGGAGGGTCTGAATTAGGATAGGCAGTGAGTGGCAATGTAGGATGAAGAAAAGCACCGCGGGGTGGTCAGCATGGGGAGGTCAGGGAACATGCAGTGGCAATGTAGGATAGTTTTCTGAAAAACATCACGGGGTGGTGCACATTGTATGGGTGTGTGTTACATTACATTCACTAGTAGGAGTGAGAAAAACATCACGGGGTGGTGCGCATTGTATGGGTGTGTTTTACATTACATTCACTAGTAGGAGTGAGAAAAACATCACGGGTGGTGTGAATCGGAGGGTCTGAATTAGGATAGGCAGTGAGTGGCAATGTAGGATGGAGAAAAGCACCGCGGGGTGGTCAGCATGGGGAGGTCAGGGAACATGCAGTGGCAATGTAGGATAGTTTGCTGAAAAACATCACGGGGTGGTGCACATTGTATGGGTGTGTATTACATTACATTCACTAGTAGGAGTGAGAAAAACATCACGGAGTGGTGCGCATTGTATGGGTGTGTGTTACATTACATTCACTAGTAGGAGTGAGAAAAACATCACGGGGTGGTGTGAATCGGAGGGTCTGAATTAGGATAGGCAGTGAGTGGCAATGTAGGATGGAGAAAAGCACCGCGGGGTGGTCAGCATGGGGAGGTCAGGGAACATGCAGTGGCAATGTAGGATAGGTTTCTGAAAAACATCGCCGGGTGGTGCGCATTGTATGGGTGTGTGTTACATTACATTCACTAGTAGGAGTGAAAAAAACATCACGGGGTGGTGTGAATCGGAGGGTCTGAATTAGGATAGGCAGTGAGTGGCAATATAGGATGGAGAAAAAAACCGTGGGGTGGTCAGCATTGAGAGGTCAGGGAACATGCAGTGGCAATGTAGGATAGGTTTTTCAAAAACATCGCGGGGTGGTGCGCATTGCATGGGTGTGTGTTACATTACATTCACTAGTAGGAGTGAGAAAAACATCACGGGGTGTTGTGAATCGGAGGGTCTGATTTAGGATAGGCAGTGAGTGGCAATGTACGATGGAGAAAAGCACCGCGGGGTGGTCAGCATGGGGAGGTCAGGGAACATGCAGTGGCAATGTAGGATAGTTTTCTGAAAAACATCGCGGGGGGGTGCGCATTGTATGGGTGTGTGTTACATTACATTCACTAGTAGGAGTGAGAAAAACATCACGGGGTGGTGTGAATCGGAGGGTCTGAATTAGGATAGGCAGTGAGTGGCAATGTAGGATGGAGAAAAGCACCGCGGGGTGGTCAGCATGGGGAGGTCAGGGAACATGCAGTGGCAATGTAGGATAGGTTTCCGAAAAACATCGCGTGGTGGTGCGCATTGTATGGGTGTGTGTTACATTACATTCACTAGTAGGAGTGAGAAAAACATCACGGGGTGGTGCGCATTGTATGGGTGTGTGTTACATTACATTCACTAGTAGGAGTGAGAAAAACATTACGGGGTGGTGTGAATCGGAGGGTCTGAATTAGGATAGGCAGTGAGTGGCAATGTAGGATGGAGAAAAGCACCGCGGGGTGGTCAGCATGGGGAAGTCAGGGAACATGCAGTGGCAATGTAGGATAGTTTTCTGAAAAACATCACGGGGTGGTGCGCATTGTATGGGTGTGTGTTACATTACATTCACTAGTAGGAGTGAGAAAAACATCACGGGGTGGTGTGAATCGGAGGGTCTGAATTAGGATAGGCAGTGAGTGGCAATGTAGGATGGAGAAAAGCACCGCGGGGTGATCAGAATGGGGAGGTCAGGGAACATGCAGTGGCAATGTAGGATAGGTTTCTGAAAAACATCGCGGGGTGGTGCGCATTGTATGCGTGTGTGTTACATTACATTCACTAGAAGGAGTGAGAAAAACATCACGGGGTGGTGCGCATTGTATGGGTGTGTGTTACATTACATTCACTAGTAGGAGTGAGAAAAACATCACGGTGTGGTGTGAATCGGAGGGTCTTAATTAGGATAGGCAGTTAGCGGCAATGTAGGATGCAGAAAAGCACCGCGGGGTGGTCAGCATGGGGAGGTCAGGGAACATGCAGTGGCAATGTAGGATAGGTTTCTGAAAAACATCGCGTGCTGGTGCGCATTGAATGTGTGTGTGTTACATTACATTCACTAGTAGGAGTGAGAAAAACATCACGGGGTGGTGTGAATCGGAGGGTCTGAATTAGGATAGGCAGTGAGTGGCAATGAAGGATGGAGAAAAGCACCGCAGGGTGGTCAGCATGGGGAGGTCAGGGAACATGCAGTGGCAATGTAGGATAGGTTTCTGCAAAACATCGCGGGGTGGTGCGCATTGTATGGGTGTGTGTTACATTACATTCACTAGTAGGAGTGAGAAAAACATCGCGGGGTGGTGTGAATCGGAGGGTCTGAATTAGGATAGGCAGTGAGTGGCAATGTAGGATGGACAAAAGCACCGCGGCATGGTCAGCATGGGGAGGTCAGGGAACATGCAGTGGTAATGTAGGATAGGTTTCTGAAAAACATCGCGGGGTGGTGCGCATTGTATGGGAGTGTCTTACATTACATTCACTAGTAGGAGTGAGAAAAACATCACGGGGTGGTGTAAATCGGAGGGTCTGAATTAGGATAGGCAGTGTGTGGCAATGTGGGATGGAGAAAAGCACCACGGGGTGGTCAGCATGGGGAGGTCAGGGAACATGCAGTGGCAATGTAGGATAGGTTTCTGAAAAACATCGCGGGGTGGTGCGCATTGTATGCGTGTGTGTTACATTACATTCACTAGAAGGAGTGAGAAAAACATCACGGGGTGGTGCGCATTGTATGGGTGTGTGTTACATTACATTCACTAGTAGGAGTGAGAAAAACATCACGGTGTGGTGTGAATCGGAGGGTCTTAATTAGGATAGGCAGTGAGCGGCAATGTAGGATGGAGAAAAGCACCGCGGGGTGGTCAGCATGGGGAGGTCAGGGAACATGCAGTGGCAATGTAGGATAGGTTTCTGAAAAACATCGCATGCTGGTGCGCATTGAATGTGTGTGTGTTACATTACATTCACTAGTAGGAGTGAGAAAAACATCACGGGGTGGTGTGAATCGGAGGGTCTGAATTAGGATAGGCAGTGAGTGGCAATGTAGGATGGAGAAAAGCACCGCAGGGTGGTCAGCATGGGGAGGTCAGGGAACATGCAGTGGCAATGTAGGATAGGTTTCTGCAAAACATCGCGGGGTGATGCGCATTGTATGGGTGTGTGTTACATTACATTCACTAGTAGGAGTGAGAAAAACATCGCGGGGTGCTGTGAATCGGAGGGTCTGAATTAGGATAGGCAGTGAGTGGCAATGTAGGATGGACAAAAGCACCGCGGCATGGTCAGCATGGGGAGGTCAGGGAACATGCAGTGGTAATGTAGGATAGGTTTCTGAAAAACATCGCGGGGTGGTGCGCATTTTCTGGGAGTGTCTTACATTACATTCACTAGTAGGAGTGAGAAAAACATCACGGGGTGGTGTAAATCGGAGGGTCTGAATTAGGATAGGCAGTGTGTGGCAATGTGGGATGGAGAAAAGCACCACGGGGTGGTCAGCATGGGGAGGTCAGGGAACATGCAGTGGCAATGTAGGATAGGTTTCTGAAAAACATCGCAGGGTGGTGCGCATTGTATGGGTGTGTGTTACATTACATTCACTAGTAGGAGTGAGAAAAACATCACGGGGTGGTGCGCATTGTGTGGGTGTGTGTTACATTACATTCACTAGTAGGAGTGAGAAAAACATCACGGGGTGGTGTGAATCGGAGGGTCTGAATTAGGATAGGCAGTGAGTGGCAATGTAGGATGGAGAAAAGCACCGCGGGGTGTTCAGCATAGGGAGGTCAGGGAACATGCAGTGGCAATGAAGGATAGGTTTATGAAAAACATCGCGGGGTTGTGCGCATTGTATGGATGTGTGTTACATTACATTCACTAGTAGGAGTGAGAAAAACATCACGGGGTGGTGCGCATTGTATGGGTGTGTGTTACATTACATTCACTAGTAGGAGTGAGAAAAACATCACGGGGTGGTGTGAATCGGAGGGTCTGAATTAGGATAGGCAGTGAGTGGCAATGTAGGATGGAGAAAAGCACCGCGGGGTGTTCAGCATAGGGAGGTCAGGGAACATGCAGTGGCAATGTAGGATAGGTGTCTGAAAAACATCGCGGGGTGGTGCGCATTGTATGGGTGTGTTTTACATTACATTCACTAGTAGGAGTGAGAAAAACATCACGAGGTGGTGTGAATCGGAGGGTCTGAATTAGGATAGGCAGTGAGTGGCAATGTAGGATGGAGAAAAGCACCGCGGGGTGTTCAGCATGGGGAGGTCAGGGAACATGCAGTGGCAATGTAGGGTAGTTTTCTGAAAAACATCGCGGGGTGGTGCGCATTGTATGGGTGTGTTTTACATTACATTCACTAGTAGGAGTGAGAAAAACATCACGGGGTGGTGTGAATCGGAGGGTCTGAATTAAGATAGGCAGTGAGTGGCAATGTAGGATGGAGAAAAGCACCGAGGGGTGGTCAGCATGGGGAGGTCAGGGAACATGCAGTGGCAATGTAGGATAGGTTTCTGAAAAACATCGAGTGCTGGTGCGCATTGTATGGGTGTGTGTTACATTACATTCACTAGTAGGAGTGAGAAAAACATCACGGGGTGGTGTGAATCGGACGGTCTGAATTAGGATAGGCAGTGAGTGTCAATGTAGGATGGAGAAAAGCACCGCGGGGTGGTCAGCATGTGGAGGTCAGGGAATGCAGTGGCAATGTAGGATAGGTTTCTGAAAAACATCGCGGGGTGTTGCGCATTGTATGGGTGTGTGTTACATTATATTCACTAGTAGGAGTCAGAAAAACATCGCGGGGTGGTGTGAATCGGAGGGTCTGAATTAGGATAGGCAGTGAGTGGCAATGTAGGATGGAGAAAAGCACCGCGGGGTGGTCAGCATGGGGAGGTCAGGGAACATTCAGTGGCATTGTAGGATAGGTTTCTGAAAAACATCGCTGGGTGGTGTGCATTGTATGGGTCTGTGTTACAATACATTCACTAGTAGGAGTGAGAAAAACATCATGGGGTGGTGTGAATCGGAGAGTCTGTATTAGGATAGGCAGTGAGTTTCAATGTAAGATGGAGAAAAGCACCGTGGGGTGGTCAGCATGGGGAGGTCAGGGAACATGCAGTGTCAATGTAGGATAAGTTTTTGAAAAACATCGCGGGGTGGTGCGCATTGTATGTTTGTGTGTTACATTACATTCAGTAGTAGGAGTGAGAAAAACATCACGGGATGGTGCGCATTGTATGGGTGTATGTTACATTACATTCACTAGTAGGAGTGAGAAAAACATCAAGGGGTGGTGTGAATTGGAGGGTCTGAATTAGGATAGGCAGTGAGAGGCAATGTAGGATGGAGAAAAGCACCGCGGGGTGGTCAGCATGGGGAGGTCAGGGAACATGCAGTGGCAATGTAGGATAGGTTTCTGAAAAACATCGCGGCGTGGTGCGCATTGTATGGGTGTGTGTTACATTACATTCACTAGTAGGAGTGAGAAAAACATCACGGGGTGGTGTCAATCGGAGGGTCTGAATTAGGATAGGCAGTGTGTGGCAATGTGGGATGGAGAAAAGGACCGCGGGGTTGTCAGCATGGAGAGGTCAGGGAACATGCAGTGGCAATGTAGGATAGGTTTCTGAAAAACATCGCGGGGTGGTGCGCATTTTATGGGTGTGTGTTACATTACATTCACTAGTAGGAGTGAGAAAAACATCACGGGGTGGTGCGCATTGTATGGGTGTGTGTTACATTACATTCACTAGTAGGAGTGAGAAAAACATCACGAGGTGGTGTGAATCGCAGGGTCTGAATTAGGATAGGCAGGGAGTGGCAATGTAGGATGGAGAAAAGCACCGCGGGGTGTTCAGCATAGGGAGGTCAGGGAACATGCAGTGGCAATGTAGGATAAGTTTCTGAAAAACATAGCGGGGTGGTGCGCATTGTATGGGTGTGTGTTACTTTACATTCACTAGTAGGAGTGAGAAAAACATCACGGGGTGGTGCGCATTGTATGGGTGTGTGTTATATTACATTCTCGAGTAGGAGTGAGAAAAACCTCCCGGGGTGGTGTGAATCGGACGGTCTGAATTAGGATAGGCAGTGAGTGGCAATGTAGGATGGAGAAAAGCACCGCGGGGTGGTCAGCATGGGGAGGTCAGGGAACATGCAGTGGCAATGTAGGATAGGTTTCTGAAAAACATCGCGTGCTGGTGCGCATTGTATGGGTGTGTGTTACATTACATTCACTAGTAGGAGTGAGAAAAACATCACGGGGTGGTGTGAATCGGACGGTCTGAATTAGGATAGGCAGTGAGTGGCAATGTAGGATGGAGAAAAGCACCGCGGGGTGGTCAGCATGGGGAGGTCAGGGAACATGCAGTGGCAATGTAGGATAGGTTTCTGAAAAACATCGCGTGCTGGTGCGCATTGTATGGGTGTGTGTTACATTACATTCACTAGTAGGAGTGAGAAAAACATCACGGGGTGGTGTGAATCGGACGGTCTGAATTAGGATAGGCAGTGAGTGGCAATGTAGGATGGAGAAAAGCACCGCGGGGTGGTCAGCATGGGGAGGTCAGGGAACATTCAGTGGCAATGTAGGATAGGTTTCTGAAAAACATCGCGGGGTGGTGTGCATTGTATGGGTCTGTGTTACATTACATTCACTAGTAGGAGTGAAAAAAACATCACGGGGTGGTGTGAATCGGAGAGTCTGAATAAGGATTGGCAGTGAGTTGCAATGTAGGATGGAGAAAAGCACCGTGGGGTGGTCAGCATGGGGAGGTCAGCGAACATGCAGTGGCAATGTAGGATAAGTTTTTGAAAAACATCGCGGGGTGGTGCGCATTGTATGGGTGTGTGTTACATTACATTCACTAGTAGGAGTGAGAAAAACATCACGGGATGGTGCGCATTGTATGGGTGTGTGTTACATTACATTCACTAGTAGGAGTGAGAAAAACATCACGGGGTGGTGTGAATTGGAGGGTCTGAATTAGGATAGGCAGTGAGTGGCAATGTAGGATGGAGAAAAGCACCGCGGGGTGGTCAGCATGGGGAGGTCAGGGAACATGCAGTGTCAATTTAGGATAGGTTTCTGAAAAACATCGCGGGGTGGTGCGCATTGTATGGGTGTGTGTTACATTTCATTCACTAGTAGGAGTGAAAAAACATAACGGGGATGTGTGAATCGGAGGGTCTGAATTAGGATAGGCATTGAGTGGCAATGTAGGATGGAGAAAAGCACCACGGGATGGTCAGCATGCGAGGTCAGGGAACATGCAGTGGCAATGTAGGATAGGTTTCTGAAAAACATCACGGGGTGGTGCGCATTGTATGGGAGTGTGTTACATTACATTCACTATTAGGAGTGAGAAAAACATCACGGGGTGGTGTGAATCGGAGGGTCTGAATTAGGATAGGCAGTGTGTGGCAATGTGGGATGGAGAAAAGCACCGCGGGGTGGTCAGCATGGAGATGTCAGGGAACATGCAGTGGCAATGTAGGATAGGATTGTGAAAAACATCGCAGGGTGGTGCGCATTTTATGGGTGTGTGTTACATTACATTCACTAGTAGGAGTGAGAAAAACATCACGGGGTGGTGCGCATTGTATGGGTGTGTGTTACATTACATTCACTAGTAGGAGTGAGAAAAACATCACGGGGTGGTGTGAATCGGAGGGTCTGAATTAGGATAGGCAGTGAGTGGCAATGTAGGATGGAGAAAAGCACCGCGGGGTGTTCAGCATAGGGAGGTCAGGGAACATGCAGTGGCAATGTAGGATAGGTTTATGAAAAACATCGCGGGGTTGTGCGCATTTTATGGATGTGTGTTACATTTCATTCACTAGTAGGAGTGAGAAAAACATCACGGGGTGGTGCGCATTGTATGGGTGTGTGTTACATTACATTCACTAGTAGGAGTGAGAAAAACATCACGGGGTGGTGTGAATCGGAGGGTCTGAATTAGGATAGGCAGTGAGTGGCAATGTAGGATGGAGAAAAGCACCGCGGGGTGTTCAGCATAGGGAGGGCAGGGAACATGCAGTGGCAATGTAGGATAGGATTCTGAAAAACATCGCGGTGTGGTGCGCATTGTATGGGTGTGTTTTACATTACATTCACTAGTAGGGGTGAGAAAAACATCACGAGGTGGTGTGAATCGGAGGGTCTGAATTAGGATAGGCAGTGAGTGGCAATGTAGGATGGAGAAAAGCACCGCGGGGTGTTCAGCATGGGGAGGTCAGGGAACATGCAGTGGCAATGTAGGGTAGTTTTCTGAAAAACATCGCGGGGTGGTGCGCATTGTATGGGTGTGTTTTACATTACATTCACTAGTAGGAGTGAAAAAAACATCACGGGGTGGTGTGAATCGGAGGGTCTGAATTAAGATAGGCAGTGAGTGGCAATGTAGGATGGAGAAAAGCACCGCAGGGTGGTCAGCATGGGGAGGTCAGGGAACATGCAGTGGCAATGTAGGATAGGTTTCTGCAAAACATCGCGGGGTGGTGCGCATTGTATGGGTGTGTGTTACATTACATTCACTAGTAGGAGTGAGAAAAACATCGCGGGGTGGTGTGAATCGGACGGTCTGAATTAGGATAGGCAGTGAGTGGCAATGTAGGATGGACAAAAGCACCGCGGCATGGTCAGCATGGGGAGGTCAGGGAACATGCAGTGGTAATGTAGGATAGGTTTCTGAAAAACATCGCGGGGTGGTGCGCATTTTATGGGAGTGTCTTACATTACATTCACTAGTAGGAGTGAGAAAAACATCACGGGGTGGTGTAAATCGGAGGGTCTGAATTAGGATAGGCAGTGTGTGGCAATGTGGGATGGAGAAAAGCACCACGGGGTGGTCAGCATGGGGAGGTCAGGGAACATGCAGTGGCAATGTAGGATAGGTTTCTGAAAAACATCGCGGGGTGGTGCGCATTGTATGGGTGTGTGTTACATTACATTCACTAGTAGGAGTGAGAAAAACATCACGGGGTGGTGCGCATTGTGTGGGTGTGTGTTACATTACATTCACTAGTAGGAGTGAGAAAAACATCACGGGGTGGTCTGAATCGGAGGGTCTGAATTAGGATAGGCAGTGAGTGGCAATGTAGGATGGAGAAAAGCACCGCGGGGTGTTCAGCATAGGGAGGTCAGGGAACATGCAGTGGCAATGTAGGATAGGTTTATGAAAAACATCGCGGGGTTGTGCGCATTGTATGGATGTGTGTTACATTACATTCACTAGTAGGAGTGAGAAAAACATCACGGGGTGGTGCGCATTGTATGGGTGTGTGTTACATTACATTCACTAGTAGGAGTGAGAAAAACATCACGGGGTGGTGTGAATCGGAGGGTATGAATTAGGATAGGCAGTGAGTGGCAATGTAGGATGGAGAAAAGCACCGCGGGGTGTTCAGCATAGGGAGGTCAGGGAACATGCAGTGGCAATGTAGGATAGGTTTCTGAAAAACATCGCGGGGTGGTGCGCATTGTATGGGTGTGTTTTACATTATATTCACTAGTAGGAGTGAAAAAAACATCACGGGGTGGTGTGAATCGGAGGGTCTGAATTAAGATAGGCAGTGAGTGGCAATGTAGGATGGAGAAAAGCACCGAGGGGTGGTCAGCATGGGGAGGTCAGGGAACATGCAGTGGCAATGTAGGATAGGTTTCTGAAAAACATCGCTGGGTGGTGTGCATTGTATGGGTGTGTGTTACATTACATTCACTAGTAGGAGTGAGAAAAACATCATGGGGTGGTGTGAATCGGAGAGTCTGAATTAGCATAGGCAGTGAGTTTCAATGTAGGATGGAGAAAAGCACCGTGGGGTGGTCAGCATGGGGAGGTCAGGGAACATGCAGTGGCAATGTAGGATAGGTTTCTGAAAAACATCGCGGGGTGGTGCGCATTGTATGTTTGTGTGTTACATTACATTCAGTAGTAGGAGTGAGAAAAACATCACGGGATGGTGCGCATTGTATGGGTGTATGTTACATTACATTCACTAGTAGGAGTGAGAAAAACATCAAGGGGTGGTGTGAATTGGAGGGTCTGAATTAGGATACGCAGTGAGTGGCAATGTAGGATGGAGAAAAGCACCGCGGGGTGGTCAGCATGGGGAGGTCAGGGAACATGCAGTGGCAATGTAGGATAGGTTTCTGAAAAACATCGCGGCGTGGTGCGCATTGTATGGGTGTGTGTTACATTACATTCACTATTAGGAGTGAGAAAAACATCACGGGGTGGTGTGAATCGGAGGGTCTGAATTAGGATAGGCAGTGTGTGGCAATGTGGAATGGAGAAAAGCACCGCGGGGTTGTCAGCATGGAGAGGTCAGGGAACATGCAGTGGCAATGTAGGATAGGTTTCTGAAAAACATCGCGGGGTGGTGCGCATTTTATGGGTGTGTGTTACATGACATTCACTAGTAGGAGTGAGAAAAACCTCACGGGGTGGTGCGCATTGTATGGGTGTGTGTTACATTACATTCACTAGTAGGAGTGAGAAAAACATCACGGGGTGGTGTGAATCGGAGGGTCTGAATTAGGATAGGCAGTGAGTGGCAATGTAGGATGGAGAAAAGCACCGCGGGGTGTTCAGCATAGGGAGGTCAGGGAACATGCAGTGGCAATGTAGGATAGGTTTATGAAAAACATCGCGGGTTTGTGCGCATTGTATGGATGTGTGTTACATTACATTCACTAGGAGGAGTGAGAAAAACATCACGGGGTGGTGCGCATTGTATGGGTGTGTGTTACATTACATTCACTATTAGGAGTGAGAAAAACATCACGGGGTGGTGTGAATCGGAGGGTCTGAATTAGGATAGGCAGTGAGTGGCAATGTAGGATGGAGAAAAGCACCGCGGGGTGTTCAGCATAGGGAGGTCAGGGAACATGCAGTGGCAATGTAGGATAGGATTCTGAAAAACATCGCGGTGTGGTGCGCATTGTATGGGTGTGTTTTACATTACATTCACTAGTAGGGGTGAGAAAAACATCACGAGGTGGTGTGAATCGGAGGGTCTGAATTAGGATAGGCAGTGAGTGGCAATGTAGGATGGAGAAAAGCACCGCGGGGTGTTCAGCATGGGGAGGTCAGGGAACATGCAGTGGCAATGTAGGGTAGTTTTCTGAAAAACATCGCGGGGTGGTGCGCATTGTATGGGTGTGTTTTACATTACATTCACTAGTAGGAGTGAAAAAAACATCACGGGGTGGTGTGAATCGGAGGGTCTGAATTAAGATAGGCAGTGAGTGGCAATGTAGGATGCAGAAAAGCACCGCGGGGTGTTCAGCATGGGGAGGTCAGGGAACATGCAGTGGCAATGTAGGGTAGTTTTCTGAAAAACATCGCGGGGTGGTGCGCATTGTATGGGTGTGTGTTACATTACATTCACTAGTAGGAGTGAGAAAAACATCGCGGGGTGGTGTGAATCGGACGGTCTGAATTAGGATAGGCAGTGAGTGGCAATGTAGGATGGACAAAAGCACCGCGGCATGGTCAGCATGGGGAGGTCAGGGAACATGCAGTGGTAATGTAGGATAGGTTTCTGAAAAACATCGCGGGGTGGTGCGCATTTTATGGGAGTGTCTTACATTACATTCACTAGTAGGAGTGAGAAAAACATCACGGGGTGGTGTAAATCGGAGGGTCTGAATTAGGATAGGCAGTGTGTGGCAATGTGGGATGGAGAAAAGCACCACGGGGTGGTCAGCATGGGGAGGTCAGGGAACATGCAGTGGCAATGTAGGATAGGTTTCTGAAAAACATCGCGGGGTGGTGCGCATTGTATGGGTGTGTGTTACATTACATTCACTAGTAGGAGTGAGAAAAACATCACGGGGTGGTGCGCATTGTGTGGGTGTGTGTTACATTACATTCACTAGTAGGAGTGAGAAAAACATCACGGGGTGGTCTGAATCAGAGGGTCTGAATTAGGATAGGCAGTGAGTGGCAATGTAGGATGGAGAAAAGCACCGCGGGGTGTTCAGCATAGGGAGGTCAGGGAACATGCAGTGGCAATGTAGGATAGGTTTATGAAAAACATCGCGGGGTTGTGCGCATTGTATGGATGTGTGTTACATTACATTCACTAGTAGGAGTGAGAAAAACATCACGGGGTGGTGCGCATTGTATGGGTGTGTGTTACATTACATTCACTAGTAGGAGTGAGAAAAACATCACGGGGTGGTGTGAATCGGAGGGTATGAATTAGGATAGGCAGTGAGTGGCAATGTAGGATGGAGAAAAGCACCGCGGGGTGTTCAGCATGGGGAGGTCAGGGAAAATGCAGTGGCAATGTAGGGTAGTTTTCTGAAAAACATCGCGGGGTGGTGCGCATTGTATGGGTGTGTTTTACATTATATTCACTAGTAGGAGTGAAAAAAACATCACGGGGTGGTGTGAATCGGAGGGTCTGAATTAAGATAGGCAGTGAGTGGCAATGTAGGATGGAGAAAAGCACCGAGGGGTGGTCAGCATGGGGAGGTCAGGGAACATGCAGTGGCAATGTAGGATAGGTTTCTGAAAAACATCGAGTGCTGGTGCGCATTGTATGGGTGTGTGTTACATTACATTCACTAGTAGGAGTGAGAAAAACATCACGGGGTGGTGTGAATCGGACGGTCTGAATTAGGATAGGCAGTGAGTGTCAATGTAGGATGGAGAAAAGCACCGCGGGGTGGTCAGCATGTGGAGGTCAGGGAACATGCAGTGGCAATGTAGGATAGGTTTCTGAAAAACATCGCGGGGTGGTGCGCATTGTATGGGTGTGTGTTACATTATATTCACTAGTAGGAGTCAGAAAAACATCGCGGGGTGGTGTGAATCGGGGGGTCTGAATTAGGATAGGCAGTGAGTGGCAATGTAGGATGGAGAAAAGCACCGCGGGGTGGTCAGCATGGGGAGGTCAGGGAACATTCAGTGGCATTGTAGGATAGGTTTCTGAAAAACATCGCTGGGTGGTGTGCATTGTATGGGTGTGTGTTACATTACATTCACTAGTAGGAGTGAGAAAAACATCATGGGGTGGTGTGAATCGGAGAGTCTGAATTAGCATAGGCAGTGAGTTTCAATGTAGGATGGAGAAAAGCACCGTGGGGTGGTCAGCATGGGGAGGTCAGGGAACATGCAGTGGCAATGTAGGATAAGTTTTTGAAAAACATCGCGGGGTGGTGCGCATTGTATGTTTGTGTGTTACATTACATTCAGTAGTAGGAGTGAGAAAAACATCACGGGATGGTGCGCATTGTATGGGTGTATGTTACATTACATTCACTAGTAGGAGTGAGAAAAACATCAAGGGGTGGTGTGAATTGGAGGGTCTGAATTAGGATACGCAGTGAGTGGCAATGTAGGATGGAGAAAAGCACCGCGGGGTGGTCAGCATGGGGAGGTCAGGGAACATGCAGTGGCAATGTAGGATAGGTTTCTGAAAAACATCGCGGCGTGGTGCGCATTGTATGGGTGTGTGTTACATTACATTCACTATTAGGAGTGAGAAAAACATCACGGGGTGGTGTGAATCGGAGGGTCTGAATTAGGATAGGCAGTGTGTGGCAATGTGGGATGGAGAAAAGCACCGCGGGGTTGTCAGCATGGAGAGGTCAGGGAACATGCAGTGGCAATGTAGGATAGGTTTCTGAAAAACATCGCGGGGTGGTGCGCATTTTATGGGTGTGTGTTACATTACATTCACTAGTAGGAGTGAGAAAAACATCACGGGGTGGTGCGCATTGTATGGGTGTGTGTTACATTACATTCACTAGTAGGAGTGAGAAAAACATCACGGGGTGGTGTGAATCGCAGGGTCTGAATTAGGATAGGCAGTGAGTGGCAATGTAGGATGGAGAAAAGCACCGCGGGGTGTTCAGCATAGGGAGGTCAGGGAACATGCAGTGGCAATGTAGGATAAGTTTCTGAAAAACATGGGGTGGTGCGCATTGTATGGGTGTGTGTTACATTACATTCACTAGTAGGAGTGAGAAAAACATCACGGGGTGGTGCGCATTGTATGGGTGTGTGTTATATTACATTCTCTAGTAGGAGTGAGAAAAACATCCCGGGGTGGTGTGAATCGGACGGTCTGAATTAGGATAGGCAGTGAGTGGCAATGTAGGATGGAGAAAAGCACCGCGGGGTGGTCAGCATGGGGAGGTCAGGGAACATGCAGTGGCAATGTAGGATAGGTTTCTGAAAAATATCGAGTGCTGGTGCGCATTGTATGGGTGTGTGTTACATTACATTCACTAGTAGGAGTGAGAAAAACATCACGGGGTGGTGTGAATCGGACGGTCTGAATTAGGATAGGCAGTGAGTGTCAATGTAGGATGGAGAAAAGCACCGCGGGGTGGTCAGCATGTGGAGGTCAGGGAACATGCAGTGGCAATGTAGGATAGGTTTCTGAAAAACATCGCGGGGTGGTGCGCATTGTATGGGTGTGTGTTACATTATATTCACTAGTAGGAGTCAGAAAAACATCGCGGGGTGGAGTGAATCGGAGGGTCTGAATTAGGATAGGCAGTGAGTGGCAATGTAGGATGGAGAAAAGCACCGCGGGGTGGTCAGCATGGGGAGGTCAGGGAACATTCAGTGGCATTGTAGGATAGGTTTCTGAAAAACATCGCTGGGTGGTGTGCATTGTATGGGTGTGTGTTACATTACATTCACTAGTAGGAGTGAGAAAAACATCAAGGGGTGGTGTGAATTGGAGGGTCTGAATTAGGATAGGCAGTGAGTGGCAATGTAGGATGGAGAAAAGCACCGCGGGGTGGTCAGCATGGGGAGGTCAGGGAACATGCAGTGGCAATGTAGGATAGGTTTCTGAAAAACATCGCGGCGTGGTGCGCATTGTATGGGTGTGTGTTACATTACATTCACTAGTAGGAGTGAGAAAAACATCACGGGGTGGTGTGAATCGGAGGGTCTGAATTAGGATAGGCAGTGTGTGGCAATGTGGGATGGAGAAAAGCACCGCGGGGTTGTCAGCATGGAGAGGTCAGGGAACATGCAGTGGCAATGTAGGATAGTTTTCTGAAAAACATCGCGGGGTGGTGCGTATTTTATGGGTGTGTGTTACATTACATTCACTAGTAGGAGTGAGAAAAACATCACGGGGTGGTGCGCATTGTATGGGTGTGTGTTACATTACATTCACTAGTAGGAGTGAGAAAAACATCACGGGGTGGTGTTAATCGCAGGGTCTGAATTAGGATAGGCAGTGAGTGGCAATGTAGGATGGAGAAAAGCACCGCGGGGTGTTCAGCATAGGGAGGTCAGGGAACATGCAGTGGCAATGTAGGATAAGTTTCTGAAAAACATAGCGGGGTGGTGCGCATTGTATGGGTGTGTGTTACATTACATTCACTAGTAGGAGTGAGAAAAACATCACGGGGTGGTGCGCATTGTATGGGTGTGTGTTATATTACATTCTCGAGTAGGAGTGAGAAAAACATCCCGGGGTGGTGTGAATCAGACGGTCTGAATTAGGATAGGCAGTGAGTGGCAATGTAGGATGGAGAAAAGCACCGCGGGGTGGTCAGCATGGGGAGGTCAGGGAACATGCAGTGGCAATGTAGGATAGGTTTCTGAAAAACATCGCGTGCTGGTGCGCATTGTATGGGTGTGTGTTACATTACATTCACTAGCAGGAGTGAGAAAAACATCACGGGGTGGTGTGAATCGGACGGTCTGAATTAGGATAGGCAGTGAGTGGCAATGTAGGATGGAGAAAAGCAACGCGGGGTGGTCAGCATGGGGAGGTCAGGGAACATTCAGTGGCAATGTAGGATAGGTTTCTGAAAAACATCGCGGGGTGGTGTGCATTGTATGGGTCTGTGTTACATTACATTCACTAGTAGGAGTGAGAAAAACATCACGGGGTGGTGTGAATCGGAGAGTCTGAATAAGGATTGGCAGTGAGTTGCAATGTAGGATGGAGAAAAGCACCGTGGGGTGGTCAGCATGGGGAGGTCAGCGAACATGCAGTGGCAATGTAGGATAAGTTTTTGAAAAACATCGGGGGGTGGTGCGCATTGTATGGGTGTGTGTTACATTACATTCACTAGTAGGAGTGAGAAAAACATCACGGGATGGTGCGCATTGTATGGGTGTGTGTTACATTACATTCACTAGTAGGAGTGAGAAAAACATCACGGGGTGGTGTGAATTGGAGGGTCTGAATTAGGATAGGCAGTTAGTGGCAATGTAGGATGGAGAAAAGCACCGCGGGGTGGTCAGCATGGGGAGGTCAGGGAACATGCAGTGTCAATTTAGGATAGGTTTATGAAAAACATCGCGGGGTGGTGCGCATTGTATGGGTGTGTGTTACATTTCATTCACTAGTAGGAGTGAGAAAAACATAACGGGGATGTGTGAATCGGAGGGTCTGAATTAGGATAGGCATTGAGTGGCAATGTAGGATGGAGAAAAGCACCACGGGATGGTCAGCATGCGAGGTCAGGGAACATGCAGTGGCAATGTAGGATAGGTTTCTGAAAAACATCACGGGGTGGTGCGCATTGTATGGGTGTGTGTTACATTACATTCACTATTAGGAGTGAGAAAAACATCACGGGGTGGTGTGAATCGGAGGGTCTGAATTAGGATAGGCATTGTGTGGCAATGTGGGATGGAGAAAAGCACCGCGGGGTGGTCAGCATGGAGATGTCAGGGAACATGCAGTGGCAATGTAGGATAGGTTTGTGAAAAACATCGCGGGGTGGTGCGCATTTTATGGGTGTGTGTTACATTACATTCACTAGTAGGAGTGAGAAAAACATCACGGGGTGGTGCGCATTGTATGGGTGTGTGTTACATTACATTCACTAGTAGGAGTGAGAAAAACATCAGGGGTGGTGTGAATCGGAGGGTCTGAATTAGGATAGGCAGTGAGTGGCAATGTAGGATGGAGAAAAGCACCGCGGGGTGTTCAGCATAGGGAGGTCAGGGAACATGCAGTGGCAATGTAGGATAGGTTTATGAAAAACATCGCGGGGTTGTGCGCATTGTATGGATGTGTGTTACATTACATTCACTAGTAGGAGTGAGAAAAACATCACGGGGTGGTGCGCATTGTATGGGTGTGTGTTACATTACATTCACTAGTAGGAGTGAGAAAAACATCACGGGGTGGTGTGAATCGGAGGGTCTGAATTAGGATAGGCAGTGAGTGGCAATGTAGGATGGAGAAAAGCACCGCGGGGTGTTCAGCATAGGGAGGTCAGGGAACATGCAGTGGCAATGTAGGATAGGATTCTGAAAAACATCGCGGTGTGGTGCGCATTGTATGGGTGTGTTTTACATTACATTCACTAGTAGAGGTGAGAAAAATATCACGAGGTGGTGTGAATCGGAGGGTCTGAATTAGGATAGGCAGTGAGTGGCAATGTAGGATGGAGAAAAGCACCGCGGGGTGTTCAGCATGGGGAGGTCAGGGAACATGCAGTGGCAATGTAGGGTAGTTTTCTGAAAAACATCGCGGGGTGGTGCGCATTGTATGGGTGTGTTTTACATTACATTCACTAGTAGGAGTGAGAAAAACATCACGGGGTGGTGTGAATCGGAGGGTCTGAATTAAGATAGGCAGTGAGTGGCAATGTAGGATGGAGAAAAGCACCGCAGGGTGGTCAGCATGGGGAGGTCAGGGAACATGCAGTGGCAATGTAGGATAGGTTTCTGCAAAACATCGCGGGGTGGTGCGCATTGTATGGGTGTGTGTTACATTACATTCACTAGTAGGAGTGAGAAAAACATCGCGGGGTGGTGTGAATCGGAGGGTCTGAATTAGGATAGGCAGTGAGTGGCAATGTAGGATGGACAAAAGCACCGCGGCATGGTCAGCATGGGGAGGTCAGGGAACATGCAGTGGTAATGTAGGATAGGTTTCTGAAAAACATCGCGGGGTGGTGCGCATTTTATGGGAGTGTCTTACATTACATTCACTAGTAGGAGTGAGAAAAACATCACGGGGTGGTGTAAATCGGAGGGTCTGAATTAGGATAGGCAGTGTGTGGCAATGTGGGATGGAGAAAAGCACCACGGGGTGGTCAGCATGGGGAGGTCAGGGAACATGCAGTGGCAATGTAGGATAGGTTTCTGAAAAACATCGCGGGGTGGTGCGCATTGTATGGGTGTGTGTTACATTACATTCACTAGTAGGAGTGAGAAAAACATCACGGGGTGGTGCGCATTGTGTGGGTGTGTGTTACATTACATTCACTAGTAGGAGTGAGAAAAACATCACGGGGTGGTCTGAATCTGAGGGTCTGAATTAGGATAGGCAGTGAGTGGCAATGTAGGATGGAGAAAAGCACCGCGGGGTGTTCAGCATAGGGAGGTCAGGGAACATGCAGTGGCAATGTAGGATAGGTTTATGAAAAACATCGCGGGGTTGTGCGCATTGTATGGATGTGTGTTACATTACATTCACTAGTAGGAGTGAGAAAAACATCACGGGGTGGTGCGCATTGTATGGGTGTGTGTTACATTACATTCACTAGTAGGAGTGAGAAAAACATCACGGGGTGGTGTGAATCGGAGGGTCTGAATTAGGATAGGCAGTGAGTGGCAATGTATAATGGAGAAAAGCACCGCGGGGTGTTCAGCATAGGGAGGTCAGGGAACATGCAGTGGCAATGTAGGATAGGTTTCTGAAAAACATCGCGGGGTGGTGCGCATTGTATGGGTGTGTTTTACATTATATTCACTAGTAGGAGTGAGAAAAACATCACGGGGTGGTGTGAATCGGAGGGTCTGAATTAAGATAGGCAGTGAGTGGCAATGTAGGATGGAGAAAAGCACCGAGGGGTGGTCAGCATGGGGAGGTCAGGGAACATGCAGTGACAATGTAGGATAGGTTTCTGAAAAACATCGAGTGCTGGAGCGCATTGTATGGGTGTGTGTTACATTACATTCACTAGTAGGAGTGAGAAAAACATCACGGGGTGGTGTGAATCGGACGGTCTGAATTAGGATAGGTAGTGAGTGTCAATGTAGGATGGAGAAAAGCACCGCGGGGTGGTCAGCATGTGGAGGTCAGGGAACATGCAGTGGCAATGTAGGATAGGTTTCTGAAAAACATCGCGGGTTGGTGCGCATTGTATGGGTGTGTGTTACATTATATTCACTAGTAGGAGTCAGAAAAACATCGCGGGGTGGTGTGAATCGGAGGGTCTGAATTAGGATAGGCAGTGAGTGGCAATGTAGGATGGAGAAAAGCACCGCGGGGTGGTCAGCATGGGGAGGTCAGGGAACATTCAGTGGCATTGTAGGATAGGTTTCTGAAAAACATCGCTGGGTGGTGTGCATTGTATGGGTGTGTGTTACATTACATTCACTAGTAGGAGTGAGAAAAACATCATGGGGTGGTGTGAATCGGAGAGTCTGAATTAGGATAGGCAGTGAGTTTCAATTTAGGATGGAGAAAAGCACCGTGGGGTGGTCAGCATGGGGAGGTCAGGGAACATGCAGTGGCAATGTAGGATAAGTTTTTGAAAAACATCGCGGGGTGGTGCGCATTGTATGTTTGTGTGTTACATTACATTCAGTAGTAGGAGTGAGAAAAACATCACGGGATGGTGCGCATTGTATGGGTGTATGTTACATTACATTCACTAGTAGGAGTGAGAAAAACATCAAGGGGTGGTGTGAATTGGAGGGTCTGAATTAGGATACGCAGTGAGTGGCAATGTAGGATGGAGAAAAGCACCGCGGGGTGGTCAGCATGGGGAGGTCAGGGAACATGCAGTGGCAATGTAGGATAGGTTTCTGAAAAACATCGCGGCGTGGTGCGCATTGTATGGGTGTGTGTTACATTACATTCACTATTAGGAGTGAGAAAAACATCACGGGGTGGTGTGAATCGGAGGGTCTGAATTAGGATAGGCAGTGTGTGGCAATGTGGGATGGAGAAAAGCACCGCGGGGTTGTCAGCATGGAGAGGGCAGGGAACATGCAGTGGCAATGTAGGATAGGTTTCTGAAAAACATCGCGGGGTGGTGCGCATTTTATGGGTGTGTGTTACATTACATTCACTAGTAGGAGTGAGAAAAACATCACGGGGTGGTGCGCATTGTATGGGTGTGTGTTACATTACATTCACTATTAGGAGTGAGAAAAACATCACGGGGTGGTGTGAATCGCAGGGTCTGAATTAGGATAGGCAGTGAGTGGCAATGTAGGATGGAGAAAAGCACCGCGGGGTGTTCAGCATAGGGAGGTCAGGGAACATGCAGTGGCAATGTAGGATAAGTTTCTGAAAAACATAGCGGGGTGGTGCGCATTGTATGGGTGTGTGTTACATTACATTCACTAGTAGGAGTGAGAAAAACATCACGGGGTGGTGCGCATTGTATGGGTGTGTGTTATATTACATTCTCGAGTAGGAGTGAGAAAAACATCCCGGGGTGGTGTGAATCGGACGGTCTGAATTAGGATAGGCAGTGAGTGGCAATGTAGGATGGAGAAAAGCACCGCGGGGTGGTCAGCATGGGGAGGTCAGGGAACATGCAGTGGCAATGTAGGATAGGTTTCTGAAAAACATCGCGTGCTGGTGCGCATTGTATGGGTGTGTGTTACATTACATTCACTAGTAGGAGTGAGAAAAACATCACGGGGTGGTGTGAATCGGACGGTCTGAATTAGGATAGGCAGTGAGTGGCAATGTAGGATGGAGAAAAGCACCGCGGGGTGGTCAGCATGGGGAGGTCAGGGAACATGCAGTGGCAATGTAGGATAGGTTTCTGCAAAACATCGCGGGGTGGTGCGCATTGTATAGGTGTGTGTTACATTATATTCACTAGTAGGAGTCAGAAAAACATCGCGGGGTGGTGTGAATCGGAGGGTCTGAATTAGGATAGGCAGTGAGTGGCAATGTAGGATGGAGAAAAGCAACGCGGGGTGGTCAGCATGGGGAGGTCAGGGAACATTCAGTGGCAATGTAAGATAGGTTTCTGAAAAACATCGCGGGGTGGTGTGCATTGTATGGGTCTGTGTTACATTACATTCACTAGTAGGAGTGAGAAAAACATCACGGGGTGGTGTGAATCGGAGAGTCTGAATAAGGATTGGCAGTGAGTTGCAATGTAGGATGGAGAAAAGCACCGTGGGGTGGTCAGCATGGGGAGGTCAGCGAACATGCAGTGGCAATGTAGGATAAGTTTTTGAAAAACATCGCGGGGTGGTGCGCATTGTATGGGTGTGTGTTACATTACATTCACTAGTAGGAGTGAGAAAAACATCACGGGATGGTGCGCATTGTATGGGTGTGTGTTACATTACATTCACTAGTAGGAGTGAGAAAAACATCACGGGGTGGTGTGAATTGGAGGGTCTGAATTAGGATAGGCAGTGAGTGGCAATGTAGGATGGAGAAAAGCACCGCGGGGTGGTCAGCATGGGGAGGTCAGGGAACATGCAGTGTCAATTTAGGATAGGTTTCTGAAAAACATCACGGGGTGGTGCGCATTGTATGGGTGTGTGTTACATTTCATTCACTAGTAGGAGTGAGAAAAACATAACGGGGATGTGTGAATCGGAGGGTCTGAATTAGGATAGGCATTGAGTGGCAATGTAGGATGGAGAAAAGCACCACGGGATGGTCAGCATGCGAGGTCAGGGAACATGCAGTGGCAATGTAGGATAGGTTTCTGAAAAACATCACGGGGTGGTGCGCATTGTATGGGTGTGTGTTACATTACATTCACTATTAGGAGTGAGAAAAACATCACGGGGTGGTGTGAATCGGAGGGTCTGAATTAGGATAGGCAGTGTGTGGCAATGTGGGATGGAGAAAAGCACCGCGGGGTGGTCAGCATGGAGATGTCAGGGAACATGCAGTGGCAATGTAGGATAGGTTTGTGAAAAACATCGCGGGGTGGTGCGCATTTTATGGGTGTGTGTTACATTACATTCACTAGTAGGAGTGAGAAAAACATCACGGGGTGGTGCGCATTGTATGGGTGTGTGTTACATTACATTCACTAGTAGGAGTGAGAAAAACATCACGGGGTGGTGTGAATCGGAGGGTCTGAATTAGGATAGGCAGTGAGTGGCAATGTAGGATGGAGAAAAGCACCGCGGGGTGTTCAGCATAGGGAGGTCAGGGAACATGCAGTGGCAATGTAGGATAGGTTTATGAAAAACATCGCGGGGTTGTGCGCATTGTATGGATGTGTGTTACATTACATTCACTAGTAGGAGTGAGAAAAACATCACGGGGTGGTGCGCATTGTATGGGTGTGTGTTACATTACATTCACTAGTAGGAGTGAGAAAAACATCTCGGGGTGGTGTGAATCGGAGGGTCTGAATTAGGATAGGCAGTGAGTGGCAATGTAGGATGGAGAAAAGCACCGCGGGGTGTTCAGCATAGGGAGGTCAGGGAACATGCAGTGGCAATGTAGGATAGGATTCTGAAAAACATCGCGGTGTGGTGCGCATTGTATGGGTGTGTTTTACATTACATTCACTAGTAGAGGTGAGAAAAACATCACGAGGTGGTATGAATCGGAGGGTCTGAATTAGGATAGGCAGTGAGTGGCAATGTAGGATGGAGAAAAGCACCGCGGGGTGTTCAGCATGGGGAGGTCAGGGAACATGCAGTGGCAATGTAGGGTAGTTTTCTGAAACACATCGCGGGGTGGTGCGCATTGTATGGGTGTGTTTTACATTACATTCACTAGTAGGAGTGAGAAAAACATCACGGGGTGGTGTGAATCGGAGGGTCTGAATTAAGATAGGCAGTGAGTGGCAATGTAGGATGGAGAAAAGCACCGCAGGGTGGTCAGCATGGGGAGGTCAGGGAACATGCAGTGGCAATGTAGGATAGGTTTCTGCAAAACATCGCGGGGTGGTGCGCATTGTATGGGTGTGTGTTACATTACATTCACTAGTAGGAGTGAGAAAAACATCGCGGGGTGGTGTGAATCGGAGGGTCTGAATTAGGATAGGCAGTGAGTGGCAATGTAGGATGGACAAAAGCACCGCGGCATGGTCAGCATGGGGAGGTCAGGGAACATGCAGTGGTAATGTAGGATAGGTTTCTGAAAAACATCGCGGGGTGGTGCGCATTTTATGGGAGTGTCTTACATTACATTCACTAGTAGGAGTGAGAAAAACATCACGGGGTGGTGTAAATCGGAGGGTCTGAATTAGGATAGGCAGTGTGTGGCAATGTGGGATGGAGAAAAGCACCACGGGGTGGTCAGCATGAGGAGGTCAGGGAACATGCAGTGGCAATGTAGGATAGGTTTCTGAAAAACATCGCGGGGTGGTGCGCATTGTATGGGTGTGTGTTACATTACATTCACTAGTAGGAGTGAGAAAAACATCACGGGGTGGTGCGCATTGTGTGGGTGTGTGTTACATTACATTCACTAGTAGGAGTGAGAAAAACATCACGGGGTGGTCTGAATCGGAGGGTCTGAATTAGGATAGGCAGTGAGTGGCAATGTAGGATGGAGAAAAGCACCGCGGGGTGTTCAGCATAGGGAGGTCAGGGAACATGCAGTGGCAATGTAGGATAGGTTTATGAAAAACATCGCGGGGTTGTGCGCATTGTATGGATGTGTGTTACATTACATTCACTAGTAGGAGTGAGAAAAACATCACGGGGTGGTGCGCATTGTATGGGTGTGTGTTACATTACATTCACTAGTAGGAGTGAGAAAAACATCACGGGGTGGTGTGAATCGGAGGGTCTGAATTAGGATAGGCAGTGAGTGGCAATGTAGGATGGAGAAAAGCACCGCGGGGTGTTCAGCATAGGGAGGTCAGGGAACATGCAGTGGCAATGTAGGATAGGTTTCTGAAAAACATCGCGGGGTGGTGCGCATTGTATGGGTGTGTTTTACATTATATTCACTAGTAGGAGTGAGAAAAACATCACGGGGTGGTGTGAATCGGAGGGTCTGAATTAAGATAGGCAGTGAGTGGCAATGTAGGATGGAGAAAAGCACCGAGGGGTGGTCAGCATGGGGAGGTCAGGGAACATGCAGTGACAATGTAGGATAGGTTTCTGAAAAACATCGAGTGCTGGAGCGCATTGTATGGGTGTGTGTTACATTACATTCACTAGTAGGAGTGAGAAAAACATCACGGGGTGGTGTGAATCGGACGGTCTGAATTAGGATAGGCAGTGAGTCTCAATGTAGGATGGAGAAAAGCACCGCGGGGTGGTCAGCATGTGGAGGTCAGGGAACATGCAGTGGCAATGTAGGATAGGTTTCTGAAAAACATCGCGGGTTGGTGCGCATTGTATGGGTGTGTGTTACATTATATTCACTAGTAGGAGTCAGAAAAACATCGCGGGGTGGTGTGAATCGGAGGGTCTGAATTAGGATAGGCAGTGAGTGGCAATGTAGGATGGAGAAAAGCACCGCGGGGTGGTCAGCATGGGGAGGTCAGGGAACATTCAGTGGCATTGTAGGATAGGTTTCTGAAAAACATCGCTGGGTGGTGTGCATTGTATGGGTGTGTGTTACATTACATTCACTAGTAGGAGTGAGAAAAACATCATGGGGTGGTGTGAATCGGAGAGTCTGAATTAGGATAGGCAGTGAGTTTCAATTTAGGATGGAGAAAAGCACCGTGGGGTGGTCAGCATGGGGAGGTCAGGGAACATGCAGTGGCAATGTAGGATAAGTTTTTGAAAAACATCGCGGGGTGGTGCGCATTGTATGTTTGTGTGTTACATTACATTCAGTAGTAGGAGTGAGAAAAACATCACGGGATGGTGCGCATTGTATGGGTGTATGTTACATTACATTCACTAGTAGGAGTGAGAAAAACATCAAGGGGTGGTGTGAATTGGAGGGTCTGAATTAGGATACGCAGTGAGTGGCAATGTAGGATGGAGAAAAGCACCGCGGGGTGGTCAGCATGGGGAGGTCAGGGAACATGCAGTGGCAATGTAGGATAGGTTTCTGAAAAACATCGCGGCGTGGTGCGCATTGTATGGGTGTGTGTTACATTACATTCACTATTAGGAGTGAGAAAAACATCACGGGGTGGTGTGAATCGGAGGGTCTGAATTAGGATAGGCAGTGTGTGGCAATGTGGGATGGAGAAAAGCACCGCGGGGTTGTCAGCATGGAGAGGGCAGGGAACATGCAGTGGCAATGTAGGATAGGTTTCTGAAAAACATCGCGGGGTGGTGCGCATTTTATGGGTGTGTGTTACATTACATTCACTAGTAGGAGTGAGAAAAACATCACGGGGTGGTGCGCATTGTATGGGTGTGTGTTACATTACATTCACTATTAGGAGTGAGAAAAACATCACGGGGTGGTGTGAATCGCAGGGTCTGAATTAGGATAGGCAGTGAGTGGCAATGTAGGATGGAGAAAAGCACCGCGGGGTGTTCAGCATAGGGAGGTCAGGGAACATGCAGTGGCAATGTAGGATAAGTTTCTGAAAAACATAGCGGGGTGGTGCGCATTGTATGGGTGTGTGTTACATTACATTCACTAGTAGGAGTGAGAAAAACATCACGGGGTGGTGCGCATTGTATGGGTGTGTGTTATATTACATTCTCGAGTAGGAGTGAGAAAAACATCCCGGGGTGGTGTGAATCGGACGGTCTGAATTAGGATAGGCAGTGAGTGGCAATGTAGGATGGAGAAAAGCACCGCGGGGTGGTCAGCATGGGGAGGTCAGGGAACATGCAGTGGCAATGTAGGATAGGTTTCTGAAAAACATCGCGTGCTGGTGCGCATTGTATGGGTGTGTGTTACATTACATTCACTAGTAGGAGTGAGAAAAACATCACGGGGTGGTGTGAATCGGACGGTCTGAATTAGGATAGGCAGTGAGTGGCAATGTAGGATGGAGAAAAGCACCGCGGGGTGGTCAGCATGGGGAGGTCAGGGAACATGCAGTGGCAATGTAGGATAGGTTTCTGCAAAACATCGCGTGGTGGTGCGCATTGTATAGGTGTGTGTTACATTATATTCACTAGTAGGAGTCAGAAAAACATCGCGGGGTGGTGTGAATCGGAGGGTCTGAATTAGGATAGGCAGTGAGTTGCAATGTAGGATGGAGAAAAGCACCGTGGGGTGGTCAGCATGGGGAGGTCAGCGAACATGCAGTGGCAATGTAGGATAAGTTTTTGAAAAACATCGCGGGGTGGTGCGCATTGTATGGGTGTGTGTTACATTACATTCACTAGTAGGAGTGAGAAAAACATCACGGGATGGTGCGCATTGTATGGGTGTGTGTTACATTACATTCACTAGTAGGAGTGAGAAAAACATCACGGGGTGGTGTGAATTGGAGGTTCTGAATTAGGATAGGCAGTGAGTGGCAATGGAGGATGGAGAAAAGCACCGCGGGGTGGTCAGCATGGGGAGGTCAGGGAACATGCAGTGTCAATTTAGGATAGGTTTCTGAAAAACATCGCGGGGTGGTGCGCATTGTATGGGTGTGTGTTACATTTCATTCACTAGTAGGAGTGAGAAAAACATAACGGGGATGTGTGAATCGGAGGGTCTGAATTAGGATAGGCATTGAGTGGCAATGTAGGATGGAGAAAAGCACCACGGGATGGTCAGCATGCGAGGTCAGGGAACATGCAGTGGCAATGTAGGATAGGTTTCTGAAAAACATCACGGGGTGGTGCGCATTGTATGGGTGTGTGTTACATTACATTCACTATTAGGAGTGAGAAAAACATCACGGGGTGGTGTGAATCGGAGGGTCTGAATTAGGATAGGCAGTGTGTGGCAATGTGGGATGGAGAAAAGCACCGCGGGGTGGTCAGCATGGAGATGTCAGGGAACATGCAGTGGCAATGTAGGATAGGTTTCTGAAAAACATCGCGGGGTGGTGCGCATTTTATGGGTGTGTGTTACATTACATTCACTAGTAGGAGTGAGAAAAACATCACGGGGTGGTGCGCATTGTATGGGTGTGTGTTACATTACATTCACTAGTAGGAGTGAGAAAAACATCACGGGGTGGTGTGAATCGGAGGGTCTGAATTAGGATAGGCAGTGAGTGGCAATGTAGGATGGAGAAAAGCACCGCGGGGTGTTCAGCATAGGGAGGTCAGGGAACATGCAGTGGCAATGTAGGATAGGTTTATGAAAAACATCGCGGGGTTGTGCGCATTGTATGGATGTGTGTTACATTACATTCACTAGTAGGAGTGAGAAAAACATCACGGGGTGGTGCGCATTGTATGGGTGTGTGTTACATTACATTCACTAGTAGGAGTGAGAAAAACATCACGGGGTGGTGTGAATCGGAGGGTCTGAATTAGGATAGGCAGTGAGTGGCAATGTAGGATGGAGAAAAGCACCGCGGGGTGTTCAGCATAGGGAGGTCAGGGAACATGCAGTGGCAATGTAGGATAGGATTCTGAAAAACATCGCGGTGTGGTGCGCATTGTATGGGTGTGTTTTACATTACATTCACTAGTAGAGGTGAGAAAAACATCACGAGGTGGTGTGAATCGGAGGGTCTGAATTAGGATAGGCAGTGAGTGGCAATGTAGGATGGAGAAAAGCACCGCGGGGTGTTCAGCATGGGGAGGTCAGAGAACATGCAGTGGCAATGTAGGGTAGTTTTCTGAAACACATCGCGGGGTGGTGCGCATTGTATGGGTGTGTTTTACATTACATTCACTAGTAGGAGTGAGAAAAACATCACGGGGTGGTGTGAATCGGAGGGTCTGAATTAAGATAGGCAGTGAGTGGCAATGTAGGATGTAGAAAAGCACCGCAGGGTGGTCAGCATGGGGAGGTCAGGGAACATGCAGTGGCAATGTAGGATAGGTTTCTGCAAAACATCGCGGGGTGGTGCGCATTGTATGGGTGTGTGTTACATTACATTCACTAGTAGGAGTGAGAAAAACATCGCGGGGTGGTGTGAATCGGAGGGTCTGAATTAGGATAGGCAGTGAGTGGCAATGTAGGATGGAGAAAAGCACCGCGGGCTGGTCAGCATGGGGAGGTCAGGGAACATGCAGTGGCTATGTAGGATAGGTTTCTGAAAAACATCGCGGGGGGGTGCGCATTGTATGGGTGTGTGTTACATTACATTCAATAGTAGGAGTGAGCAAAACATCACGGGGTGGTGCGCATTGTATGGGTGTGTGATACATTACATTCACTAGTAGGAGTGAGAAAACATCACGGGGTGGTGTGAATCGGAGGTTTTGAATTAGGATAGGCAGTGAGTGGCAATGTAGGATGGAGAAAAGCACCGCGGGGTGGTCAGCATGGGGAGGTCAGGGAACATGCAGTGGCAATGTAGGATAGGTTTCTGCAAAACATCGCGGGGTGGTGCGCATTGTATGGGTGTGTGTTACATTACATTCACTAGTAGGAGTGAGAAAAACATCGCGGGGTGGTGTGAATCGGAGGGTCTGAATTAGGATAGGCAGTGAGTGGCAATGTAGGATGGAGAAAAGCACCGCGGGGTGGTCAGCATGGGGAGGTCAGGGAACATGTAGTGGCCATGTAGGATAGGTTTCTGAAAAACGTCGCGGGGTGGTACGCATTGTATGGGTGTGTGTTACATTACATTCACTAGTAGGAGTGAGAAAAACATCACGGGGTGGTGTGAATCGGAGGGTCTGAATTAGGATAGGCAGTGAGTGGCAATGTAGGATGGAGAAAAGCACCGCGGGGTGGTCAGCATGGGGAGGTCAGGGAACATGCAGTGGCAACGTAGGATAGGTTTCTGCAAAACATCGCGGGGTGGTGCGCATTGTATAGGTGTGTGTTACATTATATTCACTAGTAGGAGTCAGAAAAACATCGCGGGGTGGTGTGAATCGGAGGGTCTGAATTAGGATAGGCAGTGAGTGGCAATGTAGGATGGAGAAAAGCACCCCTGGGTGGTCAGCATGGGGAGGTCAGGGAACATTCAGTGGCAATGTAGGATAGGTTTCTGAAAAACATCGCGTGGTGGTGTGCATTGTATGGGTCTGTGTTACATTACATTCACTAGTAGGAGTGAGAAAAACATCACGGGGTGGTGTGAATCGGAGAGTCTGAATAAGGATTGGCAGTGAGTTGCAATGTAGGATGGAGAAAAGCACCGTGGGGTGGTCAGCATGGGGAGGTCAGCGAACATGCAGTGGCAATGTAGGATAAGATTTGAAAAACATCGCGGGGTGGTGCGCATTGTATGGGTGTGTGTTACATTACATTCACTAGTAGGAGTGAGAAAAACATCACGGGATGGTGCGCATTGTATGGGTGTGTGTTACATTACATTCATTATTAGGAGTGAGAAAAACTTCACGGGGTGGTGTGAATCGGAGGGTCTGAATTAGGATAGGCAGTGTGTGGCAATGTGGGATGGAGAAAAGCACCGCGGGGTGGTCAGCATGGAGATGTCAGGAAACATGCAGTGGCAATGTAGGATAGGTTTGTGAAAAACATCGCGGGGTGGTGCGCATTTTATGGGTGTGTGTTACATTACATTCACTAGTAGGAGTGAGAAAAACATCACGGGGTGGTGCGCATTGTATAGGTGTGTGTTACATTACATTCACTAGTAGGAGTGAGAAAAACATCACGGGGTGGTGTGAATCGGAGGGTCTGAATTAGGATAGGCAGTGAGTGACAATGTAGGATGGAGAAAAGCACCGCGAGGTGGTCAGCATGGGGGGGTCAGGGAACATGCAGTGGCAATGTAGGATAGGTTTCTGAAAAACATCGCGGGGTGGTGGGCATTGTATCAGTGTGTGTTACATTACATTCACTAGTAGGAGTGAGAAAAACATCATGGGGTGGTGTGAATCGGAGGGTCTGAATTAGGTTAGGCAGTGAGTGGCAATGTAGGATGGAGAAAAGCACCGCAGGGTGGTCAGCATGGGGAGGTCAGGGAACATGCAGTGGCAATGTAGGATAGGTTTCTGAAAAACATCGCGGGGTGGTGCGCATTGTATGGGTGTGTGTTACATTACATTCACTAGTAGGAGTCAGAAAAACATCGCGGGGTGGTGTGAATCGGAGGTTCTGAATTAGGATAGGCAGTGAGTGGGAATGTAGGATGGAGAAAAGCACCGCGGGTTGGTCAGCATGGGGAGGTCAGGGAACATGCAGTGGCAATGTAGGATAGTTTTCTGAAAAACATCACGGGGTGGTGCGCATTGTATGGGTGTGTGTTACATTACATTCACTAGTAGGAGTGAGAAAAACATCACGAGGAGGTGTGAATTGGAGGGTCTGAATTAGGATAGGCAGTGAGTGTCAATGTAGGATGGAGAAAAGCACCGCGGGTTGGTCAGCATGGGGAGCTCAGGGAACATGCAGTGGCAATCTAGGATAGGTTTCTGAAAACCATCGCGGGGTGGTGCGCATTGTATGGGTGTGTGTTACATTACATTCACTAGTAGGAGTGAGAAAAACATCACGGTGTGGTGTGAATCGGAGGGTCTGAATTAGGATAGGCAATGAGTGGCAATGTAGGATGGAGAAAAGCACCGCGGGGTGGTCAGCATGTGGAGGTCAGGGAGCATGCAGTGGCAATGTAGGATAGGATTCTGAAAAACATAGCGGGGTGGTGCGCATTGTATGGGTGTGTGTTACATTACATTCACTAGTAGGAGTGAGAAAAACATCACAGGGTGGTGCGCATTGTATGGTTGTGTGTTACATTACATTCACTAGTAGGAGTGAGAAAAACATCACGGGGTGGTGTGAATCGGAGGGTCTGAATTAGGATTGGCAGTGAGAGGCAATGTAGGATGGAGAAAAGCACCTCGGGGTGGTCAGCATGGGGAGGTCAGGGAACATGCAGTGGCAATGTTGGATAGGTTTCTGAAAAACATCGCGGGGTGGTGCGCATTGTATGGGTGTGTGTTAAATTACATTCACTAGTAGGAGTGAGAAAAACATCACGGGGTGGTGCGCATTGTATGGGTGTGTGTTACATTACATTCACTAGTAGGAGTGAGAAAAACATCACGGGGTGGTGTGAATCGGAGGGTCTGAATTAGGATAGGCAGTGAGAGGCAATGTAGGATGGAGAAAAGCACCTCGGGGTGGTCAGCATGGGGAGGTCAGGGAACATGCAGTGGCAATGTAGGATAGGTTTCTGAAAATCATCGCGGGGTGGTGCGCATTGTATGGGTGTGTGTTACATTACATTCACTAGTAGGAGTGAGAAAAACATCACGGGGTGGTGTGAATCGGAGGGTCTGAATTACGATAGGCAGTGAGTGGCAATGTAGGATGGAGAAAAGCACCACGGGGTGGTCAGCATGGGGAGGTCAGGGAACATGCAGTATCAAAGTAGGATAGGTTTCTGAAAAACATTGCGGGGTGGTGCGCATTGTATGGGTGTGTGTTACATTACATTCACTAGTAGGAGTGAGAAAAACATCATGGGGTATTGCACATTGTATGGGTGTGTGTTACATTACATTTACTAGTAGGAGTGAGAAAAACATCACGGTGTGGTGTGAATCGGAGGGTCTGAATTAGGATAGGCAGTGAGTCACAATGTAGGATGGAGAAAAGCACCGCGGTGTGGTCAGCATGGGGAGGTCAGGGAACATGCAGTGGCAATGTAGGATAGTTTTCTGAAAAACATCACGGGGTGGTGCGCATTGTATGGGTGTGTGTTACATTACATTCACTAGTAGGAGTGAGAAAAACATCACGAGGAGGTGTGAATCGGAGGGTCTGAATTAGGATAGGCAGTGAGTGTCAATGTAGGATGAAGAAAAGCACCGCGGGGTGGTCAGCATGTGGAGGTCAGGGAACATGCAGTGGCAAAGTAGGATAGGATTCTGAAAAACATAGCGGGGTGGTGCGCATTGTATGTGTGTGTGTTACATTACATTCACTATTAGGAGTGAGAAAAACATCACAGGGTGGTGCGCATTGTATGGGTGTGTGTTACATTACATTCACTAGTAGGAGTGAGAAAAACATCACGGGGTGGTGTGAATCGGAGGGTCTGAATTAGGATTGGCAGTGAGTGGCAATGTAGGATGGAGAAAAGGACCTCGGGGTGGTCAGCATGGGGAGGTCAGGGAACATGCAGTGGCAATGTAGGATAGGTTTCTGAAAAACATCGCGGGGTTGGGCGCATTGTATGGGTGTGTGTTACATTACATTCACTAGTAGGAGTGAGAAAAACATCACGGGGTGGTGTGAATCGGAGGGTCTGATTTACGATAGGCAGTGAGTGGCAATGTAGGATGGAGAAAAGCACCGCGGTGTGGTCAGCATGGGGAGGTCAGGGAACATGCAGTATCAATGTAGGATAGGTTTCTGCAAAACATCGCGGGGTGGTGCGCATTGTATGGGTGTGTGTTACATTACATTCACTAGTAGGAGTGAGAAAAACATCACGGGGTGGTGCACATTGTATGGGTGTGTGTTACATTACATTCACTAGTAGGAGTGAGAAAAACATCACGGGTGGTGTGAATCGGAGGGTCTGAATTAGGATAGGCAGTGTGTGGCAATGTGGGATGGAGAATAGCACCGCGGGGTGGTCAGCATGGGGAGGTCAGGGAACATGCAGTGGCAATGTAGGATAGGTTCCTGAAAAACATCGCGGGGTGGTGCGCATTGTATGGGTGTGTGTTACATTACATTCACTAGTAGGAGTGAGAAAAACATCACGGGGTGGTGCGCATTGTATGGGTGTGTGTTACATTACATTCACTAGTAGGAGTGAGAAAAACATCACGGGGTGGTGTGAATCGGAGGGTCTGAATTAGGATAGGCAGTGACTCACAATGTAGGATGGAGAAAAGCACCGCGGTGTGGTCAGCATGGGGAGGTCAGGGAACATGCAATGGCAATGTAGGATAGTTTTCTGAAAAACATCTCGGGGTGGTGCGCATTGTATGGGTGTGTGTTACATTGCATTCACTAGTAGGAGTGAGAAAAACATCACGAGGAGGTGTGAATCGGAGGGTCTGAATTAGGATAGGCAGTGAGAGGCAATGTAGGATGGAGAAAAGCACCTCGGGGTGGTCAGCATGGGGAGGTCAGGGAACATGCAGTGGCAATGTAGGATAGGTTGCTGAAAAACATCGCGGGGTGGGGCGCATTGTATGGGTGTGTGTTACATTACATTCACTAGTAGGATTGAGAAAAACATCACGGGGTGGTGTGAATCGCAGGGTCTGAATTACGATAGGCAGTGAGTGGCAATGTAGGATGGAGAAAAGCACCGCGGTGTGGTCAGCATGGGGAGGTGAGGGAACATGCAGTGGCAATGTAGGATAGGTTTCTGAAAAACATCGCGGGGTGGTGCGCATTGTATGGGTGTGTGTTACATTACATTCACTAGTAGGAGTGAGAAAAACATCACGGGGTGGTGCACATTGTATGGGTGTGTGTTACATTACATTCACTAGTAGGAGTGAGAAAAACATCACGGGGTGGTGTGAATCAGAGGGTCTGAATTAGGATAGGCAGTGAGTGGCAATGTAGGATGGAGAAAAGCACCGCGGGGTGGTCAGCATGGGGAGGTCAGGGAACATGCAGTGGCAATGTAGCATAGGTTTCCGAAAAAAATCGCGGGGTGGTGCGCATTGTATGGGTATGTGTTACATTACATTCACTAGTAGGAGTGAGAAAAACATCACGGGTTGGTGTGAATCGGAGGGTCTGAATTAGGATAGGCAGTGAGTGGCAATGTAGGATGGAGAAAAGCACCGCGGGGTGGTCAGCATGGGGAGGTCAGGGAACATGCAGTGGCAATGTAGGATAGGTTTCTGAAAAACATCGCGGGGTGGTGCGCATTGTATGGGTGTGTGTTACATTACATTCACTAGAAGGAGTGAGAAAAACATCACGGGGTGGTGCGCATTGTATGGGTGTGTTTTACATTACATTCACTAGTAGGAGTGAGAAAAACATCACGGGGTGGTGTGAATCGGAGGGTCTGAATTAGGATAGGCAGTGAATGGCAATGTAGGATGGAGAAAAGCACCGCGGTGTGGTCAGCATGGGGAGGTCAGGGAACATGCAGTGGCAATGTAGGATAGGTTTGCGAAAAACATCGCGGGGTGGTGCGCATTGTATGGGTGTGTGTTACATTACATTCACTAGTAGGAGTGAGAAAAACATCACGGGGTGGTGTGAATCGGAGGGTCTGAATTAGGATAGGCAGTGAGTGGCAATGTAGGATGGAGAAAAGCACCGCGGGGTGGTCAGCATGGGGAGGTCAGGGAACATGCAGTGGCAATGTAGGATAGGTTTCTGAAAAACATCGCGGGGTGGTGCGCATTGTATAGGTGTGTGTTACATTACATTCACTAGTAGGAGTGAGAAAAACATCACGGGGTGGTGCGCATTGTATGGGTGTGTGTTACATTACATTCACTAGTAGGAGTGAGAAAAACATCACGGGTTGGTGTGAATCGGAGGTTCTGAATTAGAATAGGCAGTGTGTGGCAATGTGGGATGGAGAAAAGCACCGCGGGGTCGTCAGCATGGGGAGGTCAGGGAACATGCATTGGCAATGTAGGATAGGTTTCTGAAAAACATCGCGGGGTGGTGCGCATTGTATGGGTGTGTGTTACATTACATTCACTAGTAGGAGTGAGAAAAACATCACGGGATGGTGCGCATTGTATGGGTGTGTGTTACATTACATTCACTAGTAGGAGTGAGAAAAACATCACGGGGTGGTGTGAATCGGAGTGTCTGAATTAGGATAGGCAGTGAGTGGCAATGTAGGATGGGGAAAAGCACCGCGGGATGGTCACCATGGGGAGGTCAGGGAACATGCAGTGGCAATGTAGGATAGGATTCTGAAAAACATCGCGGGGTGGTGCCCATTGTATGGGTGTGTGTTACATTACATTCACTAGTAGGAATGAGAAAAACATCACGGGGTGGTGGGCATTGTATGGGTGTGTGTTACATTACATTCACTAGTAGGAGTGAGAAAAACATCACGGGGTGGTTTGAATCGGAGGGTCTGAATTAGGATAGGCAGTGAGTGGCAATGTATTACGGAGAAAAGCACCGCGGGGTTGTCAGCATGGGCAGGTCAGGGAACATGCAGTGGCAATGTAGGATAGGTTTCCGAAAAACATCGCGGGGTGGTGCGCATTGTATGGGTGTGTCTTACATTACATTCACTAGTAGGAGTGAGAAAAACATCATGGGGTGGTGTGAATCGGATGGTCTGAATTAGGATAGGCAGTGAGTGGCAATGTAGGATGGAGAAAAGCACCGCGGGGTGGTCAGCATGGGGAGGTCAGGGAACATGCAGTGGCAATGTAGGATATGTTTCTGAAAAACATCCCGGGGTGGTGCGCATTGTATGGGTGTGTGTTACATTACATTCACTAGTAGGAGTGAGAAAAACATCACGGGGTGGTGCGCATTGTATGGGTGTGTGTTACATTACATTCACTAGTAGGAGTGAGAAAAACATCACGGGGTGGTGTGAATCGGAGGGTCTGAATTAGGATAGGCAGTGAGTGGCAATGTAGGATGGAGAAAAGCACCGCGGGGTGGTCAGTATGGGGAGGTCAGGGAACATGCAGTGGCAATGTAGGATAGATTTCTGAAAAACATCGCGGGGTGGTGCGCATTGTATGAGTGTGTGTTACATTACATTCACTAGTAGGAATGAGAAAAACATCACGGGGTGGTGCGCATTGTATGGGTGTGTGTTACATTACATTCACTGGTAGGAGTGAGAAAAACATCACGGGGTGGTGTGAATCGGAGAGTCTGAATTAGGATAGGCAGTGAGTGGCAATGTGGGATGGAGAAAAGCACCGCGGGGTGGTCAGCATGGGGAGGTCAGGGAACATGCAGTGGCAATGTAGGATATGTTTCTGAAAAACATCGCGGGGTGGTGCGCACTGTATGGGTGTGTGTTACATTAAATTCACTAGTAGGAGTGAGAAAAACATCACGTGGTGGTGCGCATTGTATGGGTGTGTGTTACATTACATTTACTAGTAGGAGTGAGAAAAACATCACGGGGTGGTGTGAATCAGAGGGTCTCAATTAGGATAGGCAGTGAGTGTCAATGTAGGATGAAGAAAAGCACCGCGGGGTGGTCAGCATGGGGAGGTCAGTCAACATGCAGTGGCAATGTAGGATAGGTTTCTGAAAAACATCGCGCGGTGGTGCGCATTGTATGAGTGTGTGTTACATTACATTCACTAGTAGGAGTGAGAAAAACATCACGGGGTGGTGCGCATTGTATGCGTGTGTGTTACATTACATTCACTAGTAGGAGTGAGAAAAACATCACGGGGTGGTGTGAATCGGAGAGTCTGAATTAGGATAGGCAGTGAGTGGCAATGTAGGATGGAGAAAAGCACCGCGGGGTGGTCAGCATGGGGAGGTGAGGGAACATGCAATGGCAATGTAGGATAGTTTTCTGAAAAACATCTCGGGGTGGTGCGCATTGTATGGGTGTGTGTTACATTGCATTCACTAGTAGGAGTGAGAAAAACATCACGAGGAGGTGTGAATCGGAGGGTCTGAATTAGGATAGGCAGTGAGAGGCAATGTAGGATGGAGAAAAGCACCTCGGGGTGGTCAGCATGGGAAGGTCAGGGAACATGCAGTGGCAATGTAGGATAGGTTGCTGAAAAACATCGCGGGGTGGGGCGCATTGTATGGGTGTGTTTTACATTACATTCACTAGTAGGAGTGAGAAAAACATCATGGGGTGGTGTGAATCGGAGGGTCTGAATTACGATAGGCAGTGAGTGGCAATGTAGGATGGAGAAAAGCACCGCGGTGTGGTCAGCATGGGGAGATGAGGGAACATGCAGTGGCAATGTAGGATAGGTTTCTGAAAAACATCGCGGGGTGGTGCGCATTGTATGGGTGTGTGTTACATTACATTCACTAGTAGGAGTGAGAAAAACATCACGGGGTGGTGCACATTGTATGGGTGTGTGTTACATTACATTCACTAGTAGGAGTGAGAAAAACATCACGGGGTGGTGTGAATTGGAGGGTCTAAATTAGGATAGGCAGTGTGTGGCAATGTGGGATGGAGAAAAGCACCGCGGGGTGGTCAGCATGGGGAGTTCAGGGAACATGCAATGGCAATGTAGGATAGGTTTCTGAAAAACATCGCAGGGTGGTGCGCATTGTATGGGTGTGTGTTACATTACATTCACTAGTAGGAGTGAGAAAAACATCACGGGGTGGTGCGCATTGTATGGGTGTGTGTTACATTACATTCACTAGTAGGAGTGAGAAAAACATCACGGGGTGGTGTGAATCGGAGGGTCTGAATTAGGATAGGAAGTGAGAGGCAACGTAGGATGGAGAAAAGCACCTCGGGGTGGTCAGCATGGGGAGGTCAGGGAACATGCAGTGGCAATGTAGGATATGTTTCTGAAAAACATCGCGGGGTGGGGCGCATTGTATGGGTGTGTGTTACATTACATTCACTAGTAGGGGTGAGAAAAACATCACGGGGTGGTGTGAATCGGAGGGTCTGAATTACGATAGGCAGTGAGTGGCAATGTAGGATGGAGAAAAGCACCGCGGTGTGGTCAGCATGGGGAGGTGAGGGAACATGCAGTATCAATGTAAGATAGGTTTCTGAAAAACATCGCGGGGTGGTGCGCATTGTATGGGTGTGTGTTACATTACATTCACTAGTAGGAGTGAGAAAAACATCACGGGATGGTGCGCATTGTATGGGTGTGTGTTACATTACATTCACTAGTAGGAGTGAGAAAAACATCATGGGGTGGTGTGAATCGGAGTGTCTGAATTAGGATAGGCAGTGAGTGGCAATGTAGGATGGAGAAAAGCACCGCGGGATGGTCACCATGGGGAGGTCAGGGAACATGCAGTGGCAATGTAGGATAGGATTCTGAAAAACATCGCGGAGTGTGCGCATTGTATGGGTGTGTGTTACATTACATTCACTAGTAGGAGTGAGAAAAACATCACGGGGTGGTGGGCATTGTATGGGTGTGTGTTACATTACATTCACTAGTAGGAGTGAGAAAAACATCACGGGGTGGTTTGAATCGGAGGTTCTGAATTAAGATAGGCAGTGAGTGGCAATGTAGGACGGAGAAAAGCACCGCGGGGTGGTCAGCATGGGCAGGTCAGGGAACATGCAGTGGCAATGTAGGATAGGTTTCTGAAAAACATCGCGGGGTTGTGCGCATTGTATGGTGTGTGTCACATTACATTCACTAGTAGGAGTGAGAAAAACATCACGGGGTGGTGTGAATCTGGGGGTCTGAATTAGGATAGGCAGTGAGTGGCAATGTAGGATGGAGAAAAGCACCGCGGGGTGGTCAGCATGGGGAGGTCAGGGAACATGCAGTGGCAATGTAGGATAGGTTTCCGAAAAACATCGCGGGGTGGTGCGCATTGTATGGGTGTGTCTTACATTACATTCACTAGTAGGAGTGAGAAAAACATCACGGGGTGGTGCGCATTGTATGGGTGTGTGTTACATTACATTCACTAGTAGGAGTGAGAAAAACATCACGGGGTGGTGTGAATCGGAGGGTCTGAATTAGGATAGGCAGTGAGTGGCAATGTAGGATGGAGAAAAGCACCGCGGGGTGGTCAGTATGGGGAGGTCAGGGAACATGCAGTGGCAATGTAGGATAGATTTCTGAAAAACATCGCGGGGTGGTGCGCATTGTATGAGTGTGTGTTACATTACATTCACTAGTAGGAGTGAGAAAA
This sequence comes from Cavia porcellus, assembly GCF_034190915.1. Classification (NCBI taxonomy): domain Eukaryota; kingdom Metazoa; phylum Chordata; class Mammalia; order Rodentia; family Caviidae; genus Cavia; species Cavia porcellus. Next base: position 938,646 of record NW_026947569.1, read on the forward strand.
ACATCACGGGGTGCTGTGCATTGTATGGGTGTGTGTTACATTACATTCACTGGTAGGAGTGAGAAAAACATCACGGGGTGGTGTGAATCAGAGAGTCTGAATTAGGATAGGCAGTGAGTGGCAATGTAGGATGGAGAAAAGCACCGCGGGGTTTTCAGCATGGGGAGTTCAGGGAACATGCAGTGGCAATGTAGGATAGGTTTCTGAAAAACATCGCGGGGCGGTGCGCATTGTATGGGTGTGTGTTACATTACATTCACTAGTAGGAGTGAGAAAAACATCACGGGGTGGTGCGCATTGTATGGGTTTGTGTTACATTACATTCACTAGTAGGAGTGAGAAAAACATGACGGGGTGGTGTGAATCGGAGGGTCTGAATTAGGATAGGCAGTGAGTGGCAATGTAGGATGGAGAAAAGCACCGCGGGGTGGTCAGCATGGGGAGGTCAGGGAACATGCAGTGGCAATGTAGGATAGGTTTCTGAAAAACATCCCGGGGTGGTGCGCATTGTATGGGTGTGGGTTACATTACATTCACTAGTAGGAGTGAGAAAAACATCACGGGGTGGTGCGCATTGTATGGGTGTGTGTTACATTACATTCACTAGTAGGAGTGAGAAAAACATCACGGGGTGGTGTGAATCGGAGGGTCTGAATTACGATAGGCAGTGAGTGGCAATGTAGGATGGAGAAAAGCACCGCGGTGTGGTCAGCATGGGGAGGTGAGGGAACATGCAGTATCAATGTAGGATAGGTTTCTGAAAAACATCGCGGGGTGGTGCGCATTGTATGGGTGTGTGTTACATTACATTCACTAGTAGGAGTGAGAAAAACATCACGGGTTGGTGCGCATTGTATGGGTGTGTGTTACATTACATTCACTAGTAGGAGTGAGAAAAACATCATGGGGTGGTGTGAATCGGAGTGTCTGAATTAGGATAGGCAGTGAGTGGCAATGTAGGATGGAGAAAAGCACCGCGGGATGGTCACCATGGGGAGGTCAGGGAACATGCAGTGGCAATGTAGGATAGGATTCTGAAAAACATCGCGGAGTGTGCGCATTGTATGGGTGTGTGTTACATTACATTCACTAGTAGGAGTGAGAAAAACATCACGGGGTGGTGGGCATTGTATGGGTGTGTGTTACATTACATTCACTAGTAGGAGTGAGAAAAACATCACGGGGTGGTTTGAATCGGAGGTTCTGAATTAAGATAGGCAGTGAGTGGCAATGTAGGACGGAGAAAAGCACCGCGGGGTGGTCAGCATGGGCAGGTCAGGGAACATGCAGTGGCAATGTAGGATAGGTTTCTGAAAAACATCGCGGGGTGGTGCGCATTGTATGGTGTGTGTCACATTACATTCACTAGTAGGAGTGAGAAAAACATCACGGGGTGGTGTGAATCTGGGGGTCTGAATTAGGATAGGCAGTGAGTGGCAATGTAGGATGGAGAAAAGCACCGCGGGGTGGTCAGCATGGGGAGGTCAGGGAACATGCAGTGGCAATGTAGGATAGGTTTCTGAAAAACATCCCGGGGTGGTGCGCATTGTATGGGTGTGGGTTACATTACATTCACTAGTAGGAGTGAGAAAAACATCACGGGGTGGTGCGCATTGTATGGGTGTGTGTTACATTACATTCACTAGTAGGAGTGAGAAAAACATCACGGGGTGGTGTGAATCGGAGGGTCTGAATTAGGATAGGCAGTGAGTGGCAATGTAGGATGGAGAAAAGCACCGCGGGGTGGTCAGTATGGGGAGGTCAGGGAACATGCAGTGGCAATGTAGGATAGATTTCTGAAAAACATCGTGGGGTGGTGCGCATTGTATGAGTGTGTGTTACATTACATTCACTAGTAGGAGTGAGAAAAACATCACGGGGTGGTGTGCATTGTATGGGTGTGTGTTACATTACATTCACTGGTAGGAGTGAGAAAAACATCACGGGGTGGTGTGAATCAGAGAGTCTGAATTAGGATAGGCAGTGAGTGGCAATGTAGGATGGAGAAAAGCACCGCGGGGTGGTCAGCATGGGGAGGTCAGGGAACATGCAGTGGCAATGTAGGATAGGTTCCCGAAAAACATCGCGGGGTGGTTCGCATTGTATGGGTGTGTGTTACATTACATTCACTAGTAGGAGTGAGAAAAACATCATGGGGTGGTGTGATTCGGAGGGTCTGAATTAGGATAGGCAGTGAGTCACAATGTAGGATGGAGAAAAGCACCGCGGTGTGGTCAGCATGGGGAGGTCAGGGAACATGCAGTGGCAATGTGGGATAGTTTTCTGAAAAACATCTCGGGGTGGTGCGCATTGTATGGATGTGTGTTACATTACATTCACTAGTAGGAGTGAGAAAAACATCACGGGGTGGTGCGCATTGTATGGGTGTGTGTTACATTACATTCACTAGTAGGAGTGAGAAAAACATCACGGGGTGGTGTGAATCGGAGGGTCTGAATTAGGATAGGCAGTGAGAGGCAATGTAGGATGGAGAAAAGCACCTCGGGGTGGTCAGCATGGGGAGGTCAGGGAACATGCAGTGGCAATATAGGATAGGTTTCTGAAAATCATCGCGGGGTGGTGAGCATTGTATGGGTGTGTGTTACATTACATTCACTAGTAGGAGTGAGAAAAACATCACGGGGTGGTGTGAATCGGAGGGTCTGAATTACGATAGGCAGTGAGTGGCAATGTAGGATGGAGAAAAGCACCACGGGGTGGTCAGCATGGGGAGGTCAGGGAACATGCAGTATCAATGTAGGATAGGTTTCTGAAAAACATTGCGGGGTGGTGCGCATTGTATGGGTGTGTGTTACATTACATTCACTAGTAGGAGTGAGAAAAACATCATGGGGTAGTGCACATTGTATGGGTGTGTGTTACATTACATTCACTAGTAGGAGTGAGAAAAACATCACGTTGTGGTGTGAATCGGAGGGTCTGAATTAGGATAGGCAGTGTGTGGCAATGTGAGATGGAGAAAAGTACCGCGGGGTGGTCAGCATGGGGAGGTCAGGGAACATGCAGTGGCAATGTAGGATAGGTTTCTGAAAAACATCGCGGGGTGGTGCGCACTGTATGGGTGTGTGTTACATTACATTCACTAGTGGGAGTGAGAAAAACATCACGTGGTGGTGCGCATTGTATGGGTGTGTGTTACATTACATTTACTAGTAGGAGTGAGAAAAACATCACGGAGTGGTGTGAATCAGAGGGTCTCAATTAGCATAGGCAGTGAGTGTCAATGTAGGATGAAGAAAAGCACCGCTGGGTGGTCAGCATGGGGAGGTCAGGGAACATGCAGTGGCAATGTAGGATAGGTTTCTGAAAAACATCGCGGGGTGGTGCGCATTGTATGAGTGTGTGTTACATTACATTCACTAGTAGGAGTGAGAAAAACATCACGGTGTGGTGCGCATTGTATGGGTGTGTGTTACATTACATTCACTAGGAGGAGTGAGAAAAACATCACGGGGTGGTGTGAATCGGAGAGTCTGAATTAGGATAGGCAGTGAGTGGCAATGTAGGATGGAAAAAAGCACCGCGGGGTGGTCAGCATGGGGAGGTCAGGGAACATGCAATGGCAATGTAGGATAGGTTTCCGAAAAACATCGCGGGGTGGTTCGCATTGTATGGGTGTGTGTTACATTACATTCACTAGTAGCAGTGAGAAAAAAATCACGGGGTGGTGTGAATCGGAGGGTCTGAATTAGGATAGACAGTGAGTCACAATGTAGGATGGAGAAAAGCACCGTGGTGTGGTCAGCATGGGGAGCTCAGGGAACATGCAGTGGCAATGTAGGATAGTTTTCTGAAAAACATCTCGGGGTGGTGCGCATTGTATGGGTGTGTGTTACATTACATTCACTATTAGGAGTGAGAAAAACATCACGAGCAGGTGTGAATCGGAGTGTCTTAATTAGGATAGGCAGTGAGTGTCAATGTAGGATGAAGAAAAGCACCGCGGGGTGGTCAGCATGGGGAGCTCAGGGAACATGCAGTGGCAAAGTAGGATAGGTTTCTGAAAAACATCGCGTGGTGGTGCGCATTGTATGGGTGTGTGTTACATTACATTCACTAGTAGGAGTGAGAAAAACATCACGGTGTGGTGTAAATCGTAGGGTCTGAATTAGGATAGGCAGTGAGTGGCAATGTAGGATGGAGAAAAGCACCGCGGAGTGGTCAGCATGGGGAGGTCAGGGAACATGCAGTGACAATGTAGGATAGGTTTCTGAAAAACATAGCGGGGTGGCGCGCATTGTATGGGTGTGTGTTACATTACATTCACTAGTAGGAGTGAGAAAAACATCACGGGGTGGTGCGCATTGTATGGGTGTGTGTTACATTACATTCACTAGAAGGAGTGAGAAAAACATCACGGGGTGGTGTGAATCGGAGGGTCTGAATTAGGATAGCCTGTGAGAGGCAATGTAGGATGGAGAAAAGCACCTCGGGGTGGTCAGCATGGGGAGGTCAGGGAACATGCAGTGGCAATGTAGGATAGGTTTCTGAAAAACATCGCGGGGTGGGCCGCATTGTATGGGTGTGTGTTACATTACATTCACTAGTAGGAGTGAGAAAAACATCACGGGGTGGTGTGAATCGGAGGGCCTGAATTACGATAGGCAGTGAGTGGCAATGTAGGATGGAGAAAAGCACCGCGGTGTGGTCAGCATGGGGAGGTGAGGGAACATGCAGTATCAATGTAGGATAGGTTTCTGAAAAACATCGCGGGGTGGTGCTCATTGTATGGGTGTGTGTTACATTACATTCACTAGTAGGAGTGAGAAAAACATCACGGGGTGGTGCACATTGTATGGGTGTGTGTTACATTACATTCACTAGTAGGAGTGAGAAAAACATCACGGGGTGGTGTGAATTGGAGGGTCTAAATTAGGATAGGCAGTGTGTGGCAATGTGGGATGGAGAAAAGCACCGCGGGGTGGTCAGCATGGGGAGTTCAGGGAACATGCCGTGGCAATGTAGGATAGGTTTCTGAAAAACATCGCGGGGTGGTGCGCATTGTATGGGTGTGTGTTACATTACATTCACTAGTAGGAGTGAGAAAAACATCACGGGGTGGTGCGCATTGTATGGGTGTGTGTTACATTACATTCACTAGTAGGAGTGAGAAAAACATCACGGGGTGGTGTGAATCGGAGGGTCTGAATTAGGATAGGCAGTGAGTGGCAATGTAGGATGGAGAAAAGCACCGCGGTGTGGTCAGCATGGGGAGGTCAGGGAACATGCAGTGGCAATGTAGGATAGGTTTCTGAAAAACATCGCGGGGTGGTGCACATTGTATAGGTGTGTGTTACATTACATTCACTAGTAGGAGTGAGAAAAACATCACGGGGTGGTGCGCATTATATGGGTGTGTGTTACATTACATTCACTAGTAGGAGTGAGAAAAACATCACGGGTTGGTGTGAATCGGAGCTTCTGAATTAGAATAGGCAGTGTGTGGCAATGTGGGATGGAGAAAAGCACCGCGGGGTGGTCAGCATGGGGAGGTCAGGGAACATGCAGTGGCAATGTAGGATAGGTTTCTGAAAAACATCGCGGGGTGGTGCGCATTGTATGGGTGTGTGTTACATTACATTCACTTGTAGGAGTGAGAAAAACATCACGGGATGGTGCGCATTGTATGGGTGTGTGTTACATTACATTCACTAGTAGGAGTGAGAAAAACATCACGGGGTGGTGTGAATCGGAGGGTCTGAATTAGGATAGGCAGTGAGTGGCAATGTAGGATGGAGAAAAGCACCGCGGGTTGGTCACCATGGGGAGGTCAGGGAACATGCAGTGGCAAAGTAGGATAGGATTCTGAAAAACATCGCGGGGTGGTGCGCATTGTATGGGTGTGTGTTACATTACATTCACTAGTAGGAGTGAGAAAAACATCACGGGGTGGTGGGCATTGTATGGGTGTGTGTTACATTACATTCACTAGTAGGAGTGAGAAAAACATCACGGGGTGGTTTGAATCGGAGGGTCTGAATTAGGATAGGCAGTGAGTGGCAATGTAGGACGGAGAAAAGCACCGCGTGGTGGTCAGCATGGGGAGGTCAGGGAACATGCAGTGGCAATGTAGGATAGGTTTCTGAAAAACATCGCGGGGTGGTGCGCATTGTATGGGTGTGTGTTACATTACATTCACTAGTAGCAGTGAGAAAAAAATCACGGGGTGGTGTGAATCGGAGGGTCTGAATTAGGATAGGCAGTGAGTCACAATGTAGGATGGAGAAAAGCACCGCGGTGTGGTCAGCATGGGGAGGTCAGGGAACATGCAGTGGCAATGTAGGATAGTTTTCTGAAAAACATCTCGGGGTGGGGCGCATTGTATGGGTGTGTGTTACATTACATTCACTAGTAGGAGTGAGAAAAACATCACGAGCAGGTGTGAATCGGAGTGTCTGAATTAGGATAGGCAGTGAGTGTCAATGTAGGATGAAGAAAAGCACCGCGGGGTGGTCAGCATGGGGAGCTCAGGGAACATGCAGTGGTAAAGTAGGATAGGTTTCTGAAAAACATAGCGTGGTGGTGCGCATTGTATGGGTGTGTGTTACATTACATTCACTAGTAGGAGTGAGAAAAACATCACGGTGTGGTGTAAATCGGAGGGTCTGAATTAGGATAGGCAGTGAGTGGCAATGTAGGATGGAGAAAAGCACCGCGGAGTGGTCAGCATGGGGAGGTCAGGGAACATGCAGTGACAATGTAGGATAGGTTTCTGAAAAACATAGCGGGGTGGCGCGCATTGTATGGGTGTGTGTTACATTACATTCACTAGTAGGAGTGAGAAAAACATCACGGGGTGGTGCGCATTGTATGGGTGTGTGTTACATTACATTCACTAGAAGGAGTGAGAAAAACATCACGGGGTGGTGTGAATCGGAGGGTCTGAATTAGGATAGGCAGTGAGAGGCAATGTAGGATGGAGAAAAGCACCTCGGGGTGGTCAGCATGGGGAGGTCAGGGAACATGCAGTGGCAATGTAGGATAGGTTTCTGAAAAACATCGCGGGGTGGGGCACATTGTATGGGTGTGTGTTACATTACATTCACTAGTAGGAGTGAGAAAAACATCCCGGGGTGGTGTGAATCGGAGGGTCTGAATTACGATAGGCAGTGAGTGGCAATGTAGGATGGAGAAAAGCACCGCGGTGTGGTCAGCATGGGGAGGTGAGGGAACATGCAGTATCAATGTAGGATAGGTTTCTGAAAAACATCGTGGGGTGGTGCGCATTGTATGGGTGTGTGTTACATTACATTCACTAGTAGGAGTGAGAAAAACATCACGGGGTGGTGCACATTGTATGGGTGTGTGTTACATTACATTCACTAGTAGGAGTGAGAAAAACATCACGGGGTGGTGTGAATTGGAGGGTCTAAATTAGGATAGGCAGTGTGTGGCAATGTGGGACGGAGAAAAGCACTGCGGGGTGGTCAGCATGGGGAGTTCAGGGAACATGCCGTGGCAATGTAGGATAGGTTTCTGAAAAACATCGCGGGGTGGTGCGCATTGTATGGGTGTGTGTTACATTACATTCACTAGTAGGAGTGAGAAAAACATCACGGGGTGGTGCGCATTGTATGGGTGTGTGTTACATTACATTCACTAGTAGGAGTGAGAAAAACATCATGGGGTGGTGTGAATCAGAGGGTCTGAATTAGGATAGGCAGTGAGTTGCAATGTAGGATGGAGAAAAGCACCACGGGGTGGTCAGCATGGGGAGGTCAGGGAACATGCAGTGGCAATGTAGCATAGGTTTCCGAAAAACATCGCGGGGTGGTGCGCAATGTATGGGTATGTGTTACATTACATTCACTAGTAGGAGTGAGAAAAACATCACGGGGTGGTGTGAATCGGAGGGTCTGAATTAGGATAGGCAGTGAGTGGCAATGTAGGATGGAGAAAAGCACCGCGGGGTGGTCAGCATGAGGAGGTCAGGGAACATGCAGTGGCAATGTAGGATAGGTTCTGAAAAACATCGCGGGGTGGTGCGCATTGTATGGGTGTGTGTTACATTACATTCACTAGTAGGAGTGAGAAAAACATCACGGGGTGGTGCGCATTGTATGGGTGTGTGTTACATTACATTCACTAGTAGGAGTGAGAAAAACATCACGGGGTGGTGTGAATCGGAGGGTCTGAATTAGGATAGGCAGTGCGTGGCAATGTAGGATGGAGAAAAGCACGGCGGTGTGGTCATCATTGGGAGGTAAGGGAACATGCAGTGGCAATGTAGGATAGGTTTCCGAAAAACATCGCGGGGTGGTGCCCATTGTATGGGTGTGTGTTACATTACATTCACTAGTAGGAGTGAGAAAAACATCACGGGGTGGTGTGAATCGGAGCGTCTGAATTAGGATAGGCAGTGAGTGGCAATGTAGGACGGAGAAAAGCACCGCGTGGTGGTCAGCATGGGGATGTCAGGGAACATGCAGTGGCAATGTAGGATAGGTTTCTGAAAAACATCGCGGGGTTGTGCGCATTGTATGGGTGTGTGTTACATTACATTCACTAGTAGCAGTGAGAAAAAAATCAGGGGGTGGTGTGAATCGGAGGGTCTGAATTAGGATAGGCAGTGAGTCACAATGTAGGATGGAGAAAAGCACCGCGGTGTGGTCAGCATGGGGAGGTCAGGGAACATGCAGTGGCAATGTAGGATAGTTTTCTGAAAAACATCTCGGGGTGGTGCGCATTTTATGGGTGTGTGTTACACTACATTCACTAGTAGGAGTGAGAAAAACATCACGAGCAGGTGTGAATCGGAGTGTCTGAATTAGGATAGGCAGTGAGTGGCAATGTAGGATGGAGAAAAGCACCGCGGGGTGGTCAGCATGGGGAGCTCAGGGAACATGCAGTGGTAAAGTAGGATAGGTTTCTGAAAAACATAGCGTGGTGGTGCGCATTGTATGGGTGTGTGTTACATTACATTCACTAGTAGGAGTGAGAAAAACATCACGGTGTGGTGTAAATCGGAGGGTCTGAATTAGGATAGGCAGTGAGTGGCAATGTAGGATGGAGAAAAGCACCACGGAGTGGTCAGCATGGGGAGGTCAGGGAACATGCAGTGACAATGTAGGATAGGTTTCTGAAAAACATAGCGGGGTGGCGCGCATTGTATGGGTGTGTGTTACATTACATTCACTAGTAGGAGTGAGAAAAACATCACGGGGTGGTGCGCATTGTATGGGTGTGTGTTACATTACATTCACTAGAAGGAGTGAGAAAAACATCACGGGGTGGTGTGAATCGGAGGGTCTGAATTAGGATAGGCAGTGAGAGGCAATGTAGGATGGAGAAAAGCACCTCGGGGTGGTCAGCATGGGGAGGTCAGGGAACATGCAGTGGCAATGTAGGATAGGTTTCTGAAAAACATCGCGGGGTGGGGCACATTGTATGGGTGTGTGTTACATTACATTCACTAGTAGGAGTGAGAAAAACATCCCGGGGTGGTGTGAATCGGAGGGTCTGAATTACGATAGGCAGTGAGTGGCAATGTAGGATGGAGAAAAGCACCGCGGTGTGGTCAGCATGGGGAGGTGAGGGAACATGCAGTATCAATGTAGGATAGGTTTCTGAAAAACATCGTGGGGTGGTGCGCATTGTATGGGTGTGTGTTACATTACATTCACTAGTAGGAGTGAGAAAAACATCACGGGGTGGTGCACATTGTATGGGTGTGTGTTACATTACATTCACTAGTAGGAGTGAGAAAAACATCACGGGGTGGTGTGAATTGGAGGGTCTAAATTAGGATAGGCAGTGTGTGGCAATGTGGGACGGAGAAAAGCACTGCGGGGTGGTCAGCATGGGGAGTTCAGGGAACATGCCGTGGCAATGTAGGATAGGTTTCTGAAAAACATCGCGGGGTGGTGCGCATTGTATGGGTGTGTGTTACATTACATTCACTAGTAGGAGTGAGAAAAACATCACGGGGTGGTGCGCATTGTATGGGTGTGTGTTACATTACATTCACTAGTAGGAGTGAGAAAAACATCATGGGGTGGTGTGAATCAGAGGGTCTGAATTAGGATAGGCAGTGAGTTGCAATGTAGGATGGAGAAAAGCACCACGGGGTGGTCAGCATGGGGAGGTCAGGGAACATGCAGTGGCAATGTAGCATAGGTTTCCGAAAAACATCGCGGGGTGGTGCGCAATGTATGGGTATGTGTTACATTACATTCACTAGTAGGAGTGAGAAAAACATCACGGGGTGGTGTGAATCGGAGGGTCTGAATTAGGATAGGCAGTGAGTGGCAATGTAGGATGGAGAAAAGCACCGCGGGGTGGTCAGCATGAGGAGGTCAGGGAACATGCAGTGGCAATGTAGGATAGGTTCTGAAAAACATCGCGGGGTGGTGCGCATTGTATGGGTGTGTGTTACATTACATTCACTAGTAGGAGTGAGAAAAACATCACGGGGTGGTGCGCATTGTATGGGTGTGTGTTACATTACATTCACTAGTAGGAGTGAGAAAAACATCACGGGGTGGTGTGAATCGGAGGGTCTGAATTAGGATAGGCAGTGCGTGGCAATGTAGGATGGAGAAAAGCACGGCGGTGTGGTCATCATTGGGAGGTAAGGGAACATGCAGTGGCAATGTAGGATAGGTTTCCGAAAAACATCGCGGGGTGGTGCCCATTGTATGGGTGTGTGTTACATTACATTCACTAGTAGGAGTGAGAAAAACATCACGGGGTGGTGTGAATCGGAGCGTCTGAATTAGGATAGGCAGTGAGTGGCAATGTAGGACGGAGAAAAGCACCGCGTGGTGGTCAGCATGGGGATGTCAGGGAACATGCAGTGGCAATGTAGGATAGGTTTCTGAAAAACATCGCGGGGTTGTGCGCATTGTATGGGTGTGTGTTACATTACATTCACTAGTAGGAGTCAGAAAAAAATCAGGGGGTGGTGTGAATCGGAGGGTCTGAATTAGGATAGGCAGTGAGTCACAATGTAGGATGGAGAAAAGCACCGCGGTGTGGTCAGCATGGGGAGGTCAGGGAACATGCAGTGGCAATGTAGGATAGTTTTCTGAAAAACATCTCGGGGTGGTGCGCATTTTATGGGTGTGTGTTACACTACATTCACTAGTAGGAGTGAGAAAAACATCACGAGCAGGTGTGAATCGGAGTGTCTGAATTAGGATAGGCAGTGAGTGGCAATGTAGGATGGAGAAAAGCACCGCGGGGTGGTCAGCATGGGGAGGTCAGGGAACATGCAGTGGCAATGTAGGACAGGTTTCTGAAAAACATCGCGTGGTGGTGCGCATTGTATGGGTGTGTGTTACATTACATTCACTAGTAGGAGTGAGAAAAACATCACGGTGTGGTGTAAATTGGAGGGTCTGAATTAGGATAGGCAGTGAGTGGCAATGTAGGATGGAGAAAAGCACCGCGGAGTGGTCAGCATGGGGAGGTCAGGGAACATGCAGTGACAATGTAGGATAGGTTTCTGAAAAACATAGCGGGGTGGTGAGCATTGTATGGGTGTGTGTTACATTACATTCACTAGTAGGAGTGAGAAAAACATCACGGGGTGGTGCGCATTGTATGGGTGTGTGTTACATTACATTCACTAGAAGGAGTGAGAAAAACATCACGGGGTGGTGTGAATCGGAGGGTCTGAATTAGGATAGGCAGTGAGAGGCAATGTAGGATGGAGAAAAGCACCTCGGGTTGGTCAGCATGGGGAGGTCAGGGAACATGCAGTGGCAATGTAGGATAGGTTTCTGAAAAACATCGCGGGGTGGGGCGCATTGTATGGGTGTGTGTTACATTACATTCACTAGTAGGAGTGAGAAAAACATCACGGGGTGGTGTGAATCGGAGGGTCTGAATTACGATAGGCAGTGAGTGGCAATGTAGGATGGAGAAAAGCACCGCGGTGTGGTAAGCATGGGGAGGTGAGGGAACATGCAGTATCAATGTAGGATAGGTTTCTGAAAAACATCGCGGGGTGGTGCGCATTGTATGGGTGTGTGTTACATTACATTCACTAGTAGGAGTGAGAAAAACATCACGGGGTGGTGCACATTGTATGGGTGTGTGTTACATTACATTCACTAGTAGGAGTGAGAAAAACATCACGGGGTGGTGTGAATTGGAGGGTCTAAATTAGGATAGGCAGTGAGTTGCAATGTAGGATGGAGAAAAGCACCACGGGGTGGTCAGCATGGGGAGGTCAGGGAACATGCAGTGGCAATGTAGAATAGGTTTCCGAAAAACATCGCGGGGTGGTGCGCATTGTATGGGTATGTGTTACATTACATTCACTAGTAGGAGTGAGAAAAACATCACGGGGTGGTGTGAATCGGAGGGTCTGAATTAGGATAGGCAGTGAGAGGCAATGTAGGATGGAGAAAAGCACCGCGGGGTGGTCAGCATGAGGAGGTCAGGGAACATGCAGTGGCAATGTAGGATAGGTTTCTGAAAAACATCGCGGGGTGGTGCGCATTGTATGGGTGTGTGTTACATTACATTCACTAGTAGGAGTGAGAAAAACATCACGGGGTGGTGCGCATTGTATGGGTGTGTGTTACATTACATTCACTAGTAGGAGTGAGAAAAACATCACGGGGTGGTGTGAATCGGAGGGTCTGAATTAGGATAGGCAGTGAGTGGCAATGTAGGATGGAGAAAAGCACCGCGGTGTGGTCAACATGGGGAGGTAAGGGAACATGCAGTGGCAATGTAGGATAGGTTTCCGAAAAACATCGCGGGGTGGTGCGCATTGTATGGGTGTGTGTTACATTACATTCACTAGTAGCAGTGAGAAAAACATCACGGGGTGGTGTGAATCGGAGGGTCTGAATTAGGATAGGCAGTGAGTGGCAATGTAGGATGGAGAAAAGCACCGTGGGGTGGTCAGCATGGGGAGGTCAGGGAACATGCAGTGGCAATGTAGGATAGGTTTCTGAAAAACATCGCGGGGTGGTGCGCATTGTATAGGTGTGTGTTACATTACATTCACTAGTAGGAGTGAGAAAAACATCACGGGGTGGTGCGCATTATATGGGTGTGTGTTACATTACATTCACTAGTAGGAGTGAGAAAAACTTCACGGGTTGGTGTGAATCGGAGGTTCTGAATTAGAATAGGCAGTGTGTGGCAATGTGGGATGGAGAAAAGCACCGCGGGGTTGTCAGCATGGGGAGGTCAGGGAACATGCAGTGGCAATGTAGGATAGGTTTCTGAAAAACATCGCGGGGTGGTGCGCATTGTATGGGTGTGTGTTACATTACATTCACTAGTAGGAGTGAGAAAAACATCACGGGATGGTGCGCATTGTATGGGTGTGTGTTACATTACATTCACTAGTAGGAGTGAGAAAAACATCACGGGGTGGTGTGAATCGGAGGGTCTGAATTAGGATATGCAGTGAGTGGCAATGTAGGATGGAGAAAAGCACCGCGGGATGGTCACCATGGGGAACTCAGGGAACATGCAGTGGCAAAGTAGGATAGGATTCTGAAAAACATCGCGGGGTGGTGCGCATTGTATGGGTGTGTGTTACATTACATTCACTAGTAGGAGTGAGAAAAACATCACGGGGTGGTGGGCATTGTATGGGTGTGTGTTACATTACATTCACTAGTAGGAGTGAGAAAAACATCACGGGCTGGTTTGAATCGGAGGGTCTGAATTAGGATAGGCAGTGAGTGGCAATGTAGGACGGAGAAAAGCACCGCGTGGTGGTCAGCATGGGGAGGTCAGGGAACATGCAGTGGCAATGTAGGATAGGTTTCTGAAAAACATCGCGGGGTGGTGCGCATTGTATGGGTGTGTGTCACATTACATTCACTAGTAGGAGTGAGAAAAACATCACGGGGTGGTGTGAATCGGGGGGTCTGAATTAGGATAGGCAGTGAGTGGCAATGTAGCATGGAGAAAAGCACCGCGGGGTGGTCAGCATGGGGAGGTCCAGGAACATGCAGTGGCAATGTAGGATAGGTTTCCGAAAAACATCGCGGGGTGGTGCGCATTGTATGGGTGTGTCTTACATTACATTCACTAGTAGGAGTGAGAAAAACATCACGCGGTGGTGTGAATCGGAGGGTCTGATTTAGGATAGGCAGTGAGTGGCAATGTAGGATGGAGAAAAGCACCGCGGGGTCGTCAGTATGGGGAGGTCAGGGAACATGCAGTGGCAATGTAGGATAGGTTTCTGAAAAACATCGCGGGGTGGTGCGCATTGTATGAGTGTGTGTTACATTACATTCACTAGTAGGAGTGAGAAAAACATCACGGGGTGGTGCTCATTGTATGGGTGTGTGTTACATTACATTCACTAGTAGGAGTGAGAAAAACATCACGGGGTGGTGTGAATCGGAGAGTCTTAATTAGGATAGGCAGTGAGTGGCAATGTAGGATGGAGAAAAGCACCGCGGGGTGGTCAGCATGGGGAGGTCAGGGAACATGCAGTGGCAATGTAGGATAGGTTTCTGAAAAACATCGCGGGGTGGTGCGCATTGTATGGGTGTGTGTTACATTACATTCACTAGTAGGAGTGAGAAAAACATCACGGGGTGGTGTGAATCGGAGGGTCTGAATTAGGATAGGCAGTGAGTGGCAATGTAGGATGGAGAAAAGCACCGCGGGGTGGTCAGCATGGGGAGCTCAGGGAACATGCAGTGGCAATGTAGGATAGGATTCTGAAAAACATCGCGGGGTGGTGCGCATTGTATGGGTGTGTGTTACATTACATTCACTAGTAGGAGTGAGAAAAACATCACGGGGTGGTGGGCACTGTATGGGTGTGTGTTACATTACATTCACTAGTAGGAGTGAGAAAAACATCACAGGGTGGTTTGAATCGGAGGGTCTGAATTAGGATAGGCAGTGAGTGGCAATGTAGGACGGAGAAAAGCACCGCGGGGTGGTCAGCATGGGGAGGTCAGGGAACATGCAGTGGCAATGTAGGATAGGTTTCTGAAAAACATCGCGGGGTGGTGCGCATTGTATGGGTGTGTGTCACATTACATTCACTAGTAGGAGTGAGAAAAACATCACGGGGTGGTGTGAATCGGGGGGTCTGAATTATTATAGGCAGTGAGTGGCAATGTAGGATGGAGAAAAGCACCGCGGGGTGGTCAGCATGCGGAGGTCAGGGAACATGCAGTGGCAATGTAGGATAGGTTTCCGAAAAACATCGCGGGGTGGTGCGCATTGTATGGGTGTGTCTTGCATTACATTCACTAGTAGGAGTGAGAAAAACATCACGGGGTGGTGTGAATCGGAGGGTCTGAATTAGGATAGGCAGTGAGTGGCAATGTAGGATGGAGAAAAGCACCGCGGGGTGGTCAGCATGGGGAGGTCAGGGAACATGCAGTGGCAATGTAGGATAGGTTTCTGAAAAACATCCCGGGGTGGTGCGCATTGTATGGGTGTGTGTTACATTACATTCACTAGTAGGAGTGAGAAAAACATCACGGGGTGGTGCGCATTGTATGGGTGTGTGTTACATTACATTCACTAGTAGGAGTGAGAAAAACATCATGGGGTGGTGTGAATCGGAGGGTCTGAATTAGGATAGGCAGTGATTGGCAATGTAGGATGGAGAAAAGCACCGCGGGGTGGTCAGTATGGGGAGGTCAGGGAACATGCAGTGGCAATATAGGATCGGTTTCTGAAAAACATCGCGGGTTGTGCGCATTGTATGAGTGTGTGTTACATTACATTCACTAGTAGGAGTGAGAAAAACATCACGGGGTGGTGCGCATTGTATGGGTGTGTGTTACATTACATTCACTAGTAGGAGTGAGAAAAACATCACGGGGTGGTGTGAATCGGAGAGTCTGAATTAGGATAGGCAGTGAGTGGCAATGTAGGATGGAGAAAAGCACCGCGGGGTGGTCAGCATGGGGAGGTCAGGGAACATGCAGTGGCAATGTAGGATAGGTTTCCGAAAAACATCGCGGGGTGGTTCGCATTGTATGGGTGTGTGTTACATTACATTCACTAGTAGGAGTGAGAAAAACAACACGGGGTGGTGTGAATCGGAGGGTCTGTATTAGGATAGGCAGTGAGTCACAATGTAGGATGGAGAAAAGCACCGCGGTGTGGTCAGCATGGGGAGGTCAGGGAACATGCAGTGGCAATGTAGGATAGTTTTCTGAAAAACATCTCGGGGTGGTGCGCATTGTATGGGTGTGTGTTACATTACATTCACTAGTAGGAGTTAGAAAAACATCACGAGGAGGTGTGAATCGGAGGGTCTGAATTAGGATAGGCAGTGAGTGTCAATGTAGGATGAAGAAAAGCACCGCGGGGTGGTCAGCATGGGGAGCTCAGGGAACATGCAGTGGCAATGTAGGATACGTTTCTGAAAAACATCGCGTGGTGGTGCGCATTGTATGGGTGTGTGTTACATTACATTCACTAGTAGGAGTGAGAAAAACATCACGGTGTGGTGTGAATCGGAGGGTCAGAATTAGGATAGGCAGTGAGTGGCAATGTAGGATGGAGAAAAGCACCGCGGGGTGGTCAGCATGGGGAGGTCAGGGAACATGCAGTGGCAATGTAGGATTAGTTTCCGAAAAACATTGCGTGGTGGTGCGCATTGTATGGGTGTGTGTTACATTACATTGACTAGTAGGAGTGAGAAAAACATCACGGGGTGGTGTGAATCGGAGGGTCTGAATTAGGATAGGCAGTGAGTGGCAATGTAGGATGGAGAAAAGCACCGCGGGGTGGTCAGCATGAGGAGGTCAGGGAACATGCAGTGGCAATGTAGGATAGGTTTCTGAAAAACATCGCGGGGTGGTGCGCATTTTATGGGTGTGTGTTACATTACATTCACTAGTAGGAGTGAGAAAAACATCACGAGGTGGTGCGCATTGTATGGGTGTGTGTTACATTACATTCACTAGTAGGAGTGAGAAAAACATCACGGGGTGGTGTGAATCGGAGGGTCTGAATTAGGATAGGCAGTGAGTGGCAATGTAGGATGGAGAAAAGCACCGCGGTGTGGTCATCATGGGGAGGTAAGGGAACATGCAGTGGCAATGTAGGATAGGTTTCCGAAAAACATCGCGGGGTGGTGCGCATTGTATGGGTGTGTGTTACATTACATTCACTAGTAGGAGTGAGAAAAACATCACGGGGTGGTGTGAATCGGAGGGTCTGAATTAGGATAGGCAGTGAGTGGCAATGTAGGATGGAGAAAAGCACCGCGGGGTGGTCAGCATGGGTAGGTCAGGGAACATGCAGTGGCAAAGTAGGATAGGATTCTGAAAAACATCGCGGGGTGGTGCGCATTGTATGGGTGTGTGTTACATTACATTCACTAGTAGGAGTGAGAAAAACATCACGGGGTGGTGGGCATTGTATGGGTGTGTGTTACATTACATTCACTAGTAGGAGTGAGAAAAACATCACGGGGTGGTTTGAATCGGAGGGTCTGAATTAGGATAGGCAGTGAGTGGCAATGTAGGACGGAGAAAAGCACCGCGTGGTGGTCAGCATGGGCAGGTCAGGGAACATGCAGTGGCAATGTAGGATAGGTTTCTGAAAAACATCGCGGGGTGGTGCGCATTGTATAGGTGTGTGTTACATTACATTCACTAGTAGGAGTGAGAAAAACATCACGGGGTGGTGCGCATTATATGGGTGTGTGTTACATTACATTCACTAGTAGGAGTGAGAAAAACTTCACGGGTTGGTGTGAATCGGAGGTTCTGAATTAGAATAGGCAGTGTGTGGCAATGTGGGATGGAGAAAAGCACCGCGGGGTTGTCAGCATGGGGAGGTCAGGGAACATGCAGTGGCCATGTAGGATAGGTTTCTGAAAAACATCCCGGGGTGGTGCGCATTGTATGGGTGTGTGTTACATTACATTCACTAGTAGGAGTGAGAAAAACATCACGGGATGGTGCGCATTGTATGGGTGTGTGTTACATTACATTCACTAGTAGGAGTGAGAAAAACATCACGGGGTGGTGTGAATCGGAGGGTCTGAATTAGGATAGGCAGTGAGTGGCAATGTAGGATGGAGAAAAGCACCGCGGGATGGTCACCATGGGGAAGTCAGGGAACATGCAGTGGCAAAGTAGGATAGGATTCTGAAAAACATCGCGGGGTGGTGCGCATTGTATGGGTGTGTGTTACATTACATTCACTAGTAGGAGTGAGAAAAACATCACGGGGTGGTGGGCATTGTATGGGTGTGTGTTACATTACATTCACTAGTAGGAGTCAGAAAAACATCACGGGGTGGTTTGAATCGGAGGGTCTGAATTAGGATAGGCAGTGAGTGGCAATGTAGGACGGAGAAAAGCACCGCGTGGTGGTCAGCATGGGCAGGTCAGGGAACATGCAGTGGCAATGTAGGATAGGTTTCTGAAAAACATCGCGAGGTGGTGCGCATTGTATGGGTGTGTGTCACATTACATTCACTAGTAGGAGTGAGAAAAACATCACGGGGTGGTGTGAATCGGGGGGTCTGAATTAGGATAGGCAGTGAGTGGCAATGTAGCATGGAGAAAAGCACCGCGGGGTGGTCAGCATGGGGAGGTCAGGGAACATGCAGTGGCAATGTAGGATAGGTTTCCGAAAAACATCGCGGGGTGGTGCGCATTGTATGGGTGTGTCTTACATTACATTCACTAGTAGGAGTGAGAAAAACATCACGCGGTGGTGTGAATCGGAGGGTCTGATTTAGGATAGGCAGTGAGTGGCAATGTAGGATGGAGAAAAGCACCGCGGGGTGGTCAGTATGGGGAGGTCAGGGAACATGCAGTGGCAATGAAGGATAGGTTTCTGAAAAACATCGCGGGGTGGTGCGCATTGTATGAGTGTGTGTTACATTACATTCACTAGTAGGAGTGAGAAAAACATCACGGGGTGGTGCGCATTGTATGGGTGTGTGTTACATTACATTCACTAGTAGGAGTGAGAAAAACATCACGGGGTGGTGTGAATCGGAGAGTCTTAATTAGGATAGGCAGTGAGTGGCAATGTAGGATGGAGAAAAGCACCGCGGGGTGGTCAGCATGGGGAGGTCAGGGAACATGCAGTGGCAATGTAGGATAGGTTTCCGAAAAACATCTCGGGGTGGTGCGCATTGTATGGGTGTGTGTTACATTACATTCACTAGTAGGAGTGAGAAAAACATCACGAGGAGGTGTGAATCGGAGGGTCTGAATTAGGATAGGCAGTGAGTGGCAATGTAGGATGGAGAAAAGCACCGCAGGGTGTTCAGCATAGGGAGGTCAGGGAACATGTAGTGGCAATGTAGGATAGGTTTATGAAAAACATCGCAGGGTGGTGCGCATTGTAAGGGTGTGTTTTACATTACATTCACTAGTAGGAGTGAGAAAAACCTCACGGGGTGGTGTGAATCGGAGGGTCTGAATTAGGATAGGCAGTGAGTCGCAATGTAGCATGGAGAAAAGCACCGCGGGGTGGTAAGCATGGGGACGTCAGGGAAAATGCAGTGGCAATGTAGAATAGGTTTCTGAAAAACATCGCGGGGTGGTGCGCATTGTATGGGTGTGTGTTACATTACATTCACTAGTAGGAGTGAGAAAAACATCACGGGGTGGTGCGCATTGTATGGGTGTGTGTTACATTACATTCACTAGTAGGAGTGAGAAAAACATTACGGGGTGGTATGAATCGGAGGGTCTGAATTAGGATAGGCAGTGAGTGGCAATGTAGGATGGAGAAAAGCACTGCGGGGTGGTCAGCATGGGGAGGTCAGGGAACATGCAGTGGAAATGTAGGATAGGTTTATCAAAAACATCGCGGGGTGGTGCGCATTGTATGGGTGTGTGTTACATTACATTCACTAGTAGGAGTGAGAAAAACATCACGGGGTGGTGCACATTGTATGGGTGTGTGTTACATTACATTCACTAGTAGGAGTGAGAAAAACATCACGGGGTGGTGTGAATTGGAGGGTCTAAATTAGGATAGGCAGTGTGTGGCAATATGGGATGGAGAAAAGCACCGCGGGGTCGTCAGCATGGGGAGTTCAGGGAACATGCAGTGGCAATGTAGGATAGGTTTCTGAAAAACATCGCGGGGTGGTGCGCATTGTATGGGTGTGTGTTACATTACATTCACTAGTAGGAGTGAGAAAAACATCACGGGGTGGTGTGAATCGGAGGGTCTGAATTAGGATAGGCAGTGAGTGGCAATGTAGGATGGAGAAAAGCACCGCGGGGTGGTCAGCATGGGGAGCTCAGGGAACATGCAGTGGCAATGTAGGATAGGATTCTGAAAAACATCGCGGGGTGGTGCGCATTGTATGGGTGTGTGTTACATTACATTCACTAGTAGGAGTGAGAAAAACATCACGGGGTGGTGGGCACTGTATGGGTGTGTGTTACATTACACTCACTAGTAGGAGTGAGAAAAACATCACAGGGTGGTTTGAATCGGAGGGTCTGAATTAGGATAGGCAGTGAGTGGCAATGTAGGACGGAGAAAAGCACCGCGGGGTGGTCAGCATGGGGAGGTCAGGGAACATGCAGTGGCAATGTAGGATAGGTTTCTGAAAAACATCGCGGGGTGGTGCGCATTGTATGGGTGTGTGTCACATTACATTCACTAGTAGGAGTGAGAAAAACATCACGGGGTGGTGTGAATCGGGGGGTCTGAATTATTATAGGCAGTGAGTGGCAATGTAGGATGGAGAAAAGCACCGCGGGGTGGTCAGCATGGGGAGGTCAGGGAACATGCAGTGGCAATGTAGGATAGGTTTCCGAAAAACATCGCGGGGTGGTGCGCATTGTATGGGTGTGTCTTGCATTACATTCACTAGTAGGAGTGAGAAAAACATCACGGGGTGGTGTGAATCGGAGGGTCTGAATTAGGATAGGCAGTGAGTGGCAATGTAGGATGGAGAAAAGCACCGCGGTGTGGTCAGCATGGGGAGGTCAGGGAACATGCAGTGGCAATGTAGGATAGGTTTCTGAAAAACATCCCGGGGTGGTGCGCATTGTATGGGTGTGTGTTACATTACATTCACTAGTAGGAGTGAGAAAAACATCACGGGGTGGTGCGCATTGTATGGGTGTGTGTTACATTACATTCACTAGTAGGAGTGAGAAAAACATCATGGGGTGGTGTGAATCGGAGGGTCTGAATTAGGATAGGCAGTGATTGGCAATGTAGGATGGAGAAAAGCACCGCGGGGTGGTCAGTATGGGGAGGTCAGGGAACATGCAGTGGCAATATAGGATCGGTTTCTGAAAAACATCGCGGGTTGTGCGCATTGTATGAGTGTGTGTTACATTACATTCACTAGTAGGAGTGAGAAAAACATCACGGGGTGGTGCGCATTGTATGGGTGTGTGTTACATTACATTCACTAGTAGGAGTGAGAAAATCATCACGGGGTGGTGTGAATCGGAGGGTCTGAATTAGGATAGGCAGTGAGTGGCAATGTAGGATGGAGAAAAGCACCGCGGGATGGTCACCATGGGGAAGTCAGGGAACATGCAGTGGCAAAGTAGGATAGGATTCTGAAAAACATCGCGGGGTGGTGCGCATTGTATGGGTGTGTGTTACATTACATTCACTAGTAGGAGTGAGAAAAACATCACGGGGTGGTGGGCATTGTATGGGTGTGTGTTACATTACATTCACTAGTAGGAGTGAGAAAAACATCACGGGGTGGTTTGAATCGGAGGGTCTGAATTAGGATAGGCAGTGAGTGGCAATGTAGGACGGAGAAAAGCACCGCGTGGTGGTCAGCATGGGAAGGTCAGGGAACATGCAGTGGCAATGTAGGATAGGTTTCTGAAAAACATCGCGAGGTGGTGCGCATTGTATGGGTGTGTGTCACATTACATTCACTAGTAGGAGTGAGAAAAACATCACGGGGTGGTGTGAATCGGGGGGTCTGAATTAGGATAGGCAGTGAGTGGCAATGTAGCATGGAGAAAAGCACCGCGGGGTGGTCAGCATGGGGAGGTCAGGGAACATGCAGTGGCACTGTAGGATAGGTTTCCGAAAAACATCGCGGGGTTGTGCGCATTGTATGGGTGTGTCTTACATTACATTCACTAGTAGGAGTGAGAAAAACATCACGCGGTGGTGTGAATCGGAGGGTCTGATTTAGGATAGGCAGTGAGTGGCAATGTAGGATGGAGAAAAGCACCGCGGGGTGGTCAGTATGGGGAGGTCAGGGAACATGCAGTGGCAATGTAGGATAGGTTTCTGAAAAACATCGCGGGGTGGTGCGCATTGTATGAGTGTGTGTTACATTACATTCACTAGTAGGAGTGAGAAAAACATCACGGGGTGGTGCGCATTGTATGGGTGTGTGTTACATTACATTCACTAGTAGGAGTGAGAAAAACATCACGGGGTGGTGTGAATCGGAGAGTCTTAATTAGGATAGGCAGTGAGTGGCAATGTAGGATGGAGAAAAGCACCGCGGGGTGGTCAGCATGGGGAGGTCAGGGAACATGCAGTGGCAATGTAGGATAGGTTTCCGAAAAACATCTCGGGGTGGTGCGCATTGTAAGGGTGTGTTTTACATTACATTCACTAGTAGGAGTGAGAAAAACCTCACGGGGTGGTGTGAATCGGAGGGTCTGAATTAGGATAGGCAGTGAGTCGCAATGTAGGATGGAGAAAAGCACCGCGGGGTGGTAAGCATGGGGACGTCAGGGAAAATGCAGTGGCAATGTAGAATAGGTTTCTGAAAAACATCGCGGGGTGGTGCGCATTGTATGGGTGTGTGTTACATTACATTCACTAGTAGGAGTGAGAAAAACATCACGGGGTGGTGCGCATTGTATGGGTGTGTGTTACATTACATTCACTAGTAGGAGTGAGAAAAACATTACGGGGTGGTATGAATCGGAGGGTCTGAATTAGGATAGGCAGTGAGTGGCAATGTAGGATGGAGAAAAGCACTGCGGGGTGGTCAGCATGGGGAGGTCAGGGAACATGCAGTGGAAATGTAGGATAGGTTTATCAAAAACATCGCGGGGTGGTGCGCATTGTATGGGTGTGTGTTACATTACATTCACTAGTAGGAGTGAGAAAAACATCACGGGGTGGTGCACATTGTATGGGTGTGTGTTACATTACATTCACTAGTAGGAGTGAGAAAAACATCACGGGGTGGTGTGAATTGGAGGGTCTAAATTAGGATAGGCAGTGTGTGGCAATATGGGATGGAGAAAAGCACCGCGGGGTCGTCAGCATGGGGAGTTCAGGGAACATGCAGTGGCAATGTAGGATAGGTTTCTGAAAAACATCGCGGGGTGGTGCGCATTGTATGGGTGTGTGTTACATTACATTCACTAGTAGGAGTGAGAAAAACATCACGGGGTGGTGTGAATCGGAGGGTCTGAATTAGGATAGGCAGTGAGTGGCAATGTAGGATGGAGAAAAGCACCGCGGGGTGGTCAGCATGGGGAGCTCAGGGAACATGCAGTGGCAATGTAGGATAGGATTCTGAAAAACATCGCGGGGTGGTGCGCATTGTATGGGTGTGTGTTACATTACATTCACTAGTAGGAGTGAGAAAAACATCACGGGGTGGTGGGCACTGTATGGGTGTGTGTTACATTACACTCACTAGTAGGAGTGAGAAAAACATCACAGGGTGGTTTGAATCGGAGGGTCTGAATTAGGATAGGCAGTGAGTGGCAATGTAGGACGGAGAAAAGCACCGCGGGGTGGTCAGCATGGGGAGGTCAGGGAACATGCAGTGGCAATGTAGGATAGGTTTCTGAAAAACATCGCGGGGTGGTGCGCATTGTATGGGTGTGTGTCACATTACATTCACTAGTAGGAGTGAGAAAAACATCACGGGGTGGTGTGAATCGGGGGGTCTGAATTATTATAGGCAGTGAGTGGCAATGTAGAATGGAGAAAAGCACCGCGGGGTGGTCAGCATGGGGAGGTCAGGGAACATGCAGTGGCAATGTAGGATAGGTTTCCGAAAAACATCGCGGGGTGGTGCGCATTGTATGGGTGTGTCTTGCATTACATTCACTAGTAGGAGTGAGAAAAACATCACGGGGTGGTGTGAATCGGAGGGTCTGAATTAGGATAGGCAGTGAGTGGCAATGTAGGATGGAGAAAAGCACCGCGGGGTGGTCAGCATGGGGAGGTCAGGGAACATGCAGTGGCAATGTAGGATAGGTTTCTGAAAAACATCCCGGGGTGGTGCGCATTGTATGGGTGTGTGTTACATTACATTCACTAGTAGGAGTGAGAAAAACATCACGGGGTGGTGCGCATTGTATGGGTGTGTGTTACATTACATTCACTAGTAGGAGTGAGAAAAACATCATGGGGTGGTGTGAATCGGAGGGTCTGAATTAGGATAGGCAGTGATTGGCAATGTAGGATGGAGAAAAGCACCGCGGGGTGGTCAGTATGGGGAGGTCAGGGAACATGCAGTGGCAATATAGGATCGGTTTCTGAAAAACATCGCGGGTTGTGCGCATTGTATGAGTGTGTGTTACATTACATTCACTAGTAGGAGTGAGAAAAACATCACGGGGTGGTGCGCATTGTATGGGTGTGTGTTACATTACATTCACTAGTAGGAGTGAGAAAAACATCACGGGGTGGTGTGAATCGGAGGGTCTGAATTAGGATAGGCAGTGAGTGGCAATGTAGGATGGAGAAAAGCACCGCGGGGTGGTCAGCATGGGGAGGTCAGGGAACATGCAGTGGCAATGTAGGATAGGTTTCCGAAAAACATCGCGGGGTGGTTCGCATTGTATGGGTGTGTGTTACATTACATTCACTAGTAGGAGTGAGAAAAACAACACGGGGTGGTGTGAATCGGAGGGTCTGTATTAGGATAGGCAGTGAGTCACAATGTAGGATGGAGAAAAGCACCGCGGTGTGGTCAGCATGGGGAGGTCAGGGAACATGCAGTGGCAATGTAGGATAGTTTTCTGAAAAACATCTCGGGGTGGTGCGCATTGTATGGGTGTGTGTTACATTACATTCACTAGTAGGAGTTAGAAAAACATCACGAGGAGGTGTGAATCGGAGGGTCTGAATTAGGATAGGCAGTGAGTGTCAATGTAGGATGAAGAAAAGCACCGCGGGGTAGTCAGCATGGGGAGCTCAGGGAACATGCAGTGGCAATGTAGGATAGGTTTCTGAAAAAGATCGCGTGGTGGTGCGCATTGTATGGGTGTGTGTTACATTACATTCACTAGTAGGAGTGAGAAAAACATCACGGTGTGGTGTGAATCGGAGGGTCTGAATTAGGATAGGCAGTGAGTGGCAATGTAGGATGGAGAAGAGCACCGCGGGGTGGTCAGCATGGGGAGGTCAGGGAACATGCAGTGGCAATGTAGGATTAGTTTCCGAAAAACATCGCGTGGTGGTGCGCATTGTATGGGTGTGTGTTACATTACATTGACTAGTAGGAGTGAGAAAAACATCACGGGGTGGTGTGAATCGGAGGGTCTGAATTAGGATAGGCAGTGAGTGGCAATGTAGGATGGAGAAAAGCACCGCGGGGTGGTCAGCATGAGGAGGTCAGGGAACATGCAGTGGCAATGTAGGATAGGTTTCTGAAAAACATCGCGGGGTGGTGCGCATTGTATGGGTGTGTGTTACATTACATTCACTAGTAGGAGTGAGAAAAACATCACGGGGTGGTGCGCATTGTATGGGTGTGTGTTACATTACATTCACTAGTAGGAGTGAGAAAAACATCACGGGGTGGTGTGAATCGGAGGGTCTGAATTAGGATAGGCAGTGAGTGGCAATGTAGGATGGAGAAAAGCACCGCGGGATGGTCACCATGGGGAAGTCAGGGAACATGCAGTGGCAAATTAGGATAGGATTCTGAAAAACATCGCGGGGTGGTGCGCATTGTATGGGTGTGTGTTACATTACATTCACTAGTAGGAGTTAGAAAAACATCACGGGGTGGTGGGCATTGTATGGGTGTGTGTTACATTACATTCACTAGTAGGAGTGAGAAAAACATCACGGGGTGGTTTGAATCGGAGGGTCTGAATTAGGATAGGCAGTGAGTGGCAATGTAGGACGGAGAAAAGCACCGCGTGGTGGTCAGCATGGGCAGGTCAGGGAACATGCAGTGGCAATGTAGGATAGGTTTCTGAAAAACATCGCGGGGTGGTGCGCATTGTATGGGTGTGTGTCACATTACATTCACTAGTAGGAGTGAGAAAAACATCACGGGGTGGTGTGAATCGGGGCGTCTGAATTAGGATAGGCAGTGAGTGGCAATGTAGCATGGAGAAAAGCACCGCGGGGTGGTCAGCATGGGGAGGTCAGGGAACATGCAGTGGCAATGTAGGATAGGTTTCCGAAAAACATCGCGGGGTGGTGCGCATTGTATGGGTGTGTCTTACATTACATTCACTAGTAGGAGTGAGAAAAACATCACGCGGTGGTGTGAATCGGAGGGTCTGATTTAGGATAGGCAGTGAGTGGCAATGTAGGATGGAGAAAAGCACCGCGGGGTGGTCAGTATGGGGAGGTCAGGGAAAATGCAGTGGCAATGTAGGATAGGTTTCTGAAAAACATCGCGGGGTGGTGCGCATTGTATGAGTGTGTGTTACATTACATTCACTAGTAGGAGTGAGAAAAACATCACGGGGTGGTGCGCATTGTATGGGTGTGTGTTACATTACATTCACTAGTAGGAGTGAGAAAAACATCACGGGGTGGTGTGAATCGGAGAGTCTTAATTAGGATAGGCAGTGAGTGGCAATGTAGGATGGAGAAAAGCACCGCGGGGTGGTCAGCATGGGGAGGTCAGGGAACATGCAGTGGCAATGTAGGATAGGTTTCCGAAAAACATCTCGGGGTGGTGCGCCTTGTATGGGTGTGTGTTACATTACATTCACTAGTAGGAGTGAGAAAAACATCACGAGGAGGTGTGAATCGGAGGGTCTGAATTAGGATAGGCAATGAGTGGCAATGTAGGATGGAGAAAAGCACCGCAGGGTGTTCAGCATAGGGAGGTCAGGGAACATGTAGTGGCAATGTAGGATAGGTTTATGAAAAACATCGCAGGGTGGTGCGCATTGTAAGGGTGTGTTTTACATTACATTCACTAGTAGGAGTGAGAAAAACCTCACGGGGTGGTGTGAATCGGAGGGTCTGAATTAGGATAGGCAGTGAGTCGCAATGTAGGATGGAGAAAAGCACCGCGGGGTGGTAAGCATGGGGAGGTCAGGGAAAATGCAGTGGCAATGTAGGATAGGTTTCTGAAAAACATCGCGGGGTGGTGCGCATTGTATGGGTGTGTGTTACATTACATTCACTAGTAGGAGTGAGAAAAACATCACGGGGTGGTGCGCATTGTATGGGTGTGTGTTACATTACATTCACTAGTAGGAGTGAGAAAAACATCAAGGGGTGGTATGAATTGGAGGGTCTGAATTAGGATAGGCAGTGAGTGGCAATGTAGGATGGAGAAAAGTACTGCGGGCTGGTCAGCATGGGGAGGTCAGGGAACATGCAGTGGAAATGTAGGATAGGTTTCTCAAAAACATCGCGGGGTGGTGCGCATTGTATGGGTGTGTGTTACATTACATTCACTAGTAGGAGTGAGAAAAACATCACGGGGTGGTGCACATTGTATGGGTGTGTGTGACATTACATTCACTAGTAGGAGTGAGAAAAACATCACGGGGTGGTGTGAATTGGAGGGTCTAAATTAGGATAGGCAGTGTGTGGCAATATGGGATGGAGAAAAGCACCACGGGGTGGTCAGCATGGGGAGTTCAGGGAACATTCAGTGGCAATGTAGGATAGGTTTCTGAAAAACATTGCGGGGTGGTGCGCATTGTATGGGTGTGTGTTACATTACATTCACTAGTAGGAGTGAGAAAAAAATCACGGGGTGGTGCGCATTGTATGGATGTGTGTTACATTACATTCACTAGTAGGAGTGAGAAAAACATCACGGGGTGGTGTGAATCAGAGGGTCTGAATTAGGATAGGCAGTGAGTGGCAATGTAGGATGGAGAAAAGCACCGCGGGGTGGTCAGCATGGGGAGGTCAGGGAACATGCAGTGGTAAAGTAGGATAGGTTTCTAAAAAACATCGCGTGGTGGTGCGCATTGTATGGGTGTGTGTTACATTACATTCACTAGTAGGAGTGAGAAAAACATCACGGTGTGGTGTAAATCGGAGGGTCTGAATTAGGATAGGCAGTGAGTGGCAATGTAGGATGGAGAAAAGCACCGCGGAGTGGTCAGCATGGGGAGGTCAGGGAACATGCAGTGACAATGTAGGATAGGTTTCTGAAAAACATAGCGGGGTGGCGCGCATTGTATGGGTGTGTGTTACATTACATTCACTAGTAGGAGTGAGAAAAACATCACGGGGTGGTGCGCATTGTATGGGTGTGTGTTACATTACATTCACTAGAAGGAGTGAGAAAAACATCACGGGGTGGTGTGAATCGGAGGGTCTGAATTAGGATAGGCAGTGAGAGGCAATGTAGGATGGAGAAAAGCACCTCGGGGTGGTCAGCATGGGGAGGTCAGGGAACATGCAGTGGCAATGTAGGATAGGTTTCTGAAAAACATCGCGGGGTGGGGCGCATTGTATGGGTGTGTGTTACATTACATTCACTAGTAGGAGTGAGAAAAACATCCCGGGGTGGTGTGAATCGGAGGGTCTGAATTACGATAGGCAGTGAGTGGCAATGTAGGATGGAGAAAAGCACCGCGGTGTGGTCAGCATGGGGAGGTGAGGGAACATGCAGTATCAATGTAGGATAGGTTTCTGAAAAACATCGCGGGGTGGTGCGCATTGTATGGGTGTGTGTTACATTACATTCACTAGTAGGAGTGAGAAAAACATCACGGGGTGGTGCACATTGTATGGGTGTGTGTTACATTACATTCACTAGTAGGAGTGAGAAAAACATCACGGGGTGGTTTGAATTGGAGGGTCTAAATTAGGATAGGCAGTGTGTGGCAATGTGGGATGGAGAAAAGCACCGCGGGGTGGTCAGCATGGGGAGTTCAGGGAACATGCCGTGGCAATGTAGGATAGGTTTCTGAAAAACATCGCGGGGTGGTGCGCATTGTATGGGTGTGTGTTACATTACATTCACTAGTAGGAGTGAGAAAAACATCACGGGGTGGTGCGCATTGTATGGGTGTGTGTTACATTACATTCACTAGTAGGAGTGAGAAAAACATCATGGGGTGGTGTGAATCAGAGGGTCTGAATTAGGATAGGCAGTGAGTTGCAATGTAGGATGGAGAAAAGCACCACGGGGTGGTCAGCATGGGGAGGTCAGGGAACATGCAGTGGCAATGTAGCATAGGTTTCCGAAAAACATCGCGGGGTGGTGCGCATTGTATGGGTATGTGTTACATTACATTCACTAGTAGGAGTGAGAAAAACATCACGGGGTGGTGTGAATCGGAGGGTCTGAATTAGGATAGGCAGTGAGTGGCAATGTAGGATGGAGAAAAGCACCGCGGGGTGGTCAGCATGAGGAGGTCAGGGAACATGCAGTGGCAATGTAGGATAGCTTTCTGAAAAACATCGCGGGGTGGTGCGCATTGTATAGGTGTGTGTTACATTACATTCACTAGTAGGAGTTAGAAAAACATCACGGGGTGGTGCGCATTATATGGGTGTGTGTTACATTACATTCACTAGTAGGAGTGAGAAAAACTTCACGGGTTGGTGTGAATCGGAGGTTCTGAATTACAATAGGCAGTGTGTGGCAATGTGGGATGGAGAAAAGCACCGCGGGGTTGTCAGCATGGGGAGGTCAGGGAACATGCAGTGGCAATGTAGGATAGGTTTCTGAAAAACATCGCGGGGTGGTGCGCATTGTATGGGTGTTTGTTACATTACATTCACTAGTAGGGGTGAGAAAAACATCACGGGATGGTGCGCATTGTATGGGTGTGTGTTACATTACATTCACTAGTAGGAGTGAGAAAAACATCACGGGGTGGTGTGAATCGGAGGGTCTGAATTAGGATAGGCAGTGAGTGGCAATGTAGGACGGAGAAAAGCACCGCGGGATGGTCACCATGGGGAACTCAGGGAACATGCAGTGGCAAAGTAGGATAGGATTCTGAAAAACATCGCGGGGTGGTGCGCATTGTATGGGTGTGTGTTACATTACATTCACTAGTAGGAGTGAGAAAAACATCACGGGGTGGTGGGCATTGTATGGGTGTGTGTTACATTACATTCACTAGTAGGAGTGAGAAAAACATCACGGGGTGGTTTGAATCGGAGGGTCTGAATTAGGATAGGCAGTGAGTGGCAATGTAGGACGGAGAAAAGCACCGCGTGGTGGTCAGCATGGGGAGGTCAGGGAACATGCAGTGGCAATGTAGGATAGGTTTCTGAAAAACATCGCGGGGTGGTGCGCATTGTATGGGTGTGTGTCACAATTCATTCACTAGTAGGAGTGAGAAAAACATCACGGGGTGGTGTGAATCGGGGGGTCTGAATTAGGATAGGCAGTGAGTGGCAATGTAGCATGGAGAAAAGCACCGCGGGGTGGTCAGCATGGGGAGGTCAGGGAACATGCAGTGGCAATGTAGGATAGGTTTCCGAAAAACATCGCGGGGTGGTGCGCATTGTATGGGTGTGTCTTACATTACATTCACTAGTAGGAGTGAGAAAAACATCACGCGGTGGTGTGAATCGGAGGGTCTGATTTAGGATAGGCAGTGAGTGGCAATGTAGGATGGAGAAAAGCACCGCGGGGTGGTCAGTATGGGGAGGTCAGGGAACATGCAGTGGCAATGTAGGATAGGTTTCTGAAAAACATCGCGGGGTGGTGCGCATTGTATGAGTGTGTGTTACATTACATTCACTAGTAGGAGTGAGAAAAACATCACGGGGTGCTGCGCATTGTATGGGTGTGTGTTACATTACATTCACTAGTAGGAGTGAGAAAAACATCACGGGGTGGTGTGAATCGGAGAGTCTTAATTAGGATAGGCAGTGAGTGGCAATGTAGGATGGAGAAAAGCACCGCGGGGTGGTCAGCATGGGGAGGTCAGGGAACATGCAGTGGCAATGTAGGATAGGTTTCCGAAAAACATCTCGGGGTGGTGCGCATTGTATGGGTGTGTGTTACATTACATTCACTAGTAGGAGTGAGAAAAACATCACGAGGCGGTGTGAATCGGAGGGTCTGAATTAGGATAGGCAGTGCGTGGCAATGTAGGATGGAGAAAAGCACCGCAGGGTGTTCAGCATAGGGAGGTCAGGGAACATGTAGTGGCAATGTAGGATAGGTTTATGAAAAACATCGCAGGGTGGTGCGCATTGTAAGGGTGTGTTTTACATTACATACACTAGTAGGAGTGAGAAAAACCTCACGGGGTGGTGTGAATCGGAGGGTCTGAATTAGGATAGGCAGTGAGTCGCAATGTAGGATGGAGAAAAGCACCGCGGGGTGGTAAGCATGGGGAGGTCAGGGAAAATGCAGTGGCAATATAGGATAGGTTTCTGAAAAACATCGCGGGGTGGTGCGCATTGTATGGGTGTGTGTTACATTACATTCACTAGTAGGAGTGAGAAAAACATCACGGGGTGGTGCGCATTGTATGGGTGTGTGTTACATTACATTCACTAGTAGGAGTGAGAAAAACATCACGGGGTGGTATGAATCGGAGGGTCTGAATTAGGATAGGCAGTGAGTGGCAATGTAGGATGGAGAAAAGCACTGCGGGGTGGTCAGCATGGAGAGGTCAGGGAACATGCAGTGGAAATGTAGGATAGGTTTCTCAAAAACATCGCGGGGTGGAGCGCATTGTATGGGTGTGTGTTACATTACATTCACTAGTAGGAGTGAGAAAAACATCACGGGGTGGTGCACATTGTATGGGTGTGTGTTACATTACATTCACTAGTAGGAGTGAGAAAAACATCACGGGGTGGTGTGAATTGGAGGGTCTAAATTAGGATAGGCAGTGTGTGGCAATATGGGATGGAGAAAAGCACCGCGGGGTGGTCAGCATGGGGAGTTCAGGGAACATGCAGTGGCAATGTAGGATAGGTTTCTGAAAAACATCCCGGGGTGGTGCGCATTGTATGGGTGTGTGTTACATTACATTCACTAGTAGGAGTGAGAAAAACATCAGGGGTGGTGCGCATTGTATGGGTGTGTGTTACATTACATTCCCTAGTAGGAGTGAGAAAAACATCATGGGGTGGTGTGAATCGGAGGGTCTGAATTAGGATAGGCAGTGATTGGCAATGTAGGATGGAGAAAAGCACCGCGGGGTGGTCAGTATGGGGAGGTCAGGGAACATGCAGTGGCAATATAGGATCGGTTTCTGAAAAACATTGCGGGTTGTGCGCATTGTATGAGTGTGTGTTACATTACATTCACTAGTAGGAGTGAGAAAAACATCACGGGGTGGTGCGCATTGTATGGGTGTGTGTTACATTACATTCACTAGTAGGAGTGAGAAAAACATCACGGGGTGGTGTGAATCGGAGAGTCTGAATTAGGATAGGCAGTGAGTGGCAATGTAGGATGGAGAAAAGCACCGCGGGGTGGTCAGCATGGGGAGGTCAGGGAACATGCAGTGGCAATGTAGGATAGGTTTCCGAAAAACATCGCGGGGTGGTTCGCATTGTATGGGTGTGTGTTACATTACATTCACTAGTAGGAGTGAGAAAAACAACACGGGGTGGTGTGAATCGGAGGGTCTGTATTAGGATAGGCAGTGAGTCACAATGTAGGATGGAGAAAAGCACCGCGGTGTGGTCAGCATGGGGAGGTCAGGGAACATGCAGTGGCAATGTAGGATAGTTTTCTGAAAAACATCTCGGGGTGGTGCGCATTGTATGGGTGTGTGTTACATTACATTCACTAGTAGGAGTTAGAAAAACATCTCGAGGAGGTGTGAATCGGAGGGTCTGAATTAGGATAGGCAGTGAGTGTCAATGTAGGATGAAGAAAAGCACCGCGGGGTGGTCAGCATGGGGAGCTCAGGGAACATGCAGTGGCAATGTAGGATAGGTTTCTGAAAAACATCGCGTGGTGGTGCGCATTGTATGGGTGTGTGTTACATTACATTCACTAGTAGGAGTGAGAAAAACATCACGGTGTGGTGTGAATCGGAGGGTCTGAATTAGGATAGACAGTGAGTGGCAACGTAGGATGGAGAAAAGCACCGCGGGGTGGTCAGCATGGGGAGGTCAGGGAACATGCAGTGGCAATGTAGGATTAGTTTCCGAAAAACATCGCGTGGTGGTGCGCATTGTATGGGTGTGTGTTACATTACATTCACTAGTAGGAGTGAGAAAAACATCACGGGGTGGTGCGCATTGTATGGGTGTGTGTTACATTACATTCACTAGTAGGAGTGAGAAAAACATCACGGGGTGGTATGAATCGGAGGGTCTGAATTAGGATAGGCAGTGAGTGGCAATGTAGGATGGAGAAAAGCACTGCGGGGTGGTCAGCATGGGGAGGTCAGGGAACATGCAGTGGAAATGTAGGATAGGTTTCTCAAAAACATCGCGGGGTGGTGCGCATTGTATGGGTGTGTGTTACATTACATTCACTAGTAGGAGTGAGAAAAACATCACGGGGTGGTGCACATTGTATGGGTGTGTGTTACATTACATTCACTATTAGGAGTGAGAAAAACATCACGGGGTGGTGTGAATTGGAGGGTCTAAATTAGGATAGGCCGTGTGTGGCAATATGGGATGGAGAAAAGCACCACGGGGTGGTCAGCATGGGGAGTTCAGGGAACATGCAGTGGCAATGTAGGATAGGTTTCTGAAAAACATTGCGGGGTGGTGCGCATTGTATGGGTGTGTGTTACATTACATTCACTAGTAGGAGTGAGAAAAACATCACGGGGTGGTGCGCATTGTATGGATGTGTGTTACATTACATTCACTAGTAGGAGTGAGAAAAACATCACGGGGTGGTGTGAATCAGAGGGTCTGAATTAGGATAGGCAGTGAGTGGCAATGTAGGATGGAGAAAAGCACCGCGGGGTGGTCAGCATGGGGAGGTCAGGGAACATGCAGTGGTAAAGTAGGATAGGTTTCTAAAAAACATCGCGTAGTGGTGCGCATTGTATGGGTGTGTGTTACATTACATTCACTAGTAGGAGTGAGAAAAACATCACGGTGTGGTGTAAATCGGAGGGTCTGAATTAGGATAGGCAGTGAGTGGCAATGTAGGATGGAGAAAAGCACCGCGGAGTGGTCAGCATGGGGAGGTCAGGGAACATGCAGTGACAATGTAGGATAGGTTTCTGAAAAACATAGCGGGGTGGCGCGCATTGTATGGGTGTGTGTTACATTACATTCACTAGTAGGAGTGAGAAAAACATCACGGGGTGGTGCGCATTGTATGGGTGTGTGTTACATTACATTCACTAGAAGGAGTGAGAAAAACATCACGGGGTGGTGTGAATCGGAGGGTCTGAATTAGGATAGGCAGTGAGAGGCAATGTAGGATGGAGAAAAGCACCTCGGGGTGGTCAGCATGGGGAGGTCAGGGAACATGCAGTGGCAATGTAGGATAGGTTTCTGAAAAACATCGCGGGGTGGGGCGCGTTGTATGGGTGTGTGTTACATTACATTCACTAGTAGGAGTGATAAAAACATCCCGGGGTGGTGTGAATCGGAGGGTCTGAATTACGATAGGCAGTGAGTGGCAATGTAGGATGGAGAAAAGCACCGCGGTGTGGTCAGCATGGGGAGGTGAGGGAACATGCAGTATCAATGTAGGATAGGTTTCTGAAAAACATCGCGGGGTGGTGCGCATTGTATGGGTGTGTGTTACATTACATTCACTAGTAGGAGTGAGAAAAACATCACGGGGTGGTGCACATTGTATGGGTGTGTGTTACATTACATTCACTAGTAGGAGTGAGAAAAACATCACGGGGTGGTGTGAATTGGAGGGTCTAAATTAGGATAGGCAGTGTGTGGCAATGTGGGATGGAGAAAAGCACCGCGGGGTGGTCAGCATGGGGAGTTCAGGGAACATGCCGTGGCAATGTAGGATAGGTTTCTGAAAAACATCGCGGGGTGGTGCGCATTGTATGGGTGTGTGTTACATTACATTCACTAGTAGGAGTGAGAAAAACATCACGGGGTGGTGCGCATTGTATGGGTGTGTGTTACATTACATTCACTAGTAGGAGTGAGAAAAACATCATGGGGTGGTGTGAATCAGAGGGTCTGAATTAGGATAGGCAGTGAGTTGCAATGTAGGATGGAGAAAAGCACCACGGGGTGGTCAGGATGGGGAGGTCAGGGAACATGCAGTGGCAATGTAGCATAGGTTTCCGAAAAACATCGCGGGGTGGTGCGCATTGTATGGGTATGTGTTACATTACATTCACTAGTAGGAGTGAGAAAAACATCACGGGGTGGTGTGAATCGGAGGGTCTGAATTAGGATAGGCAGTGAGTGGCAATGTAGGATGGAGAAAAGCACCGCGGGGTGGTCAGCATGAGGAGGTCAGGGAACATGCAGTGGCAATGTAGGATAGGTTTCTGAAAAACATCGCGGGGTGGTGCGCATTGTATGGGTGTGTGTTACATTACATTCACTAGTAGGAGTGAGAAAAACATCACGGGGTGGTGCGCATTGTATGGGTGTGTGTTACATTACATTCACTAGTAGGAGTGAGAAAAACATCACGGGGTGGTGTGAATCCGAGGGTCTGAATTAGGATAGGCAGTGAGTGGCAATGTAGGATGGAGAAAAGCACCGCGGTGTGGTCATCATGGGGAGGTAAGGGAACATGCAGTGGCAATGTAGGATAGGTTTCTGAAAAACATCGCGGGGTGGTGCGCATTGTATGGGTGTGTGTTACATTACATTCACTAGTAGGAGTGAGAAAAACATCACGGGGTGGTGTGAATCGGAGGGTCTGAATTAGGATAGGCAGTGAGTGGCAATGTAGGATGGAGAAAAGCACCGCGGGGTGGTCAGCATGGGGAGGTCAGGGAACATGCAGTGGCAATGTAGGATAGCTTTCTGAAAAACATCGCGGGGTGGTGCGCATTGTATAGGTGTGTGTTACATTACATTCACTAGTAGGAGTTAGAAAAACATCACGGGTTGGTGCGCATTATATGGGTGTGTGTTACATTACATTCACCAGTAGGAGTGAGAAAAACTTCACGGGTTGGTGTGAATCGGAGGTTCTGAATTACAATAGGCAGTGTGTGGCAATGTGGGATAGAGAAAAGCACCGCGGGGTTGTCAGCATGGGGAGTTCAGGGAACATGCAGTGGCAATGTAGGATAGGTTTCTGAAAAACATCGCGGGGTGGTGCGCATTGTATGGGTGTTTGTTACATTACATTCACTAGTAGGAGTGAGAAAAACATCACGGGATGGTGCGCATTGTATGGGTGTGTGTTACATTACATTCACTAGTAGGAGTGAGAAAAACATCACGGGGTGGTGTGAATCGGAGGGTCTGAATTAGGATAGGCAGTGAGTGGCAATGTAGGATGGAGAAAAGCACCGCGGGATGGTCACCATGGGGAACTCAGGGAACATGCAGTGGCAAAGTAGGATAGGATTCTGAAAAATATCGCGGGGTGGTGCGCATTGTATGGGTGTGTGTTACATTACATTCACTAGTAGGAGTGAGAAAAACATCACGGGGTGGTGGGCATTGTATGGGTGTGTGTTACATTACATTCACTAGTAGGAGTGAGAAAAACATCACGGGGTGGTTTGAATCGGAGGGTTTGAATTAGGATAGGCAGTGAGTGGCAATGTAGGACGGAGAAAAGCACCGCGTGGTGGTCAGCATGGGGAGGTCAGGGAACATGCAGTGGCAATGTAGGATAGGTTTCTGAAAAACATCGCGGGGTGGTGCGCATTGTATGGGTGTGTGTCACAATTCATTCACTAGTAGGAGTGAGAAAAACATCACGGGGTGGTGTGAATCGGGGGGTCTGAATTAGGATAGGCAGTGAGTGGCAATGTAGCATGGAGAAAAGCACCGCGGGGTGGTCAGCATGGGGAGTTCAGGGAACATGCAGTGGCAATGTAGGATAGGTTTCTGAAAAACATCGCGGGGTGGTGCGCATTTTATGGGTGTGTGTTACATTACATTCACTAGAAGGAGTGAGAAAAACATCACGGGGTGGTGTGAATCGGAGGGTCTGAATTAGGATAGGCAGTGAGTGGCAATGTAGGATGGAGAAAAGCACCGCGGGGTGGTCAGCATGGGGAGCTCAGGGAACATGCAGTGGCAATGTAGGATAGGATTCTGAAAAACATCGCGGGGTGGTGCGCATTGTATGGGTGTGTGTTACATTACATTCACTAGTAGGAGTGAGAAAAGCATCACGGGGTGGTGGGCACTGTATGGGTGTGTGTTACATTACATTCACTAGTAGGAGTGAGAAAAACATCACAGGGTGGTTTGAATCGGAGGGTCTGAATTAGGATAGGCAGTGAGTGGCAATGTAGGACGGAGAAAAGCACCGCGGGGTGGTCAGCATGGGGAGGTCAGGGAACATGCAGTGGCAATGTAGGATAGGTTTCTGAAAAACATCGCGGGGTGGTGCGCATTGTATGGGTGTGTGTCACATTACATTCACTAGTAGGAGTGAGAAAAACATCACGGGGTGGTGTGAATCGGGGGGTCTGAATTATTATAGGCAGTGAGTGGCAATGTAGGATGGAGAAAAGCACCGCGGGGTGGTCAGCATGGGGAGGTCAGGGAACATGCAGTGGCAATGTAGGATAGGTTTCCGAAAAAAATCGCGGGGTGTTGCGCATTGTATGGGTGTGTCTTGCATTACATTCACTAGTAGGAGTGAGAAAAACATCACGGGGTGGTGTGAATCGGAGGGTCTGAATTAGGATAGGCAGTGAGTGGCAATGTAGGATGGAGAAAAGCACCGCGGGGTGGTCAGTATGGGGAGGTCAGGGAACATGCAGTGGCAATATAGGATCGGTTTCTGAAAAACATCGCGGGTTGTGCGCATTGTATGAGTGTGTGTTACATTACATTCACTAGTAGGAGTGAGAAAAACATCACGGGGTGGTGCGCATTGTATGGGTGTGTGTTACATTACATTCACTAGTAGGAGTGAGAAAAACATCACGGGGTGGTGTGAATCGGAGAGTCTGAATTAGGATAGGCAGTGAGTGGCAATGTAGGATGGAGAAAAGCACCGCGGGGTGGTCAGCATGGGGAGGTCAGGGAACATGCAGTGGCAATGTAGGATAGGTTTCCGAAAAACATCGCGGGGTGGTTCGCATTGTATGGGTGTGTGTTACATTACATTCACTAGTAGGAGTGAGAAAAACAACACGGGGTGGTGTGAATCGGAGGGTCTGTATTAGGATAGGCAGTGAGTCACAATGTAGGATGGAGAAAAGCACCGCGGTGTGGTCAGCATGGGGAGGTCAGGGAACATGCAGTGGCAATGTAGGATAGTTTTCTGAAAAACATCTCGGGGTGGTGCGCATTGTATGGGTGTGTGTTACATTACATTCACTAGTAGGAGTTAGAAAAACATCACGAGGAGGTGTGAATCGGAGGGTCTGAATTAGGATAGGCAGTGAGTGTCAATGTAGGATGAAGAAAAGCACCGCGGGGTGGTCAGCATGGGGAGTTCAGGGAACATGCAGTGGCAATGTAGGATAGGTTTCTGAAAAACATCGCGTGGTGGTGCGCATTGTATGGGTGTGTGTTACATTACATTCACTAGTAGGAGTGAGAAAAACATCACGGTGTGGTGTGAATCGGAGGGTCTGAATTAGGATAGACAGTGAGTGGCAATGTAGGATGGAGAAAAGGACCGCGGGGTGGTCAGCATGGGGAGGTCAGGGAACATGCAGTGGCAATGTAGGATTAGTTTCCGAAAAACATCGCGTGGTGGTGCGCATTGTATGGGTGTGTGTTACATTACATTGAGTAGTAGGAGTGAGAAAAACATCACGGGGTGGTGTGAATCGGAGGGTCTGAATTAGGATAGGCAGTGAGTGGCAATGTAGGATGGAGAAAAGCACCGCGGGGTGGTCAGCATGAGGAGGTCAGGGAACATGCAGTGGCAATGTAGGATAGGTTTCTGAAAAACATCGCGGGGTGGTGCGCATTGTATGGGTGTGTGTTACATTACATTCACTAGTAGGAGTGAGAAAAACATCACGGGGTGGTGCGCATTGTATGGGTGTGTGTTACATTACATTCACTAGTAGGAGTGAGAAAAACATCACGGGGTGGTGTGAATCGGAGGGTCTGAATTAGGATAGGCAGTGAGTGGCAATGTAGGATGGAGAAAAGCACCGCGGTGTGGTCATCATGGGGAGGTAAGGGAACATGCAGTGGCAATGTAGGATAGGTTTCCGAAAAACATCGCGGGGTGGTGCGCATTGTATGGGTGTGTGTTACATTACATTCACTAGT
This sequence comes from Cavia porcellus, assembly GCF_034190915.1. Taxonomy (NCBI): domain Eukaryota; kingdom Metazoa; phylum Chordata; class Mammalia; order Rodentia; family Caviidae; genus Cavia; species Cavia porcellus. The sequence continues at coordinate 977,994 of NW_026947569.1, forward strand.
AGGAGTGAGAAAAACATCACGGGGTGGTGTGAATCGGAGGGTCTGAATTAGGATAGGCAGTGAGTGGCAATGTAGGATGGAGAAAAGCACCGCGGGGTGGTCAGCATGGGGAGGTCAGGGAACATGCAGTGGCAATGTAGGATAGGTTTCTGAAAAACATCGCGGGGTGGTGCGCATTGTATAGGTGTGTGTTACATTACATTCACTAGTAGGAGTGAGAAAAACATCACGGGGTGGTGCGCATTATATGGGTGTGTGTTACATTACATTCACTAGTAGGAGTGAGAAAAACTTCACGGGTTGGTGTGAATCGGAGGTTCTGAATTAGAATAGGCAGTGTGTGGCAATGTGGGATGGAGAAAAGCACCGCGGGGTTGTCAGCATGGGGAGCTCAGGGAACATGCAGTGGCAATGTAGGATAGGTTTCTGAAAAACATCGCGGGGTGGTGCGCATTGTATGGGTGTGTGTTACATTACATTCACTAGTAGGAGTGAGAAAAACATCACGGGATGGTGCGCATTGTATGGGTGTGTGTTACATTACATTCACTAGTAGGAGTGAGAAAAACATCACGGGGTGGTTTGAATCAGAGGGTCTGAATTAGGATAGGCAGTGAGTGGAAATGTAGGACGGAGAAAAGCACAGCGTGGTGGTCAGCATGGGGAGGTCAGGGAACATGCAGTGGCAATGTAGGATAGGTTTCTGAAAAACATCGCGGGGTGGTGCGCATTGTATGGGTGTGTCTTACATTACATTCACTAGTAGGAGTGAGAAAAACATCACGCGGTGGTGTGAATCGGAGGGTCTGATTTAGGATAGGCAGTGAGTGGCAATGTAGGATGGAGAAAAGCACCGCGGGGTGGTCAGTATGGGGAGGTCAGGGAACATGCAGTGGCAATGTAGGATAGGTTTCTGAAAAACATCGCGGGGTGGTGCGCATTGTATGAGTGTGTGTTACATTACATTCACTAGTAGGAGTGAGAAAAACATCACGGGGTGGTGCGCATTGTATGGGTGTGTGTTACATTACATTCACTAGTAGGAGTGAGAAAAACATCACGGGGTGGTGCGCATTGTATGGGTGTGTGTCACATTACATTCACTAGTAGGAGTGAGAAAAACATCACGGGGTGGTGTGAATCGGGGGGTCTGAATTAGGATAGGCAGTGAGTGGCAATGTAGGACGGAGAAAAGCACAGCGTGGTGGTCAGCATGGGGAGGTCAGGGAACATGCAGTGGCAATGTAGGATAGGTTTCTGAAAAACATCGCGGGGTGGTGCGCATTGTATGAGTGTGTGTTACATTACATTCACTAGTAGGAGTGAGAAAAACATCACGGGGTGGTGCGCATTGTATGGGTGTGTGTCACATTACATTCACTAGTAGGAGTGAGAAAAACATCACGGGGTGGTGTGAATCGGGGGGTCTGAATTAGGATAGGCAGTGAGTGGCAATGTAGCATGGAGAAAAGCACCGCGGGGTGGTCAGCATGGGGAGGTCAGGGAACATGCAGTGGCAATGTAGGATAGGTTTCCGAAAAACATCGCGGGGTGGTGCGCATTGTATGGGTGTGTCTTACATTACATTCACTAGTAGGAGTGAGAAAAACATCACGCGGTGGTGTGAATCGGAGGGTCTGATTTAGGATAGGCAGTGAGTGGCAATGTAGGATGGAGAAAAGCACCGCGGGGTGGTCAGTATGGGGAGGTCAGGGAACATGCAGTGGCAATGTAGGATAGGTTTCTGAAAAACATCGCGGAGTGGTGCGCATTGTATGAGTGTGTGTTACATTACATTCACTAGTAGGAGTGAGAAAAACATCACGGGGTGGTGCGCATTGTATGGGTGTGTGTTACATTACATTCACTAGTAGGAGTGAGAAAAACATCACGGGGTGGTGTGAATCGGAGAGTCTTAATTAGGGTAGGCAGTGAGTGGCAATGTAGGATGGAGAAAAGCACCGCGGGGTGGTCAGCATGGGGAGGTCAGGGAACATGCAGTGGCAATGTAGGATAGGTTTCCGAAAAACATCTCGGGGTGGTGCGCATTGTATGGGTGTGTGTTACATTACATTCACTAGTAGGAGTGAGAAAAACATCACGAGGAGGTGTGAATCGGAGGGTCTGAATTAGGATAGGCAGTGAGTGGCAATGTAGGATGGAGAAAAGCACCGCAGGGTGTTCAGCATAGGGAGGTCAGGGAACATGTAGTGGCAATGTAGGATAGGTTTATGAAAAACATCGCAGGGTGGTGCGCATTGTAAGGGTGTGTTTTACATTACATTCACTAGTAGGAGTGAGAAAAACCTCACGGGGTGGTGTGAATCGGAGGGTCTGAATTAGGATAGGCAGTGAGTCGCAATGTAGGATGGAGAAAAGCACCGCAGGGTGGTAAGCATGGGGAGGTCAGGGAAAATGCAGTGGCAATGTAGGATAGGTTTCTGAAAAACATCGCGGGGTGGTGCGCACTGTATGGGTGTGTGTTACATTACATTCACTAGTAGGAGTGAGAAAAACATCCCGGGGTGGTGCGCATTGTATGGGTGTGTGTTACATTACATTCACTAGTAGGAGTGAGAAAAACATCACGGGGTGGTATGAATCGGAGGGTCTGAATTAGGATAGGCAGTGAGTGGCAATGTAGGATGGAGAAAAGCACTGCGGGGTGGTCAGCATGGGGAGGTCAGGGAACATGCAGTGGAAATGTAGGATATGTTTCTCAAAAACATCGCGGGGTGGTGCGCATTGTATGGGTGTGTGTTACATTACATTCACTAGTAGGAGTGAGAAAAACATCACGGGGTGGTGCACATTGTATGGGTGTGTGTTACATTACATTCACTAGTAGGAGTGAGAAAAACATCACGGGGTGGTGTGAATTGGAGGGTCTAAATTAGGATAGGCAGTGTGTGGCAATATGGGATGGAGAAAAGCACCGCGGGGTGGTCAGCATGGGGAGTTCAGGGAACATGCAGTGGCAATGTAGGATAGGTTTCTGAAAAACATCGCGGGGTGGTGCGCATTGTATGGGTGTGTGTTACATTACATTCACTAGTAGGAGTGAGAAAAACATCACGGGGTGGTGTGAATCAGAGGGTCTGAATTAGGATAGGCAGTGAGTGGCAATGTAGGATGGAGAAAAGCACCGCGTGGTGGTCAGCATGGGGAGGTCAGGGAACATGCAGTGGCAATGTAGCATAGGTTTCCGAAAAACATCGCGGGGTGGTGCGCATTGTATGGGTATGTGTTACATTACATTCACTAGTAGGAGTGAGAAAAACATCACGGGGTGGTGTGATTCATAGGGTCTGAATTAGGATAGGCAGTGAGTGGCAATGTAGGATGGAGAAAAGCATCGCGGGGTGGTCAGCATGGGGAGGTCAGGGAACATGCAGTGGCAATGTAGGATAGGTTTCTGAAAAACATCGCGGGGTGGTGCGCATTGTATGGGTGTGTGTTACATTACATTCACTAGTAGGAGTGAGAAAAACATCACGGGGTGGTGCGCATTGTATGGGTGTGTGTTACATTACATTCACTAGTAGGAGTGAGAAAAACATCACGGGGTGGTGTGAATCGGAGGGTCTGAATTAGGATAGGCAGTGAGTGGCAATGTAGGATGGAGAAAAGCACCGCGGGATGGTCACCATGGGGAGGTCAGGGAACATGCAGTGGCAATGTAGGATAGGATTCTGAAAAACATCGCGGGGTGGTGCGCATTGTATGGGTGTGTGTTACATTACATTCACTAGTAGGAGTGAGAAAAACATCACGGGGTGGTGGGCATTGTATGGGTGTGTGTTACATTACATTCACTAGTAGGAGTGAGAAAAACATCACAGGGTGGTTTGAATCGGAGGGTCTGAATTAGGATAGGCAGTGAGTGGCAATGTAGGACGGAGAAAAGCACCGCGGGGTGGTCAGCATGGGGAGGTCAGGGAACATGCAGTGGCAATGTAGGATAGGTTTCCGAAAAACATCGCGGGGTGGTGCGCATTGTATGGGTGTGTCTTGCATTACATTCACTAGTAGGAGTGAGAAAAACATCACGGGGTGGTGTGAATCGGAGGGTCTGAATTAGGATAGGCAGTGAGTGGCAATGTAGGATGGAGAAAAGCACCGCGGGGTGGTCAGCATGGGGAGGTCAGGGAACATGCAGTGGCAATGTAGGATAGGTTTCTGAAAAACATCCCGGGGTGGTGCGCATTGTATGGGTGTGTGTTACATTACATTCACTAGTAGGAGTGAGAAAAACATCACGGGGTGGTGAGCATTGTATGGGTGTGTGTTACATTACATTCACTAGTAGGAGTGAGAAAAACATCATGGGGTGGTGTGAATCGGAGGGTCTGAATTAGGATAGGCAGTGAGTGGCAATGTAGGATGGAGAAAAGCACCGCGGGGTTGTCAGTATGGGGAGGTCAGGGAACATGCAGTGGCAATATAGGATCGGTTTCTGAAAAACATCGCGGGTTGTGCGCATTGTATGAGTGTGTGTTACATTACATTCACTAGTAGGAGTGAGAAAAACATCACGGGGTGGTGCGCATTGTATGGGTGTGTGTTACATTACATTCACTAGTAGGAGTGAGAAAAACATCACGGGGTGGTGTGAATCGGAGAGTCTGAATTAGGATAGGCAGTGAGTGGCAATGTAGGATGGAGAAAAGCACCACGGGGTGCTCAGCATGGGGAGGTCAGGGAACATGCAGTGGCAATGTAGGATAGGTTTCCGAAAAACATCTCGGGGTGGTGCGCATTGTATGGGTGTGTGTTACATTACATTCACTAGTAGGAGTGAGAAAAACATCACGGGATGGTGCGCATTGTATGGGTGTGTGTTACATTACATTCACTAGTAGGAGTGAGAAAAACGTCACTTGGTGGTGTGAATCGGAGGGTCTGAATTAGGATAGGCAGTGAGTGGCAATGTAGGATGGAGAAAAGCACCGCGGGATGGTCAGCATGGGGAGGTCAGGGAACATGCAGTGGCAATGTAGGATAGGATTCTGAAAAACATCGCGGGGTGGTGCGCATTGTATGGGTGTGTGTTACATTACATTCACTAGTAGGAGTGAGAAAAACATCACGGGGTGGTGGGCATTGTATGGGTGTGTGTTACATTACATTCACTAGTAGGAGTGAGAAAAACATCACGGGGTTGTGTGAATCGGGGCGTCTGAATTAGGATAGGCAGTGAGTGGCAATGTAGGATGGAGAAAAGCACCGCGGGGTTGTCAGCATGGGGAGGTCAGGGAACATGCAGTGGCAATGTAGGATAGGTTTCCAAAAAACATCGCGGGGTGGTGCGCATTGTATGGGTGTGTGTTACATTACATTCACTAGTAGGAGTGAGAAAAACATCACGGGGTGGTGCGCATTGTATGGGTGTGTGTTACATTACATTCACTAGAAGGAGTGAGAAAAACATCACGGGGTGGTGTGAATCGGAGGGTCTGAATTAGGATATGCAGTGAGAGGCAATGTAGGATGGAGAAAAGCACCTCGGGGTGGTCAGCATGGGGAGGTCAGGGAACATGCAGTGGCAATGTAGGATAGGTTTCTGAAAAACATCGCGGGGTGGGGCGCGTTGTATGGGTGTGTGTTACATTACATTCACTAGTAGGAGTGAGAAAAACATCCCGGGGTGGTGTGAATCGGAGGGTCTGAATTACGATAGGCAGTGAGTGGCAATGTAGGATGGAGAAAAGCACCGCGGTGTGGTCAGCATGGGGAGGTGAGGGAACATGCAGTATCAATGTAGGATAGGTTTCTGAAAAACATCGCGGGGTGGTGCGCATTGTATGGGTCTGTGTTACATTACATTCACTAGTAGGAGTGAGAAAAACATCACGGGGTGGTGCACATTGTATGGGTGTGTGTTACATTACATTCACTAGTAGGAGTGAGAAAAACATCACGGGGTGGTGTGAATTGGAGGGTCTAAATTAGGATAGGCAGTGTGTGGCAATGTGGGATGGAGAAAAGCACCGCGGGGTGGTCAGCATGGGGAGTTCAGGGAACATGCCGTGGCAATGTAGGATAGGTTTCTGAAAAACATCGCGGGGTGGTGCGCATTGTATGGGTGTGTGTTACATTACATTCACTAGTAGGAGTGAGAAAAACATCACGGGGTGGTGCGCATTGTATGGGTGTGTGTTACATTACATTCACTAGTAGGAGTGAGAAAAACATCACGGGGTGGTGTGAATCCGAGGGTCTGAATTAGGATAGGCAGTGAGTGGCAATGTAGGATGGAGAAAAGCACCGCGGTGTGGTCATCATGGGGAGGTAAGGGAACATGCAGTGGCAATGTAGGATAGGTTTCTGAAAAACATCGCGGGGTGGTGCGCATTGTATGGGTGTGTGTTACATTACATTCACTAGTAGGAGTGAGAAAAACATCACGGGGTGGTGTGAATCGGAGGGTCTGAATTAGGATAGGCAGTGAGTGGCAATGTAGGATGGAGAAAAGCACCGCGGGGTGGTCAGCATGGGGAGGTCAGGGAACATGCAGTGGCAATGTAGGATAGCTTTCTGAAAAACATCGCGGGGTGGTGCGCATTGTATAGGTGTGTGTTACATTACATTCACTAGTAGGAGTTAGAAAAACATCACGGGTTGGTGCGCATTATATGGGTGTGTGTTACATTACATTCACCAGTAGGAGTGAGAAAAACTTCACGGGTTGGTGTGAATCGGAGGTTCTGAATTACAATAGGCAGTGTGTGGCAATGTGGGATAGAGAAAAGCACCGCGGGGTTGTCAGCATGGGGAGGTCAGGGAACATGCAGTGGCAATGTAGGATAGGTTTCTGAAAAACATCGCGGGGTGGTGCGCATTGTATGGGTGTTTGTTACATTACATTCACTAGTAGGAGTGAGAAAAACATCACGGGATGGTGCGCATTGTATGGGTGTGTGTTACATTACATTCACTAGTAGGAGTGAGAAAAACATCACGGGGTGGTGTGAATCGGAGGGTCTGAATTAGGATAGGCAGTGAGTGGCAATGTAGGATGGAGAAAAGCACCGCGGGATGGTCACCATGGGGAACTCAGGGAACATGCAGTGGCAAAGTAGGATAGGATTCTGAAAAATATCGCGGGGTGGTGCGCATTGTATGGGTGTGTGTTACATTACATTCACTAGTAGGAGTGAGAAAAACATCACGGGGTGGTGGGCATTGTATGGGTGTGTGTTACATTACATTCACTAGTAGGAGTGAGAAAAACATCACGGGGTGGTTTGAATCGGAGGGTCTGAATTAGGATAGGCAGTGAGTGGCAATGTAGGACGGAGAAAAGCACCGCGTGGTGGTCAGCATGGGGAGGTCAGGGAACATGCAGTGGCAATGTAGGATAGGTTTCTGAAAAACATCGCGGGGTGGTGCGCATTGTATGGGTGTGTGTCACAATTCATTCACTAGTAGGAGTGAGAAAAACATCACGGGGTGGTGTGAATCGGGGGGTCTGAATTAGGATAGGCAGTGAGTGGCAATGTAGCATGGAGAAAAGCACCGCGGGGTGGTCAGCATGGGGAGTTCAGGGAACATGCAGTGGCAATGTAGGATAGGTTTCTGAAAAACATCGCGGGGTGGTGCGCATTTTATGGGTGTGTGTTACATTACATTCACTAGAAGGAGTGAGAAAAACATCACGGGGTGGTGTGAATCGGAGGGTCTGAATTAGGATAGGCAGTGAGTGGCAATGTAGGATGGAGAAAAGCACCGCGGGGTGGTCAGCATGGGGAGCTCAGGGAACATGCAGTGGCAATGTAGGATAGGATTCTGAAAAACATCGCGGGGTGGTGCGCATTGTATGGGTGTGTGTTACATTACATTCACTAGTAGGAGTGAGAAAAGCATCACGGGGTGGTGGGCACTGTATGGGTGTGTGTTACATTACATTCACTAGTAGGAGTGAGAAAAACATCACAGGGTGGTTTGAATCGGAGGGTCTGAATTAGGATAGGCAGTGAGTGGCAATGTAGGACGGAGAAAAGCACCGCGGGGTGGTCAGCATGGGGAGGTCAGGGAACATGCAGTGGCAATGTAGGATAGGTTTCTGAAAAACATCGCGGGGTGGTGCGCATTGTATGGGTGTGTGTCACATTACATTCACTAGTAGGAGTGAGAAAAACATCACGGGGTGGTGTGAATCGGTGGGTCTGAATTATTATAGGCAGTGAGTGGCAATGTAGGATGGAGAAAAGCACCGCGGGGTGGTCAGCATGGGGAGGTCAGGGAACATGCAGTGGCAATATAGGATCGGTTTCTGAAAAACATCGCGGGTTGTGCGCATTGTATGAGTGTGTGTTACATTACATTCACTAGTAGGAGTGAGAAAAACATCACGGGGTGGTGCGCATTGTATGGGTGTGTGTTACATTACATTCACTAGTAGGAGTGAGAAAAACATCACGGGGTGGTGTGAATCGGAAGGTCTGAATTAGGATAGGCAGTGAGTGGCAATGTAGGATGGAGAAAAGCACCGCGGGGTGGTCAGCATGGGGAGGTCAGGGAACATGCAGTGGCAATGTAGGATAGGTTTCCGAAAAACATCGCGGGGTGGTTCGCATTGTATGGGTGTGTGTTACATTACATTCACTAGTAGGAGTGAGAAAAACAACACGGGGTGGTGTGAATCGGAGGGTCTGTATTAGGATAGGCAGTGAGTCACAATGTAGGATGGAGAAAAGCACCGCGGTGTGGTCAGCATGGGGAGGTCAGGGAACATGCAGTGGCAATGTAGGATAGTTTTCTGAAAAACATCTCGGGGTGGTGCGCATTGTATGGGTGTGTGTTACATTACATTCACTAGTAGGAGTTAGAAAAACATCACGAGGAGGTGTGAATCGGAGGGCCTGAATTAGGATAGGCAGTGAGTGTCAATGTAGGATGAAGAAAAGCACCGCGGGGTGGTCAGCATGGGGAGTTCAGGGAACATGCAGTGGCAATGTAGGATAGGTTTCTGAAAAACATCGCGTGGTGGTGCGCATTGTATGGGTGTGTGTTACATTACATTCACTAGTAGGAGTGAGAAAAACATCACGGTGTGGTGTGAATCGGAGGGTCTGAATTAGGATAGACAGTGAGTGGCAATGTAGGATGGAGAAAAGGACCGCGGGGTGGTCAGCATGGGGAGGTCAGGGAACATGCAGTGGCAATGTAGGATTAGTTTCCGAAAAACATCGCGTGGTGGTGCGCATTGTATGGGTGTGTGTTACATTACATTGAGTAGTAGGAGTGAGAAAAACATCACGGGGTGGTGTGAATCGGAGGGTCTGAATTAGGATAGGCAGTGAGTGGCAATGTAGGATGGAGAAAAGCACCGCGGGGTGGTCAGCATGAGGAGGTCAGGGAACATGCAGTGGCAATGTAGGATAGGTTTCTGAAAAACATCGCGGGGTGGTGCGCATTGTATGGGTGTGTGTTACATTACATTCACTAGTAGGAGTGAGAAAAACATCACGGGGTGGTGCGCATTGTATGGGTGTGTGTTACATTACATTCACTAGTAGGAGTGAGAAAAACATCACGGGGTGGTGTGAATCGGAGGGTCTGAATTAGGATAGGCAGTGAGTGGCAATGTAGGATGGAGAAAAGCACCGCGGTGTGGTCATCATGGGGAGGTAAGGGAACATGCAGTGGCAATGTAGGATAGGTTTCCGAAAAACATCGCGGGGTGGTGCGCATTGTATGGGTGTGTGTTACATTACATTCACTAGTAGGAGTGAGAAAAACATCACGGGGTGGTGTGAATCGGAGGGTCTGAATTAGGATAGGCAGTGAGTGGCAATGTAGGATGGAGAAAAGCACCGCGGGGTGGTCAGCATGGGGAGGTCAGGGAACATGCAGTGGCAATGTAGGATAGGTTTCTGAAAAACATCGCGGGGTGGTGCGCATTGTATAGGTGTGTGTTACATTACATTCACTAGTAGGAGTGAGAAAAACATCACGGGGTGGTGCGCATTATATGGGTGTGTGTTACATTACATTCACTAGTAGGAGTGAGAAAAACTTCACGGGTTGGTGTGAATCGGAGGTTCTGAATTAGAATAGGCAGTGTGTGGCAATGTGGGATGGAGAAAAGCACCGCGGGGTTGTCAGCATGGGGAGCTCAGGGAACATGCAGTGGCAATGTAGGATAGGTTTCTGAAAAACATCGCGGGGTGGTGCGCATTGTATGGGTGTGTGTTACATTACATTCACTAGTAGGAGTGAGAAAAACATCACGGGATGGTGCGCATTGTATGGGTGTGTGTTACATTACATTCACTAGTAGGAGTGAGAAAAACATCACGGGGTGGTTTGAATCGGAGGGTCTGAATTAGGATAGGCAGTGAGTGGAAATGTAGGACGGAGAAAAGCACAGCGTGGTGGTCAGCATGGGGAGGTCAGGGAACATGCAGTGGCAATGTAGGATAGGTTTCTGAAAAACATCGCGGGGTGGTGCGCATGGTATGGGTGTGTCTTACATTACATTCACTAGTAGGAGTGAGAAAAACATCACGCGGTGGTGTGAATCGGAGGGTCTGATTTAGGATAGGCAGTGAGTGGCAATGTAGGATGGAGAAAAGCACCGCGGGGTGGTCAGTATGGGGAGGTCAGGGAACATGCAGTGGCAATGTAGGATAGGTTTCTGAAAAACATCGCGGGGTGGTGCGCATTGTATGAGTGTGTGTTACATTACATTCACTAGTAGGAGTGAGAAAAACATCACGGGGTGGTGCGCATTGTATGGGTGTGTGTTACATTACATTCACTAGTAGGAGTGAGAAAAACATCACGGGGTGGTGCGCATTGTATGGGTGTGTGTCACATTACATTCACTAGTAGGAGTGAGAAAAACATCACGGGGTGGTGTGAATCGGGGGGTCTGAATTAGGATAGGCAGTGAGTGGCAATGTAGGACGGAGAAAAGCCCAGCGTGGTGGTCAGCATGGGGAGGTCAGGGAACATGCAGTGGCAATGTAGGATAGGTTTCTGAAAAACATCGCGGGGTGGTGCGCATTGTATGAGTGTGTGTTACATTACATTCACTAGTAGGAGTGAGAAAAACATCACGGGGTGGTGCGCATTGTATGGGTGTGTGTCACATTACATTCACTAGTAGGAGTGAGAAAAACATCACGGGGTGGTGTGAATCGGGGGGTCTGAATTAGGATAGGCAGTGAGTGGCAATGTAGCATGGAGAAAAGCACCGCGGGGTGGTCAGCATGGGGAGGTCAGGGAACATGCAGTGGCAATGTAGGATAGGTTTCCGAAAAACATCGCGGGGTGGTGCGCATTGTATGGGTGTGTCTTACATTACATTCACTAGTAGGAGTGAGAAAAACATCACGCGGTGGTGTGAATCGGAGGGTCTGATTTAGGATAGGCAGTGAGTGGCAATGTAGGATGGAGAAAAGCACCGCGGGGTGGTCAGTATGGGGAGGTCAGGGAACATGCAGTGGCAATGTAGGATAGGTTTCTGAAAAACATCGCGGGGTGGTGCGCATTGTATGAGTGTGTGTTACATTACATTCACTAGTAGGAGTGAGAAAAACATCACGGGGTGGTGCGCATTGTATGGGTGTGTGTTACATTACATTCACTAGTAGGAGTGAGAAAAACATCACGGGGTGGTGTGAATCGGAGAGTCTTAATTAGGGTAGGCAGTGAGTGGCAATGTAGGATGGAGAAAAGCACCGCGGGGTGGTCAGCATGGGGAGGTCAGGGAACATGCAGTGGCAATGTAGGATAGGTTTCCGAAAAACATCTCGGGGTGGTGCGCATTGTATGGGTGTGTGTTACATTACATTCACTAGTAGGAGTGAGAAAAACATCACGAGGAGGTGTGAATCGGAGGGTCTGAATTAGGATAGGCAGTGAGTGGCAATGTAGGATGGAGAAAAGCACCGCAGGGTGTTCAGCATAGGGAGGTCAGGGAACATGTAGTGGCAATGTAGGATAGGTTTATGAAAAACATCGCAGGGTGGTGCGCATTGTAAGGGTGTGTTTTACATTACATTCACTAGTAGGAGTGAGAAAAACCTCACGGGGTGGTGTGAATCGGAGGGTCTGAATTAGGATAGGCAGTGAGTCGCAATGTAGGATGGAGAAAAGCACCGCAGGGTGGTAAGCATGGGGAGGTCAGGGAAAATGCAGTGGCAATGTAGGATAGGTTTCTGAAAAACATCGCGGGGTGGTGCGCACTGTATGGGTGTGTGTTACATTACATTCACTAGTAGGAGTGAGAAAAACATCACGGGGTGGTGCGCATTGTATGGGTGTGTGTTACATTACATTCACTAGTAGGAGTGAGAAAAACATCACGGGGTGGTATGAATCGGAGGGTCTGAATTAGGATAGGCAGTGAGTGGCAATGTAGGATGGAGAAAAGCACTGCGGGGTGGTCAGCATGGGGAGGTCAGGGAACATGCAGTGGAAATGTAGGATATGTTTCTCAAAAACATCGCGGGGTGGTGCGCATTGTATGGGTGTGTGTTACATTACATTCACTAGTAGGAGTGAGAAAAACATCACGGGGTGGTGCACATTGTATGGGTGTGTGTTACATTACATTCACTAGTAGGAGTGAGAAAAACATCACGGGGTGGTGTGAATTGGAGGGTCTAAATTAGGATAGGCAGTGTGTGGCAATATGGGATGGAGAAAAGCACCGCGGGGTGGTCAGCATGGGGAGTTCAGGGAACATGCAGTGGCAATGTAGGATAGGTTTCTGAAAAACATCGCGGGGTGGTGCGCATTGTATGGGTGTGTGTTACATTACATTCACTAGTAGGAGTGAGAAAAACATCACGGGGTGGTGTGAATCAGAGGGTCTGAATTAGGATAGGCAGTGAGTGGCAATGTAGGATGGAGAAAAGCACCGCGGGGTGGTCAGCATGGGGAGGTCAGGGAACATGCAGTGGCAATGTAGCATAGGTTTCCGAAAAACATCGCGGGGTGGTGCGCATTGTATGGGTATGTGTTACATTACATTCACTAGTAGGAGTGAGAAAAACATCACGGGGTGGTGTGATTCATAGGGTCTGAATTAGGATAGGCAGTGAGTGGCAATGTAGGATGGAGAAAAGCATCGCGGGGTGGTCAGCATGGGGAGGTCAGGGAACATGCAGTGGCAATGTAGGATAGGTTTCTGAAAAACATCGCGGGGTGGTGCGCATTGTATGGGTGTGTGTTACATTACATTCACTAGTAGGAGTGAGAAAAACATCACGGGGTGGTGCGCATTGTATGGGTGTGTGTTACATTACATTCACTAGTAGGAGTGAGAAAAACATCACGGGGTGGTGTGAATCGGAGGGTCTGAATTAGGATAGGCAGTGAGTGGCAATGTAGGATGGAGAAAAGCACCGCGGTATGGTCACCATGGGGAGGTCAGGGAACATGCAGTGGCAATGTAGGATAGGATTCTGAAAAACATCGCGGGGTGGTGCGCATTGTATGGGTGTGTGTTACATTACATTCACTAGTAGGAGTGAGAAAAACATCACGGGGTGGTGGGCATTGTATGGGTGTGTGTTACATTACATTCACTAGAGGAGTGAGAAAAACATCACAGGGTGGTTTGAATCGGAGGGTCTGAATTAGGATAGGCAGTGAGTGGCAATGTAGGACGGAGAAAAGCACCGCGGGGTGGTCAGCATGGTGAGGTCAGGGAACATGCAGTGGCAATGTAGGATAGGTTTCCGAAAAACATCGCGGGGTGGTGCGCATTGTATGGGTGTGTCTTGCATTACATTCACTAGTAGGAGTGAGAAAAACATCACGGGGTGGTGTGAATCGGAGGGTCTGAATTAGGATAGGCAGTGAGTGGCAATGTAGGATGGAGAAAAGCACCGCGGGGTGGTCAGCATGGGGAGGTCAGGGAACATGCAGTGGCAATGTAGGATAGGTTTCTGAAAAACATGCCGGGGTGGTGCGCATTGTATGGGTGTGTGTTACATTACATTCACTAGTAGGAGTGAGAAAAACATCACGGGGTGGTGAGCATTGTATGGGTGTGTGTTACATTACATTCACTAGTAGGAGTGAGAAAAACATCATGGGGTGGTGTGAATCGGAGGTTCTGAATTAGGATAGGCAGTGAGTGGCAATGTAGGATGGAGAAAAGCACCGCGGGGTGGTCAGTATGGGGAGGTCAGGGAACATGCAGTGGCAATATAGGATCGGTTTCTGAAAAACATCGCGGGTTGTGCGCATTGTATGAGTGTGTGTTACATTACATTCACTAGTAGGAGTGAGAAAAACATCACGGGGTGGTGCGCATTGTATGGGTGTGTGTTACATTACATTCACTAGTAGGAGTGAGAAAAACATCACGGGGTGGTGTGAATCGGAGAGTCTGAATTAGGATAGGCAGTGAGTGGCAATGTAGGATGGAGAAAAGCACCGCGGGGTGCTCAGCATGGGGAGGTCAGGGAACATGCAGTGGCAATGTAGGATAGGTTTCCGAAAAACATCTCGGGGTGGTGCGCATTGTATGGGTGTGTGTTACATTACATTCACTAGTAGGAGTGAGAAAAACATCACGGGATGGTGCGCATTGTATGGGTGTGTGTTACATTACATTCACTAGTAGGAGTGAGAAAAACGTCACTTGGTGGTGTGAATCGGAGGGTCTGAATTAGGATAGGCAGTGAGTGGCAATGTAGGATGGAGAAAAGCACCGCGGGATGGTCAGCATGGGGAGGTCAGGGAACATGCAGTGGCAATGTAGGATAGGATTCTGAAAAACATCGCGGGGTGGTGCGCATTGTATGAGTGTGTGTTACATTACATTCACTAGTAGGAGTGAGAAAAACATCACGGGGTGGTGGGCATTGTATGGGTGTGTGTTACATTACATTCACTAGTAGGAGTGAGAAAAACATCACGGGGTTGTGTGAATCGGGGCGTCTGAATTAGGATAGGCAGTGAGTGGCAATGTAGGATGGAGAAAAGCACCGCGGGGTTGTCAGCATGGGGAGGTCAGGGAACATGCAGTGGCAATGTAGGATAGGTTTCCAAAAAACATCGCGGGGTGGTGCGCATTGTATGGGTGTGTGTTACATTACATTCACTAGTAGGAGTGAGAAAAACATCACGGGGTGGTGTGAATCGGAGGGTCTGAATTAGGATAGGCAGTGAATGGCAATGTAGGATGGAGAAAAGCACCGCGGGGTGGTCAGCATGGGGAGGTCAGGGAACATGCAGTGGCAATGTAGGATAGGTTTCTGAATAACATCCCGGGGTGGTGCGCATTGTATGGGTGTGTGTTACATTACATTGACTAGTAGGAGTGAGAAAAACATCACGGGGTGGTGTGAATCGGAGGGTCTGAATTAGGATAGGCAGTGAGTGGCAATGTAGGATGGAGAAAAGCACCGCGGGGTGGTCAGCATGGGGAGGTCAGGGAACATGCAGTGGCAATGTAGGATTGGTTTCCGAAAAACATCGCGGGGTGGTGCGCATTGTATGGGTGTGTGTTACATTACATTCACTGGTAGGAGTGAGAAAAACAGCACCAGGAGGTGTGAATCGGAGGGTCTGAATTAGGATAGGCAGTGAGTGTCAATGTAGGATGAAGAAAAGCAACGTGGGGTGGTCAGCATGGGGAGCTCAGTTAACATGCAGTGGCAATGTAGGATAGCTTTCT
This sequence comes from Cavia porcellus, assembly GCF_034190915.1. Taxonomy (NCBI): domain Eukaryota; kingdom Metazoa; phylum Chordata; class Mammalia; order Rodentia; family Caviidae; genus Cavia; species Cavia porcellus. The sequence continues at coordinate 993,640 of NW_026947569.1, forward strand.
GAAAAACATCGCGTGGTGGTGCGCATTGTATGGGTGTGTGTTACATTACATTCACTAGTAGGAGTGAGAAAAACATCACGGGGTGGTGTGAATCGGAGGGTCTGAATTAGGATAGGCAGTGAGTGGCAATGTAGGATGGAGAAAAGCACCGCGGGGTGGTCAGCATGGGGAGGTCAGGGAACATGCAGTGGCAATGTAGGATTGGTTTCCGAAAAACATCGCGGGGTGGTGCGCATTGTATGGGTGTGTGTTACATTACATTGACTAGTAGGAGTGAGAAAAACATCACGGGGTGGTGTGAATCGGAGGGTCTGTATTAGGATAGGCAGTGAGTGGCAATGTAGGATGGAGAAAAGCACCGCGGGGTGGTCAGCACGGGGAGGTCAGGGAACATGCAGTGGCAATGTAGGATAGATTTTTGAAAAACATCGCGGGGTGGTGCGCATTGTATAGGTGTGTGTTACATTACATTCACTAGTAGGAGTGAGAAAAACATCACGGGGTGGTGCGCATTGTATGGGTGTGTGTTACATTTCATTCACTATTAGGAGTGAGAAAAACATCACGGGTTGGTGTGAATCGGAGGTTCTGAATTAGAATAGGCAGTGTGTGGCAATGTGGGATGGAGAAAAGCACCGCGAGGTGGTCAGCATGGGGAGGTCAGGGAACATGCAATGGCAATGTAGGATAGGTTTCTGAAAAACATCGCGGGGTGGTGCGCATTGTATGGGTGTGTGTTACATTACATTCACTACTAGGAGTGAGAAAAACATCACGGGATGGTGTGCATTGTATGGGTGTGTGTTACATTACATTCACTAGTAGGAGTGAGAAAAACATCACGGGGTGGTGTGAATCGGAGGGTCTGAATTAGGATAGGCAGTGAGTGGCAATGTAGGATGGAGAAAAGCACCGCGGGATGGTCAGCATGGGGAGGTCAGGGAACATGCAGAGGCAATGTAGGATAGGATTCTGAAAAACATCGCGTGGTGGTGCGCATTGTATGGGTGTGTGTTACATTACATTCACTAGTAGGAGTGAGAAAAACATCACGGGGTGGTGGACATTGTATGGGTGTGTGTTACATTACATTCACTAGTAGGAGTGAGAAAAACATCACGGGGTTGTGTGAATCGGGGGGTCTGAATTAGGATAGGCAGTGAGTGGCAATGTAGGATGGAGAAAAGCACCGCGGGGTGTTCAGCATGGGGAGGTCAGGGAACATGCAGTGGCAATGTAGGATAGGTTTCCAAAAAACATCGCGGGGTGGTGCGCATTGTATGGGTGTGTCTTACATTACATTCACTAGTAGGAGTGAGAAAAACATCACGGGGTGGTGTGAATCGGAGGGACTGAATTAGGATAGGCAGTGAGTGGCAATGTAGGATGGAGAAAAGCACCGCGGGGTGGTCAGCATGGGGAGGTCAGGGAACATGCAGTGGCAATGTAGGATAGGTTTCTGAAAAACATCCCGGGGTGGTGCGCATTGCATGGGTGTGTGTTACATTACATTCACTAGTAGGAGTGAGAAAAACATCACGGGGTGGTGCGCATTGTATGGGTGTGTGTTACATTACATTCACTAGTAGGAGTGAGAAAAACATCACGGGGTGGTGTGAATCGGAGGGTCTGAATTAGGATAGGCAGTGAGTGGAAATGTAGGATGGAGAAAAGCACCACGGGGTGGTCAGGATGGGGAGGTCAGGGAACATGCAGTGGCAATGTAGGATAGGTTTCTGAAAAACATCGCGGGGTGGTGCGCATTGTATGGGTGTGTGTTACATTACATTCACTAGTAGGAGTGAGAAAAACATCACAGGGTGGTGTGAATCGGAGGGTCTGAATTAGGATAGGCAGTGAGTCACAATGTAGGATGGAGAAAAGCACCGCGGGGTGGTCAGCATGGGGAGGTCAGGGAACATGCAGTGGCAATGTAGGATAGTTTTCTGAAAAACATCTCGGGGTGGTGCACATTGTATATGTGTGTGTTACATTACATTCACTAGTAGGAGTGAGAAAAACATCACGAGGAGGTGTGAATCGGAGGTTCTGAATTAGGATAGGCAGTGAGTGTCAATGTAGGATGAAGAAAAGCACCGTGGGGTGGTCAGCATGGGGAGCTTAGTTAACATGCAGTGGCAATGTAGGATAGGTTTCTGAAAAACATCGCGTGGTGGTGCGCATTGTATGGGTGTGTGTTACATTACATTCACTAGTAGGAGTGAGAAAAACATCACGGGGTGGTGTGAATCGGAGGGTCTGAATTAGGTTAGGCAGTGAGTGGCAATGTAGGATGGAGAAAAGCACCGCGGGGTGGTCAGCATGGGGAGGTCAGGGAACATGCAGTGGCAATGTAGGATTGGTTTCCGAAAAACATCGCGGGGTGGTGCGCATTGTATGGGTTTGTGTTACATTACATTGACTAGTAGGAGTGAGAAAAACATCACGGGGTGGTGTGAATCGGAGGGTCTGAATTAGGATAGGCAGTGAGTGGCAATGTAGGATGGAGAAAAGCACCGCGGGGTGGTCAGCATGGGGAGGTCAGGGAACATGCAGTGGCAAGGTAGGATAGGTTTCTGAAAAACATAGCGGGGTGGTGCGCATTGTATGGGTGTGTGTTACATTACATTCACTAGTAGGAGTGAGAAAAACATCACGGGGTGGTGCGCATTGTATGGGTGTGTGTTACATTACATTCACTAGTAGGAGTGAGAAAAACATCACGGGGTGGTGTGAATCGGAGGGTCTGAATTAGGATAGGCAGTGAGAGGCAATGTAGGATGGAGAAAAGCACCTCGTGGTGGTCAGCATGGGGAGGTCAGGGAACATGCAGTGGCAATGTAGGATAGGTTTCTGAAAAACATCGCGGGGTGGGGCGCATTGTATGGGTGTGTGTTACATTACATTCACTAGTAGGAGTGAGAAAAACATCACGGGGTGGTGTGAATCGGAGGGTCTGAATTACGATAGGCATTGAGTGGCAATGTAGGATGGAGAAAAGCACCGCGGTGTGGTCAGCATGGGGAGGTGAGGGAACATGCAGTATCAATGTAGGATAGGTTTCTGAAAAACATCGCGGGGTGGTGCGCATTGTATGGGTGTGTGTTACATTACATTCACTAGTAGGAGTGAGAAAAACATCACGGGGTGGTGCACATTGTATGTGTGTGTGTTACATTACATTCACTAGTAGGAGTGAGAAAAACATCACGGGGTGGTGTGAATTGGAGGGTCTAATTTAGGATAGGCAGTGTGTGGCAATGTGGGATGGAGAAAAGCACCGCGGGGTGGTCAGCATGGGGAGTTCAGGGAACATGCAGTGGCAATGTAGCATAGGTTTCCGAAAAACATCGCGGGGTGGTGCGCATTGTATGGGTGTGTGTTACATTACATTCACTAGTAGGAGTGAGAAAAACATCACGGGGTGGTGGGCATTGTATGGGTGTGTGTTACATTACATTCACTAGTAGGAGTGAGAAAAACATCACGGGGTTGTGTGAATCGGGGCGTCTGAATTAGGATAGGCAGTGAGTGGCAATGTAGGATGGAGAAAAGCACCGCGGGGTTGTCAGCATGGGGAGGTCAGGGAACATGCAGTGGCAATGTAGGATAGGTTTCCAAAAAACATCGCGGGGTGGTGCGCATTGTATGGGTGTGTGTTACATTACATTCACTAGTAGGAGTGAGAAAAACATCACGGGGTGGTGTGAATCGGAGGGTCTGAATTAGGATAGGCAGTGAATGGCAATGTAGGATGGAGAAAAGCACCGCGGGGTGGTCAGCATGGGGAGGTCAGGGAACATGCAGTGGCAATGTAGGATAGGTTTCTGAATAACATCCCGGGGTGGTGCGCATTGTATGGGTGTGTGTTACATTACATTGACTAGTAGGAGTGAGAAAAACATCACGGGGTGGTGTGAATCGGAGGGTCTGAATTAGGATAGGCAGTGAGTGGCAATGTAGGATGGAGAAAAGCACCGCGGGGTGGTCAGCATGGGGAGGTCAGGGAACATGCAGTGGCAATGTAGGATTGGTTTCCGAAAAACATCGCGGGGTGGTGCGCATTGTATGGGTGTGTGTTACATTACATTCACTGGTAGGAGTGAGAAAAACAGCACCAGGAGGTGTGAATCGGAGGGTCTGAATTAGGATAGGCAGTGAGTGTCAATGTAGGATGAAGAAAAGCACCGTGGGGTGGTCAGCATGGGGAGCTAAGTTAACATGCAGTGGCAATGTAGGATAGCTTTCTGAAAAACATCGCGTGGTGGTGCGCATTGTATGGGTGTGTGTTACATTACATTCACTAGTAGGAGTGAGAAAAACATCACGGGGTGGTGTGAATCGGAGGGTCTGAATTAGGATAGGCAGTGAGTGGCAATGTAGGATGGAGAAAAGCACCGCGGGGTGGTCAGCATGGGGAGGTCAGGGAACATGCAGTGGCAATGTAGGATTGGTTTCCGAAAAACATCGCGGGGTGGTGCGCATTGTATGGGTGTGTGTTACATTACATTGACTAGTAGGAGTGAGAAAAACATCACGGGGTGGTGTGAATCGGAGGGTCTGAATTAGGATAGGCAGTGAGTGGCAATGTAGGATGGAGAAAAGCACCGCGGGGTGGTCAGCACGGGGAGGTCAGGGAACATGCAGTGGCAATGTAGGATAGATTTTTGAAAAACATCGCGGGGTGGTGCGCATTGTATAGGTGTGTGTTACATTACATTCACTAGTAGGAGTGAGAAAAACATCACGGGGTGGTGCGCATTGTATGGGTGTGTGTTACATTTCATTCACTATTAGGAGTGAGAAAAACATCACGGGTTAGTGTGAATCGGAGGTTCTGAATTAGAATAGGCAGTGTGTGGCAATGTGGGATGGAGAAAAGCACCGCGAGGTGGTCAGCATGGGGAGGTCAGGGAACATGCAATGGCAATGTAGGATAGGTTTCTGAAAAACATCGCGGGGTGGTGTGCATTGTATGGGTGTGTGTTACATTACATTCACTACTAGGAGTGAGAAAAACATCACGGGATGGTGTGCATTGTATGGGTGTGTGTTACATTACATTCACTAGTAGGAGTGAGAAAAACATCACGGGGTGGTGTGAATCGGAGGGTCTGAATTAGGATAGGCAGTGAGTGGCAATGTAGGATGGAGAAAAGCACCGCGGGATGGTCAGCATGGGGAGGTCAGGGAACATGCAGAGGCAATGTAGGATAGGATTCTGAAAAACATCGCGGGGTGGTGCGCATTGTATGGGTGTGTGTTACATTACATTCACTAGTAGGAGTGAGAAAAACATCACGGGGTGGTGGACATTGTATGGGTGTGTGTTACATTACATTCACTAGTAGGAGTGAGAAAAACATCACGGGGTTGTGTGAATCGGGGGGTCTGAATTAGGATAGGCAGTGAGTGGCAATGTAGGATGGAGAAAAGCACCGCGGGGTGGTCAGCATGGGGAGGTCAGGGAACATGCAGTGGCAATGTAGGATAGGTTTCCAAAAAACATCGCGGGGTGGTGCGCATTGTATGGGTGTGTCTTACATTACATTCACTAGTAGGAGTGAGAAAAACATCACGGGGTGGTGTGAATCGGAGGGACTGAATTAGGATAGGCAGTGAGTGGCAATGTAGGATGGAGAAAAGCACCGCGGGGTGGTCAGCATGGGGAGGTCAGGGAACATGCAGTGGCAATGTAGGATAGGTTTCTGAAAAACATCCCGGGGTGGTGCGCATTGCATGGGTGTGTGTTACATTACATTCACTAGTAGGAGTGAGAAAAACATCACGGGGTGGTGCGCATTGTATGGGTGTGTGTTACATTACATTCACTAGTAGGAGTGAGAAAAACATCACGGGGTGGTGTGAATCGGAGGGTCTGAATTAGGATAGGCAGTGAGTGGAAATGTAGGATGGAGAAAAGCACCACGGGGTGGTCAGGATGGGGAGGTCAGGGAACATGCAGTGGCAATGTAGGATAGGTTTCTGAAAAACATCGCTGTGTGGTGCGCATTGTATGGGTGTGTGTTACATTACATTCACTAGTAGGAGTGAGAAAAACATCACAGGGTGGTGTGAATCGGAGGGTCTGAATTAGGATAGGCAGTGAGTCACAATGTAGGATGGAGAAAAGCACCGCGGGGTGGTCAGCATGGGGAGGTCAGGGAACATGCAGTGGCAATGTAGGATAGTTTTCTGAAAAACATCTCGGGGTGGTGCACATTGTATAGGTGTGTGTTACATTACATTCACTAGTAGGAGTGAGAAAAACATCACGAGGAGGTGTGAATCGGAGGGTCTGAATTAGGATAGGCAGTGAGTGTCAATGTAGGATGAAGAAAAGCACCGTGGGGTGGTCAGCATGGGGAGCTTAGTTAACATGCAGTGGCAATGTAGGATAGGTTTCTGAAAAACATCGCGTGGTGGTGCGCATTGTATGGGTGTGTGTTACATTACATTCACTAGTAGGAGTGAGAAAAACATCACGGGGTGGTGGACATTGTATGGGTGTGTGTTACATTACATTCACTAGTAGGAGTGAGAAAAACATCACGGGGTTGTGTGAATCGGGGGGTCTGAATTAGGATAGGCAGTGAGTGGCAATGTAGGATGGAGAAAAGCACCGCGGGGTGTTCAGCATGGGGAGGTCAGGGAACATGCAGTGGCAATGTAGGATAGGTTTCCAAAAAACATCGCGGGGTGGTGCGCATTGTATGGGTGTGTGTTACATTACATTGACTAGTAGGAGTGAGAAAAACATCACGGGGTGGTGTGAATCGGAGGGTCTGTATTAGGATAGGCAGTGAGTGGCAATGTAGGATGGAGAAAAGCACCGCGGGGTGGTCAGCACGGGGAGGTCAGGGAACATGCAGTGGCAATGTAGGATAGATTTTTGAAAAACATCGCGGGGTGGTGCGCATTGTATAGGTGTGTGTTACATTACATTCACTAGTAGGAGTGAGAAAAACATCACGGGGTGGTGCGCATTGTATGGGTGTGTGTTACATTTCATTCACTATTAGGAGTGAGAAAAACATCACGGGTTGGTGTGAATCGGAGGTTCTGAATTAGAATAGGCAGTGTGTGGCAATGTGGGATGGAGAAAAGCACCGCGAGGTGGTCAGCATGGGGAGGTCAGGGAACATGCAATGGCAATGTAGGATAGGTTTCTGAAAAACATCGCGGGGTGGTGCGCATTGTATGGGTGTGTGTTACATTACATTCACTACTAGGAGTGAGAAAAACATCACGGGATGGTGTGCATTGTATGGGTGTGTGTTACATTACATTCACTAGTAGGAGTGAGAAAAACATCACGGGGTGGTGTGAATCGGAGGGTCTGAATTAGGATAGGCAGTGAGTGGCAATGTAGGATGGAGAAAAGCACCGCGGGATGGTCAGCATGGGGAGGTCAGGGAACATGCAGAGGCAATGTAGGATAGGATTCTGAAAAACATCGCGTGGTGGTGCGCATTGTATGGGTGTGTGTTACATTACATTCACTAGTAGGAGTGAGAAAAACATCACGGGGTGGTGGACATTGTATGGGTGTGTGTTACATTACATTCACTAGTAGGAGTGAGAAAAACATCACGGGGTTGTGTGAATCGGGGGGTCTGAATTAGGATAGGCAGTGAGTGGCAATGTAGGATGGAGAAAAGCACCGCGGGGTGTTCAGCATGGGGAGGTCAGGGAACATGCAGTGGCAATGTAGGATAGGTTTCCAAAAAACATCGCGGGGTGGTGCGCATTGTATGGGTGTGTCTTACATTACATTCACTAGTAGGAGTGAGAAAAACATCACGGGGTGGTGTGAATCGGAGGGACTGAATTAGGATAGGCAGTGAGTGGCAATGTAGGATGGAGAAAAGCACCGCGGGGTGGTCAGCATGGGGAGGTCAGGGAACATGCAGTGGCAATGTAGGATAGGTTTCTGAAAAACATCCCGGGGTGGTGCGCATTGCATGGGTGTGTGTTACATTACATTCACTAGTAGGAGTGAGAAAAACATCACGGGGTGGTGCGCATTGTATGGGTGTGTGTTACATTACATTCACTAGTAGGAGTGAGAAAAACATCACGGGGTGGTGTGAATCGGAGGGTCTGAATTAGGATAGGCAGTGAGTGGAAATGTAGGATGGAGAAAAGCACCACGGGGTGGTCAGGATGGGGAGGTCAGGGAACATGCAGTGGCAATGTAGGATAGGTTTCTGAAAAACATCGCGGGGTGGTGCGCATTGTATGGGTGTGTGTTACATTACATTCACTAGTAGGAGTGAGAAAAACATCACAGGGTGGTGTGAATCGGAGGGTCTGAATTAGGATAGGCAGTGAGTCACAATGTAGGATGGAGAAAAGCACCGCGGGGTGGTCAGCATGGGGAGGTCAGGGAACATGCAGTGGCAATGTAGGATAGTTTTCTGAAAAACATCTCGGGGTGGTGCACATTGTATATGTGTGTGTTACATTACATTCACTAGTAGGAGTGAGAAAAACATCACGAGGAGGTGTGAATCGGAGGTTCTGAATTAGGATAGGCAGTGAGTGTCAATGTAGGATGAAGAAAAGCACCGTGGGGTGGTCAGCATGGGGAGCTTAGTTAACATGCAGTGGCAATGTAGGATAGGTTTCTGAAAAACATCGCGTGGTGGTGCGCATTGTATGGGTGTGTGTTACATTACATTCACTAGTAGGAGTGAGAAAAACATCACGGGGTGGTGTGAATCGGAGGGTCTGAATTAGGTTAGGCAGTGAGTGGCAATGTAGGATGGAGAAAAGCACCGCGGGGTGGTCAGCATGGGGAGGTCAGGGAACATGCAGTGGCAATGTAGGATTGGTTTCCGAAAAACATCGCGGGGTGGTGCGCATTGTATGGGTTTGTGTTACATTACATTGACTAGTAGGAGTGAGAAAAACATCACGGGGTGGTGTGAATCGGAGGGTCTGAATTAGGATAGGCAGTGAGTGGCAATGTAGGATGGAGAAAAGCACCGCGGGGTGGTCAGCATGGGGAGGTCAGGGAACATGCAGTGGCAAGGTAGGATAGGTTTCTGAAAAACATAGCGGGGTGGTGCGCATTGTATGGGTGTGTGTTACATTACATTCACTAGTAGGAGTGAGAAAAACATCACGGGGTGGTGCGCATTGTATGGGTGTGTGTTACATTACATTCACTAGTAGGAGTGAGAAAAACATCACGGGGTGGTGTGAATCGGAGGGTCTGAATTAGGATAGGCAGTGAGAGGCAATGTAGGATGGAGAAAAGCACCTCGTGGTGGTCAGCATGGGGAGGTCAGGGAACATGCAGTGGCAATGTAGGATAGGTTTCTGAAAAACATCGCGGGGTGGGGCGCATTGTATGGGTGTGTGTTACATTACATTCACTAGTAGGAGTGAGAAAAACATCACGGGGTGGTGTGAATCGGAGGGTCTGAATTACGATAGGCATTGAGTGGCAATGTAGGATGGAGAAAAGCACCGCGGTGTGGTCAGCATGGGGAGGTGAGGGAACATGCAGTATCAATGTAGGATAGGTTTCTGAAAAACATCGCGGGGTGGTGCGCATTGTATGGGTGTGTGTTACATTACATTCACTAGTAGGAGTGAGAAAAACATCACGGGGTGGTGCACATTGTATGTGTGTGTGTTACATTACATTCACTAGTAGGAGTGAGAAAAACATCACGGGGTGGTGTGAATTGGAGGGTCTAATTTAGGATAGGCAGTGTGTGGCAATGTGGGATGGAGAAAAGCACCGCGGGGTGGTCAGCATGGGGAGTTCAGGGAACATGCAGTGGCAATGTAGCATAGGTTTCCGAAAAACATCGCGGGGTGGTGCGCATTGTATGGGTGTGTGTTACATTACATTCACTAGTAGGAGTGAGAAAAACATCACGGGGTGGTGGGCATTGTATGGGTGTGTGTTACATTACATTCACTAGTAGGAGTGAGAAAAACATCACGGGGTTGTGTGAATCGGGGCGTCTGAATTAGGATAGGCAGTGAGTGGCAATGTAGGATGGAGAAAAGCACCGCGGGGTTGTCAGCATGGGGAGGTCAGGGAACATGCAGTGGCAATGTAGGATAGGTTTCCAAAAAACATCGCGGGGTGGTGCGCATTGTATGGGTGTGTGTTACATTACATTCACTAGTAGGAGTGAGAAAAACATCACGGGGTGGTGTGAATCGGAGGGTCTGAATTAGGATAGGCAGTGAATGGCAATGTAGGATGGAGAAAAGCACCGCGGGGTGGTCAGCATGGGGAGGTCAGGGAACATGCAGTGGCAATGTAGGATAGGTTTCTGAATAACATCCCGGGGTGGTGCGCATTGTATGGGTGTGTGTTACATTACATTGACTAGTAGGAGTGAGAAAAACATCACGGGGTGGTGTGAATCGGAGGGTCTGAATTAGGATAGGCAGTGAGTGGCAATGTAGGATGGAGAAAAGCACCGCGGGGTGGTCAGCATGGGGAGGTCAGGGAACATGCAGTGGCAATGTAGGATTGGTTTCCGAAAAACATCGCGGGGTGGTGCGCATTGTATGGGTGTGTGTTACATTACATTCACTGGTAGGAGTGAGAAAAACAGCACCAGGAGGTGTGAATCGGAGGGTCTGAATTAGGATAGGCAGTGAGTGTCAATGTAGGATGAAGAAAAGCACCGTGGGGTGGTCAGCATGGGGAGCTAAGTTAACATGCAGTGGCAATGTAGGATAGCTTTCTGAAAAACATCGCGTGGTGGTGCGCATTGTATGGGTGTGTGTTACATTACATTCACTAGTAGGAGTGAGAAAAACATCACGGGGTGGTGTGAATCGGAGGGTCTGAATTAGGATAGGCAGTGAGTGGCAATGTAGGATGGAGAAAAGCACCGCGGGGTGGTCAGCATGGGGAGGTCAGGGAACATGCAGTGGCAATGTAGGATTGGTTTCCGAAAAACATCGCGGGGTGGTGCGCATTGTATGGGTGTGTGTTACATTACATTGACTAGTAGGAGTGAGAAAAACATCACGGGGTGGTGTGAATCGGAGGGTCTGAATTAGGATAGGCAGTGAGTGGCAATGTAGGATGGAGAAAAGCACCGCGGGGTGGTCAGCACGGGGAGGTCAGGGAACATGCAGTGGCAATGTAGGATAGATTTTTGAAAAACATCGCGTGGTGGTGCGCATTGTATAGGTGTGTGTTACATTACATTCACTAGTAGGAGTGAGAAAAACATCACGGGGTGGTGCGCATTGTATGGGTGTGTGTTACATTTCATTCACTATTAGGAGTGAGAAAAACATCACGGGTTAGTGTGAATCGGAGGTTCTGAATTAGAATAGGCAGTGTGTGGCAATGTGGGATGGAGAAAAGCACCGCGAGGTGGTCAGCATGGGGAGGTCAGGGAACATGCAATGGCAATGTAGGATAGGTTTCTGAAAAACATCGCGGGGTGGTGTGCATTGTATGGGTGTGTGTTACATTACATTCACTACTAGGAGTGAGAAAAACATCACGGGATGGTGTGCATTGTATGGGTGTGTGTTACATTACATTCACTAGTAGGAGTGAGAAAAACATCACGGGGTGGTGTGAATCGGAGGGTCTGAATTAGGATAGGCAGTGAGTGGCAATGTAGGATGGAGAAAAGCACCGCGGGATGGTCAGCATGGGGAGGTCAGGGAACATGCAGAGGCAATGTAGGATAGGATTCTGAAAAACATCGCGGGGTGGTGCGCATTGTATGGGTGTGTGTTACATTACATTCACTAGTAGGAGTGAGAAAAACATCACGGGGTGGTGGACATTGTATGGGTGTGTGTTACATTACATTCACTAGTAGGAGTGAGAAAAACATCACGGGGTTGTGTGAATCGGGGGGTCTGAATTAGGATAGGCAGTGAGTGGCAATGTAGGATGGAGAAAAGCACCGCGGGGTGGTCAGCATGGGGAGGTCAGGGAACATGCAGTGGCAATGTAGGATAGGTTTCCAAAAAACATCGCGGGGTGGTGCGCATTGTATGGGTGTGTCTTACATTACATTCACTAGTAGGAGTGAGAAAAACATCACGGGGTGGTGTGAATCGGAGGGACTGAATTAGGATAGGCAGTGAGTGGCAATGTAGGATGGAGAAAAGCACCGCGGGGTGGTCAGCATGGGGAGGTCAGGGAACATGCAGTGGCAATGTAGGATAGGTTTCTGAAAAACATCCCGGGGTGGTGCGCATTGCATGGGTGTGTGTTACATTACATTCACTAGTAGGAGTGAGAAAAACATCACGGGGTGGTGCGCATTGTATGGGTGTGTGTTACATTACATTCACTAGTAGGAGTGAGAAAAACATCACGGGGTGGTGTGAATCGGAGGGTCTGAATTAGGATAGGCAGTGAGTGGAAATGTAGGATGGAGAAAAGCACCACGGGGTGGTCAGGATGGGGAGGTCAGGGAACATGCAGTGGCAATGTAGGATAGGTTTCTGAAAAACATCGCTGTGTGGTGCGCATTGTATGGGTGTGTGTTACATTACATTCACTAGTAGGAGTGAGAAAAACATCACAGGGTGGTGTGAATCGGAGGGTCTGAATTAGGATAGGCAGTGAGTCACAATGTAGGATGGAGAAAAGCACCGCGGGGTGGTCAGCATGGGGAGGTCAGGGAACATGCAGTGGCAATGTAGGATAGTTTTCTGAAAAACATCTCGGGGTGGTGCACATTGTATAGGTGTGTGTTACATTACATTCACTAGTAGGAGTGAGAAAAACATCACGAGGAGGTGTGAATCGGAGGGTCTGAATTAGGATAGGCAGTGAGTGTCAATGTAGGATGAAGAAAAGCACCGTGGGGTGGTCAGCATGGGGAGCTTAGTTAACATGCAGTGGCAATGTAGGATAGGTTTCTGAAAAACATCGCGTGGTGGTGCGCATTGTATGGGTGTGTGTTACATTACATTCACTAGTAGGAGTGAGAAAAACATCACGGGGTGGTGTGAATCGGAGGGTCTGAATTAGGTTAGGCAGTGAGTGGCAATGTAGGATGGAGAAAAGCACCGCGGGGTGGTCAGCATGGGGAGGTCAGGGAACATGCAGTGGCAATGTAGGATTGGTTTCCGAAAAACATCGCGGGGTGGTGCGCATTGTATGGGTTTGTGTTACATTACATTGACTAGTAGGAGTGAGAAAAACATCACGGGGTGGTGTGAATCGGAGGGTCTGAATTAGGATAGGCAGTGAGTGGCAATGTAGGATGGAGAAAAGCACCGCGGGGTGGTCAGCATGGGGAGGTCAGGGAACATGCAGTGGCAAGGTAGGATAGGTTTCTGAAAAACATAGCGGGGTGGTGCGCATTGTATGGGTGTGTGTTACATTACATTCACTAGTAGGAGTGAGAAAAACATCACGGGGTGGTGCGCATTGTATGGGTGTGTGTTACATTACATTCACTAGTAGGAGTGAGAAAAACATCACGGGGTGGTGTGAATCGGAGGGTCTGAATTAGGATAGGCAGTGAGAGGCAATGTAGGATGGAGAAAAGCACCTCGGGGTGGTCAGCATGGGGAGGTCAGGGAACATGCAGTGGCAATGTAGGATAGGTTTCTGAAAAACATCGCGGGGTGGGGCGCATTGTATGGGTGTGTGTTACATTACATTCACTAGTAGGAGTGAGAAAAACATCACGGGGTGGTGTGAATCGGAGGGTCTGAATTACGATAGGCATTGAGTGGCAATGTAGGATGGAGAAAAGCACCGCGGTGTGGTCAGCATGGGGAGGTGAGGGAACATGCAGTATCAATGTAGGATAGGTTTCTGAAAAACATCGCGGGGTGGTGCGCATTGTATGGGTGTGTGTTACATTACATTCACTAGTAGGAGTGAGAAAAACATCACGGGGTGGTGCACATTGTATGTGTGTGTGTTACATTACATTCACTAGTAGGAGTGAGAAAAACATCACGGGGTGGTGTGAATTGGAGGGTCTAATTTAGGATAGGCAGTGTGTGGCAATGTGGGATGGAGAAAAGCACCGCGGGGTGGTCAGCATGGGGAGTTCAGGGAACATGCAGTGGCAATGTAGGATAGGTTTCTGAAAAACATCGCGGGGTGGTGCGCATTGTATGGGTGTGTGTTACATTACATTCACTAGTAGGAGTGAGAAAAACATCACGGGGTGGTGCACATTGTATGGGTGTGTGTTACATTACATTCACTAGTAGGAGTGAGAAAAACATCACGGGGTGGTGTGAATCAGAGGGTCTGAATTAGGATAGGCAGTGAGTGGCAATGTAGGATGGAGAAAAGCACCGCGGGGTGGTCAGCATGGGGAGGTCAGGGAACATGCAGTGGCAATGTAGCATAGGTTTCCGAAAAACATCGCGGGGTGGTGCGCATTGTATGGGTGTGTGTTACATTACATTCACTAGTAGGAGTGAGAAAAACATCACGGGGTGGTGCGCATTATATGGGTGTGTGTTACATTACATTCACTACTAGGAGTGAGAAAAACATCACGGGGTGGTGTGAATCGGAGGGTCTGAATTAGGATAGGCAGTGAGTGGCAATGTAGGATGGAGAAAAGCACTGCGGGGTGGTCAGCATGGGGAGATCAGGGAACATGCAGTGGCAATGTAGGATAGGTTTCTGAAAAACATCGCGGGGTGGTGCGCATTGTATGGGTGTGTGTTACATTACATTCACTAGTAGGATTGAGAAAAACATCACGGGGTGGTGCGCATTGTATGGGTGTGTGTTACATTACATTCACTAGTAGGAGTGAGAAAAACATCACGGGGTTGTGTGAATCGGGGGGTCTGAATTAGGATAGGCAGTGAGTGGCAATGTAGGATGGAGAAAAGCACCGCGGGGTGGTCAGCATGGGGAGGTCAGGGAACATTCAGTGGCAATGTAGGATAGGTTTCCAAAAAACATCGCGGGGTGGTGCGCATTGTATGGGTGTGTCTTACATTACATTCACTAGTAGGAGTGAGAAAAACATCACGGGGTGGTGTGAATCGGAGGGACTGAATTAGGATAGGCAGTGAGTGGCAATGTAGGATGGAGAAAAGCACCGCGGGGTGGTCAGCATGGGGAGGTCAGGGAACATGCAGTGGCAATGTAGGATAGGTTTCTGAAAAACATCCCGGGGTGGTGCGCATTGCATGGGTGTGTGTTACATTACATTCACTAGTAGGAGTGAGAAAAACATCACGGGGTGGTGCGCATTGTATGGGTGTGTGTTACATTACATTCACTAGTAGGAGTGAGAAAAACATCACGGGGTGGTGTGAATCGGAGGGTCTGAATTAGGATAGGCAGTGAGTGGAAATGTAGGATGGAGAAAAGCACCACGGGGTGGTCAGATTGGGGAGGTCAGGGAACATGCAGTGGCAATGTAGGATAGGTTTCTGAAAAACATCGCGGGGTGGTGCGCATTGTATGGGTGTGTGTTACATTACATTCACTAGTAGGAGTGAGAAAAACATCACAGGGTGGTGTGAATCGGAGGTTCTGAATTAGGATAGGCAGTGAGACACAATGTAGGATGGAGAAAAGCACCGCGGGGTGGTCAGCATGGGGAGGTCAGGGAACATGCAGTGGCAATGTAGGATAGTTTTCTGAAAAACATCTCGGGGTGGTGCACATTGTATAGGTGTGTGTTACATTACATTCACTAGTAGGAGTGAGAAAAACATCACGAGGAGGTGTGAATCGGAGGGTCTGAATTAGGATAGGCAGTGAGTGTCAATGTAGGATGAAGAAAAGCACCGTGGGGTGGTCAGCATGGGGAGCTTAGTTAACATGCAGTGGCAATGTAGGATAGGTTTCTGAAAAACATCGCGTGGTGGTGCGCATTGTATGGGTGTGTGTTACATTACATTCACTAGTAGGAGTGAGAAAAACATCACGGGGTGGTGTGAATCGGAGGGTCTGAATTAGGTTAGGCAGTGAGTGGCAATGTAGGATGGAGAAAAGCACCGCGGGGTGGTCAGCATGGGGAGGTCAGGGAACATGCAGTGGCAATGTAGGATTGGTTTCCGAAAAACATCGCGGGGTGGTGCGCATTGTATGGGTTTGTGTTACATTACATTGACTAGTAGGAGTGAGAAAAACATCACGGGGTGGTGTGAATCGGAGGGTCTGAATTAGGATAGGCAGTGAGTGGCAATGTAGGATGGAGAAAAGCACCGCGGGGTGGTCAGCATGGGGAGGTCAGGGAACATGCAGTGGCAAGGTAGGATAGGTTTCTGAAAAACATAGCGGGGTGGTGCGCATTGTATGGGTGTGTGTTACATTACATTCACTAGTAGGAGTGAGAAAAACATCACGGGGTGGTGCGCATTGTATGGGTGTGTGTTACATTACATTCACTAGTAGGAGTGAGAAAAACATCACGGGGTGGTGTGAATCGGAGGGTCTGAATTAGGATAGGCAGTGAGAGGCAATGTAGGATGGAGAAAAGCACCTCGGGGTGGTCAGCATGGGGAGGTCAGGGAACATGCAGTGGCAATGTAGGATAGGTTTCTGAAAAACATCGCGCGGTGGGGCGCATTGTATGGGTGTGTGTTACATTACATTCACTAGTAGGAGTGAGAAAAACATCACGGGGTGGTGTGAATCGGAGGGTCTGAATTACGATAGGCAGTGAGTGGCAATGTAGGATGGAGAAAAGCACCGCGGTGTGGTCAACATGGGGAGGTCAGGGAACATGCAGTATCAATGTAGGATAGGTTTCTGAAAAACATCGCGGGGTGGTGCGCATTGTATGGGTGTGTGTTACATTACATTCACTAGTAGGAGTGAGAAAAACATCACGGGGTGGTGCACATTGTATGTGTGTGTGTTACATTACATTCACTAGTAGGAGTGAGAAAAACATCACGGGGTGGTGTGAATTGGAGGGTCTAATTTAGGATAGGCAGTGTGTGGCAATGTGGGATGGAGAAAAGCACCGCGGGGTGGTCAGCATGGGGAGTTCAGGGAACATGCAGTGGCAATGTAGGATAGGTTTCTGAAAAACATCGCGGGGTGGTGCGCATTGTATGGGTGTGTGTTACATTACATTCACTAGTAGGAGTGAGAAAAACATCACGGGGTGGTGCGCATTGTATGGGTGTGTGTTACATTACATTCACTAGTAGGAGTGAGAAAAACATCACGGGGTGGTGTGAATCAGAGGGTCTGAATTAGGATAGGCAGTGAGTGGCAATGTAGGATGGAGAAAAGCACCGCGGGGTGGTCAGCATGGGGAGGTCAGGGAACATGCAGTGGCAATGTAGCATAGGTTTCCGAAAAACATCGCGGGGTGGTGCGCATTGTATGGGTGTGTGTTACATTACATTCACTAGTAGGAGTGAGAAAAACATCACGGGGTGGTGCGCATTATATGGGTGTGTGTTACATTACATTCACTACTAGGAGTGAGAAAAACATCACGGGGTGGTGTGAATCGGAGGGTCTGAATTAGGATAGGCAGTGAGTGGCAATGTAGGATGGAGAAAAGCACTGCGGGGTGGTCAGCATGGGGAGATCAGGGAACATGCAGTGGCAATGTAGGATAGGTTTCTGAAAAACATCGCGGGGTGGTGCGCATTGTATGGGTGTGTGTTACATTACATTCACTAGTAGGATTGAGAAAAACATCACGGGGTGGTGCGCATTGTATGGGTGTGTGTTACATTACATTCACTAGTAGGAGTGAGAAAAACATCACGGGGTGGTGTGAATCGGAGGGTCTGAATTAGGATAGGCAGTGAGTGGCAATGTAGGATGGAGAAAAGCACCGCGGGGTGGTCAGCATGGGGAGGTCAGGGAACATGCAGTGGCAATGTAGGATAGGATTCTGAAAAACATCGCGGGGTGGTGCGCATTGTATGGGTGTGTGTTACATTACATTCACTAGTAGGAGTGAGAAAAACATCACGGGGTGGTTCGCATTGTATGGGTGTGTGTTACATTACATTCACTAGTAGGAGTGAGAAAAACATCACGGGGTGGTGTGAATCGGAGGGTCTGAATTAGGATAGGCAGTGAGTGGCAATGTAGGATGGAGAAAAGCACCGCGGGGTGGTCAGCATGGGGAGGTCAGGTAACATGCATTGTCAATGTAGGATAGGTTTCTGAAAAACATCGTGTGGTGGTACGCATTGTATGGGTGTGTGTTACATTAAATTCACTAGTAGGAGTGAGAAAAACATTACGGTGTGGTGTGAATCGGAGGGTCTGAATTAGGATAGGCAGTGAGTGGCAATGTAGGATGGAGAAAAGCACCGCGGGGTGGTCAGCATGGGGAGGTCAGGGAACATGCAGTGGCAATGTAGGATTGGTTTCCGAAAAGCATCGCTGGGTGGTGCGCATTGTATGGGTGTGTGTTACATTACATTGACTAGTAGGAGTGAGAAAAACATCACGGGGTGGTGTGAATCGGAGGGTCTGAATTAGGATAGGCAGTGAGTGGCAATGTAGGATGGAGAAAAGCAGCGCGGGGTGGTCAGCATGTGGAGGTCTGGGAACATGCAGTGGCAATGTAGGATAGGTTTCTGAAAAACATAGCGGGGTGGTGCGCATTGTATGGGTGTGTGTTACATTACATTCACTAGTAGGAGTGAGAAAAACATCACGGGGTGGTGCACATTGTATGGGTGTGTGTTACATTACATTCACTAGTAGGAGTGAGAAAAACATCACGGGGTGGTGTGAATCGGAGGGTCTGAATTAGGATAGGCAGTGAGAGGCAATGTAGGATGGAGAAAAGCCCCTCGGGGTGGTCAGCATGGGGAGGTCAGGGAACATGCAGTGGCAATGTAGGATAGGTTTCTGAAAAACATCGTGGGGTGGGGCGCAATGTATGGGTGTGTGTTACATTACATTCACTAGTAGGAGTGAGAAAAACATCACGGGGTGGTGTGAATCGGAGGGTCTGAATTACGATAGGCAGTGAGTGGCAATGTAGGATGGAGAAAAGCACCGCGGTGTGGTCAGCATGGGGAGGTGAGGGAACATGCAGTATAAATGTAGGATAGGTTTCTGAAAAACATCGCGGGGTGGTGCGCATTGTATGGGTGTGTGTTACATTACATTCACTAGTAGGAGTCAGAAAAATATCACGGGGTGGTGCACATTGTATGGGTGTGTGTTACATTACATTCACTAGTAGGAGTGAGAAAAACATCACGGGGTGGTGTGAATTGGAGGGTCTAAATTAGGTTAGGCAGTGTGTGGCAATGTGGGATGGAGAAAAGCACCGCGGGGTGGTCAGCATGGGGAGTTCAGGGAACATGCAGTGGCAATGTAGGATAGGTTTCTGAAAAACATCCCGGGGTGGTGCGCATTGTATGGGTGTGTGTTACATTACATTCACTAGTAGGAGTGAGAAAAACATCACGGGTTGGTGCGCATTGTATGGGTGTGTGTTACATTACATTCACTAGTAAGAGTGAGAAAAACATCACGGGGTGGTGTGAATCAGAGGGTCTGAATTAGGATAGGCAGTGAGTGGCAATGTAGGATGGAGAAAAGCACCGCGGGGTGGTCAGCATGGGGAGGTCAGGGAACATGCAGTGGCAATGTAGCATAGGTTTCCGAAAAACATCGCGGGGTGGTGCGCATTGTATGGGTATGTGTTACATTACATTCACTAGTAGGAGTGAGAAAAACATCACGGGGTGGTGTGAATCGGAGGGTCTGAATTAGGATAGGCAGTGAGTGGCAATGTAGGATGGAGAAAAGCACCGCGGGGTGGTCAGCATGGGGAGGTCAGGGAACATGCAGTGGCAATGTAGGATAGGTTTCTGAAAAACATCGCGGGGTAGTGCGCATTGTATGGTTGTGTGTTACATTACATTCACTAGTAGGAGTGAGAAAAACCTCACGGGGTGGTGCGCATTGTATGGGTTTGTGTTACATTACATTCACTGTTAGGAGTGAGAAAAACATCACGGGGTGGTGTGAATCGGAGGGTCTGAATTAGGATAGGCAGTGAGTGGCAATGTAGGATGGAGAAAAGCACCGCGGTTTGGTCAGCATGGGGAGGTCAGGGAACATGCAGTGGCAATGTAGGATAGGTTTCCGAAAAACATCGCGGGGTGGTGCGCATTGTATGGGTGTGTGTTACATTACATTCACTAGTAGGAGTGAGAAAACATCACGGGGTGGTGTGAATCGGAGGGTCTGAATTAGGATAGGCAGTGAGTGGCAATGTAGGATGGAGAAAAACACCGCGGGGTGGTCAGCATGGGGAGGTCAGGGAACATGCAGTGGCAATGTAGGATAGGTTTCTGAAAAACATCGCGGGGTGGTGCGCATTGTATAGGTGTGTGTTACATTACATTCACTAGTAGGAGTGAGAAAAACATCACGGGGTGGTGCGCATTGTATGGGTGTGTGTTACATTACATTCACTAGTAGGAGTGAGAAAAACATCACGGGTGGTGTGAATCGGGGGGTCTGAATTAGGATAGGCAGTGAGTGGCAATGTAGGATGGAGAAAAGCACCGCGGGGTGGTCAGCATGGGGAGGTCAGGGAACATGCAGTGGCAATGTAGGATAGGTTTCCAAAAAACATCGCGGGGTGGTGCGCATTGTATGGGTGTGTCTTACATTACATTCACTAGTAGGAGTGAGAAAAACATCACGGGGTGGTGTGAATCGGAGGGTCTGAATTAGGATAGGCAGTGAGTGGCAATGTAGGATGGAGAAAAGCACCGCGGGGTGGTCAGCATGGGGAGGTCAGGGAACATGCAGTGGCAATGTAGGATAGGTTTCTGAAAAACATCCCGGGGTGGTGCGCATTGTATGGGTGTGTGTTACATTACATTCACTAGTAGGAGTGAGAAAAACATCACGGGGTGGTGCGCATTGTATGGGTGTGTGTTACATTACATTCACTAGTAGGAGTGAGAAAAACATCACAGGGTGGTGTGAATCGGAGGGTCTGAATTAGGATAGGCAGTGAGTCACAATGTAGGATGGAGAAAAGCACCGCGGTGTGGTCAGCATGGGGAGGTCAGGGAACATGCAGTGGCAATGTAGGATAGTTTTCTGAAAAACTTCTCGGGGTGGTGCGCATTGTATGGGTGTGTGTTACATTACATTCACTAGTAGGAGTGAGAAAAACATCACCAGGAGGTGTGAATCGGAGGGTCTGAATTAGGATAGGCAGTGAGTGTCAATGTAGGATGAAGAAAAGCACCGTGGGGTGGTCAGCATGGGGAGCTCAGGGAACATGCAGTGGCAATGTAGGATAGGTTTCTGAAAAACATCGCGTGGTGGTGCGCATTGTATGGGTGTGTGTTACATTACATTCACTAGTAGGAGTGAGAAAAACATCACGGGGTGGTGTGAATCGGAGGGTCTAAATTAGGATAGGCAGTGAGTGGCAATGTAGGATGGAGAAAAGCACCGCGGGGTGGTCAGCATGGGGAGGTCAGGGAACATGCAGTGGCAAAGTAGGATTGGTTTCCGAAAAACATCGCGGGGTGGTGCGCATTTTATGGGTGTGTGTTACATTACATTGACTAGTAGGAGTGAGAAAAACATCACGGGGTGGTGTGAATCGGAGGGTCTGAATTAGGATAGGCAGTGAGTGGCAATGTAGGATGGAGAAAAGCACCGCGGGGTGGTCAGCATTTGGAGGTCAGGGAACATGCAGTGGCAATGTAGGATAGGTTTCTGAAAAACATAGCGGGGTGGTGCGCATTGTATGGGTGTGTGTTACATTACATTCACTAGTAGGAGTGAGAAAAACATCACGGGGTGGTGCGCATTGTATGGGTGTGTGTTACATTACATTCACTAGTAGGAGTGAGAAAAACATCACGGGGTGGTGTGAATCGGAGGGTCTGAATTAGGATAGGCAGTGAGTGGCAATGTAGGATGGAGAAAAGCACCACGGGGTGGTCAGCATGGGGAGGTCAGGGAACATGCAGTGGCAATGTAGGATAGGTTTCTGAAAAACATTGCGGGGTGGTGCGCATTGTATGGGTGTGTGTTACATTACATTCACTAGTAGGAGTGAGAAAAACATCACAGGGTGGTGTGAATCGGAGGGTCTGAATTAGGATAGGCAGTGAGTCACAATGTAGGATGGAGAAAAGCACCGCGGTGTGGTCAGCATGGGGAGGTCAGGGAACATGCAGTGGCAATGTAGGATAATTTTCTGAAAAACTTCTCGGTGTGGTGCGCATTGTATGGGTGTGTGTTACATTACATTCACTAGTAGGAGTGAGAAAAACATCACGAGGAGGTGTGAATCGGAGGGTCTGAATTAGGATAGGCAGTGAGTGTCAATGTAGGATGAAGGAAAGCACCGTGGGGTGGTCAGCATGGGGAGCTCAGGGAACATGCAGTGGCAATGTAGGATAGGTTTCTGAAAAACATCGCGTGGTGGTGCGCATTGTATGGGTGTGTGTTACATTACATTCACTAGTAGGAGTGAGAAAAACATCACGGGGTGGTGTGAATCGGAGGGTCTGAATTAGGATAGGCAGTGAGTGGCAATGTAGGATGGAGAAAAGCACCGCGGGGTGGTCAGCATGGGGAGGTCAGGGAACATGCAGTGGCAATGTAGGATTGGTTCCCGAAAAACATCGCGGGGTGGTGCGCATTGTATGGGTGTGTGTTACATTACATTGACTAGTAGGAGTGAGAAAAACATCACGGGGTGGTGCACATTGTATGGGTGTGTGTTACATTACATTCACTAGTAGGAGTGAGAAAAACATCACGGGGTGGTGTGAATCGGAGGGTCTGAATTAGGATAGGCAGTGAGAGGCAATGTAGGATGGAGAAAAGCCCCTCGGGGTGGTCAGCATGGGGAGGTCAGGGAACATGCAGTGGCAATGTAGGATAGGTTTCTGAAAAACATCGTGGGGTGGGGCGCAATGTATGGGTGTGTGTTACATTACATTCACTAGTAGGAGTGAGAAAAACATCACGGGGTGGTGTGAATCGGAGGGTCTGAATTACGATAGGCAGTGAGTGGCAATGTAGGATGGAGAAAAGCACCGCGGTGTGGTCAGCATGGGGAGGTGAGGGAACATGCAGTATAAATGTAGGATAGGTTTCTGAAAAACATCGCGGGGTGGTGCGCATTGTATGGGTGTGTGTTACATTACATTCACTAGTAGGAGTCAGAAAAATATCACGGGGTGGTGCACATTGTATGGGTGTGTGTTACATTACATTCACTAGTAGGAGTGAGAAAAACATCACGGGGTGGTGTGAATTGGAGGGTCTAAATTAGGTTAGGCAGTGTGTGGCAATGTGGGATGGAGAAAAGCACCGCGGGGTGGTCAGCATGGGGAGTTCAGGGAACATGCAGTGGCAATGTAGGATAGGTTTCTGAAAAACATCCCGGGGTGGTGCGCATTGTATGGGTGTGTGTTACATTACATTCACTAGTAGGAGTGAGAAAAACATCACGGGGTGGTGCGCATTGTATGGGTGTGTGTTACATTACATTCACTAGTAAGAGTGAGAAAAACATCACGGGGTGGTGTGAATCAGAGGGTCTGAATTAGGATAGGCATTGAGTGGCAATGTAGGATGGAGAAAAGCACCGCGGGGTGGTCAGCATGGGGAGGTCAGGGAACATGCAGTGGCAATGTAGCATAGGTTTCCGAAAAACATCGCGGGGTGGTGCGCATTGTATGGGTATGTGTTACATTACATTCACTAGTAGGAGTGAGAAAAACATCACGGGGTGGTGTGAATCGGAGGGTCTGAATTAGGATAGGCAGTGAGTGGCAATGTAGGATGGAGAAAAGCACCGCGGGGTGGTCAGCATGGGGAGGTCAGGGAACATGCAGTGGCAATGTAGGATAGGTTTCTGAAAAACATCGCGGGGTAGTGCGCATTGTATGGTTGTGTGTTACATTACATTCACTAGTAGGAGTGAGAAAAACCTCACGGGGTGGTGCGCATTGTATGGGTTTGTGTTACATTACATTCACTGTTAGGAGTGAGAAAAACATCACGGGGTGGTGTGAATCGGAGGGTCTGAATTAGGATAGGCAGTGAGTGGCAATGTAGGATGGAGAAAAGCACCGCGGTTTGGTCAGCATGGGGAGGTCAGGGAACATGCAGTGGCAATGTAGGATAGGTTTCCGAAAAACATCGCGGGGTGGTGCGCATTGTATGGGTGTGTGTTACATTACATTCACTAGTAGGAGTGAGAAAACATCACGGGGTGGTGTGAATCGGAGGGTCTGAATTAGGATAGGCAGTGAGTGGCAATGTAGGATGGAGAAAAACACCGCGGGGTGGTCAGCATGGGGAGGTCAGGGAACATGCAGTGGCAATGTAGGATAGGTTTCTGAAAAACATCGCGGGGTGGTGCGCATTGTATAGGTGTGTGTTACATTACATTCACTAGTAGGAGTGAGAAAAACATCACGGGGTGGTGCGCATTGTATGGGTGTGTGTTACATTACATTCACTAGTAGGAGTGAGAAAAACATCACGGGTGGTGTGAATCGGGGGGTCTGAATTAGGATAGGCAGTGAGTGGCAATGTAGGATGGAGAAAAGCACCGCGGGGTGGTCAGCATGGGGAGGTCAGGGAACATGCAGTGGCAATGTAGGATAGGTTTCCAAAAAACATCGCGGGGTGGTGCGCATTGTATGGGTGTGTCTTACATTACATTCACTAGTAGGAGTGAGAAAAACATCACGGGGTGGTGTGAATCGGAGGGTCTGAATTAGGATAGGCAGTGAGTGGCAATGTAGGATGGAGAAAAGCACCGCGGGGTGGTCAGCATGGGGAGGTCAGGGAACATGCAGTGGCAATGTAGGATAGGTTTCTGAAAAACATCCCGGGGTGGTGCGCATTGTATGGGTGTGTGTTACATTACATTCACTAGTAGGAGTGAGAAAAACATCACGGGGTGGTGCGCATTGTATGGGTGTGTGTTACATTACATTCACTAGTAGGAGTGAGAAAAACATCACAGGGTGGTGTGAATCGGAGGGTCTGAATTAGGATAGGCAGTGAGTCACAATGTAGGATGGAGAAAAGCACCGCGGTGTGGTCAGCATGGGGAGGTCAGGGAACATGCAGTGGCAATGTAGGATAGTTTTCTGAAAAACTTCTCGGGGTGGTGCGCATTGTATGGGTGTGTGTTACATTACATTCACTAGTAGGAGTGAGAAAAACATCACCAGGAGGTGTGAATCGGAGGGTCTGAATTAGGATAGGCAGTGAGTGTCAATGTAGGATGAAGAAAAGCACCGTGGGGTGGTCAGCATGGGGAGCTCAGGGAACATGCAGTGGCAATGTAGGATAGGTTTCTGAAAAACATCGCGTGGTGGTGCGCATTGTATGGGTGTGTGTTACATTACATTCACTAGTAGGAGTGAGAAAAACATCACGGGGTGGTGTGAATCGGAGGGTCTGAATTAGGATAGGCAGTGAGTGGCAATGTAGGATGGAGAAAAGCACCGCGGGGTGGTCAGCATGGGGAGGTCAGGGAACATGCAGTGGCAAAGTAGGATTGGTTTCCGAAAAACATCGCGGGGTGGTGCGCATTTTATGGGTGTGTGTTACATTACATTGACTAGTAGGAGTGAGAAAAACATCACGGGGTGGTGTGAATCGGAGGGTCTGAATTAGGATAGGCAGTGAGTGGCAATGTAGGATGGAGAAAAGCACCGCGGGGTGGTCAGCATTTGGAGGTCAGGGAACATGCAGTGGCAATGTAGGATAGGTTTCTGAAAAACATAGCGGGGTGGTGCGCATTGTATGGGTGTGTGTTACATTACATTCACTAGTAGGAGTGAGAAAAACATCACGGGGTGGTGCGCATTGTATGGGTGTGTGTTACATTACATTCACTAGTAGGAGTGAGAAAAACATCACGGGGTGGTGTGAATCGGAGTGTCTGAATTAGGATAGGCAGTGAGTGGCAATGTAGGATGGAGAAAAGCACCACGGGGTGGTCAGCATGGGGAGGTCAGGGAACATGCAGTGGCAATGTAGGATAGGTTTCTGAAAAACATTGCGGGGTGGTGCGCATTGTATGGGTGTGTGTTACATTACATTCACTAGTAGGAGTGAGAAAAACATCACAGGGTGGTGTGAATCGGAGGGTCTGAATTAGGATAGGCAGTGAGTCACAATGTAGGATGGAGAAAAGCACCGCGGTGTGGTCAGCATGGGGAGGTCAGGGAACATGCAGTGGCAATGTAGGATAATTTTCTGAAAAACTTCTCGGTGTGGTGCGCATTGTATGGGTGTGTGTTACATTACATTCACTAGTAGGAGTGAGAAAAACATCACGAGGAGGTGTGAATCGGAGGGTCTGAATTAGGATAGGCAGTGAGTGTCAATGTAGGATGAAGGAAAGCACCGTGGGGTGGTCAGCATGGGGAGCTCAGGGAACATGCAGTGGCAATGTAGGATAGGTTTCTGAAAAACATCGCGTGGTGGTGCGCATTGTATGGGTGTGTGTTACATTACATTCACTAGTAGGAGTGAGAAAAACATCACGGGGTGGTGTGAATCGGAGGGTCTGAATTAGGATAGGCAGTGAGTGGCAATGTAGGATGGAGAAAAGCACCGCGGGGTGGTCAGCATGGGGAGGTCAGGGAACATGCAGTGGCAATGTAGGATTGGTTCCCGAAAAACATCGCGGGGTGGTGCGCATTGTATGGGTGTGTGTTACATTACATTGACTAGTAGGAGTGAGAAAAACATCACGGGGTGGTGTGAATCGGAGGGTCTGAATTAGGATAGGCAGTGAGTGGCAATGTAGGATGGAGAAAAGCACCGCGGGGTGGTCAGCATGTGGAGGTCAGGGAACATGCAGTGGCAATGTAGGATAGGTTTCTGAAAAACATAGCGGGGTGGTGCGCATTGTATGGGTTTGTGTTACATTACATTCACTAGTAGGAGTGAGAAAAACATCACAGGGTGGTGCGCATTGTATGGGTGTGTGTTACATTACATTCACTAGTAGGAGTGAGAAAAACATCACGGGGTGGTGTGAATCGGAGGGTCTGAATTAGGATAGGCAGTGAGTTGCAATGTAGCATGGAGAAAAGCACCGCGGGGTGGTCAGCATAGGGAGGTCAGGGAACATGCAGTGGCAATGTAGGATAGGTTTCTGAAAAACATCGCGGGGTGGTGCGCATTGTATGGGTGTGTGTTACATTACATTCACTAGTAGGATTGAGAAAAACATCACGGTGTGGTGCGCATTGTATGGGTGTGTGTTACATTACATTCACTAGTAGGAGTGAGAAAAACATCACGGGGTGGTGTGAACCGGAGGGTCTGAATTAGGATAGGCAGTGAGTGGCAATGTAGGATGGAGAAAAGCACCACGGGTTGGTCAGCATGGGGAGGTCAGGGAACATGCAGTGGCAATGTAGGATAGGATTCTGAAAAACATCGCGGGGTGGTGCGCATTGTATGGGTGTGTGTTACATTACATTCACTAGTAGGAGTGAGAAAAACATCACGGGGTGGTTCGCATTGTATGGGTGTGTGTTACATTACATTCACTAGTAGGAGTGAGAAAAACATCACGGGGTGGTGTGAATCGGAGGGTCTGAATTAGGATAGGCAGTGAGTGGCAATGTAGGATGGAGAAAAGCACCGCGGGGTGGTCAGCATGGGGAGGTCTGGTAACATGCAGTGGCAATGTAGGATAGGTTTCTGAAAAACATCGCGTGGTGGTGCGTATTGTATGGGTGTGTGTTACATTACATTCACTAGTAGGAGTGAGAAAAACATCACGGGGTGGTGTGAATCGGAGGGTCTGAATTAGGATAGGCAGTGAGTGGCAAGGTAGGATGGAGAAAAGCACCGCGGGGTGGTCAGCATGGGGAGGTCAGGGAACATGCAGTGGCAATGTAGGATTGGTTTCCGAAAAGCATCGCGGGGTGGTGCGCATTGTATGGGTGTGTGTTACATTACATTGACTAGTAGGAGTGAGAAAAACATCACGGGGTGGTGTGAATCGGAGGGTCTGAATTAGGATAGGCAGTGAGTGGCAATGTAGGATGGAGAAAAGCACCGCGGGGTGGTCAGCATGTGGAGGTCAGGGAACATGCAGTGGCAATGTAGGATAGGTTTCTGAAAAACATAGCGGGGTGGTGCGCATTGTATGGGTGTGTGTTACATTACATTCACTAGTAGGAGTGAGAAAAACATCACGGGGTGGTGCGCATTGTATGGGTGTGTGTTACATTACATTCACTAGTAGGAGTGAGAAAAACATCACGGGGTGGTGTGAATCGGAGGGTCTGAAGTAGGATAGGCAGTGAGAGGCAATGTAGGATGGAGAAAAGCACCTCGGGGTGGTCAGCATGGGGAGGTCAGGGAACATGCAGTGGCAATGTAGGATAGGTTTCTGAAAAACATCTTGGGGTGGGGCGCATTGTATGGGTGTGTGTTACATTACATTCACTAGTAAGAGTGAGAAAAACATCACGGGGTGGTGTGAATCGGAGGGTCTGAATTACGATAGGCAGTGAGTGGCAATGTAGGATGGAGAAAAGCACCGCGGTGTGGTCAGCATGGGGAGCTGAGGGAACATGCAGTATCAATGTAGGATAGGTTTCTGAAAAACATCGCGGGGTGGTGCGCTTTGTATGGGTGTGTGTTACATTACATTCACTAGTAGGAGTGAGAAAAACATCATGGGGTGGTGCACATTGTATGGGTGTGTGTTACATTACATTCACTAGTAGGAGTGAGAAAAACATCACGGGGTGGTGTGAATTGGAGGGTCTAAATTAGGATAGGCAGTGTGTGGCAATGTGGGATGGAGAAAAGCACCGCGGGGTGGTCAGCATGGGGAGTTCAGGGAACATGCAGTGGCAATGTAGGATAGGTTTCTGAAAAACATCGCGGGGTGGTGCGCATTGTATGGGTGTGTGTTACATTACATTCACTAGTAGGAGTGAGAAAAACATCACGGGGTGGTGTGCATTGTATGGGTGTGTGTTACATTACATTCACTAGTAGGAGTGAGAAAAACATCACGGGGTGGTGTGAATCAGAAGGTCTGAATTAGGATAGGCAGTGAGTGGCAATGTATGATGGAGAAAAGCACCGCGGGGTGGTCAGCATGGGGAGGTCAGGGAACATGCAGTGGCAATGTAGCATAGGTTTCCGAAAAACATCGCGGGGTGGTGCGCACTGTATGGGTGTGTGTTACATTACATTCACTAGTAGGAGTGAGAAAAACCTCACGGGGTGGTGCGCATTGTATGGGTGTGTGTTACATTACATTCACTATTAGGAGTGAGAAAAACATCACGGGGTGGTGTGAATCGGAGGGTCTGAATTAGGATAGGCAGTGAGTGGCAATGTAGGATGGAGAAAAGCACCGCGGTTTGGTCAGCATGGGGAGGTCAGGGAACATGCAGTGGCAATGTAGGATAGGTTTCCGAAAAACATCGCGGGGTGGTGCGCATTGTATGGGTGTGTGTTACATT
Source organism: Cavia porcellus (assembly GCF_034190915.1). NCBI lineage: Eukaryota > Metazoa > Chordata > Mammalia > Rodentia > Caviidae > Cavia > Cavia porcellus. Next base: position 1,023,055 of record NW_026947569.1, read on the forward strand.
ACATTCACTAGTAGGAGTGAGAAAAACATCACGGGGTGGTGTGAATCGGAGGGTCTGAATTAGGATAGGCAGTGAGTGGCAATGTAGGATGGAGAAAAGCACCGCGGGGTGGTCAGCATGGGGAGGTCAGGGAACATGCAGTGGCAATGTAGGATAGGTTTCTGAAAAACATCGCGGGGTGGTGCGCATTGTATAGGTGTGTGTTACATTACATTCACTAGTAGGAGTGAGAAAAACATCACGGGTTGGTGTGAATCGGAGGTTCTGAATTAGAATAGGCAGTGTGTGGCAATGTGGGATGGAGACAAGCACCGCGGGGTGGTCAGCATGGGGAGGTCAGGGAACATGCAGTGGCAATGTAGCATAGGTTTCCGAAAAACATCGCGGGGTGGTGCGCACTGTATGGGTGTGTGTTACATTACATTCACTAGTAGGAGTGAGAAAAACATCACGGGTGGTGCGCATTGTATGGGTGTGTGTTACATTACATTCACTAGTAGGAGTGAGAAAAACATCACGGGGTGGTGTGAATCGGAGGGTCTGAATTAGGATAGGCAGTGAGTGGCAATGTAGGATGGAGAAAAGCACCATGGGGTGGTCAGCATGGGGAGGTCAGGGAACATGCAGTGGCAATGTAGGATAGGTTTCTGAAAAACATCGCGGGGTGGTGCGCATTGTATGGGTGTGTGTTACATTACATTCACTAGTAGGAGTGAGAAAAACATCACGGGGTGGTGTGAATCGGAGTGTCTGAATTAGGATAGGCAGTGAGTGGCAATGTAGGATGGAGAAAAGCACCGCGGGGTGGTCAGCATGGGGAGGTCAGGGAAAATGCAGTGGCAATGTAGGATAGGTTTCTGAAAAACATCGCGGGGTGGTGCGCATTGTATGGGTGTGTGTTACATTACATTCACAAGTAGGAGTGAGAAAAACATCACGGGGTGGTGTGAATCGGAGGGTCTGAATTAGGATAGGCAGTGTGTGGCAATGTGGGATGGAGAAAAGCACCGCGGGGTGGTCAGCATGTTAATTTCAGGGAACATGCAGTGGCAATGTAGGATAGGTTTCTGAAAAACATCGCGGGGTGGTGCGCATTTTACGGGTGTGTGTTACATTACATTCACTAGTAGGAGTGAGAAAAACATCACGGGGTGGTGCGCATTGTATGGGTGTGTGTTACCTTACATTCAATAGTAGGAGTGAGAAAAACATCACGGGGTGGTGTGAATCGGAGGGTCTAAATTAGGATAGGCAGTGAGTGGCAAAGTAGGATGGAGAAAAGCACCGCAGGGTCGTCAGCATGGGGAGGTCAGGGAACATGCTGTGGCAATGTAGGATAGGTTTCGGAAAAACATCGCGGGGTGGTGCGCATTGTATGGGTGTGTGTTACACTACATTCACTAGTAGGAGTGAGAAAAACATCACGGGGTGGTGCGCATTGTATGGGTGTGTGTTACATTACATTCACTAGTAGGAGTGAGAAAAACATCACGGGGTGATGTGAATCGGATGGTCTGAATTAGGATAGGCAGTGAGTGGCAATGTAGGATGGAGAAAAGCACCGCGGGGTGGTCAGCATGGGGAGGTCAGGGAACATGCAGTGGCAATGTAGGATAGGTTTCTGAAAAACATCGCGGGGTTGTACGCATTGTATGGGTGTGTGTTACATTACATTCACTAGTAGGAGTGAGAAAAACATCACGGGGTGGTGTGAATCGGAGGGTCTGAATTAGGATAGGCAGTGAGTGGCAATGTAGGATGGAGAAAAGCACCGCGGGGTGGTCAGCATGGGGAGGTCAGGGAACATGCAGTGGCAATGTAGGATAGGTTTCTGAAAAACATCATGGGGTGGTGCGCATTGTATGGGTGTGTGATACATTACATTCACTAGTAGGAGTGAGAAAAAAATCACGGGGTGGTGTGAATCGGAGGGTCTGAATTAGGATAGGCAGTGAGTGGCAATGTAGGATGGAGAAAAGCACCGCGGGCTGGTCAGCATGGGGAGGTCAGGGAACATGCAGTGGCTATGTAGGATAGGTTTCTGAAAAACATCGTGGGAGGGTGCGCATTGTATGGGTGTGTGTTACATTACATTCAATAGTAGGAGTGAGCAAAACATCACGGGGTGGTGCGCATTGTATGGGTGTGTGATACATTACATTCACTAGTAGGAGTGAGAAAACATCACGGGGTGGTGTGAATCGGAAGTTTTGAATTAGGATAGGCAGTGAGTGGCAATGTAGGATGGAGAAAAGCACCGCGGGGTGGTCAGCATGGGGAGGTCAGGGAACATGCAGTGGCAATGTAGGATAGGTTTCTGAAAAACATCGCGGGGTGGTGCGCATTGTATGGGTGTGTGTTACATTACATTCACTAGTAGGAGTGAGAAAAACATCACGGGGTGGTGTGAATCGGAGGGTCTGAATTAGGATAGGCAGTGTGTGGCAATGCGGGATGGAGAAAAGCACAGCGGGGTGGTCAGCATGTTAATTTCAGGGAACATGCAGTGGCAATGTAGGATAGGTTTCTGAAAAACATCGCGGGGTGGTGCGCATTTTATGGGTGTGTGTTACATTACATTCACTTGTAGGAGTGAGAAAAACATCACGGGGTGGTGCGCATTGTATGGGTCTGTGTTACATTACATTCAATAGTAGGAGTGAGAAAAACATCACGGGGTGGTGTGAACCGGAGGGTCTGAATTAGGATAGGCAGTGAGTGGCAATGTAGGATGGAGAAAAGCACCACGGGTTGGTCAGCATGGGGAGGTCAGGGAACATGCAGTGGCAATGTAGGATAGGATTCTGAAAAACATCGCGGGGTGGTGCGCATTGTATGGGTGTGTGTTACATTACATTCACTAGTAGGAGTGAGAAAAACATCACGGGGTGGTTCGCTTTGTATGGGTGTGTGTTACATTACATTCACTAGTAGGAGTGAGAAAAACATCACGGGGTGGTGTGAATCGGAGGGTCTGAATTAGGATAGGCAGTGAGTGGCAATGTAGGATGGAGAAAAGCACCGCGGGGTGGTCAGCATGGGGAGGTCTGGTAACATGCAGTGGCAATGTAGGATAGGTTTCTGAAAAACATCGCGTGGTGGTGCGTATTGTATGGGTGTGTGTTACATTACATTCACTAGTAGGAGTGAGAAAAACATCACGGTGTGGTGTGAATCGGAGGGTCTGAATTAGGATAGGCAGTGAGTGGCAAGGTAGGATGGAGAAAAGCACCGCGGGGTGGTCAGCATGGGGAGGTCAGGGAACATGCAGTGGCAATGTAGGATTGGTTTCCGAAAAGCATCGCGGGGTGGTGCGCATTGTATGGGTGTGTGTTACATTACATTGACTAGTAGGAGTGAGAAAAACATCACGGGGTGGTGTGAATCGGAGGGTCTGAATTAGGATAGGCAGTGAGTGGCAATGTAGGATGGAGAAAAGCACCGCGGGGTGGTCAGCATGTGGAGGTCAGGGAACATGCAGTGGCAATGTAGGATAGGTTTCTGAAAAACATAGCGGGGTGGTGCGCATTGTATGGGTGTGTGTTACATTACATTCACTAGTAGGAGTGAGAAAAACATCACGGGGTGGTGCGCATTGTATGGGTGTGTGTTACATTACATTCACTAGTAGGAGTGAGAAAAACATCACGGGGTGGTGTGAATCGGAGGGTCTGAAGTAGGATAGGCAGTGAGAGGCAATGTAGGATGGAGAAAAGCACCTCGGGGTGGTCAGCATGGGGAGGTCAGGGAACATGCAGTGGCAATGTAGGATAGGTTTCTGAAAAACATCTTGGGGTGGGGCGCATTGTATGGGTGTGTGTTACATTACATTCACTAGTAAGAGTGAGAAAAACATCACGGGGTGGTGTGAATCGGAGGGTCTGAATTACGATAGGCAGTGAGTGGCAATGTAGGATGGAGAAAAGCACCGCGGTGTGGTCAGCATGGGGAGCTGAGGGAACATGCAGTATCAATGTAGGATAGGTTTCTGAAAAACATCGCGGGGTGGTGCGCATTGTATGGGTGTGTGTTACATTACATTCACTAGTAGGAGTGAGAAAAACATCATGGGGTGGTGCACATTGTGTGGGTGTGTGTTACATTACATTCACTAGTAGGAGTGAGAAAAACATCACGGGGTGGTGTGAATTGGAGGGTCTAAATTAGGATAGGCAGTGTGTGGCAATGTGTGATGGAGAAAAGCACCGCGGGGTGGTCAGCATGGGGAGGTCAGGGAACATGCAGTGGCAATGTAGCATAGGTTTCCGAAAAACATCGCGGGGTGGTGCGCATTGTATGGGTGTGTGTTACATTACATTCACTAGTAGGAGTGAGAAAAACCTCACGGGGTGGTGCGCATTGTATGGGTGTGTGTTACATTACATTCACTATTAGGAGTGAGAAAAACATCACGGGGTGGTGTGAATCGGAGGGTCTGAATTAGGATAGGCAGTGAGTGGCAATGTAGGATGGAGAAAAGCACCGCGGTTTGGTCAGCATGGGGAGGTCAGGGAACATGCAGTGGCAATGTAGGATAGGTTTCCGAAAAACATCGCGGGGTGGTGCGCATTGTATGGGTGTGTGTTACATTACATTCACTAGTAGGAGTGAGAAAAACATCACGGGGTGGTGTGAATCGGAGGGTCTGAATTAGGATAGGCAGTGAGTGGCAATGTAGGATGGAGAAAAGCACCGCGGGGTGGTCAGCATGGGGAGGTCAGGGAACATGCAGTGGCAATGTAGGATAGGTTTCTGAAAAACATCGCGGGGTGGTGCGCATTGTATAGGTGTGTGTTACATTACATTCACTAGTAGGAGTGAGAAAAACATCACGGGTTGGTGTGAATCGGAGGTTCTGATTAGAATAGGCAGTGTGTGGCAATGTGGGATGGAGACAAGCACCGCGGGGTGTTCAGCATGGGGAGGTCAGGGAACATGCTGTGGCAATGTAGGATAGGTTTCTGAAAAACATCGCGGGGTGGTGCGCATTGTATGGGTGTGTGTTACATTACATTCACTAGTAGGAGTGAGAAAAACATCACGGGTTGGTGTGAATCGGAGGTTCTGAATTAGAATAGGCAGTGTGTGGCAATGTGGGATGGAGAAAAGCACCGCGGGGTGGTCAGCATGGGGAGGTCAGGGAACATGCAGTGGCAATGTAGGATAGGTTTCTGAAAAACATCGCGGGGTGGTGCGCATTGTATGGGTGTGTGTTACATTACATTCACTAGTAGGAGTGAGAAAAACATCACGGGATGGTGCGCATTCTATGGGTGTGTGTTACATTACATTCACTAGTAGGAGTGAGAAAAACATCACGGGGTGGTGTGAATCGGAGGGTCTGAATTAGGATAGGCAGTGAGTGGCAATGTAGGATGGAGAAAAGCACCGCGGTTTGGTCAGCATGGGGAGGTCAGGGAACATGCAGTGGCAATGTAGGATAGGTTTCCGAAAAACATCGCGGGGTGGTGCGCATTGTATGGGTGTGTGTTACATTACATTCACTAGTAGGAGTGAGAAAAACATCACGGGGTGGTGGGCATTGTATGGGTGTGTGTTACATTACATTCACTATTAGGAGTGAGAAAAACATCACGGGGTGGTGTGAATCGGAGGGTCTGAATTAGGATAGGCAGTGAGTGGCAATGTAGGATGGAGAAAAGCACCGCGGGGTGGTCAGCATAGGGAGGTCAGGGAACATGCAGTGGCAATGTAGCATAGGTTTGTGAAAAACATCGCGGCGTGGTGTGCATTGTATGGGTGTGTGTTTCATTACATTCACTAGTAGGAGTGAGAAAAACATCACAGAGTGGTGTGAATCGGAGGGTCTGAATTAGGATAGGCAGTGAGTGGCAATGTAGGATGGAGAAAAGCACCGCGGGGTGGTCAGCATGGGGAAGTCAGGGAACATGCAGTGGCAATGTAGGATAGGTTTCCGAAAAACATCGCGGGGTGGTGCGAATTGTATGGGTGTGTGTTACATTACATTCACTAGTAGGAGTGAGAAAAACATCACGGGGTGGTGTGAATCGGAGGGTCTGAATTAGGATAGGCAGTGAGTGGCAATGTAGGATGGAGAAAAGCACCGCGGGGTGGTCAGCATGGGGAGGTCAGGGAACATGCAGTGGCAATGTAGGATAGGTTTCTGAAAAACATCGCGGGGTGGTGCGCATTGTATGGGTGTGTCTTACATTACATTCACTAGTAGGAGTGAGAAAAACATCACGGGGTGGTGTGAATCAGAGGGTCTGAATTAGGATAGGCAGTGAGTGGCAATGTAGGATGTAGAAAAGCACCGCGGGGTGGTCAGCATCGGGAGGTCAGGGAACATGCAGTGGCAATGTAGGATAGGTTTCTGAAAAACATCGCGGGGTGGTGCGCATTGTATGGGTGTGTGTTACATTACATTCACTAGTAGGAGTGAGAAAAATATCACGGGGTGGTGCGCATTGTATGGGTGTGTGTTACATTACATTCACTAGTAGGAGTGAGAAAAACATCACGGAGTGGTGTGAATCGGCGGGTCTGAATTAGGATAGGCAGTGAGTGGCAATGTATGATGGACAAAAGCACCGCGGGGTGGTCAGCATGGGAGGTCAGGGAACATGCAGTGGCAATGTAGGATAGGATTCTGAAAAACATCGGGGGGTGGTGCACATTGTATGGGTGTGTGTTACATTACATTCACTAGTAGGAGTGAGAAAAACATCACGGGTGGTGCGCATTGTATGTGTGTGTGTTACATTACATTCACTAGTAGGAGTGAGAAAAACATCACGGGGTGGTGTGAATCGGAGGGTCTGAATTAGGATAGGCAGTGAGTGGCAATGTAGGATGGAGAAAAGCACCATGGGGTGGTCAGCATGGGGAGGTCAGGGAACATGCAGTGGCAATGTAGGATAGGTTTCTGAAAAACATCGCGGGGTGGTGCGCATTGTATGGGTGTGTGTTACATTACATTCACTAGTAGGAGTGAGAAAAACATCACGGGGTGGTGTGAATCGGAGTGTCTGAATTAGGATAGGCAGTGAGTGGCAATGTAGGGTGGAGAAAAGCACCGCGGGGTGGTCAGCATGGGGAGGTCAGGGAAAATGCAGTGGCAATGTAGGATAGGTTTCTGAAAAACATCGCGGGGTGGTGCGCATTGTATGGGTGTGTGTTACATTACATTCACAAGTAGGAGTGAGAAAAACATCACGGGGTGGTGTGAATCGGAGGGTCTGAATTAGGATAGGCAGTGTGTGGCAATGTGGGATGGAGAAAAGCACCGCGGGGTGGTCAGCATGTTAATTTCAGGGAACATGCAGTGGCAATGTAGGATAGGTTTCTGAAAAACATCGCGGGGTGGTGCGCATTTTAAGGGTGTGTGTTACATTACATTCACTAGTAGGAGTGAGAAAAACATCACGGGGTGGTGCGCATTGTATGGGTGTGTGTTACATTACATTCACTAGTAGGAGTGAGAAAAACATCACGGGGTGGTGTGAATCAGAGGGTCTAAATTAGGATAGGCAGTGAGTGGCAAAGTAGGATGGAGAAAAGCACCGCAGGGTCGTCAGCATGGGGAAGTCAGGGAACATGCAGTGGCAATGTAGGATAGGTTTCGGAAAAACATCGCGGGGTGGTGCGCATTGTATGGGTGTGTGTTACACTACATTCACTAGTAGGAGTGAGAAAAACATCACGGGGTGGTGCGCATTGTATGGGTGTGTGTTACATTACATTCACTAGTAGGAGTGAGAAAAACATCACGGGGTGATGTGAATCGGATGGTCTGAATTAGGATAGGCAGTGAGTGGCAATGTAGGATGGAGAAAAGCACCGCGGGGTGGTCAGCATGGGGAGGTCAGGGAACATGCAGTGGCAATGTAGGATAGGTTTCTGAAAAACATCGCGGGGTTGTACGCATTGTATGGGTGTGTGTTACATTACATTCACTAGTAGGAGTGAGAAAAACATCACGGCGTGGTGTGAATCGGAGGGTCTGAATTAGGATAGGCAGTGAGTGGCCATGTAGGATGGAGAAAAGCACCGCGGGCTGGTCAGCATGGGGAGGTCAGGGAACATGCAGTGGCTATGTAGGATAGGTTTCTGAAAAACATCGCGGGGGGGTGCGCATTGTATGGGTGTGTGTTACATTACATTCAATAGTAGGAGTGAGCAAAACATCACGGGGTGGTGCGCATTGTATGGGTGTGTGATACATTACATTCACTAGTAGGAGTGAGAAAACATCACGGGGTGGTGTGAATCGGAGGTTTTGAATTAGGATAGGCAGTGAGTGGCAATGTAGGATGGAGAAAAGCACCGCGGGGTGGTCAGCATGGGGAGGTCAGGGAACATGCAGTGGCAATGTAGGATAGGTTTCTGAAAAACATCGCGGGGTGGTGCGCATTGTATGGGTGTGTGTTACATTACATTCACTAGTAGGAGTGAGAAAAACATCACGGGGTGGTGTGAATCGGAGGGTCTGAATTAGGATAGGCAGTGTGTGGCAATGCGGGATGGAGAAAAGCACAGCGGGGTGGTCAGCATGTTAATTTCAGGGAACATGCAGTGGCAATGTAGGATAGGTTTCTGAAAAACATCGCGGGGTGGTGCGCATTTTATGGGTGTGTGTTACATTACATTCACTTGTAGGAGTGAGAAAAACATCACGGGGTGGTGCGCATTGTATGGGTGTGTGTTACATTACATTCACTAGTAGGAGTGAGAAAAAAATCACGGGGTTGTGTGAATCGGAGGGTCTGAATTAGGATATGCAGTGAGTGGCAATGTAGGATGGAGAAAAGCACCACGGGGAGGTCAGCATGGGGAGGTCAGGGAAAATGCAGTGGCAATGTAGGATAGGTTTCTGAAAAACATCGCGGGGTGGTGCGCATTGTATGGGTGTGTGTTACATTACATTCACTAGTAGGAGTGAGAAAAACATCACGGTGTGGTGCGCATTGTATGGGTGTGTGTTACATTACATTCACTAGTATGAGTGAGAAAAACATCACGGGGTGGTGTGAATCGGAGGGTCTGAATTAGGATAGGCAGTGAGTGGCAATGTACGATGGAGAAAAGCACCGCGGGGTGGTCAGCATGGGGAGGTCAAGGAACATGCAGTGGCAATGTAGGGTAGGTTTCTGAAAAACATCGCGGGGTGGTGCGCATTGTATGGGTGTGTGTTACATTACATTCACTAGTAGGAGTGAGAAAAACATCACGGGGTGGTGTGAATCGGAGGGTCTGAATTAGGATAGGCAGTGTGTGGCAATGTGGGATGGAGAAAAGCACCGCGGGTGGTCAGCATGTTAATTTCAGGGAACATGCAGTGGCAATGTAGGATAGGTTTCCGAAAAACATCGCGGAGTGGTGCGCATTGTATGGGTGTGTGTTACATTACATTCACTAGTAGGAGTGAGAAAAACATCACGGGGTGGTGTGAATCGGAGGGTCTGAATTAGGATAGGCAGTGAGTGGCAATGTAGGATGGAGAAAAGCACCGCGGGGTGGTCAGCATGGGGAGGTCAGGGAACATGCAGTGGCAATGTAGGATAGGTTTCTGAAAAACATCGCGGGGTGGTGCGCATTGTATGGGTGTGTGTTACATTACATTCACTAGTAGGAGTGAGAAAAACATCACGGGGTGGTGTGAATCGGAGGGTCTGGATTAGGATAGGCAGTGAGTGGCAATGTAGAATGGAGAAACGCAACGCGGGGTGGTCAGCATGTGGAGGTCAGGGAACATGCAGTGGCAATGTAGGATAGGTTTCCGAAAAACATCGCGGGGTGGTGCGCATTGTATGGGTGTGTGTTACATTACATTCACTAGTAGGAGTGAGAAAAACATCACGGTGTGAATCGGAGGGTCTGAATTAGGATCGGCAGTGAGTGGCAATATAGGATGGAGAAAAGCACCGCGGGGTGGTGAGCATGGGGAGGTCAGGGAACATGCAGTGGCAATGTAGGATAGGTTTCTAAAAAACATCGCGGGGTGGTGCGCATTGTATGGGTGTGTGTTACATTACATTCACTAGTAAGAGTGAGAAAAACATCACGGGGTGGTGCGCACTGTATGGTTGTGTGTTACATTACATTCACTAGTAGGAGTGAGAAAAACATCACGGGGTGATGTGAATCGGATGGTCTGAATTAGGATAGACAGTGAGTGGCAATGTAGGATGGAGAAAAGCACAGCGGGGTGGTCAGCATGGGGAGGTCAGGGAACATGCAGTGGCAATGTAGGATAGGTTTCTGAAAAACATCGCGGGGTGGTGCGCATTGTATGGGTGTGTCTTACATTACATTCACTAGTAGGAGTGAGAAAAAAAACACGGGGTGGTGTGAATCGGAGTGTCTGAATTAGGATAGGCAGTGAGTGGCAATGTAGGATGGAGAAAAGCACCGCGGGGTGGTCAGCATGTGGAGGTCAGGGAACATGCAGTGGCAATGTAGGATAGGTTTCTGAAAAACATCGCGGGGTGGTGCGCATTGTATGGGTGTGTGTTACATTACATTCACTAGTAGGAGTGAGAAAAACATCACGGGGTGGTGTGAATCGGAGGGTCTGAATTAGGATAGGCAGTGAGTGGCAATGTAGGATGGAGAAAAGCATCGCGGGGTGGTCAGCATGGGGAGGTCAGGGAACATGCATTGGCAATATAGGATAGGTTTCTGAAAAACATCGCGGGGTGGTGCTCATTGTATGGGTGTGTGTTACATTACATTCACTAGTAGGAGTGAGAAAAACATCACGGGGTGGTGTGAATCGGAGGGTCTGAATTAGGATAGGCAGTGTGTGGCAATGTGGGATGTAGAAAAGCACCGCGGGGTGGTCAGCATGTTAATTTCAGGGAACATGAAGTGGCAATGTAGGATAGGTTTCTGAAAAACATCGCGGGGTGGTGCGCATTTTATGGGTGTGTGTTACATTACATTCACTTGTAGGAGTGAGAAAAACATCACGGGGTGGTGCGCATTGTATGGGTGTGTGTTACATTACATTCACTAGTAGGAGTGAGAAAAACATCACGGGGTGGTGTGAATCGGAGGGTCTGAATTAGGATAGGCAGTGAGTGGCAATGTAAAATGGAGAAAAGCACCGCGGGGTGGTAAGCATGGGGAGGTCAGGGAAAATGCAGTGGCAATGTAGGATAGGTTTCTGAAAAACATCGCGGGGTGGTGCGCATTGTATGGGTGTGTGTTACATTACATTCACTAGTAGGAGTGAGAAAAACATCACGGGGTGGTGCGCATTGTATGGGTGTGTGTTACATTACATTCACTAGTAGGAGTGAGAAAAACATCACGGGGTGGTGTGAATCGGAGGGTCTGAATTAGGATAGGCAGTGAGTGGCAATGTAGGATGGAGAAAAGCACAGCGGGGTGGTCAGCATGGGGAGGTCAGGGAACATGCAGTGGAAATGTAGGATAGGTTTCTCAAAAACATCGCGGGGTGGTGCGCATTGTATGGGTGTGTGTTACATTACATTCACTAGTAGGAGTGAGAAAAACATCACGGGGTGGTGTGAATCGGAGGGTCTGAATTAGGATAGGCAGTGTGTGGCAATGTGGGATGTAGAAAAGTACCGCGGGGTGGTCAGCATATTAATTTCAGGGAACATGAAGTGGCAATGTAGGATAGGTTTCTGAAAAACATCGCGGGGTGGTGCGCATTTTATGGGTGTGTGTTACATTACATTCACTTGTAGGAGTGAGAAAAACATCACGGGGTGGTGCGCATTGTATGGGTGTGTGTTACATTACATTCACTAGTAGGAGTGAGAAAAACATCACGGGGTGGTGTGAATCGGAGGGTCTGAATTAGGATAGGCAGTGAGTGGCAATGTAAAATGGAGAAAAGCACCGCGGGGTGGTAAGCATGGGGAGGTCAGGGAAAATGCAGTGGCAATGTAGGATAGGTTTCTGAAAAACATCGCGGGGTGGTGCGCATTGTATGGGTGTGTGTTACATTACATTCACTAGTAGGAGTGAGAAAAACATCACGGGGTGGTGCGCATTGTATGGGTGTGTGTTACATTACATTCAATAGTAGGAGTGAGAAAAACATCACGGGGTGGTGTGAATCGGAGGGTCTGAATTAGGATAGGCAGTGGGTGGCAATGTAGGATGGAGAAAAGCACAGCGGGGTGGTCAGCATGGGGAGGTCAGGGAACATGCAGTGGAAATGTAGGATAGGTTTCTCAAAAACATCGCGGGGTGGTGCGCATTGTATGGGTGTGTGTTACATTACATTCACTAGTAGGAGTGAGAAAAACATCACGGGGTGGTGTGAATCGGAGGGTCTGAATTAAGATAGGCAGTGAGTGGCAATGTAGGATGGAGAAAAGCACCGCGGGGTGGTCAGCATGGGGAGGTCAGGGAACATGCAGTGGCAATGTAGAATAGGTTTCTGAAAAACATCGCGGGTTGGTGCGCCATTGTATGGGTGTGTGTTACATTACATTCACTAGTAGGAGTGAGAAAAACATCAAGGGGTGGTGTGAATCGGAGGGTCTGAATTAGGATAGGCAGTGTGTGGCAATGTGGGATGTAGAAAAGCACCGCGGGGTGGTCAGCATATTAATTTCAGGGAACATGAAGTGGCAATGTAGGATAGGTTTCTGAAAAACATCGCGGGGTGGTGCGCATTTTATGGGTGTGTGTTACATTACATTCACTTGTAGGAGTGAGAAAAACATCACGGGGTGGTGCGCATTGTATGGGTGTGTGTTACATTACATTCACTAGTAGGAGTGAGAAAAACATCACGGGGTGGTGTGAATCGGAGGGTCTGATTTAGGATAGGCAGTGAGTGGCAATGTAAAATGGAGAAAAGCACCGCGGGGTGGTAAGCATGCGGAGGTCAGGGAAAATGCAGTGGCAATGTAGGATAGGTTTCTGAAAAACATCGCGGGGTGGTGCGCATTGTATGGGTGTGTGTTACATTACATTCACTAGTAGGAGTGAGAAAAACATCACGGGGTGGTGCGCATTGTATGGGTGTGTGTTACATTACATTCACTAGTAGGAGTGAGAAAAACATCACGGGGTGGTGTGAATCGGAGGGTCTGAATTAGGATAGGCAGTGAGTGGCAATGTAGGATGGAGAAAAGCACAGCGGGGTGGTCAGCATGGGGAGGTCAGGGAACATGCAGTGGAAATGTAGGATAGGTTTCTCAAAAACATCGCGGGGTGGTGCGCATTGTATGGGTGTGTGTTACATTACATTCACTAGTAGGAGTGAGAAAAACATCACGGGGTGGTGTGAATCGGAGGGTCTGAATTAAGATAGGCAGTGAGTGGCAATGTAGGATGGAGAAAAGCACCGCGGGGTGGTGAGCATGGGGAGGTCAGGGAACATGCAGTGGCAATGTAGAATAGGTTTCTGAAAAACATCGCGGGTTGGTGCGCCATTGTATGGGTGTGTGTTACATTACATTCACTAGTAGGAGTGAGAAAAACATCAAGGGGTGGTGTGAATCGGAGGGTCTGAATTAGGATAGGCAGTGAGTGGCAATGTAGAATGGAGTAAAGCAACGCGGGGTGGTCAGCATGGGGAGGTTAGGGAACATGCAGTGGCAATGTAGGATAGGTTTCGGAAAAACATCGCTAGGTGGTGCGCATTGTATGGGTGTGTGTTACATTACATTCACTAGTAGGAGTGAGAAAAACATCACGGGGTGGTGCGCATTGTATGGGTGTGTGTTACATTACATTCACTAGTAGGAGTGAGAAAAACATCACGGGGTGGTGTGAATCGGAGGGTCTGAATTAGGATAGGCAGTGAGAGGCAACGTAGGATGGAGAAAAGCACCTCGGGGTGGTCAGCATGGGGAGGTCAGGGAACATGCAGTGGCAATGTAGGATAGGTTTCTGAAAAACATCTTGGGGTGGGGCGCATTGTATGGGTGTGTGTTACATTACATTCACTAGTAAGAGTGAGAAAAACATCACGGGGTGGTGTGAATCGGAGGGTCTGAATTAGGATAGGCAGTGAGTGGCAATGTAGGATGGAGAAAAGCACCGCGGGGTGGTCAGCATGGGGAGGTCAGGGAACATGCAGTGGCAATGTAGGATAGGTTTCTGAAAAACATCGCGGGGTGGTGCGCATTGTATAGGTGTGTGTTACATTACATTCACTAGTAGGAGTGAGAAAAACATCACGGGGTGGTGCGCATTGTATGGGTGTGTGTTACATTACATTCACTAGTAGGAGTGAGAAAAACATCACGGGTTGGTGTGAATCGGAGGTTCTGAATTAGAATAGGCAGTGTGTGGCAATGTGGGATGGAGAAAAGCACCGCCGGGTGGTCAGCATGGGGAGGTCAGGGAACATGCAGTGGCAATGTAGGATAGGTTACTGAAAAACATCGCGGGGTGGTGCGCATTGTATGGGTGTGTGTTACATTACATTCACTAGTAGGAGTGAGAAAAACATCACGGGATGGTGCGCATTGTATGGGTGTGTGTTACATTACATTCACTAGTAGGAGTGAGAAAAACATCACGGGGTGGTGTGAATCGGAGGGTCTGAATTAGGATAGGCAGTGAGTGGCAATGTAGGATGGAGAAAAGCACCGCGGGGTGGTCAGCATGGGGAGGTCAGGGAACATGCAGTGGCAATGTAGGATAGGTTTGTGAAAAACATCGCGGGGTGGTGCGCATTGTATGGGTGTGTGTTTCATTACATTCACTAGTAGGAGTGAGAAAAACATCACAGAGTGGTGTGAATCGGAGGGTCTGAATTAGGATAGGCAGTGAGTGGCAATGTAGGATGGAGAAAAGCACCGCGGGGTGGTCAGCATGGGGAGGTCAGGGAACATGCAGTGGCAATGTAGGATAGGTTTCCGAAAAACATCGCGGGGTGGTGCGAATTGTATGGGTGTGTGTTACATTACATTCACTAGTAGGAGTGAGAAAAACATCACGGGGTGGTGTGAATCGGAGGGTCTGAATTAGGATAGGCAGTGAGTGGCAATGTAGGATGGAGAAAAGCACCGCGGGGTGGTCAGCATGGGGAGGTCAGGGAACATGCAGTGGCAATGTAGGATAGGTTTCCGAAAAACATCGCGGGGTGGTGCGCATTGTATGGGTGTGTCTTACATTACATTCACTAGTAGGAGTGAGAAAAACATCACGGGGTGGTGTGAATCAGAGGGTCTGAATTAGGATAGGCAGTGAGTGGCAATGTAGGATGGAGAAAAGCACCGCGGGGTGGTCAGCATGGGGAGGTCAGGGAAAATGCAGTGGCAATGTAGGATAGGTTTCTGAAAAACATCGCGGGGTGGTGCGCATTGTATGGGTGTGTGTTACATTACATTCACAAGTAGGAGTGAGAAAAACATCACGGGGTGGTGTGAATCGGAGGGTCTTAATTAGGATAGGCAGTGTGTGGCAATGTGGGATGGAGAAAAGCACCGCGGGGTGGTCAGCATGTTAATTTCAGGAAACATGCAGTGGCAATGTAGGATAGGTTTCTGAAAAACATCGCGGGGTGGTGCGCATTGTATGGGTGTGTGTTACATTACATTCACTAGTAGGAGTGAGAAAAACATCACGGGGTGGTGTGAATCGGAGGGTCTGAATTAGGATAGGCAGTGAGTGGCAATGTAAAATGGAGAAAAGCACCGCGGGGTGGTAAGCATGGGGAGGTCAGGGAAAATGCAGTGGCAATGTAGGATAGGTTTCTGAAAAACATCGCGGGGTGGTGCGCATTGTATGGGTGTGTGTTACATTACATTCACTAGTAGGAGTGAGAAAAACATCACGGGGTGGTGCGCATTGTATGGGTGTGTGTTACATTACATTCAATAGTAGGAGTGAGGAAAACATCACGGGGTGGTGTGAATCGGAGGGTCTGAATTAGGATAGGCAGTGGGTGGCAATGTAGGATGGAGAAAAGCACAGCGGGGTGGTCAGCATGGGGAGGTCAGGGAACATGCAGTGGAAATGTAGGATAGGTTTCTCAAAAACATCGCGGGGTGGTGCGCATTGTATGGGTGTGTGTTACATTACATTCACTAGTAGGAGTGAGAAAAACATCACGGGGTGGTGTGAATCGGAGGGTCTGAATTAAGATAGGCAGTGAGTGGCAATGTAGGATGGAGAAAAGCACCGCGGGGTGGTCAGCATGGGGAGGTCAGGGAACATGCAGTGGCCATGTAGAATAGGTTTCTGAAAAACATCGCGGGTTGGTGCGCCATTGTATGGGTGTGTGTTACATTACATTCACTAGTAGGAGTGAGAAAAACATCAAGGGGTGGTGTGAATCGGAGGGTCTGAATTAGGATAGGCAGTGTGTGGCAATGTGGGATGTAGAAAAGCACCGCGGGGTGGTCAGCATGTTAATTTCAGGGAACATGAAGTGGCAATGTAGGATAGGTTTCTGAAAAACATCGCGGGGTGGTGCGCATTTTATGGGTGTGTGTTACATTACATTGACTTGTAGGAGTGAGAAAAACATCACGGGGTGGTGCGCATTGTATGGGTGTGTGTTACATTACATTCACTAGTAGGAGTGAGAAAAACATCACGGGGTGGTGTGAATCGGAGGGTCTGAATTAGGATAGGCAGTGAGTGGCAATGTAAAATGGAGAAAAGCACCGCGGTGTGGTAAGCATGCGGAGGTCAGGGAAAATGCAGTGGCAATGTAGGATAGGTTTCTGAAAAACATCGCGGGGTGGTGCGCATTGTATGGGTGTGTGTTACATTACATTCACTAGTAGGAGTGAGAAAAACATCACGGGGTGGTGCGCATTGTATGGGTGTGTGTTACATTACATTCACTAGTAGGAGTGAGAAAAACATCACGGGGTGGTGTGAATCGGAGGGTCTGAATTAGGATAGGCAGTGAGTGGCAATGTAGGATGGAGAAAAGCACAGCGGGGTGGTCAGCATGGGGAGGTCAGGGAACATGCAGTGGAAATGTAGGATAGGTTTCTCAAAAACATCGCGGGGTGGTGCGCATTGTATGGGTGTGTGTTACATTACATTCACTAGTAGGAGTGAGAAAAACATCACGGGGTGGTGTGAATCGGAGGGTCTGAATTAAGATAGGCAGTGAGTGGCAATGTAGGATGGAGAAAAGCACCGCGGGGTGGTGAGCATGGGGAGGTCAGGGAACATGCAGTGGCAATGTAGAATAGGTTTCTGAAAAACATCGCGGGTTGGTGCGCCATTGTATGGGTGTGTGTTACATTACATTCACTAGTAGGAGTGAGAAAAACATCAAGGGGTGGTGTGAATCGGAGGGTCTGAATTAGGATAGGCAGTGAGTGGCAATGTAGAATGGAGTAAAGCAACGCGGGGTGGTCAGCATGGGGAGGTTAGGGAACATGCAGTGGCAATGTAGGATAGGTTTCCGAAAAACATCGCTAGGTGGTGCGCATTGTATGGGTGTGTGTTACATTACATTCACTAGTAGGAGTGAGAAAAACATCACGGGGTGGTGCGCATTGTATGGGTGTGTGTTACATTACATTCACTAGTAGGAGTGAGAAAAACATCACGGGGTGGTGTGAATCGGAGGGTCTGAATTAGGATAGGCAGTGAGAGGCAACGTAGGATGGAGAAAAGCACCTCGGGGTGGTCAGCATGGGGAGGTCAGGGAACATGCAGTGGCAATGTAGGATAGGTTTCTGAAAAACATCTTGGGGTGGGGCGCATTGTATGGGTGTGTGTTACATTACATTCACTAGTAAGATTGAGAAAAACATCACGGGGTGGTGTGAATCGGAGGGTCTGAATTAGGATAGGCAGTGAGTGGCAATGTAGGATGGAGAAAAGCACAGCGGGGTGGTCAGCATGGGGAGGTCAGGGAACATGCAGTGGAAATGTAGGATAGGTTTCTAAAAAACATCGCGGGGTGGTGCGCATTGTATGGGTGTGTGTTACATTACATTCACTAGTAGGAGTGAGAAAAACATCACGGGGTGGTGTGAATCGGAGGGTCTGAATTAAGATAGGCAGTGAGTGGCAATGTAGGATGGAGAAAAGCACCGCGGGGTGGTGAGCATGGGGAGGTCAGGGAACATGCAGTGGCAATGTAGAATAGGTTTCTGAAAAACATCGCGGGTTGGTGCGCCATTGTATGGGTGTGTGTTACATTACATTCACTAGTAGGAGTGAGAAAAACATCAAGGGGTGGTGTGAATCGGAGGGTCTGAATTAGGATAGGCAGTGAGTGGCAATGTAGAATGGAGTAAAGCAACGCGGGGTGGTCAGCATGGGGAGGTTAGGGAACATGCAGTGGCAATGTAGGATAGGTTTCCGAAAAACATCGCTAGGTGGTGCGCATTGTATGGGTGTGTGTTACATTACATTCACTAGTAGGAGTGAGAAAAACATCACGGGGTGGTGCGCATTGTATGGGTGTGTGTTACATTACATTCACTAGTAGGAGTGAGAAAAACATCACGGGGTGGTGTGAATCGGAGGGTCTGAATTAGGATAGGCAGTGAGAGGCAACGTAGGATGGAGAAAAGCACCTCGGGGTGGTCAGCATGGGGAGGTCAGGGAACATGCAGTGGCAATGTAGGATAGGTTTCTGAAAAACATCTTGGGGTGGGGCGCATTGTATGGGTGTGTGTTACATTACATTCACTAGTAAGAGTGAGAAAAACATCACGGGGTGGTGTGAATCGGAGGGTCTGAATTAGGATAGGCAGTGAGTGGCAATGTAGGATGGAGAAAAGCACCGCGGGGTGGTCAGCATGGGGAGGTCAGGGAACATGCAGTGGCAATGTAGGATAGGTTTCTGAAAAACATCGCGGGGTGGTGCGCATTGTATAGGTGTGTGTTACATTACATTCACTAGTAGGAGTGAGAAAAACATCACGGGGTGGTGCGCATTGTATGGGTGTGTGTTACATTACATTCACTAGTAGGAGTGAGAAAAACATCACGGGTTGGTGTGAATCGGAGGTTCTGAATTAGAATAGGCAGTGTGTGGCAATGTGGGATGGAGAAAAGCACCGCCGGGTGGTCAGCATGGGGAGGTCAGGGAACATGCAGTGGCAATGTAGGATAGGTTACTGAAAAACATCGCGGGGTGGTGCGCATTGTATGGGTGTGTGTTACATTACATTCACTAGTAGGAGTGAGAAAAACATCACGGGATGGTGCGCATTGTATGGGTGTGTGTTACATTACATTCACTAGTAGGAGTGAGAAAAACATCACGGGGTGGTGTGAATCGGAGGGTCTGAATTAGGATAGGCAGTGAGTGGCAATGTAGGATGGAGAAAAGCACCGCGGGGTGGTCAGCATGGGGAGGTCAGGGAACATGCAGTGGCAATGTAGGATAGGTTTGTGAAAAACATCGCGGGGTGGTGCGCATTGTATGGGTGTGTGTTTCATTACATTCACTAGTAGGAGTGAGAAAAACATCACAGAGTGGTGTGAATCGGAGGGTCTGAATTAGGATAGGCAGTGAGTGGCAATGTAGGATGGAGAAAAGCACCGCGGGGTGGTCAGCATGGGGAGGTCAGGGAACATGCAGTGGCAATGTAGGATAGGTTTCCGAAAAACATCGCGGGGTGGTGCGAATTGTATGGGTGTGTGTTACATTACATTCACTAGTAGGAGTGAGAAAAACATCACGGGGTGGTGTGAATCGGAGGGTCTGAATTAGGATAGGCAGTGAGTGGCAATGTAGGATGGAGAAAAGCACCGCGGGGTGGTCAGCATGGGGAGGTCAGGGAACATGCAGTGGCAATGTAGGATAGGTTTCCGAAAAACATCGCGGGGTGGTGCGCATTGTATGGGTGTGTCTTACATTACATTCACTAGTAGGAGTGAGAAAAACATCACGGGGTGGTGTGAATCAGAGGGTCTGAATTAGGATAGGCAGTGAGTGGCAATGTAGGATGGAGAAAAGCACCGCGGGGTGGTCAGCATCGGGAGGTCATGGAACATGCAGTGGCAATGTAGGATAGGTTTCTGAAAAACATCGCGGGGTGGTGCGCATTGTATGGGTGTGTGTTACATTACATTCACTAGTAGGAGTGAGAAAAACATCACGGGGTGGTGCGCATTGTATGGGTGTGTGTTACATTACATTCACTAGTTGGAGTGAGAAAAACATCACGGAGTGGTGTGAATCGGCGGGTCTGAATTAGGATAGGCAGTGAGTGGCAATGTATGATGGACAAAAGCACCGCGGGGTGGTCAGCATGGGGAGGTCAGGGAACATGCAGTGGCAATGTAGGATAGGATTCTGAAAAACATCGCGGGGTGGTGCACATTGTATGGGTGTGTGTTACATTGCATTCACTAGTAGGAGTGAGAAAAACATCACGGGGTGGTGCGCATTGTATGGGTGTGTGTTACATTACATTCACTAGTAGGAGTGAGAAAAACATCACGGGGTGGTGTGAATCGGAGGGTCTGAATTAGGATACGCAGTGAGTGGCAATGTAGGATGGAGAAAAGCACCGTGGGGTGGTCAGCATGGGGAGGTCAGGGAACATGCAGTGGCAATGTAGGATAGGTTTCTGAAAAACATCGTGGGGTGGTGCGCATTGTATGGGTGTGTGTTACATTACATTCACTAGTAGGAGTGAGAAAAACATCACGGGGTGGTGTGAATCGGAGTGTCTGAATTAGGATAGGCAGTGAGTGGCAATGTAGGATGGAGAAAAGCACCGCGGGGTGGTCAGCATGGGGAGGTCAGGGAAAATGTAGTGGCAATGTAGGATAGGTTTCTGAAAAACATCGCGGGGTGGTGCGCATTGTATGGGTGTGTGTTACATTACATTCACAAGTAGGAGTGAGAAAAACATCACGGGGTGGTGTGAATCGGAGGGTCTTAATTAGGATAGGCAGTGTGTGGCAATGTGGGATGGAGAAAAGCACCGCGGGGTGGTCAGCATGTTAATTTCAGGAAACATGCAGTGGCAATGTAGGATAGGTTTCTGAAAAACATCGCGGGGTGGTGCGCATTGTATGGGTGTGTGTTACATTACATTCACTAGTAGGAGTGAGAAAAACATCACGGGGTGGTGTGAATCGGAGGGTCTGAATTAGGATAGGCAGTGAGTGGCAATGTAAAATGGAGAAAAGCACCGCGGGGTGGTAAGCATGTGGAGGTCAGGGAAAATGCAGTGGCAATGTAGGATAGGTTTCTGAAAAACATCGCGGGGTGGTGCGCATTGTATGGGTGTGTGTTACATTACATTCACTAGTAGGAGTGAGAAAAACATCACGGGGTGGTGCGCATTGTATGGGTGTGTGTTACATTACATTCAATAGTAGGAGTGAGGAAAACATCACGGGGTGGTGTGAATCGGAGGGTCTGAATTAGGATAGGCAGTGGGTGGCAATGTAGGATGGAGAAAAGCACAGCGGGGTGGTCAGCATGGGGAGGTCAGGGAACATGCAGTGGAAATGTAGGATAGGATTCTCAAAAACATCGCGGGGTGGTGCGCATTGTATGGGTGTGTGTTACATTACATTCACTAGTAGGAGTGAGAAAAACATCACGGGGTGGTGTGAATCGGAGGGTCTGAATTAAGATAGGCAGTGAGTGGCAATGTAGGATGGAGAAAAGCACCGCGGGGTGGTCAGCATGGGGAGGTCAGGGAACATGCAGTGGCAATGTAGAATAGGTTTCTGAAAAACATCGCGGGTTGGTGCGCCATTGTATGGGTGTGTGTTACATTACATTCACTAGTAGGAGTGAGAAAAACATCAAGGGGTGGTGTGAATCGGAGGGTCTGAATTAGGATAGGCAGTGTGTGGCAATGTGGGATGTAGAAAAGCACCGCGGGGTGGTCAGCATGTTAATTTCAGGGAACATGAAGTGGCAATGTAGGATAGGTTTCTGAAAAACATCGCGGGGTGGTGCGCATTTTATGGGTGTGTGTTACATTACATTCACTTGTAGGAGTGAGAAAAACATCACGGGGTGGTGCGCATTGTATGGGTGTGTGTTACATTACATTCACTAGTAGGAGTGAGAAAAACATCACGGGGTGGTGTGAATCGGAGGGTCTGAATTAGGATAGGCAGTGAGTGGCAATGTAAAATGGAGAAAAGCACCGCGGTGTGGTAAGCATGCGGAGGTCAGGGAAAATGCAGTGGCAATGTAGGATAGGTTTCTGAAAAACATCGCGGGGTGGTGCGCATTGTATGGGTGTGTGTTACATTACATTCACTAGTAGGAGTGAGAAAAACATCACGGGGTGGTGCGCATTGTATGGGTGTGTGTTACATTACATTCACTAGTAGGAGTGAGAAAAACATCACGGGGTGGTGTGAATCGGAGGGTCTGAATTAGGATAGGCAGTGAGTGGCAATGTAGGATGGAGAAAAGCACAGCGGGGTGGTCAGCATGGGGAGGTCAGGGAACATGCAGTGGAAATGTAGGATAGGTTTCTCAAAAACATCGCGGGGTGGTGCGCATTGTATGGGTGTGTGTTACATTACATTCACTAGTAGGAGTGAGAAAAACATCACGGGGTGGTGTGAATCGGAGGGTCTGAATTAAGATAGGCAGTGAGTGGCAATGTAGGATGGAGAAAAGCACCGCGGGGTGGTGAGCATGGGGAGGTCAGGGAACATGCAGTGGCAATGTAGAATAGGTTTCTGAAAAACATCGCGGGTTGGTGCGCCATTGTATGGGTGTGTGTTACATTACATTCACTAGTAGGAGTGAGAAAAACATCAAGGGGTGGTGTGAATCGGAGGGTCTGAATTAGGATAGGCAGTGAGTGGCAATGTAGAATGGAGTAAAGCAACGCGGGGTGGTCAGCATGGGGAGGTTAGGGAACATGCAGTGGCAATGTAGGATAGGTTTCCGAAAAACATCGCTAGGTGGTGCGCATTGTATGGGTGTGTGTTACATTACATTCACTAGTAGGAGTGAGAAAAACATCACGGGGTGGTGCGCATTGTATGGGTGTGTGTTACATTACATTCACTAGTAGGAGTGAGAAAAACATCACGGGGTGGTGTGAATCGGAGGGTCTGAATTAGGATAGGCAGTGAGAGGCAACGTAGGATGGAGAAAAGCACCTCGGGGTGGTCAGCATGGGGAGGTCAGGGAACATGCAGTGGCAATGTAGGATAGGTTTCTGAAAAACATCTTGGGGTGGGGCGCATTGTATGGGTGTGTGTTACATTACATTCACTAGTAAGAGTGAGAAAAACATCACGGGGTGGTGTGAATCGGAGGGTCTGAATTAGGATAGGCAGTGAGTGGCAATGTAGGATGGAGAAAAGCACCGCGGGGTGGTCAGCATGGGGAGGTCAGGGAACATGCAGTGGCAATGTAGGATAGGTTTCTGAAAAACATCGCGGGGTGGTGCGCATTGTATAGGTGTGTGTTACATTACATTCACTAGTAGGAGTGAGAAAAACATCACGGGGTGGTGCGCATTGTATGGGTGTGTGTTACATTACATTCACTAGTAGGAGTGAGAAAAACATCACGGGTTGGTGTGAATCGGAGGTTCTGAATTAGAATAGGCAGTGTGTGGCAATGTGGGATGGAGAAAAGCACCGCCGGGTGGTCAGCATGGGGAGGTCAGGGAACATGCAGTGGCAATGTAGGATAGGTTACTGAAAAACATCGCGGGGTGGTGCGCATTGTATGGGTGTGTGTTACATTACATTCACTAGTAGGAGTGAGAAAAACATCACGGGATGGTGCGCATTGTATGGGTGTGTGTTACATTACATTCACTAGTAGGAGTGAGAAAAACATCACGGGGTGGTGTGAATCGGAGGGTCTGAATTAGGATAGGCAGTGAGTGGCAATGTAGGATGGAGAAAAGCACCGCGGGGTGGTCAGCATGGGGAGGTCAGGGAACATGCAGTGGCAATGTAGGATAGGTTTGTGAAAAACATCGCGGGGTGGTGCGCATTGTATGGGTGTGTGTTTCATTACATTCACTAGTAGGAGTGAGAAAAACATCACAGAGTGGTGTGAATCGGAGGGTCTGAATTAGGATAGGCAGTGAGTGGCAATGTAGGATGGAGAAAAGCACCGCGGAGTGGTCAGCATGGGGAGGTCAGGGAACATGCAGTGGCAATGTAGGATAGGTTTCCGAAAAACATCGCGGGGTGGTGCGAATTGTATGGGTGTGTGTTACATTACATTCACTAGTAGGAGTGAGAAAAACATCACGGGGTGGTGTGAATCGGAGGGTCTGAATTAGGATAGGCAGTGAGTGGCAATGTAGGATGGAGAAAAGCACCGCGGGGTGGTCAGCATGGGGAGGTCAGGGAACATGCAGTGGCAATGTAGGATAGGTTTCCGAAAAACATCGCGGGGTGGTGCGCATTGTATGGGTGTGTCTTACATTACATTCACTAGTAGGAGTGAGAAAAACATCACGGGGTGGTGTGAATCAGAGGGTCTGAATTAGGATAGGCAGTGAGTGGCAATGTAGGATGGAGAAAAGCACCGCGGGGTGGTCAGCATCGGGAGGTCAGGGAACATGCAGTGGCAATGTAGGATAGGATTCTGAAAAACATCGCGGGGTGGTGCACATTGTATGGGTGTGTGTTACATTGCATTCACTAGTAGGAGTGAGAAAAATATCACGGGGTGGTGCGCATTGTATGGGTGTGTGTTACATTACATTCACTAGTAGGAGTGAGAAAAACATCACGGGGTGGTGTGAATCGGAGGGTCTGAATTAGGATAGTCAGTGAGTGGCAATGTAGGATGGAGAAAAGCACCGTGGGGTGGTCAGCATGGGGAGGTCAGGGAACATGCAGTGGCAATGTAGGATAGGTTTCCGAAAAACATCGCGGGGTGGTGCGCATTGTATGGGTGTGTGTTACATTACATTCACTAGTAGGAGTGAGAAAAACATCACGGTGTGGTGGGCATTGTATGGGTGTGTGTAACATTACATTCACTATTAGGAGTGAGAAAAACATCACGGGGTGGTGTGAATCGGAGGGTCTGAATTAGGATAGGCAGTGAGTGGCAATGTAGGATGGAGAAAAGCACCGCGGGGTGGTCAGCATGGGGAGGTCAGGGAACATGCAGTGGCAATGTAGGATAGGTTTGTGAAAAACATCGCGGGGTGGTGCGCATTGTATGGGTGTGTGTTTCATTACATTCACTAGTAGGAGTGAGAAAAACATCACAGAGTGGTGTGAATCGGAGGGTCTGAATTAGGATAGGCAGTGAGTGGCAATGTAGGATGGAGAAAAGCACCGCGGGGTGGTCAGCATGGGGAGGTCAGGGAACATGCAGTGGCAATGTAGGATAGGTTTCCGAAAAACATCGCGGGGTGGTGCGAATTGTATGGCTGTGTGTTACACTACATTCACTAGTAGGAGTGAGAAAAACATCACAGGGTGGTGTGAATCGGAGGGTCTGAATTAGGATAGGCAGTGAGTGGCAATGTAGGATGGAGAAAAGCACCGCGGGGTGGTCAGCATGGGGAGGTCAGGGAACATGCAGTGGCAATGTAGGATAGGTTTCCGAAAAACATCGCGGGGTGGTGCGCATTGTATGGGTGTGTCTTACATTACATTCACTAGTAGGAGTGAGAAAAACATCACGGGGTGGTGTGAATCAGAGGGTCTGAATTAGGATAAGCAGTGAGTGGCAATGTAGGATGGAGAAAAGCACCGCGGGGTGGTCAGCATCGGGAGGTCAGGGAACATGCAGTGGCAATGTAGGATAGGTTTCTGAAAAACATCGCGGGGTGGTGCGCATTGTATGGGTGTGTGTTACATTACATTCACTAGTAGGAGTGAGAAAAACATCACGGGGTGGTGCGCATTGTATGGGTGTGTGTTACATTACATTCACTAGTAGGAGTGAGAAAAACATCACGGAGTGGTGTGAATCGGCGGGTCTGAATTAGGATAGGCAGTGAGTGGCAATGTATGATGGACAAAAGCACCGCGGGGTGGTCAGCATGGGGAGGTCAGGGAACATGCAGTGGCAATGTAGGATAGGATTCTGAAAAACATCGCGGGGTGGTGCACATTGTATGGGTGTGTGTTACATTGCATTCACTAGTAGGAGTGAGAAAAACATCACGGGGTGGTGCGCATTGTATGGGTGTGTGTTACATTACATTCACTAGTAGGAGTGAGAAAAACATCACGGGGTGGTGTGAATCGGAGGGTCTGAATTAGGATACGCAGTGAGTGGCAATGTAGGATGGAGAAAAGCACCGTGGGGTGGTCAGCATGGGGAGGTCAGGGAACATGCAGTGGCAATGTAGGATAGGTTTCTGAAAAACATCGTGGGGTGGTGCGCATTGTATGGGTGTGTGTTACATTACATTCACTAGTAGGAGTGAGAAAAACATCACGGGGTGGTGTGAATCGGAGTGTCTGAATTAGGATAGGCAGTGAGTGGCAATGTAGGATGGAGAAAAGCACCGCGGGGTTGTCAGCATGGGGAGGTCAGGGAAAATGCAGTGGCAATGTAGGATAGGTTTCTGAAAAACATCGCGGGGTGGTGCGCATTGTATGGGTGTGTGTTACATTACATTCACAAGTAGGAGTGAGAAAAACATCACGGGGTGGTGTGAATCGGAGGGTCTGAATTAGGATAGGCAGTGTGTGGCAATGTGGGATGGAGAAAAGTACCGCGGGGTGGTCAGCATGTTAATTTCAGGGAACATGCAGTGGCAATGTAGGATAGGTTTCTGAAAAACATCGCGTGGTGGTGCGCATTGTATGGGTGTGTGTTACATTACATTCACTAGTAGGAGTGAGAAAAACATCACGGGGTGGTGCGCATTGTATGGGTGTGTGTTACATTACATTCACTAGTAGGAGTGAGAAAAACATCACGGGGTGGTGTGAATCGGAGGGTCTAAATTAGGATAGGCAGTGAGTGGCAAAGTAGGATGGAGAAAAGCACCGCAGGGTCGTCAGCATGGGGAGGTAGGGGAACATGCAGTGGCAATGTAGGATAGGTTTCGGAAAAACATCTCGGGGTGGTGCGCATTGTATGGGTGTGTGTTACATTACATTCACTAGTAGGAGTGAGAAAAACATCACGGGGTGGTGTGAATCGGAGGTTTTGAATTAGGATAGGCAGTGAGTGGCAATGTAGGATGTAGAAAAGCACCGTGGGGTGGTCAGCATGGGGAGGTCAGGGAACATGCAGTGGCAATGTAGGATAGGTTTCTGAAAAACATCGCGGGGTGGTGCGCATTGTATGGGTGTGTGTTACATTACATTCACTAGTAGGAGTGAGAAAAACATCACGGGGTGGTGTGAATCGGAGGGTCTAATTAGGATAGGCAGTGTGTGGCAATGCGGGATGGAGAAAAGCACAGCGGGGTGGTCAGCATGTTAATTTCAGGGAACATGCAGTGGCAATGTAGGATAGGTTTCTGAAAAACATCGCGGGGTGGTGCGCATTTTATGGGTGTGTGTTACATTACATTCACTTGTAGGAGTGAGAAAAACATCACGGGGTGGTGCGCATTGTATGGGTGTGTGTTACATTACATTCACTAGTAGGAGTGAGAAAAAAATCACGGGGTGGTGTGAATCGGAGGGTCTGAATTAGGATATGCAGTGAGTGGCAATGTAGGATGGAGAAAAGCACCGCGGGGAGGTCAGCATGGGGAGGTCAGGGAAAATGCAGTGGCAATGTAGGATAGGTTTCTGAAAAACATCGCGGGGTGGTGCGCATTGTATGGGTGTGTGTTACATTACATTCACTAGTAGGAGTGAGAAAAACATCACGGTGTGGTGCGCATTGTATGGGTGTGTGTTACATTACATTCACTAGTATGAGTGAGAAAAACATCACGGGGTGGTGTGAATCGGAGTGTCTGAATTAGGATAGGCAGTGAGTGGCAATGTAGGATGGAGAAAAGCACCGCGGGGTGGTCAGCATGGGGAGGTCAAGGAACATGCAGTGGCAATGTAGGATAGGTTTCTGAAAAACATCGCGGGGTGGTGCGCATTGTATGGGTGTGTGTTACATTACATTCACTAGTAGGAGTGAGAAAAACATCACGGGGTGGTGTGAATCGGAGGGTCTGAATTAGGATAGGCAGTGTGTGGCAATGTGGGATGGAGAAAAGCACCGCGGGGTGGTCAGCATGTTAATTTCAGGGAACATGCAGTGGCAATGTAGGATAGGTTTCCGAAAAACATCGCGGGGTGGTGCGCATTGTATGGGTGTGTGTTACATTACATTCACTAGTAGGAGTGAGAAAAACATCACGGGGTGGTTTGAATCGGAGGGTCTGAATTAGGATAGGCAGTGAGTGGCAATGTAGGATGGAGAAAAGCACCGCGGGGTGGTCAGCATGGGGAGGTCAGGGAACATGCAGTGGCAATGTAGGATAGGTTTCTGAAAAACATCGCGGGGTGGTGCGCATTGTATGGGTGTGTGTTACATTACATTCACTAGTACGAGTGAGAAAAACATCACGGGGTGGTGTGAATCAGAGGGTCTGAATTAGGATAGGCAGTGAGTGGCAATGTAGAATGGAGAAACGCAACGCGGGGTTGTCAGCATGTGGAGGTCAGGGAACATGCAGTGGCAATGTAGGATAGGTTTCCGAACAACATCGCGGGGTGGTGCGCATTGTATGGGTGTGTGTTACATTACATTCACTAGTAGGAGTGAGAAAAACATCACGGGGTGGTGCGCACTGTATGGTTATGTGTTACATTACATTCACTAGCAGGAGTGAGAAAAACATCACGGGGTGATGTGAATCGGATGGTCTGAATTAGGATAGGCAGTGAGTGGCAATGTAGGATGGAGAAAAGCACCGCGGGGTGGTCAGCATGGGAGGTCAGGGAACATGCAGTGGCAATGTATGATAGGTTTCTGAAAAACATCACGGGGTGGTGCGCATTGTATGGGTGTGTGTTACATTACATTCACTAGTAGGAGTGAGAAAAACATCACGGGGTGGTGTGAATCGGAGGGTCTGAATTAGGATAGGCAGTGAGTGGCAATGTAGGATGGAGAAAAGCACCGCGAGGTGGTCAGCATGGGGAGGTCAGGGAACATGCAGTGGCAATGTAGGATAGGTTTCTGAAAAACATCGCGGGCTGGTGCGCATTGTATGGGTGTGTGTTACATTACATTCACTAGTAGGAGTGAGAAAAACATCACGGGGTGGTGTGAATCGGAGGGTCTGAATTAGGATAGGCAGTGTGTGGCAATGTGGGATGGAGAAAAGCACCGCGGGGTGGTCAGCATGTTAATTTCAGGGAACATGCAGTGGCAATGTAGGATAGGTTTCTGAAAAACATCGCGGGGTGGTGCGCATTGTATGGGTGTGTGTTACATTACATTCACTAGTAGGAGTGAGAAAAACATCACGGGGTGGTGCGCATTGTATGGGTGTGTGTTACATTACATTCACTAGTAGGAGTGAGAAAAACATCACGGGGTGGTGTGAATCGGAGGGTCTGAATTAGGATAGGCAGTGAGTGGCAATGTAGGATGGAGAAAAGCACTGCGGGGTGGTCAGCATGGGGAGGTCAGGGAACATGCAGTGGAAATGTAGGATAGGTTTCTCAAAAACATCGCGGGGTGGTGCGCATTGTATGGGTGTGTGTTACATTACATTCACTAGTAGGAGTGAGAAAAACATCACGGGGTGGTGCGCACTGTATGGTTGTGTGTTACATTACATTCACTAGTAGGAGTGAGAAAAACATCACGGGGTGATGTGAATCGGATGGTCTGAATTAGGATAGGCAGTGAGTGGCAATGTAGGATGGAGAAAAGCACCGCGGGGTGGTCAGCATGGGGAGGTCAGGGAACATGCAGTGGCAATGTAGGATAGGTTTCTGAAAAACATTGCGGGGTGGTGCGCATTGTATGGGTGTGTGTTACATTACATTCAATAGTAGGAGTGAGAAAAACATCACGGGGTGGTGTGAATCGGAGGGTCTAAATTAGGATAGGCGGTGAGTGGCAATGTAGGATGGAGAAAAGCACCGCGGGGTGGTCAGCATGGGGAGGTCAGGGAACATGCAGTGGCAATGTAGGATAGGTTTCTAAAAAACATCGCGGGGTGGTGCGCATTGTATGGGTGTGTGTTACATTACATTCACTAGTAGGAGTGAGAAAAACATCACGGGGTGGTGTGAATCGGATGGTCTGAATTAGGATAGGCAGTGAGTGGCAATGTAGGATGGAGAAAAGCACCGCGGGGTGGTCAGCATGGGGAGGTCATGGAACATGCAGTGGCAATGTAGGATAGGTTTCTGAAAAACATCCCGGGGTGCTGCGCATTGTATGGGTGTGTGTTACATTACATACACTAGTAGGAGTGAGAAAAACATCACGGGGTGGTGCGCATTGTATGGGTGTGTGTTACATTACATTCACTAGTAGGAGTGAGAAAAACATCACGGGGTTGTGTGAATCGGAGGGTCTGAATTTGGATAGGCAGTGAGTGGCATTGTAGGATGGAGAAAAGCACTGCGGGGTGGGCAGCATGGGGAGGTCAGGGAACATGCAGTGGAAATGTAGGATAGGTTTCTCAAAAACATCGCGGGGTGGTGCGCATTGTATGGGTGTGTGTTACATTACAATCACTAGTAGGAGTGAGAAAAATATCACGGGGTGGTGTGAATCGGAGGGTCTGAATTAGGATAGGCAGTGAGTGGCAATGTAGGATGGAGAAAAGCACCGCGGGGTGGTCAGCATGGGGAGGTCAGGGAACATGCAGTGGCAATGTAGCATAGGTTTCTGAAAAACATCGCGGGGTGGTGCGCATTGTATGGGTGTGTGTTACATTACATTCACTAGTAGGAGTGAGAAAAACATCACGGGGTGGTGCGCACTGTATGGTTGTGTGTTACATTACATTCACTAGTAGGAGTGAGAAAAACATCACGGGGTGATGTGAATCGGATGGTCTGAATTAGGATAGGCAGTGAGTGGCAATGTAGGATGGAGAAAAGCACCGCGGGGTGGTCAGCATGGGGAGGTCAGGGAACATGCAGTGGCAATGTAGGACAGGTTTCTGAAAAACATTGCGGGGTGGTGCGCATTGTATGGGTGTGTGTTACATTACATTCACTAGTAGGAGTGAGAAAAACATCACGGGGTGGTGTGAATCGGAGGGTCTGAATTAGGATAGGCAGTGAGTGGCAATGTAGGATGGAGAAAAGCACCACGGGGTGGTAAGCATGGGGAGGTCAGGGAACATGCAGAGGCAATGTAGGATAGGTTTCTGAAAAACATCGCGGGGTGGTGCGCATTGTATGGGTGTGTGTTACATTACATTCACTAGTAGGAGTGAGAAAAACATCACGGGGCGGTGTGAATCGGAGGGTCTGAATTAGGATAGGCAGTGAGTGGCAATGTAGGATGGAGAAAAGCACCGCGGGGTGTTCAGCATGGGGAGGTCAGGGAACATGCAGTGGCAATGTAGGATAGGTTTCTGAAAAATATCGCGGGGTGGTGCGCATTGTATGGGTGTGTGTTACATTACATTCACTAGTAGGAGTGAGAAAAACATCACGGGGTGGTGCGCATTGTATGGGTGTGTGTTACATTACATTCACTAGTAGGAGTGAGAAAAACATCACGGGGTGGTGTGAATCCGAGGGTCTGAATTAGGATAGGCAGTGAGTGGCAATGTAGGATGGAAAAAAGCACCACGGGTGGTCAGCATGGGGAGGTCAGGGAACATGCAGTGGCAATGTAGGGTAGGATTCTGAAAAACATCACGGGGTGGTGCGCATTGTATGTGTGTGTGTTACATTACATTCACTAGTAGGAGTGAGAAAAACATCACGGGGTGGTGTGAATCGGATGGTCTGAATTAGGATAGGCAGTGAGTGGCAATGTAGGATGGAGAAAAGCACCGCGGTGTGGTCAGCATGGGGAGGTCATGGAACATGCAGTGGCATTGTAGGATAGGTTTCTGAAAAACATCCCGGGGTGGTGCGCATTGTATGGGTGTGTGTTACATTACATACACTAGTAGGAGTGAGAAAAACATCACGGGGTGGTGCGCATTGTATGGGTGTGTGTTACATTACATTCACTAGTAGGAGTGAGAAAAACATCACGGGGTTGTGTGAATCGGAGGGTCTGAATTAGGATAGGCAGTGAGTGGCATTGTAGGATGGAGAAAAGCACTGCGGGGTGGGCAGCATGGGGAGGTCAGGGAACATGCAGTGGAAATGTAGGATAGGTTTCTCAAAAACATCGCGGGGTGGTGCGCATTGTATGGGTGTGTGTTACATTACATTCACTACTAGGAGTGAGAAAAACATCACGGCGTGGTGTGAATCGGAGGCTCTGAATTAAGATAGGCAGTGAGTGGCAATGTAGGATGGAGAAAAGCACCGCGGGGTGGTCAGCATGGGGAGGTCAGGGAACATGCAGTGGCAATGTAGGATAGGTTTCTGAAAAACATCGCGGGGTGGTGCGCATTGTATGGGTGTGTGTTACATTAAATTCACTAGTAGGAGTGAGCAAAACATCAGGGGGTGGTGCACATTGTATGGGTGTGTGTTACATTACATTCACTAGTAGGAGTGAGAAAAACATCACGGGGTGGTGTGAATCGGAGGGTCTGAATTAGGATAGGTAGTGAGTGGCAATGTAGGATGGAGAAAAGCACCGCGTGGTGTTCAGCATGGGGAGGTAGGGAACAATCAGTATCAATGTATGATAGGTTTCTGAAAAACATCGCGGGGTGATGCGCATTGTATGGGTGTGTGTTACTTTACATTCACTAGTAGGAGTGAGAAAACATCACGGGGTGTTGCGCATTGTATGGGTGTGTGTTACATTACATTCACTAGTAGGAGGGAGAAAAACATCACGGGGTGGTGTGAATCGGAGGGTCTGAATTAGGATAGGCAGTGAGTCGCAATGTAGGATGGAGAAAAGCACCGCGGGGAGGTCAGCATGGGGAGGTCAGGGAACATGCAGTGGCAATGTAGGATAGGTTTCTGAAAAACATCGCGGGGTGGTGCGCATTGTATGGGTGTGTGTTACATTACATTCACTAGTAGGAGTGAGAAAAACATCACGGGGTGGTGTGAATCGGAGGGTCTGAATTAGGATAGGCAGTGAGTGGCAATGTAGGATGGAGAAAAGCATCGCGGGGTGGTCAGCATGGGGAGGTCAGGGAACATGCAGTGGCAATATAGGATAGGTTTCTGAAAAACATCGCGGGGTGGTTCTCATTGTATGGGTGTGTGTTACATTACATTCACTAGTAGGAGTGAGAAAAACATCACGGGGTGGTGTGAATCGGAGGGTCTGAATTAGGATAGGCAGTATGTGGCAATGTGGGATGGAGAAAAGCACCGCGGGGTGGTCAGCATGTTAATTTCAGGGAACATGAAGTGGCAATGTAGGATAGGTTTCTGAAAAACATCGCGGGGTGGTGCGCATTTTATGGGTGTGTGTTACATTACATTCACTTGTAGGAGTGAGAAAAACATCACGGGGTGGTGCGC
This sequence comes from Cavia porcellus, assembly GCF_034190915.1. NCBI lineage: Eukaryota > Metazoa > Chordata > Mammalia > Rodentia > Caviidae > Cavia > Cavia porcellus. The sequence goes on from NW_026947569.1 coordinate 1,056,442, forward strand.
ATTGTATGGGTGTGTGTTACATTACATTCACTAGTAGGAGTGAGAAAAACATCACGGGGTGGTGTGAATCGGAGGGTCTGAATTAGGATAGGCAGTGAGTGGCAATGTAAGATGGAGAAAAGCACCGCGGGGTGGTAAGCATGGGGAGGTCAGGGAAAATGCAGTGGCAATGTAGGATAGGTTTCTGAAAAACATCGCGGGGTGGTGCGCATTGTATGGGTGTGTGTTACATTACATTCACTAGTAGGAGTGAGAAAAACATCACGGGGTGGTGCGCATTGTATGGGTGTGTGTTACATTACATTCACTAGTAGGAGTGAGAAAAACATCACGGGGTGGTGTGAATCGGAAGGTCTGAATTAGGATAGGCAGTGAGTGGCAATGTAGGATGGAGAAAAGCACTGCGGGGTGGTCAGCATGGGGAGGTCTGGGAACATGCAATGGAAATGTAGGATAGGTTTCTCAAAAACATCGCGGGGTGGTGCGCATTGTATGGGTGTGTGTTACATTACATTCACTAGTAGGAGTGAGAAAAACATCACGGGGTGGTGTGAATCGGAGGGTCTGAATTAAGATAGGCAGTGAGTGGCAATGTAGGATGGAGAAAAGCACCGCGGGGTGGTCAGCATGGGGAGGTCAGGGAACATGCAGTGGCAATGTAGAATAGGTTTCTGAAAAACATCGCGGGTTGGTGCGCCATTGTATGGGTGTGTGTTACATTACATTCACTAGTAGGAGTGAGAAAAACATCAAGGGGTGGTGTGAATCGGAGGTTCTGAATTAGGATAGGCAGTGAGTGGCAATGTAGAATGGAGTAAAGCAACGCGGGGTGGTCAGCATGGGGAGGTCAGGGAACATGCAGTGGCAATGTAGGATAGGTTTCCGAAAAACATCGCTAGGTGGTGCGCATTGTATGGGTGTGTGTTACATTACATTCACTAGTAGGAGTGAGAAAAATATCACGGGGTGGTGTAAATCGGAGGGTCTGAATTAGGAGATGCAGTGAGTGGCAATGTAGGATGGAGAAAAGCACCGCGGGGTGGTCAGCATGGGGAGGTCAGGGAACATGCAGTGGCAATGTAGCATAGGTTTCTGAAAAACATCGCGGGGTGGTGCGCATTGTATGGGTGTGTGTTACATTACATTCACTAGTAGGAGTGAGAAAAACATCACGGAGTGGTGCGCACTGTATGGTTGTGTGTTACATTACATTCACTAGTAGGAGTGAGAAAAACATCACGGGGTGATGTGAATCGGATGGTCTGAATTAGGATAGGCAGTGAGTGGCAATGTAGGATGGAGAAAAGCACCGCGGGGTGGTCAGCATGGGGAGGTCATGGAACATGCAGTGGCAATGTAGGATAGGTTTCTGAAAAACATCGCGGGGTGGTGCGCATTGTATGGGTGTGTGTTACATTACATTCACTAGTAGGAGTGAGAAAAACATCACGGGGTGGTGTGAATCGGAGGGTCTGAATTAAAATAGGCAGTGAGTGGCAATGTAGGATGGAGAAAAGCACCGCGGGGTGGTCAGCAAGGGGAGGTCAGGGAACATGCAGTGGCAATGTAGTATAGGTTTCTGAAAAACATCGCGGGGTGGTGCGCATTGTATGGGTGTGTGTTACATTACATTCACTAGTAGGAGTGAGAAAAACATCACGGGGTGGTGCGCACTGTATGGTTATGTGTTACATTACATTCACTAGCAGGAGTGAGAAAAACATCACGGGGTGATGTGAATCGGATGGTCTGAATTAGGATAGGCAGTGAGTGGCAATGTAGGATGGAGAAAAGCACTGCGGGGTGGTCAGCATGGGGAGGTCAGGGAACATGCAGTGGCAATGTATGATAGGTTTCTGAAAAACATCACGGGGTGGTGCGCATTGTATGGGTGTGTGTTACATTACATTCACTAGTAGGAGTGAGAAAAATATCACGGGGTGGTGTGAATCGGAGGGTCTGAATTAGGATAGGCAGTGAGTGGCAATGTAGGATGGAGAAAAGCACCGCGAGGTGGTCAGCATGGGGAGGTCAGGGAACATGCAGTGGCAATGTAGGATAGGTTTCTGAAAAACATCGCGGGCTGGTGCGCATTGTATGGGTGTGTGTTACATTACATTCACTAGTAGGAGTGAGAAAAACATCACGGGGTGGTGTGAATCGGAGGGTCTGAATTAGGATAGGCAGTGTGTGGCAATGTGGGATGGAGAAAAGCACCGCGGGGTGGTCAGCATGTTAATTTCAGGGAACATGCAGTGGCAATGTAGGATAGGTTTCTGAAAAACATCGCGGGGTGGTGCGCATTGTATGGGTGTGTGTTACATTACATTCACTAGTAGGAGTGAGAAAAACATCACGGGGTGGTGCGCATTGTATGGGTGTGTGTTACATTACATTCACTAGTAGGAGTGAGAAAAACATCACGGGGTGGTGTGAATCGGAGGGTCTGAATTAGGATAGGCAGTGAGTGGCAATGTAGGATGGAGAAAAGCACTGCGGGGTGGTCAGCATGGGGAGGTCAGGGAACATGCAGTGGAAATGTAGGATAGGTTTCTCAAAAACTTCGCGGGGTGGTGCGCATTGTATGGGTGTGTGTTACATTACATTCACTAGTAAGAGTGAGAAAAACATCACGGGGTGGTGCGCACTGTATGGTTGTGTGTTACATTACATTCACTAGTAGGAGTGAGAAAAACATCACGGGGTGATGTGAATCGGATGGTCTGAATTAGGATAGGCAGTGAGTGGCAATGTAGGATGGAGAAAAGCACCGCGGGGTGGTCAGCATGGGGAGGTCAGGGAACATGCCGTGGCAATGTAGGATAGGTTTCTGAAAAACATTGCGGGGTGGTGCGCATTGTATGGGTGTGTGTTACATTACATTCAATAGTAGGAGTGAGAAAAACATCACGGGGTGGTGTGAATCGGAGGGTCTAAATTAGGATAGGCGGTGAGTGGCAATGTAGGATGGAGAAAAGCACCGCGGGGTGGTCAGCATGGGGAGGTCAGGGAACATGCAGTGGCAATGTAGGATAGGTTTCTAAAAAACATCGCGGGGTGGTGCGCATTGTATGGGTGTGTGTTACATTACATACACTAGTAGGAGTGAGAAAAACATCACGGGGTGGTGCGCATTGTATGGGTGTGTGTTACATTACATTCACTAGTAGGAGTGAGAAAAACATCACGGGGTTGTGTGAATCGGAGGGTCTGAATTTGGATAGGCAGTGAGTGGCATTGTAGGATGGAGAAAAGCACTGCGGGGTGGGCAGCATGGGGAGGTCAGGGAACATGCAGTGGAAATGTAGGATAGGTTTCTCAAAAACATCGCGGGGTGGTGCGCATTGTATGGGTGTGTGTTACATTACATTCACTAGTAGGAGTGAGAAAAATATCACGGGGTGGTGTGAATCGGAGGGTCTGAATTAGGATAGGCAGTGAGTGGCAATGTAGGATGGAGAAAAGCACCGCGGGGTGGTCAGCATGGGGAGGTCAGGGAACATGCAGTGGCAATTTAGCATAGGTTTCTGAAAAACATCGCGGGGTGGTGCGCATTGTATGGGTGTGTGTTACATTACATTCACTAGTAGGAGTGAGAAAAACATCACGGGGTGGTGCGCACTGTATGGTTGTGTGTTACATTACATTCACAAGTAGGAGTGAGAAAAACATCACGGGGTGATGTGAATCGGATGGTCTGAATTAGGATAGGCAGTGAGTGGCAATGTAGGATGGAGAAAAGCACCGCGGGGTGGTCAGCATGGGGAGGTCAGGGAACATGCAGTGGCAATGTAGGACAGGTTTCTGAAAAACATTGCGGGGTGGTGCGCATTGTATGGGTGTGTGTTACATTACATTCACTAGTAGGAGTGAGAAAAACATCACGGGGTGGTGTGAATCGGAGGGTCTGAATTAGGATAGGCAGTGAGTGGCAATGTAGGATGGAGAAAAGCACCGCGGGGTGGTCAGCATGGGGAGGTCAGGGAACATGCAGAGGCAATGTAGGATAGGTTTCTGAAAAACATCGCGGGGTGGTGCGCATTGTATGGGTGTGTGTTACATTACATTCACTAGTAGGAGTGAGAAAAACATCACGGGGTGGTGTGAATCGGAGGGTCTGAATTAGGATAGGCAGTGAGTGGCAATGTAGGATGGAGAAAAGCACCGCGGGGTGTTCAGCATGGGGAGGTCAGGGAACATGCAGTGGCAATGTAGGATAGGTTTCTGAAAAATATCGCGGGGTGGTGCGCATTGTATGGGTGTGTGTTACATTACATTCACTAGTAGGAGTGAGAAAAACATCACGTGGTGGTGCGCATTGTATGGGTGTGTGTTACATTACATTCACTAGTAGGAGTGAGAAAAACATCACGGGGTGGTGTGAATCCGAGGGTCTGAATTAGGATAGGCAGTGAGTGGCAATGTAGGATGGAAAAAAGCACCACGGGTGGTCAGCATGGGGAGGTCAGGGAACATGCAGTGGCAATGTAGGGTAGGATTCTGAAAAACATCACGGGGTGGTGCGCATTGTATGTGTGTGTGTTACTTTACATTCACTAGTAGGAGTGAGAAAAACATCACGGGGTGGTGTGAATCGGATGGTCTGAATTAGGATAGGCAGTGAGTGGCAATGTAGGATGGAGAAAAGCACCGCGGTGTGGTCAGCATGGGGAGGTCATGGAACATGCAGTGGCATTGTAGGATAGGTTTCTGAAAAACATCCCGGGGTGGTGCGCATTGTATGGGTGTGTGTTACATGACATACACTAGTAGGAGTGAGAAAAACATCACGGGGTGGTGCGCATTGTATGGGTGTGTGTTACATTACATTCACTAGTAGGAGTGAGAAAAACATCACGGGGTTGTGTGAATCGGAGGGTCTGAATTAGGATAGGCAGGGAGTGGCATTGTAGGATGGAGAAAAGCACTGCGGGGTGGTCAGCATGGGGAGGTAAGGGAACATGCAGTGGAAATGTAGGATAGGTTTCTCAAAAACATCGCGGGGTGGTGCGCATTGTATGGGTGTGTGTTACATTACATTCACTAGTAGGAGTGAGAAAAACATCACGGCGTGGTGTGAATCGGAGGCTCTGAATTAAGATAGGCAGTGAGTGGCAATGTAGGATGTAGAAAAGCACCGCGGGGTGGTCAGCATGGGGAGGTCAGGGAACATGCAGTGGCAATGTAGGATAGGTTTCTGAAAAACATCGCGGGGTGGTGCGCATTGTATGGGTGTGTGTTACATTAAATTCACTAGTAGGAGTGAGAAAAACATCACGGGGTGGTGCGCATTGTATGGGTGTGTGTTACATTACATTCACTAGTAGGAGTGAGAAAAACATCACGGGGTTGTGTGAATCGGAGGGTCTGAATTTGGATAGGCAGTGAGTGGCATTGTAGGATGGAGAAAAGCACTGCGGGGTGGGCAGCATGGGGAGGTCAGGGAACATGCAGTGGAAATGTAGGATAGGTTTCTCAAAAACATCGCGGGGTGGTGCGCATTGTATGGGTGTGTGTTACATTACATTCACTAGTAGGAGTGAGAAAAATATCACGGGGTGGTGTGAATCGGAGGGTCTGAATTAGGATAGGCAGTGAGTGGCAATGTAGGATGGAGAAAAGCACCGCGGGGTGGTCAGCATGGGGAGGTCAGGGAACATGCAGTGGCAATTTAGCATAGGTTTCTGAAAAACATCGCGGGGTGGTGCGCATTGTATGGGTGTGTGTTACATTACATTCACTAGTAGGAGTGAGAAAAACATCACGGGGTGGTGCGCACTGTATGGTTGTGTGTTACATTACATTCACAAGTAGGAGTGAGAAAAACATCACGGGGTGATGTGAATCGGATGGTCTGAATTAGGATAGGCAGTGAGTGGCAATGTAGGATGGAGAAAAGCACCGCGGGGTGGTCAGCATGGGGAGGTCAGGGAACATGCAGTGGCAATGTAGGACAGGTTTCTGAAAAACATTGCGGGGTGGTGCGCATTGTATGGGTGTGTGTTACATTACATTCACTAGTAGGAGTGAGAAAAACATCACGGGGTGGTGTGAATCGGAGGGTCTGAATTAGGATAGGCAGTGAGTGGCAATGTAGGATGGAGAAAAGCACCGCGGGGTGGTCAGCATGGGGAGGTCAGGGAACATGCAGAGGCAATGTAGGATAGGTTTCTGAAAAACATCGCGGGGTGGTGCGCATTGTATGGGTGTGTGTTACATTACATTCACTAGTAGGAGTGAGAAAAACATCACGGGGTGGTGTGAATCGGAGGGTCTGAATTAGGATAGGCAGTGAGTGGCAATGTAGGATGGAGAAAAGCACCGCGGGGTGTTCAGCATGGGGAGGTCAGGGAACATGCAGTGGCAATGTAGGATAGGTTTCTGAAAAATATCGCGGGGTGGTGCGCATTGTATGGGTGTGTGTTACATTACATTCACTAGTAGGAGTGAGAAAAACATCACGGGGTGGTGCGCATTGTATGGGTGTGTGTTACATTACATTCACTAGTAGGAGTGAGAAAAACATCACGGGGTGGTGTGAATCCGAGGGTCTGAATTAGGATAGGCAGTGAGTGGCAATGTAGGATGGAAAAAAGCACCACGGGTGGTCAGCATGGGGAGGTCAGGGAACATGCAGTGGCAATGTAGGGTAGGATTCTGAAAAACATCACGGGGTGGTGCGCATTGTATGTGTGTGTGTTACTTTACATTCACTAGTAGGAGTGAGAAAAACATCACGGGGTGGTGTGAATCGGATGGTCTGAATTAGGATAGGCAGTGAGTGGCAATGTAGGATGGAGAAAAGCACCGCGGTGTGGTCAGCATGGGGAGGTCATGGAACATGCAGTGGCATTGTAGGATAGGTTTCTGAAAAACATCCCGGGGTGGTGCGCATTGTATGGGTGTGTGTTACATGACATACACTAGTAGGAGTGAGAAAAACATCACGGGGTGGTGCGCATTGTATGGGTGTGTGTTACATTACATTCACTAGTAGGAGTGAGAAAAACATCACGGGGTTGTGTGAATCGGAGGGTCTGAATTAGGATAGGCAGGGAGTGGCATTGTAGGATGGAGAAAAGCACTGCGGGGTGGGCAGCATGGGGAGGTCAGGGAACATGCAGTGGAAATGTAGGATAGGTTTCTCAAAAACATCGCGGGGTGGTGCGCATTGTATGGGTGTGTGTTACATTACATTCACTAGTAGGAGTGAGAAAAACATCACGGCGTGGTGTGAATCGGAGGCTCTGAATTAAGATAGGCAGTGAGTGGCAATGTAGGATGTAGAAAAGCACCGCGGGGTGGTCAGCATGGGGAGGTCAGGGAACATGCAGTGGCAATGTAGGATAGGTTTCTGAAAAACATCGCGGGGTGGTGCGCATTGTATGGGTGTGTGTTACATTAAATTCACTAGTAGGAGTGAGCAAAACATCAGGGGGTGGTGCACATTGTATGGGTGTGTGTTACATTACATTCACTAGTAGGAGTGAGAAAAACATCACGGGGTGGTGTGAATCGGAGGGTCTGAATTAGGATAGGTAGTGAGTGGCAATGTAGGATGGAGAAAAGCACCGCGTGGTGTTCAGCATGGGGAGGTAGGGAACAATCAGTATCAATGTATGATAGGTTTCTGAAAAACATCGCGGGGTGATGCGCATTGTATGGGTGTGTGTTACTTTACATTCACTAGTAGGAGTGAGAAAACATCACGGGGTGTTGCGCATTGTATGGGTGTGTGTTACATTACATTCACTAGTAGGAGGGAGAAAAACATCACGGGGTGGTGTGAATCGGAGGGTCTGAATTAGGATAGGCAGTGAGTCGCAATGTAGGATGGAGAAAATCACCGCGGGGTGGTCAGCATGGGGTGGTAAGGGAACATGCAGTGGCAATGTAGGATAGGTTTCTGAAAAACATCGCGGGGTGGTGCGCATTGTATGGGTGTGTGTTACATTACATTCACTAGTAGGAGTGAGAAAAACATCACGGGGTGGTGCGCACTGTATGGTTGTGTGTTACATTACATTCACTAGTAGGAGTGAGAAAAACATCACGGGGTGATGTGAATCGGATGGTCTGAATTAGGATAGGCAGTGAGTGGCAATGTAGGATGGAGAAAAGCACCGCGGGGTGGTCAGCATGGGGAGGTCAGGGAACATGCAGTGGCAATGTAGGATAGGTTTCTGAAAAACATGGCGGGGTGGTGCTCATTGTATGGGTGTGTGTTACATTACATTCACTAGTAGGAGTGAGAAAAACATCACGGGGTGGTGCGCATTGTATGGATGTGTGTTACATTACATTCACTAGTAGGAGTGAAAAAACATCACGGGGTGGTGTGAATCGGAGGGTCTGAATTAGAATAGGCAGTGAGTGGCAATGTAGGATGGAGAAAAGCACCGCGGGGTGGTCAGCATGGGGAGGTCAGGGAACATGCAGTGGCAATGTAGGATATGTTTCCGAAAAACATCGCGGGGTGGTGCGCATTGTATGGGTGTGTGTTACATTACATTCACTAGTAGGAGTGAGAAAAACATCACGGGGTGGTGTGAATCGGAGCGTCTGAATTAGGATAGGCAGTGAGTGGCAATGTAGGATGGAGAAACGCACCGCGGGGTGGTCAGCATGGGGAGGTCAGGGAACATGCAGTGGCAATGTAGGATAGGTTTCTGAAAAACATCGCGGGGTGGTGCGCATTGTATGGGTGTGTGTTACATTACATTCACTAGTAGGAGTGAGAAAAACATCACGGGGTGGTGCGCATTATATGGGTGTGTGTTACATTACATTCACTACTAGGAGTGAGAAAAACATCACGGGGTGGTGTGAATCGGAGGGTCTGAATTAGGATAGGCAGTGAGTGGCAATGTAGGATGGAGAAAAGCACCGCGGGGTGGTCAGCATGCGGAGGTCAGGGAACATGCAGTGGCAATGTAGGATAGGTTTCTGAAAAACATCGCGGGGTGGTGCGCATTGTATGGGTGTGTGTTACATTACATTCAATAGTAGGAGTGAGAAAAACATCACGGGGTGGTGCGCATTGTATGGGTCGGTGTTACATTACATTCACTAGTAGGAGTGAGAAAAACATCACAGGGTGGTGTGAAATGGAAGGTCTGAATTAGGATAGGCAGTGAGTGGCAATGTAGCATGAAGAAAAGTACCGCGGGGTGGTCAGCATGTGGAGGACAGGGAACATGCACTGACAATGTAGGATAGGTTTCTGAAAAACATCGCGGGGTGGTGCGCATTGTATGGGTGTGTGTTACATTACATTCACTAGTAGGAGTGAGAAAAACATCACGGGGTGATGTGAATCGGATGGTCTGAATTAGGATAGGCAGTGAGTGGCAATGTAGGATGGAGAAAAGCACCGCGGGGTGGTCAGCATGGGGAGGTCAGGCAACATGCAGTGGCAATGTAGGATAGGTTTCTGAAAAACATCGCGGGGTGGTGCGCATTGTATGAGTGTGTGTTACATTACATTCACTAGTAGGAGTGAGAAAAACATCACGGGGTGGTGCGCATTGTATGGGTCTGTGTTACATTACATTCACTAGTAGGAGTGAGAAAAACATCACGGGGTGGTGTGAATCGGAGGGTCTGAATTAGGATAGGCAGTGTGTGGCAATGTGGGATGGAGAAAAGCACCGCGGGGTGGTCAGCATGTTAAGGTCAGGGAACATGCAGTGGCAATGTAGGATAGGTATCTGAAAAACATCGCGGGGTGGTGCGCATTTCATGGGTGTGTGTTACATTACATTCACTAGTAGGAGTGAGAAAAACATCACGGGGTGGTGCTCATTGTATGGGTGTTTGTTACATTACATTCACTAGTAGGAGTGAGAAAAACATCACGGGGTGGTGTGAATCGGAGGATCTGAATTAGGATAGGCAGTGAGTGGCAATGTAGGATGGAGAAAAGCACCGCGGGGTGGTCAGCATGGGGAGGTCAGGGAAAATGCAGTGGCAATGTAGGATAGGTTTCTGAAAAACATCGCGGGGTGGTGCGCATTGTATGGGTGTGTGTTACATTACATTCACTAGTAGGAGTGAGAAAAACATCACGGCGTGGTGTGAATCGGAGGCTCTGAATTAAGATAGGCAGTGAGTGGCAATGTAGGATGGAGAAAAGCACCGCGGGGTGGTCAGCATGGGGAGGTCAGGGAACATGCAGTGGCAATGTAGGATAGGTTTCTGAAAAACATCGCGGGGTGGTGCGCATTGTATGGGTGTGTGTTACATTAAATTCACTAATAGGAGTGAGCAAAACATCAGGGGGTGGTGCACATTGTATGGGTGTGTGTTACATTACATTCACTAGTAGGAGTGAGGAAAACATCACGGGGTGGTGTGAATCGGAGGGTCTGAATTAGGATAGGTAGTGAGTGGCAATGTAGGATGGAGAAAAGCACCGCCTGGGGGTCAGCATGGGGAGGTCAGGGAACAATCAGTATCAATGTATGATAGGTTTCTGAAAAACATCGCGGGGTGATGCGCATTGTATGGGTGTGTGTTACTTTACATTCACTAGTAGGAGTGAGAAAACATCACGGGGTGTTGCGCATTGTATGGGTGTGTGTTACATTACATTCACTAGTAGGAGGGAGAAAAACATCACGGGGTGGTGTGAATCGGAGGGTCTGAATTAGGATAGGCAGTGAGTCGCAAAGTAGGATGGAGAAAATCACCGCGGGGTGGTCAGCATGGGGAGGTAAGGGAACATGCAGTGGCAATGTAGGATAGGTTTCTGAAAAACATCGCGGGGTGGTGCGCATTGTATGGGTGTGTGTTACATTACATTCAATAGTAGGAGTGAGAAAAACATCACGGGGTGGTGCGCATTGTATGGGTGTGTGTTACATTACATTCACTAGTAGGAGTGAGAAAAACATCACGAGGTGGTGTGAATCGGAGGGTCTGAATTAGGAGAGGCAGTGAGTGGCAATGTAGGATGGAGAAAAGCACCGCGGGATTGTCAGCATGGGGAGGTCAGGGAACATGCAGTGGCAATGTAGGATAGGTTTCTGAAAAACATCGCGGGCTGGTGCGCATTGTATGGGTGTGTGTTACATTACATTCACTAGTAGGAGTGAGAAAAACATCACGGGGTGGTGCGCATTGTATGAGTGTGTGTTACATTACATTCACTAGTAGGAGTGAGAAAAACATCACGGGGTGGTGTGAATCGGAGGGTCTGAATTAGAATAGGCAGTGAGTGGCAATGTAGGATGGAGAAAAGCTCCGCGGGGTGGTCAGCATGGGGAGGTCAGGGAACATGCAGTGGCAATGTAGGATAGGTTTCCGAAAAACATCGCGGGGTGGTGCGCATTGTATGGGTGTGTGTTACATTACATTCACTAGTAGGAGTGAGAAAAACATCACGGGGTGGTGTTAATCGGAGCGTCTGAATTAGGATAGGCAGTGAGTGGCAATGTAGGATGGAGAAAAGCACCGCGGGGTGGTCAGCATGGGGAGGTCAGGGAACATGCAGTGGCAATGTAGGATAGGTTTCTGAAAAACATCGCGGGGTGGTGCGCATTGTATGGGTGTGTGTTACATTACATTCACTAGTAGGAGTGAGAAAAACATCACGGGGTGGTGCGCATTATATGGGTGTGTGTTACATTACATTCACTACTAGGAGTGAGAAAAACATCACGGGGTGGTGTGAATCGGAGGGTCTGAATTAGGATAGGCAGTGAGTGGCAATGTAGGATGGAGAAAAGCACCGCGGGGTGGTCAGCATGCGGAGGTCAGGGAACATGCAGTGGCAATGTAGGATAGGTTTCTGAAAAACATCGCGGGGTGGTGCGCATTGTATGGGTGTGTGTTACATTACATTCAATAGTAGGAGTGAGAAAAACATCACGGGGTGGTGCGCATTGTATGGGTCGGTGTTACATTACATTCACTAGTAGGAGTGAGAAAAACATCACAGGGTGGTGTGAATCGGAGGGTCTGAAATAGGATAGGCAGTGTGTGGCAATGTGGGATGGAGAAAAGCACCGCGGGGTGGTCAGCATGTTAATTTCAGGGAACATGCAGTGGCAATGTAGGACAGGTTTCTGAAAAACATTGCGGGGTGGTGCGCATTGTATGGGTGTGTGTTACATTACATTCACTAGTAGGAGTGAGAAAAACATCACGGGGTGGTGTGAATCGGAGGGTCTGAATTAGGATAGGCAGTGAGTGGCAATGTAGGATGGAGAAAAGCACCACGGGGTGGTCAGCATGGGGAGGTCAGGGAACATGCAGAGGCAATGTAGGATAGGTTTCTGAAAAACATCGCGGGGTGGTGCGCATTGTATGGGTGTGTGTTACATTACATTCACTAGTAGGAGTGAGAAAAACATCACGGGGCGGTGTGAATCGGAGGGTCTGAATTAGGATAGGCAGTGAGTGGCAATGTAGGATGGAGAAAAGCACCGCGGGGTGTTCAGCATGGGGAGGTCAGGGAACATGCAGTGGCAATGTAGGATAGGTTTCTGAAAAATATCGCGGGGTGGTGCGCATTGTATGGGTGTGTGTTACATTACATTCACTAGTAGGAGTGAGAAAAACATCACGGGGTGGTGTGAATCGGAGGGTCTGAATTAGGATAGGTAGTGAGTGGCAATGTAGGATGGAGAAAAGCACCGCGTGGTGTTCAGCATGGGGAGGTAGGGAACAATCAGTATCAATGTATGATAGGTTTCTGAAAAACATCGCGGGGTGATGCGCATTGTATGGGTGTGTGTTACTTTACATTCACTAGTAGGAGTGAGAAAACATCACGGGGTGTTGCGCATTGTATGGGTGTGTGTTACATTACATTCACTAGTAGGAGGGAGAAAAACATCACGGGGTGGTGTGAATCGGAGGGTCTGAATTAGGATAGGCAGTGAGTCGCAATGTAGGATGGAGAAAATCACCGCGGGGTGGTCAGCATGGGGTGGTAAGGGAACATGCAGTGGCAATGTAGGATAGGTTTCTGAAAAACATCGCGGGGTGGTGCGCATTGTATGGGTGTGTGTTACATTACATTCACTAGTAGGAGTGAGAAAAACATCACGGGGTGGTGCGCACTGTATGGTTGTGTGTTACATTACATTCACTAGTAGGAGTGAGAAAAACATCACGGGGTGATGTGAATCGGATGGTCTGAATTAGGATAGGCAGTGAGTGGCAATGTAGGATGGAGAAAAGCACCGCGGGGTGGTCAGCATGGGGAGGTCAGGGAACATGCAGTGGCAATGTAGGATAGGTTTCTGAAAAACATGGCGGGGTGGTGCGCATTGTATGGGTGTGTGTTACATTACATTCACTAGTAGGAGTGAGAAAAACATCACGGGGTGGTGCGCATTGTATGGATGTGTGTTACATTACATTCACTAGTAGGAGTGAAAAAACATCACGGGGTGGTGTGAATCGGAGGGTCTGAATTAGAATAGGCAGTGAGTGGCAATGTAGGATGGAGAAAAGCACCGCGGGGTGGTCAGCATGGGGAGGTCAGGGAACATGCAGTGGCAATGTAGGATATGTTTCCGAAAAACATCGCGGGGTGGTGCGCATTGTATGGGTGTGTGTTACATTACATTCACTAGTAGGAGTGAGAAAAACATCACGGGGTGGTGTGAATCGGAGCGTCTGAATTAGGATAGGCAGTGAGTGGCAATGTAGGATGGAGAAACGCACCGCGGGGTGGTCAGCATGGGGAGGTCAGGGAACATGCAGTGGCAATGTAGGATAGGTTTCTGAAAAACATCGCGGGGTGGTGCGCATTGTATGGGTGTGTGTTACATTACATTCACTAGTAGGAGTGAGAAAAACATCACGGGGTGGTGCGCATTATATGGGTGTGTGTTACATTACATTCACTACTAGGAGTGAGAAAAACATCACGGGGTGGTGTGAATCGGAGGGTCTGAATTAGGATAGGCAGTGAGTGGCAATGTAGGATGGAGAAAAGCACCGCGGGGTGGTCAGCATGCGGAGGTCAGGGAACATGCAGTGGCAATGTAGGATAGGTTTCTGAAAAACATCGCGGGGTGGTGCGCATTGTATGGGTGTGTGTTACATTACATTCAATAGTAGGAGTGAGAAAAACATCACGGGGTGGTGCGCATTGTATGGGTCGGTGTTACATTACATTCACTAGTAGGAGTGAGAAAAACATCACAGGGTGGTGTGAAATGGAAGGTCTGAATTAGGATAGGCAGTGAGTGGCAATGTAGCATGAAGAAAAGTACCGCGGGGTGGTCAGCATGTGGAGGACAGGGAACATGCACTGACAATGTAGGATAGGTTTCTGAAAAACATCGCGGGGTGGTGCGCATTGTATGGGTGTGTGTTACATTACATTCACTAGTAGGAGTGAGAAAAACATCACGGGGTGATGTGAATCGGATGGTCTGAATTAGGATAGGCAGTGAGTGGCAATGTAGGATGGAGAAAAGCACCGCGGGGTGGTCAGCATGGGGAGGTCAGGCAACATGCAGTGGCAATGTAGGATAGGTTTCTGAAAAACATCGCGGGGTGGTGCGCATTGTATGAGTGTGTGTTACATTACATTCACTAGTAGGAGTGAGAAAAACATCACGGGGTGGTGCGCATTGTATGGGTCTGTGTTACATTACATTCACTAGTAGGAGTGAGAAAAACATCACGGGGTGGTGTGAATCGGAGGGTCTGAATTAGGATAGGCAGTGTGTGGCAATGTGGGATGGAGAAAAGCACCGCGGGGTGGTCAGCATGTTAAGGTCAGGGAACATGCAGTGGCAATGTAGGATAGGTTTCTGAAAAACATCGCGGGGTGGTGCGCATTTTATGGGTGTGTGTTACATTACATTCACTAGTAGGAGTGAGAAAAACATCACGGGGTGGTGCTCATTGTATGGGTGTTTGTTACATTACATTCACTAGTAGGAGTGAGAAAAACATCACGGGGTGGTGTGAATCGGAGGGTCTGAATTAGGATAGGCAGTGAGTGGCAATGTAGGATGGAGAAAAGCACCGCGGGGGGTTAGCATGGGGAGGTCAGGGAAAATGCAGTGGCAATGTAGGATAGGTTTCTGAAAAACATCGCGGGGTGGTGCGCATTGTATGGGTGTGTGTTACATTACATTCACTAGTAGGAGTGAGAAAAACATCACGGCGTGGTGTGAATCGGAGGCTCTGAATTAAGATAGGCAGTGAGTGGCAATGTAGGATGGAGAAAAGCACCGCGGGGTGGTCAGCATGGGGAGGTCAGGGAACATGCAGTGGCAATGTAGGATAGGTTTCTGAAAAACATCGCGGGGTGGTGCGCATTGTATGGGTGTGTGTTACATTAAATTCACTAATAGGAGTGAGCAAAACATCAGGGGGTGGTGCACATTGTATGGGTGTGTGTTACATTACATTCACTAGTAGGAGTGAGGAAAACATCACGGGGTGGTGTGAATCGGAGGGTCTGAATTAGGATAGGTAGTGAGTGGCAATGTAGGATGGAGAAAAGCACCGCCTGGGGGTCAGCATGGGGAGGTCAGGGAACAATCAGTATCAATGTATGATAGGTTTCTGAAAAACATCGCGGGGTGATGCGCATTGTATGGGTGTGTGTTACTTTACATTCACTAGTAGGAGTGAGAAAACATCACGGGGTGTTGCGCATTGTATGGGTGTGTGTTACATTACATTCACTAGTAGGAGGGAGAAAAACATCACGGGGTGGTGTGAATCGGAGGGTCTGAATTAGGATAGGCAGTGAGTCGCAAAGTAGGATGGAGAAAATCACCGCGGGGTGGTCAGCATGGGGAGGTAAGGGAACATGCAGTGGCAATGTAGGATAGGTTTCTGAAAAACATCGCGGGGTGGTGCGCATTGTATGGGTGTGTGTTACATTACATTCAATAGTAGGAGTGAGAAAAACATCACGGGGTGGTGCGCATTGTATGGGTGTGTGTTACATTACATTCACTAGTAGGAGTGAGAAAAACATCACGAGGTGGTGTGAATCGGAGGGTCTGAATTAGGAGAGGCAGTGAGTGGCAATGTAGGATGGAGAAAAGCACCGCGGGATTGTCAGCATGGGGAGGTCAGGGAACATGCAGTGGCAATGTAGGATAGGTTTCTGAAAAACATCGCGGGCTGGTGCGCATTGTATGGGTGTGTGTTACATTACATTCACTAGTAGGAGTGAGAAAAACATCACGGGGTGGTGCGCATTGTATGAGTGTGTGTTACATTACATTCACTAGTAGGAGTGAGAAAAACATCACGGGGTGGTGTGAATCGGAGGGTCTGAATTAGAATAGGCAGTGAGTGGCAATGTAGGATGGAGAAAAGCTCCGCGGAGTGGTCAGCATGGGGAGGTCAGGGAACATGCAGTGGCAATGTAGGATAGGTTTCCGAAAAACATCGCGGGGTGGTGCGCATTGTATGGGTGTGTGTTACATTACATTCACTAGTAGGAGTGAGAAAAACATCACGGGGTGGTGTTAATCGGAGCGTCTGAATTAGGATAGGCAGTGAGTGGCAATGTAGGATGGAGAAAAGCACCGCGGGGTGGTCAGCATGGGGAGGTCAGGGAACATGCAGTGGCAATGTAGGATAGGTTTCTGAAAAACATCGCGGGGTGGTGCGCATTGTATGGGTGTGTGTTACATTACATTCACTAGTAGGAGTGAGAAAAACATCACGGGGTGGTGCGCATTATATGGGTGTGTGTTACATTACATTCACTACTAGGAGTGAGAAAAACATCACGGGGTGGTGTGAATCGGAGGGTCTGAATTAGGATAGGCAGTGAGTGGCAATGTAGGATGGAGAAAAGCACCGCGGGGTGGTCAGCATGCGGAGGTCAGGGAACATGCAGTGGCAATGTAGGATAGGTTTCTGAAAAACATCGCGGGGTGGTGCGCATTGTATGGGTGTGTGTTACATTACATTCAATAGTAGGAGTGAGAAAAACATCACGGGGTGGTGCGCATTGTATGGGTCGGTGTTACATTACATTCACTAGTAGGAGTGAGAAAAACATCACAGGGTGGTGTGAATCGGAGGGTCTAAAATAGGATAGGCAGTGTGTGGCAATGTGGGATGGAGAAAAGCACCGCGGGGTGGTCAGCATGTTAATTTCAGGGAACATGCAGTGGCAATGTAGGACAGGTTTCTGAAAAACATTGCGGGGTGGTGCGCATTGTATGGGTGTGTGTTACATTACATTCACTAGTAGGAGTGAGAAAAACATCACGGGGTGGTGTGAATCGGAGGGTCTGAATTAGGATAGGCAGTGAGTGGCAATGTAGGATGGAGAAAAGCACCACGGGGTGGTCAGCATGGGGAGGTCAGGGAACATGCAGAGGCAATGTAGGATAGGTTTCTGAAAAACATCGCGGGGTGGTGCGCATTGTATGGGTGTGTGTTACATTACATTCACTAGTAGGAGTGAGAAAAACATCACGGGGCGGTGTGAATCGGAGGGTCTGAATTAGGATAGGCAGTGAGTGGCAATGTAGGATGGAGAGAAGCACCGCGGGGTGTTCAGCATGGGGAGGTCAGGGAACATGCAGTGGCAATGTAGGATAGGTTTCTGAAAAATATCGCGGGGTGGTGCGCATTGTATGGGTGTGTGTTACATTACATTCACTAGTAGGAGTGAGAAAAACATCACGGGGTGGTGCGCATTGTATGGGTGTGTGTTACATTACATTCACTAGTAGGAGTGAGAAAAACATCACGGGGTGGTGTGAATCCGAGGGTCTGAATTAGGATAGGCAGTGAGTGGCAATGTAGGATGGAAAAAAGCACCACGGGTGGTCAGCATGGGGAGGTCAGGGAACATGCAGTGGCAATGTAGGGTAGGATTCTGAAAAACATCACGGGGTGGTGCGCATTGTATGTGTGTGTGTTACATTACATTCACTAGTAGGAGTGAGAAAAACATCACGGGGTGGTGTGAATCGGATGGTCTGAATTAGGATAGGCAGTGAGTGGCAATGTAGGATGGAGAAAAGCACCGCGGTGTGGTCAGCATGGGGAGGTCATGGAACATGCAGTGGCATTGTAGGATAGGTTTCTGAAAAACATCCCGGGGTGGTGCGCATTGTATGGGTGTGTGTTACATTACATACACTAGTAGGAGTGAGAAAAACATCACGGGGTGGTGCGCATTGTATGGGTGTGTGTTACATTACATTCACTAGTAGGAGTGAGAAAAACATCACGGGGTTGTGTGAATCGGAGGGTCTGAATTAGGATAGGCAGTGAGTGGCATTGTAGGATGGAGAAAAGCACTGCGGGGTGGGCAGCATGGGGAGGTCAGGGAACATGCAGTGGAAATGTAGGATAGGTTTCTCAAAAACATCGCGGGGTGGTGCGCATTGTATGGGTGTGTGTTACATTACATTCACTACTAGGAGTGAGAAAAACATCACGGCGTGGTGTGAATCGGAGGCTCTGAATTAAGATAGGCAGTGAGTGGCAATGTAGGATGGAGAAAAGCACCGCGGGGTGGTCAGCATGGGGAGGTCAGGGAACATGCAGTGGCAATGTAGGATAGGTTTCTGAAAAACATCGCGGGGTGGTGCGCATTGTATGGGTGTGTGTTACATTAAATTCACTAGTAGGAGTGAGCAAAACATCAGGGGGTGGTGCACATTGTATGGGTGTGTGTTACATTACATTCACTAGTAGGAGTGAGAAAAACATCACGGGGTGGTGTGAATCGGAGGGTCTGAATTAGGATAGGTAGTGAGTGGCAATGTAGGATGGAGAAAAGCACCGCGTGGTGTTCAGCATGGGGAGGTAGGGAACAATCAGTATCAATGTATGATAGGTTTCTGAAAAACATCGCGGGGTGATGCGCATTGTATGGGTGTGTGTTACTTTACATTCACTAGTAGGAGTGAGAAAACATCACGGGGTGTTGCGCATTGTATGGGTGTGTGTTACATTACATTCACTAGTAGGAGGGAGAAAAACATCACGGGGTGGTGTGAATCGGAGGGTCTGAATTAGGATAGGCAGTGAGTCGCAATGTAGGATGGAGAAAAGCACCGCGGGGAGGTCAGCATGGGGAGGTCAGGGAACATGCAGTGGCAATGTAGGATAGGTTTCTGAAAAACATCGCGGGGTGGTGCGCATTGTATGGGTGTGTGTTACATTACATTCACTAGTAGGAGTGAGAAAAACATCACGAGGTGGTGTGAATCGGAGGGTCTGAATTAGGAGAGGCAGTGAGTGGCAATGTAGGATGGAGAAAAGCACCGCGGGATTGTCAGCATGGGGAGGTCAGGGAACATGCAGTGGCAATGTAGGATAGGTTTCTGAAAAACATCGCGGGCTGGTGCGCATTGTATGGGTGTGTGTTACATTACATTCACTAGTAGGAGTGAGAAAAACATCACGGGGTGGTGCGCATTGTATGAGTGTGTGTTACATTACATTCACTAGTAGGAGTGAGAAAAACATCACGGGGTGGTGTGAATCGGAGGGTCTGAATTAGAATAGGCAGTGAGTGGCAATGTAGGATGGAGAAAAGCTCCGCGGGGTGGTCAGCATGGGGAGGTCAGGGAACATGCAGTGGCAATGTAGGATAGGTTTCCGAAAAACATCGCGGGGTGGTGCGCATTGTATGGGTGTGTGTTACATTACATTCACTAGTAGGAGTGAGAAAAACATCACGGGGTGGTGTTAATCGGAGCGTCTGAATGAGGATAGGCAGTGAGTGGCAATGTAGGATGGAGAAAAGCACCGCGGGGTGGTCAGCATGGGGAGGTCAGGGAACATGCAGTGGCAATGTAGGATAGGTTTCTGAAAAACATCGCGGGGTGGTGCGCATTGTATGGGTGTGTGTTACATTACATTCACTAGTAGGAGTGAGAAAAACATCACGGGGTGGTGCGCATTATATGGGTGTGTGTTACATTACATTCACTACTAGGAGTGAGAAAAACATCACGGGGTGGTGTGAATCGGAGGGTCTGAATTAGGATAGGCAGTGAGTGGCAATGTAGGATGGAGAAAAGCACCGCGGGGTGGTCAGCATGCGGAGGTCAGGGAACATGCAGTGGCAATGTAGGATAGGTTTCTGAAAAACATCGCGGGGTGGTGCGCATTGTATGGGTGTGTGTTACATTACATTCAATAGTAGGAGTGAGAAAAACATCACGGGGTGGTGCGCATTGTATGGGTCGGTGTTACATTACATTCACTAGTAGGAGTGAGAAAAACATCACAGGGTGGTGTGAATCGGAGGGTCTGAAATAGGATAGGCAGTGTGTGGCAATGTGGGATGGAGAAAAGCACCGCGGGGTGGTCAGCATGTTAATTTCAGGGAACATGCAGTGGCAATGTAGGATAGGTTTCTGAAAAACATCGCGGGGTGGTGCGCATTTTATGGGTGTGTGTTACATTACATTCACTAGTAGGAGTGAGAAAAACATCACGGGATGGTGCGCATTGTATGGGTGTGTGATACATTACATTCACTAGTAGGAGTGAGAAAAACATCACGGTGTGGTGTGAATCGGAGGGTCTGAATTAGGATAGGCAGTGAGTGGCAATGTACAATGGAGAAAATCACCGCGGGGTGGTCAGCATGGGGAGGTGAGGGAAAATGCAGTGGCAATGTAGGATAGGTTTCTGAAAAACATCGCGGGGTGGTGCGCATTGTATGGCTGTGTGTTACATTACATTCACTAGTAGGAGTGAGAAAAATATCACGGGGTGATGTGAATCGGATGGTCTGAATTAGGATAGGCAGTGAGTGGCAATGTAGGATGGAGAAAAGCACCGCGGGGTGGTCAGCATGGAGAGGTCAGGCAACATGCAGTGGCAATGTAGGATAGGTTTCTGAAAAACATCGCGGGGTGGTGCGCATTGTATGAGTGTGTGTTACATTACATTCAATAGTAGGAGTGAGAAAAACATCACGGGGTGGTGCGCATTGTATGGGTCTGTGTTACATTACATTCACTAGTAGGAGTGAGAAAAACATCACGGGGTGGTGTGAATTGGAGGGTCTGAATTAGGATAGGCAGTGTGTGGCAATGTGGGATGGAGAAAAGCACCGCGGGGTGGTCAGCATGTTAAGGTCAGGGAACATGCAGTGGCAATGTAGGATAGGTTTCTGAAAAACATCGCGGGGTGGTGCGCATTTTATGGGTGTGTGTTACATTACATTCACTAGTAGGAGTGAGAAAAACATCACGGGGTGGTGCGCATTGTATGGGTGTTTGTTACATTACATTCACTATTAGGAGTGAGAAAAACATCACGGGGTGGTGTGAATCGGAGGGTCTGAATTAGGATAGGCAGTGAGTGGCAATGTAGGATGGAGAAAAGCACCGCGGGGTGGTCAGCATGGGGAGGTCAGGGAAAATGCAGTGGCAATGTAGGATAGGTTTCTGAAAAACATCGCGGGGTGGTGCGCATTGTATGGGTGTGTGTTACATTACATTCACTAGTGGGAGTGAGAAAAACATACCGGGGTGGTGCGCATTGCACCGGGGTGTGTTACATTACATTCACTAGTAGGAGTGAGAAAAACATCACGGGGTGGTGTGAATCGGAGTGTCTGAATTAGGATAGGCAGTGAGTTGCAATGTAGGATGGAGAAAAGCACTGCGGGGTGGTCAGCATGGGGAGGTCAGGGAACATGCAGTGGAAATGTAGGATAGGTTTCTCAAAAACATCGCGGGGTGGTGCGCATTTTATGGGTGTGTGTTACATTACATTCACTAGTAGGAGTGAGAAAAACATCACGGGGTGGTGTGAATCGGAGGCTCTGAATTAAGATAGGCAGTGAGTGGCAATGTAGGATGGAGAAAAGCACCGCGGGGTGGTCAGCATGGGGAGGTCAGGGAACATGCAGTGGCAATGTAGGATATGTTTCTGAAAAACATCGCGGGGTGGTGCGCATTATATGGGTGTGTGTTACATTACATTCACTAGTAGGAGTGAGCAAAACATCAGGGGGTGGTGCGCATTGTATGGGTGTGTGTTACATTACATTCACTAGTAGGAGTGAGAAAAACATCACGGGGTGGTGTGAATTGGAGGGTCTGAATTAGGATAGGCAGTGTGTGGCAATGTGGGATGGAGAAAAGCACCGCGGGGTGGTCAGCATGTTAAGGTCAGGGAACATGCAGTGGCAATGTAGGATAGGTTTCTGAAAAACATCGCGGGGTGGTGCGCATTTTATGGGTGTGTGTTACATTACATTCACTAGTAGGAGTGAGAAAAACATCACGGGGTGGTGCGCATTGTATGGGTGTGTGTTACATTACATTCACTAGTAGGAGTGAGAAACACATCACGGGGTGCTGTGAATCGGAGGGTCTGAATTATGATAGGCAGTGAGTGGCAATGTAGGATGGAGAAAAGCACCGCGGGGTGGTCAGCATGGGGAGGTCAGGGAAAATGCAGTGGCAATGTAGCATAGGTTTCTGAAAAACATCGCGGGGTGGTGCGCATTGTATGGGTGTGTGTTACATTACATTCACTAGTAGGAGTGAGAAAAACATCACGGGGTGGTGTGAATCGGAGGGTCTGAATTAGGATAGGCAGTGAGTGGCAATGTAGGATGGAGAAAAGCACTGCGGGGTGGTCAGCATGGGGAGGTCAGGGAACATGCAGTGGCAATGTAGGATAGGTTTCTGAAAAACATCGCGGGATGGTGCGCATTGTATGGGTGTGTGTTACATTAGATTCACTAGTAGGAGTGAGAAAAATATCACGAGGTGGTGTGAATCGGAGGGTTTGAATTAGGATAGGCAGTGAGTGGCAATGTAGGATGGAGAAAAGCACTGCGGGGTGGTCAGCATGGGGAGTTCAGGGAACATGCAGTGGCAATGTAGGATAGGTTTCTGAAAAACATCGCGGGGTGGTGCGCATTGTATGAGTGTGTGTTACATTACATTCACTAGTAGGAGTGAGAAAAACATCACGGGGTGGTGCGCATTGTATGGGTCTGTGTTACATTACATTCACTAGTAGGAGTGAGAAAAACATCACGGGGTGGTGTGAATCGGAGGGTCTGAATTAGGATAGGCAGTGTGTGGCAATGTGGGATGGAGAAAAGCACCGCGGGGTGGTCAGCATGTTAAGGTCAGGGAACATGCAGTGGCAATGTAGGATAGGTTTCTGAAAAACATCGCGGGGTGGTGCGCATTTTATGGGTGTGTGTTACATTACATTCACTAGTAGGAGTGAGAAAAACATCACGGGGTGGTGCGCATTGTATGGGTGTTTGTTACATTACATTCACTAGTAGGAGTGAGAAATACATCACGGGGTGGTGTGAATCGGAGGGTCTGAATTAGGATAGGCAGTGAGTGGCAATGTAGGATGGAGAAAAGCACCGCGGGGTGGTCAGCATGGGGAGGTCAGGGAAAATGCAGTGGCAATGTAGCATAGGTTTCTGAAAAACATCGCGGGGTGGTGCGCATTGTATGGGTGTGTGTTACATTACATTCACTAGTAGGAGTGAGAAAAACATCACGGGGTGGTGTGAATCGGAGGGTCTGAATTAGGATAGGCAGTGAGTGGCAATGTAGGATGGAGAAAAGCACTGCGGGGTGGTCAGCATGGGGAGGTCAGGGAACATGCAGTGGCAATGTAGGATAGGTTTCTGAAAAACATCGCGGGATGGTGCGCATTGTATGGGTGTGTGTTACATTAGATTCACTAGTAGGAGTGAGAAAAATATCACGAGGTGGTGTGAATCGGAGGGTTTGAATTAGGATAGGCAGTGAGTGGCAATGTAGGATGGAGAAAAGCACCGCGGGGTGGTCAGCATGGGGAGTTCAGGGGACATGCAGTGGCAATGTAGGATAGTTTTCTGAAAAACATCGCCGGGTGGTGCGCATTGTATGGGTGTGTGTTACATTACATTCACTAGTAGGAGTGAGAAAAACATCAATGGGTGGTGTGCATTGTTTGGGTTGTGTTACATTACATTCACTAGTAGGAGTGAGAAAAACATCACGGGGTGGTGCGCATTGTATGGTGTGTGTTACATTCACAAGTAGGAGTGAGAAAAACATCACGGGGTGGTGTGAATCGGAGGGTCTGAATTAGGATAGGCAGTGTGTGGCAATGTGGGATGGAGAAAAGCACCGCGGGGTGGTCAGCATGTTAAGGTCAGGGAACATGCAGTGGCAATGTAGGATAGGTTTCTGAAAAACATCGCGGGGTGGTGCGCATTTTATGGGTGTGTGTTACATTACATTCACTAGTAGGAGTGAGAAAAACATCACGGGGTGGTGCGCATTGTATGGGTGTGTGTTACATTACATTCACTAGTAGGAGTGAGAAAAACATCACGGGGTGATGTGAATCGGATGGTCTGAATTAGGATAGGCAGTGAGTGGCAATGTAGGATGGAGAAAAGCACCGCGGGGTGGTCAGCATGGGGAGGTCGGGCAACATGCAGTGGCAATGTAGGATAGGTTTCTCAAAAACATCGCGGGGTGGTGCGCATTGTATGAGTGTGTGTTACATTACATTCACTAGTAGGAGTGAGAAAAACATCACGGGGTGGTGCGCATTGTATGGTCTGTGTTACATTACATTCACTAGTAGGAGTGAGAAAAACATCACGGGGTGGTGTGAATTGGAGGGTCTGAATTAGGATAGGCAGTGTGTGGCAATGTGGGATGGAGAAAAGCACCGCGGGGTGGTCAGCATGTTAAGGTCAGGGAACATGCAGTGGAAATGTAGGATAGGTTTCTCAAAAACATCGCGGGGTGGTGCGCATTTTATGGGTGTGTGTTACATTACATTCACTAGTAGGAGTGAGAAAAACATCACGGGGTGGTGTGAATCGGAGGCTCTGAATTAAGATAGGCAGTGAGTGGCAATGTAGGATGGAGAAAAGCACCGCGGGGTGGTCAGCATGGGGAGGTCAGGGAACATGCAGTGGCAATGTAGGATATGTTTCTGAAAAACATCGCGGGGTGGTGCGCATTATATGGGTGTGTGTTACATTACATTCACTAGTAGGAGTGAGCAAAACATCAGGGGGTGGTGCGCATTGTATGGGTGTGTGTTACATTACATTCACTAGTAGGAGTGAGAAAAACATCACGGGGTGGTGTGAATTGGAGGGTCTGAATTAGGATAGGCAGTGTGTGGCAATGTGGGATGGAGAAAAGCACCGCGGGGTGGTCAGCATGTTAAGGTCAGGGAACATGCAGTGGCAATGTAGGATAGGTTTCTGAAAAACATCGCGGGGTGGTGCGCATTTTATGGGTGTGTGTTACATTACATTCACTAGTAGGAGTGAGAAAAACATCACGGGGTGGTGCGCATTGTATGGGTGTGTGTTACATTACATTCATTAGTAGGAGTGAGAAACACATCACGGGGTGCTGTGAATCGGAGGGTCTGAATTATGATAGGCAGTGAGTGGCAATGTAGGATGGAGAAAAGCACCGCGGGGTGGTCAGCATGGGGAGGTCAGGGAAAATGCAGTGGCAATGTAGCATAGGTTTCTGAAAAACATCGCGGGGTGGTGCGCATTGTATGGGTGTGTGTTACATTACATTCACTAGTAGGAGTGAGAAAAACATCACGGGGTGGTGTGAATCGGAGGGTCTGAATTAGGATAGGCAGTGAGTGGCAATGTAGGATGGAGAAAAGCACTGCGGGGTGGTCAGCATGGGGAGGTCAGGGAACATGCAGTGGCAATGTAGGATAGGTTTCTGAAAAACATCGCGGGATGGTGCGCATTGTATGGGTGTGTGTTACATTAGATTCACTAGTAGGAATGAGAAAAATATCACGAGGTGGTGTGAATCGGAGGGTTTGAATTAGGATAGGCAGTGAGTGGCAATGTAGGATGGAGAAAAGCACCGCGGGGTGGTCAGCATGGGGAGTTCAGGGGACATGCAGTGGCAATGTAGGATAGTTTTCTGAAAAACATCGCCGGGTGGTGCGCATTGTATGGGTGTGTGTTACATTACATTCACTAGTAGGAGTGAGAAAAACATCAATGGGTGGTGTGCATTGTTTGGGTTGTGTTACATTACATTCACTAGTAGGAGTGAGAAAAACATCACGGGGTGGTGTGAATCGGAGGGTCTGAATTAGGATAGGCAGTGAGTGGCAATGTAGGATGGAGAAAAGCACTGCGGGGTGGTCAGCATGGGGAGGTCAGGGAACATGCAGTGGCAATGTAGGATAGGTTTCTGAAAAACATCGCGGGATGGTGCGCATTGTATGGGTGTGTGTTACATTAGATTCACTAGTAGGAGTGAGAAAAATATCACGAGGTGGTGTGAATCGGAGGGTTTGAATTAGGATAGGCAGTGAGTGGCAATGTAGGATGGAGAAAAGCACTGCGGGGTGGTCAGCATGGGGAGTTCAGGGAACATGCAGTGGCAATGTAGGATAGGTTTCTGAAAAACATCGCGGGGTGGTGCGCATTGTATGAGTGTGTGTTACATTACATTCACTAGTAGGAGTGAGAAAAACATCACGGGGTGGTGCGCATTGTATGGGTCTGTGTTACATTACATTCACTAGTAGGAGTGAGAAAAACATCACGGGGTGGTGTGAATCGGAGGGTCTGAATTAGGATAGGCAGTGTGTGGCAATGTGGGATGGAGAAAAGCACCGCGGGGTGGTCAGCATGTTAAGGTCAGGGAACATGCAGTGGCAATGTAGGATAGGTTTCTGAAAAACATCGCGGGGTGGTGCGCATTTTATGGGTGTGTGTTACATTACATTCACTAGTAGGAGTGAGAAAAACATCACGGGGTGGTGCGCATTGTATGGGTGTTTGTTACATTACATTCACTAGTAGGAGTGAGAAATACATCACGGGGTGGTGTGAATCGGAGGGTCTGAATTAGGATAGGCAGTGAGTGGCAATGTAGGATGGAGAAAAGCACCGCGGGGTGGTCAGCATGGGGAGGTCAGGGAAAATGCAGTGGCAATGTAGCATAGGTTTCTGAAAAACATCGCGGGGTGGTGCGCATTGTATGGGTGTGTGTTACATTACATTCACTAGTAGGAGTGAGAAAAACATCACGGGGTGGTGTGAATCGGAGGGTCTGAATTAGGATAGGCAGTGAGTGGCAATGTAGGATGGAGAAAAGCACTGCGGGGTGGTCAGCATGGGGAGGTCAGGGAACATGCAGTGGCAATGTAGGATAGGTTTCTGAAAAACATCGCGGGATGGTGCGCATTGTATGGGTGTGTGTTACATTAGATTCACTAGTAGGAGTGAGAAAAATATCACGAGGTGGTGTGAATCGGAGGGTTTGAATTAGGATAGGCAGTGAGTGGCAATGTAGGATGGAGAAAAGCACCGCGGGGTGGTCAGCATGGGGAGTTCAGGGGACATGCAGTGGCAATGTAGGATAGTTTTCTGAAAAACATCGCCGGGTGGTGCGCATTGTATGGGTGTGTGTTACATTACATTCACTAGTAGGAGTGAGAAAAACATCAATGGGTGGTGTGCATTGTTTGGGTTGTGTTACATTACATTCACTAGTAGGAGTGAGAAAAACATCACGGGGTGGTGCGCATTGTATGGTGTGTGTTACATTCACAAGTAGGAGTGAGAAAAACATCACGGGGTGGTGTGAATCGGAGGGTCTGAATTAGGATAGGCAGTGTGTGGCAATGTGGGATGGAGAAAAGCACCGCGGGGTGGTCAGCATGTTAAGGTCAGGGAACATGCAGTGGCAATGTAGGATAGGTTTCTGAAAAACATCGCGGGGTGGTGCGCATTTTATGGGTGTGTGTTACATTACATTCACTAGTAGGAGTGAGAAAAACATCACGGGGTGGTGCGCATTGTATGGGTGTGTGTTACATTACATTCACTAGTAGGAGTGAGAAAAACATCACGGGGTGATGTGAATCGGATGGTCTGAATTAGGATAGGCAGTGAGTGGCAATGTAGGATGGAGAAAAGCACCGCGGGGTGGTCAGCATGGGGAGGTCGGGCAACATGCAGTGGCAATGTAGGATAGGTTTCTCAAAAACATCGCGGGGTGGTGCGCATTGTATGAGTGTGTGTTACATTACATTCACTAGTAGGAGTGAGAAAAACATCACGGGGTGGTGCGCATTGTATGGTCTGTGTTACATTACATTCACTAGTAGGAGTGAGAAAAACATCACGGGGTGGTGTGAATTGGAGGGTCTGAATTAGGATAGGCAGTGTGTGGCAATGTGGGATGGAGAAAAGCACCGCGGGGTGGTCAGCATGTTAAGGTCAGGGAACATGCAGTGGAAATGTAGGATAGGTTTCTCAAAAACATCGCGGGGTGGTGCGCATTTTATGGGTGTGTGTTACATTACATTCACTAGTAGGAGTGAGAAAAACATCACGGGGTGGTGTGAATCGGAGGCTCTGAATTAAGATAGGCAGTGAGTGGCAATGTAGGATGGAGAAAAGCACCGCGGGGTGGTCAGCATGGGGAGGTCAGGGAACATGCAGTGGCAATGTAGGATATGTTTCTGAAAAACATCGCGGGGTGGTGCGCATTATATGGGTGTGTGTTACATTACATTCACTAGTAGGAGTGAGCAAAACATCAGGGGGTGGTGCGCATTGTATGGGTGTGTGTTACATTACATTCACTAGTAGGAGTGAGAAAAACATCACGGGGTGGTGTGAATTGGAGGGTCTGAATTAGGATAGGCAGTGTGTGGCAATGTGGGATGGAGAAAAGCACCGCGGGGTGGTCAGCATGTTAAGGTCAGGGAACATGCAGTGGCAATGTAGGATAGGTTTCTGAAAAACATCGCGGGGTGGTGCGCATTTTATGGGTGTGTGTTACATTACATTCACTAGTAGGAGTGAGAAAAACATCACGGGGTGGTGCGCATTGTATGGGTGTGTGTTACATTACATTCATTAGTAGGAGTGAGAAACACATCACGGGGTGCTGTGAATCGGAGGGTCTGAATTATGATAGGCAGTGAGTGGCAATGTAGGATGGAGAAAAGCACCGCGGGGTGGTCAGCATGGGGAGGTCAGGGAAAATGCAGTGGCAATGTAGCATAGGTTTCTGAAAAACATCGCGGGGTGGTGCGCATTGTATGGGTGTGTGTTACATTACATTCACTAGTAGGAGTGAGAAAAACATCACGGGGTGGTGTGAATCGGAGGGTCTGAATTAGGATAGGCAGTGAGTGGCAATGTAGGATGGAGAAAAGCACTGCGGGGTGGTCAGCATGGGGAGGTCAGGGAACATGCAGTGGCAATGTAGGATAGGTTTCTGAAAAACATCGCGGGATGGTGCGCATTGTATGGGTGTGTGTTACATTAGATTCACTAGTAGGAATGAGAAAAATATCACGAGGTGGTGTGAATCGGAGGGTTTGAATTAGGATAGGCAGTGAGTGGCAATGTAGGATGGAGAAAAGCACCGCGGGGTGGTCAGCATGGGGAGTTCAGGGGACATGCAGTGGCAATGTAGGATAGTTTTCTGAAAAACATCGCCGGGTGGTGCGCATTGTATGGGTGTGTGTTACATTACATTCACTAGTAGGAGTGAGAAAAACATCAATGGGTGGTGTGCATTGTTTGGGTTGTGTTACATTACATTCACTAGTAGGAGTGAGAAAAACATCACGGGGTGGTGCGCATTGTATGGTGTGTGTTACATTCACAAGTAGGAGTGAGAAAAACATCACGGGGTGGTGTGAATCGGAGTGTCTAAATTAGGATAGGCAGTGAGTGGCAATGTAGGATGGAGAAAAGCACCGCGGGGTGGTCAGCATGGGGAGGTCAGGGAACATGCAGTGGCAATGTAGGATAGTTTTCTGAAAAACATCGCGGGGTGATGCGCATTGTATGGGTGTGTGTTACATTACATTCACTAGTAGGAGTGAGAAAAACATCACGGGGTGGTGCGCATTGTATGGGTGTGTGTTACATTACATTCACTAGTAGGAGTGAGAAAAACATCACGTGGTGGTGTGAATCGCAGGGTCTGAATTAGGATAGGCAGTGAGTGGCAATTTAGGATGGAGAAAAGCACCGCGGGGTGGTCAGCCTGGGGAGGTCACGGAACATGCAGTGGCAATGTAGGATAGTTTTCTGAAAAACATCACGGGGTGGTGCGCATTGTATGGGTGTGTGTTACATTACATTCACTAGTAGGAGTGAGAAAAACATCACAGGGTGGTGTGAATCATAGGGTCTGAATTAGGATAGGCAGTGAGTGGCAATTTAGGATGGAGAAAAGCACCGCGGTGTGGTCAGCCTGGGGAGGTCACGGAACATGCAGTGGCAATGTAGGATAGTTTTCTGAAAAACATCACGGGGTGGTGCGCATTGTATGGGTCTGTGTTACATTACATTCACTAGTAGGAGTGAGAGAAACATCGCGGAGTGGTGTGAATCGGAGGGTCTGAATTAGGATAAGCAGTGAGTGGAAATGTAGGATGGAGAAAAGCACCGCGGGGTGGTCAGCATGGGGAGGTCAGGGAACATGCAGTGGCAATGTAGGATAGGTTTCTGAAAAACATCGCGGGTGGTGCGCATTGTATGGGTGTGTGTTACATTACATTCACTAGTAGGAGTGAGAAAAACATCACGGGGTGGTTCGCATTATATGGGTGTGTGTTACATTACATTCACTACAAGGAGTGAGAAAACCATCACGGGGTGGTGTGAATCAGAGGGTCTGAATTAGGATAGGCAGTGAGTGGCAATGTAGGATGGAGAAAAGCACCGCGGGTTGGTCAGCATGCGGAGGTCAGGGAACATGCAGTGGCAATGTAGGATAGGTTTCTAAAAAACATCGCGGGGTGGTGCGCATTGTATGGGTGTGTGTTACATTACATTCAATAGTAGGAGGGAGAAAAACATCACGGGGTGGTGCGCATTGTATGGGTCGGTGTTACATTACATTCACTAGTAGGAGTGAGAAAAACATCACAGGGTGGTGTGAATCGGAGGGTCTGAATTAGGATAGGCAGTGTATGGCAATGTGGGATGGAGAAAAGCACCGCGGGGTGGTCAGCATGTTAATTTCAGGGAACAAGCAGTGGCAATGTAGGATAGGTTTCTGAAAAACATCGCGGGGTGGTGCGCATTGTATGGGTGTGTGTTACATTACATTCACTAGTAGGAGTGAGAAAAACATCACGGGGTGATGTGAATCGGATGGTCTGAATTAGGATAGGCAGTGAGTGGCAATGTAGGATGGAGAAAAGCACCGCGGGGTGGTCAGCATGGGGAGGTCGGGCAACATGCAGTGGCAATGTAGGATAGGTTTCTGAAAAACATCGCGGGGTGGTGCGCATTGTATGAGTGTGTGTTACATTACATTCACTAGTAGGAGTGAGAAAAACATCACGGGGTGGTGCGCATTGTATGGGTCTGTGTTACATTACATTCACTAGTAGGAGTGAGAAAAACATCACGGGGTGGTGTGAATCGGAGGGTCTGAATTAGGATAGGCAGTGTGTGGCAATGTGGGATGGAGAAAAGCACCGCGGGGTGGTCAGCATGTTAAGGTCAGGGAACATGCAGTGGCAATGTAGGATAGGTTTCTGAAAAACATCGCGGGGTGGTGCGCATTTTATGGGTGTGTGTTACATTAGATTCACTAGTAGGAGTGAGAAAAACATCACGGGGTGGTGCGCATTGTATGGGTGTTTGTTACATTACATTCACTAGTAGGAGTGAGAAATACATCACGGGGTGGTGTGAATCGGAGGGTCTGAATTAGGATAGGCAGTGAGTGGCAATGTAGGATGGAGAAAAGCACCGCGGGGTGGTCAGCATGGGGAGGTCAGGGAAAATGCAGTGGCAATGTCGGATAGGTTTCTGAAAAACATCGCGGGGTGGTGCGCATTGTATGGGTGTGTGTTACATTACATTCACTAGTGGGAGTGAGAAAAACATACCGGGGTGGTGCGCATTGTACGAGGGTGTGTTACATTACATTCACTAGTAGGAGTGAGAAAAACATCACGGGGTGGTGTGAATCGGAGGCTCTGAATTAGGATAGGCAGTGAGTGGCAATGTAGGATGGAGAAAAGCACCGCGGGGTGGTCAGCATGGGGAGGTCAGGGAAAATGCAGTGGCAATGTAGCATAGGTTTCTGAAAAACATCGCGGGGTGGTGCGCATTGTATGGGTGTGTGTTACATTACATTCACTAGTAGGAGTGAGAAAAACATCACGGGGTGGTGTGAATCGGAGGGTCTGAATTAGGATAGGCAGTGAGTGGCAATGTAGGATGGAAAAAGCACTGCGGGGTGGTCAGCATGAGGAGGTCAGGGAACATGCAGTGGCAATGTAGGATAGGTTTCTGAAAAACATCACGGGATGGTGCGCATTGTATGGGTGTGTGTTACATTAGATTCACTAGTAGGAGTGAGAAAAATATCAAGGGGTGGTGTGAATCGGAGGGTTTGAATTAGGATAGGCAGTGAGTGGCAATGTAGGATGGTGAAAAGCACCGCGGGGTGGTCAGCATGGGGAGGTCAGGGGACATGCAGTGGAAATGTAGGATTGTTTTCTGAAAAACATCGCCGGGTGGTGCGCATTGTATGGGTGTGTGTTACATTACATTCACTAGTAGGAGTGAGAAAAACATCAATGGGTGGTGTGCATTGTTTGGGTTGTGTTTCATTACATTCACTAGTAGGAGTGAGAAAAACATCACGGCGTGGTGCGCATTGTATGGGTGTGTGTTACATTACATTCACTAGTAGGAGTGAGAAAAACATCACGGGGTGGTGTGAATCGGAGGGTCTGAATTAGGATAGGCAGTGAGTGGCAATGTAGGATGGAGAAAAGCACCGCGGGGTGGTCAGCATGGGGAGGTCAGGGAACATGCAGTGGCAATGTAGGATAGTTTTCGGAAAAACATCGCGGGGTGGTGCGCATTGTTTGGGTGTGTGTTACATTACATTCACTAGTAGGAGTGAGAAAAACATCGCAGGGTGGTGTGAATCGGAGGGTCTGAATTAGGATAGGCAGTGAGTGGCAATGTAGGATGGAGAAAAGCACCGCAGGGTGGTCAGCATGGGGAGGTCAGGGAACAAGCAATGGCAATGTAGGATAGGTTTCTGAAAAACATCGCGGGGTGGTGCGCTTTGTATGGGTGTGTGTTACATTACATTCACTAGTAGGAGTGAGAAAAACATCACGGGGTGGTGCGCATTGTATGGGTGTGTGTTACATTACATTCCCTAGTAGGAGTGAGAGAAACATCACGGGGTGGTGTGAATCGGAGGGTTTGAATTAGGATACGCAGTGTGTGGCAATGTGGGATGGAGAAAAGCACCGCGGGGTGGTCAGCATGGGGAGGTCAGGGAACATGCAGTGGCAATGTAGGATAGGTTTCTGAAAAACATCGTGGGGTGGTGCGCATTGTATGGGTGTGTGTTACATTACATTCACTAGGAGGAGTGAGAAAAACATCACGGGGTGGTGCGCAATGTATGGGTGTATGTTACATTACATTCACTAGTAGGAGTGAGAAAAACATCACGGGGTGGTGTGAATCGGAGTGTCTGAATTAGGATAGGCAGTGAGTGGCAATGTAGGATGGAGAAAAGCACCGCAGGGTGTTCAGCATGGGGAGGTCACGGAACATGCAGTGGCAATGTAGGATAGGTTTCTGAAAAACATCGCAGGGTGGTGCGAATTGTATGGGTGTGTGTTACATTACATTCACTAGTAGTAGTGAGAGAAACATCACGGGGTGGTGTGAATCGGAGGGTCTGAATTAGCTTAGGCAGTGAGTGGCAATGTAGGATGGAGAAAAGCACCGCGGGGTGTTCAGCATGGGGAGGTCAGGGAACATGCAGTGGCAATGTAGGATAGTTTTCTGAAAAACATCACGGGGTGGTGCGCATTGTATGCGTGTGTGTTACATTACATTCACTAGTAGGAGTGAGAAAAATATCACGGGGTGGTGTGAATCGGAGGGTCTGAATTAGGATAGGCAGTGAGTGGCAATGTAGGATGGAGAAAAGCACCACGGGTGGTCAGCATGGTGAGGTCAGGGAACATGCAGTGGCAATGTAGGATAGGTTTCTGAAAAACATCGCGGGGTGGTGCACATTGTATGCGTGTGTGTTACATTACATTCACTAGTAGGAGTGAGAAAAACATCACGGGGTGGTGCGCATTGTATGGGTCTGTGTTACATTACATTCACTAGTAGGAGTGAGAAAAACATCACGGGGTGGTGTGAATCGGAGGGTCTGAATTAGGATAGGCAGTGTGTGGCAATGTGGGATGGAGAAAAGCACCGCGGGGTGGTCAGCATGTTAATTTCAGGGAACAAGCAGTGGCAATGTAGGATAGGTTTCTGAAAAACATCGCGGGGTGGTGCGCATTGTATGGGTGTGTGTTACATTACATTCACTAGTAGGAGTGAGAAAAACATCACGGGGTGATGTGAATCGGATGGTCTGAATTAGGATAGGCAGTGAGTGGCAATGTAGGATGGAGAAAAGCACCGCGGGGTGGTCAGCATGGGGAGGTCGGGCAACATGCAGTGGCAATGTAGGATAGGTTTCTGAAAAACATCGCGGGGTGGTGCGCATTGTATGACTGTGTGTTACATTACATTCACTAGTAGGAGTGAGAAAAACATCACGGGGTGGTGCGCATTGTATGGGTCTGTGTTACATTACATTCACTAGTAGGAGTGAGAAAAACATCACGGGGTGGTGTGAATCGGAGGGTCTGAATTAGGATAGGCAGTGTGTGGCAATGTGGGATGGAGAAAAGCACCGCGGGGTGGTCAGCATGTTAAGGTCAGGGAACATGCAGTGGCAATGTAGGATAGGTTTCTGAAAAACATCGCGGGGTGGTGCGCATTGTATGGGTGTGTGTTACATTACATTCACTAGTGGGAGTGAGAAAAACATACCGGGGTGGTGCGCATTGTACGGGGGTGTGTTACATTACATTCACTAGTAGGAGTGAGAAAAACATCACGGGGTGGTGTGAATCGGAGGCTCTGAATTAGGATAGGCAGTGAGTGGCAATGTAGGATGGAGAAAAGCACCGCGGGGTGGTCAGCATGGGGAGGTCAGGGAAAATGCAGTGGCAATGTAGCATAGGTTTCTGAAAAACATCGCGGGGTGGTGCGCATTGTATGGGTGTGTGTTACATTACATTCACTAGTAGGAGTGAGAAAAACATCACGGGGTGGTGTGAATCGGAGGGTCTGAATTAGGATAGGCAGTGAGTGGCAATGTAGGATGGAAAAAGCACTGCGGGGTGGTCAGCATGAGGAGGTCAGGGAACATGCAGTGGCAATGTAGGATAGGTTTCTGAAAAACATCACGGGATGGTGCGTATTGTATGGGTGTGTGTTACATTAGATTCACTAGTAGGAGTGAGAAAAATATCAAGGGGTGGTGTGAATCGGAGGGTTTGAATTAGGATAGGCAGTGAGTGGCAATGTAGGATGGAGAAAAGCACCGCGGGGTGGTCAGCATGGGGAGGTCAGGGGACATGCAGTGGAAATGTAGGATTGTTTTCTGAAAAACATCGCCGGGTGGTGCGCATTGTATGGGTGTGTGTTACATTACATTCACTAGTAGGAGTGAGAAAAACATCAATGTGTGGTGTGCATTGTTTGGGTTGTGTTTCATTACATTCACTAGTAGGAGTGAGAAAAACATCACGGCGTGGTGCGCATCGTATGGGTGTGTGTTACATTACATTCACTAGTAGGAGTGAGAAAAACATCACGGGGTGGTGTGAATCGGAGGGTCTGAATTAGGATAGGCAGTGAGTGGCAATGTAGGATGGAGAAAAGCACCGCGGGGTGGTCAGCATGGGGAGGTCAGGGAACATGCAGTGGCAATGTAGGATAGTTTTCGGAAAAACATCGCGGGGTGGTGCGCATTGTTTGGGTGTGTGTTACATTACATTCACTAGTAGGAGTGAGAAAAACATCGCAGGGTGGTGTGAATCGGAGGGTCTGAATTAGGATAGGCAGTGAGTGGCAATGTAGGATGGAGAAAAGCACCGCAGGGTGGTCAGCATGGGGAGGTCAGGGAACAAGCAATGGCAATGTAGGATAGGTTTCTGAAAAACATCGCGGGGTGGTGCGCTTTGTATGGGTGTGTGTTACATTACATTCACTAGTAGGAGTGAGAAAAACATCACGGGGTGGTGCGCATTGTATGGGTGTGTGTTACATTACATTCCCTAGTAGGAGTGAGAGAAACATCACGGGGTGGTGTGAATCGGAGGGTTTGAATTAGGATACGCAGTGTGTGGCAATGTGGGATGGAGAAAAGCACCGCGGGGTGGTCAGCATGGGGAGGTCAGGGAACATGCAGTGGCAATGTAGGATAGGTTTCTGAAAAACATCGTGGGGTGGTGCGCATTGTATGGGTGTGTGTTACATTACATTCACTAGGAGGAGTGAGAAAAACATCACGGGGTGGTGCGCAATGTATGGGTGTATGTTACATTACATTCACTAGTAGGAGTGAGAAAAACATCACGGGGTGGTGTGAATCGGAGTGTCTGAATTAGGATAGGCAGTGAGTGGCAATGTAGGATGGAGAAAAGCACCGCAGGGTGTTCAGCATGGGGAGGTCACGGAACATGCAGTGGCAATGTAGGATAGGTTTCTGAAAAACATCGCAGGGTGGTGCGAATTGTATGGGTGTGTGTTACATTACATTCACTAGTAGTAGTGAGAGAAACATCACGGGGTGGTGTGAATCGGAGGGTCTGAATTAGCTTAGGCAGTGAGTGGCAATGTAGGATGGAGAAAAGCACCGCGGGGTGTTCAGCATGGGGAGGTCAGGGAACATGCAGTGGCAATGTAGGATAGTTTTCTGAAAAACATCACGGGGTGGTGCGCATTGTATGCGTGTGTGTTACATTACATTCACTAGTAGGAGTGAGAAAAATATCACGGGGTGGTGTGAATCGGAGGGTCTGAATTAGGATAGGCAGTGAGTGGCAATGTAGGATGGAGAAAAGCACCACGGGTGGTCAGCATGGTGAGGTCAGGGAACATGCAGTGGCAATGTAGGATAGGTTTCTGAAAAACATCGCGGGGTGGTGCACATTGTATGCGTGTGTGTTACATTACATTCACTAGTAGGAGTGAGAAAAACATCACGGGGTGGTGCGCATTGTATGGGTCTGTGTTACATTACATTCACTAGTAGGAGTGAGAAAAACATCACGGGGTGGTGTGAATCGGAGGGTCTGAATTAGGATAGGCAGTGTGTGGTAATGTGGGATGGAGAAAAGCACCGCGGGGTGGTCAGCATGTTAATTTCAGGGAACAAGCAGTGGCAATGTAGGATAGGTTTCTGAAAAACATCGCGGGGTGGTGCGCATTGTATGGGTGTGTGTTACATTACATTCACTAGTAGGAGTGAGAAAAACATCACGGGGTGATGTGAATCGGATGGTCTGAATTAGGATAGGCAGTGAGTGGCAATGTAGGATGGAGAAAAGCACCGCGGGGTGGTCAGCATGGGGAGGTCGGGCAACATGCAGTGGCAATGTAGGATAGGTTTCTGAAAAACATCGCGGGGTGGTGCGCATTGTATGACTGTGTGTTACATTACATTCACTAGTAGGAGTGAGAAAAACATCACGGGGTGGTGCGCATTGTATGGGTCTGTGTTACATTACATTCACTAGTAGGAGTGAGAAAAACATCACGGGGTGGTGTGAATCGGAGGGTCTGAATTAGGATAGGCAGTGTGTGGCAATGTGGGATGGAGAAAAGCACCGCGGGGTGGTCAGCATGTTAAGGTCAGGGAACATGCAGTGGCAATGTAGGATAGGTTTCTGAAAAACATCGCGGGGTGGTGCGCATTTTATGGGTGTGTGTTACATTACATTCACTAGTAGGAGTGAGAAAAACATCACGGGGTGGTGCGCATTGTATGGGTGTTTGTTACATTACATTCACTAGTAGGAGTGAGAAATACATCACGGGGTGGTGTGAATCGGAGGGTCTGAATTAGGATAGGCAGTGAGTGGCAATGTAGGATGGAGAAAAGCACCGCGGGGTGGTCAGCATGGGGAGGTCAGGGAAAATGCAGTGGCAATGTAGGATAGGTTTCTGAAAAACATCGCGGGGTGGTGCGCATTGTATGGGTGTGTGTTACATTACATTCACTAGTGGGAGTGAGAAAAACATACCGGGGTGGTGCGCATTGTACGGGGGTGTGTTACATTACATTCACTAGTAGGAGTGAGAAAAACATCACGGGGTGGTGTGAATCGGAGGCTCTGAATTAGGATAGGCAGTGAGTGGCAATGTAGGATGGAGAAAAGCACCGCGGGGTGGTCAGCATGGGGAGGTCAGGGAAAATGCAGTGGCAATGTAGCATAGGTTTCTGAAAAACATCGCGGGGTGGTGCGCATTGTATGGGTGTGTGTTACATTACATTCACTAGTAGGAGTGAGAAAAACATCACGGGGTGGTGTGAATCGGAGGGTCTGAATTAGGATAGGCAGTGAGTGGCAATGTAGGATGGAAAAAGCACTGCGGGGTGGTCAGCATGAGGAGGTCAGGGAACATGCAGTGGCAATGTAGGATAGGTTTCTGAAAAACATCACGGGATGGTGCGCATTGTATGGGTGTGTGTTACATTAGATTCACTAGTAGGAGTGAGAAAAATATCAAGGGGTGGTGTGAATCGGAGGGTTTGAATTAGGATAGGCAGTGAGTGGCAATGTAGGATGGAGAAAAGCACCGCGGGGAGGTCAGCATGGGGAGGTCAGGGGACATGCAGTGGAAATGTAGGATTGTTTTCTGAAAAACATCGCCGGGTGGTGCGCATTGTATGGGTGTGTGTTACATTACATTCACTAGTAGGAGTGAGAAAAACATCAATGGGTGGTGTGCATTGTTTGGGTTGTGTTTCATTACATTCACTAGTAGGAGTGAGAAAAACATCACGGCGTGGTGCGCATTGTATGGGTGTGTGTTACATTACATTCACTAGTAGGAGTGAGAAAAACATCACGGGGTGGTGTGAATCGGAGGGTCTGAATTAGGATAGGCAGTGAGTGGCAATGTAGGATGGAGAAAAGCACCGCGGGGTGGTCAGCATGGGGAGGTCAGGGAACATGCAGTGGCAATGTAGGATAGTTTTCGGAAAAACATCGCGGGGTGGTGCGCATTGTTTGGGTGTGTGTTACATTACATTCACTAGTAGGAGTGAGAAAAACATCGCAGGGTGGTGTGAATCGGAGGGTCTGAATTAGGATAGGCAGTGAGTGGCAATGTAGGATGGAGAAAAGCACCGCAGGGTGGTCAGCATGGGGAGGTCAGGGAACAAGCAATGGCAATGTAGGATAGGTTTCTGAAAAACATCGCGGGGTGGTGCGCTTTGTATGGGTGTGTGTTACATTACATTCACTAGTAGGAGTGAGAAAAACATCACGGGGTGGTGCGCATTGTATGGGTGTGTGTTACATTACATTCCCTAGTAGGAGTGAGAGAAACATCACGGGGTGGTGTGAATCGGAGGGTTTGAATTAGGATACGCAGTGTGTGGCAATGTGGGATGGAGAAAAGCACCGCGGGGTGGTCAGCATGGGGAGGTCAGGGAACATGCAGTGGCAATGTAGGATAGGTTTCTGAAAAACATCGTGGGGTGGTGCGCATTGTATCGGTGTGTGTTACATTACATTCACTAGGAGGAGTGAGAAAAACATCACGGGGTGGTGCGCAATGTATGGGTGTATGTTACATTACATTCACTAGTAGGAGTGAGAAAAACATCACGGGGTGGTGTGAATCGGAGTGTCTGAATTAGGATAGGCAGTGAGTGGCAATGTAGGATGGAGAAAAGCACCGCGGGGTGGTCAGCATGGGGAGGTCACGGAACATGCAGTGGCAATGTAGGATAGGTTTCTGAAAAACATCGCAGGGTGGTGCGAATTGTATGGGTGTGTGTTACATTACATTCACTAGTAGTAGTGAGAGAAACATCACGGGGTGGTGTGAATCGGAGGGTCTGAATTAGCTTAGGCAGTGAGTGGCAATGTAGGATGGAGAAAAGCACCGCGGGGTGTTCAGCATGGGGAGGTCAGGGAACATGCAGTGGCAATGTAGGATAGTTTTCTGAAAAACATCACGGGGTGGTGCGCATTGTATGCGTGTGTGTTACATTACATTCACTAGTAGGAGTGAGAAAAATATCACGGGGTGGTGTGAATCGGAGGGTCTGAATTAGGATAGGCAGTGAGTGGCAATGTAGGATGGAGAAAAGCACCACGGGTGGTCAGCATGGTGAGGTCAGGGAACATGCAGTGGCAATGTAGGATAGGTTTCTGAAAAACATCGAGGGGTGGTGCACATTGTATGCGTGTGTGTTACATTACATTCACTAGTAGGAGTGAGAAAAACATCACGGGGTGGTGCGCATTGTATGGGTCTGTGTTACATTACATTCACTAGTAGGAGTGAGAAAAACATCACGGGGTGGTGTGAATCGGAGGGTCTGAATTAGGATAGGCAGTGTGTGGCAATGTGGGATGGAGAAAAGCACCGCGGGGTGGTCAGCATGTTAAGGTCAGGGAACATGCAGTGGCAATGTAGGATAGGTTTCTGAAAAACATCGCGGGGTGGTGCGCATTGTATGGGTGTGTGTTACATTACATTCACTAGGAGGAGTGAGAAAAACATCACGGGGTGGTGCGCATTGTATGGGTGTTTGTTACATTACATTCACTAGTAGGAGTGAGAAAAACATCACGGGGTGGTGTGAATCGGAGGGTCTGAATTAGAATAGGCAGTGAGTGGCAATGTAGGATGGAGAAAAGCACTGCGGGGTGGTCAGCATGGGGAGGTCAGGGAACATGCAGTGGAAATGTAGGATAGGTTTCTCAAAAACATCGCGGGGTGGTGCGCATTTTATGGGTGTGTGTTACATTACATTCACTAGTAGGAGTGAGAAAAACATCACAGGGTGGTGTGAATCGGAGGCTCTGAATTAAGAAAGGCAGTGAGTGGCAATGTAGGATGGAGAAAAGCACCGCGGGGTGGTCAGCATGGGGAGGTCAGGGAACATGCAGTGGCAATGTAGGATAGGTTTCTGAAAAACATCGCGGGGTGGTGCGCATTGTATGGGTGTGTGTTACATTACATTCACTAGTAGGAGTGAGCAAAACATCAGGGGGTGGTGCGCATTGTATGGGTGTGTGTTACATAACATTCACTAGTAGGAGTGAGAAAAACATCACGGTGTGGTGTGAATTGGAGGGTCTGAATTAGGATAGGCAGTGTGTGGCAATGTGGAATGGAGAAAAGCACCGCGGGGTGGTCAGCATGTTAATGTCAGGGAACATGCAGTGGCAATGTAGGATAGGTTTCTGAAAAACATCGCGGGGTGGTGCGCATTTTATGGGTGTGTGTTACATTACATTCACTAGTAGGAGTGAGAAAAACATCACGGGGTGGTGCGCATTGTATGGGTGTGTGTTACATTACATTCACTTGTAGGAGTGAGAAAAACATCACGGGGTGGTGCGCATTATATGGGTGTGTGTTACATTACATTCACTACTAGGAGTGAGAAAAACATCACGGGGTGGTGTGAATCGGAGGGTCTGAATTAGGATAGGCAGTGAGTGGCAATGTAGGATGGAGAAAAGCACCGCGGGGTGGTCAGCATGCGGAGGTCAGGGAACATGCAGTGGCAATGTAGGATAGGTTTCTGAAAAACATCGCGGGGTGGTGCGCATTGTATGGGTGTGTGTTACATTACATTCAATAGTAGGAGTGAGAAAAACATCACGGGGTGGTGCGGATTGTATGGGTCGGTGTTACATTACATTCACTAGTAGGAGTGAGAAAAACATCACAGGGTGGTGTGAATCGGAGGGTCTGAATTAGGATAGGGAGTGTGTGGCAATGTGGGATGGAGAAAAGCAACGCGGGGTGGTCAGCATGTTAATTTCAGGGAACATGCAGTGGCAATGTAGGATAGGTTTCTGAAAAACATCGCGGATTGGTGCGCATTTTATGGGTGTGTGTTACATTACATTCACTAGTAGGAGTGAGAAAAACATCACGGGATGGTGCGCATTGTATGGGTGTGTGATACATTACATTCACTAGTAGGAGTGAGAAAAACATCACGGTGTGGTGTGAATCGGAGGGTCTGAATTAGGATAGGCAGTGAGTGGCAATGTACAATGGAGAAAATCACCGCGGGGTGGTCAGCATGGGGAGGTCAGGGAAAATGCAGTGGGAATGTAGGATAGGTTTCTGAAAAACATCGCGGGGTGGTGCGCATTGTATGGGTGTGTGTTACATTACATTCACTAGTAGGAGTGAGAAAAACATCACGGGGTGATGTGAATCGGAGGGTCTGAATTAGGATAGGCAGTGTGTGGCAATGTGGAATGGAGAAAAGCACCGCGGGCTGGTCAGCATGTTAAGGTCAGGGAACATGCAGTGGCAATGTAGGATAGGTTTCTGAAAAACATCGCGGGGTGGTGCGCATTTTATGGGTGTGTGTTACATTACATTCACTAGTAGGAGTGAGAAAAACATCACGGGGTGGTGCGCATTGTATGGGTGTTTGTTACATTACATTCACTAGTAGGAGTGAGAAAAACATCACGGGGTGGTGTGAATCGGAGGGTCTGAATTAGGATAGGCAGTGAGTGGCAATGTAGGATGGAGAAAAGCACCACGGGGTGGTCAGCATGGGGAGGTCAGGGAAAATGCAGTGGCAATGTAGGATAGGTTTCTGAAAAACATCGCAGGGTGGTGCGCATTGTATGGGTGTGTGTTACATTACATTCACTAGTGGGAGTGAGAAAAACATACCGGGGTGGTGCGCATTGTACGGGGGTGTGTTACATTACATTCACTAGTAGGAGTGAGAAAAACATCACGGGGTGGTGTGAATCGGAGGGTCTGAATTAGAATAGGCAGTGAGTGGCAATGTAGGATGGAGAAAAGCACTGCGGGGTGGTCAGCATGGGGAGGTCAGGGAACATGCAGTGGAAATGTAGCATAGGATTCTCAAAAACATC
This sequence comes from Cavia porcellus, assembly GCF_034190915.1. Lineage (NCBI taxonomy): Eukaryota > Metazoa > Chordata > Mammalia > Rodentia > Caviidae > Cavia > Cavia porcellus. The sequence goes on from NW_026947569.1 coordinate 1,099,393, forward strand.
GCGGGGTGGTGCGCATTTTATGGGTGTGTGTTACATTACATTCACTAGTAGGAGTGAGAAAAACATCACGGGGTGGTGCGCATTGTATGGGTGTGTGTTACATTACATTCACTTGTAGGAGTGAGAAAAACATCACGGGGTGGTGCGCATTATATGGGTGTGTGTTACATTACATTCACTACTAGGAGTGAGAAAAACATCACGGGGTGGTGTGAATCGGAGGGTCTGAATTAGGATAGGCAGTGAGTGGCAATGTAGGATGGAGAAAAGCACCGCGGGGTGGTCAGCATGCGGAGGTCAGGGAACATGCAGTGGCAATGTAGGATAGGTTTCTGAAAAACATCGCGGGGTGGTGCGCATTGTATGGGTGTGTGTTACATTACATTCAATAGTAGGAGTGAGAAAAACATCACGGGGTGGTGCGGATTGTATGGGTCGGTGTTACATTACATTCACTAGTAGGAGTGAGAAAAACATCACAGGGTGGTGTGAATCGGAGGGTCTGAATTAGGATAGGGAGTGTGTGGCAATGTGGGATGGAGAAAAGCAACGCGGGGTGGTCAGCATGTTAATTTCAGGGAACATGCAGTGGCAATGTAGGATAGGTTTCTGAAAAACATCGCGGATTGGTGCGCATTTTATGGGTGTGTGTTACATTACATTCACTAGTAGGAGTGAGAAAAACATCACGGGATGGTGCGCATTGTATGGGTGTGTGATACATTACATTCACTAGTAGGAGTGAGAAAAACATCACGGTGTGGTGTGAATCGGAGGGTCTGAATTAGGATAGGCAGTGAGTGGCAATGTACAATGGAGAAAATCACCGCGGGGTGGTCAGCATGGGGAGGTCAGGGAAAATGCAGTGGGAATGTAGGATAGGTTTCTGAAAAACATCGCGGGGTGGTGCGCATTGTATGGGTGTGTGTTACATTACATTCACTAGTAGGAGTGAGAAAAACATCACGGGGTGATGTGAATCGGAGGGTCTGAATTAGGATAGGCAGTGTGTGGCAATGTGGAATGGAGAAAAGCACCGCGGGCTGGTCAGCATGTTAAGGTCAGGGAACATGCAGTGGCAATGTAGGATAGGTTTCTGAAAAACATCGCGGGGTGGTGCGCATTTTATGGGTGTGTGTTACATTACATTCACTAGTAGGAGTGAGAAAAACATCACGGGGTGGTGCGCATTGTATGGGTGTTTGTTACATTACATTCACTAGTAGGAGTGAGAAAAACATCACGGGGTGGTGTGAATCGGAGGGTCTGAATTAGGATAGGCAGTGAGTGGCAATGTAGGATGGAGAAAAGCACCACGGGGTGGTCAGCATGGGGAGGTCAGGGAAAATGCAGTGGCAATGTAGGATAGGTTTCTGAAAAACATCGCAGGGTGGTGCGCATTGTATGGGTGTGTGTTACATTACATTCACTAGTGGGAGTGAGAAAAACATACCGGGGTGGTGCGCATTGTACGGGGGTGTGTTACATTACATTCACTAGTAGGAGTGAGAAAAACATCACGGGGTGGTGTGAATCGGAGGGTCTGAATTAGAATAGGCAGTGAGTGGCAATGTAGGATGGAGAAAAGCACTGCGGGGTGGTCAGCATGGGGAGGTCAGGGAACATGCAGTGGAAATGTAGCATAGGATTCTCAAAAACATCGCGGGGTGGTGCGCATTTTATGGGTGTGTGTTACATTACATTCACTAGTAGGAGTGAGAAAAACATCACGGGGTGGTGTGAATCGGAGGCTGTGAATTAGAATAGGCAGTGAGTGGCAATGTAGGATGGAGAAAAGCACCGCGGGGTGGTCAGCATGGGGAGGTCAGGGAACATGCAGTGGCAATGTAGGATAGGTTTCTGAAAAACATCGCGGGGTGGTGCGCTTTGTATGGGTGTGTGTTACATTACATTCACTAGTAGGAGTGAGAAAAACATCACGGGGTGGTGCGCATTGTATGGGTGTGTGTTACATTACATTCCCTAGTAGGAGTGAGAGAAACATCACGGGGTGGTGTGAATTGGAGGGTCTGAATTAGGATACGCAGTGTGTGGCAATGTGGGATGGAGAAAAGCACCGCGGGGTGGTCAGCATGGGGAGGTCAGGGAACATGCAGTGGCAATGTAGGATAGGTTTCTGAAAAACATCGTGGGGTGGTGCGCATTGTATGGGTGTGTGTTACATTACATTCACTAGGAGGAGTGAGAAAAACATCACGGGGTGGTGCGCAATGTATGGGTGTATGTTACATTACATTCACTAGTAGGAGTGAGAAAAACATCACGGGGTGGTGTGAATCGGAGTGTCTGAATTAGGATAGGCAGTGAGTGGCAATGTAGGATGGAGAAAAGCACCGCGGGGTGTTCAGCATGGGGAGGTCAGGGAACATGCAGTGGCAATGTAGGATAGGTTTCTGAAAAACATCGCGGGGTGGTGCGAATTGTATGGGTGTGTGTTACATTACATTCACTAGTAGTAGTGAGAGAAACATCACGGGGTGGTGTGAATCGGAGGGTCTGAATTAGCTTAGGCAGTGAGTGGCAATGTGGGATGGAGAAAAGCACCGCGGGGTGGTCAGCATGGGGAGGTCGGGCAACATGCAGTGGCAATGTAGGATAGTTTTCTGAAAAACATCGCCGGGTGGTGTGCATTGTATGGGTGTGTGTTACATTACATTCACTAGTAGGAGTGAGAAAAACATCAATGGGTGGTGTGCATTGTTTGGGTTGTGTTACATTACATTCACTAGTAGGAGTGAGAAAAACATCACGGGGTGGTGCGCATTGTATGGTGTGTGTTACATTCACAAGTAGGAGTGAGAAAAACATCACGGGGTGGTGTGAATCGGAGTGTCTAAATTAGGATAGGCAGTGAGTGGCAATGTAGGATGGAGAAAAGCACCGCGGGGTGGTCAGCATGGGGAGGTCAGGGAACATGCAGTGGCAATGTAGGATAGTTTTCTGAAAAACATCGCGGGGTGATGCGCATTGTATGGGTGTGTGTTACATTACATTCACTAGTAGGAGTGAGAAAAACATCACGGGGTGGTGCGCATTGTATGGGTGTGTGTTACATTACATTCACTAGTAGGAGTGAGAAAAACATCACGTGGTGGTGTGAATCGCAGGGTCTGAATTAGGATAGGCAGTGAGTGGCAATTTAGGATGGAGAAAAGCACCGCGGGGTGGTCAGCCTGGGGAGGTCACGGAACATGCAGTGGCAATGTAGGATAGTTTTCTGAAAAACATCACGGGGTGGTGCGCATTGTATGGGTGTGTGTTACATTACATTCACTAGTAGGAGTGAGAAAAACATCACAGGGTGGTGTGAATCATAGGGTCTGAATTAGGATAGGCAGTGAGTGGCAATTTAGGATGGAGAAAAGCACCGCGGGGTGGTCAGCCTGGGGAGGTCACGGAACATGCAGTGGCAATGTAGGATAGTTTTCTGAAAAACATCACGGGGTGGTGCGCATTGTATGGGTGTGTGTTACATTACATTCACTAGTAGGAGTGAGAGAAACATCGCGGAGTGGTGTGAATCGGAGGGTCTGAATTAGGATAAGCAGTGAGTGGAAATGTAGGATGGAGAAAAGCACCGCGGGGTGGTCAGCATGGGGAGGTCAGGGAACATGCAGTGGCAATGTAGGATAGGTTTCTGAAAAACATCGCGGGTGGTGCGCATTGTATGGGTGTGTGTTACATTACATTCACTAGTAGGAGTGAGAAAAACATCACGGGGTGGTTCGCATTATATGGGTGTGTGTTACATTACATTCACTACAAGGAGTGAGAAAACCATCACGGGGTGGTGTGAATCAGAGGGTCTGAATTAGGATAGGCAGTGAGTGGCAATGTAGGATGGAGAAAAGCACCGCGGGGTGGTCAGCATGGGGAGGTCGGGCAACATGCAGTGGCAATGTAGGATAGGTTTCTGAAAAACATCGCGGGGTGGTGCGCATTGTATGAGTGTGTGTTACCTTACATTCACTAGTAGGAGTGAGAAAAACATCACGGGGTGGTGCGCATTGTATGGGTCTGTGTTACATTACATTCACTAGTAGGAGTGAGAAAAACATCACGGGGTGGTGTGAATCGGAGGGTCTGAATTAGGATAGGCAGTGTGTGGCAATGTGGGATGGAGAAAAGCACCGCGGGGTGGTCAGCATGTTAAGGTCAGGGAACATGCAGTGGCAATGTAGGATAGGTTTCTGAAAAACATCGCGGGGTGGTGCGCATTTTATGGGTGTGTGTTACATTACATTCACTAGTAGGAGTGAGAAAAACATCACGGGGTGGTGCGCATTGTATGGGTGTTTGTTACATTACATTCACTAGTAGGAGTGAGAAATACATCACGGGGTGGTGTGAATCGGAGGGTCTGAATTAGGATAGGCAGTGTGTGGCAATGTAGGATGGAGAAAAGCACCGCGGGGTGGTCAGCATGGGGAGGTCAGGGAAAATGCAGTGGCAATGTAGCATAGGTTTCTGAAAAACATCGCGGGGTGGTGCGCATTGTATGGGTGTGTGTTACATTACATTCACTAGTAGGAGTGAGAAAAACATCACGGGGTGGTGTGAATCGGAGGGTCTGAATTAGGATAGGCAGTGAGTGGCAATGTAGGATGGAAAAAGCACTGCGGGGTGGTCAGCATGAGGAGGTCAGGGAACATGCAGTGGCAATGTAGGATAGGTTTCTGAAAAACATCACGGGATGGTGCGCATTGTATGGGTGTGTGTTACATTAGATTCACTAGTAGGAGTGAGAAAAATATCAAGGGGTGGTGTGAATCGGAGGGTTTGAATTAGGATAGGCAGTGAGTGGCAATGTAGGATGGAGAAAAGCACCGCGGGGTGGTCAGCATGGGGAGGTCAGGGGACATGCAGTGGAAATGTAGGATTGTTTTCTGAAAAACATCGCCGGGTGGTGCGCATTGTATGGGTGTGTGTTACATTACATTCACTAGTAGGAGTGAGAAAAACATCAATGGGTGGTGTGCATTGTTTGGGTTGTGTTTCATTACATTCACTAGTAGGAGTGAGAAAAACATCACGGCGTGGTCCGCATTGTATGGGTGTGTGTTACATTACATTCACTAGTAGGAGTGAGAAAAACATCACGGGGTGGTGTGAATCGGAGGGTCTGAATTAGGATAGGCAGTGAGTGGCAATGTAGGATGGAGAAAAGCACCGCGGGGTGGTCAGCATGGGGAGGTCAGGGAACATGCAGTGGCAATGTAGGATAGTTTTCGGAAAAACATCGCGGGGTGGTGCGCATTGTTTGGGTGTGTGTTACATTACATTCACTAGTAGGAGTGAGAAAAACATCGCAGGGTGGTGTGAATCGGAGGGTCTGAATTAGGATAGGCAGTGAGTGGCAATGTAGGATGGAGAAAAGCACCGCAGGGTGGTCAGCATGGGGAGGTCAGGGAACAAGCAATGGCAATGTAGGATAGGTTTCTGAAAAACATCGCGGGGTGGTGCGCTTTGTATGGGTGTGTGTTACATTACATTCACTAGTAGGAGTGAGAAAAACATCACGGGGTGGTGCGCATTGTATGGGTGTGTGTTACATTACATTCCCTAGTAGGAGTGAGAGAAACATCACGGGGTGGTGTGAATCGGAGGGTTTGAATTAGGATACGCAGTGTGTGGCAATGTGGGATGGAGAAAAGCACCGCGGGGTGGTCAGCATGGGGAGGTCAGGGAACATGCAGTGGCAATGTAGGATAGGTTTCTGAAAAACATCGTGGGGTGGTGCGCATTGTATGGGTGTGTGTTACATTACATTCACTAGGAGGAGTGAGAAAAACATCACGGGGTGGTGCGCAATGTATGGGTGTATGTTACATTACATTCACTAGTAGGAGTGAGAAAAACATCACGGGGTGGTGTGAATCGGAGTGTCTGAATTAGGATAGGCAGTGAGTGGCAATGTAGGATGGAGAAAAGCACCGCGGGGTGTTCAGCATGGGGAGGTCAGGGAACATGCAGTGGCAATGTAGGATAGGTTTCTGAAAAACATCGCGGGGTGGTGCGAATTGTATGGGTGTGTGTTACATTACATTCACTAGTAGTAGTGAGAGAAACATCACGGGGTGGTGTGAATCGGAGGGTCTGAATTAGCTTAGGCAGTGAGTGGCAATGTAGGATGGAGAAAAGCACCGCGGGGTGTTCAGCATGGGGAGGTCAGGGAACATGCAGTGGCAATGTAGGATAGTTTTCTGAAAAACATCACGGGGTGGTGCGCATTGTATGCGTGTGTGTTACATTACATTCACTAGTAGGAGTGAGAAAAATATCACGGGGTGGTGTGAATCGGAGGGTCTGAATTAGGATAGGCAGTGAGTGGCAATGTAGGATGGAGAAAAGCACCACGGGTGGTCAGCATGGTGAGGTCAGGGAACATGCAGTGGCAATGTAGGATAGGTTTCTGAAAAACATCGCGGGGTGGTGCACATTGTATGCGTGTGTGTTACATTACATTCACTAGTAGGAGTGAGAAAAACATCACGGGGTGGTTCGCATTGTATGGGTCTGTGTTACATTACATTCACTAGTAGGAGTGAGAAAAACATCACGGTGTGGTGTGAATCGGAGGGTCTGAATTAGGATAGGCAGAGTGTGGCAATGTGGGATGGAGAAAAGCACCGCGGGGTGGTCAGCATGTTAAGGTCAGGGAACATGCAGTGGCAATGTAGGATAGGTTTCTGAAAAACATCGCGGGGTGGTGCGCATTTTATGGGTGTGTGTTACATTACATTCACTAGTAGGAGTGAGAAAAACATCACGGGGTGGTGCGCATTGTATGGGTGTTTGTTACATTACATTAACTAGTAGGAGTGAGAAAAACATCACGGGGTGGTGTGAATCGGAGGGTCTGAATTAGGATAGGCAGTGAGTGGCAATGTAGGATGGAGAAAAGCACCGCGGGGTGTTCAGCATGGGGAGGTCAGGGAACATGCAGTGGCAATGTAGGATAGGTTTCTGAAAAACATCGCGGGGTGGTGCGAATTGTATGGGTGTGTGTTACATTACATTCACTAGTAGTAGTGAGAGAAACATCACGGGGTGGTGTGAATCGGAGGGTCTGAATTAGCTTAGGCAGTGAGTGGCAATGTAGGATGGAGAAAAGCACCGCGGGGTGTTCAGCATGGGGAGGTCAGGGAACATGCAGTGGCAATGTAGGTTAGTTTTCTGAAAAACATCACGGGGTGGTGCGCATTGTATGCGTGTGTGTTACATTACATTCACTAGTAGGAGTGAGAAAAATATCACGGGGTGGTGTGAATCGGAGGGTCTGAATTAGGATAGGCAGTGAGTGGCAATGTAGGATGGAGAAAAGCACCACGGGTGGTCAGCATGGTGAGGTCAGGGAACATGCAGTGGCAATGTAGGATAGGTTTCTGAAAAACATCGCGGGGTGGTGCACATTGTATGCGTGTGTGTTACATTACATTCACTAGTAGGAGTGAGAAAAACATCACGGGGTGGTGCGCATTGTATGGGTCTGTGTTACATTACATTCACTAGTAGGAGTGAGAAAAACATCACGGAGTGGTGTGAATCGGAGGGTCTGAATTAGGATAGGCAGTGAGTGGCAATGTAGGATGGAGAAAAGCACCGCGGGGTGGTCAGCATGGGGAGGTCAGGGAAAATGCAGTGGCAATGTAGGATAGGTTTCTGAAAAACATCGCGGGGTGGTGCGCATTTTATGGGTGTGTGTTACATTACATTCACTAGTAGGAGTGAGAAAAACATCACGGGGTGGTGCGCATTGTATGGGTCTGTGTTACATTACATTCACTAGTAGGAGTGAGAAAAACATCACGGGGTGGTGTGAATCGGAGGGTCTGAATTAGGATAGGCAGTGTGTGGCAATGTGGGATGGAGAAAAGCACCGCGGGGTGGTCAGCATGTTAAGGTCAGGGAACATGCAGTGGCAATGTAGGATAGGTTTCTGAAAAACATCGCGGGGTGGTGCGCATTTTATGGGTGTGTGTTACATTACATTCACTAGTAGGAGTGAGAAAAACATCACGGGGTGGTGCGCATTGTATGGGTGTTTGTTACATTACATTCACTAGTAGGAGTGAGAAATACATCACGGGGTGGTGTGAATCGGAGGGTCTGAATTAGGATAGGCAGTGAGTGGCAATGTAGGATGGAGAAAAGCACCGCGGGGTGGTCAGCATGGGGAGGTCAGGGAAAATGCAGTGGCAATGTAGGATAGGTTTCTGAAAAACATCGCGGGGTGGTGCGCATTGTATGGGTGTGTGTTACATTACATTCACTAGTGGGAGTGAGAAAAACATACCGGGGTGGTGCGCATTGTACGGGGGTGTGTTACATTACATTCACTAGTAGGAGTGAGAAAAACATCACTGGGTGGTGTGAATCGGAGGCTCTGAATTAGGATAGGCAGTGAGTGGCAATGTAGGATGGAGAAAAGCACCGCGGGGTGGTCAGCATGGGGAGGTCAGGGAAAATGCAGTGGCAATGTAGCATAGGTTTCTGAAAAACATCGCGGGGTGGTGCGCATTGTATGGGTGTGTGTTACATTACATTCACTAGTAGGAGTGAGAAAAATATCAAGGGGTGGTGTGAATCGGAGGGTTTGAATTAGGATAGGCAGTGAGTGGCAATGTAGGATGGAGAAAAGCACCGCGGGGTGGTCAGCATGGGGAGGTCAGGGGACATGCAGTGGCAATGTAGGATAGTTTTTTGAAAAACATCGCCGGGTGGTGCGCATTGTATGGGTGTGTGTTACATTACACTCACTAGTAGGAGTGAGAAAAACATCAATGGGTGGTGTGCATTGTTTGGGTTGTGTTTCATTACATTCACTAGTAGGAGAGAGAAAAACATCACGGCGTGGTGCGCATTGTATGGGTGTGTGTTACATTACATTCACTAGTAGGAGTGAGAAAAACATCACGGGGTGGTGTGAATCGGAGGGTCTGAATTAGGATAGGCAGTGAGTGGCAATGTAGGATGGAGAAAAGCACCGCGGGGTGGTCAGCATGGGGAGGTCAGGGAACATGCAGTGGCAATGTAGGATAGTTTTCGGAAAAACATCGCGGGGTGGTGCGCATTGTATGGGTGTGTGTTACATTACATTCACTAGTAGGAGTGAGAAAAACATCGCAGGGTGGTGTGAATCGGAGGGTCTGAATTAGGATAGGCAGTGAGTGGCAATGTAGGATGGAGAAAAGCACCGCAGGGTGGTCAGCATGGGGAGGTCAGGGAACAAGCAATGGCAATGTAGGATAGGTTTCTGAAAAACATCGGGGGGTGGTGCGCTTTGTATGGGTGTGTGTTACATTACATTCACTAGTAGGAGTGAGAAAAACATCACGGGGTGGTGCGCATTGTATGGGTGTGTGTTACATTACATTCCCTAGTAGGAGTGAGAGAAACATCACGGGGTGGTGTGAATCGGAGGGTCTGAATTAGGATACGCAGTGTGTGGCAATGTGGGATGGAGAAAAGCACCGCGGGGTGGTCAGCATGGGGAGGTCAGGGAACATGCAGTGGCAATGTAGGATAGGTTTCTGAAAACATCGTGGGGTGGTGCGCATTGTATGGGTGTGTGTTACATTACATTCACTAGGAGGAGTGAGAAAAACATCACGGGGTGGTGCGCAATGTATGGGTGTATGTTACATTACATTCACTAGTAGGAGTGAGAAAAACATCACGGGGTGGTGTGAATCGGAGTGTCTGAATTAGGAAAGGCAGTGAGTGGCAATGTATGATGGAGAAAAGCACCGCGGGGTGTTCAGCATGGGGAGGTCAGGGAACATGCAGTGGCAATGTAGGATAGGTTTCTGAAAAACATCGCGGGGTGGTGCGAATTGTATGGGTGTGTGTTACATTACATTCACTAGTAGTAGTGAGAGAAACATCACGGGGTGGTGTGAATCGGAGGGTCTGAATTAGCTTAGGCAGTGAGTGGCAATGTAGGATGGAGAAAAGCACCGCGGGGTGTTCAGCATGGGGAGGTCAGGGATCATGCAGTGGCAATGTAGGATAGTTTTCTGAAAAACATCACGGGGTGGTGCGCATTGTATGCGTGTGTGTTACATTACATTCACTAGTAGGAGTGAGAAAAATATCACGGGGTGGTGTGAATCGGAGGGTCTGAATTAGGATAGGCAGTGAGTGGCAATGTAGGATGGATAAAAGCACCACGGGTGGTCAGCATGGTGAGGTCAGGGAACATGCAGTGGCAATGTAGGATAGGTTTCTGAAAAACATCGCGGGGTGGTGCACATTGTATGCGTGTGTGTTACATTACATTCACTAGTAGGAGTGAGAAAAACATCACGGGGTGGTGCGCATTGTATGGGTCTGTGTTACATTACATTCACTAGTAGGAGTGAGAAAAACATCACGGGGTGGTGTGAATCGGAGGGTCTGTATTAGGATAGGCAGTGTGTGGCAATGTGGGATGGAGAAAAGCACCGCGGGGTGGTCAGCATGTTAAGGTCAGGGAACATGCAGTGGCAATGTAGGATAAGTTTCTGAAAAACATCGCGGGGTGGTGCGCATTTTATGGGTGTGTGTTACATTACATTCACTAGTAGGAGTGAGAAAAACATCACGGGGTGGTGCGCATTGTATGGGTGTTTGTTACATTACATTAAGTAGTAGGAGTGAGAAAAACATCACGGGGTGGTGTGAATCGGAGGGTCTGAATTAGGATAGGCAGTGAGTGGCAATGTAGGATGGAGAAAAGCACCGCGGGGTGGTCAGCATGGGGAGGTCAGGGAAAATGCAGTGGCAATGTAGGATAGGTTTCTGAAAAACATCGCGGGGTGGTGCGCATTGTATGGGTGTGTGTTACATTACATTCACTAGTGGGAGTGAGAAAAACATACCGGGGTGGTGCGCATTGTACGGGGGTGTGTTACATTACATTCACTAGTAGGAGTGAGAAAAACATCACGGGGTGGTGTGAATCGGAGGGTCTGAATTAGAATAGGCAGTGAGTGGCAATGTAGGATGGAGAAAAGCACTACGGGGTGGTCAGCATGGGGAGGTCAGGGAACATGCAGTGGAAATGTAGCATAGGATTCTCAAAAACATCGCGGGGTGGTGCGCATTTTATGGGTGTGTGTTACATTACATTCACTAGTAGGAGTGAGAAAAACATCACAGGGTGGTGTGAATCGGAGGCTCTGAATTAAGAAAGGCAGTGAGTGGCAATGTAGGATGGAGAAAAGCACCGCGGGGTGGTCAGCATGGGGAGGTCAGGGAACATGCAGTGGCAATGTAGGATAGGTTTCTGAAAAGCATCGCGGGGTGGTGCGCATTGTATGGGTGTGTGTTACATTACATTCACTAGTAGGAGTGAGCAAAACATCAGGGGGTGGTGCGCATTGTATGGGTGTGTGTTACATTACATTCACTAGTAGGAGTGAGAAAAACATCACGGTGTGGTGTGAATTGGAGGGTCTGAATTAGGATAGGCAGTGTGTGGCAATGTGGGATGGAGAAAAGCACCGCGGGGTGGTCAGCATGTTAATGTCAGGGAACATGCAGTGGCAATGTAGGATAGGTTTCTGAAAAACATCGCGGGGTGGTGCGCATTTTATGGGTGTGTGTTACATTACATTCACTAGTAGGAGTGAGAAAAACATCACGGGGTGGTGCGCATTGTATGGGTGTGTGTTACATTACATTCACTAGTAGGAGTGAGAAAAACATCACGGGGTGGTGCGCATTATATGGGTGTGTGTTACATTACATTCACTAGTAGGAGTGAGAAAAACATCACGGGGTGGTGCGCATTGTATGGGTGTTTGTTACATTACATTCACTAGTAGGAGTGAGAAATACATCACGGGGTGGTGTGAATCGGAGGGTCTGAATTAGGATAGGCAGTGAGTGGCAATGTAGGATGGAGAAAAGCACCGCGGGGTGGTCAGCATGGGGAGGTCAGGGAAAATGCAGTGGCAATGTAGGATAGGTTTCTGAAAAACATCGCGGGGTGGTGCGCATTGTATGGGTGTGTGTTACATTACATTCACTAGTGGGAGTGAGAAAAACATACCGGGGTGGTGCGCATTGTACGGGGGTGTGTTACATTACATTCACTAGTAGGAGTGAGAAAAACATCACTGGGTGGTGTGAATCGGAGGCTCTGAATTAGGATAGGCAGTGAGTGGCAATGTAGGATGGAGAAAAGCACCGCGGGGTGGTCAGCATGGGGAGGTCAGGGAAAATGCAGTGGCAATGTAGCATAGGTTTCTGAAAAACATCGCGGGGTGGTGCGCATTGTATGGGTGTGTGTTACATTACATTCACTAGTAGGAGTGAGAAAAATATCAAGGGGTGGTGTGAATCGGAGGGTTTGAATTAGGATAGGCAGTGAGTGGCAATGTAGGATGGAGAAAAGCACCGCGGGGTGGTCAGCATGGGGAGGTCAGGGGACATGCAGTGGCAATGTAGGATAGTTTTTTGAAAAACATCGCCGGGTGGTGCGCATTGTATGGGTGTGTGTTACATTACACTCACTAGTAGGAGTGAGAAAAACATCAATGGGTGGTGTGCATTGTTTGGGTTGTGTTTCATTACATTCACTAGTAGGAGAGAGAAAAACATCACGGCGTGGTGCGCATTGTATGGGTGTGTGTTACATTACATTCACTAGTAGGAGTGAGAAAAACATCACGGGGTGGTGTGAATCGGAGGGTCTGAATTAGGATAGGCAGTGAGTGGCAATGTAGGATGGAGAAAAGCACCGCGGGGTGGTCAGCATGGGGAGGTCAGGGAACATGCAGTGGCAATGTAGGATAGTTTTCGGAAAAACATCGCGGGGTGGTGCGCATTGTATGGGTGTGTGTTACATTACATTCACTAGTAGGAGTGAGAAAAACATCGCAGGGTGGTGTGAATCGGAGGGTCTGAATTAGGATAGGCAGTGAGTGGCAATGTAGGATGGAGAAAAGCACCGCAGGGTGGTCAGCATGGGGAGGTCAGGGAACAAGCAATGGCAATGTAGGATAGGTTTCTGAAAAACATCGGGGGGTGGTGCGCTTTGTATGGGTGTGTGTTACATTACATTCACTAGTAGGAGTGAGAAAAACATCACGGGGTGGTGCGCATTGTATGGGTGTGTGTTACATTACATTCCCTAGTAGGAGTGAGAGAAACATCACGGGGTGGTGTGAATCGGAGGGTCTGAATTAGGATACGCAGTGTGTGGCAATGTGGGATGGAGAAAAGCACCGCGGGGTGGTCAGCATGGGGAGGTCAGGGAACATGCAGTGGCAATGTAGGATAGGTTTCTGAAAAACATCGTGGGGTGGTGCGCATTGTATGGGTGTGTGTTACATTACATTCACTAGGAGGAGTGAGAAAAACATCACGGGGTGGTGCGCAATGTATGGGTGTATGTTACATTACATTCACTAGTAGGAGTGAGAAAAACATCACGGGGTGGTGTGAATCGGAGTGTCTGAATTAGGAAAGGCAGTGAGTGGCAATGTATGATGGAGAAAAGCACCGCGGGGTGTTCAGCATGGGGAGGTCAGGGAACATGCAGTGGCAATGTAGGATAGGTTTCTGAAAAACATCGCGGGGTGGTGCGAATTGTATGGGTGTGTGTTACATTACATTCACTAGTAGTAGTGAGAGAAACATCACGGGGTGGTGTGAATCGGAGGGTCTGAATTAGCTTAGGCAGTGAGTGGCAATGTAGGATGGAGAAAAGCACCGCGGGGTGTTCAGCATGGGGAGGTCAGGGATCATGCAGTGGCAATGTAGGATAGTTTTCTGAAAAACATCACGGGGTGGTGCGCATTGTATGCGTGTGTGTTACATTACATTCACTAGTAGGAGTGAGAAAAATATCACGGGGTGGTGTGAATCGGAGGGTCTGAATTAGGATAGGCAGTGAGTGGCAATGTAGGATGGATAAAAGCACCACGGGTGGTCAGCATGGTGAGGTCAGGGAACATGCAGTGGCAATGTAGGATAGGTTTCTGAAAAACATCGCGGGGTGGTGCACATTGTATGCGTGTGTGTTACATTACATTCACTAGTAGGAGTGAGAAAAACATCACGGGGTGGTGCGCATTGTATGGGTCTGTGTTACATTACATTCACTAGTAGGAGTGAGAAAAACATCACGGGGTGGTGTGAATCGGAGGGTCTGAATTAGGATAGGCAGTGTGTGGCAATGTGGGATGGAGAAAAGCACCGCGGGGTGGTCAGCATGTTAAGGTCAGGGAACATGCAGTGGCAATGTAGGATAAGTTTCTGAAAAACATCGCGGGGTGGTGCGCATTTTATGGGTGTGTGTTACATTACATTCACTAGTAGGAGTGAGAAAAACATCACGGGGTGGTGCGCATTGTATGGGTGTTTGTTACATTACATTAAGTAGTAGGAGTGAGAAAAACATCACGGGGTGGTGTGAATCGGAGGGTCTGAATTAGGATAGGCAGTGAGTGGCAATGTAGGATGGAGAAAAGCACCGCGGGGTGGTCAGCATGGGGAAGTCAGGGAAAATGCAGTGGCAATGTAGGATAGGTTTCTGAAAAACATCGCGGGGTGGTGCGCATTGTATGGGTGTGTGTTACATTACATTCACTAGTGGGAGTGAGAAAAACATACCGGGGTGGTGCGCATTGTACGGGGGTGTGTTACATTACATTCACTAGTAGGAGTGAGAAAAACATCACGGGGTGGTGTGAATCGGAGGGTCTGAATTAGAATAGGCAGTGAGTGGCAATGTAGGATGGAGAAAAGCACTACGGGGTGGTCAGCATGGGGAGGTCAGGGAACATGCAGTGGAAATGTAGCATAGGATTCTCAAAAACATCGCGGGGTGGTGCGCATTTTATGGGTGTGTGTTACATTACATTCACTAGTAGGAGTGAGAAAAACATCACAGGGTGGTGTGAATCGGAGGCTCTGAATTAAGAAAGGCAGTGAGTGGCAATGTAGGATGGAGAAAAGCACCGCGGGGTGGTCAGCATGGGGAGGTCAGGGAACATGCAGTGGCAATGTAGGATAGGTTTCTGAAAAGCATCGCGGGGTGGTGCGCATTGTATGGGTGTGTGTTACATTACATTCACTAGTAGGAGTGAGCAAAACATCAGGGGGTGGTGCGCATTGTATGGGTGTGTGTTACATTACATTCACTAGTAGGAGTGAGAAAAACATCACGGTGTGGTGTGAATTGGAGGGTCTGAATTAGGATAGGCAGTGTGTGGCAATGTGGGATGGAGAAAAGCACCGCGGGGTGGTCAGCATGTTAATGTCAGGGAACATGCAGTGGCAATGTAGGATAGGTTTCTGAAAAACATCGCGGGGTGGTGCGCATTTTATGGGTGTGTGTTACATTACATTCACTAGTAGGAGTGAGAAAAACATCACGGGGTGGTGCGCATTGTATGGGTGTGTGTTACATTACATTCACTAGTAGGAGTGAGAAAAACATCACGGGGTGGTGCGCATTATATGGGTGTGTGTTACATTACATTCACTACTAGGAGTGAGAAAAACATCACGGGGTGGTGTGAATCGGAGGGTCTGAATTAGGATAGGCAGTGAGTGGCAATGTAGGATGGAGAAAAGCACCACGGGGTGGTCAGCATGCGGAGGTCAGGGAACATGCAGTGGCAATGTAGGATAGGTTTCTGAAAAACATCGTGGGGTGGTGCGCATTGTATGGGTGTGTGTTACATTACATTCACTAGGAGGAGTGAGAAAAACATCACGGGGTGGTGCGCAATGTATGGGTGTATGTTACATTACATTCACTAGTAGGAGTGACAAAAACATCACTGGGTGGTGTGAATCGGAGTGTCTGAATTAGGAAAGGCAGTGAGTGGCAATGTAGGATGGAGAAAAGCACCGCGGGGTGTTCAGCATGGGGAGGTCAGGGAACATGCAGTGGCAATGTAGGATAGGTTTCTGAAAAACATCGCGGGGTGGTGCGCATTGTATGGGTGTGTGTTACATTACATTCACTAGTAGGAGTGAGCAAAACATCAGGGGGTGGTGCGCATTGTATGGGTGTGTGTTACATTACATTCACTAGTAGGAGTGAGAAAAACATCACGGTGTGGTGTGAATTGGAGGGTCTGAATTAGGATAGGCAGTGTGTGGCAATGTGGGATGGAGAAAAGCACCGCGGGGTGGTCAGCATGTTAATGTCAGGGAACATGCAGTGGCAATGTAGCATAGGTTTCTGAAAAACATCGCGGGGTGGTGCGCATTTTATGGGTGTGTGTTACATTACATTCACTAGTAGGAGTGAGAAAAACATCACGGGGTGGTGCGCATTGTATGGGTGTGTTTTACATTACATTCTCTAGTAGGAGTGAGAAAAACATCACGGGGTGGTGTGAATCGGAGGGTCTGAATTAGGATAGGCAGTGAGTGGCAATGTAGGATGGAGAAAAGCACCACGGGGTGGTCAGCATGCGGAGGTCAGGGAACATGCAGTGGCAATGTAGGATAGGTTTCTGAAAAACATCGCGGGGTGTTGCGCATTGTATGGGTGTGTGTTACATTACATTCAATAGTAGGAGTGAGAAAAACATCACGGGGTGGTGCGCATTGTATGGGTCGGTGTTACATTACATTCACTAGTAGGAGTGAGAAAAACATCACAGGGTGGTGTGAATCGGAGGGTCTGAATTAGGATAGGGAGTGTGTGGCAATGTGGGATGGAGAAAAGCACCGCGGGGTGGTCAGCATGTTAATTTCAGGGAACATGCAGTGGCAATGTAGGATAGGTTTCTGAAAAACATCACGGGGTGGTGCGCATTGTATGCGTGTGTGTTACATTACATTCACTAGTAGGAGTGAGAAAAATATCACGGGGTGGTGTGAATCGGAGGGTCTGAATTAGGATAGGCAGTGAGTGGCAATGTAGGATGGAGAAAAGCACCACGGGTGGTCAGCATGGTGAGGTCAGGGAACATGCAGTGGCAATGTAGGATAGGTTTCTGAAAAACATCGCGGGGTGGTGCACATTGTATGCGTGTGTGTTACATTACATTCACTAGTAGGAGTGAGAAAAACATCACGGGGTGGTGCGCATTGTATGGGTCTGTGTTACATTACATTCACTAGTAGGAGTGAGAAAAACATCACGGGGTGGTGTGAATCGGAGGGTCTGAATTAGGATAGGCAGTGAGTGGCAATGTAGGATGGAGAAAAGCACCGCGGGGTGGTCAGCATGGGGAGGTCAGGGAAAATGCAGTGGCAATGTAGGATAGGTTTCTGAAAAACATCGCGGGGTGGTGCGCATTGTATGGGTGTGTGTTACATTACATTCACTAGTGGGAGTGAGAAAAACATACCGGGGTGGTGCGCATTGTACGGGGGTGTGTTACATTACATTCACTAGTAGGAGTGAGAAAAACATCACGGGGTGGTGTGAATCGGAGGGTCTGAATTAGAATAGGCAGTGAGTGGCAATGTAGGATGGAGAAAAGCACTGCGGGGTGGTCAGCATGGGGAGGTCAGGGAACATGCAGTGGAAATGTAGCATAGGATTCTCAAAAACATCACGGGGTGGTGCGCATTTTATGGGTGTGTGTCACATTACATTCACTAGTAGGAGTGTGAAAAACATCACAGGGTGGTGTGAATCGGAGGCTCTGAATTAAGAAAGGCAGTGAGTGGCAATGTAGGATGGAGAAAAGCACCGCGGGGTGGTCAGCATGGGGAGGTCAGGGAACATGCAGTGGCAATGTAGGATAGGTTTCTGAAAAACATCGCCGGGTGGTGCGCATTGTATGGGTGTGTGTTACATTACATTCACTAGTAGGAGTGAGCAAAACATCAGGGGGTGGTGCGCATTGTATGGGTGTGTGTTACATTACATTCACTAGTAGGAGTGAGAAAAACATCACGGTGTGGTGTGAATTGGAGGGTCTGAATTAGGATAGGCAGTGTGTGGCAATGTGGGATGGAGAAAAGCACCGCGGGGTGGTCAGCATGTTAATGTCAGGGAACATGCAGTGGCAATGTAGGATAGGTTTCTGAAAAACATCGCGGGGTGGTGCGCATTTTATGGGTGTGTGTTACATTACATTCACTAGTAGGAGTGAGAAAAACATCACGGGGTGGTGCGCATTGTATGGGTGTGTTTTACATTACATTCACTAGTAGGAGTGAGAAAAACATCACGGGGTGGTGCGCATTATATGGGTGTGTGTTACATTACATTCACTACTAGGAGTGAGAAAAACATCACGGGGTGGTGTGAATCGGAGGGTCTGAATTAGGATAGGCAGTGAGTGGCAATGTAGGATGGAGAAAAGCACCACGGGGTGGTCAGCATGCGGAGGTCAGGGAACATGCAGTGGCAATGTAGGATAGGTTTCTGAAAAACATCGCGGGGTGTTGCGCATTGTATGGGTGTGTGTTACATTACATTCAATAGTAGGAGTGAGAAAAACATCACGGGGTGGTGCGCATTGTATGGGTCGGTGTTACATTACATTCACTAGTAGGAGTGAGAAAAACATCACAGGGTGGTGTGAATCGGAGGGTCTGAATTAGGATAGGGAGTGTGTGGCAATGTGGGATGGAGAAAAGCACCGCGGGGTGGTCAGCATGTTAATTTCAGGGAACATGCAGTGGCAATGTAGGATAGGTTTCTGAAAAACATCACGGGGTGGTGCGCATTGTATGCGTGTGTGTTACATTACATTCACTAGTAGGAGTGAGAAAAATATCACGGGGTGGTGTGAATCGGAGGGTCTGAATTAGGATAGGCAGTGAGTGGCAATGTAGGATGGAGAAAAGCACCACGGGTGGTCAGCATGGTGAGGTCAGGGAACATGCAGTGGCAATGTAGGATAGGTTTCTGAAAAACATCGCGGGGTGGTGCACATTGTATGCGTGTGTGTTACATTACATTCACTAGTAGGAGTGAGAAAAACATCACGGGGTGGTGCGCATTGTATGGGTCTGTGTTACATTACATTCACTAGTAGGAGTGAGAAAAACATCACGGGGTGGTGTGAATCGGAGGGTCTGAATTAGGATAGGCAGTGAGTGGCAATGTAGGATGGAGAAAAGCACCGCGGGGTGGTCAGCATGGGGAGGTCAGGGAAAATGCAGTGGCAATGTAGGATAGGTTTCTGAAAAACATCGCGGGGTGGTGCGCATTGTATGGGTGTGTGTTACATTACATTCACTAGTGGGAGTGAGAAAAACATCACGGGGTGGTGTGAATCGGAGGGTCTGAATTAGGATAGGCAGTGTGTGGCAATGTGGAATGGAGAAAAGCACTGCGGGCTGGTCAGCATGTTAAGGTCAGGGAACATGCAGTGGCAATGTAGGATAGGTTTCTGAAAAACATCGCGGGGTGGTGCGCATTTTATGGGTGTGTGTTACATTACATTCACTAGTAGGAGTGAGAAAAACATCACGGGGTGGTGCGCATTGTATGGGTGTTTGTTACATTACATTCACTAGTAGGAGTGAGAAAAACATCACGGGGTGGTGTGAATCGGAGGGTCTGAATTAGGATAGGCAGTGAGTGGCAATGTAGGATGGAGAAAAGCACCGCGGGGTGGTCAGCATGGGGAGGTCAGGGAAAATGCAGTGGCAATGTAGGATAGGTTTCTGAAAAACATCACGGGGTGGTGCGCATTGTATGGGTGTGTGTTACATTACATTCACTAGTGGGAGTGAGAAAAACATACCGGGGTGGTGCGCATTGTACGGGGGTGTGTTACATTGCATTCACTAGTAGGAGTGAGAAAAACATCACGGGGTGGTGTGAATCGGAGGGTCTGAATTAGGATAGGCAGTGAGTGGCAATGTAGGATGGAGAAAAGCACTGCGGGGTGGTCAGCATGGGGAGGTCAGGGAACATGCAGTGGAAATGTAGGATAGCTTTCTCAAAAACATCGCGGGGTGGTGTGCATTTTATGGGTGTGTGTTACACTACATTCACTAGTAGGAGTGAGAAAAACATCACGGGGTGGTGTGAATCGGAGGCTGTGAATTAGAATAGGCAGTGAGTGGCAATGTAGGATGGAGAAAAGCACCGCGGGGTGGTCAGCATGGGGAGGTCAGGGAACATGCAGTGGCAATGTAGGATAGGTTTCTGAAAAACATCGCGGGGTGGTGCGCTTTGTATGGGTGTGTGTTACATTACATTCACTAGTAGGAGTGAGAAAAACATCACGGGGTGGTGCGCATTGTATGGGTGTGTGTTACATTACATTCCCTAGTAGGAGTGAGAGAAACATCACGGGGTGGTGTGAATCGGAGGGTCTGAATTAGGATACGCAGTGTGTGGCAATGTGGGATGGAGAAAAGCACTGCGGGGTGGTCAGCATGGGGAGGTCAGGGAACATGCAGTGGCAATGTAGGATAGGTTTCTGAAAAACATCGTGGGGTGGTGCGCATTGTATGGGTGTGTGTTACATTACATTCACTAGGAGGAGTGAGAAAAACATCACGGGGTGGTGCGCAATGTATGGGTGTATGTTACATTACATTCACTAGTAGGAGTGAGAAAAACATCACGGGGTGGTGTGAATCGGAGTGTCTGAATTAGGATAGGCAGTGAGTGGCAATGTAGGATGGAGAAAAGCACCGCGGGGTGTTCAGCATGGGGAGGTCAGGGAACATGCAGTGGCAATGTAGGATATGTTTCTGAAAAACATCGCGGGGTGGTGCGAATTGTATGGGTGTGTGTTACATTACATTCACTAGTAGTAGTGAGAGAAACATCACGGGGTGGTGTGAATCGGAGGGTCTGAATTAGCTTAGGCAGTGAGTGGCAATGTAGGATGGAGAAAAGCACCGCGGGGTGTTCAGCATGGGGAGGTCAGGGAACATGCAGTGGCAATGTAGGATAGTTTTCTGAAAAACATCACGGGGTGGTGCGCATTGTATGCGTGTGTGTTACATTACATTCACTAGTAGGAGTGAGAAAAATATCACGGGGTGGTGTGAATCGGAGGGTCTGAATTAGGATAGGCAGTGAGTGGCAATGTAGGATGGAGAAAAGCACCACGGGTGGTCAGCATGGTGAGGTCAGGGAACATGCAGTGGCAATGTAGGATAGGTTTCTGAAAAACATCGCGGGGTGGTGCACATTGTATGCGTGTGTGTTACATTACATTCACCAGTAGGAGTGAGAAAAACATCACGGGGTGGTGCGCATTGTATGGGTCTGTGTTACATTACATTCACTAGTAGGAGTGAGAAAAACATCACGGGGTGGTGTGAATCGGAGGGTCTGAATTAGGATAGGCAGTGAGTGGCAATGTAGGATGGAGAAAAGCACCGCGGGGTGGTCAGCATGGGGAGGTCAGGGAAAATGCAGTGGCAATGTAGGATAGGTTTCTGAAAAACATCGCGGGGTGGTGCGCATTGTATGGGTGTGTGTTACATTACATTCACTAGTGGGAGTGAGAAAAACATCACGGGGTGGTGTGAATCGGAGGGTCTGAATTAGGATAGGCAGTGAGTGGCAATGTACAATGGAGAAAATCACCGCGGGGTGGTCAGCATGGGGAGGTCAGGGAAAATGCAGTGGGAATGTAGGATAGGTTTCTGAAAAACATCGCGGGGTGGTGCGAATTGTATGGGTGTGTGTTACATTACATTCACTAGTAGGAGTGAGAAAAACATCACGGGGTGATGTGAATCGGAGGGTCTGAATTAGGATAGGCAGTGTGTGGCAATGTGGAATGGAGAAAAGCACTGCGGGCTGGTCAGCATGTTAAGGTCAGGGAACATGCAGTGGCAATGTAGGATAGGTTTCTGAAAAACATCGCGGGGTGGTGCGCATTTTATGGGTGTGTGTTACATTACATTCACTAGTAGGAGTGAGAAAAACATCACGGGGTGGTGCGCATTGTATGGGTGTTTGTTACATTACATTCACTAGTAGGAGTGAGAAAAACATCACGGGGTGGTGTGAATCGGAGGGTCTGAATTAGGATAGGCAGTGAGTGGCAATGTAGGATGGAGAAAAGCACCGCGGGGTGGTCAGCATGGGGAGGTCAGGGAAAATGCAGTGGCAATGTAGGATAGGTTTCTGAAAAACATCGCGGGGTGGTGCGCATTGTATGGGTGTGTGTTACATTACATTCACTAGTGGGAGTGAGAAAAACATACCGGGGTGGTGCGCATTGTACGGGGGTGTGTTACATTGCATTCACTAGTAGGAGTGAGAAAAACATCACGGGGTGGTGTGAATCGGAGGGTCTGAATTAGGATAGGCAGTGAGTGGCAATGTAGGATGGAGAAAAGCACTGCGGGGTGGTCAGCATGGGGAGGT
This sequence comes from Cavia porcellus, assembly GCF_034190915.1. NCBI lineage: Eukaryota > Metazoa > Chordata > Mammalia > Rodentia > Caviidae > Cavia > Cavia porcellus. The sequence continues at coordinate 1,121,675 of NW_026947569.1, forward strand.
CAGGGAACATGCAGTGGAAATGTAGGATAGCTTTCTCAAAAACATCGCGGGGTGGTGTGCATTTTATGGGTGTGTGTTACACTACATTCACTAGTAGGAGTGAGAAAAACATCACGGGGTGGTGTGAATCGGAGTCTGTGAATTAGAATAGGCAGTGAGTGGCAATGTAGGATGGAGAAAAGCACCGCGGGGTGGTCAGCATGGGGAGGTCAGGGAACATGCAGTGGCAATGTAGGATAGGTTTCTGAAAAACATCGCGGGGTGGTGCGCTTTGTATGGGTGTGTGTTACATTACATTCACTAGTAGGAGTGAGAAAAACATCACGGGGTGGTGCGCATTGTATGGGTGTGTGTTACATTACATTCACTAGTAGGAGTGAGAGAAACATCACGGGGTGGTGTGAATCGGAGGGTCTGAATTAGGATACGCAGTGTGTGGCAATGTGGGATGGAGAAAAGCACTGCGGGGTGGTCAGCATGGGGAGGTCAGGGAACATGCAGTGGCAATGTAGGATAGGTTTCTGAAAAACATCGTGGGGTGGTGCGCATTGTATGGGTGTGTGTTACATTACATTCACTAGGAGGAGTGAGAAAAACATCACGGGGTGGTGCGCAATGTATGGGTGTATGTTACATTACATTCACTAGTAGGAGTGAGAAAAACATCACGGGGTGGTGTGAATCGGAGTGTCTGAATTAGGATAGGCAGTGAGTGGCAATGTAGGATGGAGAAAAGCACCGCGGGGTGTTCAGCATGGGGAGGTCAGGGAACATGCAGTGGCAATGTAGGATATGTTTCTGAAAAACATCGCTGGGTGGTGCGAATTGTATGGGTGTGTGTTACATTACATTCACTAGTAGTAGTGAGAGAAACATCACGGGGTGGTGTGAATCGGAGGGTCTGAATTAGCTTAGGCAGTGAGTGGCAATGTAGGATGGAGAAAAGCACCGCGGGGTGTTCAGCATGGGGAGGTCAGGGAACATGCAGTGGCAATGTAGGATAGTTTTCTGAAAAACATCACGGGGTGGTGCGCATTGTATGCGTGTGTGTTACATTACATTCACTAGTATGAGTGAGAAAAATATCACGGGGTGGTGTGAATCGGAGGGTCTGAATTAGGAAAGGCAGTGAGTGGCAATGTAGAATGGAGAAAAGCACCACGGGTGGTCAGCATGGTGAGGTCAGGGAACATGCAGTGGCAATGTAGGATAGGTTTCTGAAAAACATCGCGGGGTGGTGCACATTGTATGCGTGTGTGTTACATTACATTCACTAGTAGGAGTGAGAAAAACATCACGGGGTGGTGCGCATTGTATGGGTCTGTGTTACATTACATTCACTAGTAGGAGTGAGAAAAACATCACGGGGTGGTGTGAATCGGAGGGTCTGAATTAGGATAGGCAGTGAGTGGCAATGTAGGATGGAGAAAAGCACCGCGGGGTGGTCAGCATGGGGAGGTCAGGGAAAATGCAGTGGCAATGTAGGATAGGTTTCTGAAAAACATCGCGGGGTGGTGCGCATTGTATGGGTGTGTGTTACATTACATTCACTAGTGGGAGTGAGAAAAACATCACGGGGTGGTGTGAATCGGAGGGTCTGAATTAGGATAGGCAGTGAGTGGCAATGTACAATGGAGAAAATCACCGCGGGGTGGTCAGCATGGGGAGGTCAGGGAAAATGCAGTGGGAATGTAGGATAGGTTTCTGAAAAACATCGCGGGGTGGTGCGAATTGTATGGGTGTGTGTTACATTACATTCACTAGTAGGAGTGAGAAAAACATCACGGGGTGATGTGAATCGGAGGGTCTGAATTAGGATAGGCAGTGTGTGGCAATGTGGAATGGAGAAAAGCACTGCGGGCTGGTCAGCATGTTAAGGTCAGGGAACATGCAGTGGCAATGTAGGATAGGTTTCTGAAAAACATCGCGGGGTGGTGCGCATTTTATGGGTGTGTGTTACATTACATTCACTAGTAGGAGTGAGAAAAACATCACGGGGTGGTGCGCATTGTATGGGTGTTTGTTACATTACATTCACTAGTAGGAGTGAGAAAAACATCACGGGGTGGTGTGAATCGGAGGGTCTGAATTAGGATAGGCAGTGAGTGGCAATGTAGGATGGAGAAAAGCACCGCGGGGTGGTCAGCATGGGGAGGTCAGGGAAAATGCAGTGGCAATGTAGGATAGGTTTCTGAAAAACATCGCGGGGTGGTGCGCATTGTATGGGTGTGTGTTACATTACATTCACTAGTGGGAGTGAGAAAAACATACCGGGGTGGTGCGCATTGTACGGGGGTGTGTTACATTACATTCACTAGTAGGAGTGAGAAAAACATCACGGGGTGGTGTGAATCGGAGGGTCTGAATTAGGATAGGCAGTGAGTGGCAATGTAGGATGGAGAAAAGCACTGCGGGGTGGTCAGCATGGGGAGGTCAGGGAACATGCAGTGGAAATGTAGGATAGCTTTCTCAAAAACATCGCGGTGTGGTGCGCATTTTATGGGTGTGTGTTACACTACATTCACTAGTAGGAGTGAGAAAAACATCACGGGGTGGTGTGAATCGGAGGCTGTGAATTAGAATAGGCAGTGAGTGGCAATGTAGGATGGAGAAAAGCACCGCGGGGTGGTCAGCATGGGGAGGTCAGGGAACATGCAGTGGCAATGTAGGATAGATTTCTGAAAAACATCGCGGGGTGGTGCGCTTTGTATGGGTGTGTGTTACATTACATTCACTAGTAGGAGTGAGAAAAACATCACGGGGTGGTGCGCATTGTATGGGTGTGTGTTACATTACATTCCCTAGTAGGAGTGAGAGAAACATCACGGGGTGGTGTGAATCGGAGGGTCTGAATTAGGATACGCAGTGTGTGGCAATGTGGGATGGAGAAAAGCACCGCGGGGTGGTCAGCATGGGGAGGTCAGGGAACATGCAGTGGCAATGTAGGATAGGTTTCTGAAAAACATCGTGGGGTGGTGCGCATTGTATGGGTGTGTGTTACATTACATTCACTAGTAGGAGTGAGAAAAACATCACGGGGTGGTGCGCATTGTATGGGTGTTTGTTACATTACATTAACTAGTAGGAGTGAGAAAAACATCACGGGGTGGTGTGAATCGGAGGGTCTGAATTAGGATAGGCAGTGAGTGGCAATGTAGGATGGAGAAAAGCACCGCGGGGTGTTCAGCATGGGGAGGTCAGGGAACATGCAGTGGCAATGTAGGATAGATTTCTGAAAAACATCTCGGGGTGGTGCGAATTGTATGGGTGTGTGTTACATTACATTCACTAGTAGTAGTGAGAGAAACATCACGGGGTGGTGTGAATCGGAGTGTCTGAATTAGCTTAGGCAGTGAGTGGCAATGTAGGATGGAGAAAAGCACCGCGGGGTGTTCAGCATGGGGAGGTCAGGGAACATGCAGTGGCAATGTAGGATAGTTTTCTGAAAAACATCACGGGGTGGTGCGCATTGTATGCGTGTGTGTTACATTACATTCACTAGCAGGAGTGAGAAAAATATCACGGGGTGGTGTGAATCGGAGGGTCTGAATTAGGATAGGCAGTGAGTGGCAATGTAGGATGGAGAAAAGCACCAAGGGTGGTCAGCATGGTGAGGTCAGGGAACATGCAGTGGCAATGTAGGATAGGTTTCTGAAAAACATCGCGGGGTGGTGCACATTGTATGCGTGTGTGTTACATTACATTCACTAGTAGGAGTGAGAAAAACATCACGGGGTGGTGCGCATTGTATGGATCTGTGTTACATTACATTCACTAGTAGGAGTGAGAAAAACATCACGGGGTGGTGTGAATCGGAGGGTCTGAATTAGGATAGGCAGTGTGTGGCAATGTGGGATGGAGAAAAGCACCGCGGGGTGGTCAGCATGTTAATTTCAGGGAACATGCAGTGGCAATGTAGGATAGGTTTCTGAAAAACATCACGGGGTGGTGCGCATTGTATGCGTGTGTGTTACATTACATTCACTAGTAGGAGTGAGAAAAATATCACGGGGTGGTGTGAATCGGAGGGTCTGAATTAGGATAGGCAGTGAGTGGCAATGTAGGATGGAGAAAAGCACCACGGGTGGTCAGCATGGTGAGGTCAGGGAACATGCAGTGGCAATGTAGGATAGGTTTCTGAAAAACATCGCGGGGTGGTGCACATTGTATGCGTGTGTGTTACATTACATTCACTAGTAGGAGTGAGAAAAACATCACGGGGTGGTGCGCATTGTATGGGTCTGTGTTACATTACATTCACTAGTAGGAGTGAGAAAAACATCACGGGGTGGTGTGAATCGGAGGGTCTGAATTAGGATAGGCCGTGAGTGGCAATGTAGGATGGAGAAAAGCACCGCGGGGTGGTCAGCATGGGGAGGTCAGGGAAAATGCAGTGGCAATGTAGGATAGGTTTCTGAAAAACATCGCGGGGTGGTGCGCATTGTATGGGTGTGTGTTACATTACATTCACTAGTGGGAGTGAGAAAAACATCACGGGGTGGTGTGAATCGGAGGGTCTGAATTAGGATAGGCAGTGTGTGGCAATGTGGAATGGAGAAAAGCACTGCGGGCTGGTCAGCATGTTAAGGTCAGGGAACATGCAGTGGCAATGTAGGATAGGTTTCTGAAAAACATCGCGGGGTGGTGCGCATTTTATGGGTGTGTGTTACATTACATTCACTAGTAGGAGTGAGAAAAACATCACGGGGTGGTGCGCATTGTATGGGTGTTTGTTACATTACATTCACTAGTAGGAGTGAGAAAAACATCACGGGGTGGTGTGAATCGGAGGGTCTGAATTAGGATAGGCAGTGAGTGGCAATGTAGGATGGAGAAAAGCACCGCGGGGTGGTCAGCATGGGGAGGTCAGGGAAAATGCAGTGGCAATGTAGGATAGGTTTCTGAAAAACATCACGGGGTGGTGCGCATTGTATGGGTGTGTGTTACATTACATTCACTAGTGGGAGTGAGAAAAACATACCGGGGTGGTGCGCATTGTACGGGGGTGTGTTACATTGCATTCACTAGTAGGAGTGAGAAAAACATCACGGGGTGGTGTGAATCGGAGGGTCTGAATTAGGATAGGCAGTGAGTGGCAATGTAGGATGGAGAAAAGCACTGCGGGGTGGTCAGCATGGGGAGGTCAGGGAACATGCAGTGGAAATGTAGGATAGCTTTCTCAAAAACATCGCGGGGTGGTGTGCATTTTATGGGTGTGTGTTACACTACATTCACTAGTAGGAGTGAGAAAAACATCACGGGGTGGTGTGAATCGGAGGCTGTGAATTAGAATAGGCAGTGAGTGGCAATGTAGGATGGAGAAAAGCACCGCGGGGTGGTCAGCATGGGGAGGTCAGGGAACATGCAGTGGCAATGTAGGATAGGTTTCTGAAAAACATCGCGGGGTGGTGCGCTTTGTATGGGTGTGTGTTACATTACATTCACTAGTAGGAGTGAGAAAAACATCACGGGGTGGTGCGCATTGTATGGGTGTGTGTTACATTACATTCCCTAGTAGGAGTGAGAGAAACATCACGGGGTGGTGTGAATCGGAGGGTCTGAATTAGGATACGCAGTGTGTGGCAATGTGGGATGGAGAAAAGCACTGCGGGGTGGTCAGCATGGGGAGGTCAGGGAACATGCAGTGGCAATGTAGGATAGGTTTCTGAAAAACATCGTGGGGTGGTGCGCATTGTATGGGTGTGTGTTACATTACATTCACTAGGAGGAGTGAGAAAAACATCACGGGGTGGTGCGCAATGTATGGGTGTATGTTACATTACATTCACTAGTAGGAGTGAGAAAAACATCACGGGGTGGTGTGAATCGGAGTGTCTGAATTAGGATAGGCAGTGAGTGGCAATGTAGGATGGAGAAAAGCACCGCGGGGTGTTCAGCATGGGGAGGTCAGGGAACATGCAGTGGCAATGTAGGATATGTTTCTGAAAAACATCGCGGGGTGGTGCGAATTGTATGGGTGTGTGTTACATTACATTCACTAGTAGTAGTGAGAGAAACATCACGGGGTGGTGTGAATCGGAGGGTCTGAATTAGCTTAGGCAGTGAGTGGCAATGTAGGATGGAGAAAAGCACCGCGGGGTGTTCAGCATGGGGAGGTCAGGGAACATGCAGTGGCAATGTAGGATAGTTTTCTGAAAAACATCACGGGGTGGTGCGCATTGTATGCGTGTGTGTTACATTACATTCACTAGTAGGAGTGAGAAAAATATCACGGGGTGGTGTGAATCGGAGGGTCTGAATTAGGATAGGCAGTGAGTGGCAATGTAGGATGGAGAAAAGCACCACGGGTGGTCAGCATGGTGAGGTCAGGGAACATGCAGTGGCAATGTAGGATAGGTTTCTGAAAAACATCGCGGGGTGGTGCACATTGTATGCGTGTGTGTTACATTACATTCACCAGTAGGAGTGAGAAAAACATCACGGGGTGGTGCGCATTGTATGGGTCTGTGTTACATTACATTCACTAGTAGGAGTGAGAAAAACATCACGGGGTGGTGTGAATCGGAGGGTCTGAATTAGGATAGGCAGTGAGTGGCAATGTAGGATGGAGAAAAGCACCGCGGGGTGGTCAGCATGGGGAGGTCAGGGAAAATGCAGTGGCAATGTAGGATAGGTTTCTGAAAAACATCGCGGGGTGGTGCGCATTGTATGGGTGTGTGTTACATTACATTCACTAGTGGGAGTGAGAAAAACATCACGGGGTGGTGTGAATCGGAGGGTCTGAATTAGGATAGGCAGTGAGTGGCAATGTACAATGGAGAAAATCACCGCGGGGTGGTCAGCATGGGGAGGTCAGGGAAAATGCAGTGGGAATGTAGGATAGGTTTCTGAAAAACATCGCGGGGTGGTGCGAATTGTATGGGTGTGTGTTACATTACATTCACTAGTAGGAGTGAGAAAAACATCACGGGGTGATGTGAATCGGAGGGTCTGAATTAGGATAGGCAGTGTGTGGCAATGTGGAATGGAGAAAAGCACTGCGGGCTGGTCAGCATGTTAAGGTCAGGGAACATGCAGTGGCAATGTAGGATAGGTTTCTGAAAAACATCGCGGGGTGGTGCGCATTTTATGGGTGTGTGTTACATTACATTCACTAGTAGGAGTGAGAAAAACATCACGGGGTGGTGCGCATTGTATGGGTGTTTGTTACATTACATTCACTAGTAGGAGTGAGAAAAACATCACGGGGTGGTGTGAATCGGAGGGTCTGAATTAGGATAGGCAGTGAGTGGCAATGTAGGATGGAGAAAAGCACCGCGGGGTGGTCAGCATGGGGAGGTCAGGGAAAATGCAGTGGCAATGTAGGATAGGTTTCTGAAAAACATCGCGGGGTGGTGCGCATTGTATGGGTGTGTGTTACATTACATTCACTAGTGGGAGTGAGAAAAACATACCGGGGTGGTGCGCATTGTACGGGGGTGTGTTACATTGCATTCACTAGTAGGAGTGAGAAAAACATCACGGGGTGGTGTGAATCGGAGGGTCTGAATTAGGATAGGCAGTGAGTGGCAATGTAGGATGGAGAAAAGCACTGCGGGGTGGTCAGCATGGGGAGGTCAGGGAACATGCAGTGGAAATGTAGGATAGCTTTCTCAAAAACATCGCGGGGTGGTGTGCATTTTATGGGTGTGTGTTACACTACATTCACTAGTAGGAGTGAGAAAAACATCACGGGGTGGTGTGAATCGGAGTCTGTGAATTAGAATAGGCAGTGAGTGGCAATGTAGGATGGAGAAAAGCACCGCGGGGTGGTCAGCATGGGGAGGTCAGGGAACATGCAGTGGCAATGTAGGATAGGTTTCTGAAAAACATCGCGGGGTGGTGCGCTTTGTATGGGTGTGTGTTACATTACATTCACTAGTAGGAGTGAGAAAAACATCACGGGGTGGTGCGCATTGTATGGGTGTGTGTTACATTACATTCACTAGTAGGAGTGAGAGAAACATCACGGGGTGGTGTGAATCGGAGGGTCTGAATTAGGATACGCAGTGTGTGGCAATGTGGGATGGAGAAAAGCACTGCGGGGTGGTCAGCATGGGGAGGTCAGGGAACATGCAGTGGCAATGTAGGATAGGTTTCTGAAAAACATCGTGGGGTGGTGCGCATTGTATGGGTGTGTGTTACATTACATTCACTAGGAGGAGTGAGAAAAACATCACGGGGTGGTGCGCAATGTATGGGTGTATGTTACATTACATTCACTAGTAGGAGTGAGAAAAACATCACGGGGTGGTGTGAATCGGAGTGTCTGAATTAGGATAGGCAGTGAGTGGCAATGTAGGATGGAGAAAAGCACCGCGGGGTGTTCAGCATGGGGAGGTCAGGGAACATGCAGTGGCAATGTAGGATATGTTTCTGAAAAACATCGCTGGGTGGTGCGAATTGTATGGGTGTGTGTTACATTACATTCACTAGTAGTAGTGAGAGAAACATCACGGGGTGGTGTGAATCGGAGGGTCTGAATTAGCTTAGGCAGTGAGTGGCAATGTAGGATGGAGAAAAGCACCGCGGGGTGTTCAGCATGGGGAGGTCAGGGAACATGCAGTGGCAATGTAGGATAGTTTTCTGAAAAACATCACGGGGTGGTGCGCATTGTATGCGTGTGTGTTACATTACATTCACTAGTAGGAGTGAGAAAAATATCACGGGGTGGTGTGAATCGGAGGGTCTGAATTAGGAAAGGCAGTGAGTGGCAATGTAGGATGGAGAAAAGCACCACGGGTGGTCAGCATGGTGAGGTCAGGGAACATGCAGTGGCAATGTAGGATAGGTTTCTGAAAAACATCGCGGGGTGGTGCACATTGTATGCGTGTGTGTTACATTACATTCACTAGTAGGAGTGAGAAAAACATCACGGGGTGGTGCGCATTGTATGGGTCTGTGTTACATTACATTCACTAGTAGGAGTGAGAAAAACATCACGGGGTGGTGTGAATCGGAGGGTCTGAATTAGGATAGGCAGTGAGTGGCAATGTAGGATGGAGAAAAGCACCGCGGGGTGGTCAGCATGGGGAGGTCAGGGAAAATGCAGTGGCAATGTAGGATAGGTTTCTGAAAAACATCGCGGGGTGGTGCGCATTGTATGGGTGTGTGTTACATTACATTCACTAGTGGGAGTGAGAAAAACATCACGGGGTGGTGTGAATCGGAGGGTCTGAATTAGGATAGGCAGTGAGTGGCAATGTACAATGGAGAAAATCACCGCGGGGTGGTCAGCATGGGGAGGTCAGGGAAAATGCAGTGGGAATGTAGGATAGGTTTCTGAAAAACATCGCGGGGTGGTGCGAATTGTATGGGTGTGTGTTACATTACATTCACTAGTAGGAGTGAGAAAAACATCACGGGGTGATGTGAATCGGAGGGTCTGAATTAGGATAGGCAGTGTGTGGCAATGTGGAATGGAGAAAAGCACTGCGGGCTGGTCAGCATGTTAAGGTCAGGGAACATGCAGTGGCAATGTAGGATAGGTTTCTGAAAAACATCGCGGGGTGGTGCGCATTTTATGGGTGTGTGTTACATTACATTCACTAGTAGGAGTGAGAAAAACATCACGGGGTGGTGCGCATTGTATGGGTGTTTGTTACATTACATTCACTAGTAGGAGTGAGAAAAACATCACGGGGTGGTGTGAATCGGAGGGTCTGAATTAGGATAGGCAGTGAGTGGCAATGTAGGATGGAGAAAAGCACCGCGGGGTGGTCAGCATGGGGAGGTCAGGGAAAATGCAGTGGCAATGTAGGATAGGTTTCTGAAAAACATCGCGGGGTGGTGCGCATTGTATGGGTGTGTGTTACATTACATTCACTAGTGGGAGTGAGAAAAACATACCGGGGTGGTGCGCATTGTACGGGGGTGTGTTACATTACATTCACTAGTAGGAGTGAGAAAAACATCACGGGGTGGTGTGAATCGGAGGGTCTGAATTAGGATAGGCAGTGAGTGGCAATGTAGGATGGAGAAAAGCACTGCGGGGTGGTCAGCATGGGGAGGTCAGGGAACATGCAGTGGAAATGTAGGATAGCTTTCTCAAAAACATCGCGGTGTGGTGCGCATTTTATGGGTGTGTGTTACACTACATTCACTAGTAGGAGTGAGAAAAACATCACGGGGTGGTGTGAATCGGAGGCTGTGAATTAGAATAGGCAGTGAGTGGCAATGTAGGATGGAGAAAAGCACCGCGGGGTGGTCAGCATGGGGAGGTCAGGGAACATGCAGTGGCAATGTAGGATAGATTTCTGAAAAACATCGCGGGGTGGTGCGCTTTGTATGGGTGTGTGTTACATTACATTCACTAGTAGGAGTGAGAAAAACATCACGGGGTGGTGCGCATTGTATGGGTGTGTGTTACATTACATTCCCTAGTAGGAGTGAGAGAAACATCACGGGGTGGTGTGAATCGGAGGGTCTGAATTAGGATACGCAGTGTGTGGCAATGTGGGATGGAGAAAAGCACCGCGGGGTGGTCAGCATGGGGAGGTCAGGGAACATGCAGTGGCAATGTAGGATAGGTTTCTGAAAAACATCGTGGGGTGGTGCGCATTGTATGGGTGTGTGTTACATTACATTCACTAGTAGGAGTGAGAAAAACATCACGGGGTGGTGCGCATTGTATGGGTGTTTGTTACATTACATTAACTAGTAGGAGTGAGAAAAACATCACGGGGTGGTGTGAATCGGAGGGTCTGAATTAGGATAGGCAGTGAGTGGCAATGTAGGATGGAGAAAAGCACCGCGGGGTGTTCAGCATGGGGAGGTCAGGGAACATGCAGTGGCAATGTAGGATAGATTTCTGAAAAACATCTCGGGGTGGTGCGAATTGTATGGGTGTGTGTTACATTACATTCACTAGTAGTAGTGAGAGAAACATCACGGGGTGGTGTGAATCGGAGTGTCTGAATTAGCTTAGGCAGTGAGTGGCAATGTAGGATGGAGAAAAGCACCGCGGGGTGTTCAGCATGGGGAGGTCAGGGAACATGCAGTGGCAATGTAGGATAGTTTTCTGAAAAACATCACGGGGTGGTGCGCATTGTATGCGTGTGTGTTACATTACATTCACTAGCAGGAGTGAGAAAAATATCACGGGGTGGTGTGAATCGGAGGGTCTGAATTAGGATAGGCAGTGAGTGGCAATGTAGGATGGAGAAAAGCACCAAGGGTGGTCAGCATGGTGAGGTCAGGGAACATGCAGTGGCAATGTAGGATAGGTTTCTGAAAAACATCGCGGGGTGGTGCACATTGTATGCGTGTGTGTTACATTACATTCACTAGTAGGAGTGAGAAAAACATCACGGGGTGGTGCGCATTGTATGGATCTGTGTTACATTACATTCACTAGTAGGAGTGAGAAAAACATCACGGGGTGGTGTGAATCGGAGGGTCTGAATTAGGATAGGCAGTGTGTGGCAATGCGGGATGGAGAAAAGCACCGCGGGGTGGTCAGCATGTTAAGGTCAGGGAACATGCAGTGGCAATGTAGGATAGGTTTCTGAAAAACATCGCGGGGTGGTGCGCATTTTATGGGTGTGTGTTACATTACATTCACTAGTAGGAGTGAGAAAAACATCACGGGGTGGTGCGCATTGTATGGGTGTGTGTTACATTACATTCACTAGTGGGAGTGAGAAAAACATACCGGGGTGGTGCGCATTGTACGGGGGTGTGTTACATTACATTCACTAGTAGGAGTGAGAAAAACATCACGGGGTGGTGTGAATCGGAGGGTCTGAATTAGAATAGGCAGTGAGTGGCAATGTAGGATGGAGAAAAGCACTGCAGGGTGGTCAGCATGGGGAGGTCAGGGAACATGCAGTGGAAATGTAGGATAGGTTTCTCAAAAACATCGCGGGGTGGTGCGCATTTTATGGGTGTGTGTTACATTACATTCACTAGTAGGAGTGAGAAAAACATCACAGGGTGGTGTGAATCGGAGGCTCTGAATTAAGAAAGGCAGTGAGTGGCAATGTAGGATGGAGAAAAGCACCGCGGGGTGGTCAGCATGGGGAGGTCAGGGAACATGCAGTGGCAATGTAGGATAGGTTTCTGAAAAACATCGCGGGGTGGTGCGCATTGTATGGGTGTGTGTTACAATACATTCACTAGTAGGAGTGAGCAAAACATCAGGGGGTGGTGCGCATTGTATGGGTGTGTGTTACATTACATTCACTAGTAGGAGTGAGAAAAACATCACGGTGTGGTGTGAATTGGAGGCTCTGAATTAGGATAGGCAGTGTGTGGCAATGTGGGATGGAGAAAAGCACCGCTGGGTGGTCAGCATGTTAATGTCAGGGAACATGCAGTAGCAATGTAGGATAGGTTTCTGAAAAACATCGCGGGGTGGTGCGCATTTTATGGGTGTGTGTTACATTACATTCACTAGTAGGAGTGCGAAAAACATCACGGGGTGGTGCGCATTGTATGGGTGTGTGTTACATTACATTCACTAGTAGGAGTGAGAAAAACATCACGGGGTGGTGCGCATTATATGGGTGTGTGTTACATTACATTCACTACTAGGAGTGAGAAAATCATCACGGGGTGGTGTGAATCGGAGGGTCTGAATTAGGATAGGCAGTGAGTGGCAATGTAGGATGGAGAAAAGCACCGCGGGGTGGTCAGCATGCGGAGGTCAGGGAACATGCAGTGGCAATGTAGGATAGGTTTCTGAAAAACATCGCGGGGTGGTGCGCATTGTATGGGTGTGTGTTACATTACATTCAATAGTAGGAGTGAGAAAAACATCACGGGGTGGTGCGCATTGTATGGGTCGGTGTTACATTACATTCACTAGTAGGAGTGAGAAAAACATCACAGGGTGGTGTGAATCGGAGGGTCTGAATTAGGATAGGGAGTGTGTGGCAATGTGGGATGGAGAAAAGCACCGCGGGGTGGTCAGCATGTTAATTTCAGGGAACATGCAGTGGCAATGTAGGATAGGTTTCTGAAAAACATCGCGGGGTGGTGCGCATTTTATGGGTGTGTGTTACATTACATTCACTAGTAGGAGTGAGAAAAACATCACGGGATGGTGCGCATTGTATGGGTGTGTGATACATTACATTCACTAGTAGGAGTGAGAAAAACATCACGGTGTGGTGTGAATCGGAGGGTCTGAATTAGGATAGGCAGTGAGTGGCAATGTACAATGGAGAAAATCACCGCTGGGTGGTCAGCATGGGGAGGTCAGGGAAAATGCAGTGCGAATGTAGGATAGGTTTCTGAAAAACATCGCGGGGTGGTGCGCATTGTATGGGTGTGTGTTACATTACATTCACTAGTAGGAGTGAGAAAAACATCACGGGGTGATGTGAATCGGAGGGTCTGAATTAGGATAGGCAGTGTGTGGCAATGTGGAATGGAGAAAAGCACCGCGGGCTGGTCAGCATGTTAAGGTCAGGGAACATGCAGTGGCAATGTAGGATAGGTTTCTGAAAAACATCGCGGGGTGGTGCGCATTTTATGGGTGTGTGTTACATTACATTCACTAGTAGGAGTGAGAAAAACATCACGGGGTGGTGCGCATTGTATGGGTGTTTGTTACATTACATTCACTAGTAGGAGTGAGAAAAACATCACGGGGTGGTGTGAATCGGAGGGTCTGAATTAGGATGGGCAGTGAGTGGCAATGTAGGATGGAGAAAAGCACCGCGGGGTGGTCAGCATGGGGAGGTCAGGGAAAATGCAGTGGCAATGTAGGATAGGTTTCTGAAAAACATCGCGGGGTGGTGCGCATTGTACGGGTGTGTGTTACATTACATTCACTAGTGGGAGTGAGAAAAACATACCGGGGTGGTGCGCATTGTACGGGGGTGTGTTACATTACATTCACTAGTAGGAGTGAGAAAAACATCACGGGGTGGTGTGAATCGGAGGGTCTGAATTAGGATAGACAGTGAGTGGCAATGTAGGATGGAGAAAAGCACTGCGGGGTGGTCAGCATGGGGAGGTCAGGGAACATGCAGTGGAAATGTAGGATAGCTTTCTCAAAAACATCGCGGGGTGGTGCGCATTTTATGGGTGTGTGTTACACTACATTCACTAGTAGGAGTGAGAAAAACATCGCGGGGTGGTGTGAATCGGAGGCTGTGAATTAGGATAGGCAGTGAGTGGCAATGTAGGATGGAGAAAAGCACCGCGGGGTGGTCAGCATGGGGAGGTCAGGGAACATGCAGTGGCAATGTAGGATAGGTTTCTGAAAAACATCGCGGGGTGGTGCGCATTGTATGGGTGTGTGTTACATTACATTCACTAGTAGGAGTGAGCAAAACATCAGGGGGTGGTGCGCATTGTATGGGTGTGTGTTACATTACATTCACTAGTAGGAGTGAGAAAAACATCACGGGGTGGTGTGAATTGGAGGGTCTGAATTAGGATAGGCAGTATGTGGCAATGTGGGATGGAGAAAAGCACCGCGGGGTGGTCAGCATGTTAAGGTCAGGGAACATGCAGTGGCAATGTAGGATAGGTTTCTGAAAAACATCGCGGGGTGGTGCGCATTTTATGGGTGTGTGTTACATTACATTCACTAGTAGGAGTGAGAAAAACATCACGGGGTGGTGCGCATTGTTTGGGTGTGTGTTACATTACATTCACTAGTAGGAGTGAGAAAAACATCACGGGGTGGTGTGAATCGGAGGGTCTGAATTAGGATAGGCAGTGAGTGGCAATGTAGGATGGAGAAAAGCACCGCGGGGTGGTCAGCATGGGGAGGTCAGGGAAAATGCAGTGGCAATGTAGCATAGGTTTCTGAAAAACATCGCGGGGTGGTGCGCCTTGTATGGGTGTGTGTTACATTACATTCACTAGTAGGAGTGAGAAAAACATCACGGGGTGGTGTGAATCGGAGGGTCTGAATTAGGATAGGCAGTGAGTGGCAATGTAGGATGGAGAAAAGCACTGCGGGGTGGTCAGCATGAGGAGGTCAGGGAACATGCAGTGGCAATGTAGGATAGGTTTCTGAAAAACATCGCGGGATGGTGCGCATTGTATGGGTGTGTGTTACATTAGATTCACTAGTAGGAGTGAGAAAAATATCACGGGGTGGTGTGAATCGGAGGGTTTGAATTAGGATAGGCAGTGAGTGGCAATGTAGGATGGAGAAAAGCACCGCGGGGTGGTCAGCATGGGGAGGTCAGGGGACATGCAGTGGCAATGTAGGATAGTTTTCTGAAAAACATCGCCGGGTGGTGCGCATTGTATGGGTGTGTGTTACATTACATTCACTAGTAGGAGAGAGAAAAACATCAATGGGTGGTGTGCATTGTTTGGGTTGTGTTTCATTACATTCACTAGTAGGAGTGAGAAAAACATCACGGTGTGGTGCGCATTGTATGGGTGTGTGTTACATTACATTCACTAGTAGGAGTGAGAAAAACATCACGGGGTGGTGTGAATTGGAGGGTCTGAATTAGGATAGGCAGTGTGTGGCAATGTGGGATATAGGAAAGCACCGCGGGGTGGTCAGCATGTTAATGTCAGGGAACATGCAGTGGCAATGTAGGATAGGTTTCTGAAAAACATCGCGGAGTGGTGCGCATTTTATGGGTGTGTGTTACATTACATTCACTAGTAGGAGTGAGAAAAACATCACAGGGTGGTGCGCATTGTATGGGTGTGTGTTACATTACATTCACTAGTAGGAGTGAGAAAAACATCACGGGGTGGTGCGCATTATATGGGTGTGTGTTACATTACATTCACTACTAGGAGTGAGAAAAACATCACGGGCTGGTGTGAATCGGAGGGTCTGAATTAGGATAGGCAGTGAGTGGCAATGTAGGATGGAGAAAAGCACCGCGGGGTGGTCAGCATGCGGAGGTCAGGGAACATGCAGTGGCAATGTAGGATAGGTTTCTGAAAAACATCGCGGGGTGGTGCGCATTGTATGGGTGTGTGTTACATTACATTCACTAGTAGGAGTGAGAAAAACATCACAGGGTGGTGTGAATCGGAGGGTCTGAATTAGGATAGGCAGTGTGTGGCAATGTGGGATGGAGAAAAGCACCGCGGGGTGGTCAGCATGTTAATTTCAGGGAACATGCAGTGGCAATGTAGGATAGGTTTCTGAAAAACATCGCGGATTGGTGCGCATTTTATGGGTGTGTGTTACATTACATTCACTAGTAGGAGTGAGAAAAACATCACGGGATGGTGCGCATTGTATGGGTGTGTGATACATTACATTCACTAGGAGGAGTGAGAAAAACATCACGGTGTGGTTTGAATCGGAGGGTCTGAATTAGGATTGGCAGTGAGTGGCAATGTACAATGGAGAAAATCACCGCGGGGTGGTCAGCATGGGGAGGTCAAGGAAAATGCAGTGGGAATGTAGGATAGGTTTCTGAAAAACATCGCGGGGTGGTGCGCATTGTATGGGTGTGTGTTACATTACATTCACTAGTAGGAGTGAGAAAAACATCACGGGGTGATGTGAATCGGAGGGTCTGAATTAGGATAGGCAGTGTGTGGCAATGTGGAATGGAGAAAAGCACCGCGGGCTGGTCAGCATGTTAAGGTCAGGGAACATGCAGTGGCAATGTAGGATAGGTTTCTGAAAAACATCGCGGGGTGGTGCGCATTTTATGGGTGTGTGTTACATTACATTCACTAGTAGGAGTGAGAAAAACATCACGGGGTGGTGCGCATTGTATGGGTGTTTGTTACATTACATTCACTAGTAGGAGTGAGAAAAACATCATGGGGTGGTGTGAATCGGAGGGTCTGAATTAGGATAGGCAGTGAGTGGTAATGTAGGATGGAGAAAAGCACCGCGGGGTGGTCAGCATGGGGAGGTCAGGGAAAATGCAGTGGCAATGTAGGATAGGTTTCTGAAAAACATCGCGGGGTGGTGCGCATTGTATGGGTGTGTGTTACATTACATTCACTAGTGGGAGTGAGAAAAACATACCGGGGTGGTGCGCATTGTACGGGGGTGTGTTACATTACATTCCCTAGTAGGAGTGAGAAAAACATCAAGGGGTGGTGTGAATCGGAGGGTCTGAATTAGGATAGGCAGTGAGTGGCAATGTAGGATGGAGAAAAGCACTGCGGGGTGGTCAGCATGGGGAGGTCAGGGAACATGCAGTGGAAATGTAGGATAGCTTTCTCAAAAACATCGCGGGTTGGTGCGCATTGTATGGGTGTGTGTTACATTACATTCACTAGTAGGAGTGAGAAAAACATCACAGGATGGTGCGCATTGTATGGGTGTGTGATACATTACATTCACTAGGAGGAGTGAGAAAAACATCACGGTGTGGTGTGAATCGGAGGGTCTGAATTAGGATTGGCAGTGAGTGGCAATGTAAAATGGAGAAAATCACCGCGGGGTGGTCAGCATGGGGAGGTCAGGGAACATGCAGTGGAAATGTAGGATAGGTTTCTCAAAAACATCGCGGGGTGGTGCGCATTTTATGAGTGTGTGTTACATTACATTCACTAGTAGGAGTGAGAAAAACATCACGGGGTGGTGTGAATCGGAGGCTCTGAATTAAGATAGGCAGTGAGTGGCAATGTAGGATGGAGAAAAGCACCGCCGGGTGGTCAGCATGGGGAGGTCAGGGGACATGCAGTGGCAATGTAGGATAGTTTTCTGAAAAACATCGCCGGGTGGTGCGCATTGTATGGGTGTGTGTTACATTACATTCACTAGTAGGAGTGAGAAAAACATCAATGTGTGGTGTGCATTGTTTGGGTTGTGTTTCATTACATTCACTAGTAGGAGTGAGAAAAACATCACGGCGTGGTGCGCATTGTATGGGTGTGTGTTACATTACATTCACTAGTAGGAGTGAGAAAAACATCACGGGGTGGTGTGAATTGGAGTGTCTGAATTAGGATAGGCAGTGTGTGGCAATGTGGGATGGAGGAAAGCACCGCGGGGTGGTCAGCATGTTAATGTCAGGGAACATGCAGTGGCAATGTAGGATAGGTTTCTGAAAAACATCGCGGAGTGGTGCGCATTTTATGGGTGTGTGTTACATTACATTCACTAGTAGGAGTGAGAAAAACATCACGGGGTGGTGCGCATTGTACGGGTGTGTGTTACATTACATTCACTAGTAGGAGTGAGAAAAACATCACGGTGTGGTGCGCATTATATGGGTGTGTGTTACATTACATTCACTACTAGGAGTGAGAAAAACATCACGGGCTGGTGTGAATCGGAGGGTCTGAATTAGGATAGGCAGTTAATGGCAATGTAGGATGGAGAAAAGCACCGCGGGGTGGTCAGCATGCGGAGGTCAGGGAACATGCAGTGGCAATGTAGGATAGGTTTCTGAAAAACATCGCGGGGTGGTGCGCATTGTATGGGTGTGTGTTACATTACATTCACTAGTAGGAGTGAGAAAAACATCACAGGGTGGTGTGAATCGGAGGGTCTGAATTAGGATAGGCAGTGTGTGGCAATGTGGGATGGAGAAAAGCACCGCGGGGTGGTCAGCATGTTAATTTCAGGGAACATGCAGTGGCAATGTAGGATAGGTTTCTGAAAAACATCGCGGATTGGTGCGCATTTTATGGGTGTGTGTTACATTACATTCACTAGTAGGAGTGAGAAAAACATCACGGGATGGTGCGCATTGTATGGGTGTGTGATACATTACATTCACTAGGAGGAGTGAGAAAAACATCACGGTGTGGTGTGAATCGGAGGGTCTGAATTAGGATTGGCAGTGAGCGGCAATGTACAATGGAGAAAATCACCGCGGGGTGGTCAGCATGGGGAGGTCAAGGAAAATGCAGTGGGAATGTAGGATAGGTTTCTGAAAAACATCGCGGGGTGGTGCGCATTGTATGGGTGTGTGTTACATTACATTCACTAGTAGGAGTGAGAAAAACATCACGGGGTGATGTGAATCGGAGGGTCTGAATTAGGATAGGCAGTGTGTGGCAATGTGGAATGGAGAAAAGCACCGCGGGCTGGTCAGCATGTTAAGGTCAGGGAACATGCAGTGGCAATGTAGGATAGGTTTCTGAAAAACATCGCGGGGTGGTGCGCATTTTATGGGTGTGTGTTACATTACATTCACTAGTAGGAGTGAGAAAAACATCACGGGGTGGTGCGCATTGTATGGGTGTTTGTTACATTACATTCACTAGTAGGAGTGAGAAAAACATCACGGGGTGGTGTGAATCGGAGGCTCTGAATTAGGATAGGCAGTGAGTGGCAATGTAGGATGGAGAAAAGCACCGCGGGGTGGTCAGCATGGGGAGGTCAGGGAAAATGCAGTGGCAATGTAGGATAGGTTTCTGAAAAACATCGCGGGGTGGTGCGCATTGTATGGGTGTGTGTTACATTACATTCACTAGTGGGAGTGAGAAAAACATACCGGGGTGGTGCGCATTGTACGGGGGTGTGTTACATTACATTCCCTAGTAGGAGTGAGAAAAACATCAAGGGGTGGTGTGAATCGGAGGGTCTGAATTAGGATAGGCAGTGAGTGGCAATGTAGGATGGAGAAAAGCACTGCGGGGTGGTCAGCATGGGGAGGTCAGGGAACATGCAGTGGAAATGTAGGATAGCTTTCTCAAAAACATCGCGGGGTGGTGCGCATTTTATGGGTGTGTGTTACACTACATTCACTAGTAGGAGTGAGAAAAACATCACGGGGTGGTGTGAATCGGAGGCTCTGAATTAGGATAGGCAGTGAGTTGCAATGTAGGATGGAGAAAAGCACTGCGGGGTGTTCAGCATGGGGAGGTCAGGGAACATGCAGTGGAAATGTAGGATAGGTTTCTCAAAAACATCGCGGGGTGGTGCGCATTTTATGGGTGTGTGTTACATTACATTCACTAGTAGGAGTGAGAAAAACATCACGGGGTGGTGTGAATCGGAGGCTCTGAATTAAGATAGGCAGTGAGTGGCAATGTAGGATGGAGAAAAGCACCGCGGGGTGGTCACCATGGGGAGGTCAGGGAACATGCAGTGGCAATGTAGGATAGGTTTCTGAAAAACATCGCGGGGTGGTGCGCATTGTATGGGTGTGTGTTACATTACATTCACTAGTAGGAGTGAGAAAAACATCACGGGGTGGTGCGCATTGTATGGGTCGGTGTTACATTTCATTCACTAGTAGGAGTAAGAAAAACATCACAGGGTGGTGTGAATCGGAGGGTCTGAATTAGGATAGGCAGTGTGTGGCAATGTGGGATGGAGAAAAGCACCGCGGGGTGGTCAGTATGTTAATTTCAGGGAAAAAGCAGTGGCAATGTAGGATAGGTTTCTGAAAAACATCGCGGGGTGGTGTGCATTTTATGGGTGTGTGTTACATTACATTCACTAGTAGGAGTGAGAAAAACATCACGGGTTGGTGCGCATTGTATGGGTGTGTGATACATTACATTCACTAGTAGGATTGAGAAAAACATGACGGTGTGGTGTGAATCGGAGCATCTGAATTAGGATAGGCAGTGAGTGGCAATGTAGGATGGAGAAAAGCACCGCGGGGTGGTCTGCATGGGGAGGTCAGGGAAAATGCAGTGGCAATGTAGGATAGGTTTCTGAAAAACATCGCGGGGTGGTGCGCATTATATGGGTGTGTGTTACATTACATTCACTAGTGGGAGTGAGAAAAACATACCGGGGTGGTGCGCATTGTAAGGGGGTGTGTTACATTACATTCACTAGTAGGAGTGAGAAAAACATCACGGGGTGGTGTGAATCGGAGGCTCTGAATTAGGATAGGCAGTGAGTGGCAATGTAGGATGGAGAAAAGCACCGCGGGGTGGTCAGCATGGGGAGGTCAGGGAAAATGCAGTGGCAATGTAGCATAGGTTTCTGAAAAACATCGCGGGGTGGTGCGCATTGTATGGGTGTGTGTTACATTACATTCACTAGTAGGAGTGAGAAAAACATCACGGGGTGGTGTGAATCGGAGGGTCTGAATTAGGATAGGCAGTGAGTGGCAATGTAGGATGGAGAAAAGCACTGCGGGGTGGTCAGCATGAGGAGGTCAGGGAACATGCAGTGGCAATGTAGGATAGGTTTCTGAAAAACATCGCGGGATGGTGCGCATTGTATGGGTGTGTGTTACATTAGATTCACTAGTAGGAGTGAGAAAAATATCAAGGGGTGGTGTGAATCGGAGGGTTTGAATTAGGATAGGCAGTGAGTGGCAATGTAGGATGGAGAAAAGCACCGCGGGGTGCTCAGCATGGGGAGGTCAGGGGACATGCAGTGGCAATGTAGGATAGTTTTATGAAAAACATCGCCGGGTGGTGCGCATTGTATGGGTGTGTGTTACATTACATTCACTAGTAGGAGTGAGAAAAACATCAATGGGTGGTGTGCATTGTTTGGGTTGTGTTTCATTACATTCACTAGTAGGAGTGAGAAAAACATCACGGCGTGGTGCGCATTGTATGGGTGTGTGTTACATTACATTCACTAGTAGGAGTGAGAAAAACATCACGGGGTGGTGTGAATCGGAGGGTCTGAATTAGGATAGGCAGTGAGTGGCAATGTAGGATGGAGAAAAGCACCGCGGGGTGGTCAGCATGGGGAGGTCAGGGAACATGCAGTGGCAATGTAGGATAGTTTTCGGAAAAACATCGCGGGGTGGTGCGCATTGTATGGGTGTGTGTTACATTACATTCACTAGTAGGAGTGAGAAAAACATCGCAGGGTGGTGTGAATCGGAGGGTCTGAATTAGGATAGGCAGTGAGTGGCAATGTAGGATGGAGAAAAGCACCGCAGGGTGGTCAGCATGGGGAGGTCAGGGAACAAGCAATGGCAATGTAGGATAGGTTTCTGAAAAACATCGCGGGGTGGTGCGCTTTGTATTGGTGTGTGTTACATTACATTCACTAGTAGGAGTGAGAAAAACATCACGGGGTGGTGCGCATTGTATGGGTGTGTGTTACATTACATTCCCTAGTAGGAGTGAGAGAAACATCACGGGGTGGTGTGAATCGGAGGGTCTGAATTAGGATACGCAGTGTGTGGCAATGTGGGATGGAGAAAAGCACCGCGGGGTGGTCAGCATGGGGAGGTCAGGGAACATGCAGTGGCAATGTAGGATAGGTTTCTGAAAAACATCGTGGGGTGGTGCGCATTGTATGGGTGTGTGTTACATTACATTCACTAGGAGGAGTGAGAAAAACATCACGGGGTGGTGCGCAATGTATGGGTGTATGTTACATTACATTCACTAGTAGGAGTGAGAAAAACATCACGGGGTGGTGTGAATCGGAGTGTCTGAATTAGGATAGGCAGTGAGTGGCAATGTAGGATGGAGAAAAGCACCGCGGGGTGTTAAGCATGGGCAGGTCAGGGAACATGCAGTGCCAATGTAGGATAGGTTTCTGAAAAACATCGCGGGGTGGGGCGAATTTTATGGGTGTGTGTTACATTACATTCACTAGTAGTAGTGAGAGAAACATCACGGGGTGGTGTGAATCGGAGGGTCTGAATTAGCTTAGGCAGTGAGTGGCAATGTAGGATGGAGAAAAGCACCGCGGGGTGTTCAGCATGGGGAGGTCAGGGAACATGCAGTGGCAATGTAGGATAGTTTTCTGAAAAACATCACGGGGTGGTGCGCATTGTATGCGTGTGTGTTACATTACATTCACTAGTAGGAGTGAGAAAAATATCACGGGGTGGTGTGAATCGGAGGGTCTGAATTAGCTTAGGCAGTGAGTGGCAATGTAGGATGGAGAAAAGCACCACGGGTGGTCTGCATGGTGAGGTCAGGGAACATGCAGTGGCAATGTAGGATAGGTTTCTGAAAAACATCGCGGGGTGGTGCACATTGTATGCGTGTGTGTTACATTACATTCACTAGTAGGAGTGAGAAAAACATCACGGGGTGGTGCGCATTGTATGGGTCTGTGTTACATTACATTCACTAGTAGGAGTGAGAAAAACATCACGGGGTGGTGTGAATCGGAGGGTCTGAATTAGGATAGGCAGTGTGTGGCAATGTGGGATGGAGAAAAGCACCGCGGGGTGGTCAGCATGTTAAGGTCAGGGAACATGCAGTGGCAATGTAGGATAGGTTTCTGAAAAACATCGCGGGGTGGTGCGCATTTTATGGGTGTGTGTTACATTACATTCACTAGTAGGAGTGAGAAAATCATCACGGGGTGGTGCGCATTGTATGGGTGTTTGTTACATTACATTAACTAGTAGGAGTGAGAAAAACATCACGGGGTGGTGTGAATAGAAGGGTCTGAATTAGGATAGGCAGTGAGTGGCAATGTAGGATGGAGAAAAGCACCGCGGGGTGGTCAGCATGGGGAGGTCAGGGAAAATGCAGTGGCAATGTAGGATAGGTTTCTGAAAAACATCGCGGGGTGGTGCGCATTGTATGGGTGTGTGTTACATTACATTCACTAGTGGGAGTGAGAAAAACATACCGGGGTGGTGCGCATTGTACGGGGGTGTGTTACATTACATTCACTATTAGGAGTGAGAAAAACATCACGGGGTGGTGTGAATCGGAGGGTCTGAATTAGAATAGGCAGTGAGTGGCAATGTAGGATGGAGAAAAGCACTGCGGGGTGGTCAGCATGGGGAGGTCAGGGAACATGCAGTGGAAATGTAGGATAGGTTTCTCAAAAACATCGCGGGGTGGTGCGCATTTTATGGGTGTGTGTTACATTACATTCACTAGTAGGAGTGAGAAAAACATCACAGGGTGGTGTGAATCGGAGGCTCTGAATTAAGAAAGGCAGTGAGTCGCAATGTAGGATGGAGAAAAGCACCGCGGTGTGGTCAGCATGGGGAGGTCAGGGAACATGCAGTGGCAATGTAGGATAGGTTTCTGAAAAACATCGCGGGGTGGTGCGCATTGTATGGGTGTGTGTTACATTACATTCACTAGTAGGAGTGAGAAAAACATCACGGGGTGGTGCGCATTATATGGGTGTGTGTTACATTACATTCACTAGTAGGAGTGAGAAAAACATCACAGGGTGGTGTGAATCGGAGGGTCTGAATTAGGATAGGCAGTGTGTGGCAATGTGGGATGGAGAAAAGCACCGCGGGGTGGTCAGCATGTTAATTTCAGGGAACATGCAGTGGCAATGTAGGATAGGTTTCTGAAAAACATCGCGGATTGGTGCGCATTTTATGGGTGTGTGTTACATTACATTCACTAGTAGGAGTGAGAAAAACATCACGGGATGGTGCGCATTGTATGGGTGTGTGATACATTACATTCACTAGTAGGAGTGAGAAAAACATCACGGTGTGGTGTGAATCGGAGGGTCTGAATTAGGATAGGCAGTGAGTGGCAATGTACAATGGAGAAAATCACCGCGGGGTGGTCAGCATGGGGAGGTCAGGGAAAATGCAGTGGGAATGTAGGATAGGTTTCTGAAAAACATCGCGGGGTGGTGCGCATTGTATGGGTGTGTGTTACATTACATTCACTAGTAGGAGTGAGAAAAACATCACGGGGTGATGTGAATCGGAGGGTGTGAATTAGGATAGGCAGTGTGTGGCAATGTGGAATGGAGAAAAGCACCGCGGGCTGGTCAGCATGTTAAGGTCATGGAACATGCAGTAGCAATGTAGGATAGGTTTCTGAAAAACATCGCGGGGTGGTGCGCATTTTATGGGTGTGTGTTACATTGCATTCACTAGTAGGAGTGAGAAAAACATCACGGGGTGGTGCGCATTGTATGGGTGTTTGTTACATTACATTCACTAGTAGGAGTGAGAAAAACATCACGGGGTGGTGTGAATCGGAGGGTCTGAATTAGGATAGGCAGTGAGTGGCAATGTAGGATGGAGAAAAGCACCGCGGGATGGTCAGCATGGGGAGGTCAGGGAAAATGCAGTGGCAATGTAGGATAGGTTTCTGAAAAACATCGCGGGGTGGTGCGCATTGTATGGGTGTGTGTTACATTATATTCACTAGTGGGAGTGAGAAAAACATACCGGGGTGGTGCGCATTGTACGGGGGTGTGTTACATTACATTCACTAGTAGGAGTGAGAAAAACATCACGGGGTGGTGTGAATCGGAGGGTCTGAATTAGGATAGGCAGTGAGTGGCAATGTAGGATGGAGAAAAGCACTGCGGGTGGTCAGCATGGGGAGGTCAGGGAACATGCAGTGGAAATGTAGGATAGGTTTCTCAAAAACATCGCGGGGTGGTGCGCATTTTATGGGTGTGTGTTACACTACATTCACTAGTAGGAGTGAGAAAAACATCACGGGGTGGTGTGAATCGGAGGCTGTGAATTAGGATAGCCAGTGAGTGGCAATGTAGGATGGAGAAAAGCACCGCGGGGTGGTCAGCATGGGGAGGTCAGGGAACATGCAGTGGCAATGTAGGATAGGTTTCTGAAAAACATCGCGGGGTGGTGCGCATTGTATGGGTGTGTGTTACATTACATTCACTAGTAGGAGTGAGCAAAACATCAGGGGGTGGTGCGCATTGTATGGGTGTGTGTTACATTACATTCACTAGTAGGAGTGAGAAAAACATCACGGGGTGGTGTGAATTGGAGGGTCTGAATTAGGATAGGCAGTATGTGGCAATGTGGGATGGAGAAAAGCACCGCGGGGTGGTCAGCATGTTAAGGGCAGGGAACATGCAGTGGCAATGTAGGATAGGTTTCTGAAAAACATCGCGGGGTGGTGCGCATTTTATGGGTGTGTGTTACATTACATTCACTAGTAGGAGTGAGAAAAACATCACGGGATGGTGCGCATTGTATGGGTGTGTGATACATTACATTCACTAGTAGGAGTGAGAAAAACATCACGGTGTGGTGTGAATCGGAGGGTCTGAATTAGGATAGGCAGTGAGTGGCAATGTACAATGGAGAAAATCACCGCGGGGTGGTCAGCATGGGGAGGTCAGGGAAAATGCAGTGGGAATGTAGGATAGGTTTCTGAAAAACATCGCGGGGTGGTGCGCATTGTATGGGTGTGTGTTACATTACATTCACTAGTACGAGTGAGAAAAACATCACGGGGTGATGTGAATCGGAGGGTGTGAATTAGGATAGGCAGTGTGTGGCAATGTGGAATGGAGAAAAGCACCGCGGGCTGGTCAGCATGTTAAGGTCATGGAACATGCAGTAGCAATGTAGGATAGGTTTCTGAAAAACATCGCGGGGTGGTGCGCATTTTATGGGTGTGTGTTACATTGCATTCACTAGTAGGAGTGAGAAAAACATCACGGGGTGGTGCGCATTGTATGGGTGTTTGTTACATTACATTCACTAGTAGGAGTGAGAAAAACATCACGGGGTGGTGTGAATCGGAGGGTCTGAATTAGGATAGGCAGTGAGTGGCAATGTAGGATGGAGAAAAGCACCGCGGGATGGTCAGCATGGGGAGGTCAGGGAAAATGCAGTGGCAATGTAGGATAGGTTTCTGAAAAACATCGCGGGGTGGTGCGCATTGTATGGGTGTGTGTTACATTATATTCACTAGTGGGAGTGAGAAAAACATACCGGGGTGGTGCGCATTGTACGGGGGTGTGTTACATTACATTCACTAGTAGGAGTGAGAAAAACATCACGGGGTGGTGTGAATCGGAGGGTCTGAATTAGGATAGGCAGTGAGTGGCAATGTAGGATGGAGAAAAGCACTGCGGGGTGGTCAGCATGGGGAGGTCAGGGAACATGCAGTGGAAATGTAGGATAGCTTTCTCAAAAACATCGCGGGGTGGTGCGCATTTTATGGGTGTGTGTTACACTACATTCACTAGTAGGAGTGAGAAAAACATCACGGGGTGGTGTGAATCGGAGGCTGTGAATTAGGATAGGCAGTGAGTGGCAATGTAGGATGGAGAAAAGCACCGCGGGGTGGTCAGCATGGGGAGGTCAGGGAACATGCAGTGGCAATGTAGGATAGGTTTCTGAAAAACATCGCGGGGTGGTGCGCATTGTATGGGTGTGTGTTACATTACATTCACTAGTAGGAGTGAGCAAAACATCAGGGGGTGGTGCGCATTGTATGGGTGTGTGTTACATTACATTCACTAGTAGGAGTGAGAAAAACATCACGGGGTGGTGTGAATTGGAGGGTCTGAATTAGGATAGGCAGTATGTGGCAATGTGGGATGGAGAAAAGCACCGCGGGGTGGTCAGCATGTTAAGGGCAGGGAACATGCAGTGGCAATGTAGGATAGGTTTCTGAAAAACATCGCGGGGTGGTGCGCATTTTATGGGTGTGTGTTACATTACATTCACTAGTAGGAGTGAGAAAAACATCACGGGGTGGTGCGCATTGTATGGGTGTGTGTTACATTACATTCACTAGTAGGAGTGAGAAAAACATCACGGGGTGGTGTGAATCGGAGGGTCTGAATTAGGATAGGCAGTGAGTGGCAATGTAGGATGGAGAAAAGCACCGCGGGGTGGTCTGCATGGGGAGGTCAGGGAAAATGCAGTGGCAATGTAGCATAGGTTTCTGAAAAACATCGCGGGGTGGTGCGCATTGTATGGGTGTGTGTTACATTACATTCACTAGTAGGAGTGAGAAAAACATCACGGGGTGGTGTGAATCGGAGGGTCTGAATTAGGATAGGCAGTGAGTGGCAATGTAGGATGGAGAAAAGCACTGCGGGGTGGTCAGCATGAGGAGGTCAGGGAACATGCAGTGGCAATGTAGGATAGGTTTCTGAAAAACATCGCGGGATGGTGCGCATTGTATGGGTGTGTGTTACATTAGATTCACTAGTAGGAGTGAGAAAAATATCACGGGGTGGTGTGAATCGGAGGGTTTGAATTAGGATAGGCAGTGAGTGGCAATGTAGGATGGAGAAAAGCACCGCGGGGTGGTCAGCATGGGGAGGTCAGGGGACATGCAGTGGCAATGTAGGATAGTTTTCTGAAAAACATCGCCGGGTGGTGCGCATTGTATGGGTGTGTGTTACATTACATTCACTAGTAGGAGTGAGAAAAACATCACGGGGTGGTGCGCATTATATGGGTGTGTGTTACATTACATTCACTACTAGGAGTGAGAAAAACATCACGGGGTGGTGTGAATCGGAGCGTCTGAATTAGGATAGGCAGTGAGTGGCAATGTAGGATGGAGAAAAGCACCGCGGGGTGGTCAGCATGCGGAGGTCAGGGAACATGCAGTGGCAATGTAGGATAGGTTTCTGAAAAACATCGCGGGGTGGTGCGCATTGTATGGGTGTGTGTTACATTACATTCAATAGTAGGAGTGAGAAAAACATCACGGGGTGGTGCGCATTGTATGGGTCGGTGTTACATTACATTCACTAGTAGGAGTGAGAAAAACATCACAGGGTGGTGTGAATCGGAGGGTCTGAATTAGGATAGGCAGTGTGTGGCAATGTGGGATGGAGAAAAGCACCGCGGGCTGGTCAGCATGTTAAGGTCAGGGAACATGCAGTGGCAATGTAGGATAGGTTTCTGAAAAACATCGCGGGGTGGTGCGCATTTTATGGGTGTGTGTTACATTACATTCACTAGTAGGAGTGAGAAAAACATCACGGGGTGGTGCGCATTGTATGGGTGTTTGTTACATTACATTCACTAGTAGGAGTGAGAAAAACATCACGGTGTGGTGTGAATCGGAGGGTCTGAATTAGGATAGGCAGTGAGTGGCAATGTAGGATGGAGAAAAGCACCGCGGGGTGGTCAGCATGGGGAGGTCAGGGAAAATGCAGTGGCAATGTAGGATAGGTTTCTGAAAAACATCGCGGGGTGGTGCGCATTGTATGGGTGTGTGTTACATTACATTCACTAGTGGGAGTGAGAAAAACATACCGGGGTGGTGCGCATTGTACGGGGGTGTGTTACATTACATTCACTAGTAGGAGTGAGAAAAACAACAAGGGGTGGTGTGAATCGGAGGGTCTGAATTAGGATAGGCAGTGAGTGGCAATGTAGGATGGAGAAAAGCACTGCCGGGTGGTCAGCATGGGGAGGTCAGGGAACATGCAGTGGAAATTTAGGATAGCTTTCTCAAAAACATCGCGGGGTGGTGCGCATTTTATGGGTGTGTGTTACACTACATTCTCTAGTAGGAGTGAGAAAAACATCACGGGGTGGTGTGAATCGGAGGCTCTGAATTAGGATAGGCAGTGAGTGGCAATGTAGGATGGAGAAAAGCACCGCGGGGTGGTCAGCATGGGGAGGTCAGGGAACATGCAGTGGCAATGTAGGATAGGTTTCTGAAAAACATCGCGGGGTGGTGCGCATTGTATGGGTGTGTGTTACATTACATTCACTAGTAGGAGTAAGCAAAACATCAGGGGGTGGTGCGCATTGTATGGGTGTGTGTTACATTACATTCACTAGTAGGAGTGAGAAAAACATCACGGGGTGGTGTGAATTGGAGGGTCTGAATTAGGATAGGCAGTATGTGGCAATGTGGGATGGAAAAAAGCACCGCGGGGTGGTCAGCATGTTAAGGTCAGGGAACATGCAGTGGCAATGTAGGATAGGTTTCTGAAAAACATCGCGGGGTGGTGCGCATTGTATGGGTGTGTGTTACATTACATTCACTAGTAGTAGTGAGAAAAACATCACGGGGTGGTGCGCATTGTATGGGTGTGTGTTGCATTACATTCACTAGTAGGAGTGAGAAAAACATCAATGGGTGGTGTGCATTGTTTGGGTTGTGTTTCATTACATTCACTAGTAGGAGTGAGAAGAACATCACGGCGTGGTGCGCATTGTATGGGTGTGTGTTACATTACATTCACTAGTAGGAGTGAGAGAAACATCACGGGGTGGTGTGAATCGGAGGGTCTGAATTAGGATACGCAGTGTTTGGCAATGTGGGATGGAGAAAAGCACCGCGGGGTGGTCAGCATGGGGAGGTCAGGGAACATGCAGTGGCAATGTAGGATAGGTTTCTGAAAAACATCGCGGGGTGGTGCGCATTGTATGGGTGTGTGTTACATTACATTCACTAGGAGGAGTGAGAAAAATATCACGGGGTGGTGCGCAATGTATGGGTGTATGTTACAATACATTCACTAGTAGGAATGAGAAAAACATCACGGGGTGGTGTGAATCGGAGGGTCTGAATTAGGATAGGCAGTGAGTGGCAATGTAGGATGGAGAAAAGCACCGCGGGGTGTTCAGCATGGGGAGGTCAGGGAACATGCAGTGGCAATGTAGGATAGGTTTCTGAAAAACATCGCGGGGTGGTGCGAATTGTATGGGTGTGTGTTACATTACATTCACTAGTAGGAGTGAGAGAAACATCACGGGGTTGTGTGAATCGGAGGGTCTGAATTAGCTTAGGCAGTGAGTGGCAATGTAGGATGGAGAAAAGCACCGCGGGGTGTTCAGCATGGGGAGGTCAGGGAACATGCAGTGGCAATGTAGGATAGTTTTCTGAAAAACATCACGGGGTGGTGCGCATTGTATGCGTGTGTGTTACATTACATTCACTAGTAGGAGTGAGAAAAATATCACGGGGTGGTGTGAATCGGAGGGTCTGAATTAGGATAGGCAGTGAGTGGCAATGTAGGATGGAGAAAAGCACCACGGGTGGTCAGCATGGGGAGGTCAGGGAACATGCAGTGGCAATGTAGGATAGGTTTCTGAAAAACATCGCGGGGTGGTGCACATTGTATGCGTGTGTGTTACATTACATTCACTAGTAGGAGTGAGAAAAACATCACGGGGTGGTGCGCATTGTATGGGTGTGTGTTACATTCACAAGTAGGAGTGATAAAAACATCACAGGTGGTGTGAATCGGAGGGTCTAAATTAGGATAGGCAGTGAGTGGCAATGTAGGATGGAGAAAAGCACCGCGGGGTGGTCAGCATGGGGAGGTCAGGGAACATGCAGTGGCAATGTAGGATAGTTTTCTGAAAAACATCGCGGGGTGATGCGCATTGTATGGGTGTGTGTTACATTACATTCACTAGTAGGAGTGAGAAAAACATCACGGGGTGGTGCGCATTGTATGGGTGTGTGTTACATTACATTCACTAGTAGGAGTGAGAAAAACATCACGTGGTGGTGTGAATCGGAAGGTCTGAATTAGGATAGGCAGTGAGTGGCAATTTAGGATGGAGAAAAGCACCGCGAGGTGGTCAGCCTGGGGAGGTCACGGAACATGCAGTGGCAATGTAGGATAGTTTTCTGAAAAACATCACGGGGTTGTGCGCATTGTATGGGTGTGTGTTACATTACATTCACGAGTAGGCGTGAGAAAAACATCACAGGGTGGTGTGAATCGGAGGGTCTGAATTAGGATAGGCAGTGAGTGGCAATGTAGGATGGAGAAAAGCACCGCGGGGTGGTCAGCATGGGGAGGTCAGGGAAAATGCAGTGGCAATGCAGTATAGGTTTCTGAAAAACATCGCGTGGTGGTGCGCATTGTATGGGTGTGTGTTACATTACATTCACTAGTAGGAGTGAGAGAAACATCGCGGAGAGGTGTGAATCGGAGGGTCTGAATTAGGATAGGCAGTGAGTGGCAATGTAGGATGGAGAAAAGCACGGCGGGGTGGTCAGCATGGGGAGGTCAGGGAACATGCAGTGGCAATGTAGGATAGGTTTCTGAAAAACGTCGCGGGGTGGTGCGCATTGTATGCGTGTGTGTTACATTACATTCACTAGTAGGAGTGAGAAAAACATCACGGGGTGGTGCGCATTGTATGGGTGTGTGTTACATTACATTCACTAGTAGGAGTGAGAAAAACATCACGGGGTGGTGCGCTTTGTATGGGTGTGTGTTACATTACATTCACTAGTAGGAGTGAGAAAAAAATCACGGGTTGGTGTGAATCGGAGGGTCTGAATTAGGATAGGCACTGAGTGGCAATGTAGGATGGAGAAAAGCACCGCGGGGTGGTCAGCATGGGGAGGTCAGGGAACATGCCGTGGCAATGTAGGATAGGTTTCTGAAAAACATCGCGGGATGGTGCGCCTTGTATGGGTGTGTGTTACATTAGATTCACTAGTAGGAGTGAGAAAAACATCACGGGGTGGTGTAAATCAGAGGGTTTGAATTAGGATAGGCAGTGAGTGGCAATGTAGGATGGAGAACAGCACCACGGGGTTGTCAGCATGGGGAGGTCAGGGAACATGCAGTGTCAATGTAGTATAGTTTTCTGAAAAACATCGCGGTTTGGTGCGCTTTGGATGGGTGTGTGTTACATTACATTCACTAGTAGGAGTGAGAAAAACATCACGGGGTGGTGCGCATTGTATGGGTGTGTGTTACATTACATTCCCTAGTAGGAGTGAGAAAATCATCACGGGGTGGTGTGAAACGGAGGGTCTGAATTAGGATAGGCAGTGTGTGGCAATGTGGGATGGAGAAAAGCACCGCGGGGTGGTCAGCATGGGGAGGTCAGGGAACATGCAGTGGCAATGTAGGATAGGTTTCTGAAAAACATCGCAGGGTGGTGCGCATTGTATGGGTGTGTGTTACATTACATTCACTAGGAGGAGTGAGAAAAACATCACGGGGTGGTGCGCAATGTATGGGTGTGTGTTACATTACATTCACTAGTAGGAGTGAGAAAAACATCACGGGGTGGTGTGAATCGGAGGGTCTGAATTAGGATAGGCAGTGAGTGGCAATGTAGGATGGAGAAAAGCACCGCGGGGTGTTCAGCATGGGGAGGTCAGGGAACATGCAGTGGCAATGTAGGATAGGTTTCTGAAAAACATCGCGGGGTGGTGCGCATTGTATGCATGTGTGTTACATTACATTCACTAGTAGGAGTGAGAAAAACATCACGGGGTGGTGTGAATCGGAGGGTCTGAATTAGGATAGGCAGTGAGTGGCAATGTAGGATGGAGAAAAGCACCGCGGGGTGGTCAGCATGGGGAGGTCAGGGAACATGCAGTGGCAATGTAGGATAGTTTTCTGAAAAACATGACGGGGTGGTGCGCATTGTATGGGTGTGTGTTACATTACATTCACTAGTAGGAGTGAGAAAAACATCACGGGGTGGTGCGCATTGTATGGGTGTGTGTTACATTACATTCACCAATAAGAGTGAGAAAAACATCACGGGGTGGTGTGAATCGGAGGGTCTGAATTACGATAGGCAGTGAGTGGCAATGTAGGATGGAGAAAAGCACCGCGTGGTGGTCAGCATGGGGAGGTCAGGGAACATGCAGTGGCAATGTAGGATAGGTTTCTGAAAAACATCGCGGGGTGGTGCGCATTGTATGGGTGTGTGTTACATTACATTCACTAGTAGGAGTGAGAAAAACATCACGGGGTGGTGCGCTTTGTATGGGTGTGTGTTACATTACATTCACTAGTAGGAGTGAGAGAAACATCACGGTGTGGTGTGAATCGGAGGGTCTGAATTAG
The DNA here is from genome assembly GCF_034190915.1 of Cavia porcellus. Lineage (NCBI taxonomy): Eukaryota > Metazoa > Chordata > Mammalia > Rodentia > Caviidae > Cavia > Cavia porcellus. Next base: position 1,154,931 of record NW_026947569.1, read on the forward strand.
CTTAGGCAGTGAGTGGCAATGTAGGATGGAGAAAAGCACCGCGGGGTGTTCAGCATGGGGAGGTCAGGGAACATGCAGTGGCAATGTAGGATAGTTTTCTGAAAAACATCACGGGGTGGTGCGCATTGTATGCGTGTGTGTTACATTACATTCACTAGTAGGAGTGAGAAAAATATCACGGGGTGGTGTGAATCGGAGGGTCTGAATTAGGATAGGCAGTGAGTGGCAATGTAGGATGGAGAAAAGCACCATGGGTGGTCAGCATGGGGAGGTCAGGGAACATGCAGTGGCAATGTAGGATAGGTTTCTGAAAAACATCGCGGGGTGGTGCACATTGTATGCGTGTGTGTTACATTACATTCACTAGTAGGAGTGAGAAAAACATCACGGGGTGGTGCGCATTGTATGGGTGTGTGTTACATTCACAAGTAGGAGTGAGAAAAACATCACAGGTGGTGTGAATCGGAGGGTCTAAATTAGGATAGGCAGTGAGTGGCAATGTAGGATGGAGAAAAGCACCGCGGGGTGGTCAGCATGGGGAGGTCAGGGAACATGCAGTGGCAATGTAGGATAGTTTTCTGAAAAACATCGCGGGGTGATGCGCATTGTATGGGTGTGTGTTACATTACATTCACTAGTAGGAGTGAGAAAAACATCACGGGGTGGTGCGCATTGTATGGGTGTGTGTTACATTACATTCACTAGTAGGAGTGAGAAAAACATCACGTGGTGGTGTGAATCGGAAGGTCTGAATTAGGATAGGCAGTGAGTGGCAATTTAGGATGGAGAAAAGCACCGCGAGGTGGTCAGCCTGGGGAGGTCACGGAACATGCAGTGGCAATGTAGGATAGTTTTCTGAAAAACATCACGGGGTTGTGCGCATTGTATGGGTGTGTGTTACATTACATTCACGAGTAGGAGTGAGAAAAACATCACAGGGTGGTGTGAATCGGAGGGTCTGAATTAGGATAGGCAGTGAGTGGCAATGTAGGATGGAGAAAAGCACGGCGGGGTGGTCAGCATGGGGAGGTCAGGGAAAATGCAGTGGCAATGCAGTATAGGTTTCTGAAAAACATCGCGGGGTGGTGCGCATTGTATGGGTGTGTGTTACATTACATTCACTAGTAGGAGTGAGAGAAACATCGCGGAGAGGTGTGAATCGGAGGGTCTGAATTAGGATAGGCAGTGAGTGGCAATGTAGGATGGAGAAAAGCACCGCGGGGTGGTCAACATGGGGAGGTCAGGGAACATGCAGTGGCAATGTAGGATAGGTTTCTGAAAAACGTCGCGGGGTGGTGCGCATTGTATGCGTGTGTGTTACATTACATTCACTAGTAGGAGTGAGAAAAACATCACGGGGTGGTGCGCATTGTATGGGTGTGTGTTACATTACATTCACTAGTAGGAGTGAGAAAAACATCACGGGGTGGTGCGCTTTGTATGGGTGTGTGTTACATTACATTCACTAGTAGGAGTGAGAAAAAAATCACGGGTTGGTGTGAATCGGAGGGTCTGAATTAGGATAGGCACTGAGTGGCAATGTAGGATGGAGAAAAGCACCGCGGGGTGGTCAGCATGGGGAGGTCAGGGAACATGCCGTGGCAATGTAGGATAGGTTTCTGAAAAACATCGCGGGATGGTGCGCCTTGTATGGGTGTGTGTTACATTAGATTCACTAGTAGGAGTGAGAAAAACATCACGGGGTGGTGTAAATCGGAGGGTTTGAATTAGGATAGGCAGTGAGTGGCAATGTAGGATGGAGAACAGCACCGCGGGGTTGTCAGCATGGGGAGGTCAGGGAACATGCAGTGTCAATGTAGTATAGTTTTCTGAAAAACATCGCGGTGTGGTGCGCTTTGGATGGGTGTGTGTTACATTACATTCACTAGTAGGAGTGAGAAAAACATCACGGGGTGGTGCGCATTGTATGGGTGTGTTTTACATTACATTCCCTAGTAGGAGTGAGAAAATCATCACGGGGTGGTGTGAAACGGAGGGTCTGAATTAGGAAAGGCAGTGTGTGGCAATGTGGGATGGAGAAAAGCACCGCGGGGTGGTCAGCATGGGGAGGTCAGGGAACATGCAGTGGCAATGTAGGATAGGTTTCTGAAAAACATCGCAGGGTGGTGCGCATTGTATGGGTGTGTGTTACATTACATTCACTAGGAGGAGTGAGAAAAACATCACGGGGTGGTGCGCAATGTATGGGTGTGTGTTACATTACATTCACTAGTAGGAGTGAGAAAAACATCACGGGGTGGTGTGAATCGGAGGGTCTGAATTAGGATAGGCAGTGAGTGGCAATGTAGGATGGAGAAAAGCACCGCGGGGTGTTCAGCATGGGGAGGTCAGGGAACATGCAGTGGCAATGTAGGATAGGTTTCTGAAAAACATCGCGGGGTGGTGCGCATTGTATGCATGTGTGTTACATTACATTCACTAGTAGGAGTGAGAAAAACATCACGGGGTGGTGTGAATCGGAGGGTCTGAATTAGGATAGGCAGTGAGTGGCAATGTAGGATGGAGAAAAGCACCGCGGGGTGGTCAGCATGGGGAGGTCAGGGAACATGCAGTGGCAATGTAGGATAGTTTTCTGAAAAACATGACGGGGTAGTGCGCATTGTATGGGTGTGTGTTACATTACATTCACTAGTAGGAGTGAGAAAAACATCACGGGGTGGTGCGCATTGTATGGGTGTGTGTTACATTACATTCACCAATAAGAGTGAGAAAAACATCACGGGGTGGTGTGAATCGGAGGGTCTGAATTACGATGGGCAGTGAGTGGCAATGTAGGATGGAGAACAGCACCGCGGGGTTGTCAGCATGGGGAGGTCAGGGAACATGCAGTGTCAATGTAGTATAGTTTTCTGAAAAACATCGCGGTGTGGTGCGCTTTGGATGGGTGTGTGTTACATTACATTCACTAGTAGGAGTGAGAAAAACATCACGGGGTGGTGCGCATTGTATGGGTGTGTTTTACATTACATTCCCTAGTAGGAGTGAGAAAATCATCACGGGGTGGTGTGAAACGGAGGGTCTGAATTAGGAAAGGCAGTGTGTGGCAATGTGGGATGGAGAAAAGCACCGCGGGGTGGTCAGCATGGGGAGGTCAGGGAACATGCAGTGGCAATGTAGGATAGGTTTCTGAAAAACATCGCAGGGTGGTGCGCATTGTATGGGTGTGTGTTACATTACATTCACTAGGAGGAGTGAGAAAAACATCACGGGGTGGTGCGCAATGTATGGGTGTGTGTTACATTACATTCACTAGTAGGAGTGAGAAAAACATCACGGGGTGGTGTGAATCGGAGGGTCTGAATTAGGATAGGCAGTGAGTGGCAATGTAGGATGGAGAAAAGCACCGCGGGGTGTTCAGCATGGGGAGGTCAGGGAACATGCAGTGGCAATGTAGGATAGGTTTCTGAAAAACATCGCGGGGTGGTGCGCATTGTATGCATGTGTGTTACATTACATTCACTAGTAGGAGTGAGAAAAACATCACGGGGTGGTGTGAATCGGAGGGTCTGAATTAGGATAGGCAGTGAGTGGCAATGTAGGATGGAGAAAAGCACCGCGGGGTGGTCAGCATGGGGAGGTCAGGGAACATGCAGTGGCAATGTAGGATAGTTTTCTGAAAAACATGACGGGGTAGTGCGCATTGTATGGGTGTGTGTTACATTACATTCACTAGTAGGAGTGAGAAAAACATCACGGGGTGGTGCGCATTGTATGGGTGTGTGTTACATTACATTCACCAATAAGAGTGAGAAAAACATCACGGGGTGGTGTGAATCGGAGGGTCTGAATTACGATGGGCAGTGAGTGGCAATGTAGGATGGAGAAAAGCACCGCTTGGTGATCAGCATGGGGAGGTCAGGGAACATGCAGTGGCAATGTAGGATAGGTTTCTGAAAAACATCGCGGGGTGGTGCGCATTGTATGGGTGTGTGTTACATTACATTCACTAGTAGGAGTGAGAAAAACATCACGGGATGGTGCGCTTTGTATGGGTGTGTGTTACATTACATTCACTAGTAGGAGTGAGAAAAACATCACGGGGTGGTGTGAATCGTAGGGTCTGAATTAGGATAGGCAGTGAGTGGCAATGTAGGATGGAGAAACGCACAGCGGGGTGGTCAGCATGGGGAGGTCAGGGAACATGCAGTGGCAATGTAGGATAGGTTTCTGAAAAACATCGCGGGGTGGTGCGCATTGTGTGGGTGTGTGTTACATTACATTCACTAGTAGGAGTGAGTAAAATATCACGGGGTGGTGCGCATTGTATGGGTGTGTGTTACATTACATTCACTAGTATTAGTGAGAAAAACATCACCGGATGGTGTGCATCGGAGGGTCTGAATTAGGATAGGCAGTGAGTGGCAATGTAGGATGGAGAAAAGCACCGCGGGGTGGTCAGCATGGGGAGGTCTGGGAACATGCAGTGGCAATGTAGGATAGGTTTCTGAAAAACATCGCGGAGTGGTGCGCATTGTATAGGTGGGTGTTAGATTACATTCACTAGTAGGAGTGAGAAAAACATCATGGGATGGTGTGAATCGGAGGGTCTGAATTAGGATAGGCAGTGAGTGGCAATGTAGGATGGAGAAAAGCAACGCGGGGTGGTCAGCATTGGGAGGTCAGGGAACATACAGTGACAATGTAGGATATGTTTCTGAAAAAGATCGCGGGGTGGTGCGCATTTTATGGTTTTGTGTTACATTACATTCACTAGTAGGAGTGAGAAAAACATCACGGGGCGGTGCGCATTGTTTCGGTGTGTGTTACATTACATGCACAAGTAGGAGTGAGAAAAACATCATGCGGTGGTGTGAATCGGAGGGTCTGAATTAGGATAGGCAGTGAGTGGCAATGTAGGATGGAGAAAAGCACCGCGGGGTGGTCACCATGGGGAGGTCAGGGAACATGCAGTGGCATTGTAGGATAGGTTTCTGAAAAACATCGCGGGGTGGTGCGCATTGTATGGGTGTGTGTTACATTACATTCACTAGTAGGAGTGAGTAAAACATCACGGGGTGGTGCGCATTGTATGGGTGTGTGTTACATTACATTCACTAGTAGGAGTGAGAAAAACATCACGGGGTGGTGTGAATCGGAGGTTCTGAATTAGGATAGGCAGTGAGTGGCAATGTAGGATGGAGAAAACCACCACGGGGTGGTCAGCATGGGTAGGTCAGGGAACATGCAGTGGCAATGTAGGATAGGTTTCTGAAAAACATCACGGGGTGGTGCGCAATGTATGGGTGTGTGTTACATTACATTCACTAGTATTAGTGAGAAATGCTCACCGGATGGTGTGCATCGGAGGGTCTGAATTAGGATAGGCAGTGAGTGGCAATGTAGGATGGAGAAAAGCACCGCGGGGTGGTCAACATCGGGAGGTCTGGGAACATGCAGTGGCAATGTAGGATAGGTTTCTGAAAAACATCGCGGAGTGGTGCGCATTGTATGGGTGGGTGTTAGATTACATTCACTAGTAGGAGTGAGAAAAACATCATGGGATGGTGTGAATCGGAGGGTCTGAATTAGGATAGGCAGTGAGTGGCAAAGTAGGATGGAGAAAAGCACCGCGGGGTGGTCAGCATGGGGAGGTCAGGGAACATGCAGTGACAATGTAGGATAGGTTTCTGAAAAACATCGCGGGGTGGTGCACATTTTATGGGTGTGTTTTACATTACATTCACTAGTAGGAGTGAGCAAAACATCACGGGGTGGTGTAAATCGGAGGGTTTGAATTAGGATAGGCAGTGAGTGGCAATGTAGGATGGAGAACAGCACCGCGGGGTTGTCAGCATGGGGAGGTCAGGGAACATGCAGTGTCAATGTAGTATAGTTTTCTGAAAAACATCGTGGGGTGGTGCGCATTGTATGGGTGTGTGTTACATTACATTCACTAGTAGGAGTGAGAAAAACATCACGGGGTGGTGTGAATCGGAGCGTCTGAATTAGGATAGGCAGTGAGTGGCAATGTAGGATGGAGAAAAGCACCGCGGGGTGGTCAGCATGCGGAGGTCAGGGAACATGCAGTGGCAATGTAGGATAGGTTTCTGAAAAACATCGCGGGGTGGTGCGCATTGTATGGGTGTGTGTTACATTACATTCAATAGTAGGAGTGAGAAAAACATCACGGGGTGGTGCGCATTGTATGGGTCGGTGTTACATTACATTCACTAGTAGGAGTGAGAAAAACATCACAGGGTGGTGTGAATCGGAGGGTCTGAATTAGGATAGGCAGTGTGTGGCAATGTGGGATGGAGAAAAGCACCGCGGGCTGGTCAGCATGTTAAGGTCAGGGAACATGCAGTGGCAATGTAGGATAGGTTTCTGAAAAACATCGCGGGGTGGTGCGCATTTTATGGGTGTGTGTTACATTACATTCACTAGTAGGAGTGAGAAAAACATCACGGGGTGGTGCGCATTGTATGGGTGTTTGTTACATTACATTCACTAGTAGGAGTGAGAAAAACATCACGGTGTGGTGTGAATCGGAGGGTCTGAATTAGGATAGGCAGTGAGTGGCAATGTAGGATGGAGAAAAGCACCGCGGGGTGGTCAGCATGGGGAGGTCAGGGAAAATGCAGTGGCAATGTAGGATAGGTTTCTGAAAAACATCGCGGGGTGGTGCGCATTGTATGGGTGTGTGTTACATTACATTCACTAGTGGGAGTGAGAAAAACATACCGGGGTGGTGCGCATTGTACGGGGGTGTGTTACATTACATTCACTAGTAGGAGTGAGAAAAACAACAAGGGGTGGTGTGAATCGGAGGGTCTGAATTAGGATAGGCAGTGAGTGGCAATGTAGGATGGAGAAAAGCACTGCCGGGTGGTCAGCATGGGGAGGTCAGGGAACATGCAGTGGAAATGTAGGATAGCTTTCTCAAAAACATCGCGGGGTGGTGCGCATTTTATGGGTGTGTGTTACACTACATTCTCTAGTAGGAGTGAGAAAAACATCACGGGGTGGTGTGAATCGGAGGCTCTGAATTAGGATAGGCAGTGAGTGGCAATGTAGGATGGAGAAAAGCACCGCGGGGTGGTCAGCATGGGGAGGTCAGGGAACATGCAGTGGCAATGTAGGATAGGTTTCTGAAAAACATCGCGGGGTGGTGCGCATTGTATGGGTGTGTGTTACATTACATTCACTAGTAGGAGTAAGCAAAACATCAGGGGGTGGTGCGCATTGTATGGGTGTGTGTTACATTACATTCACTAGTAGGAGTGAGAAAAACATCACGGGGTGGTGTGAATTGGAGGGTCTGAATTAGGATAGGCAGTATGTGGCAATGTGGGATGGAAAAAAGCACCGCGGGGTGGTCAGCATGTTAAGGTCAGGGAACATGCAGTGGCAATGTAGGATAGGTTTCTGAAAAACATCGCGGGGTGGTGCGCATTGTATGGGTGTGTGTTACATTACATTCACTAGTAGTAGTGAGAAAAACATCACGGGGTGGTGCGCATTGTATGGGTGTGTGTTGCATTACATTCACTAGTAGGAGTGAGAAAAACATCAATGGGTGGTGTGCATTGTTTGGGTTGTGTTTCATTACATTCACTAGTAGGAGTGAGAAGAACATCACGGCGTGGTGCGCATTGTATGGGTGTGTGTTACATTACATTCACTAGTAGGAGTGAGAGAAACATCACGGGGTGGTGTGAATCGGAGGGTCTGAATTAGGATACGCAGTGTTTGGCAATGTGGGATGGAGAAAAGCACCGCGGGGTGGTCAGCATGGGGAGGTCAGGGAACATGCAGTGGCAATGTAGGATAGGTTTCTGAAAAACATCGCGGGGTGGTGCGCATTGTATGGGTGTGTGTTACATTACATTCACTAGGAGGAGTGAGAAAAACATCACGGGGTGGTGCGCAATGTATGGGTGTATGTTACAATACATTCACTAGTAGGAATGAGAAAAACATCACGGGGTGGTGTGAATCGGAGGGTCTGAATTAGGATAGGCAGTGAGTGGCAATGTAGGATGGAGAAAAGCACCGCGGGGTGTTCAGCATGGGGAGGTCAGGGAACATGCAGTGGCAATGTAGGATAGGTTTCTGAAAAACATCGCGGGGTGGTGCGAATTGTATGGGTGTGTGTTACATTACATTCACTAGTAGGAGTGAGAGAAACATCACGGGGTTGTGTGAATCGGAGGGTCTGAATTAGCTTAGGCAGTGAGTGGCAATGTAGGATGGAGAAAAGCACCGCGGGGTGTTCAGCATGGGGAGGTCAGGGAACATGCAGTGGCAATGTAGGATAGTTTTCTGAAAAACATCACGGGGTGGTGCGCATTGTATGCGTGTGTGTTACATTACATTCACTAGTAGGAGTGAGAAAAATATCACGGGGTGGTGTGAATCGGAGGGTCTGAATTAGGATAGGCAGTGAGTGGCAATGTAGGATGGAGAAAAGCACCACGGGTGGTCAGCATGGGGAGGTCAGGGAACATGCAGTGGCAATGTAGGATAGGTTTCTGAAAAACATCGCGGGGTGGTGCACATTGTATGCGTGTGTGTTACATTACATTCACTAGTAGGAGTGAGAAAAACATCACGGGGTGGTGCGCATTGTATGGGTGTGTGTTACATTCACAAGTAGGAGTGATAAAAACATCACAGGTGGTGTGAATCGGAGGGTCTAAATTAGGATAGGCAGTGAGTGGCAATGTAGGATGGAGAAAAGCACCGCGGGGTGGTCAGCATGGGGAGGTCAGGGAACATGCAGTGGCAATGTAGGATAGTTTTCTGAAAAACATCGCGGGGTGATGCGCATTGTATGGGTGTGTGTTACATTACATTCACTAGTAGGAGTGAGAAAAACATCACGGGGTGGTGCGCATTGTATGGGTGTGTGTTACATTACATTCACTAGTAGGAGTGAGAAAAACATCACGTGGTGGTGTGAATCGGAAGGTCTGAATTAGGATAGGCAGTGAGTGGCAATTTAGGATGGAGAAAAGCACCGCGAGGTGGTCAGCCTGGGGAGGTCACGGAACATGCAGTGGCAATGTAGGATAGTTTTCTGAAAAACATCACGGGGTTGTGCGCATTGTATGGGTGTGTGTTACATTACATTCACGAGTAGGCGTGAGAAAAACATCACAGGGTGGTGTGAATCGGAGGGTCTGAATTAGGATAGGCAGTGAGTGGCAATGTAGGATGGAGAAAAGCACCGCGGGGTGGTCAGCATGGGGAGGTCAGGGAAAATGCAGTGGCAATGCAGTATAGGTTTCTGAAAAACATCGCGTGGTGGTGCGCATTGTATGGGTGTGTGTTACATTACATTCACTAGTAGGAGTGAGAGAAACATCGCGGAGAGGTGTGAATCGGAGGGTCTGAATTAGGATAGGCAGTGAGTGGCAATGTAGGATGGAGAAAAGCACGGCGGGGTGGTCAGCATGGGGAGGTCAGGGAACATGCAGTGGCAATGTAGGATAGGTTTCTGAAAAACGTCGCGGGGTGGTGCGCATTGTATGCGTGTGTGTTACATTACATTCACTAGTAGGAGTGAGAAAAACATCACGGGGTGGTGCGCATTGTATGGGTGTGTGTTACATTACATTCACTAGTAGGAGTGAGAAAAACATCACGGGGTGGTGCGCTTTGTATGGGTGTGTGTTACATTACATTCACTAGTAGGAGTGAGAAAAAAATCACGGGTTGGTGTGAATCGGAGGGTCTGAATTAGGATAGGCACTGAGTGGCAATGTAGGATGGAGAAAAGCACCGCGGGGTGGTCAGCATGGGGAGGTCAGGGAACATGCCGTGGCAATGTAGGATAGGTTTCTGAAAAACATCGCGGGATGGTGCGCCTTGTATGGGTGTGTGTTACATTAGATTCACTAGTAGGAGTGAGAAAAACATCACGGGGTGGTGTAAATCAGAGGGTTTGAATTAGGATAGGCAGTGAGTGGCAATGTAGGATGGAGAACAGCACCACGGGGTTGTCAGCATGGGGAGGTCAGGGAACATGCAGTGTCAATGTAGTATAGTTTTCTGAAAAACATCGCGGTTTGGTGCGCTTTGGATGGGTGTGTGTTACATTACATTCACTAGTAGGAGTGAGAAAAACATCACGGGGTGGTGCGCATTGTATGGGTGTGTGTTACATTACATTCCCTAGTAGGAGTGAGAAAATCATCACGGGGTGGTGTGAAACGGAGGGTCTGAATTAGGATAGGCAGTGTGTGGCAATGTGGGATGGAGAAAAGCACCGCGGGGTGGTCAGCATGGGGAGGTCAGGGAACATGCAGTGGCAATGTAGGATAGGTTTCTGAAAAACATCGCAGGGTGGTGCGCATTGTATGGGTGTGTGTTACATTACATTCACTAGGAGGAGTGAGAAAAACATCACGGGGTGGTGCGCAATGTATGGGTGTGTGTTACATTACATTCACTAGTAGGAGTGAGAAAAACATCACGGGGTGGTGTGAATCGGAGGGTCTGAATTAGGATAGGCAGTGAGTGGCAATGTAGGATGGAGAAAAGCACCGCGGGGTGTTCAGCATGGGGAGGTCAGGGAACATGCAGTGGCAATGTAGGATAGGTTTCTGAAAAACATCGCGGGGTGGTGCGCATTGTATGCATGTGTGTTACATTACATTCACTAGTAGGAGTGAGAAAAACATCACGGGGTGGTGTGAATCGGAGGGTCTGAATTAGGATAGGCAGTGAGTGGCAATGTAGGATGGAGAAAAGCACCGCGGGGTGGTCAGCATGGGGAGGTCAGGGAACATGCAGTGGCAATGTAGGATAGTTTTCTGAAAAACATGACGGGGTGGTGCGCATTGTATGGGTGTGTGTTACATTACATTCACTAGTAGGAGTGAGAAAAACATCACGGGGTGGTGCGCATTGTATGGGTGTGTGTTACATTACATTCACCAATAAGAGTGAGAAAAACATCACGGGGTCGTGTGAATCGGAGGGTCTGAATTACGATAGGCAGTGAGTGGCAATGTAGGATGGAGAAAAGCACCGCGTGGTGGTCAGCATGGGGAGGTCAGGGAACATGCAGTGGCAATGTAGGATAGGTTTCTGAAAAACATCGCGGGGTGGTGCGCATTGTATGGGTGTGTGTTACATTACATTCACTAGTAGGAGTGAGAAAAACATCACGGGGTGGTGCGCTTTGTATGGGTGTGTGTTACATTACATTCACTAGTAGGAGTGAGAGAAACATCACGGTGTGGTGTGAATCGGAGGGTCTGAATTAGCTTAGGCAGTGAGTGGCAATGTAGGATGGAGAAAAGCACCGCGGGGTGTTCAGCATGGGGAGGTCAGGGAACATGCAGTGGCAATGTAGGATAGTTTTCTGAAAAACATCACGGGGTGGTGCGCATTGTATGCGTGTGTGTTACATTACATTCACTAGTAGGAGTGAGAAAAATATCACGGGGTGGTGTGAATCGGAGGGTCTGAATTAGGATAGGCAGTGAGTGGCAATGTAGGATGGAGAAAAGCACCATGGGTGGTCAGCATGGGGAGGTCAGGGAACATGCAGTGGCAATGTAGGATAGGTTTCTGAAAAACATCGCGGGGTGGTGCACATTGTATGCGTGTGTGTTACATTACATTCACTAGTAGGAGTGAGAAAAACATCACGGGGTGGTGCGCATTGTATGGGTGTGTGTTACATTCACAAGTAGGAGTGAGAAAAACATCACAGGTGGTGTGAATCGGAGGGTCTAAATTAGGATAGGCAGTGAGTGGCAATGTAGGATGGAGAAAAGCACCGCGGGGTGGTCAGCATGGGGAGGTCAGGGAACATGCAGTGGCAATGTAGGATAGTTTTCTGAAAAACATCGCGGGGTGATGCGCATTGTATGGGTGTGTGTTACATTACATTCACTAGTAGGAGTGAGAAAAACATCACGGGGTGGTGCGCATTGTATGGGTGTGTGTTACATTACATTCACTAGTAGGAGTGAGAAAAACATCACGTGGTGGTGTGAATCGGAAGGTCTGAATTAGGATAGGCAGTGAGTGGCAATTTAGGATGGAGAAAAGCACCGCGAGGTGGTCAGCCTGGGGAGGTCACGGAACATGCAGTGGCAATGTAGGATAGTTTTCTGAAAAACATCACGGGGTTGTGCGCATTGTATGGGTGTGTGTTACATTACATTCACGAGTAGGAGTGAGAAAAACATCACAGGGTGGTGTGAATCGGAGGGTCTGAATTAGGATAGGCAGTGAGTGGCAATGTAGGATGGAGAAAAGCACGGCGGGGTGGTCAGCATGGGGAGGTCAGGGAAAATGCAGTGGCAATGCAGTATAGGTTTCTGAAAAACATCGCGGGGTGGTGCGCATTGTATGGGTGTGTGTTACATTACATTCACTAGTAGGAGTGAGAGAAACATCGCGGAGAGGTGTGAATCGGAGGGTCTGAATTAGGATAGGCAGTGAGTGGCAATGTAGGATGGAGAAAAGCACCGCGGGGTGGTCAACATGGGGAGGTCAGGGAACATGCAGTGGCAATGTAGGATAGGTTTCTGAAAAACGTCGCGGGGTGGTGCGCATTGTATGCGTGTGTGTTACATTACATTCACTAGTAGGAGTGAGAAAAACATCACGGGGTGGTGCGCATTGTATGGGTGTGTGTTACATTACATTCACTAGTAGGAGTGGGAAAAACATCACGGGGTGGTGCGCTTTGTATGGGTGTGTGTTACATTACATTCACTAGTAGGAGTGAGAAAAAAATCACGGGTTGGTGTGAATCGGAGGGTCTGAATTAGGATAGGCACTGAGTGGCAATGTAGGATGGAGAAAAGCACCGCGGGGTGGTCAGCATGGGGAGGTCAGGGAACATGCCGTGGCAATGTAGGATAGGTTTCTGAAAAACATCGCGGGATGGTGCGCCTTGTATGGGTGTGTGTTACATTAGATTCACTAGTAGGAGTGAGAAAAACATCACGGGGTGGTGTAAATCGGAGGGTTTGAATTAGGATAGGCAGTGAGTGGCAATGTAGGATGGAGAACAGCACCGCGGGGTTGTCAGCATGGGGAGGTCAGGGAACATGCAGTGTCAATGTAGTATAGTTTTCTGAAAAACATCGCGGTGTGGTGCGCTTTGGATGGGTGTGTGTTACATTACATTCACTAGTAGGAGTGAGAAAAACATCACGGGGTGGTGCGCATTGTATGGGTGTGTTTTACATTACATTCCCTAGTAGGAGTGAGAAAATCATCACGGGGTGGTGTGAAACGGAGGGTCTGAATTAGGAAAGGCAGTGTGTGGCAATGTGGGATGGAGAAAAGCACCGCGGGGTGGTCAGCATGGGGAGGTCAGGGAACATGCAGTGGCAATGTAGGATAGGTTTCTGAAAAACATCGCAGGGTGGTGCGCATTGTATGGGTGTGTGTTACATTACATTCACTAGGAGGAGTGAGAAAAACATCACGGGGTGGTGCGCAATGTATGGGTGTGTGTTACATTACATTCACTAGTAGGAGTGAGAAAAACATCACGGGGTGGTGTGAATCGGAGGGTCTGAATTAGGATAGGCAGTGAGTGGCAATGTAGGATGGAGAAAAGCACCGCGGGGTGTTCAGCATGGGGAGGTCAGGGAACATGCAGTGGCAATGTAGGATAGGTTTCTGAAAAACATCGCGGGGTGGTGCGCATTGTATGCATGTGTGTTACATTACATTCACTAGTAGGAGTGAGAAAAACATCACGGGGTGGTGTGAATCGGAGGGTCTGAATTAGGATAGGCAGTGAGTGGCAATGTAGGATGGAGAAAAGCACCGCGGGGTGGTCAGCATGGGGAGGTCAGGGAACATGCAGTGGCAATGTAGGATAGTTTTCTGAAAAACATGACGGGGTAGTGCGCATTGTATGGGTGTGTGTTACATTACATTCACTAGTAGGAGTGAGAAAAACATCACGGGGTGGTGCGCATTGTATGGGTGTGTGTTACATTACATTCACCAATAAGAGTGAGAAAAACATCACGGGGTGGTGTGAATCGGAGGGTCTGAATTACGATGGGCAGTGAGTGGCAATGTAGGATGGAGAACAGCACCGCGGGGTTGTCAGCATGGGGAGGTCAGGGAACATGCAGTGTCAATGTAGTATAGTTTTCTGAAAAACATCGCGGTGTGGTGCGCTTTGGATGGGTGTGTGTTACATTACATTCACTAGTAGGAGTGAGAAAAACATCACGGGGTGGTGCGCATTGTATGGGTGTGTTTTACATTACATTCCCTAGTAGGAGTGAGAAAATCATCACGGGGTGGTGTGAAACGGAGGGTCTGAATTAGGATAGGCAGTGAGTGGCAATGTAGGATGGAGAAAAGCACCGCGGGGTGTTCAGCATGGGGAGGTCAGGGAACATGCAGTGGCAATGTAGGATAGGTTTCTGAAAAACATCGCGGGGTGGTGCGCATTGTATGCATGTGTGTTACATTACATTCACTAGTAGGAGTGAGAAAAACATCACGGGGTGGTGTGAATCGGAGGGTCTGAATTAGGATAGGCAGTGAGTGGCAATGTAGGATGGAGAAAAGCACCGCGGGGTGGTCAGCATGGGGAGGTCAGGGAACATGCAGTGGCAATGTAGGATAGTTTTCTGAAAAACATGACGGGGTAGTGCGCATTGTATGGGTGTGTGTTACATTACATTCACTAGTAGGAGTGAGAAAAACATCACGGGGTGGTGCGCATTGTATGGGTGTGTGTTACATTACATTCACCAATAAGAGTGAGAAAAACATCACGGGGTGGTGTGAATCGGAGGGTCTGAATTACGATGGGCAGTGAGTGGCAATGTAGGATGGAGAAAAGCACCGCTTGGTGATCAGCATGGGGAGGTCAGGGAACATGCAGTGGCAATGTAGGATAGGTTTCTGAAAAACATCGCGGGGTGGTGCGCATTGTATGGGTGTGTGTTACATTACATTCACTAGTAGGAGTGAGAAAAACATCACGGGATGGTGCGCTTTGTATGGGTGTGTGTTACATTACATTCACTAGTAGGAGTGAGAAAAACATCACGGGGTGGTGTGAATCGTAGGGTCTGAATTAGGATAGGCAGTGAGTGGCAATGTAGGATGGAGAAACGCACAGCGGGGTGGTCAGCATGGGGAGGTCAGGGAACATGCAGTGGCAATGTAGGATAGGTTTCTGAAAAACATCGCGGGGTGGTGCGCATTGTGTGGGTGTGTGTTACATTACATTCACTAGTAGGAGTGAGTAAAATATCACGGGGTGGTGCGCATTGTATGGGTGTGTGTTACATTACATTCACTAGTATTAGTGAGAAAAACATCACCGGATGGTGTGCATCGGAGGGTCTGAATTAGGATAGGCAGTGAGTGGCAATGTAGGATGGAGAAAAGCACCGCGGGGTGGTCAGCATGGGGAGGTCTGGGAACATGCAGTGGCAATGTAGGATAGGTTTCTGAAAAACATCGCGGAGTGGTGCGCATTGTATAGGTGGGTGTTAGATTACATTCACTAGTAGGAGTGAGAAAAACATCATGGGATGGTGTGAATCGGAGGGTCTGAATTAGGATAGGCAGTGAGTGGCAATGTAGGATGGAGAAAAGCAACGCGGGGTGGTCAGCATTGGGAGGTCAGGGAACATACAGTGACAATGTAGGATATGTTTCTGAAAAAGATCGCGGGGTGGTGCGCATTTTATGGTTTTGTGTTACATTACATTCACTAGTAGGAGTGAGAAAAACATCACGGGGCGGTGCGCATTGTTTCGGTGTGTGTTACATTACATGCACAAGTAGGAGTGAGAAAAACATCATGCGGTGGTGTGAATCGGAGGGTCTGAATTAGGATAGGCAGTGAGTGGCAATGTAGGATGGAGAAAAGCACCGCGGGGTGGTCACCATGGGGAGGTCAGGGAACATGCAGTGGCATTGTAGGATAGGTTTCTGAAAAACATCGCGGGGTGGTGCGCATTGTATGGGTGTGTGTTACATTACATTCACTAGTAGGAGTGAGTAAAACATCACGGGGTGGTGCGCATTGTATGGGTGTGTGTTACATTACATTCACTAGTAGGAGTGAGAAAAACATCACGGGGTGGTGTGAATCGGAGGTTCTGAATTAGGATAGGCAGTGAGTGGCAATGTAGGATGGAGAAAACCACCACGGGGTGGTCAGCATGGGTAGGTCAGGGAACATGCAGTGGCAATGTAGGATAGGTTTCTGAAAAACATCACGGGGTGGTGCGCAATGTATGGGTGTGTGTTACATTACATTCACTAGTATTAGTGAGAAATGCTCACCGGATGGTGTGCATCGGAGGGTCTGAATTAGGATAGGCAGTGAGTGGCAATGTAGGATGGAGAAAAGCACCGCGGGGTGGTCAACATCGGGAGGTCTGGGAACATGCAGTGGCAATGTAGGATAGGTTTCTGAAAAACATCGCGGAGTGGTGCGCATTGTATGGGTGGGTGTTAGATTACATTCACTAGTAGGAGTGAGAAAAACATCATGGGATGGTGTGAATCGGAGGGTCTGAATTAGGATAGGCAGTGAGTGGCAAAGTAGGATGGAGAAAAGCACCGCGGGGTGGTCAGCATGGGGAGGTCAGGGAACATGCAGTGACAATGTAGGATAGGTTTCTGAAAAACATCGCGGGGTGGTGCACATTTTATGGGTGTGTTTTACATTACATTCACTAGTAGGAGTGAGCAAAACATCACGGGGTGGTGTAAATCGGAGGGTTTGAATTAGGATAGGCAGTGAGTGGCAATGTAGGATGGAGAACAGCACCGCGGGGTTGTCAGCATGGGGAGGTCAGGGAACATGCAGTGTCAATGTAGTATAGTTTTCTGAAAAACATCGTGGGGTGGTGCGCATTGTATGGGTGTGTGTTACATTACATTCACTAGTAGGAGTGAGAAAAACATCGCGGGGTGGTGCGCTTTGGATGGGTGTGTGTTACATTACATTCACTAGTAGGAGTGAGAAAAACATCACGGGGTGGTGCGCATTGTATGGGTGTGTGTTACATTACATTCCCTAGTAGGAGTGAGAAAAACATCACGGGGTGGTGTGAAACGGAGGGTCTGAATTAGGATAGGCAGTGTGTGGCAATGTGGGATGGAGAAAAGCACCGCGGGGTGGTCAGCATGGGGAGGTCAGGGAACATGCAGTGGCAATGTAGGATAGGTTTCTGAAAAACATCGCAGGGTGGTGCGCATTGTATGGGTCTGTGTTACATTACATTCACTAGGAGGAGTGAGAAAAACATCACGGGGTGGTGCGCAATGTATGGGTGTGTGTTACATTACATTCACTAGTAGGATTGAGAAAAACATCACGGGGTGGTGTGAATCGGAGGGTCTGAATTAGGATAGGCAGTGAGTGGCAATGTAGGATGGAGAAAAGCACCGCGGGGTGTTCAGCATGGGGAGGTCAGGGAACATGCAGTGGCAATGTAGGATAGGTTTCTGAAAAACATCGCGGGGTGGTGCGCATTTTATGGGTGTGTGTTACATTACATTCACTAGTAGGAGTGAGAAAAACATCACGGGGTGGTGTGAATCGGAGGGTCTGAATTAGGATAGGCAGTGAGTGGCAATGTAGGATGGAGAAAAGCACCGCGGGGTGGTCAGCATGGGGAGGTCAGGAAACATGCAGTGGCAATGTAGGATAGTTTTCTGAAAAACATCATGGGGTGGTGCGCATTGTATGGGTGTGTGCTACATTACATTCACTAGTAGGAGTGAGAAAAACATCACGGGGTGGTGCGCATTGTATGGGTGTGTGTTACATTACATTCACCAATAAGAGTGAGAAAAACATCACGGGGTGGTGTGAATCGGAGGGTCTGAATTACGATAGGCAGTGAGTGGCAATGTAGGATGGAGAAAAGCACCGCGGCGTGGTCAGCATGGGGAGGTCACGGAACATGCAGTGGCAATGTAGGATAGTTTTCTGAAAAACATCACGGGGTGGTGCGCATTGTATGGGTGTGTGTTACATTACATTCACTAGTAGGAGTGAGAAAAACATCACGGGGTGGTATGAATCGGAGGGTCTGAATTAGGATAGGCAGTGAGTGGCAATGTAGGATGGAGAAAAGCACCGCGTGGTGGTCAGCATGGGGAGGTCAGGGAACATGCAGTGGCAATGTAGGATATATTTCTGAAAAACATCGCGGTGTGGTGCGCATTGTATGGGTGTGTGTTACATTACATTCACTAGTAGGAGTGAGAAAAACATCACGGGGTGGTGCGCTTTGAATGGGTGTGTGTTACATTCCATTCACTAGTAGGAGTGAGAAAAACATCACGGGGTGGTGTGAATCGGAGGTTCTGAATTAGGATAGGCAGTGGGTGGCAATGTAGGATGGAGAAAAGCACCGCGGGGTGGTCAGCATGGGGAGGTCAGGAAACATGCAGTGGCAATGTAGGATCGTTTTCTGAAAAACATCACGGGGTGGTGCGCATTGTATGGGTGTGTGTTACATTACATTCAATAGTAGGAGTGAGAAAAACATCACGGGGTGGTGCGCATTGTATGGGTGTGTGTTACATTACATTCACCAATAAGAGTGAGAAAAACATCACGGGGTGGTGTGAATCGGAGGGTCTGAATTACGATAGGCAGTGAGTGGCAATGTAGGATGGAGAAAAGCACCGCGGCGTGGTCAGCATGGGGAGGTCACGGAACATGCAGTGGCAATGTAGGATAGTTTTCTGAAAAACATCACGGGGTGGTGCGCATTGTATGGGTGTGTGTTACATTACATTCACTAGTAGGAGTGAGAAAAACATCACGGGGTGGTATGAATCGGAGGGTCTGAATTAGGATAGGCAGTGAGTGGCAATGTAGGATGGAGAAAAGCACCACGTGGTGGTCAGCATGGGGAGGTCAGGGAACATGCAGTGGCAATGTAGGATAGGTTTCTGAAAAACATCGCGGGGTGGTGCGCATTGTATGGGTGTGTGTTACATTACATTCACTAGTAGGAGTGAGTAAAACATCACGGGGTGGTGCGCATTGTATGGGTGTGTGTTACATTACATTCACTAGTAGGAGTGAGAAAAACATCACGGGGTGGTGTAAATCGGAGGGTCTGAATTAGGATAGGCAGTGAGTGGCAATGTAGGATGGAGAAAAGCACCGCGGGGTGGTCAGCATGGGGAGGTCAGGGAACATGCAGTGGCAATGTAGGATCGTTTTCTGAAAAACATCGCGGGGTGGTGCGCATTGTATGGGTGTGTGTTACATTACATTCAATAGTAGGAGTGAGAAAAACATCACGGGGCGGTGCGCATTGTTTCGGTGTGTGTTACATTACATGCACTAGTAGGAGTGAGAAAAACTTCATGCGGTGGTGTGAATCGGAGGGTCTGAATTAGGATAGGCAGTGAGTGGCAATGTAGGATGGAGAAACGCACCGCGGGGTGGTCAGCATGGGGAGGTCAGGGAACATGCAGTGGCAATGTAGGATAGGTTTCTGAAAAACATCGCGGGGTGGTGCGCATTGTATGGGTGTGTGTTACATTACATTCACTAGTAGGAGTGAGTAAAACATCACGGGGTGGTGCGCATTGTATGGGTGTGTGTTACATTACATTCACTAGTAGGAGTGAGAAAAACATCACGGGGTGGTGTGAATCGGAGGCTCTGAATTAGGATAGGCAGTGGGTGGCAATGTAGGATGGAGAAAAGCACCGCGGGGTGGTCAGCATGGGGAGGTCAGGAAACATGCAGTGGCAATGTAGGATAGTTTTCTGAAAAACATCACGGGGTGGTGC
Organism: Cavia porcellus; assembly: GCF_034190915.1. Lineage (NCBI taxonomy): Eukaryota > Metazoa > Chordata > Mammalia > Rodentia > Caviidae > Cavia > Cavia porcellus. Next base: position 1,174,683 of record NW_026947569.1, read on the forward strand.
GCATTGTATGGGTGTGTGTTACATTACATTCACTAGTAGGAGTGAGAAAAACATCACGGGGTGGTGCGCATTATATGGGTGTGTGTTACATTACATTCACCAATAAGAGTGAGAAAAACATTACGGGGTGGTGTGAATCGGAGGGTCTGAATTACGATAGGCAGTGAGTGGCAATGTAGGATGGAGAAAAGCACCGCGGCGTGGTCAGCATGGGGAGGTCACGGAACATGCAGTGGCAATGTAGGATAGTTTTCTGAAAAACATCACGGGGTGGTGCGCATTGTATGGGTGTGTGTTACATTACATTCACTAGTAGGAGTGAGAAAAACATCACGGGGTGGTATGAATCGGAGGGTCTGAATTAGGATAGGCAGTGAGTGGCAATGTAGGATGGAGAAAAGCACCGCGTGGTGGTCAGCATGGGGAGGTCAGGGAACATGCAGTGGCAATGTAGGATAGGTTTCTGAAAAACATCGCGGTGTGGTGCGCATTGTATGGGTGTGTGTTACATTACATTCACTAGTAGGAGTGAGAAAAACATCACGGGGTGGTGCGCTTTGTATGGGTGTGTGTTACATTACATTCACTAGTAGGAGTGAGAAAAACATCACGGGGTGGTGTGAATCGGAGGTTCTGAATTAGGATAGGCAGTGGGTGGCAATGTAGGATGGAGAAAAGCACCGCGGGGTGGTCAGCATGGGGAGGTCAGGAAACATGCAGTGGCAATGTAGGATAGGTTTCTGAAAAACATCGCGGGGTGGTGCGCATTGTATGGGTGTGTGTTACATTACATTCAATAGTAGGAGTGAGAAAAACATCACGGGGCGGTGCGCATTGTTTCGGTGTGTGTTACATTACATGCACTAGTAGGAGTGAGAAAAACATCATGCGGTGGTGTGAATCGGAGGGACTGAATTAGGATAGGCAGTGGGTGGCAATGTAGGATGGAGAAAAGCACCGCGGGGTGGTCAGCATGGGGAGGTCAGGAAACATGCAGTGGCAATGTAGGATAGTTTTCTGAAAAACATCACGGGGTGGTGCGCATTGTATGGGTGTGTGTTACATTACATTCACTAGTAGGAGTGAGAAAAACATCACGGGGTGGTGCGCATTATATGGGTGTGTGTTACATTACATTCACCAATAAGAGTGAGAAAAACATTACGGGGTGGTGTGAATCGGAGGGTCTGAATTACGATAGGCAGTGAGTGGCAATGTAGGATGGAGAAAAGCACCGCGGCGTGGTCAGCATGGGGAGGTCACGGAACATGCTGTGGCAATGTAGGATAGTTTTCTGAAAAACATCACGGGGTGGTGCGCATTGTATGGGTGTGTGTTACATTACATTCACTAGTAGGAGTGAGAAAAACATCACGGGGTGGTATGAATCGGAGGGTCTGAATTAGGATAGGCAGTGAGTGGCAATGTAGGATGGAGAAAAGCACCGCGTGGTGGTCAGCATGGGGAGGTCAGGGAACATGCAGTGGCAATGTAGGATAGGTTTCTGAAAAACATCGCGGTGTGGTGCGCATTGTATGGGTGTGTGTTACATTACATTCACTAGTAGGAGTGAGAAAAACATCACGGGGTGGTGCGCTTTGTATGGGTGTGTGTTACATTACATTCACTAGTAGGAGTGAGAAAAACATCACGGGGTGGTGTGAATCGGAGGTTCTGAATTAGGATAGGCAGTGGGTGGCAATGTAGGATGGAGAAAAGCACCGCGGGGTGGTCAGCATGGGGAGGTCAGGAAACATGCAGTGGCAATGTAGGATAGGTTTCTGAAAAACATCGCGGGGTGGTGCGCATTGTATGGGTGTGTGTTACATTACATTCAATAGTAGGAGTGAGAAAAACATCACGGGGCGGTGCGCATTGTTTCGGTGTGTGTTACATTACATGCACTAGTAGGAGTGAGAAAAACATCATGCGGTGGTGTGAATCGGAGGGTCTGAATTAGGATAGGCAGTGAGTGGCAATGTAGGATGGAGAAACGCACCGCGGGGTGGTCAGCATGGGGAGGTCAGGGAACATGCAGTGGCAATGTAGGATAAGTTTCTGAAAAACATCGCGGGGTGGTGCGCTTTGTATGGGTGTGTGTTACATTACATTCACTAGTAGGAGTGAGTAAAACATCACGGGGTGGTGCGCATTGTATGGGTGTGTGTTACATTACATTCACTAGTAGGAGTGAGAAAAACATCACGGGGAGGTGTGAATCGGAGGTTCTGAATTAGGATAGACAGTGAGTGGCAATGTAGGATGGAGAAAAGCACCGCTGGTTGGTCAGCATGGGGAGGTCTGGGAACATGCAGTGGCAATGTAGGATAGGTTTCTGAAAAACATCACGGGGTGGTGCGCATTGTATGGGTGTGTGTTACATTACATTCACTAGTATTAGTGTGAAAAACATCACCGGATGGTGTGCATCGGAGGGTCTGAATTAGGATAGGCAGTGAGTGGCAATGTAGGATGGAGAAAAGCACCGCGGGGTGGTCAGCATGGGGAGGTCTGGGAACATGCAGTGGCAATGTAGGATAGGTTTCTGAAAAACATCGCAGAGTGGTGCGCATTGTATGGGTGGGTGTTAGATTACATTCACTAGTAGGAGTGAGAAAAACATCATGGGATGGTGTGAATCGGAGGGTCTGAATTAGGATAGGCAGTGAGTGGCAATGTAGGATGGAGAAAAGCACCGCGGGGTGGTCAGCATGGGGAGGTCAGGAAACATGCAGTGGCAATGTAGGATAGTTTTCTGAAAAACATCACGGGGTGGTGCGCATTGTATGGGTGTGTGCTACATTACATTCACTAGTAGGAGTGAGAAAAACATCACGGGGTGGTGCGCATTGTATGGGTGTGTGTTACATTACATTCACCAATAAGAGTGAGAAAAACATCACGGGGTGGTGTGAATCGGAGGGTCTGAATTACGATAGGCAGTGAGTGGCAATGTAGGATGGAGAAAAGCACCGCGGCGTGGTCAGCATGGGGAGGTCACGGAACATGCAGTGGCAATGTAGGATAGTTTTCTGAAAAACATCACGGGGTGGTGCGCATTGTATGGGTGTGTGTTACATTACATTCACTAGTAGGAGTGAGAAAAACATCACGGGGTGGTGCGCATTGTATGGGTGTGTGTTACATTACATTCACCAATAAAAGTGAGAAAAACATCACGGGGTGGTGTGAATCGGAGGGTCTGAATTACGATAGGCAGTGAGTGGCAATGTAGGATGGAGAAAAGCACCGCGTGGTGGTCAGCATGGGGAGGTCAGGGTACATGCAGTGGCAATGTAGGATAGGTTTCTGAAAAACATCGCGGGGTGGTGCGCATTGTATGGGTGTGTGTTACATTACATTCACTAGTAGGAGTGAGAAAAACATCACGGGGTGGTATGAATCGGAGGGTCTGAATTAGGATAGGCAGTGAGTGGCAATGTAGGATGGAGAAAAGCACCGCGTGGTGGTCAGCATGGGGAGGTCAGGGAACATGCAGTGGCAATGTAGGATAGGTTTCTGAAAAACATCGCGGTGTGGTGCGCATTGTATGGGTGTGTGTTACATTACATTCACTAGTAGGAGTGAGAAAAACATCACGGGGTGGTGCGCTTTGTATGGGTGTGTGTTACATTCCATTCACTAGTAGGAGTGAGAAAAACATCACGGGGTGGTGTGAATCGGAGGTTCTGAATTAGGATAGGCAGTGGGTGGCAATGTAGGATGGAGAAAAGCACCGCGGGGTGGTCAGCATGGGGAGGTCAGGAAACATGCAGTGGCAATGTAGGATCGTTTTCTGAAAAACATCACGGGGTGGTGCGCATTGTATGGGTGTGTGTTACATTACATTCAATAGTAGGAGTGAGAAAAACATCACGGGGTGGTGCGCATTGTATGGGTGTGTGTTACATTACATTCACCAATAAGAGTGAGAAAAACATCACGGGGTGGTGTGAATCGGAGGGTCTGAATTACGATAGGCAGTGAGTGGCAATGTAGGATGGAGAAAAGCACCGCGGCGTGGTCAGCATGGGGAGGTCACGGAACATGCAGTGGCAATGTAGGATAGTTTTCTGAAAAACATCACGGGGTGGTGCGCATTGTATGGGTGTGTGTTACATTACATTCACTAGTAGGAGTGAGAAAAACATCACGGGGTGGTATGAATCGGAGGGTCTGAATTAGGATAGGCAGTGAGTGGCAATGTAGGATGGAGAAAAGCACCACGTGGTGGTCAGCATGGGGAGGTCAGGGAACATGCAGTGGCAATGTAGGATAGGTTTCTGAAAAACATCGCGGGGTGGTGCGCATTGTATGGGTGTGTGTTACATTACATTCACTAGTAGGAGTGAGTAAAACATCACGGGGTGGTGCGCATTGTATGGGTGTGTGTTACATTACATTCACTAGTAGGAGTGAGAAAAACATCACGGGGTGGTGTAAATCGGAGGGTCTGAATTAGGATAGGCAGTGAGTGGCAATGTAGGATGGAGAAAAGCACCGCGGGGTGGTCAGCATGGGGAGGTCAGGGAACATGCAGTGGCAATGTAGGATCGTTTTCTGAAAAACATCGCGGGGTGGTGCGCATTGTATGGGTGTGTGTTACATTACATTCAATAGTAGGAGTGAGAAAAACATCACGGGGCGGTGCGCATTGTTTCGGTGTGTGTTACATTACATGCACTAGTAGGAGTGAGAAAAACTTCATGCGGTGGTGTGAATCGGAGGGTCTGAATTAGGATAGGCAGTGAGTGGCAATGTAGGATGGAGAAACGCACCGCGGGGTGGTCAGCATGGGGAGGTCAGGGAACATGCAGTGGCAATGTAGGATAGGTTTCTGAAAAACATCGCGGGGTGGTGCGCATTGTATGGGTGTGTGTTACATTACATTCACTAGTAGGAGTGAGTAAAACATCACGGGGTGGTGCGCATTGTATGGGTGTGTGTTACATTACATTCACTAGTAGGAGTGAGAAAAACATCACGGGGTGGTGTGAATCGGAGGCTCTGAATTAGGATAGGCAGTGGGTGGCAATGTAGGATGGAGAAAAGCACCGCGGGGTGGTCAGCATGGGGAGGTCAGGAAACATGCAGTGGCAATGTAGGATAGTTTTCTGAAAAACATCACGGGGTGGTGCGCATTGTATGGGTGTGTGTTACATTACATTCACTAGTAGGAGTGAGAAAAACATCACGGGGTGGTGCGCATTATATGGGTGTGTGTTACATTACATTCACCAATAAGAGTGAGAAAAACATTACGGGGTGGTGTGAATCGGAGGGTCTGAATTACGATAGGCAGTGAGTGGCAATGTAGGATGGAGAAAAGCACCGCGGCGTGGTCAGCATGGGGAGGTCACGGAACATGCAGTGGCAATGTAGGATAGTTTTCTGAAAAACATCACGGGGTGGTGCGCATTGTATGGGTGTGTGTTACATTACATTCACTAGTAGGAGTGAGAAAAACATCACGGGGTGGTATGAATCGGAGGGTCTGAATTAGGATAGGCAGTGAGTGGCAATGTAGGATGGAGAAAAGCACCGCGTGGTGGTCAGCATGGGGAGGTCAGGGAACATGCAGTGGCAATGTAGGATAGGTTTCTGAAAAACATCGCGGTGTGGTGCGCATTGTATGGGTGTGTGTTACATTACATTCACTAGTAGGAGTGAGAAAAACATCACGGGGTGGTGCGCTTTGTATGGGTGTGTGTTACATTACATTCACTAGTAGGAGTGAGAAAAACATCACGGGGTGGTGTGAATCGGAGGTTCTGAATTAGGATAGGCAGTGGGTGGCAATGTAGGATGGAGAAAAGCACCGCGGGGTGGTCAGCATGGGGAGGTCAGGAAACATGCAGTGGCAATGTAGGATAGGTTTCTGAAAAACATCGCGGGGTGGTGCGCATTGTATGGGTGTGTGTTACATTACATTCAATAGTAGGAGTGAGAAAAACATCACGGGGCGGTGCGCATTGTTTCGGTGTGTGTTACATTACATGCACTAGTAGGAGTGAGAAAAACATCATGCGGTGGTGTGAATCGGAGGGTCTGAATTAGGATAGGCAGTGGGTGGCAATGTAGGATGGAGAAAAGCACCGCGGGGTGGTCAGCATGGGGAGGTCAGGAAACATGCAGTGGCAATGTAGGATAGTTTTCTGAAAAACATCACGGGGTGGTGCGCATTGTATGGGTGTGTGTTACATTACATTCACTAGTAGGAGTGAGAAAAACATCACGGGGTGGTGCGCATTATATGGGTGTGTGTTACATTACATTCACCAATAAGAGTGAGAAAAACATTACGGGGTGGTGTGAATCGGAGGGTCTGAATTACGATAGGCAGTGAGTGGCAATGTAGGATGGAGAAAAGCACCGCGGCGTGGTCAGCATGGGGAGGTCACGGAACATGCAGTGGCAATGTAGGATAGTTTTCTGAAAAACATCATGGGGTGGTGCGCATTGTATGGGTGTGTGTTACATTACATTCACTAGTAGGAGTGAGAAAAACATCACGGGGTGGTATGAATCGGAGGGTCTGAATTAGGATAGGCAGTGAGTGGCAATGTAGGATGGAGAAAAGCACCGCGTGGTGGTCAGCATGGGGAGGTCAGGGAACATGCAGTGGCAATGTAGGATAGGTTTCTGAAAAACATCGCGGTGTGGTGCGCATTGTATGGGTGTGTGTTACATTACATTCACTAGTAGGAGTGAGAAAAACATCACGGGGTGGTGCGCTTTGTATGGGTGTGTGTTACATTACATTCACTAGTAGGAGTGAGAAAAACATCACGGGGTGGTGTGAATCGGAGGTTCTGAATTAGGATAGGCAGTGGGTGGCAATGTAGGATGGAGAAAAGCACCGCGGGGTGGTCAGCATGGGGAGGTCAGGAAACATGCAGTGGCAATGTAGGATAGGTTTCTGAAAAACATCGCGGGGTGGTGCGCATTGTATGGGTGTGTGTTACATTACATTCAATAGTAGGAGTGAGAAAAACATCACGGGGCGGTGCGCATTGTTTCGGTGTGTGTTACATTACATGCACTAGTAGGAGTGAGAAAAACATCATGCGGTGGTGTGAATCGGAGGGTCTGAATTAGGATAGGCAGTGAGTGGCAATGTAGGATGGAGAAACGCACCGCGGGGTGGTCAGCATGGGGAGGTCAGGGAACATGCAGTGGCAATGTAGGATAAGTTTCTGAAAAACATCGCGGGGTGGTGCGCTTTGTATGGGTGTGTGTTACATTACATTCACTAGTAGGAGTGAGTAAAACATCACGGGGTGGTGCGCATTGTATGGGTGTGTGTTACATTACATTCACTAGTAGGAGTGAGAAAAACATCACGGGGAGGTGTGAATCGGAGGTTCTGAATTAGGATAGACAGTGAGTGGCAATGTAGGATGGAGAAAAGCACCGCTGGTTGGTCAGCATGGGGAGGTCTGGGAACATGCAGTGGCAATGTAGGATAGGTTTCTGAAAAACATCACGGGGTGGTGCGCATTGTATGGGTGTGTGTTACATTACATTCACTAGTATTAGTGTGAAAAACATCACCGGATGGTGTGCATCGGAGGGTCTGAATTAGGATAGGCAGTGAGTGGCAATGTAGGATGGAGAAAAGCACCGCGGGGTGGTCAGCATGGGGAGGTCTGGGAACATGCAGTGGCAATGTAGGATAGGTTTCTGAAAAACATCGCAGAGTGGTGCGCATTGTATGGGTGGGTGTTAGATTACATTCACTAGTAGGAGTGAGAAAAACATCATGGGATGGTGTGAATCGGAGGGTCTGAATTAGGATAGGCAGTGAGTGGCAATGTAGGATGGAGAAAAGCACCGCGGGGTGGTCAGCATGGGGAGGTCAGGAAACATGCAGTGGCAATGTAGGATAGTTTTCTGAAAAACATCACGGGGTGGTGCGCATTGTATGGGTGTGTGCTACATTACATTCACTAGTAGGAGTGAGAAAAACATCACGGGGTGGTGCGCATTGTATGGGTGTGTGTTACATTACATTCACCAATAAGAGTGAGAAAAACATCACGGGGTGGTGTGAATCGGAGGGTCTGAATTACGATAGGCAGTGAGTGGCAATGTAGGATGGAGAAAAGCACCGCGGCGTGGTCAGCATGGGGAGGTCACGGAACATGCAGTGGCAATGTAGGATAGTTTTCTGAAAAACATCACGGGGTGGTGCGCATTGTATGGGTGTGTGTTACATTACATTCACTAGTAGGAGTGAGAAAAACATCACGGGGTGGTGCGCATTGTATGGGTGTGTGTTACATTACATTCACCAATAAAAGTGAGAAAAACATCACGGGGTGGTGTGAATCGGAGGGTCTGAATTACGATAGGCAGTGAGTGGCAATGTAGGATGGAGAAAAGCACCGCGTGGTGGTCAGCATGGGGAGGTCAGGGTACATGCAGTGGCAATGTAGGATAGGTTTCTGAAAAACATCGCGGGGTGGTGCGCATTGTATGGGTGTGTGTTACATTACATTCACTAGTAGGAGTGAGAAAAACATCACGGGGTGGTATGAATCGGAGGGTCTGAATTAGGATAGGCAGTGAGTGGCAATGTAGGATGGAGAAAAGCACCGCGTGGTGGTCAGCATGGGGAGGTCAGGGAACATGCAGTGGCAATGTAGGATAGGTTTCTGAAAAACATCGCGGTGTGGTGCGCATTGTATGGGTGTGTGTTACATTACATTCACTAGTAGGAGTGAGAAAAACATCACGGGGTGGTGCGCTTTGTATGGGTGTGTGTTACATTACATTCACTAGTAGGAGTGAGAAAAACATCACGGGGTGGTGTGAATCGGAGGGTCTGAATTAGGATAGGCAATGAGTGGCAATGTAGGATGGAGAATAGCACCGCGGGGTGGTCATCATGGGGAGGTCATGGAACATGCAGTGGCAATGTAGGATAGGTTTCTGAAAAACATCGCGGGGTGGTGCGCATTGTATGGGTGTGTGTTACATTACATTCAATAGTAGGAGTGAGAAAAACATCACGGGGCGGTGCGCATTGTTTCGGTGTGTGTTACATTACATGCACTAGTAGGAGTGAGAAAAACATCATGCGGTGGTGTGAATGGGAGGGTCTGAATTAGGATAGGCAGTGAGTGGCAATGTAGGATGGAGAAACGCACCGCGGGGTGGTCAGCATGGGGAGGTCAGGGAACATGCAGTGGCAATGTAGGATAGGTTTCTGAAAAACATCGCGGGGTGGTGCGCATTGTATGGGTGTGTGTTACATTACATTCACTAGTAGGAGTGAGTAAAACATCACGGGGTGGTGCGCATTGTATGGGTGTGTGTTACATTACATTCACTAGTAGGAGTGAGAAAAACATCACGGGGTGGTGTGAATCGGAGGTTCTGAATTAGGATAGGCAGTGAGTGGCAATGTAGGATGGAGAAAAGCACCGCGGGGTGGTCAGCATGGGGAGGTCTGGGAACATGCAGTGGCAATGTAGGATTGGTTTCTGAAAAACATCACGGGGTGGTGCGCATTGTATGGGTGTGTGTTACATTACATTCACTAGTATTAGTGAGAAAAACATCACCGGATGGTGTGCATCGGAGGGTCTGAATTAGGATAGGCAGTGAGTGGCAATGTAGGATGGAGAAAAGCACCGCGGGGTGGTCAGCATGGGGAGGTCTGGGAACATGCAGTGGCAATGTAGGATAGGTTTCTGAAAAACATCGCAGAGTGGTGCGCATTGTATGGGTGGGTGTTAGATTACATTCACTAGTAGGAGTGAGAAAAACATCATGGGATGGTGTGAATCGGAGGGTCTGAATTAGGATAGGCAGTGAGTGGCAATGTAGGATGGAGAAAAGCACCGCGGGGTGGTCAGCATGGGGAGGTCAGGGAACATGCAGTGACAATGTAGGATAGGTTTCTGAAAAACATCGCGGGGTGGTGCGCATTGTATGGGTGTGTGTTACATTACATTCACTAGTAGGAGTGAGAAAAACATCACGGGGCGGTGCGCATTGTTTCGGTGTGTGTTACATTACATGCACTAGTAGGAGTGAGAAAAACATCATGCGGTGGTGTGAATCGGAGGGTCTGAATTAGGATAGGCAGTGAGTGGCAATGTAGGATGGAGAAAAACACCGCGGGGTGGTCAGCATGGGGAGGTCAGGGAACATGCAGTGGCAATGTAGGATAGGTTTCTGAAAAACATCGCGGTGTGGTGCGCATTGTATGGGTGTGTGTTACATTACATTCACTAGTAGGAGTGAGTAAAACATCACGGGGTGGTGCGCAGTGTATGGGTGTGTGTTACATTACATTCACTAGTAGGAGTGAGAAAAACATCACGGGGTGGTGTGAATCGGAGGTTCTGAATTAGGATAGGCAGTAAGTGGCAATGTAGGATGGAGAAAACCACCGCGGGGTGGTCAGCATGGGGAGGTCAGGGAACATGCAGTGCCAATGTAGGATAGGTTTCTGAAAAACATCACGGGGTGGTGCGCATTGTATGGGTGTGTGTTACATTACATTCACTAGTAGGAGTGAGTAAAACATCACGGGGTGGTGCGCATTGTATGGGTGTGTGTTACATTACATTCACTAGTAGGAGTGAGAAAAACATCACGGGGAGGTGTGAATCGGAGGTTCTGAATTAGGATAGACAGTGAGTGGCAATGTAGGATGGAGAAAAGCACCGCGGGTTGGTCAGCATGGGGAGGTCTGGGAACATGCAGTGGCAATCTAGGATAGGTTTCTAAAAAACATCACGGGGTGGTGCGCATTGTATGGGTGTGTGTTACATTACATTCACTAGTATTAGTGTGAAAAACATCACCGGATGGTGTGCATCGGAGGGTCTGAATTAGGATAGGCAGTGAGTGGCAATGTAGGATGGAGAAAAGCACCGCGGGGTGGTCAGCATGGGGAGGTCTGGGAACATGCAGTGGCAATGTAGGATAGGTTTCTGAAAAACATCGCAGAGTGGTGCGCATTGTATGGGTGGGTGTTAGATTACATTCACTAGTAGGAGTGAGAAAAACATCATGGGTTGGTGTGAATCGGAGGGTCTGAATTAGGATAGGCAGTGAGTGGCAATGTAGGATGGAGAAAAGCACCGCAGGGTGGTCAGCATGGGGAGGTCAGGAAACATGCAGTGGCAATGTAGGATAGTTTTCTGAAAAACATCACGGGGTGGTGCGCATTGTATGGGTGTGTGCTACATTACATTCACTAGTAGGAGTGAGAAAAACATCACGGGGTGGTGCGCATTGTATGGGTGTGTGTTACATTACATTCACCAATAAGAGTGAGAAAAACATCACGGGGTGGTGTGAATCGGAGGGTCTGAATTACGATAGGCAGTGAGTGGCAATGTAGGATGGAGAAAAGCACCGCGGCGTTGTCAGCATGGGGAGGTCACGGAACATGCAGTGGCAATGTAGGATAGTTTTCTGAAAAACATCACGGGGTGGTGCGCATTGTATGGGTGTGTGTTACATTACATTCACTAGTAGGAGTGAGAAAAACATCACGGGGTGGTGCGCATTGTATGGGTGTGTGTTACATTACATTCACCAATAAAAGTGAGAAAAACATCACGGGGTGGTGTGAATCGGAGGGTCTGAATTACGATAGGCAGTGAGTGGCAATGTAGGATGGAGAAAAGCACCGCGTGGTGGTCAGCATGGGGAGGTCAGGGTACATGCAGTGGCAATGTAGGATAGGTTTCTGAAAAACATCGCGGGGTGGTGCGCATTGTATGGGTGTGTGTTACATTACATTCACTAGTAGGAGTGAGAAAAACATCACGGGGTGGTATGAATCGGAGGGTCTGAATTAGGATAGGCAGTGAGTGGCAATGTAGGATGGAGAAAAGCACCGCGTGGTGGTCAGCATGGGGAGGTCAGGGAACATGCAGTGGCAATGTAGGATAGGTTTCTGAAAAACATCGCGGTGTGGTGCGCATTGTATGGGTGTGTGTTACATTACATTCACTAGTAGGAGTGAGAAAAACATCACGGGGTGGTGCGCTTTGTATGGGTGTGTGTTACATTACATTCACTAGTAGGAGTGAGAAAAACATCACGGGGTGGTGTGAATCGGAGGGTCTGAATTAGGATAGGCAATGAGTGGCAATGTAGGATGGAGAATAGCACCGCGGGGTGGTCATCATGGGGAGGTCATGGGACATGCAGTGGCAATGTAGGATAGGTTTCTGAAAAACATCGCGGGGTGGTGCGCATTGTATGGGTGTGTGTTACATTACATTCAATAGTAGGAGTGAGAAAAACATCACGGGGCGGTGCGCATTGTTTCGGTGTGTGTTACATTACATGCACTAGTAGGAGTGAGAAAAACATCATGCGGTGGTGTGAATGGGAGGGTCTGAATTAGGATAGGCAGTGAGTGGCAATGTTGGATGGAGAAACGCACCGCGGGGTGGTCAGCATGGGGAGGTCAGGGAACATGCAGTGGCAATGTAGGATAGGTTTCTGAAAAACATCGCGGGGTGGTGCGCATTGTATGGGTGTGTGTTACATTACATTCACTAGTAGGAGTGAGTAAAACATCACGGGGTGGTGCGCATTGTATGGGTGTGTGTTACATTACATTCACTAGTAGGAGTGAGAAAAACATCACGGGGTGGTGTGAATCGGAGGTTCTGAATTAGGATAGGCAGTGAGTGGCAATGTAGGATGGAGAAAAGCACCGCGGGGTGGTCAGCATGGGGAGGTCTGGGAACATGCAGTGGCAATGTAGGATAGGTTTCTGAAAAACATCACGGGGTGGTGCGCATTGTATGGGTGTGTGTTACATTACATTCACTAGTATTAGTGAGAAAAACATCACCGGATGGTGTGCATCGGAGGGTCTGAATTAGGATAGGCAGTGAGTGGCAATGTAGGATGGAGAAAAGCACCGCGGGGTGGTCAGCATGGGGAGGTCTGGGAACATGCAGTGGCAATGTAGGATAGGTTTCTGAAAAACATCGCAGAGTGGTGCGCATTGTATGGGTGGGTGTTAGATTACATTCACTAGTAGGAGTGAGAAAAACATCATGGGATGGTGTGAATCGGAGGGTCTGAATTAGGATAGGCAGTGAGTGGCAATGTAGGATGGAGAAAAGCACCGCGGGGTGGTCAGCATGGGGAGGTCAGGGAACATGCAGTGACAATGTAGGATAGGTTTCTGAAAAACATCGCGGGGTGGTGCGCATTTTATGGGTTTGTGTTACATTACATTCACTAGTAGGAGTGAGAAAAACATCACGGGGCGGTGCGCATTGTTTCGGTGTGTGTTACATTACATGCACTAGTAGGAGTGAGAAAAAAATCATGCGGTGGTGTGAATCGGAGGGTCTGAATTAGGATAGGCAGTGAGTGGCAATGTAGGATGGAGAAAAACACCGCGAGGTGGTCAGCATGGGGAGGTCAGGGAACATGCAGTGGCAATGTAGGATAGGTTTCTGAAAAACATCGCGGTGTGGTGCGCATTGTATGGGTGTGTGTTACATTACATTCACTAGTAGGAGTGAGTAAAACATCACGGGGTGGAGCACATTGTATGGGTGTGTGTTACATTACATTCACTAGTAGGAGTGAGAAAAACATCACGGGGTGGTGCGCATTGTATGGGTGTGTGTTACATTACATTCACTAGCAGGAGTGAGAAAAACATCACGGGGTGGTGTGAATCGGAGGGTCAGAATTAGGATAGGCAGTGAGTGGCAATGTAGGATGGAGAAAAGCACCACGGGGTGGTCAGCATGGGGAGGTCAGGGAACATGCAGTGGCAATGTAGGATAGGTTTCTGAAAAACATCACGGGGTGGTGCGCATTGTATGGGTGTGTGTTACATTACATACACTACTAGGAGTGAGAAAAACATCACGGGGTGGTTCGCATTGTATGGGTGTGTGTTACATTAAATTCACTAGTAGGAGTGAGAAAAACATCACGGGGTGTTGCTAATTGGAGGGTCTGAATTAGGACAGGCAGTGAGTGGCAATGTAGGATGGAGAAAAGCACCGCGGGGTGGTCAGCATGGGGAGGTCAGGGAACATGAATTGGCAATGTAGGATAGTTTTCTGAAAATCATCGCGGGGTGGTGCGCATTGTATGCGTGTGTGTTACATTACATTCACTACTAGGAGTGAGAAAAACATCACGGGGTGGTTCGCATTGTATGGGTGTGTGTTACATTAAATTCACTCGTAGAAGTGAGAAAAACATCACGGGGTGTTGCTAATCGGAGGGTCTGAATTAGGACAGGCAGTGAGTGGCAATGTAGGATGGAGAAAAGCACCGCGGGGTGGTCACCATGGGGAGGTCAGGGAACATGCAGTGGCAATGTAGGATAGGTTTCTGAAAAACATCACGGGGTGGTGTGCATTGTATGGGTGTGTGTTACATTACATTCACTAGTAGGAGTGAGAAAAACATCACGGGGTGGTGCGCATTGTATGGGTGTGTGTTACATTACATTCACTAGTAGGAGTGAGAAAAACATCACGGGGAGGTGCGCATTGTATGGGTGTGTGTTACATTACATTCACTAGTAGGAGTGAGAAAAACATCACAGGGTGGTGCGCATTGTATGGGTGTGTGTTACATTACATTCACTAGTACGAGTGAGAAAAACATCACGGGGTGGTGTGAATTGGAGGGTTTGAATTAGGATAGACAGTGAGTGGCAATGTAGGATAGAGAAAAGCACCGCGGGGTGGTCAGCATGGGGACGTCAGGGAACATGCAGTGGCAATGTAGGATAGGTTTCTGAAAAACATCGCGGGGTGGTGCACATTGTATGGGTGTGTGTTACATAATATTCACTAGTAGGAGTGAGAAAAACATCACGGGGTGGTGCGTGTTCTATGGGTGTGTGTTACATTACATTCACTAGTAGGAGTGAGAAAAACATCACGGGGTGGTGCGAATTGTATGGGTGTGTGTTACATTACATTCACTAGTAGGAGTGAGAAAAACATCACGGGGTGGTGTGAATCGGAGGGTCTGAATTAGGATAGGGAGTGAGTGGCAATGAAGGATGGAGAAAAGCACCGCGGGTCCGTCAGCATGGGGAGGTCCTGGAACATTCAGTGGCAAAGTAGAATAGGTTTCTGAAAAACATCGCGGGGTGGTGCGCATTGTATGCGTGTGTGTTACATTACATTCACTAGTAGGAGTGAGAAAAACATCACGGGGTGGTGCGTGTTGTATGGGTGTGTGTTACATTACATTCACTAGTAGGAGTGAGAAAAACATCACGGGGTGGTGCGAATTGTATGGGTGTGTGTTACATTACATTCACTAGTAGGAGTGAGAAAAACATCACGGGTTGGTGTGAATCGGAGGGTCTGAATTAGTATAGGCAGTGAGTGGCAATGTACGATGGAGAAAAGCACCGCGGTGTGGTCAGCATGGGGAGGTCAGGGAACATGAAGTGGCAATGAACGATAGTTTTCTGAAAAACATCATGGGGTGGTGCGCATTGTATGGGTGTGTGTTACATTACATTCACTAGTAGGAGTGAGAAAAACATCACGGGGTGGTGTGAATCGGAGGGTCTGAATTAGGACAGGCAATGAGTGGCAATGTAGGATGGAGAAAGGCACCGCGGGGTGGTCAGCATGGGGAGGTCAGGGAACATGCAGTGGCAATGTAGGATAGGTTTCTGAATAGCGGCGCGGGGTGGTGCGCATTGTATGGGATTGTGTTACATTACATTCACTAGTAGGAGTGAGAAAAACATCACGGGTTGGTGCGCATTGTATGGATGTGTGTTACATTACATTCACTAGTAGAAGTGAGAAAAACATCACGGGGTGGTGTGAATCGGAGGCTCTGAATTAGGATAGGCAGTGAGTGGCAATGTAGGATGGAGAAAAGCACCGCGGGGTGGTCAGCATGGGGAGGTCAGGGAACATAAATTGGCACTATAGGATAGTTTTCTGAAAATCATCGTGGGGTGGTGCGCCTTTTATGGGTGTGTGTTACATTACATTCACTACTAGTAGTGAGAAAAACATCACGGGGTGATTCGCATTTTATGGGTGTGTGTTATACGAAATTCACTAGTAGGAGTGAGAAAAACATCACGGGGTGTTGCCAATCGGAGGGTCTGAATTAGGACAGGCACTGAGTGGCAATGTAAGATGGAGAAAAGCACCGCGGGGTGGTCTCCATGGTGAGGTCAGGGAACATGCAGTGGCAATGTAGGATAGGTTTCTGAAAAACATCACGGGGTGGTGCGCATTGTATGGGTGTGTGTTACATTACATTCACTAGTAGGAGTGAGAAAAACATCACGGGGTGGTGCGCATTGTATGGATGTGTGTTACATTACATTCACTAGTACGAGTGAGAAAAACATCACGGGGTGGTGTGAATTGGAGGGTTTGAATTAGGATAGGCAGTGAGTGGCAATGTAGGATGGAGAAAAGCACCGCGGGGTGGTCAGCATGGGGACGTAAGGGAACATGCAGTGGCAATGTAAGATAGGTTTCTGAAAAACATCGCGGGGTGGTGCACATTGTATGGGTGTGTGTTACATAATATTCACTAGTAGGAGTGAGAAAAACATCATGGGGTTGTGTGAATCGGAGGGTCTGATTTAGGATAGGCAGTGAGTGGCAATGTCGGATGGAGAAAAGCACCGCGGGGTGGTCAGCATGGGGAGGTCAGGGAACATGCAATGGCAATGTAGGATAGGTTTCTGATAAACATCGCGGGGTGGTGCGCATTGTATGGTTGTGTGTTACATTACATTCACTAGTAGGAGTGAGAAAAACATCACTGGGTGGTGTGAATCGGAGGGTCTGAATTAGGATAGGCAGTGAGTGGCAATGTAGGATGGAGAAAGGCACCGCGGGGTGGTCAGCATGGGGAGGTCAGGGAACATGCAGTGGCAATGTAGGATAGGTTTCTGAATAGCGGCGCCGGGTGGTGCGCATTGTATGGGAGTGTGTTACATTACATTCACTAGTAGGAGTGAGAAAAACAACACGGGTTGGTGCGCATTGTATGGATGTGTGTTACATTACATTCACTAGTAGAAGTGAGAAAAACATCACGGGGTGGTGTGAATCGGAGGCTCTGAATTAGGATAGGCAGTGAGTGGCAATGTAGGATGGAGAAAAGCACCGCGGGGTGGTCAGCATGGGGAGGTCAGGGAACATAAATTGGCAATATAGGATAGTTTTCTGAAAATCATCGCGGGTAGGTGCGCCTTTTATGGGTGTGTGTTACATTACATTCACTACTAGGAGTGAGAAAAACATCACTGGGTGATTTGCATTGTATGGGTGTGTGTTACATGAAATTCACTAGTAGGAGTGAGAAAAACATCACGGGGTGTTGCTAATCGGAGGGTCTGAATTAGGGCAGGCACTGAGTGGCAATGTAGGATGGAGAAAAGCACCGCGCGGTGGTCTCCATGGGGAGGTCAGGGAACATGCAGTGGCAATGTAGGATAGGTTTCTGAAAAACATCACGGGGTGGTGCGCATTGTATGGGTGTGTGTTACATTACATTCACTAGTAGGAGTGAGAAAAACATCACGGGGTGGTGTGAATTGGAGGGTTTGAATTAGGATAGGCAGTGAGTGGCAATGTAGGATGGAGAAAAGCACCGCGGGGTGGTCAGCATTGGGACGTCAGGGAACATGCAGTGGCAATGTAGGATAGGTTTCTGAAAAACATCGCGGGGTGGTGCACATTGTATGGTTGTGTGTTACATAATATTCACTAGTAGGAGTGAGAAAAACATCATGGGGTTGTGTGAATCGGAGGGTCTGATTTAGGATAGGCAATGAGTGGCAATGTCGGATGGAGAAGAGCACCGCGGGGTGGTCAGCATGGGGAGGTCAGGGAACATGCAATGGCAATGTAGGATAGGTTTCTGATAAACATCGCGGGGTGGTGCGCATTGTATGGTTGTGTGTTACATTACATTCACTAGTAGGAGTGAGAAAAACATCACGGGGTGGTGTGAATCGGAGGGTCTGAATTAGTATAGGCAGTGAGTGGCAATGTACGATGGAGAAAAGCACCGCGGTGTGGTCAGCATGGGGAGGTCAGGGAACATGAAGTGGCAATGAACGATATTTTCTGAAAAACATCATGGGGTTGTGCGCATTGTATGGGTGTGTGTTAAATTACATTCACTAGCAGGAGTGAGAAAAACATCACGGGGTGGTGTGAATCGGAGGGTCTGAATTAGTATAGGCAGTGAGTGGCAATGTAGTATGGAGAAAAGCACAGCGGGGTGGTCAGCATGGGGAGGTCAGGGAACATAAAGTGGCAATGTAGGATAGTTTTCTGAAAATCATCGCGGGGTGGTGCGCATTGTATGGGTGTGTGTTACATTACATTCACTACTAGGAGTGAGAAAAACATCACGGGGTGATTCGCATTGTATGGGTGTGTGTTACATGAAATTCACTAGTAGGAGTGAGAAAAACATCACGGGGTGTTGCTAATCGGAGGGTCTGAATTAGGACAGGCACTGAGTGGCAATGTAGGATGGAGAAAAGCACCGCGGGGTGGTCTCCATGGGGAGGTCAGGGAACATGCAGTGGCAATGTAGGATAGGTTTCTGAAAAACATCACGGGGTGGTGCGCATTTTATGGGTGTGTGTTACATTACATTCACTAGTAGGAGTGAGAAAAACATCACGGGGTGGTGCGCATTGTATGGGTGTGTGTTACATTACATTCACTAGTAGGAGTGAGAAAAACATCACGGGATGTTGTGAATTGGAGGGTTTGAATTAGGATAGTCAGTGAGTGGCAATGTAGGATGGAGAAAAGCACCGCGGGGTGGTCAGCATGGGGACGTCAGGGAACATGCAGTGGCAATGTAGGATAGGTTTCTGAAAAACATCGCGGGGTGGTGCACATTGTATGGGTGTGTGTTACATAATATTCACTAGTAGGAATGAGAAAAACATCATGGGGTTGTGTGAATCGGAGGGTCTGATTTAGGATAGGCAGTGAGTGGCAATGTCGGATGGAGAAAAGCACCGCGGGGTGGTCAGCATGGGGAGGTCAGGGAACATAAAGTGGCAATGTAGGATAGGTTTCTGATAAACATCGCGGGGTGGTGCGCATTGTATGGTTGTGTGTTACATTACATTCACTAGTAGGAGTGAGAAAAACATCACGGGGTGGTGTGAATCGGAGGGTCTGAATTAGGATAGGCAGTGAGTGGCAATGAAGGATGGAGAAAAGCACCGCGGGTCCGTCAGCATGGGGAGGTCAGGGAACATGCAGTGGCAAATTAGAATAGGTTTCTGAAAAACATCGCGGGTGGTGCGCATTGTATGGGTGTGTGTTACATTACATTCACTAGTAGGAGTGAGAAAAACATCAAGGGGTGGTGCGTGTTCTATGGGTGTGTGTTACATTACATTCACTAGTAGGAGTGAGAAAAACATCACGGGGTGGTGCGAATTGTATGGGTGTGTGTTACATTACATTCACTAGTAGGAGTGAGAAAAACATCACGGGGTGGTGTGAATCAAAGGGACTGAATAAGGATAGGCAGTGAGTGGGAATGTAGGATGGAGAAAAGCACAGCAGGGTGGTCAGAATGAGGAGGTCATGGAACATGCAGTGACAATGTAGGATAGGTTTCTGAAAAACATCGTGGGTTGGTGCCCATTGTATGGGTGTGTGTTACATTACATTTACTAGTAGGAATGAGAAAAACATCACGGGGTGGTGCGCATTGTATGGGTGTGTGTTACATTATATTCACTAGTAGGAGTGAGAAAAACATCACGGAGGGGTGCGCATTGTATGTGTGTGAGTTACATTACATTCACTAGTAGGAGTGAGAAAAACGTCACGCGGTGGTGCGCATTGCATGGGTGTGTGTTACATTACATTCACTAGTAGGAGTGAGAAAAACATCACGGGGTGGTGTGAATCGGAGGGTCTGAATTAGTATAGGCAGTGAGTGGCAATGTAGGATGGAGAAAAGCACCGTGGTGTGGTCAGCATGGGGAGGTCAGGGAACATGCAGTGGCAATGTAGGATAGGTTTGTGAAAAGTGTCGCGGGGTGGTGCGCATTGTATGGATGTGTGTTACATTACATTCACTAGTAGGAATGAGAAAAACATCACGGGGTGGTGTGATTCGGAGGGTCTGAATTAGGATAGGCAGTGAGTGGCAATGTAGGATGGAGAAAAGCACCGCGGGGTGGTCAGCATGGGGAGGTCAGGGAACATGCAGTGGCAATGAACGATAGGTTTCTGAAAAACAGCGCGGGGTGGTGTGCATTGTATGGGTGTGTTTTACATTACATTCACTAGTAGGAGTGAGAAAAACATCACGGGGTGGTGTGAATCGGAGGGTCTGAATTAGGATCGGCCGTGAGTGTCAATATAGGATGGAGAAAAGCACCGCGGGGTGGTGAGCATGGGGAGGTCAGGGAACATGCAGTGGCAATGTAGGATAGGTTTCTGAAAAACATCGCGGGGTGGTGCGCATTGTATGGGTGTGTGTTACATTACATTCACTAGTAGGACTGAGAAAAACATCACGGGGTAGTGCGCATTGTATGGGTATGTGTTACATTTCATTCACTAGTAGGAGTGAGAAAAACATCACGGGGTGGTGTGAATCGGAGGGTCTGAATTAGGATAGGCAGTGAGTGGCAATATAGGATGGAGAAAAGCACCGCGGTGTGGTCAGCATGGCAGGTCAGGGAACATGCACTGGCAATGTAGGATAGGTTTCTGAAAAACATCGTGGGGTGGTGCACATTGTATGGGTGTGTGTTACATTACGTTCACTAGTAGGAGTGAGAAAAATATCACGGGGTGGTGTGAAACGGAGGGTCTGAATTAGGATAGGCAGTGAGTGACAATGTAGGATGGAGAAAAGCACCGTGGCGTGCTCAGCATGGGGAGGTCAGCGAACATGCAGTGGCAATGTAGAATAGGTTTCTGAAAAACATCGAGGGGTGGTGCGCATTGTATGGGTGTGTGTTACATTACATTCACTAGTAAGAGTGAGAAAAACAACACGAGGTGGTGCACATTGTATGGGTGTGTGTTACATTACATTCACTAGTAGGAGTGAGAAAAACATCACGGGGTGGTGTGAATCAGAGGGTCTGAATTAGGATAGGCAGTGAGTGGCAATGTAGGATGGAGAAAAGCACCGCGGGGTGGTCAGCATGGGGACGTCAGGGAACATGCAGTGGCAATGAACGATAGTTTTCTGAAAAACATCACGGCGTGGTGCGCATTGTATGGGTGTGTGTTACATTACATTCACTAGTAGGAGTGAGAAAAACATCACGGGATGGTTCGTATTGTATGGGTGTGTGTTACATTACATTCACTAGTAGGAGTGAGCAAAACATCACGGGGTGGTGTGAATCGGAGGGTCTGAATTAGGATAGGCAGTGAGTGGCAATGTAGGATGGAGAAAAGCACCACGGGGTGGTCAGCATGGGGAGGTCAGGCAACATGCAGTGGCAATGTAGGATAGGTTTCTGAAAAACATCGCGGGGTTGTGCGCATTTTATAGGTGTGTGTTACATTACATTCACTAGTAGGAGTGAGAAAAATATCACGGGGTGGTGCGCATTGTATGGGTGTGTGTTACATTACATTCACTAGTAAGAGTGAGAAAAACATCACGAGGTGGTGCGCATTGTATGGGTGTGTGTTACATTACATTCACTAGTAGGAGTGAGAAAAACATCAGGGGGTGGTGTGAATCCGAGGGTCTGAATTAGGATCAGCAGTGAGTGGCAATATAGGATGGAGAAAAGCACCGCGGGGTGGTGAGCATGGGGAGGTCACGGAACATGCAGTGGCAATGTAGGATAGGTTTCTGAAAAACATCGCGGGGTGGTGAGCATTGTATGGGTGTGTGTTACATTACATTCACTAGTAGGACTGAGAAAAACATCACGGGGTGGTGCGCATTGTATGGGTGTGTGTTACATTACATTCACTAGTAGGAGTGAGAAAAACATCACGGGGTGGTGTGAATCGGAGGGTCTGAATTAGGATCGGCAGTGAGTGGCAATATAGGATGAAGAAAAGCACCGCGGGGTGGTGAGCATGGGGATGTCAGGGAACATGCAGTGGCACCGTAGGATAGGTTTCTGAAAAACATCGCGGGGTGGTGCGCATTGTATGGGTTTGTGTTACATTACATTCACTAGTAGGACTGAGAAAAACATCACGGGGTGGTGCGCATTGTATGGGTGTGTGTTACATTACATTCACAAGTAGGAGGGAGAAAAACATCACGTGGTGGTGTGAATCGGAGGGTCTGAATTAGGATAGGCATTGAGTGGCAATGTAGGATGGAGAAAAGCACCGCGGGGTGGTCAGCATGGCAGGTCAGGGAACATGCAGTGGCAATGAAGGATAGGTTTCTGAAAAACATCGCGGGGTGGTGCACATTGTATGGGTGTTTGTAACATTACATTCACTAGTAGGAGTGAGAAAAACATCATGGGGTGGTGCGCATTGTATGGGTGTGTGTTACATTACATTCACTAGTAAGAGTGAGAAAAACATCACGAGGTGGTGCGCATTGTATGGGTGTGTGTTACATTACATTCACTAGTAGGAGTGAGAAAAACATCACGGGGTGGTGTGAATCGGAGGGTCTGAATTAGGATCGGCAGTGAGTGGCAATATAGGATGGAGAAAAGCACCGCGGGGTGGTGAGCATGGGGAGGTCACGGAATATGCAGTGGCAATGTAGGATAGGTTTCTGAAAAACATCGCGGGGTGGTGCGCATTGTATGGGTGTGTGTTACATTACATTCACTAGTAGGACTGAGAAAAACATCACGGGGTGGTGCGCATTGTATGGGTGTGTGTTACATTACATTCACTAGTAGGAGTGTGAAAAACATCACGGGGTGGTGTGAATCGGAGGGTCTGAATTAGGATAGGCAGTGAGTGGCAATGTAGGATGGAGAAAAGCACCGCGGGGTGGTCAGCATGGCAGGTCTGGGAACATGCAGTGGCAATGTAGGTTAGGTTTCTGAAAAACATCGCGGGGTGGTGCACATTGTATGGTTGTGTGTTATATTACGTTCAATAGTAGGAGTGAGAATAACATCACGGGGTGGTGTGAAACGGAGGGTCTGAATTAGAATAGGCAGTGAGTGGCAATGTAGGATGGAGAAAAGCACCGCGGGGTGGTCACCATGGGGAGGTCAGGGAACATGCAGTGGCAGTGTACGATAGGTTTCTGAAAAACATCGTGGGGTGGTGCGCATTGTATGGGTGTGTGTTACATTACATTCACTAGTAGGATTGAGAAAAACATCAAGGGGTGGTGCGCATTGTATGGGTGTGTGTTACATTACATTCACTAGTAAGAGTGAGAAAAACATCACGAGGTGGTGCGCATTGTATGGGTGTGTGTTACATTACATTCAATAGTAGCAGTGAGAAAAACATCACGCGGTGGTGTGAATCAGAGGGTCTGAATTAGGATAGACAGTGAGTGGCAATGTAGGATGGAGAAAAGCACCGCGGGGTGTTCAGCATGGGGACGTCAGGGAACATGCAGTGGCAATGAACGATAGTTTTCTGAAAAACATCACGGCGTGGTGCGCATTGTATGAGTGTGTGTTACATTACATTCACTTGTATGAGTGAGAAAAACATCGCGGGGTGGTGCGCATTGTGTGGGTGTGTGTTACATTACATTCACTAGTAGGAGTGAGAAAAACATCACGGGGTGGAGCACATTGTATGGGTGTGTGTTACATTACATTCACTAGTAGGAGTGAGAAAAACATCACGGGGTGGTGTGAATCGGATGGTCTGAATTAGGATAGGCAGTGAGTGGCAATGTAGGATGGAGAAAATCACCGCGGGGTGGTAAGTATGGGGAGATCAGGGAACATGCAGTGGCAATGTAGGATAGTCTTCTGAAAAACATCGCGGGGTGGTGCGCATTGTATGGGTGTGTGTTACATTACATTCACTAGTAGGAGTGAGAAAAACATCCCCGGGTGGTTCGCATTGTATTGGTGTGTGTTACATTACATTCACTAGTAAGAGTGAGAAAAACATCACGAGGTGGTGCGCATTGTATGGGTGTGTGTTACATTACATTCACTAGTAGGAGTGAGAAAAACATCACGGGGTGGTGTGAATCCGAGAGTCTGAATTAGGATCAGCAGTGAGTGGCAATATAGGATGGAGAAAAGCACCGCGGGGTGGTGAGCATGGGGAGGTCAGGGAACATGCAGTGGCAACGTAGGATAGGTTTCTGAAAAACATCGCGGGGTGGTGCGCATTGTTTGGGTGTGTGTTACATTACATTCACTAGTAGGACTGTGAAAAACATCACGGGGTGGTGCGCATTGTATGGGTGTGTGTTACATTACATTCACTAGTAGGAGGGAGAAAAACATCACGGGGTGGTGTGAATCGGAGGGTCTGAATTAGGATAGGCAGTGAGTGGCAATGTAGGATGGAGAAAAGCACCGCGGGGTGTTCAGCATGGCAGGTCAGGGAACATGCAGTGGCAATGAAGGATAGGTTTCTGAAAAACATCGCGGGGTGGTGCACATTGTATGGGTGTGTGTTACATTACATTCACTAGTAGGAGTGAGAAAAACATCACGGGGTGGTGTGAATCGGAGGGTCTGAATTAGGATAGGCAGTGAGTGGCAATGTAGGATGGAGAAAAGCACCGCGGGGTTGTCAGCATGGGGACGTCAGGGAACATGCAGTGGCAATGTAGGATAGGTTTCTGAAAAACATCGCGGGGTGGTGCGCATTGTATGGGTGTGTGTTACATAACATTCACTAGTATGAGTGAGAAAAACATCACGGGGTGGTGTGAATCGTAGGGTCTGATTTAGGATAGGCAGTGAGTGGCAATGTCGGATGGAGAAAAACACCGCGGGGTGGTCAGCATGGGGAGGGCAGGGAACATGCAGTGGCAATGTAGGATAGGTTTCTGAAAAACATTGTGGAGTGGTGCGCATTGTATGGGTGTGTGTTACATTACATTCACTAGTAGAAGTGAGAAAAACATCACGGGATGGTGTGAATCGGAGGGTCTGTATTAGGATAGGCAGTGAGTGGCAATGTAGGATGGAGAAAAGCACCGCGGGGTGGTCAGCATGTGGAGGTCAGGCAACATGCAGTGGCAATGTAGGATAGGTTTCTGAAAAACATCGCGGCGTGGTGCGCATTGTATGGGTGTGTGTTACATTACATTCACTAGAAGGAGTGAGAAAAACATCACGGGGTGGTGCGCATTGTATGGGTGTGTGTTACATTACATTCACTAGTAAGAGTGAGAAAATCATCACGAGGTGGTGCGCATT